>NC_141461.1:60180000-61430000 GCF_015680905.1 Coptis chinensis | reverse complement strand
GAGCAAAACATTTGAGAAATGACACAAGAGAGAAGTAAAATCCGGATAGAGAAATCACACGTCCACTTGCTTGATCACTATGCCATATCCTAAGCGAGAATTTAGGCCCTCTTTGGATCGATATAGCCAGAAATTCAAACCTATGAATTATTTTCCGCTAGTAACCCCCTCGAGCCTTTCTTTTTAGCCTTCCATAAACCACAATTCCTTTACCCTGTTACAAAAACAAAACAAAATAAAAAATTCAACTTACCCAATCTAGAATAAGTCTGAGAATAGAATGAGTGAAGAAAGAAGAAGAGAAAAACCTGTGTAAACAAAAATTAGTTAGTTGCTTCAGAAAAAGAAAAGAAGTTTCCATCCAAGAAAAAAAAATATAAATAAATAAAAAACTCCAAAAATAGGATAAAAGGGAGTCAAAAGCCAAAGAAAAGAAAAAGAAAAAATATGGCTAAGGATGGAAACAAAGTATAGAAGCAAAAGAAAATAACAAGGTTTTCTCTAAGTTACATAATATGAAAACTCTATTATCTTAGACTTGTCCTTTTTGAATATCCATTTCTTTCCTTCTTAAACCATCTCCTAATCCCCGCAACACCTAATAAAGACCTCTAGCTCAACTAGGAATAGGTTAGTGTGATAGTAAGTGGAAGATGTGTTTGATCGACTCGGCTTCCTTGTTGTCATTGAGATTGTAAGGTAAAGTGTGCCCACTTGCACTGCTTTGGAGTAATGAAAACTTGAGTGGAAAAATCAGAGTGTTGTATCTTGACTATTATTGCGAGAACCTACTTAAGGACGCTATTCCGAGTTTCAGAAACGAACCTGCTAGACATTTCATAGTATTACTCATTGTATATATGTTTATTATAGATGATTGATTATTATGCATACATTAGCTTAGGTTTTGACTTGATTACTCTATATGCATTGCTAGTGAGAGGTATAGTTAATTTAGAGCATGGATAAGGAAACAATAGTTTTATTTCTTAGTCGTTGTAGTATAGTTGAAGTTTGTGAGTACCTTCACTGGAAAACTCTCACGAGGCTATAACTCATCCACTAGGGAATTCTTAGTGGTTTAAGGCCTTGTTGCATATGGTCAATGCAATCGCACTCAGCGAAACGAGAGTAGTTAGAACTCCATTTTTGGTCACTTATTCTAATTTCTCATCTTTGCTTGAGGACAAGCAAAATGCTGTTTGGGGGTGGTTTGATAAGAGCCCAAAACTGTAGTTTTAAACGTATATGAATGACATACTTTTAGACCAATTATGTGAGTAATAATTAAGAGTTAACACTGATCACGTGTTTTTATGCATTTCAGGTTTCAAAGTCCATTATGTGTAGATATGTGCCACTTTAGCGAGATAAAGAAGCAAAGGTCAGTTGCTAAGGAGTTCTGTGATTAAAGGCCAAGATTCAAGAAGATAAAGCCTTTCTAAAGCCCAGTCAAAAGCTGAAAAGTCGACGCGGGCAGAACTTCCGAAGGCCGTATCTTTGGACTCAGACCTTGGAATGGGGCCTACCTTATGTCAAAACGACCGGCTCGGAAAGAGATTTCCAATGGTCCAAGCCTTGACCCAATCAGAGGAGCAAAAGTGGATGAAAAGTCTGTTGAAGCCAACTGCAGCTGAAGAGGCCTTTTTGGACTGAAAGAATTGGGTTTTGGGCCTGATTCTCTGGCCCAAAACATGGCTCCAAGCCCATGCACGATTTTTGGATCTGAAAGTATAAAAACCAAAGCTTAGCTCTTTGTTAATGATAGATAAGGGTAGAGAATTAGGTTAGAAAAAAAAAAGTAGCTTAGAATAGAAAGTAGCCATTATAATAGCTTCTAGATCTAGATTTAATTCTGTATGTTAAGTTTAGTTTCAAATCCAATTCTTGTTTTAGATTAAACTCTAGAATCATTATTCTTAATTAGATTGATTAATAAAATAGCTAGTTTGTTAATTTCGATTCTTGTCATTTACATTTGTGTTAGATCTGATTTCATTTATTACTTGTTATTCAATTCTTAGTTATTAATTAGATTTTAATTATTGTTTAATTTAAATTAGTAAATTTCAATTCTTTATATTATATTTAGTTTTAATTTAATCGAAAATGATTGCGTAATGATTCTCAGCTAAACCTCCATTAGAGGGGGGTTGAGAAGCCTTGATGAAAGCTTGATTCCGATTATCGTAGAGTAGTCGCAATTTCCTTTCCACTCTAGAAGCGATTAGTTCACCATGAGAATGGGTTTAATCATTCACATGCTAGTTATGAATTGGTAGGAATGCCATGTGTAATTAGGGATTAGGAATAGCCATATTGTTCTGAAGCGATTCAATTCGGATTACGACAATTAAGCGTTAGTAGGATTAAGTCGAAGTTAAGGTGGAATCAATCCCCTCTAACTCCTTATCATAGAATCAACGTAGCATTCTCATAGTTGTTCTAATAGTCGACTAGTTGCATCTTGTGGGTAGTTGCATCGTAGTCTAGTTGCCACTTCGTAAATCTCTCATTAGACTTTAGAGTTAAGAGTACTTATACGTAGAGAACATTAACATGCGGAAGGACTAGGAGTGGAACGAACTTTCTACTCTACTATATCTCATAGGATTGAGAGTAGAATCTTTGATAAACATATAGGCTCATAAGATAGTTTTAGTTTACTTACGTTTTGAGTTCATCATTCATTTCGTAGGTAAACTAGTCAAATTTATCATTTATCACTTAAAACGACCTAACTTTTTAAAATTTCAGTTTTTATTCAAAACCTAAAAAAAATTAATTAAAATTTTCCTTCTGTTGTTTGTACATATTTTCCTACAGTTTCTTTTCATTTCTTTCTCTCATATATTTTTTATCTACCATTAGATGTGAGTGTACCCTATACTGTTGCATTGAATTTTCGATGCTGATCATTTTGCTACCTCACGGGTCAAGATCGAAAGAGTAACGAAGAAATGATCAGCCTTTAAAGTTGGCAAGGCAGTGAAGACTAGATCGAAATTACCTGATTTCATTTGGGCTTGGGACAAAATTTCATTTTAACTTAAAAGGCACGTGCCTCGCACGTGCCATCAAACCTATTTAACCCACACGACTGCCTAACCGACCAACCACTACACCATAAAAGACGTTTACTAACGGTTATATCCGTTACTTATATTTTTACTAACGGTTATATCCCTTAGCTCTGGGGCATCACTCTCATTTAGGCCAAAATTAGTAATAGATATAACCGTTACTGATAATAATTTTAGTAACGGTTATATCCGTTACTAAAATTCTTTGTAACGGATAACTAATGGTTGATGACCCGATTAAATTTGTCATTTCTAACGGATATATCCGTTAGTAATGGATGTGTTGCTATTTACTAACAATTGTTTGTAACGGATATATCCGTTAGTAAATTGTAGCCACTAAAATAAATAAATAAATAAATCCTGGGTCAAATTATATTATTTAGCCCATTTTGTTTTGGGCTACTGTTGGCTGAACTTTGCACTAGCACACCATAATAAAAAAAAATGAACTCCACATTTAAATTGACTGATCTGCCATTTCAAACACAAAGTGCACCACTCAATCATTCAAGTCACAAAACACACGTATGTCATTGATTATAAATATCAAGCAGTCTTAACCAAAAAAAATATATATATACCGACAAAATCAACCACATATACATATCTAATTCACTACAATTACATCTAATATGTCGAATCCAAAACTTCATCTTTTTCTCTTATATGCTTCTACATGCGAGGCTTCCTTCACAACACCTGCAAATTAGCAAATGGTATCAAAAGAAAGAGAAAGTTATTACAATTGACACGACCACTATATATTAAAAATAAGTTTAGTTATACTAGAAAAAGAAAAAACCAATAAAAATAAGTCGATCTGCTAGAAAAAGAAAAACCAAAATAGAAATGGTTCGTATATAGGGTAGCAACTACATTCCTACATGCAATATATATAATATGCAAAGTATACCTAAAAAAACAGGTCGATCTCCTAACTCAAGTACAAAATTTTGATTTGTAGATAATAGCTTCTTGTAGTTTTGTAATGGAAGTAGGTCGCAGAAGTGACAATCGAAGAAACCCTTCATCGATAAAGAAAATGCACAATAAAACTTACATATTATATGAAAATCTAAAGCTATTCAGTTCAACTTGATTAATTTTATAATATTAGAGGTGCCACACCATGGCGGAACATTTCTAACATATTTTTAGTGTAAGGTGCGTAAATAAAATCTAAAAAGTGTATCAAAGAAATGTATAAAGTCTATATGTATATTGTATCTTATGCCATGCAAGCCCACTTGTCTCATTAGACTCACATACTATGTATGAACGTTCACACATAAAGAATACGATTCACATACCTGTGTTAGGTCTAGCTCCTTGCTGAACCACTTTGGTTAATCTGCATCGATTGGAATCAGGTTAGCATTTGATGGAATTGACAATGAAGGACATAGAAAAAGTTCAAAAACTTAGCACAAGGACACTACCATCAGCTAAAAATCTACCTCGGCATTGATGCACAACCATACAAATCTGAAACTTATGGACAACAAAACTATAGATACATGGCTTTTATTGAACCCACAAAAGTCCAACTAGATATATATAACCTAGCTTGCAAGCACTTCAAACCTACCTAATCCAACAAAACATACTAAGAAAATTGAGGAGTATGACAAATTTTTGTTGTAGTAAGTTTTAAATGAGTTTTCACTAACCAGATAGTTTAGGCCAATAGGGCATCTGTTTTCCAGTTGCAAAATTTGCCTTCACTTTTCCCTTTCTTTCACCAATTATCTGGCTAGTAAGAACTATATCTCAATTTTTCACTTCAATGTCCAACCATGTATCCCAAGCTAAAGTTAGCAAACACAATAAAATTTGTCGGAGCTGCATTGAGTTCTGTCTGTAGCACTAGGAAGCAAAATAATTTATCATATGATGATGCATGGTATTCAGGGATTTTAATACGCTATAACTGATAAAAGAAAACCAAGATAAGCATTTACAATGAATCTCTTCGTCTTAAGTAAGCATGCCTGTTTTGCAACGAACTCCATGACTTGAGCTGCACTTAGATTGCTACCAGATTTTCTCACAACAAATGCCATGGGAATCTGCCCTGCTTCTTCATCAGGGTACCTATCATAGTGATGCAAAAGAGTGAATCAGAAAATTATGAACAGCCTTCAGGTCAACAACGCGGAAAATCAATTAGCACGAATGCATGACTGCAACTCGTAATTAGTAAATTTTACAATGGCAAATTTTTCTGGAAAAGGACCATGAGGTTAGATTTAGATCTTGCAGTACACTAAAGTTCCAAGCTTCTTTTTAAATCAAAGAAATCGAGTGAAATGATTCATATAAAGTTAACAATTAATAGGGGACTACAGGTGACAAGATATTAAATTCTCCACCAGACTAAAATGGAATTCTATTCAATATTAGGTTTTCTATGTCATATTTATTAATATGTATCGAAAGACAAAAAACAAAACACAAAATTGTTTGATAGTCTAAAATCTTCAGATTTTCTACAGAGCTAGTTTCCACATGTACACTGTTAAGGAAAATGTAGTGTGATCATCAAATTCATTTACTTATAGGTATATTTTGTCTTCTGTGCATGTTAACTGTTATTTTCTTACAAGGTTGTCCAACATTTTAACATATGTAAGAAGAAGAAGTATAGCAAAGTTAAATTTGTCAAACACATACAGGATTAGAGCAACATCAGCAATTTCTGGGTGGGACTAAAGCAAATGTTCCAACTCAGCTGGAGGGACCTGTAAATTGTCTCACAATATTGGTTATGATGTGATAAACCAATAGATACTAACTTAATGTGATCAATCTAAACAGTTAAATGGTACCTGGTATGCCTTATATTTTATTAATTCCTTTAGTCTATCAACAATGTAGAGGAAGCTATTAGAATCTATATAGCACAAGTCACCAGTCTTTAACCATCCATCTGAATCCATCGTAGAAGTAGTTGCCTCGTCATCTCCAACATAACCTGCAAATACAAGCATTATGTTAATGAAACAAGATGAACAAAGGATTTTTTTTAAGTGCAGTAACTTTGAAAACACATCCTCATGACCCCAAATAATCAATAACATGTATCTAAACCGTATTTGTGTGTGTGTGTGTATGTGTGTGTGTATGTGTATGTGTATGTGTGTGTGCTGCCATGGCAGGATTGAATATAATTTAAGAGTCAAGTAAAGATTTGTTCAAGTAGTTCACCTGTTCTGGTGACAACATTTTATCGGAGATATTGATAAGTGGATACTTCTCAGTCGCTGAAGACTCTGTCTTCTCCTTAACCTCGGCTGGCTCACCCTTTGATCTGAGTAAAGATTGTGTTACCCGAACAATAGCAGACTCAATTTCCTACTTGGAGACATAGCTAGTCCGAGACAGGAAAGCTTGTACCTCACTCTCTTTCACATTTTCAAGTTCCTTTAGAAGAAATTCTAATCCTTCCAATTCGGTTTCCAGCTCTGATATTCTATTAGTCTTCTTTAACGCTGCCATATCACGCAGCCGTTGAGCCTGTTTTTCCTTTATAGATGCCTTCCTTGCAATTTCTTCTTCAGAAGGTCGCTCTTCCGTGGGAGGTGGGATCCATAGGAGATGCCAGCACCTGGCCTTTTGTTTAGCTTCGTTTCCCCCTCTCTGTAATAACTATTGTATTACTTGTACATTATTTCTCATTTCCAACGTGCTCTTGAATTGAGGTAGATGGAATAACTGCAAATCCAAACAAAGAAAACATCAAACACTGGGCTACATATAAACAAAATAATATTGCAATCAAGTTAAATAAAAAAACATCAAACCAAACGTCTTAAGCGTCTTAGATTGACACATAACCAAACGAACTTTTTTTTCTATTACAACACAAACAATTAACAACAAGAGACATGGACAATTAACAACACGTATATATATATATATATATATATATATATACACACACACATAGAGAGAGAGAGAGAGAGAGATTTGAAGAAGTTGTAAAGTGGCTTACAGATCTAGAAGAACGTTTTCGTGTTCTTCACCAGTAGTGACAGCTACTCCTTCGAGCTTGATAATAGGAGCGATCTGGGCACCAGTATCTTCTTCCTCATTCGTTGTTGTTGTTTCTTCCTCTTTCTCAATTATTGGATCTGTTGTTCCTGAACTTGTCATATTTTATTATTTTGGAGACTGCTACTGTGTACCTCTGTTCTTTAGAAAAGACGAGCCTTTCCTCTTCTTCGAGTGATAGATCAGGATGGTAAACATGGTTCAGCCTCATTAAACCTAGGTTTCATATTCGAGATTGAGAGAAGCTTTTGGGTTTTGTTTTATTTTTTTTTTTTTCTCTATAAAACATGTTAAAAGCTGAGTCAAAAAAATAAATTGGGATATATACTAACGAAAAACTTGATAAGTAAAGGATATATTCGTAAGAAAGTTGGTAACAGATATATCCGTTAGAAATGAAAAAAGTGGTCTGTTAGGAATTGGCCATTCTGGTGTAGTGTTAACATCTTGCTCAAACATTCCAAACCCTAGCTACCCCAAGCCAGCTCGCGACCGCCCTTCTTCAACTCGCGATCGCCCTCCCACCCCAAACACCACCACTCCAAATTTTCACAACCTCTTCTATTTTCAACCCCCATTCTAACTAAAAACCCATATTTTATCAATTCATACTCCAAATGGCTCGTGTTTTTAAAATCGTGCCTGAGAAAAATTTTGAACCCATTTTCAATTCCAATCTATTTGAAGTGCACTTCAAGGTTGAGGTTAGAAGAAGAAGATGGGAGGCTTTGGTTTTGTTGGAAGGTGTGGTGTATTCTCACTCTCTCACTCCAAGAAGATGACCGCATCACAGTTGTCAAGGATGATCGAACGCTTAATCTCACTAAGGAGGTGGTAAGAGAGGTTCTAGGGATTCCTCTAAAGGATTATGTTCAGACGAAATAGTCCCCAGAAACCAAAGCCATCGATGTGATGATGGGAGACACGCTTCTAGAAGGGGTGATAAATCCCAAGTCTCACTGCGCATTTCAGAGTTCGCTGCGAAGGAATCAATTGGCAGTATCTCAGTGGACAGCCTATAACTTGCTAGGCTCAGCCAAGCCTTCTGACATCGGTAAGGCGATGCTTCATATTCTATGGATTCTTTAAGAGCAGAAGAATAGCTTCTGCATTGTCACCTTCGTTAGGGAACAACTCTGCAAACCCAGGAGGCCCACCGCTTCTTTACCAGTGCTAGTCACCAGGATCATGCAGCACTGGGGGTTCGAGGCTACAGACCCCCTAGTGGAGGTCAAGGGCGCTACCATAGGTCCTATCTATGCCTATTGCGTCCAGAAATTCCTGCTTCCACCTGTATCCAAAGCGGCCGAAAAAGCATGCCCTACTGAGAAAGTGGATTACTTCGCTGAATATGCCACTCGACAATTCACTCAGCACATAGACAAAATTCACTTCCTCCATGGAGGCTAGAGGATTTTGTACTAGCACATCAACCAGCTCAGGCAAACACATGGAGTCATCATAGCGGAACAGCAGACTCTCAGAGAGGAGCAGCAACGATTTCAGCATAGTGTCACTAGAACACTACATAGCATTAGAGATGCACTCTCACAAAGTGATAGGCACGCTAGGACCCGACGTCATCAAGGAGAAGGATCTTCTAGACGTCAAGACGAGTCACACACGGATTCTGACTAGGCAGTTCCCTAGTGTCCATATAGATAGTTTATAGTCTATGTTTTATCTTTAGTTTGTTGTTTTATTTTTCTTTATTATGACGTTAGTATAATATTAATTCTACATATGCTTGTTTTTTTTTCTTATGGAATTTGGTATATGAGTAGAAGGTACTACAAATGCATCATGCCAAAACAATTCATTTTTCTTTTCTACATGTTTTCAAAAATACAAAAACCCAAAAAAAAATCATAGTAGAATAATTATCATTAGTATAATAAACCATGTATTTCTCGTTCTATATCAAACAACCCACGCCCCAAACTTATTTAGGGGTGGCGTATTTTCATCTTGAAGAACAGAATACAAGTGTATCACCATTTTTGCTTATGTTTTTATGGTAATCTATTTCCTTATCTCTTCATACTTTGAGGACAAAGCATAATTCTGTTTGGGAGTGGTATAGTAACATTTTGCAAAAACTATGGATTTCTTATAGTAGTATATTTCTTTCTTAATAGTATAATTCTTCATTTCTAAAAAAAATTCGAAAAAGACCAAAAATATTTTTCTGTTTCGTATTAAAAAGTCTTGTTTCCTTTTTCTATGATGAATAAAAAGTTTAGAAATTCATTATAGCAATAGAGTAAGGATTCATTCTTTGAACTTAGACTAATATACGTACAATAGTTTCTGCACCTTTTCATGAATGGCATGCATCAGCATTTGATCGTATATAGCAGTGAGTTTCTGAGACCAAGGTTAGAATAATTAAGTTCCATATTCTGTGAGAATATAGCCAAAAGCCTCATCTGAATGATTATTGAGTGATGACATAAAGGATGTCCGGATAGAAAGACCACACATCCACTTGCTTGATCGCCACGCCATATCCTAAAAGAGAATTTAGGTCCTTTTTTTTTTATCGATATAGCCAAATAAACATTAAAACCCAAAAAATAGTTTTTCCTCTAGTTACCCCTTTCGAGCCTTCACCATTTTCTAAAAGCCTTTTTATTATTTACCATAAATTCCTGACCCGTTACAACACACAATAAAAAGCTTACCCAGCTGATGAGTTAAGAATTGGATGGATATCAGAAAAAGAGAAGAGAAGACCTTGTACAAAAAACATATCAGTTAGTTGCTTCGAAAAGAAAAGAAAGAACCACCAAAAACCAAAACTCAAATGAGTCAAAAATCAAATCTCCCAAAAGTTCAAACTCAAAAGGAGACGATATCAAAAACAAAAGCAAAGTTAGAACTCCCAAAATACAAAATCATATGAAGTCACAAAGCCAAAGGGCTAAAAGAATGAATCACAATTCAGAAGCAAAGAACAAAACGAGATTCTTCTCTGGTTATAAGTATCTCGAAGACCCAATTTCTCAACTTACCAGATTTTTGTTTTTCCCTTCCTTTTTCTTTCTAGACCATCACCCTAGCCCCGTAACTCCTAATAAAAGACATCTAGCTCAAGTAGGAATAAGATGGTGTGATAGTAAGTAGCAAGTGTGATCAATCGACCCCGATTTCTTTGGATGTCATTTGAGTATGTGAGAAATATAAGTGCCCGCTGCACTTGAGAGAACAAAATTTGAGTGAATCTATCAGAGAGTTGTGATTGCAACACACCTTAAGGACGTTCTCCAAAAGTCTCGAAAACGACTCTGCTTTTACATTTTATTGCTCATGTTTTGCACATTTATCTTTAGATTATTAAATTACTGTACATATGTTATTCTAAGTTCAAAGGAGCTTATCCTTATTCCCCACTAATGAGATGTATAGATTTCTGAGAATAAATAAAGAAACAAGACCCTTTGTACTAAAGAGAAGAAGTTTGTGAGTACCTTCACTAGAAAACTCTCACGAGGCTTAAAGCTCGTCCACTAGGGAATTCCTAGTGGTTTAAGGCCTTGTTGCATATGGTTAATGCAATTACACTCTGCAAAACGAGATTAGTATAACTTATAATAAATCACGCATTTGTGATCTTAGTTTTTTATCCCATCCTTGCTTGAGGACAAGCAAGATGCTATTTTGGGGTGGTGATCAGCTCCCAAATGTGCATTTTATTACTGCATTACAGCCCTTCTTATGCTTAATGAATAGACAACTCATAGCTTTTATTGTCTTTTTCAGGTTACGGAGAAATTCAGACCACTTATCATAAAAGCTACGTCTTAGCACCAAAAGGAGCCTTAATTAGGTTTATTATGAAGACTACAAGCTGCTATGAAAAAGTGTTGAAAAAGTCAAAGTTAAAGGTCAAATGTCATGGACTCAGAACCAAGGAGCTGAAAGTCAAGTCTTCAACTCAGAAAACCAGATATAGACGTCCTTAATATAAAATATGGCTTTCTCTAAAACCTATCTTGATCAAGAAGAAATCAAAAAGCAAAAACAAAAAAGCAAAAGCATAAAGCAAGTGGTGAGGTGTCTCAAATGTAATGGAGAAGGGCTAATCAGTCATTAGCATAAAGTAGGGGTATAATAACTAAAAGTTATGGAGAGAGAATACACCTAGACTAAATCTAGTGTCATGTAGGATTTAATTTCTAATCTTTTTTTCATTCAAGTCATTAACTTTATTGTTCTTTATTTTCAATCTTATTATTTGTTTTTGTTATTAAATTAATCAATCATTTTTCTTTGTTGTTCTTCTTTAACTCAATCATTTCATTTCATGTCTTTCAAGTTTATGTTCTTTCAATCATCAAACAACTTAAGCTTTTCAATGTTCTTTATTAACTAGCTAACCAATACAAGTCCTAACTAAAGATCTTACTTTTCCTTCTTCTAAAACTCCCAACCATTCAAACTCTAAACAACTTATGGTGAACCTCACTTCCACTCTTTTGAAGACCACCACCAATACGACAACTTTAGCTGTGGGCAGGATAATAAGGGACAACAAGAGTAATAGATCATTATTGAAATCAACAAAGGCTGCCAGACTTTTTGGTGGGCGGTTGGGCTTTTTTAACCAGGCTTCTACTAGACGGGCTTAGATTGGACTTTTTAGTGTCGTACGACACAGGTTATATACTAGTTCTTAATAGAATGGGTTTTTTATCTTTTCCAAAACTTTTAATGAAATCATTCAATCATACATTTGAATATAACCATTCATTCAATTTTATGGAAGATGATTAAAATTTTAAATTTTGTCAACATTGAAAAGACACACTGATTGAATGGAATGTGATAAGCACCCAAAAGTGTAGTTTAAACCCCTTAATAGTATTATATTTAGGCCAATTATGTTTATAATAAATAAGAGTTAGTAATGTTTACTTGTTTTTGTATATTTTAGGTCTTGAAGTTGCTTAGGTGACTAAAAGCACCACTTTTGCATGGAAAATGATTCAAGATGATTTCTGAAGAAGTTCTATATTTAAAGCCCCATAATCAAGAAGCCCAATCAAAGCAGGGAAGTCAAAGTCAATTCGGGTAGAAAAAAGGATAAAAAGCTATCATAACTTCAAAATGGCGTATCTTTGGACATTGGCCTACATTATGTCAAAACGACCGCCTTGGAATAAGCTTTCCAATGGACCTAGCCTTGCCCCAATCAGAGTTGCAAACATGGATGAAAATAGCACTGAAGTAATTTCCAACAGTTGTGGCCTTTTAAACTTAACCTAATCGACTTTGGGCTCACATTAGAGGCCCAAAGTCCCCATTTTTTGCCTATGCACGAAAATGTAACTGTAGTGGTGGTTACTCGCAGGGGACATAATCTAGGGGTAACATGCCCGATGCACTCTATGGGGGACGACCACGGAGTAGGGGATAGATACTATGCTGGCCCGATGCGGGATAGGAGAAAGAATTGGGTGTACAGTATCAGACCACGGATGGGTGTGAGGGGAAAGAACCCTACACGTGGACAAATGGGGAAACCGAGGATGGGAAATGAGGTGGACGGCCAGGATGGAGCTAGGAGGATATAAAAGGAAGAGTGGAAGAGAGAGAGAGGAAGGCGATCTAATTGTAAGAAACCTAGAAAGTGAAAGGAAAGAGAGAGAATTGAAGGGACAGTGTGAGTGACACACCACATTTGGCGCCGTCTGTGGGGAGAGAAATAGGCTACTGAAGAAATGGCCACGAAAGTAAAGAGAGGAGTGGGGAGGCCGAGGAAGGTGGCAGTTAAAGAGGAGGAGGGGGAATCGGTGAGGAGTGATAGGGGAGAACAAGACATAGAAGACACCACCACATTGGTGTCAGAATGGACAAGACTGTTGCATGAGGAGATAGCTAGGTTGAGGGAGGATAATGAGGGACTGCGAAGGGAGAAAGAAACCGTAGAAGAGTCGGAGAGAGGGGCGGCTGAATTAAAAGGAGAGGAGGAGAGGAGGCCTAATTTGGCGGATGAGGGGGCGCTCGGGCTCACTAGAGAGCAAGTGAGGGAAATGATAGCAAGTGACTTGAAAGCAAATCTAGAGCAGGCTAAAAACATGGGTGGGGCAGCGAATCAGGTGGTGGCGGGGTTGAATCGCAACCCGTTGGCTGACGTAATATGGAGGGTGGAGGTGCCCAAATGGTTCAACCAGCCTCGATTTGAGAGGTATGATGGCACAGGAGATCCGACGGACCACATCCACCACTTCCGACAAAAGATGTCGTTGTGGCAAGAGCCTAGATATGATGGACTGCGATGGATGATGTTTCCGGCGAGCTTGAAAGGGGGAGCTTTGGACTGGTAATACAGACTGCCGTCCAAGAGCATAAAAACTTTCAAGAGATGGAGCAAGCATTCGTGGACCACTTTATACACCAGAAAAAGCGGGTAGTAGATATCGCGGCTCTGTTCAATGTGAAACAGAGGAGTGCCGAGTCGGTGAGGGAATTCCTGTGCAGATTCAAAGCGGAGACCCTGAAAGTGGAAAATCTAGATGAGAGAACTGTAGTAATTGCATTCGAAAGGGGGCTGCGACCCGGGACAAGGGTACATGAGTTCGTGGCTAAAAATGAGATCGCGACGTTACAAGAGTTGTACCCGAGGGTGGAGAAATATATCAGATACGAAGATACTATGCACAAAGAGACGAAAAGGCCGGGCAAAGCCTTGTTGTCATTAGAGAGGGGTGAAGAACGCAAACGATCAGATGCGTCAAACAAAGGAAGCGGTGGGAATCGGGGATACTATGCGCGGCCTGAGAGGGAGAGAAGCGAGGGGAGAAAGGAAT
Source organism: Coptis chinensis (assembly GCF_015680905.1). NCBI lineage: Eukaryota > Viridiplantae > Streptophyta > Magnoliopsida > Ranunculales > Ranunculaceae > Coptis > Coptis chinensis. The sequence goes on along the minus strand of NC_141461.1, from coordinate 61,416,049 downwards.
ACAGAGAGAGAAAACCGTACTGGGACATAGAACCTTATTGCGCAACAAGCTAGACGAGATACCAGGGAAACCTTATTACGCATACCATCAGGTGCAGAATTATGAGACAAATGAATGATACGCGCTCAAGTGGCAGGTACAGAGAATGATAGGGAGGGGTTTATTGAAGGAGTTCATCGGGGGAAAAAGAAGGAGGAGCTAGAGCCCAACCAGGGGAGGATACTGGGGACTATCAACGTCATATTTAGTGGTGAGATTTTGAGTCATAATTCCCATCGGGATAGGATAAGGCGAACTGCGAGCATACAGCAAGTTAATGAGACATTGGGACAGTCGCAACCTATTCCACGGTCGATAGCAGAGAGGGGAAGCATTGTGTTTACTGATACGGACTTGAAAGCGGTTGACTCCCCGCATGAGGACGCACTGGTGATCACTGTTGTGATACGCAATTACATGGTGAAAAGAGTGTTGGTGGATTGTGGTAGTGTCGTGGACTTGTTATTCCATGGGACAATGGAGGAGATGAAGATCGACAGGAAACAGTTGCGACCATCGCAGACAAACTTGTACGGGTTCAATGGGAGCATGACCGAGCCTTTGGGAGAACTTTTGCTCCCCGTAACCAAGGGGCCGGTGACAGTGTTTTCTTAATTCAAGGTGGTGGATGCCGGGTCACAATACAAAGGCATCCTAGGAAGGTGGTGGATTCACGAGATGAAAGCAGTAGTGCCTTCCACCTACTACCAGGTGATCCGGTTCCCCACCCCGGCGGGAATGTATGAGGTCCGTGGCGACCAGGTGATGGTGAGGAATAGCCATCAGGGGACAGTGAAGAGGATGATCCATGGAGATGAGGGAGAGACCTCGAATCTAAGAAAGAGGCAGGCATAACAATTACAGTGCGCCCCAATGGAGGGGGACAGGGAGTCGACGGCAATACGCAAGACTTTGGATGAGATTGAGATTGTGAATGTGGGGATAGGAGAGGAAGAGAAGTTCACGTCAATAGGATCGAGTTTGCCGAAAGAGTGGAAAAATAAGTTGATAATGTTTCTATCCGAAAATAAGGATGTCTTTGCTTGGACGATCGAAGACATCACCGGACTGGACCCAGAGTTCGCATGCCACCGTTTGCACATGAGGGAGGATGCGAAGCCTGGGAGGCAAAAGATGAGAGGGGTTAGACTGAAATATGCGGAAGGAATCCGCGAAGAGGTTGAAAGATTGAGGGAAGCTAGAATAATACGGGAAGTTGAGTTCACGGAGTGGTTATCGAACATAGTTGTAGTGCCTAAGAAGAATGGAAAGGTCCGCATGTGCGTCGACTTCACGGATGTCAATGCGGTGTGCCCAAAGATAGTTATCCCATGCCAAGGGTGGATGAGCTAGTAGATAGCACGGCGGGATTAATGATTTTCTCCTTCATGGACGCGTCCATGGGATACAACCAAGTAGCGATGTATGGACCCAATCAGGAGAAGACGGCATTCATAGTGGAAGGAGCAACCTATTGTTATACAAGGATTCCATTCGGATTGAAGAACACCAGAGCCACCTTCCAGAGGCTGGGAGAGAAAATGTTCGAGGGAAAGATTCGGAGGGGGATTGAGATATACATAGATGACATGGTGGATAAGAGCATGTCGGAGGAGGAGCACATAGAGGGACTGAGAGAGACATTTAGAATACTGCGGATGCACAATCTAAAGCTTAACCCAGAGAAGTGCACCTTTGGGGTGACCACTGGGAAATTCCTGGGATACATTGTGACTCACCGAGGGATAGAGGCCAACCCTGAGCAAATACGGGCACTGGTGGAGATGCCCTCACCGCAGAATGTTAAGGAAGTGTAGCGGTTGGTTGGGAGGGTTGTGGCACTAATTAGGTTCATTTCGAAATCATCAAACAAGTGTAGACCGTTGTATAGGCTATTGAAGAAGACGCCGGATTTCACTTGGACGGCAGAGTGCGAGGAAGCATTTCAAGAACTAAAATATTATTTGGGCAAGGCGCCCCTATTGTCTAGGCCAGAACCGAGGGAGAAGTTATACCTATACTTGGGAGTTACAAAGTACACGGTCAATTCGGTCCTCTTCCGAGTGGTCGACAAGGTAGAAAAGCCGGTGTACTTCCAGAGTAAAACTTTGTTGAACGCGGAGACAAGGTATAGTAGGGTGGAGAAATACGCATTGGCGTTGATATTCTCGGCACTGAAGTTGAAGCCGTACTTTGAGGCACATTCGGTGGTGGTAGTAACAAATCTTCCTCTAAAGCAAGCACTGAAAACAGAAAAATCTGGAAGGATGCTGAAATGGGCCGTGATGCTGAGTGCTTATGAAGTACAATATCAGATAAGGACTACGGAAAAAGCACAGGCCGTGGCCGAGTTCCTAGCGGAGTTCCCAGCTGAGGATCCTATGTGGGGAAAGGAAATGGTTATGGACCAGAATATGAGAGTGAGGCAAACATGTTAGATCCATGGGATAAGAGGAACGGGTGGAGAGTGTTTGCAGACGGATCGAGCCACTGACACGAGGAGCGGAGTGGGGGTGGTATTGGTTACACCAGATAACGATAGGATCGAACTGTCTATGAAGTTGGGGTTCGCAGCAACCAACAATGAGTCAGAATATGAGGCCGTGTTGGCAGGGTTAGGGATGGCAGAGGATATGGGGGTAACCGAGTTGATTGTGTACTTCGACTCTAATTTAATGGTATGTCAGGCGAATGGGGGATTTGTGGCTAGGTGTGACCGAATGTCGAGGTACTTAAAGGTGGTGCATGAGAGAGTGGTGAAGTTTAAACAGATAAGGTTCATACATTTGGGTCACGGTGAGAATAGGCATGCAGACGCCCTAGCTTATGTGGCAGCGGCTATGCCCGGATCCGAGGAGAGAACCATAAGAGTAAGGAAACTAGAGAGACCAAGTGAGAAGGGGGACGAGGTGCACCAGACCACGGAAGATACAGGAGGATGGATGGACCCCATCAAGCACTTTCTGTCAGGAGGAGAGATAAGCGATCCCAAAGAGCGGAGAAGGTAAGAGCAGACATCGCGGAGATACATTGTAATGGAGGGGGAGATGTATCGAAAGAATTTCGATGGACCGATGTTGAGGTGTTTGGGGCCGGCCCGGGCGCAGGAGGTTTTGGCAGAGCTACATGACGGGGACTGCGGAAGTCACTCCGCGGGAAGGACAACAGCTCATCGGTTTCTAACACAAGGGTACTTCTAGCCTCATATGAAAAGGGACGTCAGTGGAGTTCGCGAAGAGGTGTGGAAAATGTCAGAGATTCTCCCAGTTAATATTCGCTCCAGCAGAGCCACTACACAACGTGTCCAGTCCGTGGCCGTTTGCTATGTGGGCCATGGACATTGTGGGTCCGTTGCCAATGGCCAGTGGGAAGAGAAGGTTCATGCTCGCCGCCACTGATTATTTTACCAAATGGATAAAGGCAGTGGCACTGCAACAAGTCAAGGAGGAGCAAGTGATTAAATTTTTATGGGAAAACATCATATGCCACTGTGGATTGCCTCATTCCATCATAGCAGATAATGGGACACAGTTCACGGATCGAAGGTGAAAGAGTTCTTGCAGGCATACCGCGTGAAACAGGGGTTTTCTGCTCCTTACAACCCTGAGGGAAATGGACAGGCCGAGTCATCTAACAAGACCATAATGAACAACCTCAAGAGAAATTTAGAGGATATAAAAGGGGTATGGGCCGACGAGTTGAGCAAGGTGCTTTAGGCCTATCGAACCACACTACGGACTTCAACCGGGAAACTCCGTTCTCGTTAGCATACGGCATTGAAGCCGTGATCCCTTCAGAGATGGTGGCGTCCATGACATGCACTATGGTCGTGGAAAACGGTTTGAACTGGGGCATAATGGCGAGAGACTTAAACTTGGCAGAGGAGAGGAGAGACGCCGCGCGCATCAAACTAGAGGAATATCACCGACGCTTGCAAAGACAATACAACAAGCAATTGAAGCCACGGAAGTTCCAAGAGGGGGATTTGGTGCTGTGCAGGGTAACGCCAAGCACCAGGAAAGCAAGCGATGGGAAACTGGGAAGGGCCCTACATCGTGGTGGAGGTCGGAGGGGCTGGCACGTATAAATTATAGACCATGGAAAGAAAGCTAATTGAGAGACCTTGGAATGTAAGAATGTTGAAAAAGTTTTATATTTGAAGTGTACTACTTGTCCTGGACAAAAAGGACTTTGGCTGTTTGCATATATATAATACAATGGCACTTTTGGGGAAATGAATATGAGGAATGAGCTACCATCTTTCGCGGACATCACGTCTGAAGTAAACTCAGGGGCAAGGTAGTGCCCCAGCAGGCTCATCAGCCTCCGAGAGACAGCGGGGGGAGATCCCTTCGCGTACATCACGGCCGAATCAAACTTAGGGCAAGGCAATGCCCCAGCAGGCTCATCAGCCTTTGAGAGACAGCGAGGGGGAGATCCCTTCGCGGACATCACGTTCGAATCAAACTCGGGGAAAGGCAGTGCCCCAACAGGCTCATCAGCCTCCGAGAGACAGCCGGGGGGGGGGGCCGGATCCTTCGCGGACATCATGTCCGAATCAAACTCGGGGCAAGGCAGTGCCCCAACAGGCTCATAGGCCTCCGAGAGACAGCAGGGGGGGCGGGGCAGATCCCTTCACGGACATCACGTCCGAATCAAACTTGGGGCAAGGCAATGCCCTAGCAGGCTCATCGGCCTCTGAGAGGCAGCGTCCGAATCAAACTTGGGGCAAGGCAGCGCCCCAGCAGGCTTATCAGCCTCCGAGGGACAGCAGGGGGAAGATCCCTTCACGGACGTCATGTCCGAATCAAACTTAGGGGCAAGAGAGTGCCCTAGCGGGCCCAGCAACCTCCGGAGATAGCGGAGGTAGAGCGCGGGAGGAAAAATTGGCCGGAGGAGCAGGCTGGGGAGAGAAAGCATATAAAAGAATGAAGTAACAGATACCAATGGTGGGTCACCGACGGTTGAACCAGACCACAGACGACAAAAGACATAATTAAACATGATAGGGGAAAAAAACACACACACACACATAATATATCCGTATTACATCGATTGCAGCATCACAACAAAACATTAAAACTCCTTATAGGAGGAGGAAGTTAGAGTTATACAAAACAGACGGGGATCAAACAAATCAAAAGCATAGTAGAGGTGCAGAGTTTGTAGTGACAAATTTAGAGGGAGTCCAAAGGTGACCACTGGGGAGTAGGGGCAGGGTCCTCGGCACCGATGTCCTCTGCGGCAGGGTCAGCAGCTTCGGTAACCATATCTTCTGCGGTATCCACTTCCTCAGCGTCCCCAGCAAGCTTTTCCACTTCAGCCGCCCGTCCAGGGTATCTTCTTCCTGCGATCTCAGTGGGGGTCCCCAAAGAATGGTAGGGGGGCTCCTCAGGAAGGAGACGACCTTCTTTGATAAGCCTTGCATACTCTTCCTAGATTTTGTGGGCCACCCTCTTGTCGGCCAATGACCGGAAATGGGTTTGAAGGGCATCCATGTCGGCTTTATGTTGGTTCAAAAGGGCTGCGGTACTGTCTTGGTGTTGCTGGAGGAGGGCAGTCCGCTGCTGGCTCAAGCGGTCATTGACGGAGTCCATATACAGCTAGTGGTTTTGCTCCGAGGTCCTCAACTCATCTTGGGCCCGACTTTTGTCTAGGTCCGCGGCTTCTAGCTCGCGCTGAAGACGGGCACATGTCACCTTCAAGCCGTCAGGGCCACCTACTTCCTTGTCCAGGGAGTCTACCTTTGACCGCGCGCTAAACAGACCGCGGATCAGGAACGAAATATCCAAACTCACCTAAGTACAACAAGACCGACTAAGCCAAGGATGAAGGAAGAAAAGACATGAGCAGAAGAAAGAGAAAGTACCTTCTCCCAATTGGTGTATAGGGAGGTGCGATGGTGCTCAAAGGTGCCTCCTTTGGCGTAGGCCATATCCTTTGGTAGATGGGAGCCATAGAAGATGGAGGAGGCCACAGCGGGGTTCTCAAGAGCCGAGTCCGCGACGGTGACCTTGCGGTGGCGCACCTTGAACTTGGGAGCAAACTCAGCGGGGGTGTCATCTGAGCCAGGTGGAGGAGCGGTCTCCTTGCCCGGCCTGCGGATGTGGGTTGAAGGGGCTTCCTCTTCCGTTGCCCGGATAATAGGGGTTGTTTCCTCAGACACCACGGTCCTTTGTCGCTTACTGGGCGGCCCATCAGTGGGAACGACAACCGCAGAAGGAGAAACTTCGGTTACTTCATCATCATCACTATCGAACAACTTAAATTTGGTAAGGTCCATATTCGCAGAGGGAGAAAAGGGAGGGGAGTATTGGTCTTCCCAAGAAGAAATGGATCTAAAGGAAGGTAAAGGTTCTTGAGCCAAGGGAGGAAGGGGGACACCGGACGAAAGGACAGCTGACGAGGGAGAGGAATCTCGGGTAGTTCGGTGGCTGTGGGAGTGAGAGCGGGAACATTTCTTGGGAGGAGGGGAGGCTCTGGGCCGCCATTCCTTAGGAGGCGGCCGTCGAAAAAAGGGAGAAGAAAGACTGGCAATGTGTTGGAACAGGGAAGTCTCGAGCAGAGGAGTGCCGGTGGTTGGGTGGATGTTTAAAAGTTCGGCCTGAGCAGACCCGAGGCTACGAGAGCCTTGTGAAGACGGGGCAGATGGTACCTAAATATATGCGAGACTTGAAGTCAGACCGCCAACCTGCAAAGAAACACGAGCAGAAGACGATTAGTGGGAAAGATTGGAGATAAAGAAAGACATAGGCTATAGGGAAACTCACGACTGGTTAGGAAGGTGAGATGGTTAAGTGTCAGCCCGGAGGGTAGATCCGCGGGCAAGAAATTCCCAGACACATACAGCCGATAGTGGTGCCACTGTTTATCGGAGTTGGTGACGCGGAGTACAAAAGTTTACTTTTGAGGGCGGACACAAAAGGATTGGTAGCCCACACTTACGTCCTTAGTACTTGTTTTGAGGAAATATTGGGAGACTATATCGCGGCAAGTCAATTTTGGGTCGCCGGATCTATTGTAATAGTTCGCGGATACATCAGCAGCCAGAAATTGCTGATACCTTGGCAAGGAGGGATGTGGAAATGATTACACACCTCGACATCCAACAAAGTAAGAGGAAGCCACAGACCGGCAACTATCTGACCCATAGTGACTACAAGAGATCCCAGTCTCCGGGGTACCAGTTGTAGATAGTGAGTGACAGAGGGCACGTGTTCTATGGTGATGTCTGTGGGGATTCCATAAGCTGCCCTAATCGCAGGCAGATAAGGTTGGCGACTACGAGGAGGGGGCTGCAGGGGAATTAGAACCCTTCTAGAGGTGGATGGGACCACCGCAGCGGTCACCGGAGGTGGAGAGGCCACCTCCGTAGATCGGGAAGGCGAAGAGCCCCCGGATGTGGACATCGACATCGGGCGGAGAAGATGAACATATTTGAAAAAGATGCAAACAATTGCTCGAAAAAAGAGAAGAATGTGGAAATAAAACTCTAGACCAACAAGAAAGAAAAGGCGACAAACCTGAATCTGCCTTCCAATAGGGGAGGGAAGGGACAGGCAACCACCGGAGCGGCAAAGGCGATGGGGGAGGAGGAGACACTGGAGCAAGAGTGAGAAGAGAAAAAGAAAAGTGAATGCTAGAGTGGTGAAGAAGAAAGAATAAGCAGGACTTTAAACAAGGAGGGGGGCAAAGAAGTAATATCTAAAGGGGAGGAAATCGAGGAGTCGGCAAGTGGACCAGCATATGGGTGACATGTGGGGGCCCGGAAGACGAAGGGGCAGCTAAAAGACGCGCGTGATGGGTGATCATTACAGCGCACGCAAATCGATGGTGAGTCAGAAAAGGGGCAGCGGGGTACCGCGGAGATAGGGATGATAGTATTCTCGACCCCCGGCTAACAAGTGGCCACGGCATCGAGAAAGGGCATCTGTAGTGGTGGTTACTCGCAGGGGACATAATCTAGGGGTAACGTGCCCGATGCACCGTATGGGGGACGACCGCGGAGTAGGGGATAGATACCATGCTGGCCCGATGCGGGATAGGAGAAAGAATTGGGTGTACAATATCAGACCACGGATGGGTGTGGGGGGAAAGGATTCTACACGTGGACGAACAGGGAAACGGAGGATGGGAAATGAGGTGGACGACCAGGATGGAGCTAGGAGGATATAAAAGGAACAGTGGAGGAGAGAGAGCGAAGGCGATCTAATTGCAAGAAACCTAGAAAGTGAGAGGAAAGAGAGAGAATTGAGGGGATAGGGTGAGTGACACACCACAGTAACCCTAACCCTCCTCTATATAAAAAGGGTTAAGGCTAAACAAAATTTGGCTACTCTCTCTTTAGTTTAGTTGTAATTTAGGGTTCTCTCTCTCTCTCCCTCTTTAGTTTAGTTTAGGTTTAGTTAATTAGTTTAGTTTGTAGCCTCCATTAGAACCTTTCAATAAAAGCTTTAGTTTATCTAATTCAATTACTTCTTCTTTACATTATGTCTTCTTTTCATTGTTTTAGTTTAATTAATCCAATGATATTAGGTTAATCCCCCCCATTAAAGGGAGTGATTATGAAGCCTAATGAGGAATAGATTGCTTAGTAGAATTATTTAATTATGTATGTGTTTCAATGAGTTTAGTCTATTATATGACTTCCAAAATAAGCATATAGTCAATTAAACTAGGGATTTTTATAATTAAGTTGACAGACTTGGTTGTAATAATCTTATATGCTAGTAATAATGGACTATAAAGATGTAGGTTGTTGCTAGAGATGATAAAGTTTGAGGCTTTAGGTTGGATCATTGCGTGAAAATCTAAAGATGATCACTTTTCAATAAATAATTCGATTCTTGCATGAAAAAATCATTAGGTGGATTGATTACTCTTCTCTATAACTTTCTCTTCTATCAAAACCCTATTTCTATTAGTTTAGTTAATTTAGATTTATTTGAATCCGTAGTATAATCATAGAATAGAAATCTCTCAACATAATATTACTCTCACCATTGTTTCTTTGTGATTTAAATTAGTTGAATTCCATTTATGTCTTGGTAATTTAGGATTGAATTGAATCTGTACTCTTTATATTACTTCATTATTATCTAAGAGTAGGAATATTGATCTAAGCACTTGTTTAGTTGATTGATTATTTGTGTTTACGCATAAATAGTTAGTTTAGATAAACTTGTATATATCAAATGGCACCGCTACCATTTTAGACTCATTCAAGAAAAGAATTCAATTGGTTGAATCCAAGGGGCAATCCCCCATTCTCTACCCTCCCACCCTTTTAATTTTTCGTTATTGTTTTTCTCATTTTTATTAACTTCTTACTGGATATTCTTACTGTGATTTTTTCAAACACCCGGTTGGGACATACGACTAAAGAAAAGTTGTTCAGACATCTATAGAATTCATCTATAAAAAGTTCAATTTAATTGGTTAAAATTAGGGGCCGCCCGCGCTCATATTTTTCGTTCACAGAATGCGCCCCGCCCTCCCTTGTGACTGCGGAGTCACAGTGAAGGACACTATAGTAAAAATAATTGTAAATTTCAGAAAATTCTGAAATTTTCAGGTATAATCCTTAATCTGTTATTGATTTACTGGAATTGTTTTAGATTTTTTCTAGTTGTTTTACCTAGTGAACTAATACTATCTTTATAGTGCTACAATTCAGCTTTCAAGCCATAAGTTTCTGGAAAAACAGACGAGTAGGGTTACTTAGATAGTTCCAAAAATTCTAAGATTTTTATAAAAGTATCTATCATAAATCAGGGTTTTGTAGTAAAAATTGAAAGAGTTTTTGACTTGTTTTGACCACCTAGCTAGTGGATTGTTTCCAGTGTGTTTCTGCAGTTTTGCAACACTTAATATCTGGAACAACAGCTGATAAGGAGGGTTTGTAGAATTTCAATTGCTCCAAAACTTTTACAGGAATACATATGATCTATCAGGAGTCTCCACTAAAATTTAGGTGATTTTTTACTTTGTTTTTATTAGTCAAATATTCATTTGTTTGTATTGTGTACCAAAAACTGTTTCACGAAATTTGCAGGGCAATAAAAGGACTCTTATGCCCACCCACTACAGTATTTCATAATAAAAAAATTTCGTATTATACAGTGTCTAGAAAACTTAAAGGATTGGGGTTATTTAATTAAGGAATGTGCACGCATAAGCAACCTATCTCAATTCTTAAGTGGTCTAGCCGTTGGTTTGGGAAGATTTTAGTAGTGAAATTAGTACATCACCACATCCAATACTCGTATAAGTGTTCTAGTAGCAAAAGACGTGCTTCAAGGCTGTTGAAGGCGCTATTCATATGCGTAGCGAGGACACTCCAAGTAACACCTCTTTATTGTAGGAACCGTTATGGTTGCATTGAATGATTACAAACCGCGAAAACCCATGCGCAGCAGAATAAGGGTTGTCCACGATTTTGGTTAGAAATCATACATTTGATCAGCTGTGATTTCTCTGAGAATCCAAGCTCTATGAATCAGCAACCTCTTGATCTTCTGTTGTATTCCTATCCTTAGAATGGGCATTGTGTGGGCTATGATCTTCCAACCCCTTCTTTCTCTATTGGCCTCTCTCACTCTCTTAGTTTATGAACCGAATTTTGGAACTAAGTTTTCTCTGAGAATCCAACCTCTATGAATCAGCAACCTCTTGATCTTCTATTGTATTCCTATCCTTAGAATGGACGTTGTGTGGGCAACGATCTTCCAACCCCTTCTTTCTCTCTTGGCCTCTCTCACTCTCTTAGTTTAGAACCGAATTTTGGAACTAACTTTTCTTGAGCAAAACCTGAGTCAATTGGCCGGAGAAAGAGGGGTTTCTTTATATAGGCTACAACAGGGACCATGAGGAGAAATTAGGGTTAGGTCTCCTGACGAAGCTTGGGCTTCCCATGTTTGCCCATAACACACGGCCCAAGTCCGTCAACAAATGACTTATTCCACTAAAGGTCATTGTTGCACTACCGCCCTAATCCCAAATTATGTGTATGGACTCCATATTATATGCTTGTTAATCTCCCCGTGTTTAAGATATCGAATGCCCGTTGATTAAGTCAAGTTACTGACAACTACATTAATCAACTTCTTATTTCCTTGAGTAGTACCACTCAACCTTATTGTCATGTTGGATTAAATCCACCTACAGGGTTTACATGACAATCCTTATGAGCTCCTCAAGGGGACATCATCAACTCGACTTCCTACGGGTCATGAATTCCTTCTATAATCAACAGCACACCTTACATACAATGTCATTACCCAATCTACTGAGTTTGTTGATTCACAAATGATTCTCACTCATTGATGATTTAAAGCAATGTACAATGTACGTAAGTGCCCATTTTTATATCCGGATTAAGAGGACAAGCATCCATAATAACAGAGATGTTTGTTCTCTTATATAGTCAGTATAAAGAGAAACAACCTCACTTGGTCCTGTTCAATACACATAAAGTGTACTAGTGTAATCCTGTAGTCAAGATAGACTAATACCAAATTATACTACAACCGTACCAATGGTTTGTCCAAATCTATCTAGGTTGTGAACGTTTACTTATATTTTATAAGGTACTGATGATATGATCTTCTGTGTGTCACCACACACCATATCATCTACAACATAAAGTATTAGACGCATGCATATAACTAATAACATATATAATATGTATAACATTTGCCCATATGATTCTCATTCAAAATATAAAGAATTAGAGTTAATACAAAAGTATTGTTTTTAGTATATAACCCTATCATTTACATCCTTGAATCCCTAGATAGAAGATTATTTGGGCATTTTTTTTTTCGTAAATTTTATAGTTAGAGTTTTTGTATATTAATTAACATATAATATATCTTTAAAACCAATATGACTTATTATCAATATATAGACCAACAATCATGTGGTTATTATGTAAACCCTTCACCATGTTCATGTTGTGGTAGTCTTTACAATTGGGCTTCAGAGTGCCTATCATACCAAGAGTTTGGGCCTACTATAGGATATAATTATAATTATGAGCCTCAATTTTCAAACTTTCATAGTAACCCATATAATTAAGGGTTTTCTAGTCATCCAAACTATTCATGGAGTTCCACCAAACACAATAAACCAGCCATTCAGCCTCAACCTAATCCATCACAGTACAAGATCAACTAGAGTCACTTAAACGCCATATCTCAAGAGGGACTCATATCATATCCATTCGCCAATAACTATGACTATCAAACACCATACCAACCAAAACCACACAACCAAGCTCCCCCTCCGCAAAAAAACATTTGAGGAAATAATGGCCCAAAACAAAATAATACTTCATAACCTAAAACGGACAAGATTGATGCTAACCTCACTTACGCCAAACCTTTCCACCATGCCAGAAATCAACCACCCATCTAGTTTGCCACCTTTCCTAGACTGAAATTCCTAACTAGTAGTTAACTCAACAAAAATATTTAGGGAACAAATGACTGACTCAGCACAAACATTTAGGGGATAAATGGCTAACACCCAAACTATGCTTCAGAACATAGAACAGATGATTTCCATGATCCCCTCACCTAACACAGAACTTTCAACCTTGCCAGACATCGACATACAAGTAGAACAACCTATTTCTATAACCAAACCATTCGACCTAGTTTAGGCTTACCCTAAATTTCATGAACCACATTACCTTCCCATGACCCTCCCATTAACCATTGTATGGACTCCACACCCTACCTGGATGAGAAAATTCTTGAAGACGACTCTTTAGGACTTATTTTGGATGACCACTCAATAAATTCGAATGATACTATTGAGGACACTCTTGAAGTTCTAGACAAAGAGAACAAAGAAATAGACAAGATAGAACTTGATGAAACTATGATAGAGGAAGAATTTCTAAACCTATTTTGTGATGCCAATGCTCAACCTACTAAACCACCAACCGACCACCATCCACCTGAGTTACCACCTCTTAAAATTTAACCATCTACCACCACCATTGCTCCACTCCATCGTCCATTTCAACAAAACCTCAAATTTTCACTTGAGCCTTTTGCCTTAGAGATCTTCTATAATTTTTTCAACCCTCACGGTGAAGAGTTTTTACCTAGCTCACAATCCCATGGGTACACCGTCCATTCCTGTAGTTAAGAGCCAAGATTTGAATGAGTGTAGTGAGAAACTTAATTTGTCTTATTTTTCATCATCTGAGCCTCATGAAAGACATCAGGATATGTACTTCATTCCTTTCTCACCTAAAGTATCACTAGTTTATCTTTTGGGTCATTCTAACTCTTTAAAACAGCTACAACATGATGGTTTGCATATGTTATTTGATGGATTGCATAAGTTTTCATTCATTCTTCTACATGATTACTTACAATTATACCACTTCATTCTGTTTAGGGGTGCATTTAGTATCATGTCTTTATGGCTAGACCCAAAACTCTTTTGACTATTAGTTTATAGTTGACCACACATCATCCATCTTGTGCCACTCCAGTTTCTTGATTGTTTGGGGGTGTGCCACGGACTTGGGGAACCTGACTTAAAATGACCCCACATTAAGTCTAGGGAATCTGAGTTTAAAATACCCAAGTTTTTGTAAAATACCACATTTATGGAGTATAGGCCACAAAAATTTTCAAACTTAAAAAAGGTTTTCAAATTTTGTTTGGGGCGTATTTTGGTCTTTTTATTTCAAAACTTTTTGCCACCCTTTGCCTTTCATGTTTACTCCAGTCGAGTCTATTAAATTATGCTATTGTATTCTAGGTTAGTTAGTTACGTAATTTAATTGTGTTATTGAATTATTTCATGAACCCCCTTCTCCCAAATTGTTTGGGGGTGGTATATTTAATTTGAGTACATTGTACGTTAACGTATTAAAATTGCATGTACAAATATTGAAATATTTATGCATAATGTAATTAAGTACTTTAATTTCGTGAAATTTTACTATTTTGCTGAATTTCGGAAGCTAATTCTATAGGAGCCACGATACGTGCATGCTTGATTTGTGAATGTATGGTATTATTTTATTTATGTTAGAGTCTGCTTATGTCCCAAACACTATTTATTAATTTAAGGAACTCATATAGGAGTTGCGTATGTTTTTATTTCTTTATATTAGTATCGATTAACCTTCTCTTTCAGGTGCTCCCATTTACAAGCACATTTCTATGGTACTCTTTATTCTTTATTTTCATTCCATACTTTGGGGACAAAGCATGATTCTATTTGGGGGTGGTATAGAAACATGTTGTAAATATTTAAGCACATATTAGGTTGTATAGTAAGTATTAATTATCGTATAAAAAGTATAAAAAGTATAAAAATCATAAAAATAGTTCATACGATGCACTTAGTGATAATGGTATTGTTTCCTTCTCCATGATGATATTAGTCTAGAAATTTTACGTTGTACTTGAATTAGGATTTAATTTTTGAAACTTAGATTAAGATGTAGGTAATAGTCATTGCATCTTTTCTTGAATATCTTGCATAAGCATCTATGATTGTACTTGGCAGTATTTTTCTGAAACCTAGGTTAGAGTACTTAATACATATCCCGTGAGCATCTAGCCTAAAAAGCCTCATAAGAGTGAAATATCTAAGTGATGACACAAGGGAGAAGTAAATTCCGAGTAGAGAAATCACACATCCACTTGTCAGATCACCATACTGATCAACTCCCAAATGTGCATTTTATTACACGTATATTGCTGCATTCCAGTCCCTCTTACGCTTAACGGAAAGACAACTCATAGCTTTTACTGCCTTTTTCAGGTTAAGGAGTATTTCAGATCATTTATCATAAAAGCTGCGTCTTAGCACTAATAAGAGCCCAAAACTGTAGTTTTAACCCCTTAACAATAATAATTTTAGACCAATTATGCGAGTAATAAATAAGAGTTAATGATGATTACGTGTTTTTATATATTCCAAGCATTGAAGTCAATTATGTGCAGAAATGTGCCACTTTGGCGAGATAAAGGAGCAAGGGTTGGTTGCTAAGAAGTTATGTGATTAAAGACCAAGATTCAAAGAGAAAAAACCTTTGTAAAGCCCGGATCAAAAGCTAAAAAGTCAAAGTCAACGTGGGCAGAAACAGCACACAAAGCTCAGCAGAACTTCTGAAGACCGTATCTTTGGACTCAAGCCTCGGAATTGGGCGTACCTTATGTCAAAACGACCAGGTCGGAAAGCACTTTCCAATGGTCCAAACCTTGACCCTATAAGAGGAGTAGAAGTGGACGAAAAGTCTGTTGAAGTCAAAGCCAGCTGGAAAGGGCTATGTGGACCGAAGAAATTGGGATTTGGGCTCGATTCTCCGGCCAAAAACATGGCTCCTCAACCCATGCACGAAAATATGGATCTGGTCTCGTCCATTTCCACACACAAGACTTAGCTCTTAAGAAAGAATTAGGTCAGGTAGAAAGTAGTCATTAGAGATAATTCTAGATCTAGTTTTGAGTTTTATTCAATTAATTAGTTTTCAATTATTGTTTTAGATCTTGTTTTTACTTTGCAATAGATTAGTTAGAACAAGTAAATAATTAATTTAGAATCACATTTATTTTTATAATAAAGTATTCATTTTTAATTCCGATTTAGTTTATTGATTCAATTCTTGTTTAGTTTTAGTATTGTTAAATTCATAAATTAGTTGTCTTCAATTGCTAATTAGTTAATCATAATCTAGTTTTAACTATTAAATTATTTAGATCTAGTTTCGATTATTTAGTTATCAATTTCATTTCTTAGTTGTTAATTTAGATTTGAATCTATTGATTAGTTAAATTAGTAAAATTAGAATCTTTATATGATGTCTAGTTTTAATTCAATTGGAAATGACAGTTTGATGAATCAAGGCTAACCCTCCATTAGAGGGGTTTGATGAAGCCTTGATGAGAACTTGATTGTGTAGTGTAGAACTAGTTGTAAGAGTCTATTCCACTCTAGAAGGTTGTTGATTCGCCATGAGAATGGGTTGGACTTCCTCACATGCTAGTCATTATTTAGTAAAGATTGCCATGATTGAGTAGGGATTAGAACGACCAATTCTTATTGTAAGAACGAAAGAACTGGATTACAACAATCTATGCTAGTTTATTAAGTTGGATTCAAGGTGGATTCAATCCCCCCTAATTCTTTATCTAGATTCAAACTTTAGTATTTTCCGTCATTTAGTTATTCGTATCTTGTTATTTGAATTCACATCATAGTATAAATTCCACACCATTACTCTCACTAACTTTGGCTAGGACTGATAATATTAGAAAACATTGAATGCTAAAGAACTAGGAGTGGAACGAATCTTTTACTCCACTCTATTTCGATAGATTCGAGAGTATAATAATTTTTGATAAACAAGTACGAGTTCAGTTTTAGTTTTACTTGCATTTAGTTTTATCGCTTATTTGTGAGTAAAATTATTATCGTAAGAATTTTGTATTTATTTTACGTTTATCAAATGGCGCCGCTGCCATCTTAGTTCCCTTTAGTATTGCTTTCTTTAGAATTGTTAGTCTTCCAAACTCCCAAAACCCACCCACCCTTGTTTGATTCTAACTGTGGTTGTCCATTTCAGCATTGAAATTTTTCCTCGCAGAATTACATGGAGCGCGACCCGCACCCTAGGCAACCTAAATTGGAGCGCCACCCGCGCCTAAACACCTGGAACTCCAGTTTTTAGCTGAGAGCAACCCGCGCCTTGCCAAGGCAAAACTCGAGCGCCCTCCATGCTAAAGCACCTGGACCTTAAGTTTTTCCCTGAGCGCGACCCGCGTCCTACCAAGGCTAAGTTCGAGTGCCCCCCGCGCCTAAACGCCTGGAACTCCAACTTGACCTGAGCACGACTCGCTCCCTACCTAGGCCTATTCTGAGCGCGACCTACACCCTCTGCTGAAACTTCCCAATTTCCATAGGTTTGTTTCAAACTTCCATTTCTTCAAGGTTTTCTGTGTTTTAACTTGTTATATACACTGAGCACATGTATACAAGACGCTATTCATAAGCGAAGCAAGGAGGCATTCAGGTACTTCTTTCTTCAAATACCTTGCATCTCCTGTTAGAGGTTCATACTAGCATATCAGGATTGTTTGGAGTGTTGTCATGTTTAGTTAAGATTGGTCTTAGCCTTGCATGAGATTAAGGTCAGGCCGAAGAAAAACGCCTAACGTAATCAACCAACAACGTCAACAAATACGCCTTTCTAGTATACCACTTACTACACCTCTAGCTAATATACCACACACACTACCTGAAATAATGGCTAAAGAAAGAGTCTCCTCTCTCTGAATTTTACAAAGCCTTGAACGATAGCCCCAAATCTTGTATCGTTCTATCAGACCCAGTGGGGATTTCCGAATCCCCCCAAATATATTTAATTTGTTACCGTTTTTCATGGGTTAGATCATGAAAAACCTTATCAGCACATGCATAGGATTGACCAAATCCTTACTACATTCCACCATCCTACAGTTGGTGCTGAACAAATTAAACTAAGGGTGTTTCCATTCACTTTAGCCGATAAGGCGGCGTCTTGGTTAACTGCCCAAGCGCCTAATTCTGTGGACTCGTGGGCCAAACTTGTTCAACTATTTATGAAACATTTTTACCCACCACTGAAGACCGATGAAATGCTTTCCAAGATTCATTTCTTTTGACAGAATCCTTATGAATAATTTTCAGAGGCTTGAAATCGTTTCACCGATCTTCTTATAGAGTGTCCACACCATAACCCCGAGAAAAGACCGTTAGTTAAATTGCCTTTTTCAAGGGACTGTTACACCACCACAAAGTGGTGCTTGACATAATGAACGGGGGTAGTTTCCTCAGTAAAGGTGCCTCAGAGGTTTATAAATTTCTAGAAGATCAAACAAAGCATAATAATAACTGGGGGGTAGTGACGATATCCCCCGTTCCGCTAGTTCTTCTTCAACAGTTAAGGCCGCCGGGATGTTTGAGATGAAACCCGATCCTGAGCTTAAAAATTTAATCGAATCTCTCACTAAAAAGGTAGAGGCTATTGCTGTTCAACAAAAGCCTACCCCTGTCATGAATGCAACTCTATTCCCTGTAATTTATGTTTGAGTCATGGGCATCCCGACTCCTATTGTCCTCTAGTCTATGAACATTCATCCGCACAGCCAGACAATGTTTATTCCATTAATAGCGAACCTAACGCACCTTGAAAACAAAACCCCAATTTCGGTTGGCGAAATAATCAACAAGTTACCTCCAGGGTATAATAATCAAAATGTTAGGCCAGCACCCAATTACAACCAAGCTTCCCAGAGACAAGAACAAGGACAAGGTAATTATAATAATTATAACAATAATAATTATAATGCTAATAGAAGTATCGTTCCGGTTAATAATAACTATCACAACCCACCTGTTAATAATCAGCGTGAGATAGTTCTAGTCACACCACCTATGACCACTACACCTACACAACCGGATCGTCTTGATGCCTTCATACAGGTTAGCCAACAACTTTTCCAAACCATGGCTCAATCTAACCAACAACTTTTCCAATCCATGGCTCAATCTAACCAACAGGTTTTACAATCCATTAATCATTTAACCCAACAGTTAGCCTAAGAGAAAGCCCAACCAAAAGGCTGTTTCCAGGTCAAGCGTTACCTAATCCTAAAACACCAAACACAGCCTTTGAGGTAATCGGTAATACTAGTAATGAAAATAGAAACGTAGGTGAGTTAAATGTTATCACCACTCTCCGTTCTGGCAGAGTGGTTGATAACGCTGTAAGTATGCCTGTGGTTACCCCACCAGTGGTCCCTACACCTGATATTCTACTAGATACCAAACTGGAAACTGAAGACCCTACCCCTGTAGAGGTACCAGTTAAACAACAACCTAAGAAACAAAAAGCCAAGGTTAAACATCCTGTTGACCATTATGCTAAATATAGAGAGAAACTACCATTTTTCTAGAGATTAGCAATGTTAACCAAGGATATGAATTTCGAGGAGATTAGGGAAGTTTTCAAAAATCTAACGATAGACCTTCCTTTTCTTGAAGCGATAAAAAAGTTACCTCACCATGCTAAGTTTCTTAAAGAGTTGTGCACTACTAGGCGCAAGACAAATATTCCTAAAGACACATTTTTAACTGAACAATTCCCAACTTTATCGGAAAATAATGGAATCGTTAAGTACAAGGACCCTGGTCGTCCTACTATACAATGCACCTTAGGGGATAATCACATGACAACTGCTCTATTAGACCTGGGGGCGAGTATTAACTTACTCCCTTATTATTTATATAAACAAATCAATCTACTAGAGATGCAACCAACGAAAATGACGTTGCAATTAGTAGATCATTCTATTAAGTATCCTAAGGGTGTGGTTGAAAACATGCTAGTTAAAGTTCAAAATTTTTACTACCCAGCCGACTTCGTTATCCTCAACACAGAAGTCGCTAACGACTCTGTTCCTATCATTTTAGGGCGTCCCTTCTTGGCTACTGCCAACGCGCTCATAAACTGCTGTGATGGTTCGATGTTCTTATCCTTTGGCCATCTTTCTATTAAGGTAAATGTTTTTAAGACGATTCAACAGTACCCAGATACGACTGTCGACGGAGAGGTTAGCATGATCGGGAGCTTCTCTCGTGATTATTTTGACAACACATTTCCTGATAGTCAGATGCCCAAATTTCTTTCATTTGGAAGTTCAGACTCCGACGTTTTGTTCCTACACTAGTCGATAACAATCTTATGGATGAGGACGAGATTGATGACTTTCTCAAAGATACAAAGGAATATCATAGTAATGTGGATGTGACCAAGCTAGATGAGGAATTCGACGAGTTTCTTAGAGCAAGTGATGATTCACCCTATCAAGAACTACCTTGCGCACCATCCGCCTCGATTCCCCTCCTTCTACCCTTTCAAAGGAATTTAGAGTTTGCACTTGATCCTCTTGTTTCTCCTGTGCTTCATGATTTTCTAAACTCTCCTGTTAAGAAAATACTACCTAAAGAGCCACCTGGCACTTTCATTTTAGTTGTGTGATAATACCAACCCATGCCACAAATGAGTTTTATGCTAATCCCACATTATCATTTTTTCAATTCCTTACTTCTAAAATTCAGCCATATCCACCATATCTTCCACAACCATCCATTTTTTCACACTCATTCACTTGGCCACCTTTTCGTTGGAGGAAAAAGAAGGTGCATGCTTGGTTATGTTCTAGATCTATCAGACTTTGCTTTCATTTCACTAAGTTGCGTCGTCGAAAATCTTGGTGCTTGATTATGTTTGGGGGTGCATTCCATGTTATTTATTTAGGGAAAGACCCACAACTCTTTAGGTTATTGATATATGGTAAACTACATGTTCATTATATACATGTATTAGATAAAATCTTGAGTATCTGACTATAAAAGACTCATTTTATTCTTCGGTGTACTTCCTTTCAATTCCATATATTGGTTAGTGCACCATTCAGGTAACTGGGCCCTCCCTATAGAGTGTGTGGTTGTAAATACCGGATCCTAAGACCACGTTTAACATAATTCACGTTTTCCACTCTTACATATTTTCTCGGTTTTTGAGTCATGTTCCTCTATGGTGTGAACTATGTCCTTATTGCTTTTTGTTTTTCCTTATATTAATCCGTATTCATAACAAGTAAAAAAATATTAAAACCATAAAAATAGTAATCTAGGAAGTCTCGAGAATCTGACTTTAAAACACCCACGTTTAAAACAAATTTTCTAAACCCTTTTCTATAAAATTTGTTTGGGGGTGGGGTGTTGGTAGTTCCATCCTTGATTGCCCAACCATCTTCATCTTATGTTCCATCTTCAAATAGTAGTGGGTGGTTTAGAGAATTTATGGATTGATGTTGTTTTTTATTGTTTTTATTAATTCGGATGTTAAAGTTTTTGAAATCCGTAGTTAAATTTGAATTGAGTAGTTAATTGTAATTGAATTTCGATTTTAATTTAATGTGGTTCTTTTCAAATAATGCGTTGATTTTTGTGTTAATCCCACCTTCCCGAATTGTTTGGGGGTGATATTATTTCTTCTAGCATGATTTTTATATGATCCACAATATTAGAAGTAGTTTTGCGGTGATTGTTGGGAATATTGCCAATATTGGCATGCCTATGATTAGATGTTGTGGTAGGATGAAATCAAAATGAGTTAATATCCTAAATTCAACCTAAAAGACATTGGGTTTGTTTTGGAATAGAGAATATGGGTTCTTTCCGTTTCGGTTTCGGAATTATTTTGTTTTCGGCAATTGCCTTAAAACTTTTTGGCAACTTGCCGATTCATTTTGGAAGCTTACAACCTATATAAACTTCCTTCATTCTACACTCACAACCCACACTACATCCCCACTTTCATCTCTCACCTTTCACTCCCAAGTTTTCCCTTATTTCCTTCTCACTTTAGCACTTCAGCAGCTCGGAGCGCGCCTGCGCCTCAGTTAAGCGCCACCTGCGCTTGAACCACCTGGAACTCGAAAATAACCTGAGCGCGATCCGCGCCCATCCCAGGCAAAAAGTGAGCGCGCCCTGCGCCTAAGTGCCTGGAACTCAAAATTCACCTGAGCACGACCCGCACCAATCCCAGGCAAAAAGTGAGCGCGCCTTGCGCCTAAGTGCCTGGAACTCGAAATTCACCAAGGCGCATCCCGCGCCCTACTGAGGCATAGGTTGAGCGCACCCTGCGCCCTGACCCCCGTGGGCACGAAAAATTCCAATTTGTTGTGGGTTGTTCTAGGATCGTTCCAGCTGTTCTAGAGAGTATTTTTGGGGTTAGATAGACTTACCCCCATTACTAGTTACCAATTAGTGTTACCCCATTTTTCAAAATATAGTGATACCACCCCATTTGTAAGATCCAACTGTCAGATTTCTTCATCTAAAAAAAAAATCATCTCATAGCCGTTGGATCTTACAATTGGGGGGGTATCACTAATATTTTTGAAAATGGGGGGGTAAGTCTAACTAACCCGTATTTTTGTGATGACATCACCTATAGTCATACCGGAGCAGTCTTTCAAACACTTGTTGGGAAGCGAGACTTATAGACATTGGTTTTGCGACAGGATCTTGCAGTTAGGATGGAGGCATCTACTAGATGGAGAACAAGAATTCTCCGTCATGGATGATGACACACGGAGGCGGGCTTGACAAGTTATCATGGCATGGCAGAATGCGAAGGAACCTCATCTTTAAAGATGACGAGGACGAGGACGAGGAGGACGATTAAATGGGAGATAAGGTAAGTTTTTAGTTCAGTTAATATCTGCTTATGTCCCAAGAAATTTATTTTTCATTAACCCCATAACGGGTGGAACTCATATAGAGTTGCGTCAGTTTTTATTTTCTATATTAGTATGTTTTAACCTTGTTTTGCCAATGTTCCAAAACTTCAAGCGTTTCCATGGTATTTCTCTACACTATTTATTTAAATACTTTGAGGACAAAGCATGCTTCTTGTTTTGGGGTGGGGGGCATAAAAACACGTGTAATTAAGTCATCTGTTAGGATATAGATATGTACAGTTTGTACTTGTTTTCTAGTTTAAAAAATAAAAAATTTAAAAATATTAATAAAAAGTTTATGCTGTATACTTGGGAATATTGGTATTGATTTCCTTCTCTAGGCCCTTGATAATCTAGAAATATCACGTAGCTTTTACATTAGAATAGTTTTTAGAAACTTAGGTTAATATGTAGGTAATAATCATTGCATCTATCTATAAATATGTTACATGAGTATCTATAATTGTTGGTAGTAAGTTTATGAAATCTAGGCTAGAGTACTTATTCTACAAATCATGTGAGAATATAGCCTAAAGCCTTATATGAGTGAAACATTTGAGAAATGACGTAAGGGAGAAGTAAAATCCGGATAGAGAAATCACACGCCCACTTGCTTGATCACTATACCATATCCTAAGTGAGAATTTAGGCCCTCTTTGGATCGATATAGCCAGAAATTCAAACCTATGAATTATTTTCCTCTAGGCGAAACGAGATTAGTTAGAACTCTATTTTTGGTCACTTATGCTAATTTCTCATATTTGCTTGAGGACAAGCAAAATGCTGTTTGGGGGTGGTTTGATAAGAGCCCAAAACTGTAGTTTTAACCCCTTAACAATAATACTTTTAAACAAATTATGCGAGTAATAAATAAGAGTTAATGCTGATTACGTGCTTTTATGTATTTCAGGCATTGAAGTCAATTATGTGCAGAAATGTGCCACTTTGGCGAGATAAAGGAGCAAGGGTTAGTTGCTAAGAAGTTATGTGATTAAAGGGCAAGATTCAAGGAGAAAAAGTCTTTGTAAAGCCCGGTCAAAAGCTGAAAAGTCAAAGTCAACGCGGGCAGAAACAGCACACAAAACTCAGCAGAACTTCCGAAGACCGTATCTTTGGACTCAAGCCTTAGAATTGGACGTACCTTATGTCAAAACGACCAGCTCAGAAAAAGCTTTCCAATGGTCTAAAATTTGACCCAATCAGAGGATCAAAAGTGGATGAAAAGTCTGTTGAAGTCAAAGCCAGCTGGAAGGACTCTGTGGACCGAAGAAATTGGGATTTGGGCTCGATTCTCCGGCCCAAAACATGGCTCCTCAGCCCATGCACAAAAATGTGGATCTGGTCTCCTCCATTTCCACACACAAGACTTAGCTCTTAAGAAAGAATTAGGTCAGGTAGAAAGTAGCTATTAGAGATAATTCTAGATCTAGTTTTGAGTTTTATTCAATTAATTAGTTTTCAATTATTGTTTTAGATCTTGTTTTTACTTTGCAATAGATTAGTTAGAACAAGTAAATGATTAATTTAGAATCACATTTAGTTTTATAATAAAGTATTCATTTTTAATTCCGATTTAGTTTATTGATTCAATTCTTGTTTAGTTTTAGTATTGCTAAATTCATAAATTAGTTGTCTTCAATTGCTAATTAGTTAATCATAATCTAGTTTTAACTATTAAATTATTTAGATCTAGTTTCGATTATTTAGTTATCAATTTCATTTCTTAGTTGTTAATTTAGATTTGAATCTATTGATTAGTTAAATTAGTAAAATTAGAATCTTTATATGATGTCTAGTTTTAATTCAATTGGAAATGACAGTTTGATGAATCAAGGCTAACCCTCCATTAGAGGGGTTTGATGAAGCCTTGATGAGAACTTGATTGTGTAGTGTAGAACTAGTTGTAAGAGTCTATTCCACTCTAGAAGGTTGTTGATTCGCCATGAGAATGGGTTGGACTTCCTCACATGCTAGTCATTATTTGGTAGAGATTGCCATGATTGATTAGGGATTAGAACGACCAATTCTTATCGTAAGAACGTAAGAACTGGATTACAACAATCTATGCTAGTTTATTAAGTTGGTTTCAAGGTGGATTCAATCCCCCCTAATTCTTTATCTAAATTCAAACTTTAGTATTTTCTGTCATTTAGTTATTCGTATCTTGTTATTTGAATTCACATCGTAGTATAAATTCCACACCATTACTCTCACTAACTTTGGCTAGGACTGATAATATTAGAAAACATTGAATGTTATGGAACTAGGAGTGGAACAAATCTTTTACTCCACGCTATTTCGATAGATTCGAGAGTATAATAATCTTTGATAAACAAGTACGAGTTCAGTTTTAGTTTTACTTGCATTTAGTTTCATCGCTTATTTGTGAGTAAAATTATTATCGTAATAATTTTGAATTCATTTTACGTTTATCAAGCACCAAAAGGAGACTTAATCACGCTTATTATGAAGACTAGTAGCTGCTATAGAAAAGTGCTAAAAAAGTCAAAGTCAACTGGTCAAAGTCAACGGTCAAAGGACTCAAATCAGAATACCAAAGATGGAGGCCCATTATTTCAAATTATAAAGACTTATCCCTAAACCTACCTTGGTCAAGAAGGCACCAAAAAGCAAAAGTGAAAGGGGTTAGGTGTCTAGTTTGTAATTGAGAAGGGTAAATCTGTCATTGGCAAAAGTAGGGGTATATAAACAAAAAGCAAGGGAGAGAAAACTCATCCATTGTCTTAGGATCCAAACCATTTGGTTTGTTTATTTTCTTGTCTTGTTTTTCAATTCATGTTTTTAATTTCTTGTTGTTTTAATTTATTTCAATCAACTTGTTATTTCCTTTTCTTTATTTCAATCAAAATTGTTATTTGTTCTTTGTTTTCATCTTCAATCTTGTTTGTTTCTTTCATTTCAATGTTTTAATCAATCTTCCTTTCATGTTTTCAAATCATTTCAATGTTTTAATCAAAGTTTTCAAGTTCATTAGCTTAGAACCATTCTAATCCTACTAGAGTCTACCTTTTTCTTCATATCTCCCTCACTCAATATCTAAACAATTTAGGATGAACCTCAACTCTTAATCTAACTCTTTTGAAGTATACTCACTACAATATTAAAACTTCACATACCATATCCTAAGTGAGAATTTAGACTGTCACACCCTAAATTTCTAGAAAATTTAAAATAAGGAATTATCCAAGAGATAAATATCTCAATCATCACCCTATTCAATCATCTGAAAACTCAAGATGAAACAAAACCCTAATAACCCATTATGAAACACAATATTAAATATCTGAGATCAAACTAGATCAAAATAACAACTCTTCATTCACGAATAAAAAAAAAATAACTAACCAACTCTATTACATCTGTTCTAAATCAAAACTTTCCACTTTAGAAAACTTAAACCAGAATATACAATTCTAAGAATCTCCAATATAACAGTACTCATCATTCTTACTTTCCAAAATAACTCACAACATAAATACCACTTACATTCCACTTATTAAATGCACATATAATAACCTAATTAAATATGAGTTTGATACACCTTACCTTTAAGCCAACACGTCATCTTAAGATAGGATATTTACATCCCTACATAAAAGATTAATAGATCCTACCCTCCTACAAAACAGAGTTAGACATCACAACAAAATGATTTATCTCAACCAGTCAAATTTCTATTCATAATCAAATCTCATTTAAGATATTTAAGTCTAATTGATACAACCTAATTCTTCCCGCATATTTGGGGAATACCACATATCATAAATACCTATATCAAGGGTAGTCATTCATATGACATCATTACGTCATAAAGTTTTCGTGCATAACCATAGATCTCAGACTATCACAAGTCATTAATATTTTTATAATAACATATCAAGTTATAGTCATTTCGCAATCACATAAAAGATCACAAACATTCACTAATATTATTCACAGTCACACTTCACATCCATAACATCACACAAATTCACATACTTTTAGTTCATTCTATTCCACAATGTATCTTGTTTATTAATCACTTATTTACTGATCACCTTTGATTCCTACTCCACAATTTGCACTTCACATATTTACCAAATCATACATACCCGTGTGCCTCTCTCACACCGAGTACCACTACAAGACAAATGTCCTAAGAGGGGATATCGCCTCCAGGAACATATTTATATCTTGCAAACTCATAACTTGTGAGTTACAGCTAGTGGTGGAACCAGGAATGTAAGTGAGGGTGAGCCACCTAGAAACCAAACATAAAAAAAAACAATACACTAATTTTTTTTAACTAAAAATTCAAACCCGATGGCAAAATAAATATATTTTGAACATAAAAAATCATATAAAATAATTGCAATAAGTGCAATATAAAAAAAATAAGAAAAGAAAAAATAATTCAATTTAAACAAATACTTATTCATAGTTTTCCCCGACAACTTTCTTTTTTGTCATCCTTCTCCATCATTTGGAAGCGTTGCAAGATCAACTCGGTATTAATGTTATCAAAAACTTCTTTTTCAATGTATGTTATTAAACAATCATTCAACCATTCATCCGCCATCCGATTGCGTAGATGATTATTTATGATATTCATAGCAGAAAATGCCCTCTCCACGGTAGTAGTAGCAACAGGTAAAATCAGTGCCAACTTAATCAACAAATACACAAGTGGGTACACAATGTCTTTCTTCATCTCAACCATTTTTTTGGCTAGGCTGCTAATTCCATTTACTTTGGTAAACTTAGTATCGGAACGCATATCAATGATATAAATTCTCAAGCTGATCCTCTAATTCCATCTGATCTATTTCTAAAAAATCATCGGGATAAAGTCAAGCAAAATGGATCAACTTTTGCTTATCGAAAGCAGCAATCGACTCACAAGGATCAAGACATGTCATGCAAAGAAGTAAATAGGAACACAAGTACTATTTGGTTTTCTATTTGCTTTTTGTTATTGTTGCTTTTTTGGCATACGAGATAAACAAGTCAAATTTGTACATCAAGTACAACGCACATCACATGACATCAACATATCCATTTTGTTTCGCTCAGCATATGCCAAAATGCTACCCTTTTCCCTTTTGTTTCGCTCAGCACATGCCACGTACCCTTTTTTTTTTCTCCCTTATCACTTGTTCCATAGCCTGCTACAATCGGAAATACCCTTTCTCTATTAATAAAGTTTTGGGAGAAAAAGAGACAAAACCCAAAGAAACAGAGAAAGAGAGATGGATGAAAAAACCTTTTCAAGAGACACAACAAGAGTTTTCCTTGAGAGAAAGAGAGCACTCTTAGACTTGTTAATGCGCTGACCTGATGAAGCATCATACTTGTGGAGAAAGCCAAATAGGCTCGAGATAGATCTCTTTGAACCATTGCAGAAAACCACCGTCTCTTAGTAGTGTACTTTTTATTTTCAACAAAGTTGGTGCTGCCTTCATCGAGTTTTAAGGTTGTTTGTCTGCCCCCCTGTGGAACTTCGGATGGTGGCAGAGTCGCGGAGACTTTATGAACTTCGGATGGTCACTAATAGCCCTACTTTTTTTTTAGGTGAAGTTGAGGGCCAAGGTGTACCCTGGGCCCCCCTCGCTCGCCACTGCTCATAGCCATCTCTGGGTTTTCCATGCGTATAATCACAGCCTCTTATGGTTTCAATATCTCAAGTCATTCATGGCACATTCAATGAATACCTTAGGTCATTCCCGCCACATTCAAGGAATACCCATCATACACTAGTAGGTCATTCATGGCACATTCAATGAATACCTTAGGTCATTCCCGCCACATTCAAGGAATACTCATCATAACACTAATAGGTCATTCATGGCACATTTAATGAATACCTTCCTATCACATGACATCTCAAGACATAATATATCATTACCAAATCCTGAGGCGTGGAGAGTTCTAAAGGTGTGGTCGACCCGTTGAAAATATTATTCTCAGCGCACTTATCATTGTAATAGCATAATCATGCACAACAATTGATCACACGTGCAGAAAGTTATTTTCACACATCTATGCAAATTAATCACGCATTTAAATATCATTGAACGCAACACGAATGGTCATCAATCAAATACAATTCAAACATCCACAATCACATACATAATTAAATACTAACATTATACACATATATTTATCACAAAAACTAATATATTATATGTAATATAGTGGTTGCACATGTACATAAGGCTACTTACGTATCCAATCTTTCAAGATTAGAATCAAGTCTTACGTAGCTCTTAACTAATAAATATCAACATCATTGTATGTACTTTTAAGGAAAACAATAATTTATACTATATCGAATTACATACAATAAGTTTCAAATACTCCCATAATCATATACGTAAAGTTTCATACCCAAAGATACACTATGAACTTTTAAATCCAAAAACTCACAAATGGATATTTCTCTATTTTTTATTCTAAAAAAATGATCTTATGAACAATGTCGGTTCCAAATAAAACCACAGTCTAAAAGTAGGCTACAAACACTATATAAAACACCCAAGAATAGTTTAAGAGACTCTTAGTTCATTACTAGACATATTTTCCAAAACAGGTTCATGCACATAAAGGATAACACAGTAGGTTTTCTAGCCAACTTGTCAAAGCAATAACTTTTTCTACAGTCATCCAAATGATACACCACTTGATTATTTGAAAACTAGGGTAGGTATACTTACTTCTTCATGTAGAACTCGAAGTTCCAAACTCAACCCATCTAGAAGAAAACTTAGGTCGAAAACTGTAAAAAGCCTAATTTTCAGCAAATTGGATTTCTGATGGACTGACTATCTTCTGAATGGCTCAAATCTTTCCATAGGTTTCCAAACAAGAAAAGGCATTTTGCGTTGAAAAGAAGACTCTCAGAACTTACTCGTTTATGTTTTACAAAAATTCTAACTCTCACTCTAACTATATTAAAACTGGACTTGAACACAGTGCGCAGAAACTAATTTTTGACGCACTGTTTTCTATTAACCAAACTTCCAGAGATTATATCTACCTCCACATAACTCAAAATGTGACGAGGCCAATTAAGTTAGAAAGAAGACTCAGAAAAATCACCTTTTCATATTTTATAAAAACTCTAACTCTCTCCCTAGCTTTATGCAATTTGTGATCAAACCCTATGTAGAAAACTATTTCTGGACGAATAGAATTTCTAACGCATAGAATTGTCGAGGTCATATCTTTTCCGTCACTCATCCAAATTAAGTAAGGCTCACTAAGCCGGATAAAATACTCTCTAAGATTTCATTAGGTTTTGTTTTCGCACAAATCTACAAAGTATAGTGTCCTATACACTTCCTACAATGCAACATGTCCAGAATATATGCACAAACAATCATCATATATTGAAGTAACTTTTCATAATCTTAAACATGAGTATGAACTCGGGTCAAAGTATGAGGTCGTACCTCTATAAGTCTAGATTCTAATGGTTTTGGAATAAACACAAAAGAGTAAATATTTGGTTTTATATGATTTTATTACTGCAGACTTCTCAGTTTTAGTCTCAATTTCTGCGTCAGACTTCAACGTCAATTTCAACATGTAAAACGACTAGATATGAAATTTTATAAAACACAAAAGTTGTAGATATCCGTGTCTATGGTAAATAGGCGTTAGATTCATATCAAAAAGATCAAAAACGAATTTTATATGCTTACATTGCCAAGAACAGTTGTGAAATTCTGAAAATCAAAACCCTATAACATGAATCCAATGACTTCACATCATTCAAAATAGTTGCCAGCCTATATAATACTACCAATCAATCAATAAAAACATGGTTTACTCACTACCGTATAGAAATACTCCTCAACACCACAATACCTATATATCAAAGCTAAACTTTTGGTGCTAGTAACTCAGTATATAGAAAGTCTCTGATTAAACAAATAATTTTAATCTTAAAGTTCTATTATAGACAATTAAATGCACAACTAATCTAAACCATAGTAATAAATCAATTATATAAAAATAAGATTTAGACTACTCACCGGAATTAATCGAAAATGAAAATGTTAGTGAAAATGAAATAACCGGCGAACTTGAAAACCAACGATAAGGTGTTGTCTTCCTCCTCCCCTTTCTCTTTCAAGTACTCTCAAGCAATAGCTATCTCTATCTCTCTATCTCTCTATCTGTTTTTCTCTTGTACGTCTCTCTCTGTTTTTATTTTGTATTTCAAAAACCATAAATAAAAACTAACAAAGAGGGAGAGTTCGGTTGTAACCAAACCCTCTAACTCTCCTACGTTTTTATCTTTCTTTATCTTTATCTTCTTTTCTTATTATTATTACTTAACTTCATGTATTTAATTTAAAAGAGGAATAAATAAATAGTGGTGTTATATAGACCCTCTTTGGATCGATATAGCCAGAAATTCTGACCTAAGTATATTTTCCACTAGTCGCCCTACGGAGCTTTTCATTAGCCTTTTTACAAACCACAAATCCTTTACCCAATAAAAAAAATAAAAAATAAAATCAGCCTACCTATCTAGATAAGTCTGAGAAATAGGATGAGTGAAGAACATAGAAGAGAAAAACCTGTGTAAACAAAAATTAGTTAGTTGCTTCAAAAGAAAAAGAAAAAGAAAATAAAAGAAAGTTTCCATCCAAAGAAAATAAAAATAAAAATAAAATAAAAAGTTAAAACTCCAAAAAATAGAATCAAAGGAGTCAAAAGCCAAAACAAAAGGGCTAAGAATAGAAACAAAGTGTAAGAGCAAAGTAAGAACAAGCTTTTCTCTAGTTATATATTTTGAAGAACATATTATCTCAGACTTGTCTTTTTGAATATCCATTTCCTTCCTTTTTTTAACCAACACTTATGCCCCGTAGCACCTAATAAAGACATCTACCTCAATTAGGAATAGGTTCGTGTGATAGTAAGCGGTAGATGTGTTTGATCGACCTCGGCTTCCTTAGATTGTCATTGAGATTGTGAGGAAATGTGTGCCCACTGCACACTAGAATGATTGAAACTTGAGTGAAAAAATCAGAGTATATTTGTCCTAACAAATCGTGAGGACCTACTTAAGGACGTTATTCCAAAATTTTCATAAATGGACCTATCATTGAATTTCATAACATAGTTCATTGTATAGTTGTTTATCTTAAGATGATTTGATTATTATGCATGTATTAATTTAAGAGTTAGATTGATGATCCTTGTTTAACTGCTAGTGAGATGTATAGATATCTAAAATAAATTAGGGGATAATTACTTTTATTTCTTAGTCGTTGTAGTATAAATGAAGTTTCTGAGTATCCAGTCTGGAAAACTCTCACAGGGCTATAACTCATCCACTAGGGAATTCCTAGTGGTTTAAGGTCTTATTGCATATGGTCAATGCAATCGCACTCTGCAAAACAATATTAGTTAGGGCCACATTTTTGGCCATTTATCTGTTTTTATTTCTCATATTTGCTTGAGGACAAACAAAATGATATTTGGGGGTGGTTGATAAGCACCCAAAAGTATAGTTTAAATCCCTTAATAGTATTATATTTAGGCCAATTATGTTTATAATAAATAAGAGTTAGTAATGTTTACGTATTTTTGTGTATTTCAGGTCTTGAAGTTGATTAGGTAACTAAAGGCACCACTTTTGCATGGAAAACGAGTCAAGATGATTGCTGTGGAAGTTATATGTTTAAATCCCAAGAATCAAGAAGAAAAAACCTTTTCAAGCCCAGTCAAAGTTGGGAAGTCAAAGTCAATTCGGGTAGAAAAGGGATAAAAAGCCATTAGAACTTTAAAAGAGCGTATTTTGGGACTCGGGCCTCGGAATTTGGCCTACTTTATGTCAAAACGACCAACTTGAAATAAGATTTCCAATTTACCCAACGCTTGTGCTAATCAAAACTATAAAAGTAGACGAAAAAGGCACTGAAGTAATTTCTAGTAGTTGTGACCTCTTTAGACTTAACCTAATGGACCTTAGGCTCACATTAGAGGCCCAAAGTCCCTATTTTTAGCCTATGCACAAAAATATAACCCTAAACCTCTCCTATATAAAGAAGGTTATGGCTAAACAAAACTTGGCTACTCCTTTAATTGAGTTGTAATTTAGGGTTCTCTCTCTCTCCCTTTTTAGTTTAGTTTAGGTTTAGTTAATTAATTTAGTTTGAGGCTTTAGGTTGGATCATTGCGTGAAAACCTAAAAATGATCTCTTTTCAATGAATAATTCGATTCTTGCATGAAAATAATCATTAGGGGGATTGATTACTCTTCTATATAACTTTCTATTCCATCAAAACCCTATTTAGTTTAGTTAATTTATATTTATTTGAATCCGTAGTATAATCATAGAATAGAAATCACTCAACATGATATTACTCCCACTATTGTTTCTTTGTAATTTAAATTAGTTGAATTCCATTTATGTCTTGCTAGTTTAGGAGTGGAACAAATCCGTACTCTTTATATTACTTCATTATTATTTGAGAGTAGGAATATTGATCTAAGCGTTTGTTTAGTTGAATGATTATTTGCGTTTACACATAGATAGTTAGTTTACATAAACTTGTATATATCAGAATGCAAGATAAAACCAAACTAATCAAAATTAAACAATTGTTTATATATATATATATATATATATATATATATATATATATATATATATATATATATATATATATATATATATATATATATATATAAATCTTAAGTGGTGTCTATTCAATTTTAAAGTGGTGCCCATTTGGTCTTAGGATCTAATTTGGTTTTCTTTTGGGTGTGGGTAGTCCTTGGTAAAATAAGTTGTAATGCCCGTATTTTTAAATACGTATTTTTCTATTTATTAATTAATTAAATTATTTATTTTCAAAATTCGTCGGATTGGACTCGGGACATGTGGGCCTGATTTTTGGGCCCGAGTCTGTGTTGGGCTTGGGTTTCGGACCCAAGTATATAAACACATTGTTCTAGAGAATAGGGTTTCAAATAATAATAAAATAATGAAAATGGAGGCAGAGATGAAAGCTTGATTTCTGGAGGGTGGAGCGCGACGGCTCGGACTCGGAGAAATTCGTAGGAGATGTTCATACAGGTGAGTAGCTATTTTGCTATTTCACCGGAATACAGAAACCGTTTTATTGTCCTATGTTTTCACTAAATTTTACTGTTCATTATTCGTCGTTCTGTCGTGTTGTTAAAACTCGGAAATCCGAAATTGAGATTTAACTGTCCAAGCTTTATGGGCGTTAAGGGGAGTTAAAGCCCCATTAGAGAAATCGTCATTTTCCTTGTTTTCTCTATTTATACTCTTTTGATTTCATTGTGGGTTGAACTATGATGTTTTTATTTGTTTGAACTCGTTGGTTGATGTCGGCCGTCGGAAGCTTTGTCGAAGCCGAGGAAAAGGCGCCAGCCGGCGGTTGGGCTGTTTTGGGTTGGTTTTGGGTTGAATTGATGGGGTTGAACTTCAGATAGCCGTGATTAAGATTGGTGGTTAGCATAAAGCCGTTGGAAGCTCACAATAGCGTTAATGGCTAACGCCATACATCTTGTGATAATCGAGGTGTTGGGTTTTTATTTGTGATTTTCGTTGTTTGAACTGTGTTTTTGGTATTGTGGGTTGGTGGTTTGAGGTATGGGGGTAGTGAGGAGGCGTTATCTTGTTGGAAGCTTGAAGCCCGACCATTAATGGCGGCAAGAAATTCCTAGATCTAGTTTTTGTGATGTTTGGATTGGACGATTTGGGCTTGTTGTTTTCATTAAAGTTGGTTAGGTTTGGATGGGGAGTCTAACCGACTTAATGGAATGGGAGTGGGTGGAAAAAAATTGGGTGGCCGGTGGTGGCGGTTGGAGAAGATGAAGCGTGGGCCGGTTTGGGCTTGGGCGGTTTAGATGGTTGGGCTTTGGGTTGGTTAGTTGGGCCGGACCCTATTAGATGTTGGTTTGGGTGGTATTTTAATTGGGCCGGACCACATCAGTTTTGTGTTGGACCAATTCTTTTTAGCCTTTGTTTTGTGGACCAGTTCAGTTTACAATTTTTGGGCCGAAATCCAATTTTTCTGTTTTGGGCCGATATTAATCTTTTAAGCTTTGGACCAGTTTAATTAAGTTTAGTTTGGGCCCAGTTTAAATTAAGTTTTTGGGGCCGGTTTCAGTTTAATTTTTGGACCGAACCACTTAACTGTTTTTGGGCCCGTTTCTAATATTGCTTGGGCTAGTCCATATAATTTAATATAGATCCCATTTGGGTCGGGTAGAATTAATAAGTTGGTTTTAGACTTTCGGGTTCTAAGGTTTGGGCTTGGCCAGTTGGGTCCGAACCATTACCTTAGTCACGAGCCTGTGAGCCATGCACTTTGACCTTAGCCATGAACCATGGCTATGACCCTAAACTTGTCGAACATGGAAACGACAGTTTGACTTTGACCATGACCTGTTGACTTTGACTTTGACCATGACATGTTGACTTTGACCAAGACAGTTTGACTTTGACCATGACCTATTGACCTTTGACCATTGACCTTTGACCGTTTGACTTTGACCGTTGACTTTGACCGTTGACCGTTGACTGTGGAATGTTGACTTTTCCAATTTTTCACATATTTGATTTGTATGGACAAATATAGTAATAAAATATTGTCGATATTATATAACTTGGATGGTCATTATCTAATTTAGATTTGACGTGAGTAGTGTGTAAAGCATATACATATTGGGCTTTGATTGTGGACTTTTGACTGTCTAATTGTGCTACGTTTTATGTTGTATATTATAGGGACATATGTAGTAATAAAATGTTGTGGAAGCTTGTATATATTTGGTTGTCATTATCTAAGAAAGATTTGACAGTGATGTTGTGTATTTTTGACACGTGACGATATTGAGATGTTAGGAGACATTATATTCCTAATAAGCTATAAAAATGTATGCGTTACGTTTGAAGTAATTGTGACATGATATAATATGCTGGGATATTTATATTAATGCAATATTTTGGAGAAATTTATATAAACGCTCCATTATTATATATGTGAGATGCTACTATGAGGTAGTATAGTATTGGTGAATATTTGCCCACGGGAGTGTGGTGTAGTGCAATAATATATTGGTACGTGAAAGAATGAAAGTGGTTATGAGATATAATTGAGATATTTCTAAATATTGTGGCTTAGTGCAATAAGGTAATTGACATGCACGTGATATAGTAGAAATGATTATGAGTCATTAATGGATGACATTTGAATAAACTACGTAACGAAAATCCTAGAACCTAGCTACCACAACTCATGTGATTGGCCCTTCTGGCGTTTCAGTTAAGCTGAATGGCCTTCGGGCGTAAGATGTGATTGGCCCTTCTGGTGTTTCAGTAAAGCTGAATGGCCCTCCTGGCGTAGCCGAATAGTGGCTTGATTATTCCGTTCGCAATATAGAACGATGATGCATAATATTTTATGCCGAATAGTGGCGATTTACATAGATTTGGCTTCCGTGTGAGGATTTACGGTGTCGCGGCATCCCGCTCGGGGGTAGTTACCGCGGAGTGGCTCATTATGTAAGGGAGGCATATGGATGTACATGTTCGGTGTTGGGTAGCGATTGTGGTAGCCAGGGAAACTAGGTAAGACATAGATACGACGTGATTTTAGGGACACGCAAAGAACGCCTGAAATAATCTAATTATGGTAATATGTTGGTTATTTGTTTAGTTGAACCTAAGGCGCCTCGATGGAGGAACTACATGCCTTATTTATTATGCGTATAGTTTGTTGTGTGGTTAGTAGGAAGTTAAGGTGCCTCAATGGAGGAACTACCTGCCTTAATTATTGTACTTGAGTATGTTATATTAGTCGTTGAAAGTTAAGGCGCCTCGGTGGAGGAACTAACTGCCGTATGGATTATGTATATATTTGTATAAGTATATGTTGTTTTTAGAGCTACTCACACCATCATTTTTATAATGCTGACCCGATTTGCATGTTTGCTTATCGGGTGTGTTCATTCAATGAACATAGTTGATAAGTTTTGACAGGTTTAGTGTTGAAGAAGAGTGGTTGCTGCTTGTGGTTTGCGTTAGCGTTGCATCTCAGGATTTGTTTTGTTTTCCCTTGAGGTGATATAGAATTTCAGTCTAGACAATGTTTTTGTATTTCATTTGTAAATTTTATTAAAGAGTTATTGAAAGGAGAGTTGTAACCTAATCTTATTTGTGAATCTTTGTCATGAAGAAGACTTTTGTTTAAGTTAAAATTTTTATTGGTTTTTATTATCCGCATATTTAAACTGTTTATGGGTTTTTGGGAGTTGAGAGTGCGTCACACCTCGGAGATCGAAGAGTCGGGAACAAATAATATTTTTCCGAATTTTGTCGAAATTCAGGGGTGTGACATAAGTGGTTCCTTTATGAAAACCTTAAAGAAAACTCCTCCCCTAATAGTACTTTTTCTTTTGTTCAATTGGATTTTTTGTTTCCAATTTTACCCTTCTTATTTCCACTAATTTACACTACTCAAACATAATAATATATATTCAAAGTAAATTGATTTCAAATACAAAGGTACAAACGTCTCTCACATTTCATATCTCATCTCATCTCATAATTTATCTAAAGGGGTTTTCATAAAGACACCACAATTTTTGCCAAGGTGCCCACTATTCTAACTAAAAACAAGCAGGCCCTAAAATAGTTATAAGGACACCACCACTTTTCTTCTACCTTTCTCTAACTTCCAATCGATCATTACCATCATTGTTGTTATTATATATTATCGTTGTACCAATATTATCACCTCCTCTCTTTCTCACTCGCTCAACCAATTACTCAGTAGAATCAAGTGAACTCTGAATAACGAATTGTTGTCAATGGCAATCTGATTGCTATCATAGGTCGTGAATTTGTGTTTGAACACATTCACATTCATATCGGGCAAAATACTATTGATTTAATTATTTTAGCTTATTTGATTTGAGAGAAATCAACAAACATATTGTTCGCTAATTTTATTTCTTTTTCTCCACACTTGGATAAAAACTATCTTCTTGTGTTACATTCAATTGGAAGGAAAAAAAATGAGAAATAAAGATGGAGGTGAGTGATCAGTCCTCAAATATGCATTTTTATCCTCTTATAATGCTTCAATTTAGTCAAATTATATAATTAATAATGTAGAAAACTCATGTTCTTATTTCTTTTTTAGGATACAAGTCTATTATAGATCAAATATCTCAAAAGACGTGTTATAGAGCCAAAAGGATACAAAAATAGACCTCGTGGAACAACTGAGAAAAAGTGCCAAAAAGTCAATGGTCAAAGTCAACTCAAGGGCCCAAAAACTCAAAAGCTCATGAAACACTCCAAGGCTTCAAAGGCCAAGGGCTCAACCCTTTCCAAAACAATGGCTAAGCACCTAAAGCTTCAAAATACCAAAGGCTCAAATTTCTAAAGACATGGGTTTAGGTCCAAAGGCTTGGTCCTATCCAACTCTAAAAGACACAAGAAAGTTCTAGATTGGGTTGCTTAATGAATAAGCAAAAGATAAGGGGTAAACTTGTACATCTCAACATATATATAAATGTATGCAGAGATTTCTCACTAAGCCATATGCCCTAGGAGTAGTGTAAATTAATTATGAGTAGGGCAAAATAGATAATAGTTTTTATTATTGTTTTCCATTTCCATTGTTTTCAAGCTTCAAGTTTTATTGAATCAAGTCAGTTTCTTTTATTCAAAGTGTTTAATCTTGTCTTTCATCAAAATAATTCTTCAAAATATCTTCTTATTCATTCATTCAACACACCAAAGTTAGTTATACTCATCTGAATCAATCAAATGAGTATAACTTGCTAACCAAGCTATCTTATATATCAAGATGGATCTACATGTTTTACACTTAACCAAACAAAGGTCTTCATGTTTTCATCCTCAAAAACCTTAATAGCTAGTTGTTGTCTACATCTTCATACACCTAAAGTTCACTAAGAACAAAATGAAGAGTTAAGAAAAGGTTTAGTTTTTCTCCATCATACTTCCTCTCTTTAAAGATCTAAGATGAACAACTTCAAAACTCACTACCCACCACTGTAAACTACTTCAAATGGGGTTGGCGTCATGGACCTGATGATATAAGAAGAAGGGTGAATCAAAAGGGGAGTACCTTTCTTTTTTCTTAATATTTTTCAACTTGTTTTTCTTATTTTTCAAGCTTTATTTTCTATTTGAATCTTACTGATCCAGTTTCGTGATGATTCAAGTATCAATCTGGGTTAAAACAACTTCGTGAAGCCATAGAAGGAAGCCTGTTAAAAGCTGCTGGAAAGAGACGGGTGTCTGCCCCTTGCTCGACTCGCGACCGCCCGCGACCCGCCCGCTCGAGTTGCACCACCTGGAAAACCCTTGGCTCAGATTGAAGCACTTGTTTAGTATATCACTTTCCTTATCCCCTTTATATTAAATTGTACTGTTAGTATTTTGAAACTAGTTAACTTTTCAATATTTAGTGTTATTCAAAATTTAAAATATAAAAAAATAATAGAAATAAACAAAAGAAAAGAAAAAGAGCTTAGTTTATTATCATTATTAGATAAAGGTTAGATTTTTTTGGATAATATCATATTTTGT
The DNA here is from genome assembly GCF_015680905.1 of Coptis chinensis. Lineage (NCBI taxonomy): Eukaryota > Viridiplantae > Streptophyta > Magnoliopsida > Ranunculales > Ranunculaceae > Coptis > Coptis chinensis. The sequence goes on along the minus strand of NC_141461.1, from coordinate 61,377,060 downwards.
TTTTATCATTATTAATTATGGTTAATTAATTCAAAAATTTGGGATAATATCAACTTGCTTAAAGATAAGGTTTAGGATAATATCAAACTTAGGCTTAAAATAGGAAGTAATTGTCTTTTGGTTAAAGTTTGACAAACTTACCAAGTGTTGAAGATTTGATCACCTTGCTAGGACATTTGAATGCGCGAAGCGAGTCGTATAACAAAACGTTCACGCATTACAAATCAACTTGGGGATTATGGATTCAATCTTTGACAATTCTTGTTATCTTTTCATAATCACATAGTTAATAGTTCAATCATGATTAATTAAGAAGTTTAACTTACTTATTTTTTGCTTTACATTTATGTTAATTGAGCCCACGAAGGCAAATTTGTAAACATATTGGCTTTGCCACCATTCCAACCCAAAATGTGGGTTTAGTTTAGAAATTTTGTAACCGAAAAAACGTAAAACTCGAACGGTGGGTTTGACATATCAAGACACCAAACACTTGGTCAAACCCCCACCACGTCATCTCCATCCCCAAGTACGTGTACGCACACTTGGGAGGCAACCTCTTAACCTCCTCGCAACTTCCAATCGGAGGATACTTGGTTGTTTACAAGAGCATGCTTGTGTGACTCCGTGTTAAACTTCCATATTATATTTAATTTACGCGCTTAAGGCCAAACCCGAGCCATAACAAACAACAAATGGGATTAAGCCCCACTTTAGTTAACGGACGTTGCATGATTCAAATGCTACATTGACTAAACTAAAATCTAAAATCAACCAAGCATATCAAAGCTAGTCACGTCCACATGACAAATATTTAGCACGAAGATTGAGAGTGGAAAATTATTATTTCCTCATTGTTTTTTTGTTAAAATTAAAAGACCGGAAATTATGAGTGTTGGAAATTGAAATAAATGTATATTTTAACAATGTCAAGTTAAAAGTGTTTACTTTTAATATTTTTTCTTTAATTTAATAATAAATATTAACAAATAAAATTGATATTTTATCCAAAAATAAAATAAAATTGAACTTATGAAAAAATAAAATATTTTCTTTTTTCCTTACAAACAAAAAACAAAGAAAATTGAATTCACGCTCATGTACAGTGCACAAATGGCTAGTATATAGATAAAGAAATGGGCTGGGAGCATTGGAGTCAACTGGAAAAGGTGGACATCGATCTTAATCCACTTTCCACCAAGCATGCTTCATAAAATGTCAAAAGAGATGAGACCTAATAATGGTATCCCCATTTTATACAGTAGCAAACAAGTTCATCAAAAAAAAATAGTTAAATACTAGGGGTAATATACCTGAACCCATTCAATGAACATCTATCTAACAAAATAGGGAAGTGTGGGGCCCAAAAGGCTCCATCCAAAAGTAGGTAATCATTCTCACCAAAATATGACTTGGCAGATCCAAGTGTTTGGAAGGTTTGTGCAATTTTGTTAAGTGTTTCAAAAGTCAACAATTGCGGATGGGCTTATAAACTGTTGGGCCTCCATATTTGACATGGTACTACACAATTGGCTGGCCCAATTGATGCTATTGGACTTATGAATATGGGGCAATTGGGTTGGCCTTCGGTGCAACGTGTTATTTTGTGCCAAAAGAGCTCGTACGCCTTGCGCCGAAGGTATGACAAGTTGTCGGGGTAGTGCCGCAAGCGCGTCGAGGTCTCGGGCCGTCGGGCATACCCTAGTAATTAATAAACGAAAAAATACGAGCTAAGGTAACTTTTCCATTCTGCGACTCAATTTGTAGACATTGCGAAAAAACTTGCGTAGCGGATAGTCAGTATAAACTTTGATTATTCCTTCCTGGAAAAAAACTTAAAACGTATGGCAGCAAGAAACAAGGCCAATGCAATTTTCTCAATGCAAGAATGCATCGATTCAGCTGATATAAGAGCCGTACTAACAGATAATATGAGACGACCACCGTCACTATCAAACGACAATGGACAAATATGATTAGATACGTTTTCCTGAGATTCGTGAAAAGTAACCATTGCGAAGTCCGTATTTATTGTCTTGAACTCGTGGGTAACCATTATGAATAATGAGAATCTAATCATCACCACTTAAACGAACCCACACATAACTATGTTGTTGGCATGTGTGATGTTGTGGTGAGACAGATACAACATCATCTGCGAGAGGAATGGTTCATTTCAGACGATGATTGTAGTAGTTGTTATGTTTGTCGTACACTTGTGCACTTTTGAAGAAGTGTTTCTCGAGACATATGACTGATATTATCTGTAATAGAGGACAAAGAATCGTCAAAGGCAATAACTTCGTGCTGAATAATTTGGCGCATCAGTAGAACGGTAGCCGGGTCGCATGCAATCGAGTGTTGAAAAGGAATAGGAGGGAGTAGTCCGATACCGCCAGGGTGACCTTGAACCTCACATTCACGATAATCGTTAGCAAGTGCATCGAGAACTTAGGCTCGTCGAGTATTCGTCATAACTTTTGTAGAACGTGATCGTCGGTTTTGAATAAGAACCGCAGACGGCGCTAATTATGTTTCGACCAAATATGATCAAAACATTAAGTAGTGACGAAAGAGATGAAAAACATAGAAAAGTAGTGAAAAGGCGATGGTGATTGAGTGAATGATGAGACTGTACCTTTCAGTTGCCTACGTACCCAAATTATCGATGGGATCAAGTCTCAAGAACGTAGTTCTTTATAAAAAATAATTTGGTATTTATATGTGTAGAGTAGAGATTTATTGTAGCTCAAGTAATCTTGTAGCTTAAGTAATTGTAATTGAACCTGACTCTTAATTGATGATTATCTCTTTAATATGAAACAAATCTAGACATAAATTAATGTACGTAAGTGGCAAGCCATGTGGTTAGGGTTCAGCCCTAGACACATGAGTTAATGGGCATGTACATTGATCTATGATATTGCAAATTGGGCCTTAGCCCTGTTGATTAACCAAATAAAGATGAGACCCCTACCAATGGACGTTTGCCACATAGGTGGGGGTCGAAACAATCCCTAAGGAGCAAAGGATGCCTTGGGTGATAGTTCATGATCCCACCCATCTTTCTGAATACTTCAACATGTGTACTGAAGAACTGCTGCAACTTGTCCCTAGCTTTTCCCCTTTTGGGATAAATACAGTGAATTATGGGCGCACAATACTTCCCCCTTCTGTGGATCAGGATGTCGGACTTCTTCCTCCTCTAATTCATGATGATTCCTCCTTAGTTCCCAGAAGAGGAGGAAACCACAAGAAGAAAAGTTATGTGGCCGCCTCTGGTGATACTGCGGCATTGGGCCCAGTTCATGAGCTTGCTGTCAGTGATGATTGTGTGATCAATGGTGGGAGAGGTCCTGAACTACCTCATGAACTGCTGGCCACTAGTAATTTTAAAAAGGAAGTGTGTGATAGGGTTATATACTAAAAGCATTACTTTTGTAATAACTCTAATTCTTTATATTTTGAATGAGAATCATATGGGCAAATGTTATGCATAATATATATATATATATATATATATATATATATATATATATATATATATATATATATATATATATATATATATGTTATTAGTTATATGCATGTGTCTAATACTTTATGTTGTAGATGATATGGTGTGTGGTGATACACAGAAAATCATATCATCAGTACTTTATAAAGTATAAGTAATCGTTCACAACCTAGATGGATTTGGACAAACCATTGGTACGGTTGTAGTATAATCTGGTATTAGTCTATCTTAACTATAAGATTACACTAGTACACTTTATGTGTATTGAACAGGACCAAGTGAGGTTGTTTCTCCTTATACTGACTATATAAGAGAACAAACGCCTCTGTTATTATGGATGCTTGTCCTCTTAATCCGGATAAAATAACGGGCACTTACATGCATTGTACATTGCTTTAAATCATCAATGAGTGAGATTCATTTGTGAATCAACAAACTCAATAGATTGGGTAATGACATTGTATGTAAGGTGTGTTGTTGATTATAGAAGGAATCTGTGTCCCGCAAGAAGTCGGGCTGGTAATGTCCCCTTGAGGAGCTTATAAGGATTGTCATGTAAACCCTGCAGGTGGATTTGATCTGACATGACAATGAGGTTGAGTGGTACTACTCAAGGACATAAGAAGTTGATTAATGTAGTTGTCAGTAACTTGACTTAATCAACGGGCATTCGATATCTTAAACATGGGGAGATCAACGAGCATATAATATGGAGCCCATAAATGCTGACACGTAATTTGGGATTAGGGCTGTAGTGCAACAATGGCCTTTAGTGAATAAGCCATTTGTTGATAGACTTAGGCCGTATGTTCTGGGTGAACATGGGAAACCCAAGCCCGTCAGGAGGCCCAACCTTAATTTCTCCTCATGGTCCCTGTTGTAGCCTATAAATAGAAACCCTTCTCTCCTGTCCGAATTCACTATTCATCTAGATTGAAAAGAGAGGCAAGAAAAGATAGATCCAAAATCGGTTCTAGCTTTGTGAGAAAGAAGGGGGTTGGTAGATCGTTGCCCACACAACGTCCAATCTATTGAAAGGAATACAACAGAAGATCAAGAGGTGGTTGCTGATTTCATAGCTATTGGATTCTCAGAGTTATCACAGCCGATCCAAAGGTAAATTTCTAACTAAACCGTGACACCCCTTATTCTGCTACGCGTGGGTGTTTCACGGTGCGTAGTAAATCATTCGGCGAAACCATAACGGTTCCTACAGTGCCCCATCCGGTAAGAAAATGAAATTTCATCCCCTTACTGTGAATGAAAAAACACTTTTAAGGTTCCTGCTACTATTCTCCCACCTATTAAGTCTTGTAAGAATGTTGTTGTACCTCCACCAGTTCCAGTTCCTTCTACAGGTTCTGAATAGACTTGTGATAATGTCCTTCTGACTGTTGGCCCTCCCTTCCCTGATAATCGCAAGGGGAAGGGTATTGCTGAAACCACTACTGTGACTATCGCTCTCCCCCCTCCTCGATTTGGTGATAGGAGGAGGGAGAGTGATGACATCCCTTTCTCGCCTCGATCTCCAGATTCCCCTAAAAGGGAGATGATAGTGGAGATGAGGCATTGGGGATGAACTGATGAACAACCTATTACCAACAAACATTCTGTTAAAGATGTTAGTATTGCTCTTGGAGTTTTGGAAGTTGTGCGACTTCTAGTTGATAAGGCTGAATCCAATATAGCTGGGACCTTGGACCTGTCCTATTGTCGCTCTGCTGTTCACCTTGCTAAGGTAAGACTTTCTTCTCTATTCAATGTTCGGTTTCTCTCATTGTGGTACTTACACATCATGTATTCTTCTCCAGTTAGTGAATAACTTCTTGGCTATGAAAGACCCCATCTTTGCGGCCTCTGCTGATTCATCCACTGATGTCATGGCTACCGGTGAGGTGATCTGGGCGAAAGAGGACGCTGAGAAGAGAACTGCGGAGCTGCAGATCCAGGTTGACCAACTCTTGGTGAAAGAGAAAAAATATGATATTGGCTTTAGGAACATAAGAGACACTATCTCTAACCTTCAGAGCTCTCTGGAGAAAGCCCAAAAAAGAGCTGCTGATGCTGCCGTTTGGAAAGTGAAATTCTTGGAACTGTGCACCCACTTCACTACCCTACAAGCACAACATGATCAAGTCCAAGGGGAACTCAACCGTAGGAACACTGAGATGAGGACACTTGGGCAAGCCATTGCCCATACAAATGAGGTCATGTCATGCTATGAGAGGACTCTAAATGAAAAACGTCTTCGCTCTAATAAAAAGACTGGTGACCTCTTGGCAAAAACCTCTGAGTTCTATTCTCAAGTAGTGAAGGAGGTGAGGAAGAGGTCAGTTGAAAATGCCATTCGCTTTGCTCTGAGAGTACTTGATGTTTCTCAAGAGTCGTTCGAGGTTGCCAGACAAGTTATGTTTGAGGAGGCTATTGAGGCTACTGGATATGTCTCTCAGTTGGATGCTCAGGGGAGAGTGACCAACCCTTTCATCTTGTTTCCTGATCTAGATACCAGAATCTCAACTATCCAGGAAGAACTTATTTCTGATGCTTCCTCATCCTCTAAAGAAGACACCGATGATGACATGCCTCCTATTCAACTTCCTTTTCTGCCAGTTCCAGTTTCAGGCGGGTGTTCTGTTCAGCCTTCAACTGTTCCAGTTAATCCAAGCACACAGTCTATTCCTGAGAATGAAGCACGAGCTCTTGATGATGGTGCAACAGCAAGCACTGATGGTGAACCAAAGTTTGACTCTACCCTGCTTCATAAGTTTTTCAGTTGATGATTCCCAAAAATAATTATTCTTAAACAATTATTCCATTGGTCTGTAATATCGAGATATGTAGCTCACATACAATTTACTTTAGTGAGCTCTGTAGCTCTTCTATTTTATGCATGTTATTTACTTACTGAGCTTTATAGTTCTTCTATTTTATGCATGTTATTTACTTACTGAGCTATATAGCTCTTCTATTTTGTGTATGCTTTAGAAGTGTTCTATGTTACATTACATATATTACTGTGCATACTCTACCCCTGTTGCTCCCAAAGTTCATTTGGAACAACAATAGCTAACCCTAGCAGGCTAAACAGTTTAAGATGAAGGATAACCAGAATCTGATCAGGATGTCATGGGAGCCATTTCAACTTAACTGTAACTGAAAGTTCGATTGCATAGAGGCATATGCCTTTGCGAAAGCAACTTAGTGCCATGAGCACAACACTGTGTTTAATAACGATAGGACCAATTTATTTTTAAAAAAAATAAAAAGGGTATCGCCTGAACAGCAATGGAGGAGTCTTCCTCAGCACCATCATGCTGATACAGTTCCAAGCCAATGATGGTGTGCTAGGATCTGGATCCCACCCAGATATTGCTAGCAACTCTTGCGTTTGATGTTTTCAGAGTGCACGGAACTGGTATGTAGTTCAGGCTAGCAAGAACACTATGACTTGTTCCAAGTCAAACCGGCATACAGTTTACTGAACAGTTAGCGTGGTTATATTCCCTAAAGGGTTAACCCATCGAGGATATTTGCAATTTAAAAGAACTGGCATACAGTTCCAGCTGCATGGGGCTGAGAAAGGAACTGTCAGTTCGACTTTCCCTTACTCAGTATTATTGGTTCAAAAGCAAATTGGCATACAATATTCTTGAACAGATAGTGATCAAATAATTCTCTAAAGGCTTAGTCCATTGAGGATAACAAAGAACGTGCAAGGGATATATTCGATTGCAAAGTGAGAAACTTTATTGATGGTAAAATATGCATAACAAAGTATGAAATAACAGTTTATTGGTAGTATTTGCGAAGGTGCTGTCCGTTCCATGGTTTGACAAGAACATCACCTTAAACAGTGCGTATGTAGTAAAAACCAGTTCGACCAACCTTGTCGATGATGTATGGTCCTTCCCAGTTAGGTCCAAGTTTACCGTTGGGCTCTGGGATCTCACGGAGAACCAGATCGCCAGTTTTGAAATATCGAATCCGAACTCTCTTATCGTATGATCTCTTAAAAGTCTGTTGGTTAGCAGCTAAGCGAAGTGCGGCACCTTCTCGCTTTTCATCTAGGAGTTCCATTTCTCTACATAACAACTCCTCATTGTCCAGAGTGTGCACAACATCTGACTTCTGAGTGGGAGCTACTAGTTTTGGTGGTATGACAGCTTCAGTTCTGAAGGTCAGTGAAAATGGAGACTCACCAGTTAACCGCCTGGGTGTAGTTCAGTACGCCAATAGGACCTTAGGCAGTTCTTCGACCTATAAACCTTTCTCGTCATCTAATTTATGCTTCATGTTATCCAAAATTACCCTGTTAGAGGCTTCAGCCTGGCCATTGCCTTGTGGGTACCTTGGAATTGAGAACATATGGGTGATGTGAAACTCCTCACACAGTTCAGCAACCAGTCCTCCAGCAAACTGTTGCCCATTATCTAAAATGATAACTTTGGGTATGCCAAACCTGCAGACAATGTTGTTCCAAATGAACTTTCTGACATTTTGTTCTCGAATGAAGACAAGAGGAACTGCTTCTATCCACTTAGTGAAGTAATCCGTTGTGACCAGCAAGAATCTGACATTGCCAGGCGTAGGTGGTAGGGGTCCTACAATGTCAGTGCCCCACTGTGCGAATGTCCATAGGCTGGCCAATGGGTGCAGTTCTGTTACTGGAGAATGGATAAATGGAGCGAATCGTTGACACTTTTTGCACTTGCGAGCAAAAACTTGCACATCTTTTTGTATATAAGCCCAAAAGTATCCTTGCTTTAGGATCTTGAGAGCTAGAGTTCTGCCCCCAACATGGTTCCTACAAATTCCTTCGTGAACTTCTCGCATAACCTGTTCAGCGAGTTCTGGGGAGAGACATCTGAGATGAGGTCCTAGAAAGGACTTCTTGTACAGATCGTCTCCTACGAGGGTGAATATGTATCTTTGCAAGTAGATGCCTTGTTATATTCTTATCTTCAGGGAGTGTACCTTCTTTGAGATAGGACTTATATGGATCCATCCAAGTTTGAGTAATGGTTAGAACAACACAAACTATTGTAACTGGGACTGAATGCTAGATGAATGCTAGAACTCAATAGGGATTGAATGAGACTCGTTGTTTCCCAACATTGAGGCAACATATGCCAAAGCATCTGCGTGTCTATTGGCCGACCCAGGCAGCTGATAGAAATGAATGTTCTCAAACTTCCTCTAAAGGCCCCTTACCAGTTCCAGATATTTTGCCATTCGTTCATCCCTGGCTTCGTACCCACCATCAACTTGAAAAATAACTATCTGTGAGTCACTAAAAATTGTGAGGTGTGTCAGGCCTAGATCAAAAGCCATTGCGAGGCCAGCAAGAGTGGCTTCATATTCTGCCTCGTTGTTGGTAGCATTCTAACCTAATTGGATGGATTTCTCTAGTCACATATTGTCAGGAGTGACTAACACAGCTCCAATTCCTAAGCTTTTGTCATTCGAAGATCCATCCACAAACAATCGCCACCCGGAGCTTGGCTCCCAAGTATCTAGACGGTTTTCTAGAGATTCAGGTTGGATATGATCATCTGAACTGGGGATAGTTGAGTCGTACCCTGTGTAGGTCATTGGGGAATCTCCCAAGAAATCTGCTAGTGCCTGGCTCTTCTCTGAGATTCTGGGGACGTAAATAATATCATATTCTGACAGTTGTACAGACCATTTTGCTAGCCTCCCTGACCTATTCGGTCTTTCTAGAACTAACCGCAATTGGTACTCTGCGATTACTCTGATAGTGTGGGACTAGAAGTATGGTCCCAACTTCTCTGCTGTAAAACAAGTGTGAGGGCCACTCTTTCGAGTTTTGGGTACCTTGTTTCTGCTGGAAAGAGCATGCGGCTTAAGAAATAGACAGACTTTTCAACCTACTTTTCATCCACGCATATTAGTACAGAGCTGATACCGTAGTTAGACGAACAAAGATAAATACCCAAGCCCTCTCTATCAACTGGCTTGGAAAGGATTGGTGGTGCCCCCAAGTATGTTTTAAGTTGATCAAATGCTTTCTGGCATGCTTTCGTCCATGCAAATGAGGTATTCTTTTGTAGTAACTGAAAGAGAGGTTTGCACTTATCTGAACTCTTGGAGATGAACCTATTCAAAGATGCTAACCTTCCCATAACTTTTTAAACCTCTTTCATATTTTTAGGTGAAGCCATATCTAGGAGTGCCCGGATTTGATCTGGATTTGCCTCGATTCCTCTTTTGGTAACTAGATAATCTAGAAACTTCCCTGATGAGACAGCAAAAGCACACTTTACAAGGTTGAGCTTCATGCAATACTCCTTGAGAATGTTGAATACACGCTTCAAGTGGGAGAGATGATCTCCTCGTCTTAGGCTTTTGATCAGAAGATCATCTACATACAACTCCACAATGTCACCTATCAATCCTTTGAACATCTTGTTTACCAATCGCTGGTATGTAGCCCCTGCATTTTTCAGCCCGAATGGCATGACCAGATAGCAGTACAGGCCATCCTCGGTTGTGAAATTGGCATGCTTGTGGTCCTCTTCATGCAAGAAGATCTGGTTGTAGCCAGATGAACCATCTGTGAAAGACAACAGTTCATGTCCAACGGCTCTAGTGAGGGGGGATCCTCCTTCTCTTTCGGGACCAGGTCTGGGAGAGGGGGATCCAACTGTAATTACTATTTGATGGGTGGCCCCACCTCTATTGGTTTAAAAGGGAGTGGGGATTGCTTTGTTGCCAAAGCATAGCACGTTTTGGTAGCCACCTGATCTCCTCTGATTGTCTCAATTTTCCCATGATGTGGGAATTTAAGACATTGGTGATAGGTCTTTGGGAGCGACTCACAGTCCGTAGCCGTGTCCGGTCTGCCTAAAATCATGTGATATGGTGTGTTAGCTTTTACCACAACAAAATTTATGATAAAGAGTTACCGGACTAGTGGATCTGGGATTTGTGGATCTCCCCAACTGTGAGGGCTTTGTCCCCAAAATTGTAGTTTGAATCCATCTGAGGTTGGAGAATGGTGGCAACCATCTTCACATCTGGGATCTACAACTTTTTGAATGCATCATAGTAGAGTACATCTGCTGAACTACCTAGGTCTACCAATATGCGATGCAAATCATAATCTCCAAAAGGGAGTGTGAGAACCAGCGCATCCTCATGTGGGCTTTGGATGTTAAGGCATTGTTAATGGTAGATTATTTCAGAATGAAAGAATGAGCAGATATTTTTAGGGTACCGCGATTGGGATTGACCTCCGTGGTCATTCTTAATCGTTAGTCATGATCCTCATCTCCTTGGTGATATGCATTTGATATCGTGCACCCTTGTCAATGACTTGTCCACTTCGTTTACTTGTTTTACCATAAATCATATTTATCTGGAGTCGGCCATTAAGCGGTCCAGTACCTTGGGGGTCCTAAACCGGCGCGATCTTAGGATCTCCTTAGGTCAGACCGCATTTCCCTGCTTTCGTTTGCCACAAATTACTTCAAATACCCCCTTTCGATCAGATCCTGTAGTTCATTTTTCAGGGTCCTGTCGGCTCTGGTGCTGCCCTTTACTCTTATGGAACTTGTAGTATATTTTTGGTCTCTAGTACCCAGGGAACCTGGCTTAAGCAGAGCTGGTCATTTGAGGTAACTATGATTTTTTATCGAGTCCAGAACCTCATCTGGCATTTTGTTCAGGAGAGCGAAGTTTCTGTCCATTAAGGGAAGAACTTCTTCAATACCTTCCACACGTGGCTTCTTCTGTTACTTTCCATCTACACTACTGGCTACATTATGGTATTGCCCTTTGGGCATTCGCCCTTTTGTTGGGGATTCGGCCCTTTGGCAACCACGATTACGGTCTCTTTTTGATTTTCGAGGGGAACAATTTACATTCCCTTCTTAAGGAACTCCAGGTACTGTCAGACTAGTTTTCTTCGCTTCTTGACGTTTGTTCAAGACATCTTCTTCCCACCCCGCATGAGTTTCAATCCTGTCAAGGAGTTCCTATAAATCACGGGGTGGTTTTCTGGAGAGAGATCCGAATAAGACGTTGTTTTCATCCAACCCTTGTTTAAAAGCTATTATCGCAATTCGTTCATCACAAGACTCTATTTGGATGGAAATTTCCATGAACCGTTACATGTAGGATCTCAGTGCCTCTCCATCCTTTTTCTTGATGTTAAACAGTGCATCGATCCATTTAGGTTGATGCTTGTTGCATGAGTACCTGTCTATGAAGGTCCTAAATAGTTCTTCGAGGACTCGACCGATGCTCGTAGTAATCTGTGGTACCACTGGAGCGTAGATCCAGACAATGAGGCTTTGAATTCTTGACACATGACATGGTCATATCTCTCGTACTGTCCCATAGTGGCACGATACCTAAATACGTGATCCAACGGATCTGACTTGCCACTAAAGACACTAAACTTTGGTTGCATATAACCACGGGGATATGGTTTCCTCATCACTTGTGAATCGAACGGAGATCTGCCTACCCCCATTATGGGGGATTAAACAAGGGAGTCTTGTATTTTTCTCCCCTTTCCTGTCATCCGATGCATCTGACGGATCAGGTCATTCTTCTCAGTTTCCCATGCAGCTTCTTTAGTTGAATGCTTCTTGGTCTGAGCTCTTTTTCTGTGTCGAGGGTCGACATCACGATCCTAGTCGGTTTATTCTGGTTCAGATGTTGTATCCGAGTCTTCATCTAAGTTGTTGTATTCTGACTCAGATGTCTCGCGTCGAGCTGGACCCCCACGCTTTGGGTTCTTTGCACGACCACCTTCTGGAACGTCGTCATCATCGAGGTCGATAAGTGGCTCCTTCCCTGTGTCAGATTAAGGCAGATGCCTCAGCAGCTGCCTTTCTCCTTCAAGATTGCTCATTTGCTATTCCAGAGCCTGTACTACCTGGCTTGCCTGAACAGACTCTGGGTTGGTGAGGACAGCATTCTCACCATCTTAACGCTCCTCTGGAGCATTATTCCTGGGGCCTGCACCGGGTTGCTAGTGCATCGGTGCTGGTCATTGGTCTTTGGAGGGGGTTGTTCGCGTCGTGGTGACCAGCATTATCCCCCTCTTCAGGTGTCTCATGCTCTTCTTCACTCACAGCGACGCTGCGTGTGGTAATGCCACCCTTTGTTTTTCTTTGATCCTGCCATCACAACAGTAAGAGTTTTTAGTCTAAATCAATCATTTGAAATGAATATTTACCTTTTTTTGTCCCCACAGACGGTGCCACTAGATGTAAGGGATTTTTCGAGTTTTCCCTGATCTTCCTCTGTGCCTTGTGATCTTGGAACCTTTGAATGAATGGAGCTGGGATGAGATGATTGTGAGTTTAGGGTTGAACCATCTGATGGCTGCCACGTATCTCCTTGTTTATTATGGAGAATCAAACCCTATCTTGCGTAGTTCCTAAGAGCAAAATACATATGGTTTATATAGGAAAAGCTTCGAGAGTCCTAGGGTTAGGGTTGTCCTCACCGTTTGTGAGTTCCCTTCCATCTTTGGACTCTATCTTCCTATTAGGAATTCCCTCTTTATGGAAGTCTGAATCTAGACCATATCTTTATGAGACATAAGTTTCCTTGCTGATCATAATGTCCTATCATGTATGGGAAGATTATATCTAAAAGGTGACTCCTAAGATATGTCTTCACGATTCCTTCCTTATCATCAAAGATCGCCATCTTCAGTTCCCTTCTGTTCAGGAACTGTCTACATCAATTCCTAACGACTGGGTAACTGTTATGTTGGAAGGCGGTCAGTCATGTGCCTGGCATATGTCCAATAAACACTCGTGCTAAGCAAGAGATTACTTACTCACCGAACTGATCCGATGGTCCTCGTCTCATTCTGGACATCTATAGTCTTAGGTTATTTCCCATACACATGTCATCTATTCAGTGTCCGGAAATCCCCCCTACAGAAGGCATGGAAGATAGTCATAGATTGCCAATACTTGAAGGAGCCTCATTTCACAAGTGAGGAACAAAGGGATGATAATGCCTGATTAGCACAACTATATATGGTAATAATTATAATTTCCTGTTAGAGTCCACTTAAGTCCCAAGCGATTTTTAATTCATGTTATCTCCATAATTGATGGAACTCATATAGGAGTTGCGTCTGCATTTTATTCTTTATATTTGTATCGTTAAATTTTCTTTAATTTATAGGTGCTCCCATTTACAAGCACGTTTCTATGGTACTCTCTATCCTTAATTTCCTTTTATTTCCATACTTTGGAGACAAAACATGATTCTATTTGGGGGTGGTATAGAAGCACGCTGTAAATATTTAAGCACTTATTAGGTTGTATATTACGTATTATTTATCGTATAAAAAGTATAAAATCATAAAAAACATAAAAATAGTTTATACTATGCACTTAGGATAATGGTATTATTTCTTTTTCCATGATGATATTAGTCTAGAAATCTCAAGTAGCAATAGAATTAAGTGTAGTTCTTAGAAACTCGGGTTAATATGTAGGTAATAGTCATTGGATCTTTTCATTAACATCTTGCATGAGCATGTATGAGTGTATTTGGCAGTATTTTTCTAAGACCTAGGTAGACTACTTAATTTTACATATCCTGTGAGAATATAGCCTAAAAGCCTCATATGAGTGAGTATCTGAATGATGACACAAAAGAGAAGTACAATCTGAGTAGAGAAATCATACATCCACTTTCTTGATCACCATACCATATCTTAAGCAAGAATTTAGACTCTCTTTGGATCGATATAGCTAAAAATTCATACCTATAAATAATCATCCGCTAATCACCCCACAGAGCCTTTTCATTAGCCTTTTCACAACCACAAATCCTTTACCCATCTTTAAAACCAATAAAAATAAAAATAAGCCTACCCATCTTGAATGAGTCTAAGAAATAGGATGAAGTAAGGAAAATAAAGATAAAGACCTGTGGAAAACCAAAATTAGTTAGTTGCTTCAAAAAAAAAAAAAAAAAATAATAATAATAAAAAAGTTACCATCTAAAGAAAAGAAAAGAAAAGAAAAATAAAATAAAAATAAAATAAAAAGTTATAACTCCAAAAAATAGAATCAAATGAGTCAAAAGCCAAAACAAAAGGGCTAAGGATGGAAACTAAGTGTAGAAGCAAAGTAAAAACAAGGTTTTCTCTAGTTACATGTAATTGAAGACCCTATTATCTCAGACTTGTTTATTTGAATATCCATTACGTTTCTTCTTAAACCATCACCTCAGCCCCGTATCACCTAATAAAGACATCTAGTTCAATTAAAATTAATTTGGTGTGATAGTAAGTGGTAGATGTGATTGATCGACCTCGACTTTTTTGGACGTCATTGAGATTGTGAGGAAATGTGTCCCCACTGTACACTGGAGTGAGTGAAACTTAAGTGAAAAAAATCAAAGTGTTTGTGTCTTGACACATTCCTTGTGAGGACCTACTTAGGGACGTTATTCTAAAGTTCAGAAACGAACCTGCAATTGCATTTCATAGCATAGTTCATTTCATGCATGTTTATCTTTAGATGATTTGATTATTATGCGTATATTAGCTTAGGTTTCAAAAGAATTGTTCTTATTATATTGTTATTGAGATGTATAGATATCTGAGATTAATTATGAAATATTACTTTTATCTCTTAGTCATTGTAGTATAAATGAAGTTTGTGCGTATCTTCTCTAGAAAACTCTCATGAGGTTATAACTCATCCACTAGGGAATTCCTAGTGGTTTAAGGCCTTATTGCATATAGTCAATGCAATCGCACTCTGAGGAACGAGGTTAGTTAGGACCACATTTTTTGCCACTTATCTGTTTTTATTTCTCATCTTTGCTTGAGGATAAGCAAAATACTGTTTGGGGTGGTGTGATAAGCACCCAAAAGTGTAGTTTAAACCCCTTAATAGTGTTCTATTTAGGCCAATTATGTTTATAATAAATGAGAGTTAGTACTGTTTACGTGTTTTTGTGTATTTCAGGACTCGAAGCTTATTAGGTGACTAAAGACACCATTTTTGCATGGAAAACAAGTCAAGATGATTGTTGAGGAAGTTATATGTTTAAAGCCCAATAATCAAGAAGAAAATCCTTTTTCAAGCCCAGTCAAAGCTGGGAAGTCAAAGTCAATTCGGGTAAAAAAAGGGACAAAAAGCTATCAAAACTTCAAATGGGCATATCTTTGGACTCGGGCCTCGGATTAAGGCCTAATATATATCAAAATGACCGTCTTGAAACAAACTTTCTAATAGATCTAACCTTGCCCCAATTAGAGCTATTAAAGTGGACAAAATAGGCACTGAAGTAATTTCCAACAGTTGTGGCCTCTTTAGACTTAACCTAAAGTCTTCCTTTTTGGCCCATGCATGAAAATGTAACCCTAACCCTCTCATATATAAAGAGGGCTAAGGCTAAACTTAAGCTTTCCTCCTTACTCTTAATTATTACCCTCTCATTAGTTTAGTTTAGTTTTTAGTTAAGTAAATTAGGGTTAGCTTTGTAGCCTCCATTAGAACCTATCAATAAAAAGCTTTAATTTAATATTCAACTCTCTTCTTTACACTATGTCTCTACTTTATTGTTTAGTTAAATTGATTCCTATGACACAAGGCTAAACCTTCATTAGAGGGGGTTTATAAAGCCACGTGAGGATGATTAGTAATTAGTTATTTATCATTTTGCAATAGAGTTTCAAGTCCTTTGTTGTGAGTTTCTAGAGATATAACTCATAACTAAGGGCTAGAGATTAGAAACCCCATCAAAGAGATTTGTGGGGGTGCTAATCTCTCATGCTAGTTAATCAATGACTATAGAGGTGTAGGTTGTTAGCTAGGGATCAAGAAAAATGATTCGATGACTAAACTAATAGTCAATCGAATCGCGTGGTAGATTAATCTTCTATAATACCTTTTATCATTCATCAAATCACTGTTTTCCTATCTTAAATCTACTGTTTTGATATCATTACTCTCTCAATAGTGAATTACTTTAGTTTAATCTAGATAAGTATTCAAGTATGTACAAGCAATAGTGGAACGAACATGAATACTCCTATATATTAACATATTTAGAGAGTATTACTATTTATTGATATGCATGATTTAGTATTGCAGAAACACTATTTTTACATCCATTAAAACTTTGTTGTCAGGCATTGTGAATATGTATATAAATGTGTATAGTTGTGTTTCATGTGCTCTCATTTTTTTTCTTTTTGTATCATACATTATGTTAGAATAACTTTTTGTTGCAGATGTCCAACCCTATTTTTGCTCACAGTTCTCAGGTAACTTCTTTCTTCATCTCTTGATACTTTGAGGACTAAACATCATTCTGTTTAGGGGTGCTTAGAACCTATAACAAAAATTAGGCAACTTTTAGGTTGTATAATAAGAGCCCAAAATTGTAGTTTTAACCCCTTAACAATATTGCTTTTAGACCAATTATGTGAGTAATAAATAAGAGTTAGTGATGTTTACGTGCTTTTATGTATTTCAGGCATTGGAGTTAATTATGTGTAGAAATGTGTCCCTTTTGCTAGATAAAGGAACAAAAGTTGGTTGCTAAGAAGTTCTATGATTAAAGGCCAAGATTCAAGGAAAAAAAGCCTTTTTAAAGTCCAATCAAAGTTGAAAAGTCAAAGTCAACGCGGGTAGAAATAGCACATAAAAGTCAGTCAGAACTTCCGAAAGCTATATCTTTGGACTCAGACCTCGGAATTAAGCCTACCCTATGTCAAAATGACTGGCTCAGAAAGAGCTTTCTAATGGTACAAGCCTTGACCTAATCAGAGGAGCAAAAGTGGACAAAAAGGCTATTGCAATAATTTCCAACAGAGAAACCCCTTTTGGACCAAAGTAATCAAGTTTTGGGCTCGATTTTATGGCCTAAAACATGGCTCCAAAGCCCATGCACGAATTTGTAGACCTAGCCTCTTCTATATAAAGAGGACTAAGTCCAAACTCTTATTACCTCTTAGAGTAGATTCATAATATAGATTAGATTTACTTAATTAGTCAGTACTTAGTTTTAATTCAAGTTTTGAATCATTAGACTCTTTTTCATTAGATTAATAAAGTAATTTTACATTTCTTCAAGGATGTCTTCTTCTTATTCATTTATTAATGATAGTTTGATGAATCAAAGCTAAAACCTCCATTAGAGGGGTTTGAGGAAGCTTTGATGAAAACTTGATTGTGTTAGTGTAGAAGTAGTTGTAATAATCTATTCCACTCTAGAAGGTAGTTAATTCGCCATGAGAATGGGTTTAAATTGCCTCACATAATAATTATTAGTTGGTATAGATTGTCATGAATAATTAGGGATTAGAAAGACCCAATCTTTATGTGAAAACATAAAGATTAAGATTACAACAAATCTATGCTAGTTTATTAAGTTAAATTCAATGTAGAATCAAATCCCCCTAATTCCTTTTTGATATTCACATCGTAGTATTGAATTGTCGTTGTTTAAATCATAACATCTAAATTAGTTAAATCACCGTCTGAGCATAATTTTATTTCATTACTCTCATCGATTTTGTTAGAATTACATAAACTAGGAAACGTTACATCTAAACGAGCTAGGAGTGGAACGAATTCTCTATTCCAATTATATTCTGATTCACGAGAGTAGAACTTTGATTATATAGCGTAAACATCATTTAGTTTTACTTATTCATAGCATAACGAGTTAAGAGTAGGTAAAACTATAGTTTTTATATTTATCATTGTGTATAGCTTTATTTTCATTCTAAATAAATGTACTAAGTAACAACGTCTTGTTTCCTTTTCTGTGATGAAAATTGTCTATAAATCTCACATTAGCATTCGAATTAGGATGTGTTCTTAAAAACTTAAGATAATATGTACGCAATAGTTTTTACATCTTTTCATAAGCATTCAAGCATTGAGTTCATTGACTATACATAGCAATAAGTTTCTAGAACCCACAGTTAGACTACTTGAATTACCAATCCTGTGAGAATCTAACTAAAAAGCCTTGATATGTGTGGTATATGAGTGATGACACAGAGGGGTAGTTTTTCCGAATAGAGAAAATCACGCATCTACTTACTTGATCACTATCTAAATCCTAGGCGAGAATTTCGACCTTCTTTGGAGTGACATAGCCAAAAAATCATTCTTATTATAAATTTTACCGCTAGTCGCCCCACTGAACCTTTCATCAAACCTTTCACTTTCACCAACAATTCCTCACCCATCTATTAACCCCAAATAAAGTAAACCCACCTAAGTAATGGGTATGAGAAATAGGATAAAATGTGGAAAAATAAAGAGAAAGACTTGTCCCAAATCAAAATCAGTTACTTGCTTCAGAAAGAAAAAGAAAAGAAAAATAGAAATATGTTTCCTAAAAATCAAAAGAAAAAAAAAATCAAAGTTAGAACTCCCCAAAATCCAATCAAAAGGAGTCCAAAAGCTTAAAAGTGCTAAGTATGGAAACTCATGTTAGAAGCAAGGAAAGAAAATAAGGAATTCTCTAGTGTCAATATCTCGAAGACCTTATTCTCTTATACTTATCATTTTTTATTTTCTATTTCAATTTTCTTCTACACCACCACCTAAACCCCATAATACCTAATAAATACCTCTAGCTCAACTAGGAGTAGGATGCATGGTGTGATAATAAGTAGTAAACGTGATTTATCGACCTCATCTACTCTGACAGTCATTGAGATGTGAGGAAATGTGTGCCACTGCACACTAGAGTTAGCAAAACCTTAGTGGAAAAATTATGAGTGATTTGTGCTTTGACACATACCTGTGACAACCTATTTAGGGACGCTCTCCAAAGGATCTAGAAACGGCCCTACTTGTACATATCAATTTAAAGTTCACTACATGCATGTTCATATGTAATTGTTTTGATTATTGTGTGTATATTAACTTGAGTTTCAAAAGAATTAATCCTCGTTCCCTGCTAGTGAGATGTATAGATATCTGAGATTAATTAAGGGAACAAGCCTTTGTTACTGAGTCATTATAATATAAATGAAGTTTGTGAGTATCTTTTCTGGAAAACTCTCACGAGGCTATGACTCGTCAACTAGGGAATTTCTAGTGGTTTAAGGTCTTGTTGCATATGGTCAATGCAACATAGGGGTGTAAGTGGATATCCAAATATTCGAATCCGATTCGAATTCGTATCAAAAAATTGGATATTATCCAAAAATTTTGGATATCGGATTCGGATTCAGATAATTTTTTATGTCCGAATTGTTTTGAATACTGCCATATCCACATCCGAAAATATCCAATCCGATTTAAAAAATTAATAGTTATTATATATAATTTATTTATTTATTTATTATTGTATAAAATATTATATAAAGCCATAAACTAATAATATAAAACTATAGTAACAAAATAATAATAATAAATGACAAATATATATATTTATAATAGTTTTTATAGTGGTAAAATGAATTATTCAAAACAAATAAAATTTTAATTAATATTAATTTTATGATAGAATATTATCCAATATCCGAAATCGGATTCGGATAAATTTTTTAGTATCAGTCGAATTTGGATTCGGATATCGGTATATATTTTCGGATTTGGATTTGGATACGGGAATATCTGAATCAGAACCTATCAATTTGCACCCCTAATGCAACCGCACTCTTCAAAATGAGAATTAGTTTAGGACTACACATTTTTTGCCATTTATCTATTTTAATGTCTCTTCTTTGCTTGAGGACAAGGAAAGTGCTGTTTGGGGGGTGATGTGATAAACACCTAAAATTGTAATATAAAACCCCATAGAGATATAGCATTTTGTTTAATTATGTGTTTAATAATCATAAATTAATTGTATTTTCGTGTTTTTATAGGTTTTCGCAATGAACGTAAAAATGAAGATAAAGCCAGTATTTAAGCACAGAATAGTGTGTCTACATGAAGTATTCCAATTTAGACCATGTGAAGCTCCAAGAAGCCCAACCAAAGCCCAAGACTCAAACAGGACATTTTCAGGTCAGAACAAGGTTAACATGCCAAAAAGCATCAAACTTCCGACAAGCATATCTTTTGAACCTAGACTCTAACTTCGACAAGTGAACCATCAGAATGATCAGTGCAATGAGCTCTATCCAATTCCAGATTTTATAGAAAACCAATTGTCAGACCCGCCATTGGTCAGAGTATGTGGGCCCATTATGCAAACCCATATAATTTGGTTGCTCATTATTGATCAAGCTCACACGTCAAGCTCTCATAAGATGTGATCAAGTCAAGCTTCATTAAAAATGATAAAGGACTTTTGTGCACACTTTTGCATACAAAGTCTTGATTAGGACATAACATTTTGGGTTAAGACTTTTGTGCACCTAAGTATTGATTAGGTGGAAATTAAAATTCTTGATTAGGTGGCAATCAAAAGTCTTGATCAAAGAAAATCAAAATGGATCATTTAATGAGATAGTTGGTTTATTGGGTGGTTGATTCACGTGGATGGAAGGAAAAAAAATGAAGCACTCTCTTCTGCTTAAGAGAGTGAGAGTTTTCATTTAGAAAGGAGGGAGTTTTGGAAGAGACACACTCCATACTTTACCTTCTAGTTAGTTTTGTTTTCCTTTACCCCATTAGACAAGTTTTCACTTTATTTCCAAGTTCTATGTTCTAGTTTTTTTTTTGTTTGTAATGAAACTTTGTACTAGTTTTCATACTAGCAATCCAAATAAAATCTTTTTGTGAAAGTAGGATTTTTCTCATTCTGGTATAGGGTTAATGACGCTCATGTGAAGATCAGGCTCCGTTCTAGGAGGCCTGAATCATTGCTTAGGAACATAGGTTATATTTTATATCATGTCACAAAATGAAAGTGATCGACCAAATTAGGAGTCTAGAGGTCTAGATAAAGTCGCGTGTGCGACCAAGGTGACACTGGGGCTAATCGCGCATGCGGCCCTCTGGGAAAACCAGGCTCTGAAAATTGAGCGACTGGTGTAGAATAGAACTAGGAATTAAAATAGTATTTCAGAGATGAAATATCAGTTCAATTTCTCATACTAGCAAGATGGGCTTAGAGATAGGTGCATGTTGTTAGGGATCAATGCTCTAATCCATTTTGGATTTGTCTATGAACCCAAAATAGGTTAGAGACAACATGATGCAGTCTTCTTAACTATAGAACTAGTTTAACATTACTAGATTTAACTCTCCACCCTTCTTTCTCTCCATCTCTCTTGTATTAATTGTAAATCAGATTTTTGTTAAGTTTTTGTAACTTGAACGTCAAGCAATGTAGTAGGGTAGTAAAAATAATCACAAATCAAATCCTTCTCACAAGTTCCCTAGTATAGTAATTCCAGTGAAGTAAATCAAGTGTGAGTGTCTTTAGGTTTAGGACGATTCCCTTGCTCGAAGTGTATTGCAACGTGCATTTGGGCGAGCTAACTTGAATTAGTTGTGTTTGAGTGTGTGTGTGTGTGTGAATGAAATATATATATACACAAAGAACGACTATCAACTTGCAAAGGGAGAAGTGCTGGAATAATGTCTTGTTGGATATGTGATAAACGTAAAAAAGAATAGTTTACTACGAAATGAACGTTAATACTCAAAACGCAAGAAAACTAAACTAAATTATGCGTTGCTATCAAAGATTTCTATACTCTCAATTCTATCGAAATAGAGTGGAGTAAAAAGTTCGTTCCACTCTCAGTTCCTTAATATTGAAGTTTTCTACAATTGACTAGTAATCCAAAGTTTAATGAGAGCAATGGTGGAGGTTTTATACTACGACGTGAATTGAACGACAAGATCTGAATAACTAAACGACATATATAAATATGTGAACTTTACTACTTTTTTAATTAACCAATACTTCAAATCTAATTAATGACTAAGAATTGAATAACAACAATTGAAATTAGATCTAATAAATTGAAATGACAAGAATAACTATTTTATTTATCTACCTTAAATGAAGAACAATTATTCAAAGGATTAATCTAAAACAATGAATTGAAACTAATTAATTTAACTAATTGAATTCAAATAAAACTAGATCTAGAAGCTATTTTAATGGCTACTTTTTACTCTAACCTATCTAACCACTCTAAGTTAAGAGCTAAGTCTTATTTTATACAAAGGAGGCCAGATCCACAATTTTGTGCATGGGCTGAGGAGCAATGTTTTGAGCCGAAAAATCGAGCCCAAAGCCCAATTTCTTCAGTCCACAGAGCCCGTTTCAGCTGGCTTCTAATTCAGAAAAGATTTTGTCCACTTTTGCTCCTCTGATTTGGTCAAGGCTTAGACCATTGGAAAGCTCTTTCCGAGCCGGTCGTTTTGATGTAAGGTAGGCCCAATTCCGAGATTTGAGTCCAAAGATATGGTCTTTGGAAGTTCTGCCGACTTGTGCACTATTTCTGCCCGTGTTGATTTTTCAGCTTTTGACCGGGCTTTACAAAGGCTTTGTCTCCTTGAATCTTGGCCTTTATCACAGAACTTCATATCCCAACCAACCCTTGCTCCTTTATCTCGCCAAAGTGGCACATTTCTGCACATAATTGACTTTATTGCCTGAAATACATAAAAACACGTAATCAGCATTAACTCTTATTTATTACTCGCATAATTGGTCTAAGAGTATATTATTGAGGGGTTAAAACTACAGTTTTGGGCTCTTATCAACCACCCCCAAACAGCATTTTGCTTGTACTCAAGAAAATATCAGAAATTAGAATAAGTGACCAAAAATGGAGTTCTAACTACTCTCTTTTCATTGAGTGCGATTGCATTTACCATATGCAACAAGGCCTTAAACCACTAGGAATTCCCTAGTGGACGAGTTATAGCCTCGTGAGAGTTTTCCAGTGAAGGTACTCACAAACTTCATCTATACTACAACGACTAAGAAATAAAACTATTGTTTCCTTATTCATGCTCTAAATTAACTATACATCTCACTAGCAATGAATATAGAATAATCAAGTCAAAACCTAAGCTAATATATGCATAATAATCAATCATCTACAATAAACATATATTCAATGAGTAATACTATGAAATGCAATAGCAGGTCCGTTTTTGAAACTCGGAATAGCATCCTAAAGTAGGTCCTCACATAAATGTCAAGACAAAAACCACTATGATTTTTCCGCTCAAGTTTCACTACTCCAGTGTGCAGTGGGCACACTTTACCTTACAATCTCAATGACACACAAGGAAGCCGGAGTCGATCAAACACATATGTCACTTACTATCACACTAACCTATTCCTAATTGAGCTAGAGGTCTTTATTAGGTGTTGCGGGGGTTAGGAAATGGTTTAAGAAGGAAGAAAATGGATATTCAAAAAGAACAAGTCTGAGATAATAGAGTCTTCATATTATGTAATTAGAGAAAACCTTGTTCCTTACTTTCGCTTCTACACTTTGTTTCCATCCTTAGCCATATTTTTCTTTTTCTTTGGCTTTTTGACTCCTTTTTTTCTTTTTTTTTTTTTGGAGTTCTAACTCTTATCTTCTTTTATTTGTTTCTTTTCTTATTCCTTTTTTTTTATTTGGATGGAAACTTTCTTTTCTTATTTGAAGCGACTGACAAATTCTTGATTTCAAAGGTCTTTCTCTTTTCTATTCTTCATCTCTATTCTCAGACTTATTCAAAGAACGGGTAGGCTGATTTTTTTTTATTATTTGTTTTTGTAACAGGTTAAAGTATTTGTGGTTTATGAAAGGCTAAGGAAAGGCTCAGAGGGGCGACTAGCGGAATATAATTTCATAAGGGTTGAATTTCTGGCTATATTGATCAAAAGAGGGCCTAAATTCTCGCTTAGGATATGGTATAGTGATCAAGCAAGTGGACGTGTGATTTCTCTATCTGGATTTTATTTCTCCCTTGTGTCATTTCTCAAATGTTTCACTCATATAATGCTTTAGGTTATATTCTCACAAGATTTGTAGAATAAGTACTCTGGCCTTGATTTCATAAACTTGCTGCTAACAATCATAGATACTCATGTAATATATTTATAGATAGATGCAAAGATTATTACCTACATATTAACCTAAGTTTCTAAAAAAACTATTTCTATGCCCCCCCCCCCCCTCCCCCACCAAACAAGAAGCATGTTTTGTACTCAAAGTATTTAAAATAAATAGGGTAGGGAAAATACCATTGAAGTGCGTGAACTTCAGGAACATCTGCAAAACAAAGTTATAACATACTAATATAGGAAATAAAAACTGACGCAACTCTATAGGAGTTCCACCCGCTATGGGGTTAGTAAGAAATAAATTGCTTGGGACATAAGCAAACACTAACTGAAACTAAAACTTACCTGCACTCCCGCTTACTCGTCCTCTTCCTCATCATCCGCAAAAAGATGAGGTTCCTTCGCATCCTGCCATGCCATGATAACTTGCCAAGCCCGTCGCCGTGTATCATCTACTTGTGCTAACCTATCGAGTGTTACTATGTCTGATGGGGTGTAAGGAGCAACCAAGTGAGGTTGCACCTACCATCCCGGCCAAGTCATGACTCGAAAAGAGCGAACCACCCAATTGGTGGGTCTCATGACTTTGACCCTTTTCCAATCCGTGAACTGGGTACAAAATTCAGGTAGGCAAAGGAAAGCATGATCGCGACAAACTAAAACAGGCATAAGAAGATACTTATGCCTCATGCTTTGGGCTCTCTTAAGACTAGCCACTAATACTTTCGGAAATGTCATATCGGCAACGCCCCTCGCCTACTGACAAGGAAAACGTCACCAGCGGTACTATTTGCGAGAGGTAAACCGCCAATCCCTAAAATATTCATCGGGATGAATAACATGGTGGTGCCTACATTTAGGGACCGGGCTACCAAGGGGCTATGTTGTAACGCCCTTGGTCCATTATACGAAATACCCCTCCCCCATAATACTCATGGAAATATGTATAGTCATAGAGGTAGGCATTATCGATCATATATCCCCACGTGTGAATAGGATCAGGTATTGGTATTCCCGAAACTAACGCTACGACATACTTATTGAATTCTAGTGGTGTGCCATCTACCGTGACGGAGAATTCTTGTTCTCCGTCTTGGTTACAATAGAACTTAACATTATTGTAAAAAAATTCAGTAAGCTTAGGTGAATACGAGTCAGCGTCACTTACCAGTAGATGCCTCCAGCCTAACTACAAGATCCTTTCGCGGAACCAATGTCCATAAGTCTCGCTTCCCAACAAGTGTTCGAAGGACTGCTCCGGTATCACTATAGGAGGAGTCATCACAAAACTACTTTCTAGAATAGCTGCTACTATTCTGGAACAACCCTCGGAAAACTGGAAATTTTTGGTGCCCACAGGGGTCAGGGCGCAGGTGCGCTCAAGCTATGCCTGGGATGGGCGCAGGTTGCGCTCTGATGAATTTCGAGTTCCAGGCACTTGGACGCAGGTCGCGCTCAGGGTAGAATTTCTCTGACAATGCTTAGGGCGCAGGTGGCACTCTTCGAGGAGCTAATAGGCCGAAGTGCGAAGGAAAAATAAGGTAAAGGGGGAGTGAAACGTGAGAGATGAATGTGAGATGTATTTGGGGTTGTGAATGTAGAATGAATGCAGTTTTTATAGGTTTTAAATTGCTAAAACGAATCGGGAAGTTGCCAAAAACTTTAAGGCAATTGCCGGAAATAATAAAATTTCCAAAACCGAAAACGGAAACAACTCATATTCTTGATTCTAAAACAACCATAATATCTTTTAAGCTGAATTTAGGATAGAATCTGCCTAACTCATTGAGATTTCATCCTATCACAATACATATTCATGGTGATGCTCATATCGGCAATATTCTCAACCTTCACTCCAAAACAACTTCTAAAATGGATGATCATATAGCGAATTATGCTCGGCTAAATAATACCCCCCAAACAAATTGGGAAGGTAGGATTAATGATAAAAACAATGCATAATTCGAAAATAACCAACTTATACAACATAACACAACCAAATTCAAATTTGATTACTGAACTAATATTTTTACATTAGAACTAAATAAAAATAAATACAATAAAACAAATCAACTCATCAATCCCTAAACAACGCACTACTGGTAATGGAATCCACATGAGAAGGAGATGGCTCTTGGGCTTCCGAAGGGCCAGAGCCATCCGTCTTGCGGCGATGACGCTCGTGCCTAATAGACTGTTCCTCAGAAGAACCCCCCCTGGGGTGGAAAGCGTGCAATCATGTCATCTCGGAACTGGCGCTGAGCTTCCATCTCAGCCCTCGTCTGTTCTCACCGCTCATCCTCGCGCCGGGCACGAGTCTCAAAGTTATAATGCATGGCAGCCTGCCAAGTCCGGAGGTCTTCGCAAATAGTATTTAGGGAACGCATGTCACGATGAATCACAGTCATGCGTTCTGCATCCGTCTTACACCGCTCCAAGGCATCGGCATCAAAACATGCCATGTCATCCTCATCCTTCGAGTCGGTCTTGTCAGCTACCCTCTCTTCAGGCAACCTCCAAACTCATTGGATACACTCCGTAATTCTGTATAAATATGAGGATTTTGGTGCTCTTTCAGGCAAATCCTATTAGACCTCGGAGTCGCTCTCAGGGTCATCATGATTTTTGTAATCAAAATAGGGAGAGGTGTAATACTCTTCCCCACTCCCCTAATCATGTTTCTCAAAAACTCCACAATACAAAACTCATACTTATGCTGCTGGAGTATTCATAGCACATGAAGGCAATTCAGACCTATGTCGCTGACTTTCTCTTTCCCTATTACATTCCTACCAATCCATCGAGCTCTGACCCGGTTGGTTGGTTTCGAGAGACTTGGCGAACACAATGCGAAGCTCGCATTGTAGTTCCCTTCGCTTGATTCGCATTCATCAAAGGTTCTACAGCAGTAAACTGGGAATCCTGTAATGTGGGATGGAGATGGTGTCGAGGCGGAATGCCTAAAATCTCAGCCAACAACCCAGTAGTAATCTCTCTCCTCCTCCCAGCCACCTTAACAAAAATTCTATTCCCATCCAACTCCCTCATCCTGTAAAACTCTCGGACCAAATATTTGTGGTAAAAATCATCTATCAAGTACCACAACCCACTCCAGTCTCACCTAACCATCTCGTCACCGTAAAACGGCGCGAATTGGTCGGCAGTAAATGCGTGCTCCGGCAATATGCGACGTCTTTGAGACATTGGAGTTTTGATAAATGTGTTGGTTGGAATAAGGTAGGGAGGCGTGTTATAAAACACTCTAACTAAAAAATAATGGCAGGAGGCACGGTGGTGGTGGTGGTGGTGGCAGTTCAAAAATTTTGAAATTCCGGTGGTTTTTTGTTGTTGAAATTGGTGGAGGTGGTGGTGGGTGTAGGTAGGAGGAGATTTGGGGTGGGTTTAAACTTGGGGCGTGGTTGTGTTTAGGTTTTATTTTTATTTTTATTTTATTTTAGGTTTGAAGCTTTGTAAAAAAAAAATTATTTGTTAATGGCGTTTTGGAAGAAGAGGAGGAAGAAGGACGCGATGCGTTCTTGGGTTCACTGTGGGCTTGACCCAAGCCCAATTCGAAACCCATAAAAAATTCGTTTTTTAGCGCAAATTCAAACTAAAATTGCCGCTTTGTTATCGGTCCGATTTTTGCGAATGAGATATGGGAATGATCAGAAGAGAATTTCCAATCTAATGATCCATAAAACACTCTATTCCGACCGTGGGTGACATATAAGAACATGGAAAATATTTTGAAATGCGTGCATGATGTAAGTTATGCGCACGAATGAAATCTAACTTAATAGAAAATGTCAATCCGAATCGTAATACGATTAACGGTCTAAACAACACAACTGGAAAGTTGACCAATCCAGACGGAACTTAACACCCCACCCCCAAACAAATTTTAGACATAGAGTTGAGAAAATTTGTTTTTAAAAGTGGGTCTTTTAAAGTCAGATTCCCGAGACTTCTTAACTTACTATGTTTGTGATTTTAACAAGTTTTTATTTTTTATGAATAAAATTTTAATTTAAGAAAAACAAGAAAGCATTAAAAGCATAATTCACACCATAGAAGGACATGACTCGAAACCCGAGAAAACATGCAAGAGTGGAAAACGTGAATTATGTTAACAGTGGAGTTAGAATCCGGTACTTACAGCCACACACTCCATAGGGAGGGGTCGGTTACCTTAATGGTGTACTTACCAATATATGGAAATGAAAAGAAGCACACCAAGCAACAAAATGAGTTGTTTATAGTAAGATACTCGAGACTTGAACAAATAACTAGATATATATATATATATATATATATATATATATATATATATATATATATATATATATATATATATATACCTGCAGGTTCCATATATCAACAACCTAAAGAGTTGTGGGTCTTTCCATAAATAAATAACATGGAATGCATTCCCAAATAGAATTAAGCACCAAGATTTCCTACGTCGCAATCTAGTGGAATGAAAGCGAAGTCTGATAGACCTCGAACATAACCGAGCATGCACCTTCTTTTTCATCTCTGAACGAGGGGTTGTCCAAGTGAATGAGTGTGAAACAATGGATGGTTGTGGATTATATGGTGGATAAGGATAAGTATTAGAAGGAAAGAATGGAAAGAATGAAAATGTTGGTTTAGCATAACCTTCATTCATGGTATGGGTAGGAAGTGTCTCAATCCTGAAAATGAAGGTGTCCAGTGCCGTTTCCTTGGTAATTATTTTCATATTAGGAGGATTTAGAAAATCATTAAGCACAGAAAAAGCAAAAGGGTCAAGTGCAAACCCTAGGTTCCGTTGAAAAGGTGTAGGATGGGGTACATTGATGGAAGGTGAATAATGTGAGGTGGGTGAATGGTTATCAATAGGAGGGGACTGTCGAGATGGCGAAGAAGAGTTTCCAAAGAGTTAAAGGTAATCTTCCTCAATTTCCTCAACATCCATGGAGTCCTTATTAAAGTTGGAACTTCCAAAGGAAAGGAATTTGTGCATCTGATTATTTGGAAACTTGGTTTTAAAATAATCATGAGCTAAACTCTCGATCATGCTAACCTCTCTATCGATATTGATATCAGGAACCTGTGTGATCTGTTTAAATACATTGACCTCAGCGGAAAGATGGCCAAAAGATAAAGACATCGAACCATCGCGACTTCTGTATCGAGGATAAAAAAATCCGCAGGATAGTAAAAATCTTGAACCTTAACCAGCGCGTTTTCCACTACACCCTTAGGATACTTAATAGACATATCAGCTAATTGCAACGTCATAGTTGTAGGTTGCATTTCTTGTAGACCTATTTGTTTATATAAATAATAAGGGAGTAAGTTAACACTCGCTCCCAGGTCTAATAAAGCAGTGGTCGTGTGAGTATCTCCTAAGGTGCATTGTATAGTAGGACGACCAGGGTCCTTGTACTTCACTATTCCATTATGTTCTGATAAAGTTGGAACCTGTTCAGTGAGAAAGGCGTCTTTTGGAATATTTGTCCTACGCCTAGTAGTGCACAACTCCTTAAGAAACTTAGCGTGGTGAGGTAATTTTTTAATTGCGTCGAGAAAGAGTAGGTTAATCGTTAGATTTTTGAAAACTTCCCTAATCTCGTCAAAGTTTGTATCTCTTTTTAACATTGCTAATTTCTGGGAAAACGGTGGTTCCTTACTTTGTTTAGCGTATGGTTCAACTGGATATCTAACATTTGCTTTTTGTTTCTTAGGTTGTGGTTTAACTGGTACCTCTACAGGGGTAGGATCTTAGGTTTGTTTCGCATATCTAGTATAATATCTGGTGTAGGAACTCCTTGTGGGGTAACTATAGACATCGTTACTTTGTTATCCAACACTCTGCCTAAACGGAGAGTGGTGATGGAATTTATCTCTCCTACGTTTTCATTTTCGTTACTAGTATTACCATTTATTTCAAAGGCTGTGTTTATTGTTTTAGGATTAGGTATCACTTGTCCTGGAAACACACCTTTGGGTTGTACCTTCTCTTGAGCTAACTGTTGTAAGGAAAGTTGGATGGCTTGTAAAATCTGCGTTGTTGAGTTTGCATAAAGATATCAAAGCGATCTGGTTGTGTAGTGGTATTTATTACAGGTTGTGTGACAAGAACTATGTCACTTTGATTATTTATGGGTGGGTTGTGATAGTTATTATTATTAACCAGAACGATACCTCGATTTGCATTATAATTATTATTGTTATAATTATTATAATTACCCTGACCTTGTCCTTGTCATGGTTGAGCCTTATTGTTATAATTATAATTACCCTGACCTTGTCCTTGTCTTGGTGGACCTTGGTTGTAATTGTTTGTTGGCCTATCATTTAGGTTAAACAACCTTGGAGGTTGTTGATTGTTTGGCCAATCGAAATTGGGGTTTTGTCGCCAAGCTACATTAGGTTCGCTATTAATGGAACAAACATTATCTTGTTGTGATTGTTGTTGTTCATATGCGAACGAACAATAGGAGTCGGGATGCTCTGGACTCAAACAGAAATTACATGGATTGGAGTTGACATTCATGACGGGGATAGGCGTTTGTTGGACAGAAATAGCCTCTACCTTTTTAGCTAGAGATTCTATTAAATTTTTAAGTTCCAGATCGGGTTTCATCTCAAACATACCGGCGGCTTTAGCTGTTGTAGAAGAACTAGCGGAACGGGAGATATCATCACTACCCCCAATGATTATTCTGCTTAGTCTGATCTTCTAAAAATTTATAAGCCTCTGAGGCTCCTTTACTTAAGAAACTACCCCCATTCATTATGTCAAGGACTTCTTTATGGTGGTGTAGAAGTCCTTTGAAAAAGGCACGAACTAACATGTCTTTCGCTAGGTTATGGTGTGGACACTCTATAAGTAGGTCGGTGAAACGATTCCAAGCCTCTAAAAATGATTCATGAGGATTCTGTCGAAAGAAATGAATCTTGGAAAGCATTTCATCGGTCTTCGGTGGTGGGTAAAAATGTTCCATAAATAGTTGAACAAGTTTAGCCCACGAGTCCACAGAATTAGGCGCTTGGGCAGTTAACCAAGACGCCGCCTTATCGGCTAAAGTGAAGGGAAATACCCTCAGTTTAATTTGTTTAGCACCAACCGAAGGATGGTGGAAGGTAGTAAGGACTTGGTCAATCCTACGCATGTGCTGATAAGGTTTTTCATGGTCTAACCCATGAAAAATGAGTAACAAATTAAATATATTCGGGGGGATTCGGAAATCCCCCACTAGGTCGGATAGAACGATGCAAGATTTAGGGCTATCGCTCAAGGCTTTATAAAAGTCCGAGAGAGGAGACTCTCTTTCTTCAGCCATAATCTCAGGTGTGGTGTGTGGTGTGCTAGCTAGAGGTAAAGTGAGTGGTATACTAGAAAGGCGTGTTTGTTGACGTTGTCGGTTAATTACGTTAGGTGTTTTTCTTCGGCCTGACCTTAATCTCATACAAGGCTAAGACCAATCTTAATTAAAACAACAACACTCCAAACAATCCTGATATGCTAGTATGAACCTCTAACAGAAGATGCGAGGTGTGGAAGAAAAGGGTACCTGAAAGTCTCCTTGCTTCGCTTATGAATAGCGTCTTGTTTACGCTTGCTCAGTGTATATAACAAGTTAGAACACTGAAAAACTTGAAAGCAATGGAAATTTGAACAAACCCATGGAAATCGGGCTGTTTCGGCGGAGGGGTGGTGCTTTCGAGAATATGCCTAGACAGTAGCGGTGGCTTCGGGCAAAAGTTGGAATTCAGTGTGGTAGCGAAGTGCGCTTGTCTTTTGCCTTGGTAGGGCACAGGTGGCACTCAGGAAAAATTCGAGATTCCAGGCGTGTAGGCGCAGGGTGCGCTCCACTTTGGCTTGCCCAGCGCAGTCGCGCTCGAAAGTAATTTTCGTGGAGGTGCAAATCTGAAACAGACAACCACAGTGAGAATCCAAATAAGGGTGGGTGGGATATGGGACTTTGAAAAACTATCAAGTCTATAGAAAACAATACTAAAGAGTACTAAGATGGCAGCGGCGCCATTTGATAAACGTAAAAAGAATAGTTTACTACAAAATGAACGTTAAAACTCAAAACGCAAGAAAACTAAACTAAATTATGCGTTGCTATCAAAGATTTCTATACTCTCAATTCTATTGAAATAAAGTGGAGTAAAAAGTTCGTTCCACTCTCAGTTCCTTAGTATTGAAGTTTTCTACAATTAACTAGTAATCCAAAGTTTAATGAGAGCAATGGTGGAGGTTTTATACTACGATGTGAATTGAGCGACAAGATCTGAATAACTTAAACGACATATATAAAGATGTGAACTTTACTACTTTTAATTAACCAATACTTCAAATCTAATTAATGACTAAGAATTGAATAACAACAATTGAAATTAGATCTAATAAATTGAAATGACAAGAATAACTATTTTATTTATCTAACTTAAATGAAGAACAATGATTCAAAGGATTAATCTAAAACAATGAATTGAAACTAATTAATTTAACTAATTGAATTCAAATGAAACTAGATCTAGAAGCTATTTTAATGGTTACTTTTTACTCTAACCTATCTAACCACTCTAACTTAAGAGCTGAGTCTTATTTTATACAAAGGAGGAGACTAGATCCACAATTTCGTGCATGGGCTGAGGAGCCATGTTTTGGGCCGGAAAATGGAGCCCAAAGCCAAATTTCTTCAGTCTACAGAGCCTATTTCAGTTAGCTTCGACTTCAGTAGACTTTTCATCCACTTTTGCTCCTCTGATTTGGTCAAGGCTTAGACCATTGGAAAGTTCTTTCTGAGCCGGTCATTTTGATGTAAGGTAGGCCCAATTCTGAGGTCTGAGTCCAAAGATATGGTCTTCGGAAGTTCTGCCGACTTGTGCACTGTTTCTGCTCTTGTTGACTTTTCAGCTTTTGACCGGGTTTTACAAAGGCTTTGTGATAGATGTTAAATGAGTAGTTTACCTACGAAATGAACGATGAATTCAAAACGTAAGTAAACTAAAACTTAACTTATGAGCGAGCCTATGTTTATCAAAGATTCTACTCTCAATCCTATGAGATATAGTGGAGTAGAGTGATTCATTCCACTCCTAGTCCTTCCGCATGCTGTGTTCTCACGTGTAAGTATTCTTCTTAAAGTCTAATGAGAGGTTTACGAAAAAGGCAACTAGACTACGATGCAACTACCCACGAAATGCAACTAGTCGACGATAGGAATAACTAAGGGAATGCTACGTTGATTCAATGATAAGGAGTTAGAGGGGAATTGATTCCACCTTAACTTCGACTTAATCCTATTAACTACTTAATCGTCAGTAATCCGAATTGAACTGCTTGAGAACAATTGGTTCTTCCTAATCCCTAATTACACATGGCATTTCTACCAATTAATAACTAGCATGTGAGCGATTAAACCCATTCTCATGGTGAACTAAATGTTTCTAGAGTGGAAAGGAAATTACGATTTAATCTACGTTATCCGGAATCAAGCTTTCATCAAGGTTTCTCAACCCCCTCTAATGGAGGTTTAGCCGAGAATCATTACGCAATCATTTCGATTAAATTTAAACTAAACATGATATAAAGAATTGAAATTTACTTAATTAAACAATAATGAAATCTAATTTAATGACTAAAATGCAATAAGGATGAGGGAATTTAAATTAGATCTAGAAATGGAAATGACAAAAATCGAAGTTGATAGAAATACTACTTTATTGATCTAATCAAAATGAAGAACAAGATTCAAGGGTTTAATCTAACACAATAATTGGATTTTTAAACTACACTTAATCAAAACAATTAAATAAAACTAGATCTAGAAGCTATTTTAATGGCTACTTTTACTCTAACCTATCTACCATTAACAAAGAGCTAAGCTTTTGTTTTAATATGTTTTCAGATCCAAAATCGTGCATGGGCTTGGAGCCATGTTTTGGGCGAAGAATCGGGGCCCAAAACCCAATTTTCAAATTCAAAAGGCCTCTTGACTAGATTCGGCTTCAACAGACTTTTCGTCCACTTTTGCTCCTCTGATTGGGTCAAGGCTTGGACCATTGCAAAGTTCTTTCCGAGCGGTCGTTTTTGACATAAGGTAGGCCCAATTCGAGGTCCGAGTCTAAAGATATGGCATTGAAGTTTCTGTTGACTTTTGCTCCTTTATCTCGCTAAAGTGGCACATTTTGCACATAATGGACTTTGAAGCCGAAATGCATAAAAACACGTAATGTCAGTATTAACTCTTACTTATTATTCACATAATTGGTCTAACGGTATGATTATTAGGGGTTAAAACTACAGTTTTGGGCTCTTATCAAACCACCCCAAACAACATTTTGCTTGTCCTCAAGCAAAGATGAGAAATTAGAATAAGTGACCAAAATGGAGTTCTAACTACTCTCGTTTTTTGAGTCGCGATTGCATTGACCATATGCAACAAGTCCTTAAACCACTAGGAATTCCCTAGTGGACGAGTTATAGCCTCGTGAGAGTTTTCCAATGAAGGTACTCACAAACTTCATCTATACTACAACGACTAAGAAAATAAAACTATTGTTTCCTTATTCATGCTCAACTATCTATACATCTCTCTAGCAATTGAATAAGAATAACTTGATCAAAACCTAAGTTAATATATGCATAATAATCAATCATCTACAATAAACATATATACAATGAGTAGTACTATCAAATGTTTAGCAAGTTTGTTTTCGAGAACTTCGGAATAATAGCCCTTAAGTAGGTTCTCACAATAATAGTCAAGAAACAAACTCGATTTTTTCCACTCAAGTTTCGCTACTCCAGTGTGCAGTGGGCACACTTTACCTTACAATCTCAATGACAATAAGGAAGCCGGAGTCGATCAAACACATCTGCCACTTACTATCACACTAACCTATTCCTAATTGAGCTAGAGGTCTTTATTAGGTGTTGCGGGGATTAGGAGATGGTTTAAGAAGGAAGGAAATGGATATTCAAAAGGACAAGTCTGAGATAATAGAGTCTTCATATTACGTAACTAGAGAAACCTTGTTATTTACTTTTGCTTCTACACTTTGTTTCCATCCTTAGCCATATTTTTCTTTTTCTTTTCTTTGGCTTTTTGACTCCCTTTTATTCTATTTTTGGAGTTTTTATTTTATTTCTATTTTATTTTTCTTTTCTTTGGATGGAAACTTCTTTTCTTTATTTTCCGAAGCAACTAACTAATTTTTGTTTACAAGGTGTTTTTTCTCTTCTTCTTTCTTCATCATTCTATTCTCGGACTTATTCTAAATTGGGTAGGTTGATTTTTTTTTTTTTTTATTTTGTTTTGTTTTTGTAACAGGGTAAAGAATTTGTGGTTTATGAAAGGCTCAGTGGGACGACTAGCGAAAAATATACTTAGGTCAGAATTTCTAGCTATATCGATCCAAAAGGGCCTAAATTCTCGCTTAGGATATGGTTTAGTGATCAAGCAAGTGGACGTGTGATATCTCTATCCGGATTTTACTTCTCCCTTGTGTCATTTCTCAAATGTTTCGCTCATATAAGGCTTTAGGCTATATTCTCACAGGATTTATAGAATAAGTACTCTAGCCTAGATTTCAGAAACTTACTGCTAACAATCATAGATACTCATGTAATATATTTATAGATAGATGTAAAGATTATTACCTATATATTAACCTAAGTTTCTAACAATTATTCTGATGCAACAGCTACGTGAGACTTCTAGATTGTTAAGAGCATGGAGAAAGAAACAATACCAATATTCCTAAGTGTATAGCATAACTTATTTATTTATATTTTTGAATTTTTTGAAATTTTAACTAGAAAACAAATGCATATTATACATATTTATATCCTAGCAGATGTCTTAATTACGTGTTTCTATGCCCCCAAAACAAGAAGCATGCTTTGTCCTCAAAGCATTTAAATAAAGAGGGTAGGAAAAATACCATTGAAGCGGGTGAAATTCAGAAACATCCGCAAAACAAGGTTAGAACGCACTAATATAGGAAATAAAACCGACGCGAACTCTATAAGAGTTCCACCCATTATGGGGTTAATGAATTAAATTGCTTGGGACATAAGCGGACACTAACGTAAACTAAAACTTACCTCCCTCCTTGTTATTCGTCATCTTCGTCATCCTCTACTTCTATAAAGAAGTGAGGCTCCTTCGATCCGCCATGCTATGATAATTTGCGGGGCTTCACGCCATTTATCATCTATGGTTGCTAACCTATTAAGTGCCACTTGGTCTGATGGGGTGTAGGGTGCAAACTTGGTGAGGTTGTATCCGCCACCCTTGCCAAGTCATTGCACGGAAAGATCGAATAATACTATTGGTGGGTCGCGACCCGTGTCTACCCTAATCCAATCCATGAAGCGTGTACAAAAAGCAGGAAAGAAACATAGCATAATACGTGAAATTAGAACGGGCATAAGAAGGTACTTATGCCTCATGGTATGGGCTCGTGCTAAACTAGACATCAAAGTTCGGGAAGGTCATAGAACCGGGCCCCGTGGCTAAAGCAAGGAAAACAACGCAAGTGGCGTT
The DNA here is from genome assembly GCF_015680905.1 of Coptis chinensis. NCBI lineage: Eukaryota > Viridiplantae > Streptophyta > Magnoliopsida > Ranunculales > Ranunculaceae > Coptis > Coptis chinensis. The sequence continues at coordinate 61,340,028 of NC_141461.1, read as the reverse complement.
ATTCACGAAAAGAAAAACGCCATTCCCCTAAAATGTTTAGCATAATCCAAAACATAACAGTTCCTATGTTCATGGACAGGGGCTACCAAGAATAACGCGTTATAGTCCCCTTTGGTCCTCAATACGGAAAAAATGCCCCATAAGCCTCGTGCAAAACTCATAAGTGTAGACATGCATATTATCGACCCAATAGCACCATGGGTCTTGTATCTCTCGAGCATAGCAAGTCCAAGAACAAATGCTAGCAAGAACCTATGGTAATTTCCATTGGTTCATCGTCAATGTTGATGGAGAACACTTGTTCTCCATCCGGTCTCTCAAAGAAAATGCAGTTATTATAAAAATAAGATGCAAGTGCTGGAGAATAAAGTTCAGCCGGTCTTACCATAAGAGGTTCCCAGCCAACGTATGTGATCACCTCGCGAAACCAAGCACCGTAAGTAGTGCTTTGGAACAAATCTTCGAAAGACTGTTCCGGTATTATTATAGGAGATGTCATCTCAAAACTACGCTCTGGAACAGCTGCAAAACAACCGGGCACAACTCTCGGAAAACTGGAATTTTTCTGGTCCACGGAAGTCAGGGCGCGAGTCGCGCTCTTTGTATTTTGGAATTCCAGTGTTTGGCTAATTAGTCGCTTTTGACTTGGCGTGGGCGCCTCTCGAGCAAAATTTTTGTCGAAGTGTAGAGCGAAGGCCTCCTGAAGCTTGCCTCGAAGGTATGATTTGCGAAAATGGAGGCGTAAACGTGGAATCGCGGGTGTGAAGGGTGCGTGATGGAAGTTAGATGTAGTGTGAGTTGTGAGTGTAGAATGTATGAAGTTTATATAGGTTTTAAGTTGCTAAACGCGATCGGGAAGTTGCTAAAAGTATTTCTGGCAGTTTCAGGAAATCCTAAAATTTCCAAACCCAAAACGGAAACAACTCATTTTCTTGATTCTAATTCAAAACCCGGTATCTTTTAGGTTGATTTTATGATTGAATGTACCTATTTAATCTAGATTTCATCCTACAATGATTCTCAATCATAGATATGCCTAAACGGCCATATTTTCACCTTACTCATAATAAATTCTAACAGGGTTATATAAAAATAAAGCTTGAATTGATAAAACCACCTCCAAACAAGTTGGGAAGGTGGGATCAATATGAAACAACCACACATACTGAAAATAACCCATTATATTAAAATTTTCATTCGAGTACCTTTTCGCTACAAAATTCAAATTACGAAAATAAAAGTTACATTACAATAAAACAACAAAATAAATAAAACAACAACCACTATCAATCCTCACACTCTCTAAACACCCGCCATCGGTGGCGGAGGGCACACTCTCTAGTGGTGGCTCCTGGGCTCTCGAAGGTCCAGCCAGCGATCGTCCTTCGTCGACGACGCCATGCCTAAATGTTGTGTCCTCGAAGGCGAGTCGTATGAGGTGGGAAGCGTGCAAGCATATCCACTCTAAACCGATTTGGGCTTCCATCTCAGCCCTCGCTTTGTTCCCATCTCTCATCCTCTCTGCGGGTGCGGAGCTCGAAGTTGTGATGAATAGTCGCTGTCGAAGTCCGGAGGTCTGCCGACAGATAGTGTTTAGTGAGCGATGCCCCTATGATTGACCATGCGTTACGATCGACCAACACCTCTCGAAGGCATCCGATCAAAGCAAGTCACGTCCTCCTCATCCTCCTCCGAATCATCCTCATCCTCCTCCTCTACCTCATCCTGTTCCCTATCCTCGGGCAATTTCGGACTTGTTGGACACACTCCCTATAGATACGCGGGTTACGGTGCGGGGTAATGTAAATCTTATTGGAGCTACTTTCATCTTGGCATGATCTTGGTAATTAACAAAGGAAGAGGTGCCAAAGACTTTCCGACCCCTAATCATGCTCGGCGGCCAAAACTCTAAGAGATCAGAAATCGTTACTTACGCTGCTCTGGAGTACCCATAAGATGTGGAGGCAGTCGGACCGATGTCACCGACCTTGTCCTTCCCTAGGACATTCGACCAATCCACCGAAAGTAGCCATTTGGTTGGTCCCGAGGGATGCTGGCGAACACAATGGGAGTTTGTATTGTAGCTCCCATTGATGGCGATCACGCCCATCAAAGGCTCTACCCGTCATCAAACTGGGGCTCCCGTAAAGTGGCATCAGATGGATTCTAGGGGAATGCCTAGAATCTCGACCAACGATCGATGAGTCAACTCCTTCCTCTTCTTCTTTACCAACACAAAATCCTACTCCCCTCCAACTCCCGGTGTTGTAGAACCGTCGGACCAAGTCTTCGTGGTAGAAGGCTTCGTCGAAAGTACCACAAACTACTCGATCTCTACTAGCCATTTCGTCACCGTAAAAGCGGTAGCGAAGTGGTCGGCGAAGGAAACTTGCTCGGTAAAATTCCGGCGTTGTTGAGCCATCTAGTGTTTGGAATGGAGTGAGGGTTGAAATGTGATGTGGTGGTGGGATTTTAATAGGCGGTTGAAAGCAGCGATGGTGGTGGTGGTGTGGCCATGGCGCCAAAATTATGAATTTTCGGTGGGTTTTAGTGATGGAAATCGATGGTGGTTGTGGTGGTATTGTTTTAGAGAAGATTTGGGGTTAGAGTTGGATTGGGCGTGGGTTGACTAGGTTTTTTTTATTTTGATTTTTAGGTCGGGTTGGGCTTTGGAAGCTTTGTTAATGGAAAAAAAAAACCATGAACCGATGGTGAAGGCAAAGCGGCGGTCGCTGTTGGTCTTGCTGGTTGGGCCCAATGCGAATTTGTCGAATTTTTACGATTTTTAGCGATTTCAAACTAAAATTGCAGCCGTTACGGTCCGATTTTGGTGAATGAGATATGGACATGATCAGGAGAGAATTTCCTATCCAATGATCTATAAAACACTCTATTCCGACTTCAGATGACATACGAGATAGTGGAAAACGCCGCCGAAGTGCGTGCATGGCGTAAGTTATGCGAGCGAATGAACTCTAAATTAATAGATTATGTCAATCCGAATCGTAATACAATAAAAGCGGCCTAAGCAACTCTAATGGGACATAAAACATTTTAGTGCGGAACACGAACACCCCCCCAAACAAATTTTTTTTACAACGAAGCTTAGAAAATTTGTTTTTAGCGATAGGTCTTTTAAAGTCAGATTCCCGAGACTTCCTAGATTACTATGTTTATTTATTATTTTATATTTTTATTTTTATAAGGAAAAACAATAAGCAATAAAGACATAATTCACACCATAGAGAAACATGACTCAAAAATCCGAGAAAACATGCAAGAGTGGAAAACGTGAACTATGTGAACCATAGACTTAGGGTCCGGTACTTATAGCCACAGACTCCATAGGGAGGGCCCGGTTACCTTAATGGTGCACTCACCAATATATTGAAATGAAAGGAAGTGCACCAAACACAGAAATTGAGTCGTTTATAGTCAGATACTCGAGACTTTATCTAAAACATATGTATGAATATGCAGTTGATCATATATCAACAACCGAAATAGTTGTGGATCATTCCATAAATAAATATCACAGAAAACATATCCAAACACAATCAAACACCAAGATTTCTACGACGCGAGCCTAGTGGAATCAAAGCGAAGTCGGATAACCCTATTGTGTAACCTATCATGCACCTTCTTTTTAATTTTTGAATCGTGGGTGTTTTAGTAAATAAGTGTGGAAAAGTGAATGGTTTTGGAGAATATGGTGGATATGGATAAGTTGTAGAAAGGCCTGTACACAATGAGGATGTGGTTTTAGCACCGAACTCATTCATTGTGTGTGTAGGGACTGTCTCAATTCTGAAAATGAAGGTGTCAAATAGTTTGTCCTACGAAGTATCTGTTTGCTAGGAGGATTTAAAAATTATGAAGCACAGGAGAACAAAAGGATCGAGTGCAAACTCGAGATTCCTTTGAAAGGGTGGAAGGAGGGAATTGAGGTGGATGTTGTGCAAGGTAGATCTTGATAGGGTGAATCGTCACCTATATATACTTTCGAAGAAACTTCGTCGAATTCCTCATCTAGATTGGTCATATCCACATTACTATGGTAGTCCTCTACATCTTTGAGAAAGTCATCTATCCGATCCTCATCAATAATATGTGTATCGACTAGTGTAGGGATGAAAATGTTGAGTCGACTTTCCAAAGGAAAGAATTTTGGGCATATGACTATCGGGAGCGTGTTGTTGAAATAATCTCGGCGAAGCTCTCGATCATGCTAACCTCTTCCTCCATAGATGAATCGGGTAAATGTGTCTTTGTTTTAAAACATTGACTTCAACAACAAGATGGCCAAAAGACATGGACATTGAACCATCACGCAATTAATGGCGTATTGGCGGTTGATGAAGGAAAGGCGCCCTAAAATGATCGGACAGAGTCGTTAGCGACTTACGTATCGAGGACTACAAAATCAGCCGGATAGTAGAAATCTGAACTTTACCAAAGCACATTTTCGACTACACCCTTAGGATACTTAATAGACCCGATCGACTAATTGCAGCGTCATTTTAGTGGGTTGCATCTTGTCTAGACCTATTTGTCTATACAAATAAAATGGGAGTAAGTTAACACTAGCCCCGGTCTAATAATAGGTCATCGTTATAAGAATCTCTAAGGTGCATTATGCATAGGGCGACCGGGGGTCCTTGTACTTAACAATTCCATTATGTTAGGATAAGGTTGGGAATTGTTCTGTTAAAAAGCGTCTTTTGGTATATTTGTCTGCACGCCTAGTAGTACACAATTCCTTAAGAAACTTAGCATGGTGTGGTAGCTTTTTAATAGCTTCGAGGAAGGGAAGGTTTATAGTTAGATTCTTAAAAGCGTCCCTAATCTCCTCATAATTTGTATCCCTAGTTAACATGGCTAATTTTTGTGGAAAGCGGTGGTTTTACGTCTATATTTAGCAATGGTATCACTGGATGTTTAACCGTGGCTTTCTGTTTCTTAGTTTGTGTTATGGCGGTACCTCTACGGTGGTAGGCTCTTGGTTTCTATTTTGGGTATCTAGTAAAATAGCGGGTGTAGGGAACTCTTGGTGGGGGTAACTATAGGCATAGTTACCTTGTTATCAACCACTCTGCTGCGGAGCAGTGGTGATGGCATTTATCTCACCTACATTTGCATATTCATTACTAGTATTATCGGTTACCTCAAAGCTGTGTTTGTTGTTTTAGGATTAGGTGTTGCGTGACCTGGCAACACACCTTTGGTTTGGGCTTTATCTTGAGCCAATTTGTTGGGTTAAAATTATTAGCAGTTGTAGAAATTTTGTTGGTTAGATTGAGCCATGGTTTGGAAAAGTTTTTTTGGCTCGCTTGTATGAAAGTGTCAAAGGCGATCCGGTTGTGTGGGTGTAGTAGTCACGGGTGGTGTGTATTTGGAACTATTTCACGTGAATTATTTATTGGTGGATTCGATAATTATTATTTTTAGGAGCGATACCTCTATTAGCATTATAATTATAATTATTATAATTACCTTGACCTTGTGCTTGACCTTGTCGAGGTTGCACTTGGTTGTTATAATTATTAAAATTACCCCGACCTTGTCCTTGTCGTGGTGGAGCTTGGTTAAAATTGTGCGTGGAGCCTAACATATTGATTATTGTACCCTTGAGGTGTGGCGTGTTGGTTATTTAGCCAACCCGAAGTTGGGATTTTGTCTCAAGGAGGCGTTAGGTTCACTATTAATGGAACAAGCATTATCTTGTTCATAGTTGTTGTATAGGGCCGATGGGAGTCGGGATCTTCCGAGGGACTCAGCCAGAAACTACATGGATTTGAATTTACATTCATGGCGGGGATAGGCTTTTGTTGTACTGAAATGGCCTCTACCTTTTTAGGGAGTGATTCGATTAGAGTTTTAAGCTTCGAATCGTGTTTAATTTCAAACATACCGTGGCCTTAAGCGTATTAGTAGAACTAGCGGGCAGGGGAGATATCATCACTACCTCCCAGTTATTATTTAAGCTTAGTTTGGTCTTCTAAAAATTTATAAGCCTCAGAGGCTCCTTTACTTAAGAAACTACCCCATTCATTATGTCAAGGACTTCTTTATGGTGATGTTGAAGTCCTTTGAAAAAGGCCGCGAACTAACGTGTCTTTTGCTGGGTTATGGTGTGGACACTCTATAAGTAGATCGGTGAAGCGATTCCAAGCCTCCGAAAATGATTCATGAGGATTTTGTCGAAAAGAAATGAATCTTGGAAAGCATCTCATCCGTCTTTGGGGGTGGATAAAATGTTCCATAAATAGTTGAACAAGTTTAACCCACGAGTCCACGAGAATTAGGGCAGGTTAACCAAGACGCAGCCTTATCGAAAACTAAGGTGAAAGGGAATACCCTTAATTTAATTTGTTTAGTACCAACCGTAGGATAGTGGAATGTTGTTAGGACTTGTTCAATCCTACGCGTAATGCCGATAAGGTTTTTCATGGTCTAAACCATGAAAATGCGGGTAACAAATTAAAAATATTTGGAGGGATCGAAATCCCCACTAGGTCGGCTAGAGCGATGCAAGATTTGGGGCTATCGCTCAAGGCTTTGTAGAAGTCGAGAGAGGAGTCTCTCTTTCTTCCCCATTATATCGGTGGTGTGTGTGTGAAATAGTAGCTAGAGGTGTAGTGTGTGGTATACTAGATAGACTTGTTTGTTCTTTGTTGTTGTGTATTACGTTAGGTGTTTTTGTTCGCCCGGACCTTAATCTCATGCAAGACTAAGACCAATCTTAACTAAACATGCAACACTCCAAACAATTCGATATACTAGTATAAACCTCTAAAGGAGATGCGAGGTGTGGAAGAAAGGAATACGAAGCGTCCTTGCTTCGCTTATGAATAGCGTCTTGTTTTGCAGCTTTGTTCGGTGTATATAACAAGTTAGAACACTGAAAAAATATGAAAGATCAAATTTGAATCAAACCGAAATTCGGAAAAATCGGGCTGTTTCTCTCCTTCTCCTTAGTGCGGCGGTCCGGTGTAAATTCGAATTCAGTGTTTGGGCTTGGAGCAAAAGTATGTATGAAAGGTCGGTGGTAGATGAAATTCCGAGTAACTTAGCTTCGCTCTCTTTTTGGTTTAGGGTATTTTATCACGGGATTTTTCCAAAGCTGAAAAGCAACCACAATATGAATCAAACAAGGGTGGGTGGGTGAAATGGGACTTTAAGAACAAGTACTAACCTTCACGAAAACAATACGAAAGTGAAACTAAGATGGTGGGCATTTTGATAGGCTGTTAAATGAGTAGTTTACCCACGAAATGAGCGATGAATTCAAAGCGTAAGTAAACTAAAACTTAACTTATGGGAGCCTATGTTTATCAAAGATTCTACTCTCAATCCTATGAGATATAGTGGAGTAGAAAGTGATTAGTTCCACTCCTAGTCCTTCCATCTTTGTGTTCTCCGCGTGTAAGTATTCTTCTTAAAGTCTAATGAGAGGTTTACGAAAAGGCAATACGATGCAACTACCCACCGAAATGCAACTAGTCGGCGATAGGAATAACTAAGGGAATGCTACGTTGATTCGATGATAAGGAGTTAAGGGAATTGATTCCAAATTTCGACTTAATCTATTAACTTCTGAATCGTTAAGTAATCAAATTGAGCGCTTGGAGAACAATTTGGTTCTTCCTAATCCCTAATTACACATGGCATTTCTACCAATTAATAACTAGCATGTGAGCGATTAAACCCATTCTCATGGTGAACTAAATGTTTTCTAGAGTGGAAAGAAAACTACGCGAATCGTTAATCGGAATCAAGCTTTCATCAAGGTTTTCAACCCCCTCTAATGGAGGTTTAGCCGAGAATCACAATCATTTCGATTAAATTTAAACTAAACATGATATAAAGAATTGAAATTTACTTAATTAAACAATAATGAAATCTAATTTAATGACTAAAAATGCAATAATGGGAATTTAAATTAGATCTAGAAATGGAAATAACAAAATCGAGTTGATAGAAATACTATTTTATTGATCTAATCAAAATGAAGAACAAGATTCAAAGGGTTTAATCTAAAACAATAATTGGATTTTTAAACTATTAATTTATCAAAAACAATTAAATAAAACTAGATCTAGAAGCTATTTTAATGGCTACTTTTTACTCTAACCTATCTACCATTAACAAAGAGCTAAGCTTTTGTTTTAATATGTTTTCAGATCCAAAATCGTGCATGGGCTTGGAGCCATGTTTTTTGGGCGGAAAATGGAGCCCAAAACCAAATTTCTTCGATCAAAAGGCCTCTTCAGCTAGATTCGGCTTCAACAGACTTTTCGTCCACTTTTGCTCCTCTGATTGGGTCAAGGCTTGGACCATTGCAAAGTTCTTTCGAGCGGTCGTTTTGACATAAGGTAGGCCCAATTAGGTCCGAGTCCAAAGATATGGCATTGAAGTTCTGGCGACTTTTGCTCCTTTAAAGCTAAAGTGGCACATTTTACGCACATAATGGACTTTGAAGCTGAAATGCATAAAACACGTGTTATTAACTCTTACTTATTATTCACATAATTGGTCTAACAGTATGATTATTAAGGGGTTAAAACTACAGTTTTGGGCTCTTATAACTTTGTCTCCTTGAATCTTGGCCTCTATCACAGAACTTCATATCCCAACCAACCCTTGCTCCTTTATCTCGCCAAAGTGGCACATTTCTGCACATAATTGACTTTACTGTCTGAAATACATAAAAACACGTAATCAGCATTAACTCTTATTTATTACTCGCATAATTGGTTTAAGAGTATGATTATTGAGGGTTTAAAACTACAGTTTTGGGCTCTTATCAATATGCTCATCATCGAAGAAGTCCTTTTTAGTTTCAGAGAGGTCATCTTCAATGATATCTTCCTTTAGTGCAGTTGTTTCATATACAACCTGTTCCCCATGGAATTGTGGTTCATATGGAATTGGTGTTTCATATTGAACCACCAGCTCATTGTTGGTCATTGAATCATCTTTGGCACATTATAATATAGTAAATCTATTTCCACTCCCAACTTGGGTACCATATTCTACAGTTTCAACTCCCACATAGCAACTACTCTGAGTTGCAATTGGAGTAGTATAACCTATCTCACTTGAGGCTGGAGTAGTAGAAATAACATTTACGATATATGAAACAATTGCTTGTACTGGTACTTGCTCTGTTTCAGCCCCATTGATTCCACTTTTCTGACAAACATAAGGAACTAAGGCATTATTCTTAACCTCATTGAGGGCTGACTGGATCATCACAGCTTGTGAGTTAGCTCCCAAGTTGTTGTTGTTCCACAGATTACCATTCTTACCATCATTTGCATCTATGTTTGAAGAACCACAGGTTTCACCCCTCTCAGTATTCTGTGCATTCCATCTCCTCACAGTTCTAGCCCCACATCTATTTGTAGAGTGGACAAACTTGTTACACTTCTCACATGATAAAAGCTTCCATGTATATTCCACTCCCACCACTACTTCTCTCCCTTTCACCTTAAGCCGAATAGTTGGCTCATATTTATGGTTCACAGGGATCTCAACACAAACCCTTGCAAAAGACAATCTCTTTCTTTTAGTCGTCGCATCATCCATGAACATTGGTCCCGCTATTAAACTAGCAATATAGTGTCCACATTTCTTTTGGAAGATCATGCAGTTTTACCCATACTAGAACTGTTGTAAGTTTGCTTCGCTGACAATCAATCTCAACACTCCACGGCTTAAGAACAAATATTCTTCCTGCAATAAACATTGGGTTAGATTCCAGTACCATCTATCTATCTTCATTACTGGTAAAGCTTATATAAAATAACTCTTTATCAGTTGTTATCTCAAAGATTGCTTTAAGCTTCCATGTTTTGGTGAGAAAGTCTTTAACAAAGGGAAACAACATTCGCTTATCTAGAAAGTACCCAACTAAATAGTCATCCCATTGTTGAATCCCTTGGTCTACCAGGTCATCAGGAACCATGGCAACCCCATCATTGAGAATCGGTGTGAAACTCTTCAAAGCTGTGAGTGTTGATACCACACCAGAACCATGGAAAAGATCACTCCAAGAAGTAGGAGTAGGATTTGTAGTGTTACTAGCTAGATTGCTATGTATGTTTTCCATAGAACCAGGAGAAGAGAAGGAAAGCAAAGATTTGTTTGAAAATGGAAAAACAAATATGCCTAAACAGGGGAAAGAAAAGGAGGGAAGAAAAAGATAAGAAACTCTTACCTACCAAAAATTACCGCTCATAATAATTTTTTGGTACATCAGATCAGTAGACAACTTTGCCTTAAGTTACTCCTAGTCGCCCTCTAAGTGTCCCCATTCTTCTTCTGCAATTTGCCTTAGTTTACTGTATCTCAGCCTCTCAACATCCATTTTATTTCAGACTCTGTTGTCCAACTTAGGCCATTCTGAATTAGCTACAATACGCACAAGGACAAATGAGTACCAATAATAAGCTTGTAGAACTGTGCGTGCAAAACAAAGTTAGACTTAAGCATGAAGAGCAACTTGTCGTTAATATGGTGACTGATCTAACAAGGACGGCGGTGAAACCAGGCAAGGGAACAAGACACCGACACCTATGACATCTAACAAGTCTAACAAAGGCAAGAAGATGGATACTCTACAATGTCATCATGTAAGAAAAATTGGCATGTCAAGAAAGATTGGCAGAAAAGAAGAGTGGTATGGGAAAAGAAGATTGAGGTCCTGTCTATTGTGAAGCTAATTTATTGTTGCTTTGTGAAACACTTTGTCGATTATTGTTTTGCAATTTAATTTTCCAAATTCATGCAAGGATTCATTACAACCCTACATCCAAAGAATAACGAGTAATTCATGTTCATGGGGAACTGTTAAAAGCACAGCTGCTATACGAACCTATAAACTTATACTTTGCATACAAGTTTCCATTCGACCATAGAATAGACCTACTGACTACAAAATACAGACTACTGTATGATTGGCTTTTATAGAAGCCAGTCTTATTCAAAACTTGACCGCCAAGATTTCTCAAATGGTATGATTAGGTTGCTTAGAAAGTTGGTACTCAATTACATAATTGATGTTTTCAATTTCTAGTTCTTACTAAGAGTCTAAGACACTGTTCTAATCCTGAGCATCATCCACAAACAGTATACCGATGGCAATACAACCTTTTTCCATTAAAATCAAGGATGTGCTTTATATAAAACTTGGGGGCACTAGTCCTATGCCGTTTATGAAATTGGGTTTCTGGCTATTTTCTAGTAAAATTAAACAGAACTGTCTGTTTTCCAATATAATCACAGTAAAATAAAACAAATTATAAAACTAGGACTTTCAAGTTTCAACTGCCCAACTCTATGTTCTGCATCCAACTACTAACTTTGACAATACATTCACACATCGTTGTAGGGAAAATTAAGCAGTCCCTTTTACCCAAGATGTGGGATGAAGCAAATCATGGAGGTGTTACTTACACAAATAGGTGGTCTGAACTTCATATTTTTTTTAGCATGCCACTGTACACTGCCCCCACTTGTGATCTTTATTGAGTAAATCTTCTCTGGCTACACTTTCTGATACTCCACCCATTTTCACAATTCTCACAAGCCAATTGTACTGTCTTGAACATTGTCTTTGCATACAAGTAATGATTTTGTATTAAGAATAAAAAATGTTACAGCAAGATATGAGCTCTACATTCATTGGAATTTACAACAAAAGGAGTACCAATAAATCCTAATCAAATCTATAGCATCGCTTGTATGAGCATTCTAAACAAGTGACAAAGGAAGGCTTTTAGTTGCTCCATATTATAGAACCAGGACTCATGTGTCAATGTGTGAACCAGGACTTTAAATAAATAAATTGCCGTATTATTAAAGGGTCGCGGTATTTACAACCCACTTTATTTATAGAATTGGCACCCCTTTTAACATAAATAATGGTTATTTCCTATATGTCTTTTTACACCCCATACGCCCGATAGTTCCATGGTAGTGAGTTACTGCGAGATCTCACATTCCTTCTGCAGCAAGTTGTTGCGGAGGATTTTTTTGTCATTTTTTTTTTCACTTCAAATTTTAAACTGACACGACATACGAATACCTTATCTTCTTCTTTAGTGCTTCTTCATACGCTCCAAGAATAACACCAAAACCATTAAAAAAAATTTACAATAAATACATAATTTTGTTATCTCACGACAATTTTTTTAATACACTCTAAGAAAAACTTGTGATCAAGTTGATAAAGAAGAGTTTTGATAATTAATACAAACAAGAGACTCCATTTTGGTGAACACAACTATTTCGCGGCAACTGACTTTTATTGCGGTGGCTATCAAAAAAAATTAAAACAAAAAAATGCTCTATCATTTCGCGGCAACTCGTTGTTGTGGGCATTATCTTTTCACGGCAACTTCTTATCATGGGTGTATTTTGTCAATACCTTGGAATTGGTCAAAGGGGTGTCAATCCCATATAGTAGGGCTTAAATACCACAACCCTCCTTATTAAATACTAGTATTTGCCCGTGTCGTACGGCACAGATACGCGCGCTTTTGGCACCCCGATACGCGTGCCTTTGGTAGACCCGACGGGCATCCCTCCCCGCCCCCCTTATTTTTTTAAAAAAATAGTCCATACTCATGTTTCCAGAGCCCAACAACCCATAAAAGTTTAGCCAGGCCTTTTTTCTGTGGGGTGGGTGAGGTACTAAGGTGAGAAAAACTTTTAAACTCACCCTAAAAAAACTTGTTAACTCACCCCAGAAAAACATTTTGGTGGCTATGGTTAAAGGGTGGCACGACCATGTATCACCTTATGAGGTGGAATTTGTCAACCCACTCCACCTTTCTTTGTTATATAATATATACTAGTATTTTGCCCTAGTCATGCGCAAGCCTGATCTGCGCACATTCCCCATTCTTTTTGAGTTCATACTCATGTTTCCTGAGCCCAACAACCCATAAAAGTTCAGCCCAAAACAGTCCAGTCCTTTTTTGTGTGGGGTGGGTGAGGTGAGAAGAACATTTAAAGTCACCCCAAAAAAACTTGTTAACTCACCCCAGAAAAAACATTTTAGTAGCTATGGTTAGGGGAGTGGCACGACCACGTATCACCTTATGAGATGGAATTTGTCAACCCACTCCACCTTTCTTTGTTGTATAGAATTGTACATATTATTATTCAATTGAGATATAGTGGGGTGTAAATACCACCCCCCCACTTATTAAATATGTACATATTATTATTCAATCAAAATACACGTACCCATATGTATTTGGTGTTTACTGGACAACGACCTGACGATTTATGTGATAGGGAATGGCTGCACTCTTCTCAGGATAAGAGTTGCCTATGTATCAAGTTTCTTGGGGTAAACTTGAATCAAGCCTTACGTAGTTCATCTCTCTCTACTTATAGATGTTTGAGCTGACTTTCCTTATTTACTCCATGCCGTTATGAAGTGTAGATCCACCTTGTGTGCTATCTTAATGATTTATCATTACTCTAATGTTACAAAGTTAATGTCTCCTTGATTGGTGCGTTGACTGAGCTCCAAGATTGTGCTAGTTGATTTGCTTACATATATGGTTGTAACTGATGCTGGGGATGACCTGGATTTGGGTCGTTGGGATGTTGGGATGTTCTAATAGAGTGGTACGAGCTGGTGTATGGACACGTGTACTGTAGTGTAGAACGAAGGGTACTTACACAGCCCCTTTTATTTGATCCGTTCTTTGGACAGCTATGATGTAAAAATGAAGGAAAAAATAAAGTTTTTGACAACACGTGTCGGACAACTAGTAGGCTTAATTTGCTTTTGAAAAATGTGCGGAAACTGTTGTTAGCCTGGATTCATGGGCCTGAAATCACGGCGATTTGTGGGCGAGTAATGATTGTGTTATGTGGGAACACGAAACGTTTTGTATTCCCTCGAGGTTTTGGCAGCTGAAGGGTTTTGATGTGTTAAGGTGTTTCACTTCCTCCTTTCTTCAATCTAAGACAGAGCAAGAAAAAAAAGAAAAGAAAAAATACTTTTCCAATCTTTGGTATCAGGTGTCTTTTGATCTTGCAAAATTTGACCTTTTGTTTATTTTGAAAGAAAACTTTGAGTGGAGATGATATTGAAGTTAGGGTTCATAGTGGAGATGGGGCTTTTCATCTTTGGTATCGGTGTCTTTTGATCTTGCAAAATTTGACCTTTTGTTTATTTTGAAAGAAAACTTTGAGTGGAGATGATATTGAAGTTAGGGAGTTAATGGAGATGGGGGTTTATCTTCTTTCTTCGATGGAGGAAAGTTGAGGAGGTTGGGCCTAGGTCGGTTTATGCTGATCTGAAGGAGGAGTTCGGTTGGGTGAATGCCGACCTGGCCATATACGACCTAGGTGGAAAGGGGAGGTTGTATAATTATTACTATGTGCCTGTGGATGGAGGAGTGGTGGTTTATTATGGGTAGTTGAAGGCTGGGATGAGGTTGTCATTTTCCCGTCTTACTGTTGAGGTTTTGAACTATTGTGACAAAGCCCCATGCCAGTTCGTAGGGAATAGTTGGATGGTTTTCCATGTGTTGGATTTGTTGAATAAGCGGGGTTATAATATCTGCTTAGGAGATGTGTTGGAGCATTTCTCTATGAAAAGATCGGTTGCACTGAATTTTAGTTTGCAGGTTGTAAGGGGGAAGTCGTCTTTAATTGTGGGAGTGAGTAAGGAGGACTGGGGGCGTAGGCCTTTGTTGGTTGTGGGTAATTACACCCCCCCCGGGTGTGAGCTGAGTACTCGCTCTGTAAAGTGGGCTGGTAGGTAGTTATTTTGTAGGTTGTATGCATGTATTGTAATTGATATGTTGTACGCTTTAATGCTTTTGTGTCCTTTTGTGTAGAGGTTTCCGTTCGAGGTTGTCTTGAGCTTGACGTTTTGGAGAAGTTTACTTGTTTGAGTTGGGAGGAGAAACGAGCTATCTTGGAGGAGGTTTCTCACTACTTTAAGAGGCGTGGAGGGGAGAAGATCAACCGGAAGAAGGTGGAGCAAAAGAAGAGGGCTCGTAAGCTCATTTTTGACATCTCTGATTCTAGCTCGGATGGTGAGATGGAGAGGGAGAGTCAAAGGAAGGTACCTATTTTTGGAGGGAGAATGGCTGGAGGGGCTGCTGATAGCCATTCTGCTTCAGTGAGGATGGCTGGAGGAGCTGTTGATAGTCGTTCTGCATCCAAACACTCTGAAGTGGGTGATGATGAACGTTCTGCATCCAAACGCTCCGAAGTAGGTGATGGTGAGTGTTCTAGTCATGGTGGCGGGAGTGCTGTTGGTGGTAGTGATGCTCCCACTCAGTTTCGGAGGCCTAATTTGAAAAGGCGCTCTGAAGTGGTTGAGACGGAGGGATCGAAGAAGTCCCGAGCTGAATTTGAGGAACAACCTAGTGCTGGTGGAGGTCGCTCTTCTGCAGGTCGGGCTCCATTAAAGAGGATGGATTTGAAGGAACTTGCTGTGGATGTGGGGGTTGCTGATACCCGGGGCAAGAAGAATGCTAGTGAGAATGAGCATGTTGCCCAAAATTTGAAGGGATCGGGGAGTACGGCCCCACGTGACAAGAGTGCTGATGCCGTTCTGGATAGGCTTGTCACCTATGAGGACCCAGCAAGTGGGTTGAGTAAGTTTGTGAAGAATGGGGATTGTAGCTTCAAGAGTTATTTGGTTGCTAGAGGGTTGCTGGAGAGCATTACCCTGGATGGAGATAGGCTTCAGTTGGAGACTGGGAAGGACTTAGGGATGAACATCAAAGATATGGATCGCTCCCTATACTTTGTGCGTGCCTCTCCGACCTGGGTATTAACTTGTTTTCCACTTCTACTGCTTTGTGATTTACTTTGTTTGTTGTCAGGTTCTGGCTATGTATAGGAAGCTAAAAGAGATGGCTCTTATCTCCGACCTGTACAAGAAGGAATTAGATGCTGCCAAGGAGGCCTATGACAAGCTGCTTGCTGTTCAAGAGGTGGAGTGAGCTGAACTGTCTGGGCTGAAGCTGCAGGTTGGAGATCTTGCTGGGAAGGTGGCCTTGTTGTAACCATCTCTTGATGCTTCAAAGATGGAGGTGCAAGACTGGATTGGTGAGTGCAAGAATGCACAGGTCGTTGTTGAAAGGGCGCAGAAAGAATATAACGACCTGGTTGACTTGGTAGAAAGTGGTGATACTTACGTTCTGGTGGATGATTTTATGGAGCTAGAACGTAAGTATAAAACCCTGAAGAGGTCGGTTGAAAGTGGGGCTGCAACAGTAGTTGTGGAAAGTACTGCTGCAGATGCTAATAGACGACCTGATCTATCACCCAACCTTGTTGCTGCTCCAGCCGTTCAGCCAAATGAGGATGTCTCCGCAAAAGTTGTGAATGTGAGTGGTGATTCAGCTGGGGGCCTTGTTGGTGAAGATGATTGCCCACTGGAACCTTTGAATGTTGAGAATCTTCCCCGTGTCTTCTGACTGTGCCTTTTCTCTCTTTCCTATCGATGTGTTTGAATGATGATGAGCTATGTTTTCTCACTTTCTTTGGTTGATACTGATAACTGATACTGATAACTTTTATTCTTTGATGATGGGGGTGCTGAGGTTGTTTTCTCAAGATAACCTAGGGGCCTCTAGCATCCAACCAAATTTTGCAAGTAGTAAAGTATTTAAATTATTTACTTGTTCTGCCTTGATGTTGTCTTTGAATTTTTTTGTGGATGTGGTTGTTTTATTGTTGTTTGATTCGTTGTATGACGACTTGTACTACACAGTGGTAGTCCTGATGACTTGTTGTATTATGGTAGATCGTCTAATTGTTTGGCGCACGACCTAGTTAGATGATCGTAGTTGTCACCTAGGTCGTCGTTTTGTGTTTGGTTGGGTCGTTCCTTTTGGGGGAACTTCGATTGTTTGATAACTAGCCTTTGATTGGTAGTTACCATTGAGCCAAGCTTAACCTTGTTCAAAAGGTTTTAAGTTGACTGTGGGTCCTTTTGGTGGTCCCATATGTTTGAATTTGATTGATAATTGCATGGAATTTACAGTTGAATCATGTTTAACCCTGGCCATGTGATAAAAGGTAAAACGCTAGTTTTACCTACGAATAAGCGATTAAACTCAAATGTAAGTAAAACTAGAACTATTTTACGCTTAATGTTATCAAAGTTTTCTACTCTCGATGCTATTGCAATATAGTTGGAATAGAAGATTCGTTCCACTCCTAGTTCTTTAGAATTCTAAGTTAACTACGATTATCAGTCTATCAAAGTTAATGAGAGTAACGATGGAATTATACTACGATGGGAAACTACTAATAAATATGTGAATAACGAAATTACGGAATTCAAATACTAACTTGACAATAGAGAATGAATTAAGGGAATTTGATTCCACCTTGATTCGACTTAATCACTAACAAAGAAATGTCGTAATCCAATTTTCAATGCTTTCGCATAACAAACTGGTATTTCTAATCCCTAATTATTCATGGTAATCTCTACCAAATAATAATTAGCATGTGAAGCAATTAAACTCATTCTCATGGTGAACTAATTACTTTCTATAATTGAATAGATTATCACGACGATTTTTAAGCTAACAAAATCAAGTTTTCATCAAGGCTTCCTCAAACCCCTCTAATGGAGGTTTTAGCCTTGAATCATTAAATTATCATTTCTATATGAATTTAAGCAAGACATGATAAAAAGATTATAAATTTATATATTTGAATTAAAATGGAAATCAAATCATACAAGATTGAATTGAAACTAGTAATGATTATTAACTAAATCTATTAATTGAAGCTAAAATGATTTAATGGAATGAAACTAGATTTATGAATAACTAACTAACTTTATTGATCTAATGAATAATAACAATACTGATTCAAAACTGAATTTAAAACAAGGTAATAAAACTAATTAATGGAGTCTAAACTAATTTATTTTTTAATCTAGGTCTAGCTAATTAGTCTCCTCCCTTCCTCCTTTCAAGAAGAGAAAGAGATCCCCAATTTCGTGCATGGGCCTAGAGCCATGTTTTGGGCCGGAAAATCAAGCCCAAAACCCAATTTCTTCAGTCCACAGAGGGACTTTTCAGCTAGATTTGACTTCAATAGACTTTTCATCCACTTTTGCTCTTCTAATTGGGTCAAGGTTTGGACCATTGGAAAGCTCTTTCCAAGACGGTCGTTTTGACATAAGGTAGGCCCAATTCCAATGTCTATGTCCAAAGATACAATCTTCGAAAGTTCTGCTGACTTTTGTGTGTTGTTTCTGCCCGCATTGACTTTGACTTTTCAGCTTTGACTGGGCTTTAGAAAGGCTTTTTCTCCTTGAATCTTGGCATTTAATCACAGAACTTCTTAGCAACCAGCCCTTGCTCCTTTATCTCACAAAAGTGACACATTTCTGCACATAATTGACTCCAATGCCTAAAATACATAAAAGCGCGTAATCCACATTAACTCTTATTTATTACTCACATAATTGGTCTAAAAGTATTATTGTTAAGGGGTTAAAACTACAGTTTTGGGCTCTTATCACCATGCGTTAGTGTTAAGTTGATTTAGGGTCCTTTTAGGGGACCTTGGGTTGGATTGATTGATGTTTTGACCACTGCATGGTAATTGTAGTTGAGTCGTTCTTGACTCCGTCTTTGATGTACGACCTGGCATTGTGATGTCCTAGGTTGGATAGCGTAGTGCAAGTTGCGTGGTACTCATGTAATGCAAAAGATGACATTTGTACGCACAGTGCTAATGAAGTTTTATTCATATTTACTAATATGTCTGGAGAAAATTTTATTGATAAATACGCTTGAGGAGAGCTGTGTCCCTAGGTCGGGGAAGCACATCACCAAGCTGAGTTTTAATCCAGTATGCTCCGTTTCCCACGACTTTGTCAATGATGTAAGGACCTTCCCATGTTAGGTCCAGCTTAGCTGGAGCTAGAGTCTTTTTGAGGTCTAAATCACCAGCTTGGAAAGCTCTTGGGATGACCTTCTTGTTGTAAGATCGTTGGATTGTTTGATGGTACCGAGCTAGGGATATTGCAGCTATTTCCCTTCGTTCTTCTAGGAGATCTATTTCTTTTGCCAAGATGGTGTCATTATCTCCTGATTCTACGATGTCAGAACGCGTGGTTGTGATTGTGAGTTCTGATGGTATGACTGCCTCTGTTCTGAAGCAAAGTGTGAAAGGAGATTCATTGGTATTGGCTTTGGCTGTTGTTCTGTAAGACCATAGAATGTTCTCAAGTTGCTCTGGCCATTGGTTTTTCTTGCTCTCCAACTTTTTTTGGAGATTCTCCTTGATTGCTTTGTTGGTAGCCTTTGCTTGACCATTGCTTTATGAATATCCAGGTGTAGAAAATGCTTGAATGATGCGCCATTTTTACAGAAATGCCTTGACTTGTGAGCCAGCAAATTGAGTGTCATTGTCCATAACAAGGGTGTGGGGGAGACCAAATCTTGTGATGATATTGGTACACATGAAGTTGATGTCGTGGACCTCTTTGACTTTGACTAGTGGGATTGCTTCTACCCATTTGGTGAAGTAATCTGTGGCTGCTAGGACATATTTGAGTCCTGTTTTCTTTTGTGGGATAAATGGTCACATGATGTCTAGCCCCCACATATGAAAGGGCCATGGGCTGGCTATGTTAATCAACTCTCATGCTGAACTCAGATGGTTGTGTCCAAATGTTTGACATTGGTGGCATTTGAGAACATATGTATTTGCCTCGATGTGCATGCCTGACCAATAATACCCTTGAGCGATTGCTTTGTGAGCCAGAACTCTTGCTACTGCATGGTTGCCACATTCTCCTTTGTGAATCTCGTCAAAGATAAGTTGACCTTCACGTGGAGTTATACACCTTAAGTGAGGTCCACCTGCGGATTTGCGGAACAATCGTCCGTTGATTACGGTGTATCTGGGAGCTCGGAATTTCACAGCACGAGCATTCTTTTCTTTTGCTGGGAGTTCCCCGTGTAGGATAAATTACAGGAATGGTCCCATCCAGGATTGAGTGATCTCTTTTTTAGATGAGGGTTGAAAGTCTGTGAGGCTGTTGACACTATATTGTTGGTATGCAGGCCTCTCCAGGATGTCAATGTAAACCGTGGTTGGACATGTCACTTGGGTTTTCGACACTAGGAAGGTCAGGCTGTCTACATGTCTGTTGTCCTCTTAAGGAATGTTTTCTAATGAGAATGCTTTGAACGAGCTGATGATGTTATTGACGACCTGGGCGTATTTGGCCAGGTTTGCTCCATTGGTGACATACTCTTTGGTGAGCTGCTTGACGATTAGTTGTGAGTCACTGTGAGCTTTGAGTTTTTGGACTTGTAACTGTTGTGCCATGCGGAGGCCTGTAATTAATGCTTTGTACTCCCCTTCATTGTTGGATGTTGCGAAGTCGATCTTGATTGACTTTTGTAGTTGTGTTCCTTTTGGTGAAGTTAACACAACCCCTAGTCTACTACCGCTATTGTTGCATGCTCCATCTACATAGAGGTGCCATGTGTCTGGGGTGGATTGTTGATGAAATAAAGTAATTGGCTCAGGTTCCCAGTTGACATCTACGATGGGGAAATTTGCCAAGAAATCAGCAACGACCTGACCTTTGCGGGACGTTCTGGGAACGAAGTCGATGTGATGTTCTTCGAGTTCTTTAGCCCATTTGGTCATGCAGGCTGTTTTGTTGCTAGAACTCAAGACCTGTTTGATGGGTACATCTGTGATGACCTTGATGCTGTGAGCCTGGAAGTAAGGTTGAAACTTCCGAGCTGAGTACAGCAAAGCTAACATTATTTTCTCCATTGGGGAGTAATGTTTTTCTGAGTCAGCTAATGTCTTGCTGGTGAAGTAGACGGGCTTTTCGATTCCTTCGTGCTCACGACAGAGAACCGAGCTAATAGCAAAGTCGGTAGTTGCAAGGTAGAACCCCAGTGTCTTCCCTTCTGTTGGTTTGGACAAGACAGGAGGAGTTGATAGGTAAGATTTCAGGTCGTTGAAAGCCTTTTGACATTCGTCTGTCCATGTGAATGTTGCGCCCTTTTTCAGTATTTGCAGGAAGGGTCTGCACTTGTCAGTGCACATGAGATGAATATGTTGAAGGCTGAGACCATGCCAGATAACTTGTAGATTTGTTGCTTGGAGGTCGATTATGGCATCTCGAGAAGAGTTCATATTTGTTATGGGTTTGCTTCGATGCGCCTTTGTGAGACGAGATATCCTAGGAACTTCCCTGAAACTACCCCGAATACGCATTTTGCTGGGTTGAGCTTCATTTTGTTTTGGCGCAGTCGCTCAAAGCATATTGATATACAACCAAGCAAAAACATCTTTATTGAGAGATAAAAATTTGACAAGTTGCTCCTTGAGCTTGGGGTCTAAATCAGCCCCGACATAGACAAACTTTGGGTCATCATTTGTGCCCAGATTGACTTTTTCTCCAGGTTCTATTTGTACTTGTTTCCCTTTGATTTTGTCTGCTGTTGCTGGTGGAGGGATGGAAGGTTGAGGATCTTGCTTCTTTGAGACGTCATTGCTTTCGACGACCTGAGGCTTTGGTGTGGTTGTTGTGCTGACGTGATTGCATCGATGATCCTCTTGTTGGTTGCCTCTGATCTCCATAATGCCTCAGGGTCCGGGGAATCGTAGGACCTGGTGTAGGGTTGATAGAATTGCTTGGATCTTGTGAATCCATCGGCATCCTAGAATGGCAGTGTAGGACGACTTGACATCGATCACACTGAAGCGTGTTGAAGTTTTGACCATGTCTTCCTTTTCACCAATGGAGACTGGTAGGATGACGTCTCCAATGGCATTTGTGCGTTCTCCATTGAACCCATAGAGTGGTGCATTTGACTCTACCATCACCGAGTCTAGAAGGTGCATGTCCTTGTATGTTTGATAGAAAAGTATGTCGCATGAGCTACCTAGATCGATGTGAACTCTTTTGACTGTTCACCCATTGATTTTGACGTGCAATACCAGGGTATCATTGTGGGGTAGGCACACCTTATCTAGATCGTCCTCCGTGAATGTTATGGAGGTCGTTGACTGAGAGCTGGTAGGAGTGATGACTTCAGCTTTGTGGGAGAGATAGTAGATCTCCTGAAGTGCTCCTACCCTTTTGCGCTTTTCCTGACTTGATGTTTCATCATTGGGGTATCAGTAATCATATTGATTACCTTTTCTTCGTCGTTGTCGAAGGAGTGATGTCTCCTGTTGTGTCTCGACTGACCTGGAGATTTAGATCGTCAGACCGTTCTGCTCCTGTTTTTGTTGTAGGCACGACGTTCGTGGCTGCAGCTCCTGCTTCTTTGGCGTTTGGCATCCAGCTTATGCCTGAGGTCACTTTCTGGCAGGAACTCTTTCAATTTGCCCTCCTCAACTAAGTCTTGGAGGTAGTGTTTGAGGCTCCAACATTCATTGGTGTCATGGTGGTGGAGCTTGTAAAAATGGCAGTATGGATGTTCTGATATGACAATCACCTTGTTGATGTTGGGTTTGAAGTATGGTGTTGTATAGATATTCTTTAAGATCTGGCTCGGCGTCCTAGAGAAGTTGGAGAATTCTTTTTTTGTATAAGAGGGTTTGTTGGAGTTGGGGCCCTTGTTGTTGTTGTTGTTGGTGCTGCCCGAGTAATGTTTGTTTTCTCTGGGTTCTCGCTTGTCGTTTACTGCGAGAACTTCTTTGCCTTTGCGTTGTGCCCGCCACTCTTCGTACTTGATGTACTTGTCAATTCTGTGATACAGGTAGTCTAAGCGTTCTGGTTTGTTGCGCATCAGAGATCCTGCCAGGTCGGAGTCATCTAGGAAAGCGTTGGTGAATGCAAAAGTTACAAAGCTATTCTTTAAGCCTGGCTCCATTGAGAGGAGGTCCTTCTTGAAACGTCCTAGGAACTCACGGATCGTCTCTCCATGTGCTTGCTTTAGCTGAAACAAGGAGTCCAGGTCGGCTTATTTCTTCCTGTTGTGGACGAATCTGCTGCGAACGTCTCAGCTAGTTTGTCGAAATTCCTAATTGAGTCTGGGGTGAGCGTGTAGAACCATTCTAAATCTCCGTCCTTCAGGCTGGTTGGAAAGAGTTTGCACTTAAGGTAGTCGTATTCTGGAGCGCTATAGAGTGTGAGAGACTGGCTGAAACGAGCTACATGCTGGCCTGGACACGAGCTACCGTCGTACAGCGGGAACGTTGGTTGGATGAACTCTGAAGGCGGTTGCTTGTGACTGATCTCCATTGTGAATGGTGACACCTTGTACGACTGGAGTATCTTCTGAGCAATCTGGATCGCGTTTGTCTTGTCGTTTGATTTCTCCAACTTTTGTGCGAAGTCGTCTAACCTTTGATTGGTGGTTGTGGTGAGGACTGCGACGGCGTTGTTCTCTACTGCATCTGGAGTGCCATTGTTGGCGTTGGAGGTGGCATGTTCGTGTATCGTCTAGTTTTCTTGCTGCAAAGTGATGAAAGCTTCTTGGAGTGTCTTCATTTGTTCTGCTAACATCTGAAGTGAAGGGTCCATGGTGGTTTTTCTAACCAGCTTCGTGGGCTTTAGAAAAGAGTATGTGTTCTTTTCTTAAGGAAACGAACCGGTAGACGGCGCCAATGTATATGTTTGGTGTTTACTGTACAACGACCTGACGATTTATGTGATAGGGAATGGCTGCACTTTTCGGGATAAGAGTTGCCTAGGTATCAAGTTTTTTGGGATAAACTTGAATCAAGCCTTACGTAGTTTATCTCTCTCTACTTATAGATGTTTGAGCTGACTTTCCTTATTTGCTCCAGGCCGTTATGAAGTGTAGATCCACCTTGTGTGCTATTTTGATGATTCGCCATTACTCTGATGTTATAAAGTTAATGTCTCCTTGATTGGTGCGTTGACTGAGCTCTAAAATTGTGCTAGTTGATTTGCTTACATATATGGTTGTAACTGATACTGGGGACAACCTGGGTTCAGGTCGTTGGGACGTTCTGATAGAGTGGTACGAGCTGGTGTATGGACACGTATTGTGTAGTGTAGAACGGAGGGTACTTACACCATACCATTAGTGCCCTAGAAAAAAGATAGAAGAAACAAAAATTCACATACGTGCCCAATAGAATACGAAAGTGTAAACGTACAGTGAAATACAGTAGACTTCCCCATCCAAGAGTTCCATGACGACTGTACTCTTTAGTGACGACCGCCTACAAATGAATTGAGCACACACCACTGGTACGAATCATCCTTGTTCATTTGTTAAACCATTGTGACCAACACTAAATTGTCTAATTATAATTTCTGATGGAGTTCCCGGCCTAAGCTCTCAGCATCATCCTGTTTTCCCTTTAGAGGATTACGAGAAGAACTTGTAGGTTTTGGCTGAAATAATGATCGATCTTAATGCACCAATGGGTGGTAAAACCATCAACATAACTCCCAATATTATGCAAATCTGGAAGTGAAAAAACGAAAGCAAATATCAGCTAATCATTACAACGGAAGTGGCTACTGGCTATCATAAACGATATAGTTCCACCTATTTTTTTAACTTACCCAGTTTATACACCAAGATAAGCTGAACGTTTTAGGTTTGACAATTGCAAGCCACATTATGCAAGGTAGCTGTGTAACACAGGGATATATAGTGGCAATAAAATAATTAGCACTCACATAGCTAGTCACACAAGTTCTGGCAATATATATCAAGATAGAAAGCAAAATTGTTTGAGCAAGGTTGGCCAGTAAGAGAGAGGGAAAGAAATTATTGCATACAAAATATGAAGCCGGGGCGAAAGCAAATCCTCCAAAGAATCCAAGAAGTCCTCCAAAGAAGGGAACACATATACCAACGGCCATTGTAAATGCTGCATTTCAGGAACGCAAGCATCAATAAACGAAATCCAATTTAACGTTAAAAGTCCCAAATACTTGCTACGATTTAAGAAATGCAACTAAAAACAATGGAGGCATTACTTACCAACATAAAGACTGCGCGTAATCAAACGAAGAGGAAGGCTAGGAGTGAAATCCCATTTCTTCACCAACACTGTTTCCATCATATCGAATACTGGCATAGCGAAAATCTACAGTTGCGCAAGTAAAAAGGAAACAATTAGAATTGTACTAGTTCTTAAGAAGCGTAGTTTGAGGAGTTCAAGCAAGTGAGAACACAAAATCCGCACCTGATAACTTCCAATAACATGGATGACAACAAATATGTTGGCCATTGCAATCAACCAAGTTGGTTTCTCTAGTGAGATGAGGATGTTGTCTTCAATTTTGTTGCCAAACACATAATACCCAATTAGACCAACGGGGAAGTAACACAAAGCAACGATAATATAGGCAACTACAGCACCCTTCCACATGGGCTTCTTCGACGGGTTCTCAGGAGTAGACGGGATAGTGGCTTGGATCTCTAAGACCACACTATGCCCTGCATAAGAAAAGGCTACGTCTCCCAAAGCATTGAAGAAGTTAAACATAAGTCCCGTTTTTGTGGTAGCTTTGTAACTGTAATCAACATCCGGTTGGACCCCCTTATGAATTGAAGCTCCCCAAGCAATGGTTGAGTAACTGTTGAAATCAGTGATCATGTTAAATTAGTAATAAGACCATGTCAGCAAAGATCACCATTAGGTGACCCAAGTAATGAAACTCTAATGGGGTTTCACAAGCAAAGAGGGAAGAGAATACCTCAAGGACATTACTGCTGCTGCCAAAGATACAGCTGAGATTGAGTTGAAGTTTGGCAACTGGGAGAGAAAGAAGTGGCAGGAGGCAAAGATCATGATGAAATATGTGAGCTTAATATCTTTGCAGGGTTCTTTACATAGCAATTTATGAACCTTTTGCAATGATTTCCCTCCTGTCACCATGTAGACTATGTCCACACCCACTTCAACAATCAGCTGTATAGGTACAACAATCCACAGCCCGAGCCTTTCGCCAAAGGCGTGTTGACCAAGTTCATGATATCGGTCAAAGCGCTTTCCAGGGACCATCTCATGCATTTCAACCATTTGCCATAGAGTATACAAAGTGATTACCCACGAGAGGATGAGTACGGCAACTCCAGGGCCCCTACATATTACAAGCATAAATTGGTTAAATTATGAACTCCACACGCATACGTACAATAGTAAATTATGATAGAGAGAAAAATGTGAATTCTAAAATCCAATCTCAGAATAAAATTTTGTTTCAGTTAAATCCAAACAAATTAAGATCGAGCCTACAAAATTTTCATTGTCATCAATATCTAAATCCGACCCTTTTTATCATGTAAATATAATTGCATTCCTATGAATATTCAGAATATCAAAACAAAAAACAGATCAAAATACAGATTTTAGAAAATTCTAAAGAAAAACATTTCAAATCATCTAAAACAACATTATAACGTTCTACAGATATTCTTTGGAACAAAAACGTAAGGAGATGGTTTGGTCTGATATTATTCAACAATCAACAATGTGGATAACAGATGTAATTGCGCTTAACACAGTACATAAAAAAATTAAAATTATTATCATTTCCATAAAACAAATCTATAGAAAAAGTTATATTTAAAAGAAAAAAATGAAAAACATACCATCCAAGTTCAGACAAGGCATAAGGAAGGCTAAGAACACCAGCCCCAACCATAGCAGTAACATTGTGAAAAGCTGAATACCACCATTTTGCTTCTCGCGAAGAAGTTATAGGAAGCCAATCATCAATCGCCTTCTCTTTGGCCGTTCTTGTATCAACCTCTGGATCATTATGTCCCATCTTCAACAACACCAACAATAGCTAGAAAAGAAAAAAAGAAACTAACCAACACCCAAATGATCAAACTATTTGTTTGAAATTCCTTGAAGATCAAACAAGGAACTTTTAAAAAAAATTAACAATGAAATATGACGTTTATAATTGTACCAAGATCTCGCCGTGCCAGTTGGAAGATGGATAAGTTGGTTTCTATATTTAGCTATAGAATCTTTGAGAATGTGGACAGTATTGAATCAAGAATAAAGTGTGCCTGTCTGCCAACAAATTACGTTTAAATTAACATGTGGGTTCTTCAAAGTCACACTATTTTTAGAACTAATCAGAATCAACTGCGTTATTTTTGGTATGCTGATAAAATTATTTTCGATATATGAGAGCGCATTTATCGATATACCGTTGGTACTTGGTGGGAAAGTAAAGTATAGTGGGTTAGTTGGTCATATGTACTCGTAATAACTTTTCGCCAGGGTGTATGGGCGCGCTGGATTTATGGCCACTCATTTTAAATTTTGTGACAGGTGACAAAGTTTTGGTAAGATGTAATTTATATTTATCAACTTAACAAAACAAAGCTGCTTTCTGACTCGCGGCTGGGATGCGTTTTCAGAGGGTATAAATCCAGAGTCACCATTCTGCCACGTGGATTAGGAATAAATGAAAAGTATTAATTGTGAAAACCCTTCGTGTTTCGTGTGCAAACATGAGTTATCACTTTCGCTATAATTAAATGCAACATTCACAACCTCCTCGATATCGTAACTCCCCTCATCATTCATTTGGCCGATAATTTCCAAAAATACCGTAGCTCCCATTAGAGCAGCCATTAAAGTAGTAATGGGTTCTTTGTTCCTATATAAAAGAAAAAAATGATGGTATGATGTTGTTACCATTCTCTCTCCTAAGCTTCAATTCTTGCTGTAACCATCCGCCAGAAAAATTTCATAACACAAGTGGAATTTATAGGTACTTAGTATTTGCCTCTGTTCAAAGAATAACTCATTTGGTCCATAAATCCGGCTGTCATCCCTTATTATTTACCACATTTTATTGTTTTTATTTATTGTTTTTAACTCTACTGCTGTTCTTTGTTTCTGTAGAAAATTTCTTTGTAGCTGATTAAAGTCGTTGACTCATTCATGAGAAACACACAATCAAGGGACAATGGTTCCTTTTTTCGTTTGTTGATTTAATAATTAATTAAGGCAACACTTATGCCCAGTATGTAGTTCCTCAAATAATGACTTTGTTTTGTGTGTCATATACATTGTTTTTGATGAATTTGTATGGGTTTCATTTGTATTGTGAATTTGTGTTGCTTAGTGCATGCATAGTGTTTGACGAATTGCTTACTACCATCCTCCACAAAACCAAGCGTACATTTGCGCGAGTGTAAGTACTTATAATAGTTTTTTTTTTTTTCTTTAAAGATTTTGTATAATAAGTAATAGTGATTTATGAAAATTACTTTTGTTTTGTTTTTTTCATTGGTTTATCTCTTTAATTCTTAACTACCAAGAGATTGTTATCTTTTCATTGATAGGAATATATGACACCACCATTTAGAAACATCATCATGAAAAGGACAATCTAAATAGTGTTCAAACACAAATGTAGAATGCCCGAATGACGAACAACATCAATACCAATACCGAGGATAACAGATTCGATGCAAAATAATAGGGGAAATATTTTTTTCTTAAATGGAGCAGCCGGGAACGGAAAAAAATATTTGTCTACAACACAATTGCTGCAACTTGCCATAGTCAGGGTCATATTGTCATCAATAACACATCATCTTGAATTGCATCATCATTTAATGCCCGGTGGCAAGACAACACACTCGGCTTTTTGCCTCCCGCTGGATATTATGGACAACACCTTCTACGGGTTTTCTAAAAACTCCATACATGATGATGTTTTCAAGGAAGTTAGCTTGATAATGTCCAGAAACACCTTCTGAGGTCCCGATGCAGCACAGGCACCGTGTCGAAGCCGTTGAAAGAACAGAGATGTCCCGGAAAATTCAAATGGTAAACATTACATCTCTTTTAAGTTTCCTCTCAAGATTTTGTTTTCAATAGTTTGTGATATTTATTGTTTATATTAGATGCGAACAATAACTATGCAACATATCATATAGATTCACTTTTAAAAGTTTAGCATTATCTGCAATGCCAATTTAATTTAGGCGCTCGATGGGTATTGCAAATAGTAGTGTTGCAGAAAAGTTATGCATCATTGATGTTTAGTTTCTTGGCTTATGTAGATGTTGATCAGCAAACTATATCATCTATATGAATGATATGTGTAGTTAATGGCAAAGTAGCATCACGTAATATGTAGAACGTGTCAATGGCTTTATGTGTGTAGTTAAAATACGATAATTACTAAGTGGTATTGAATAGATTTATATTAGTTATCAACTCATCTCGATTGAGTATGCAATTTGTTTGTGCAGTTGAATCTCTTCCTCTTTTGAAATTTGTACAACAAATGTATGAAACCATATAGATTGTCATTTTTTCCTTTAATATATACTATTGATGATGACTGTGTTTTAATAAAAAATGTTATTCTGTTCATTGTCTTAACGACAATGGTCATCTTGGTATTTATACTGTATCTATCTCTTCATACAAGTTAAATAACGAACAAAGGGAAAGAAAAAGGTGCAACATGAAAAGCATAGCCGTTTACTAAGGTATGACACAATTTATCAATTGTGTTCTCTTCTTAACAGTGACCAATTTCAGGGTTTCTCTGCAGGTATTCTATTGCTCGATGAAATAAGCAAAGCAAAGTTAATTGCCATGAATACACTATTCAGGAGACGAGTTTTATGATATGTGACAATTTGTTTGGAGATTGACCAGCTATGACGGTAAGACGGCAAACCCAATCAAATCTTAGTGCGTTCAATTCCATTTTAGTCGTTAATTCAGTTCTAGCCACTTGGCATGTGCCACAGTGTTAATAAGAACTAAAAGACGTGTTTGATTCGAATATAAAGCGATATTCAATTACAGTAGGACTATTGGTGACTGAAGTAGAGATATGTTTTACATATTTGCGTGGTCTTTGGCCAAGGTGTAGCCGGTTTAATGTGCTACTTATTGAAGATGCAAGGTAATTGATTAAGGGTAGTTGAATAGATTCTTACTGAGGCGGTCATGCATATGGTCATAGTTATATTTAA
Source organism: Coptis chinensis (assembly GCF_015680905.1). Lineage (NCBI taxonomy): Eukaryota > Viridiplantae > Streptophyta > Magnoliopsida > Ranunculales > Ranunculaceae > Coptis > Coptis chinensis. The sequence goes on along the minus strand of NC_141461.1, from coordinate 61,310,071 downwards.
AGAAGAATGTGTTAGTGTCAGATTTGGGTATGCTATTAGTTTGGCTTTTAGGTTTTATTCTGAACACTGTTGTAATATTCATGTTCAATTTTGCTTGGAGTAATAAATGTAATGTTTAAGGAGGCTTGCACAATGGGATCTAAAACGATGTGTCGTTGCAGTACATCCACCAGATTGTATTTTGTAGAACAATTCACATTGCTCTGTCATAAGGAGATGGTTTCTTTTGAAATAGATAATTAGTACAAAAAGCTTTTACAATCTGCATTTGAAGAGGATTTTAAAGCTCTTAGAGTCAACATTCAGGTAGACTTTTTTCAGGGAGAGTCGGTAAATTACAGTCTCTAATTCTGTATGCAGGAAGAATGCGTCCCATTTCTTAGGTCACTTGATGACCCTTGCCTCCCAAGAATATGGTATGTATGTTGCGAACATTTTTGGTGTTGTTATGGGCCTTAGGCCCATAGTTTTTAGGCCCAACCTATTACAAAGCCTATAATTTAATTTTTGAGAGAGAGAGAGAGTGAGAGAATTGAGATGTGCTGGTGGAGTCTCTGAGTGAAAACTAAATGACTGAGAAGTATAAGAAAAGAACGTGTCGTAGAGAGCTATTAGTTTGAGCACAAGGTGTTTGAAGAAAGGTCTCAATGACAAGTGAATAAAAAACTTGCTCTTGAGGCCCAAGCCTAAGTGTGGGTTGATCACAAGGTGTTTGAAGAAAGTTCACAATGACAAGTAAAAGGAAATGTAAAAAAGAAATGTTCTTCTACTAAACGACCCATAGATTGCTTAAGGGTATCCCACTTCTAAGGTAGCCAATAAGTAAACCAGTTGCTATGTGGTGTCGTATTTCACTGCAGTGAGTTTTGTTGGGGTGTCATCATTAGCAATGTCATTTCTAAATGCACTAAAGAACCGCAATCTGGCCGATTATCATTTTAAAAATAGTTTTTGGAGTTCATGTGAAACACCTTTTATGTTTAGTCATGAATCCATAATAAAATATATAGATTTTTCTTAGCTAAGTTTTAAATCACATAGCTAAGTTTTAAATCACATAACTGGTAGTAGATTTTGTGTGTGAAACAAATACGACAATGGTTGAGGGTTTCAAAGTGTACGTTGACATCTTAAAAGTTGAAAGTGTGAGGTAGATGATTTGAATGGTGTAACGATTTCACTTTGGGGCTGATTAAACTTTTAGTAGGGTTATTTCTTAGTATGCAGTTGGGAATTGGTTGTACCGAATACCAATAAGGCTTGGAAAAGATGATGTCATGAGATGTGGAAATAGCTTGATTTGGGACTCCTTCTCCTGAATTATAGGTTATTATGTGCACTATAGGTTTTAGACATTGTCTGCACGCTCAAATGAGAAATATTTTAAGGTGGAATATTACATGCAAAGTAGCATCACATAATATGTAGGACGTGTCAATGGCTTTATGTGTGTAGTTAAAATACGATAATTACTAAGTGGTATTGAATGGATTTATATTAGTTATTAACTCATCTCGATTTAGTATGCAATTTGTTTGTGCAGTTGAATCTCTTCCTCGAAATTTGTACAACAAATGCATGAAACCGTATGGACTGTCGTTTTTTCCTTTAATATATATTATTGATCATGACTGTGTTTTATTAAAAAAATGTTTTTCTGTGCATTGTATTAACGACAATGGTCATCTTGGTACTTATACTGTATCTATCCCTTCATACAAGTTAAATAACAAACAAAGGAAAAGAAAAAAGTGTAACATGAAAAGCATAGCTGTTTACCAAGGTATGACACAATTTATCAGTTGTGTTCTCTTCTTAACAATGTCCAATTTCAGGGTTTCTCTGCAGGTTTTCTATTGCTCGATGAAATAAGCAAAGCAAAATTAATTGTCATGAATACACTATTCAGGAGCGAGTTTTATGATAATTGACAATTTGTTTGGAGATTGACCGACTATATGATGAAGAAGGCGGCAAACCCAATCAAATCTTAGTGCGTTCAATGTATACTTGGCATGACTATTTATAAGCATTTCATTTCTCTTTTAGTGAAGAAGTTTAGAGTTAATCACTCTCTTTCACTGTCATTGTTTGCAAATTAAAATCAATTCCCAGTGGTGGACTTCACATTCTCAACAGGTATTAACTCTTACATCTTCTTCTTTCTCAGATTGTGTTTTTCATCTTATGGGTGAATCATATTTTAAAAAAACTTTGGTTATCGGAATCATATATCACTCTTTAAAACTTTGCTTAATAGTTCCTCCGAATAATGGCCCTTTTCATCAATGTCTAATCCATACCAAATGGCCTTGGATTTTTTAGGTTTTGCTTTGTGTCTTTTTGCATTTCATTTTTGAAGCTTTGGTTTTGAACTGCATACCAAATTCGCCTTGCTTCATTGTTGTTGTGTCATCATCCCTAATCATTTATTTATACCCTGTAATAGTGCTTGGTAGTTCGTTTGACCGAACTGCATTTTCACATTTCTAACATTGTTTAATTATAAATTTTACATTTGTTTCGGAGTTTTGTAATGGAAAAGCATGAAGTTCTTCTTCCATAATTAATTTGTTTCTTCCTTCGTTCTTATTGTTTAAGCGCAACACTTTTTGGTCGCTTTAAGTTTTTAACTTCAAGTATGCGAGCAATAAGATGATTGAAGTCATGGTATGCCTGAAATTGTTGATTGGTGTTACTGTGTGCACATTCTTTAAAATGTGTTGTATATTTGTACATATACATTTATCGCCTAATGTGTTTTAAGTTTGTCATTCCATTTTACTCTGCAGAGAAATGTAGAAATGTATCAGGCAACAATTCGTGACAAAGTTCGAACTCAAATAATTAGAGAAGTCGAGGTATGTGTATTATTCTTATCACCATTACTGTTTAGGAGGCATCCGCCCCATACTTGCAACTTCATCGATCAACAGTCACACTACCCACCTTTTTTTTTTTAATTACACAAAGTTTGAGGCCGAAGTTCATCGATCAAGGTTAAGGAAGCAACTTCAAACTGAAGTTGTGAAAGAAATGAGGGTACAAGTATATTTTTGGGGTATGCGTATAATTTTTTTTACTAGCAAATTTGTTTTTGCAGCATGTCTTAATTTATTTTCTGACCACAGTCAACTATACAAGTTCAACAAGCAATGGTGAGGTAGAAACTTCGACCTCAAATTGTTAATGAAACCATGGTGCGTATATCTTCTTCCACGATTAAAAAAATAATAATTGTTGATTTTTTTTAATGAATCTTTATATATATATATATATATAGCAGCTCCTTTTGGAGCACACTGAGGGTGTCCATGTCATAGGGGGATTATGAGAAATCAGAAGAAAAAAAAACAAAAACAAAACAAAATATATAGAGAATTCACGGCTAAAACCCACCGCACCTCGGCTCTTTCCAAAACCCAAACAATATTTAATCTTCTTCTCCCCATCAAATTCTATTTTTGAAGTTCTTACAACGCCAATTGTTTATAGTCTTATTTTGCAACTATTGCATAGGTTTGGTAGCACAACAGGTCATTAGTATTGTAGTATCCTTGAGTAAATTTTGTTGGCGCATCATCTTATAGTATAGGTTTGTTGCCGCAACATATTGGTCTTCAAGATTTTGTTTATGTATGCACTGTCCTGTCCAAATTTCTGTTTCATTTAATTTGGTTGTTTTGGCAGATTCACGAGTAATGATAGTAGCGGGATTTTCTTTAGATTTACGACGCGGAGATTCCATAGTTGCAATTTCTTGCCTCGCTTTGTTCAATCGCATTAACGCCAAGTATTTTTTTTTTTTCTTGGGAAATTATATTAAATCACGCCTAGAGTTGTACAATCTATTTCATTCACCTTTATCTTCATATATATATTATCAAAACTAGCCTTTCCACCATTCCATTCAAAAAATGTGTATAGTTTTGATTAGAAATAGCAAATGGTTGAAATATTAAATATCGTTATGAAGATATAGTGGAATTTTGAAAAAGTATGAAATGGAAAGTTTCAAAGTTGAATAGCATGTGAATAACTAAGCATTTTGATTGTACAAAAATACAATGAAATTGGACATGATCTTTATCAGTTTACTACATAGATTTGTGTTAATTAGATCATTTAAGGATAGTTTCGCCAAGAACAACTATAATCAATTATGCCACCCTTTAGTTACCTACCTTCCCAAACTCCTTGCTATAAATGTTTTTTTTTTTTTTTTTTTTCATGCTAGCTAACTCACTTTATACTATTAAAAATGGGTTTCTTTATTATTCCCTAGAAAGACCTTAATTTCTTGAACGCCATTGAGAACATTTAAAATTTTTTTTCACTATTTTATTAGTTAAGTGCATTGTGTATTCTTGAGTGATCTCTAATTTCCTTATACAAATTAATATGGGTTAAAATCAGTTGGTTATGAGTCCAATAATTGCAATAGAGCAAGCTCCACCATCCCTAAATGGTCTCATCTCTGTGCTCTTTGCACCCTCTCAATAGGAATAGGAAATTGGTTAACACTTTCTCCAAGCTTCTTACAGGTTACATTTTGGATTATTTTTCTTTATTTCTAATGTGGTGTTTTCATTTGATAAAATTTTGTCAAGTCTATTAATATGATTAGGTTTTGAGGGTTTCTCGTGTCCTTGGGCTGATATTTGTTCCTAGCTAAAGCTTTAATTTCGATTAAGTTATAGGCTTATAGCTCTAGGTAGACACGTCCCAAACATTTCGAGTGATTGCCTTAAGCAAAAAGAATTGATCTTGTCTGGCTCAATGTGTCAGGATGGTGCCAAAAGAAGCAATGAATATTTCCTTGATAGAAAAAACAAAGTTGAGTTGCTTGGTAACTTATTGTTTATTCTTTGATGCAAATCTTTTTCCTTAATTTGAGTTATAAATTTAAATCTTATTATGTTAAACATCTCTCTTTCCCATCCCTCCCTTTATGTATTTTTGCAGCTATAGGGATGGTATTTGAACTCGATTGTGTTAATTGGTGGATTTATGGTGCTCTGCTATTTAGAGGGTATAAGGAATTTCAACATGCGCTACGTATGTCAACTTGATAAGGCTTTCAAGTTTCAATGATGTAGTTTAGTAAACCATGTAGAAGTGAAAGGTTGAGCTTTTCTCAAAATGGAGATTTTCACTCAAGGTTTTAAAAATTGAAGTCTAAAACCAAGAAGCTCCTACTTTGTAATGCTTATTATCCGGTATAAATAGCATATGAACCTTGAAAACCATGTTGGCTTCTTTGAACTTGATATGGAACTATTTCCTTAACTATTTTCCCTCAATCCTTATATTTTAGTTTCTATTTATCCTAAACTTTACAAACATTTATTTTAGGTTGTATACATAATAACTCAAAGACTACATGCTTTCAAAGCATTTACATATTACCAAATGAATAGATGGACTTGCATAATATTGCTTTTTTTTTTGCGATAAAGAATCTTACATCATCTTGCTGAACAACTATATTTGATCAGTTGATTAAAAAATGTCCAAATTAGTTCTCATTATCAAATTAGGCCCAAGTCGAGACTTAGCATAAATTTGCCGTGGATATATAATCTAAAATATTTCGTGCCGTAGGCACGGGCATTAACTAGTATATTAACAATACAGAGCAGAGCCCCCATCCTACGCTCTAAATCTATTCTCTCAGCTTATGACGTGGAAAATCTAAGTAATAAACGCCCATATGCTGATTTACACAGCAACATTCAACCTCGTTGGATTTAATTGGATTTAACTCTCCCAATCGATCGTCTCTCTCTTCAAAATCATCTAAATTCTTTAAAATCATCCGAATTTAACTTTAAAACATTACCTTTAAAATCATCCGAATTAGAAGAATTACAACTCTATTTATGTCTTCACTTATGAGAACATGAGGAATCTCAGGTAATCTTTTCATAATTCATTTGATGAAGGCGAGGAAGAATCCATGGTTGGAACCTTTTCTCATCATAGTTTTAATTTCTAACAGTTTCTTTTGTCAATACCACTATTAATGATTAGCTGAAGATTATTTGAATCATCATCTCAAACCACACCCAGCTAAAAATTATTTATTTGCTTTCTGTTCTATGCAGTCTCAACCTTTTGGAGTCTCTCATCAATTTAATCTAACTCTCCTGACCTTCTCTCTCTTCTCGCTCTCTTTAGCTTTTAGTTGCTGCCGCTCTCTTACACATCTCTACTCATCAGGTAAGACTTTTTCGGTTTACCCCCACAAGTTTGAATATTTGAATTTAAAAGCTTTAGCTATTATCTTTTTAATTTAGCTTTACGAGACTCTCCTTTTTCCTTTGTTCGCCTGTAGTGAACTTGTAACCGAATTAATTTTTCACTTTCAGCAAACATTAAGATAATGTGTTTTTGTTTCACAACATCTTATTACAAAGGAAAACTGACAGCTAGATGCTAAAATATCACAAATTGTTCTAAAGTGAATTTCTATAAAGTTTATGCATGAAAATAATAAATCAAATTCACTTGCTATCTACAAAGGCTTTATCTTATTATTAAAATTAAAAAAAACCAACCTGCTAATGTGGTGTCTACTGTTGTGTCGCAATAGTGGAAGCAAGCATGGCCTACTTTGATACAGCAAACTTTTGTTTTTGGTATTAAAACCTGCTAGATGCAAATCCTTAAAGCTTTAATATTAACTTTTTATTATTCACAGTGACTTGACAGTTTTGTGTAGTGGATTAGCTAGATATTTGGAACTCGCTTCTGTAGTTCCACGAGTATATTGGGACTTCACTCTTGCATCCAAGTACTTGTAAGAATGATGCTCTGATTGTGTACCTTAATTTGAATTATGTGATGTAAGCTGGACATATTAATGCATTTTACGTTCATGCCTTCTTCACAGCCTCCCAAATGGTGGACAAGGGCAAGCGCCCCATGAATCCTTGCGAGGATCCTTAAAACCATGAGAAGCATAATTCTGATCCAGTCCAAGATAGGTTGACCCTTCAACCACCACCTGCCTTTTGGGTACTACTTCAACTTCTCACACTTTTCTATTATTTTGTTATGAATTTTACTACCCTTCGTATTTGTGCGATGTCCGTTGCTCCTAATTATTAACTTTTTTTGCCATCTTCTGTATTGCTTAGTATTGACTTAATCTTTTCTGATTTCTCTTTTCTTTTCTGATTTCTCTTTATTAAGCAACCCACCCGACCAAATATGGATAAGGGCAAGCGCCCAATGCACCCGTCTGAGGAACCTTCAAACCAAAAAGACGTATTTACATTCCCCCAAGATAAAATTTGAATCTTCACCACCTCGGCCTTTCGGTCTTTTCACCACCTCATGACTTACTATTTATACATCATTGCTTTGATGCATTCCTCTTATTTTATATTTCTTAATTGTTCAGCGCCCAATGGATGACATTCCACTCTCTCTTCAACCATCGTCTGGTGCTCAGCTTTGTCAATGTATTTTATTCTACCATCGTCTACGATTATTTCTCCACCAAACTGTATTATAATGTCTATCATGTTACTATAGAGCTCTTACTTTCTGTCTCGTTTTTTTATTGATTTTATTCTTCATATTGTTGTCACTATTGCTATATTGCATAATGGATAATGATATTAGATCTACACATATCATTAAATTGGGAAATCTCTTTATTTTTTAATCTTACTTATTTGATCTTTATTTTTTATGACTACCGCAACAGGCACACTGGAGTAGTGGTATATGGTAATGAGTACTATTTTGGAGGAGGAATTCAGCATGCCCCAGTTGGGACGACGCCCTACGGAAATCCAATCCGGGTAGTAGACCTAGGTTTCACACATGTACCAAAAGAACTTTTTGAAGAGTATTTGCAGGAGATCAGCCCACGTTATCCTGCTGAGACCTACAGTTCACTCGAGCATAACTGCAATAACTTTAGCAATGAAGTTACCCAGTTTTTAGTTGGCACTGACATTCCAGACTACATCCTGCAACTTCCTAATGAAGTCCTTAACAGCCCTATGGGTGCTTTGATTTGTGAGTATTTCTTCTCTTCACACTTTTTTGTTGGATCCTATTGACGTCATCTTATTCATGGATTTGCAATATTATCCTCGTGATGCTTATAACTGGGTGACATCATCAATACTTTATGGGTCCTTTGTTGTTGTTGTGACAACATGCTTTCCCTGATAAACACTCTTCCTCTTCTCAATTGCACGACAATTTTGGGTAGTGACCTCTTATATTTTCTATACAGGAGATGCTATGATATTCGGCTTTAGCCCTTTTTTCATTAGTTTAAAGAGAAAATTGTAATAAATGATTTTCATATTTTTTATGAATTTTGGGAAAGCATGAGTTTCATACAACTGATTGTGATCTGCTTTTGTTTCACTCTGATTGCCTACGATTCAAAGAATCGGAAACGACGCTCAAGTCAGGTGATGTTCCTCAAGCTCCTCAGTTCAGGCCTATGCCCTTGACCCAACCGCGTCCTTTTATGTCTACAACTGTGAATTCAAATGCTGACAAAACCACTACCACGACTAGTACAACTATCACAGAATCCCGAGAAACAAAATCAGGCAGTGTTGCAGAGGTTCTAGTAAAATCTGTTGGGGATTCTGCAGAGGTGTCTGAAAAATTATCTACTTCGAATGACACAAAGACCATTACTAAAAAATCAACAGTAGGGGCACCAAAGAAAAAGGTCGATGGTGTTGCTGGTGACCCTCTCAGAAATGTGAGATCAAAAATTCAGGAAGAGATCGGTCGTGAGTTTGCTGCAATCATGGCAAGAGGAACACTAAGGGCAAGTGAGTGAGGCAGCAGGAGACTGGCTACTAGGAAAGTCATGGAAAGATACGGACGGATGAATGCAGACGTACAGAGTTAAGAGAGTTGAGGGAGAAAAACTCTCAAGGGTTGAGAATTTATTTATTTTATGTATGGATAAATTATGATCCAGAAGAATTGTATTCCCTTCCCGTACTTCAGAAGCAATAGGCTCTGGAACTTTTGGGGAGGGGGGTTACATCCCTTCATATCTATTGTAATTCCAAACTCAATGACACTGTTTTCGACTAATTTATTCCAATTAAATTAGTATTGGTTCCACCTGGTGACAATGTCAAATATCTCCTGATATTGGTTACAATATGTTAATTTCTACCCTCTTTCGTGTCTGGAGGGTAATATGGTGCTTAACCATGTTACTATGGGATGATAAAAATCCAAAATATTAGTGATACCAAGTAAACATTTCCTTTTCTTAGTCGTTCTAATATTTGCAGCTGGCAAATGCTGAGATAAACTATTACTATCTACAATCCCACAGATGCAATTTTACAGGAAACTTGAGGAGTTTGGCGCTCAACTCTGACTTATCTAGACTTGGGTAATTGGGTTCAGTTTCCATCATATATACTTAAGAGTTAGGAGTCGCGTTTTACTTTCAATAATTGGCATGTACAATTGTTCGAGTGTGTACGGACCTGAAATGTATATCTATATATTTTTTGGAAATTGAAAGCTTACCCTATTATTTCTGTATGTTATCCTTTTCCGACATGTGGAACTAAAGAATTAATATTCAAAGACAAAATCTTCAGTTTAGTCATTAGTAGATGCTATTACTCAACAAATGGATGGACTGTGGAAATGTAGCACATATAAATATTTCAAACCTTGCACCGAAGGCGCAACGAGTTGTCGGGGTAGCGCCTGCGGCACGTCAAGGTCTCGTGGGCCGTAGGCACGGGCATACCCTAGTATTGTAACATCACATCTCACATCTCTCTCGCTCTAACCTAAAATTTGGCGAAGTAAAATAGAATAGTCCTTTTCTCTCACTCTAATCTTCTCTCTGGCACTCGATCGAACTCTAATTTTTCTCTCGTTCTCGCCTAAAAAAAATATGGCAGGGATCACCACTCCAATTTTCTCCCTCACTCTCACCTAAATTTTGTTTGCATCTCCAATTTTTCTCTCTCTTAGGGGTCGTTTGTTTTTCTGAGCCTCTGAATGCTAAATGCCCCATCTTCTGAATGCTGATCGCTAAACTCTAAAATACACGTTTGTTTTCTGTCAAAATGATCTGGCTCTGAATACTTAATATAAATCATTTGGACAATTTCACCCATTATTATCTATTTTGAACACAATTTCATTGTTTATAAAAACAAAATATATGAAAATACCAAGTTAAATTAAATTACAGGTTCTTATTATAGAAGTGAAAATAAATACATTTATCTATTTTTTATTTTTTTTCAGCTAATTAGTTAGAAAAATGTGGGCAATTTGAAAAAATTAGTTACCAATTTGTTGTAGAAAAAATTTCATTGGCTCATTTTTCTTTTAAAAAAACAATGGGATGGGCTTTGCTTTGTTATTAGTTGCCTATAACTTGTAACATGCAACCAAGTGATAGGGTTATATACTAAAAGCATTACTTTTATATTAACTCTAATTCTTTATATTTTGAATGAGAATCATATGGGTAAATATTATGCATATTATATATGTTATTAGTTATATGCATGTGTCTAATATTTTATGTTGTAGATGATATAGTGTGTGGTGACACACAAAAGATCATATCATCAGTACCTTATAAAGTATAAGTAATCGTTCACAACCTAGATGGATTTGGACAAACCATTAGTACGGTTGTAGTATAATCTGGTATTAGTCTATCTTGACTATAGGATTACACTAGTACACTTTGTGTGTATTGAACAGGACCAAGTGAGGTTATTTCTCTTTATACTGACTATATAAGAGAACAAACGCCTCTGTTATTATGGATGATTGTCCTCCTAATTCGGATATAATAATGGGAACTTACGTGCATTGTACATTACTTTAAATCATCAATGAGTGAGATTCATTGGTGAATCAACAAACTCGATGGATTGGGTAATGACATTGTATGTAAGGTAGCTATTGATTATAGAAGGAATCTGTGTCCCGCAAGAAGTCAGGTTGATGATGTCTCCTTGAGGAGCTCAAAAAGATTGTCATGTAAACCCTGCAGGTGGTCATTAGTAGATGATATTACTCAACAAATGGATGGACTGTGGCAATGTAGCACATGTAAATATTTCAAACCTTGCACCGAAGGCGCAACGAGTTGTAGGGGTAGCGCCTGCGGCGCGTCAAGGTCTCGTGGGCCGTAGGCACGGGCATACCCTAGTATAATATATAGTCTAGCGTATGACAATTTATGTGGAATACTCGTGTATATGATACTTAAGTGGAATAGTCGTGAATACTCATTTATATATTAGTGTTCCTTGTTTATGTTGATTATGAGGAAAAATAATGGTAATCTTGATTGGTGCGAGCATGTGCCCAGCTTCTGCATGCTATCACTTGATTCCCAATTTCCAGCAAACATTTACCATCATCATCTACTGGATGGAGCCTATGACATTGGGGATTCCTAATTAGGTGGTTTATTACTCACTTGATTTCAATCAATTAAGTCTCCTTCATCTCCGTTCTATGTTATGTATTTTGGTTCTCCTTACTAGATGTTGTTTGTACTTTGATAAGATATTTTTCCTTTTTGATCAACTCACCACCAAGTAGGACAATTTGTTGTTCTTCTCTACATCACGAGTTATGAGTTGGCATGTTCCCTGAAATAGATATAGTTGTTTGTATGTGGGTTTTGAAGTTGTTCATCTTATTAGATCTTTGAAGAGTAGAAGTGTGATGGAGAAAACCCAAATTTTTCCTAACTTTTCTATTGTTCTTTGTATAGTTTTTGGTGTGTGAAGATATAGACAACTAGTTATTGAGGGGTTGAGGATTAAAACATGAAAACTAGAGTTATTTTATATGGAAAACATGAAGATTTAAATAAGAAAAGGTAGCTTGGTTAGTAAGTTATACTCATTTGATTGATTCAAATGAGTATAACCAACTTTGATGTGTTGAATGAATGAATAAGAAATTGTTTTGAAGAACTATTTTGATAAGTAACAAGATTAAACACTTTGAATGGAAGAAAACCAACTTGAATCAACAAAGCTTGAAGCTTTAAAACAATGAAAATGGAAAATAATAATAAAAACTATTAATCTACTCTTACTCCTAATTACTTACACTACTCCTAACTAGTTTACCCTAACTTGCCTACCTATTTTGTGGGCATCTGACATTTGTAGAAAGTAGGTTGGGGTTTGTTGTTCATCTTAGATCATTTGTAAGGAGGAATGGTTTTGATGGTTGGAAAACTTCTATCTAAACTTTTCCAATCTTTCTTTAACTTGTTCTTTATGTTTAAATGGTGGAAACACTAGTTCTTTGTCTTGAATGGTTTGAAATGTACATAAACTATTGATTTGATAGAGAAAACATGTATGGAAATAGTTTAAATGGGATACCTTGATCACAAAGTTATACTCATTTGAACATGTCAAATGAGTATGACTAGTGTTTTTAGTGTTGAATCAAGATTAGAAGAAGTAATGAAAATTTTGTATTAATCACAAGATTGAAAACTTTGTATTGAAGACAACAAGAACTTGAGTTCTCAGCAAAAGCTTGAAGAACATGAAAATGAAAAACAAGTAAATAACAAATTAAACTAGTAATTTAAAACATATTATTCTACTCCTATTGACCAAAGATTAATTCTAGGGTAAGGTTCTCTCTTATGTTACTTTGGTTTATATAAGACACCAATTATATATTTGCCCCTTCTTCTAGAAACACCTTGAGGATAAGATTAAGCTTTGTGGGCTTTTGACTTTAGCCCATATATTTGAATTCTTGATTTGGCTTTAAGTCCTTGAGTCTATAGCTTTTAGCTTTGAGTCCTTGAGTCCATAGCTTTTAGCTTTGAGTCCTTGAGAGTTGACTTTGAATTGACAATTGACTTTGATAGTTGACTTTGACTTTTTCGGCACTTTTTCTCCTAAGCTGGAATCTTCCCAAGCAGCATCAATAGCAATCATTTTCGCGCTAAAATGCACGTTTTAGGAATATACGTCCTAAATGGCATGTATCCTGCAAAAGATTTCGAAAGCTATAAGTTGTCTGTTCATTAAGCATTAGAATTGTAAAGGTATAATTAAAGCATTGTAAAGGTAATAAAATGCACATTTGGGGACTAATCAACTACCCCCAAACAACATTTTGCTTGTCCTCAAGCAAAGATGAGTGAGAAAAACTAAGATCACAAATGTGTGATTTATTATACTAGTCTCGTTTCGCAGAGTGTGATTGTATTGACCATATGCAACAAGGCCTTAAACCACTAGGAATTCCCTAGTGGATGAGCTTAAGCCTAGTGAGAGTTTTCCATAGAAGGTACTCACAAACTTTCTCTATCTAGTACAAAGGGTCTTGTTTCCTTGTTATTCTCATAAGTTTATACGTCTCATTAGTGGGGGAATAAAGAAAAGCTCCTTTGAACTCATAATAACATATACATAGTAATTTAATCATCTAAACATAAACATACAAAGCATGAGCGGTGAAATACAAAAGTAGAGTCATTTCTGAAACTTTTGGAGAACGTCCTTAAGGTGGGTTCTCACAGGGGTGTGTTGCAACACAACTCTCTGATAGATTCACTCAAGTTTCATTTTCTCAAGTGCAGAGGGCACTTATATTCCTTACATACACGAATGACGTCAAAAGAAACTGGGGTTGATTGATCACTATATCCACTTATTATCACACCATCATATTCCTAGTTTAGCTAGAAGTCTTTTCTTAGGAATTACTGGGCTAAGGTAGTGGTTTAGAAATAAAAAGAAAGGGAAAACAAACTCTGATAAGTTGAGAAATTGGGTCTTCAGGATATTTGTAACTAGAGAAGAGCCTCGTTTTGTTTTTTTGCTTTCGAATTTGTGATTCATTCTTTAGCCCTTTGGCTTTGTGACTCCATATGATTTTGATTTTTGGGAGTTCTAACTTTTCTTTTGTTTGTTTTGAAATCGACTCCTTTTGATTTTGAACTTTTAGGAGATTTTGATTTTTTAATCTTTTCTTTCTTTTCTTTTCAAAGCAACTAACTGTTCTATTTTAGTATAAGGTATTATCTTCTCTTTTTACCGTTCATCCAATTCTCAACTTGTCAGCTGGGTAGTTTTTTTTTCTGTGTAGTAGCTGGTTAAGGATTAATGGCGAAGAAATAAAAAGGCTTTTAGAAATTGGTGAAGGCTTAAGGGGGGGTAACGAGAGGAAAAACTATCTTTTTGGGTTTTTAACGTTTATTTGGCTATATCGATCCAAAAATGGCCTAAATTCTCTCCTAGGATATGGCGTGGTGATCAAGCAAGTGGACGTGTGGTCTTTATATCCGGACATCCTTTGTGTCATCACTCAATAATCATTCAGATGAGGCTTTTGGCTAGATTCTCACAAAATATGGAACTTAATTGTTTAACCTTGGCTTCGGAAACTTACTGCTATATACAATCAATGATGTTGATGCATGCCATTCATGGAAAGATGCAGAAACTATTGTATGTATATTAGTCTGAGTTCGAAGAACGAATCTTTACTCTATTGCTATAATGAGACTTCTAAACTATTTGTTCATCATAGAAAAATGAAAACAAGACTTTTAGTACTAAACAGAAAAATATTTTTGGTCTTGTCGAAATTTGAAAATATACTAATATAAAAATTGCTATATAATAAATTCCTAGTTTTGCAGAATGTTGCTATACCACCCCCAAACAAACATATGATTTGTCCTCAAAGTATGAAAAATAGGAAAGAGATTACCATAGGAACATGAGCAAAAGCGGCAGTAATCTGTACTCTATTCTTCGTGATGAGAATATACCACCCCTAAACAAGTTTGGAGTATGGTTTGATAGATATAGAAAAAGATGTATATGGGTTAACTAAAAGGTAAAAAAAAAAACGTTATTATTCTAACATGAAATTTTTGCGGTTTGTTTTTGAATTTATTTGTACAAACATGCATAGTGTATAAAATATGAACATTTGGGCATGATGCATTTGTATATCCTTTTGCTCAAATACCACAAATCTTTATACATTCCAAAATACACAGGCATACACAACAGATAATACTAATAAAACTAGAAGTGCAGAAAGTAAAGACATATACTAATACAAAAATAAATGATATCTATCTATGAGGACACTAGGGAGCTGCCTAGTCAGAAGAATCCGCCCGGGGTAACTAACGACGTCGAGATGAACTTGAGCTGCTCCTATCTCTTCCCTCTCATCGAGCTCTTTCAGCCGTAGTAAGAGCCTGTGGAACTATCTCATCTCTCAGCTCCTAAATCATCTAGAGAGTGTTGGCCTGAAAGTCGCACTGCTCTTGCTGCATTGTACTCAACTGCTGATATAGTTGACTCTGACCCTCTTGCATGAATCTCAAAGCATCTATGGGTCGTGTGATCTGAGACAAAGCTCCTGGAGGTGGAGGTGGAGCGGCGTCGTCGTCGAGACCATGCCCGATCTCCTCCACAACCTCTGGGGACCAGTTTTGTGCTGAACGCAGTGAAGGTAGACAGGAGAGAATGTGGTAGACTTCATTGCCACAAAGTCACTCGGAACTTTTACTCCCCAACTAAGCATGAGCTTAGTTACAAGGGTAGGAGGGGGAGTAGTACTCCGTCTAGACTGAGAAAGCTGGTCCCATAGGAAAGAACAAATACATAACCCGTTGTTCCGGGTCTGTAAGATCGATCCAAAGAATGTGAAGGATCGACTTACCTATATCCGAAGGTTTTCTTGTCCCTACTAGGTTGTGTGTAATCCAAGTTGCCACTGCAGTTGGTTCTTTCTCAAGGAAGTTTGCCTCGTGCAGGTGGAACCAATAACATACTCACCTTCTAACACAGTCCCATGCATCAAATCGAACACTGTGCCATAGAACTGCTGACTCTTGGGGACCTCGTGTCGTGTTTCGATACCCAAAACCGACCCAACTGACTGCCTACTCAACTCATGCGAGCCTCCCCCAAACGAAATGGTAACCAACCCCGTGATAGAAAGCTTGAACAAGAGAAGGGGAGTAATGAGTAGAGGGTTCTAGCAAGAGTGGCCGCCAACCTCTTCTAAGGATCTGTCCCTTGAAGAAAACATAAAAAACCCCAAATAGAAGGTTGGGATCCCCTTAACCCCCAGTTGTTGAAAAAAAAATAATAATAAATAGATTTGAAAAATCCATTTCGGGTACAATCTTTCGATTGGCAGCCACGGGTGGATGTTTTGTTAAATTGAAAGTGGATATGAGGTGGGGTGAAGGTTTTCTAGAATCTGTAGGAAGGGTTTTGAATTTGGTGAAGAAAGAGGCACGGCGCGGGTTGATGAGGCGCGGCCGCGGGTCGAGTTGATTTTTATGAGTTAGGATTTTGTGTGAAAGAGAAGGTGAGTCGGGTGGTCGCGCGGTTGGATTTTAAACCCACGTACGACTGTTGATTGTTGGGTTTTTAGGGTTTGAAAATTTTGGCCCAAGCCCATATGAAATTCAGAAATACCGAAAAGGTCCTGTTCTTTCTCGTAACACGTAAAATGCAAATCCCCGCTTCGTTACCAGTCCGATTTGGACAAACGAACTGTCAAAATGATCAGTGCGGAAAATCATATCCTACGGTATATCACATGCTTTGATACAAGGGTTTATGAGACACAAGATGATAGATGAACGCCTTGAAGTGTGAATATGACATAAGTTGTATACACGAATGACCTCTAAAAAGAATAGAGTGCGCCAACTTGAAAGTAAGGTGCACGAATAGTGGAATGAATGGATTGGAAATGCATCACAAAAAAGAGGATTTAATCCTCATAGATAGGATCGTGGAAAATGGTTTCTTCTACATCCGTAGACCGTAACTCATGATAGTGTTTTAGGTGCTTGTAGCTTTCAAGGCTGAGCTCCTTGTTTAGGATTAGGAAATGCTTGTCCTGGGAACACACCTTTCTGGGATTTCTCTTGAGTTAGGAGGTTTAGATATTGTTATATGGACACCAAGATTTGAGATTGTTGTTGCATCAAAGATAGCATCATCTCGGATGTTTTATTTAATGGGACATTAGTAGGTTGGGCAACTGGAACTAGGTCTCTTTGGCTGTTGATTGGTGAATTTTGGTAGTTTTGGTTAAAATTGGATGGAACCATCGCTCTATTCTGATTGTTGCAGGTACCTTGTCCTTGTCTGAACTGATTGAATGTATTTTGTGGTTTGACATGATTTGTGAACCCTGGAGGTGGTTGGGGTTGTGGATTAGTATTCCATTAAAAATTTGGGTGTTGCCTCCACGGTGCATTTGGTACATTAAAAGCACAAACTTCTTCTGGTTGAAGTGATGCGATGTTGTTGAGCAAGGGACAATGGTTAGATACGTGATTTAGATCGAAACAGAAAGTGCATGGTGCTATATCTATGTTCATGACTGGTTGGGGAGTATGGTCTTTTTATTTGGTTGCGAGGGCATCAATCTTTCTCGTGAGGGTTTCGATTAGTGTTTTTGTCTCTGGATCAGATTTTACCTCAAAGATACCATTGACTTTAGATGTACTGGGCTGGGATGTTCTGGAATTGTTTGTGTCGCCCCAATGAGTACTATTTTCTACTTGGTCTTCAAGAAAGGTTAGAGCTTCTGTAGCACCTTTATCTAAAATATTTCCATTACTCATGATATCTAGTGTGACTTTGTGTTCTTGGAGAAGACCTTTGAAAAAACATTGGACAATAGTGGATTTTTCTAGTTTATGGTGAGAACTTGAATGGAACAGGTTAGAGAATCTATCCCATGCTTCGGAGAATGTCTCACTCGGACTCTATCTAAAAAATTGTATCTTGCTTACTATCTGCTCTATTTTCTTCGGTGGAAAGTACTTCTTCATGAAAGAGAGCACTATCTTTTCCCATGTATCGAAAGAATCGGGCTTCTGAGATAGAAGCCATGCGTGGCTTTTGCCAGCTAGAGTGAAGGGAAACACTCTCAGTTTAACTTGAACATCATAACACCCGGATGATTGAAAGTACTGCATACCTCATGTATCCGGGATATATATTCATACGGTAACTCGTGTTCGAAATCGTGAAAAATGGGTAAGAGATTGAACACGTTTGGTGGGATGCGAATATCGCTAGTAAGCTATGTGAGTCGTATACAAGATGGAGGGCCATCTTGTAACAGTGTGTAGAAACTAGAGAAAGGCTCTTCAGCTTGGACTACCTCATCCGCCATCTTCGCAGTTGGGGGATGAGAAATAGGAGTATGCCGAGATCAACGTGCTCTCTTACATGGGTAAGTTTTAAACGCTCTAAGCTTTTGATAGCCTAAGTTTTAAACGTGGATGCTCAAACAACAAAATTCGTTTGTAGCTTTGAAGTTTTTGAAAAGTTTGCATGCAATATTTATAGATTAGAAACTATGTCCTGTTTGAATTTAGCAATGGGTGCAAAACTAGGTTTTGTGAACTACACGTGTCAAGGGAGAAGATTGTTACTTCACCAAATGGTGTGCCACCAAGAATCTCACTCATGGTATTTCTGGGGGAGGGGAGTGAGTAAGGTGGTTGGTCCACTGGAATCTAGTAGTTCACTACTCTCTTTGTTCGTGCTAGATGTTTGACCTGATGGACATGACTAGATTGGCTCTGCTTGATTGATTTTAAGTTTTAATTAAGTCTATATAACAAACAGTTCACGCAACGTCCATTCTAAAGTGGGGCTTAATCCCATTTTTTGTTCTTTTAGGGCTCGGGGTTTAGCCTTAGCGTTAATGTAAAGACAAGACTGAAATGTAAATCACCAATCATGCATGCGTGCTTAGTAATATACAAGTATCTTCTTACACTTTGTAGCAAGGAGGTTTAGAAAGTATCATCCAAGATGTGCGTACACGACCCTTGGGGTGAAGGCGACATGGTGTGGTTGACGAAGTGTTTGGTGTCTTATGCGCGTGTCAACCTACCATTCGTGTGTTTCCTTACAGTTACAAGTTTAATCTATCTAAGACTCACAAGTCGGGTCGAAATATGGCAAAGCCAATAAGATACAATTGGTTCCCTTCGTGGGCCAAATACAAAGTTGCCTTCATGGGCTTAAAACTATGAAAGCAGTAAACACAAAAAGTAACTACGTTCAGCTAATTAACTATTCACTAATGATTAATTAAACAAAATATGTGAAATCTTAGAAAGTGTTCATCAAAGATTGGAACTTCAACCCCCAAGTTGGGTTGAGATGTGTGAGAGTGATATTACATTACTCGCCTCGCATATCCAACCTGGTCCAAGTTGGTTGAATCTGCAACTCTTGGTAAGTAAACTTAAACCAAAAGACTAAACTTTCAAACTTAAACTATTTTGTATTTATCCTAATTAATTTTTTTGTATTTTGACTTAACTATATTATATTATCATAATCTAACATGCATAAACAACAATTAATAGAAAATAAAACCTAAACATGCTACTAAATTAATTTTAATGTTTAACTTTACTGATGGACTACTAATTCATTTAAATTAATAAAAAAATTCATTTTTTTATTGAAATTTTGGTTTTGAAAACTCAAAACTTTGCAAATCTATCTACTTTTTATCTACTCACAGTTGAATTAAAATGACCAGGGGGAATTAAAGCTAACTTACATACAAAGATTCTGAGCCAACAGAATCTTCGTTGGAGAAAAATGAGCTGCTGCGCGAGTCTGACAAGTGTGGGCGCGGATAAGGCGCGGGTGCGTGGTTGGTAGGTGCGGCGCGGGTCGATTTTCATTGTTTTGGCTCGTTTTTCTCTAGCAGTCTCCGGTGAACCGTCTTGTGCTATTCTCGGACTCCGTTTGTTCAGAAGTTTACTGGAAGTATAAGAAAAAGAAACATCAGTTACAAAAATAAGAGAAAAAAACTTGAAAATAAGATTGAGAAGAAGAGTTCAAAGAGTGATTTTTGGCTCCATCTTCCTCCTTGTGCTTAGATCCATGACGGCGCGCCATTTGACATTTGTAGAAAGTGGGTTGGGGTTTGTTGTTCATCTTAGATCATATGTAAGGAAGAATGGTTTTGATGGTTGGAAAACTTCTATTTAAACTTTTCCAATCTTTTTTAACTTATTCTTGATGTTTAAATGGTGGAAACACTAGTTCTTTGTCTTGAATGGTTTGAAATGTAAATAAACTATTGATTTGATAGAGAAAACATGTATGGAAATGGTTTAAATGGGATAGCTTACTCACAAAGTTATACTCATTTGAACATGTCAAATGAGTATGACTAGTGCTTTTAGGGTTGAATCAAGATTAGAAGAAGTAATGAAAACTTTGTGTTGAAGACAAGATTGAAAACTTTGTATTGAAGACAATAAGAACTTGAGTTATCAACAAAAGCTTGAAGTATATGAAAATGAAAAACAAGTAAATAACAAATTAAACTAGTAATTTAAAACATATTATTCTACTCTTAATTACCAAAGATTAATTCTATGGTAAGGTTCTCTCTTCTCTCACTTTGGTTTATATAGGACACCAATTACATATTTTCCCCTTCTTCTAGAAACACCTTGAGGATAAGATTAAGCTTTGTGAGCTTTTGAATTTAGCCCATATATTTGAATTCTTGATTTGGCTTTAAGTCCTTGAGTCCATAGCCTTTAGCTTTGAGTCCTTAAGTCCATAGCATTTAGTTTTGAGTCCTTGAGTCCATAGCTTTTAGCTTTGAGTCCTTGAGAGTTGACTTTGACTTTTTGTCACTTTTTCTCCTAAGCTGGAATCTTCCCAAGCAGCATCAATATCAATCATTTTCGCGCTAAAATGCACGTTTTAGGAATATATATCCTAAATGGCATGTATCCTACAAAAGGTAGCAAAAGCTATAAGTTGTATGTTCATTAAGCATAAGAAGGGCATAATTGAAGCATTGTAAAGGTAATAAAATGCACATTTGGGGACTGATCAACATCTCTATATATATATATATATATATATATATATATATATATATATATATATATATATATATATATATATATATATATATTTGTGTGTGTGTGTGTTTAGATGTACAAGTATGCCCTCTTCATATCTTATCCATCAAACAACCTAATTTAGAACCTTCTTGTGCCTTCTTTGAGTGGATAAGATTAAGCCTTTTGGGCCCAAGCCCATGTCTTTGCGAATTTGATCATTTGGTCTTTTGAGGCTTTTGTGTTTAGCCATTGTCTTGCAAAAGGTTGAATCCTTAGTCCTTGAAGCCTCGGAGTGTTTCCTGACCTTTTCAGTTTTTGGACCCTTGAGTTGACTTTGACCTTGACTTTTGGGCACTTTTTCTCAATTGTCCCATAAGGTCTCTTATAGGCTCCTTTTGGCTCTCGAACACATCTTTTGAGGTATTTGGTCTAGAATAGGGTTGTACCCTGAAAAAGCAATACGAACATGAGTTTTATATATTATTGATCATATAATTTGACTAAATTGAAGCATTGTAAGGGGATAAAAATTGATATTTGTGGTCTGATCAACTACCCCCAAATAACATTTTGCTTGTCCCCAAGGAAAGATGAGAAATAAGAACATAAGAAGTCAAATATGTATTTATTATACTAATCTCGTTTCGCAGAGTGCGACTGCATTGATTGTATGCAACAAGGCCTAAACCATTAGGAATTCCATAGTGGACGAGCTTAAACCTCGTGAGAGTTTTCCAGATAAGGTACTCATAAACTTCCTCTATCTAGCACAGAGGGTCTTGTCTTCTTTTTATTCTCGGAAATCCATACATCTCATTAGCGGGTGAATAAGGACAAACTCCTTTGACCTTTAGATAACATATGCATAGTAATTAAGTCATCTAAAGATAAATGCGCAAACATGACCAATAAAATGCAAAAGCAGAGTCGTTTCCAAAACATTTGGAGAGCGTTCTTAAGGTAGGCTCTCATAGGGATGTATTAAAATACAAACTTTCTGATAGATTCACTCAAGTTTGGCTCTCTCAAATGCAGCGGGCATTTATATTCCTCACATACACGAATGACATCCAAAGAAAACTGGGGTTGATTGATCATAATTACCACTTACTATCACAACATCATATTCCTAGTTGAGCTAAAGGTCTTATATTAGGAGTTACGGGGCTACGGTGGTGGTTTAGAAATAAAATGGAAGGGAAAACAAACTCTGGTAAGTTGAGAAATTGGGTCTTCAGGATATTTGTAACTAGAGAAGAACCTCGTTTTGTTCTTTGCTTCCAAATTTGTGATTCATTCTTTAGCCCTTTGGCGTTGTGACTCCATATGATGTTGATTTTTAGGATTTCTAACTTTGCTTTTGTTTCTTTTGAAATCGGCTCCATTTGATTTTAAACTTTTGGGAGTTTTGATTTTTGAAATGAATCTTTCTTTTCTTTTCTATTCGAAGCAACTAACTGTTCTGTTTTTGTACAAGGTCCTATATTCTCTTTTTACAGTTCATCCAATTCTCAACTCATCAGCTGGGTAAGCTTTTTATTGTGTGTAGTGATAACCGTAAAAAGATAGTCTTACTCACAAATAGAGCGATGAAACTCTAAACGAAAGTAAAACTAGAAACTGTTGCTTATACTAGACTTATCAAAAATATTTGTTTTCTACTCTCAAATTTATTGACGTAGAGTTGGAATAGAAGATTTGTTCCACTCCTAGTCTTTTAGCATTCAAGTTTTCTATAATTGATGGTCTATCCAAGGTCAATGAGAGATTTATGAAGGGAATTTAATACTACAATGTGAATTCAAATAACAAGATACAAATAACGGAATGACAGAATGCTAAGAGTTGAATCTAGATAAAGAATTAGGGGAATTTGATTCCACCTTGAATCTAACTTAATAAACTAGCATAGATTTGTTGTAAACTAATTCTTACGGTAAGAATTGGTCGTTCTAATCCCTAATTATACATGGCATTTCTACCAATTCATAACTAGCATGTGAGGTCGTCCACCCATTCTCATGGCGAATCAACGACCTTCTAGAGTGGAATAGATTCTTACAACGATTCTATACTACACAATCAAGTTTTCATCAAGGCTTCATCAAACCCCTCTAATGGAGGTTTAGCCTTGATTCATCAAACTATCATTTCCAATGAATTAAAACTAGACATAATATAAAGGTTTGAACTTTACTAATTTAACTACTCAAGAATTGAAATCCAAATTAACAACTAGGAAATGAATAACAACTAAGAATTGAAATGAGATCTAAACAAATGTAAATGACAAAATCAAAATAATCAAGAATAAACTATTTTATTTATCTAAATGAAGGATAAGGATTCAAATAATTAATCTCAAATAATGAATGAAACTAATTAATTAATTAATTCAAATTCAAAAACTAGATCTACAAGCTATTATAATGGCTACTTTCTATTCTAAGCTATCTAACTATATCTTTCTTAAGAGCTAAGTCTTGTTTTATGTAAAGGAGGAGACCAGATCCACAATTTCGTGCATGGGCTGAGGAGCCATGTTTTGGGCCGGAAAATTGAGCCCAAAGACCACTTTCTTCAGTCCACAGAGCCCGTTTCAGCTAGCTTTGACTTCAACAGACTTTTCATCCACTTTTTCTCCTCTAATTTGGTCAAGTCTTAGACCATTGGAAAGCTCTTTCCGAGCCGATCATTTTGACATAAGGTAGGCCCAAATCCGAGGCCTGAGTCCAAAGATATGGTCTTCGGAAGTTCTCACGACTTGTCTTGGTAATTTACGCCCATGTTGACTTTTCAGCTTTTGACTGGGCTTTATAAAGGCTTTGTCTCCTTAAATCTTGGCTTTTATCACAGAACTTCTTTGCAACCAACCCTTTGCTCCTTTATATCGCCAAAGTGGCACATTTCTGCACATAATTGAGTTCCATGCCTAAAATACATAAAAGCACGTAATTAGCATTAACTCTTATTTATTACTCACATAATTGGTCTAAAAGTAGTATTATTAAGGGGTTAAAACTACAATTTTGGGCTCTTATCAAACCACCCCCAAACAGCATTTTTCTTGTCCTCAAGCAAATATGAGAAATTAGCATAAGTGACCAAAAAATGGAGTTCTAACTAATATCATTTCGCCGAGTGCGATTGCATTGACCATATGCAACAAGGCCTTAAACCACTAGGAATTCCCTAGTGGACGAGTTATAGCCTCATGAGAGTTTTCCAGTGAATGTACTCACAAACTTCATCTATACTACAACGACTTAGAAATAACTATTGTTTCCTTATCTATGTCTCAATTATCTATACATCTCACTAGCAATGAATACAGAATAATCAAGTCGAAACCTAAGCTAATATATGCATAATAATCTATCATCTATGAATAAACATCTATACAATGAGTAATACTATGAGATGAACTAGCAGGTCCGTTTCTAAAAACTCGGAATAGTGTCCTTAAGTAGGTCCTCACATAAATGTCAAGACAAAAACCACTCTGATTTTTCCGCTCAAGTTTCCCTACTCCAGTGTGCAATGGGCACACTTTACCTTACAATCTCTATGACACACAAGGAAGTCGGAGTCGATCAAACACATTTGTCACTTACTATCAAACTAACCTATTCCTAATTGAGCTAGAGGTCTTTATTAGGTGTTGCGGGGATTAAGAGATGGTTTAAGAAGGAAGGAAATTGATATTCAAAAAGGACAAGTCTGAGATAATAGAGTCTTCATTTTATGTAACTAGAGAAGACCTTGTTCCTTACTTTTGCTTCTACACTTTGTTTCCATCCTTAACCATATTTTTCTTTTCTTTGGCTTTTGACTCCTTTGATTCTATTTTTTTTTTTTTTTTTTTTTTTTTTGGAGTTCTAACTCTTTATTTTCTTTTATTTTTTATTTATTTTTTATTTGGATGGAAACTTCCTTTTCTTATCTGAAGCGACTAACGAATTCTTGATTTCAAAGGTTCTTCTCTTTTCTATTCTTCATCTCTATTCTCGGACTTATTCAAAAGAATTGGGTAGGTTGATTTTTTTATTTTGTTTTGTTTTGTAGCGAGGGGTAAAGGATTTTGCGGTTTATGAAAGGCTCGAGGGGCTTACTAGCGGAAAATAATTCATAGGTTTGAATTCTGGCTATATCGATCCAAAGAGGGCCTAAATTCTCGCTTAGGATATGGTATAGTAATCAAGCAAGTGGACGTGTGATTTCTCTATCGGATTTTACTTCTCCCTTGTGTCATTTCTCAAATGTTCACTCATATAAGGCTTTAGGCTATATTCTCACAGGATTTGTAGAATAAGTACTCTAGCCTAGATTTGAAACTTCATCGCCAACAATCATAGATACTCATGTAACATATTTATAGATAGATGCAAGGATTATTACCTACATATTAGCCTAAGTTTCTAAAAACTATTCTAATGCAAAAGCTACGTGAGACTTCTAGATTATTGAGAGCATAGAGAAAGAAAACAATACCAATATTCCTAAGTGTATAACATACTTTTTATTTATATTTTTAAAATTTTTAATTTTTTTAGCGAGAAAATAAGTGCATATTATACATATCTATATCCTAACAGATGCCTTAATTATATGTGTTTCTATCCCCCAAACAAGAAGCATGTTTTGTCCTCAAAGTATTTTAAATAAAGAGGGTAGGAAAATACCATTGAAACGCATGAAATTCTAGAACATCTGCAAAACAAGTTTATAACATACTAATATAGAAAAGAAAACTGACGCAACTCTATAAGAGTTCCACCCGTAATGGGGTTAATGATAAACAAATTTGTTTGGGACATAAGCAGACACTAACTGAAATAAAAACTTACCTGCACTCCCGTTTAAACATTGTCCTCCTCATTTCCCTCTTCAAAGAGATGAGGTTCCTTCACATCCTACCATGCCATGATAATTTGCCAAGCCTGCCACCGTGTGTCGTCAACTTGTGCTAACCTATCTAGTGTTACTATGTCTGATGGGGTGTAAGGAGCAACCAAATGAGGTTGCACCTGCCATCCCGGCCAAGTCATTACTCGAAATGAGCGAACCACCCAATTGGTGGGTCTCATGACTTCAACCCTTTTCCAATCTGTGAACTGGGTACATAATTCTGGTAGACAACTGAGCATGATGCGGCAAAACTAAAACAGGCATAAGAAGATACTTATGCCTCATGTTATTCTGGGCTCGTGCTAAACTAGACATTAATATCTTGGGAAGGTCATATAGCAGATGTCCCTCAGCTAGAGCGAGGAAAATGTCGCAAGTGGCGTCATTCGCAGAAGAAAAATGCCACTCCCCTAATATGTTTATCATTATAAAAAAAAAAACATCACTATGCCCACGTTCATGGACAGGCTACCAAGGGCGACGTTATATTCCCCTTGGTCCTCTATCTTAAAGATTCCTACCCCATAATGCTCATGCAAATCCTCAATTAAACTCGCTGGAATAGCTGCAAAAGATCCTGGAACAACCCACAAAAAATCGGATTTTTTTTTCATGCCCACGGGTCCAGGGCGCGGGGTGCGCTCAACCTATGCCTGAGATGGGCGCGGGGTGCGCCTGGGTGATTTTCGAGTTCCAGGCACTTGGGTGCGGGTGGCGCTCACTTTTTGCCTGTGATGGGTGCGGGTCGCGCTCAGGATGAAAACTGGAATTCCAGTGTTATGGGCGCAGGTCGCGCTCCAATTTAGCCTTGGTAGAGGCGCGGGTAAGCGCTCAAGAAATTCGACCGATAGTGCCTAGAGGTAGGGGTGCTTCCACTGGGGCACAGTGCGCTCGAGGTCTTTGAAATGCGGAAGTGAGAAGGAAAAAGAAGGAAAAGTTGGGAGTGAAAGGTGAGAGATGTGATTTTTGTGTGGTGAATGAATGAAGTGTATATAGGTTTGAGTTTCCAGAACGAATCGGGAAGTTTCAAAATGTTTTAAAGCAATTGCCGAAAATAGAAATTTCCAAAACCGGAAACGGAAACTACCCATATTCTTGATTCTAATACAAACCTAATATCTCTTAGACTGAATTTAGAATAGTATCTTCTAAACTCTTATATATTTCATCCTACCACCACATCTAATCATAGGCATGCCAATATCGGCAATATTCTCAACAATCACTCCAAAACAACTTCGAAAAATGAAGATCATATAAAAATCATGCTAGAATAAATAATATCACCCCCAAACAATTCAGGAAGGTGGGATTAACAATAAAACAATGCACAATTTGAAAAGAACCACATTATATTAAAATTGAAATTCAAACAACATTTAATTACCAAATTCAAATTTAACTACTGAATTTAACAACTTAACATCTAATCTACTAAAAAAATAAAAACAACATCAAAACAACCAACAACAAGAAATCTAGCTACGAGATGAGGAAGGGATAAGAATAGAAAGTTGAGTGATCAAGAATGGAAAAACCAAACACCCCACCCCCCAAACAAATTTTATAGAACAGAGTTTAGAAAAAAAAATTTAAACGTGGGTCTTTTAAAGTCAGATTTCCCTAGACTTAATATGTGGCCGTTTTAAGTCAGATTCCCCTAGGCTGTGCACACCCCTAAACAAGCAAGAAACTGGGGTGGCACAAAATAGATGATGCGTGGTCAACTATAAACTAATAGTTGAAAGAGTTGGGGGTTTAGCCATAAAAACATGATACTAAATGCACCTCCAAACAAAATGAAGTTGTATAATTGGAAGCAATCATGTAGAAGAATGAAAGAAAACTTATGCAACCCATCAAAGAACATATGTAAACCATCATGTTGTAGCTACGTTAAAAAGTTAGAATGACCCAAAAGATGAATTAGCAATACTTTAGGTGAGAAAGTAATGAAGTATGGATCCTGATGTCTTTCATGAGGCTCAGATGAGGAAAAATAAGACAAAGTAGGTTTCTCACTACACTCGGTCAAAACTTGGCTCTCAACTACAGGAATGGTGTACTAATGAGATTGTGTGCTAGGCAAACACTCTTCACCATGAGGGTTGAAAAAATTATAGAGTGTTTCTGAGGCAATAGGCTCAAGTGCAAATTCGAGGTTCCTCTGAAATGGTGGGTGAATTAATGGTAACTCAGGTGGATGGTGGTTGGTTGGTGGTTCATCAGTTGGTGGATCCTCACACGCTCTTAAGAAATCATTGAAGTCTTCATCTAGCTTAGTTGAATCCATAAAGTTGTGGTTTGTGGCTTTATCTGTAAGAATTTTATCTATGTTTTCCATTGTTATTTCCTCAACTGCCAAACTAAATTTAGATTCACATTGCTCTAAAGATGTTACTTCCTTTAATTCATGCACATTACCTTGTTCATGCCTTAGATTAGAATTGTTGATTTCTATTTCCTCACTCTTGTCCTCTAAAACAATATAAGTTTTCTTAATGGCATCATGGTCAACGGAAACAAGTCCTATAGAGTCGTCTTCAAGAATTTCCTCATCTAGGTTGTGTGTAGAGTTAATATAATGGTTAATGGGAGGGTCATGGGAAGGTAATGGTTCATCTTGTGTGTCGATCTCTGGCAAGGTTGAAAGTTCTGTGTTAGGTGAAAGGATCATGGAAATCATTTTGGCTAGATTTTGAAGCATAGTTTGAGTTTCTGCATTTTGTTCTCTAAACGTTTTTTCATTGTTGGCTATTTGTTGGGAAATTTGGTCTGGGAAGGGTGGCGAGCTAGATGGGTGGGTGATTTCTGGCATGGTGGAAAGGTCTGGCATAGGTGAGGTTAGCATCAATCTTGTCCGTTCTAGGTTCTGAAGTATTATTTTGTTTTGGGCCATTATTTTATCAAATGTTGTTAGTGGAGGGGAAGCGTGGTGGTGTGGTTCTGGTTAGTACGGTGTTTGATAGTCATAGTTATTGGCATTTGAGTAACTCTGGTTGATTTCGTACTGTGCTGGGTTAGGTTGACTCCATGTATAGTTTGGATGACTAGAAAACTCTTGATTGTATTGGTTACTATGAAAATTTGAAAATTGAGGCTTTTAATTATTATTATATTCTATAGTAGGTCCAAACTCTTGGTATGATGGGCAATGAGAAGCCCAATGGTAAGGACTACCGCAGCATGAACATGGCAAAAGGTTTACATAATAATCACATGATTGTTCGTCTACATATTAATATGCCATATTGGTTTTAAAAATATATTCTAAGATAATTAATATGCAAACGAAACTCTAACTATAAATTTCTAGATAGACATGTGCGTTGACGTTTACGAAAAAGAAGCCTGATTATACTAGAATTAAACTCCTCTGACAGAAGAGGCGAGGAGTGGAAGAAGGAGTACCTGAAAGCCTCCTTGCTTCGCTTATGAATAGCGTCTTGTTTACGCGTGCTCAGTGTATATAACAAGTTAGAACACTGAAAATCTTGAAGAAATGGAAGTTTGAATCAAACCTGTGGAAATCGGGCGGGTTCGTAAGAGGGTGGGTCGCTCAAAATAGACCTAGCCTTGGCATGGTCGCTTCAGTCAAGCTGGAGTTCTAGGCGTGTTGGCGCAGGTCTCGCTCCAAGTTAGCCTTGGTAGAGGCGCAGTTTTATTTCGGGCAAAAAGTGGAATTCCAGCGCAGGGCGCCAGTGGCGCTTTCGTGTTTTGCCTTTGGCAGGGCGAGTCGCTCGGCTAAAAGATGGAATTCCAGCGTTTTGGGCAAAGGTGCGTTCAATTTGCTTTTGCCCAAGGCGTGGTCGGCCCGAAAGTAATTTTCGAGGAAAATTTCAATGCTAAAACGGACAACCACAGTGAGAATCAAACAAGGGTGGGTAGGTTATGGGACTTTAAAAACTATCAATTCTAAAGAAAACAATAATAAAGAGTACTAAGATGGCAGCGACACCATTTGATAACCGTAATAAGATAGTTTTACTCACAAATAGAGTGATGAAACTCTAAACGAAAGTAAAACTAGAAACTGTTGCTTATACTAGACTTATCAAAAATATTTGTTTTCTACTCTCGAATCTATTGACGTAGAGTTGGAATAGAAGATTCGTTCCACTCCTAGTCCTTTAGCATTCAAGTTTTCTATATTTGATGGTCTATCCAAGGTGAATGAGAGATTTACGAAGGGAATTTAATACTACGATGTGAATTCAAATAACAAGATACAAATAACGGAATGACATAATGCTAAGAGTTTAATCTAGATAAAGAATTAGGGGAATTTGATTCCACCTTGAATCCAACTTAATAAACTAGCATAGATTTGTTGTAAACCAATTCTTACATTCTTAAGGTAAGAATTGGTCGTTCTAATTCCTAATTATACATGGCATTTCTACCAATTCATAACTAGCATGTGAGGTCGTCCACCCATTCTCATGGCGAATCAACGGCCTTCTAGAGTGGAATAGATTCTTACAACGATTCTATACTACACAATCAAGTTTTCATCAAGGCTTCATCAAACCCCTCTAATGGAGGTTTAGCCTTGATTCATCAAACTATCATTTCCAATTGAATTAAAACTAGACATAATATAAAGATTTGAACTTTACTAATTTAACTACTCAAGAATTGAAATCCAAATTAACAACTAAGAATTGAAATGAGATCTAAACAAATGTAAATGACAAAATCGAAATGATCAAGACTAAACTATTTTATTTATCTAAATGAAGGATAATGATTCAAATAATTAATCTCAAACAAGGAATGAAACTAATTAATTAACTAATTCAAATTCAAAAACTAGATCTACAAGCTATTATATTGGCTACTTTCTATTCTAAGCTATCTAACTATATCTTTCTTAAGAGCTAAGTCTTGTTTTATATGAAGGAGAAGACCAGATCCAAAATTTCGTGCATGGGCTGAGGAGCCATGTTTTGGGCCGAAAAATCGATCCCAAAAACCACTTTCTTCAGTCCACAGAGCCCGTTTCAGCTGGCTTTGACTTCAACAGAATTTTTATCTATTTCTGCTCCTCTTATTAGGTCAAGACTTAGACCATTGGAAATCTCTTTCCGAGCCGGTCGTTTTGACGTAAGGTAGGCCCAAATCCGAGGCCTGAGTCCAAAGATATGGTCTTCGGAAGTTCTGCTGACTTGTGCACTGTTTCTGCCCGTGTTGACTTTTCAGCTTTTGACTAGGCTTTATAAAGGCTTTGTCTCCTTAAATCTTGGCCTTTATCATAGTACTTCTTAGCAACCAACTTTTTGCTCCTTTATATCGCCAAAGTGGCACATTTCTGCACATAATTGAGTTCCATGCCTGAAATACATAAAAGCACGTAATTAGCATTAACTCTTATTTATTACTCACATAATTGGTCTAAAAGTAGTATTATTAAGGGGTTAAAACTACAGTTTTGGGCTCTTATCATGTAGCAACGGGTTAATGATTTGATGGAGAAGAATAAAAAGATTTATTGAATTTTTTAATGCTCAAAAAGGGGAAACTAGAGGAAAAATTATTTTTTTGGGTTTTTAACGTTTAGTTGGCTATTTCAATCCAAAAAGGGCCTAAATTCTCTCATAAGATATGGCGTGGTGATCAAGTAAGTGGACGTGTGGTCTTTCTATCCGTACATCCTTTGTGTCATCACTCAATAAAAATACAAATGAGGCTTTTGGCTAGATTTTTACAGGATATGGAACTTAATTGTTCTAACCTTGGTCGCAGGAAACTTACTGGTATATACAATCAATGATGCTTATGCATGCCATTCATGAAAAGATCCAGAAACTATTGTATGTATATTAGTCTAAGTTTGAAGAACGAATCATTACTCTATTGCTATAATGAGACTTCTAGACTATGTATTCATCATAGGAAAAGGCAAACAAGATTTTTTTTGTACTAAATAGAAAACTATTTTTTTGGTCTTTTCAAAAATATTTTAAGAAAAAAAGAAATATACCAATATAATAAATGCATAGTTTTTACAAAATGTTACTATACCACCCCCAAACAGAAATATGTTTTGTCTTTAAAGCATGAAGAGATAAGGAAAGAGATTACCATAGGAACATGAGCAAAAACGGTAGTACACCTGTACTCTGTTCTTCATGATGAAAATATACCACCCCTAAACAAGTTTGGAGCATAGGTTGCTGGATATAGAACAAGAAATACATGGTTTATCTAAATAGTAAGTTACATAATTATTCTACCATGAAAGTTTTTGGTTTTTATATTTATTTTTGAAAACACATATAATGCAGAAATTCAAAATTTTGGCATGATGTACTTATATTACCTTCTACTCATATACTAAATTCCACATAAGAAAATCTAACATGCATACATGATTATTATTACACTAACAAGTTAAGAAATAAAAGGTGTGAAATGTAAAGTATGTAAACAACTATCTATACAGACACTTATGAAATGTGTGTGTGTGTGTTTTTTTTTACAAAAATTGTTTTTCTCAATCAAAAGGTATGTCTAACCATATAGAGGCTTTGACAAGAAGATAAAATCATACTTTTATCTAATATTATTTTGGTTACTCTAGGACGTAAGATTTTCATTTTTTATATCCTCAAGTTTTTGAAAAACTATATAGAGATGCTATAAAGATAACTCATACAAAAGTTGTGATTTCTAAAGTTAAGTCGAAAAACAAACCATAACAGGTGATCTTAGGCAATTTTCGTGTCGGCTATTTATTGAACCCAATCCAGTCAGATTGTGGCTTCAGTTATATGTGTTGGGGGATTTACTACACAAGACGTTAGATGTCTCATATGGATAGCATGGTGATATGGGCAACCCCTACTAACACATAACTGATCTCAAACCGCCCTTAGAAGAATGAAGATTGCATACTTCTAAGGGTTGGTCTAGGTGGAATCCATTTCCGTGTTTTTGGTTTGTAGAAAATCACATAACTATTATAGAGAATCTTTTATAAAGAGAACGGGGAAAAACAAACATTTTTGAAAAAGGAAGTGTAAAATAAATAAATGAAAAATAGTATACTTACTCCATAGAGATACACTACTTAAAATACAAGTAAAAGTGCAAGATAGACTAGAATGCGCAAGATGTATGTGGACTATGATTCCGACGCTTACAACCACACACTCCAAGAGGAGGGCCCGGTTACCTTAAAGATGCACTCCCATGGAATGCATCGAGAAAACATAATATGAAACTTTTATAGTCACATATTCAAAACTATATGTGGGGTCATTTTAAGTCAGATTCTCCAAGACTATGCATAAGATGGATGATATGTTGTTAGTTATAAACTAATAGTTTAAACAGTTGGAGATCAATATAGAAAAACATATTAAAACATATACCCCCAAACATAATGAAATAATGAATTTGAAGTGTAAGATGCAGAATGATAAGAGAAAGCTTATGTAACCCATCATGGAACTTATGCAATAACCTGTCATGTTTGAATTGTCTAAGAGAGTGTGAGTGTGGTAGTAGTTGTTCTTCATGAAGCTCAAATAATGTGAAATATGACATACTAGGTTTCTCGACCACTTGAATGATGGGTTCATCATCGCATGATTTCAAGAACTCAAGGAACTCTTCATCTAGCTTGGGTGAATCTACAAAATCGGAGTCAGTGACATCATCTTTAAGAAAATCATTGATTTCTTCCATTGTTAACTCCACAACGACCAAGCTAAATTAGGATCCACATTCCACCATAGATTTTGTTTTCTCTTTTCAGGCACTTCAATCAAAGTGGGGTTCGTGTTGGTGTAGAAAGTGGGGTATTGGGGTTTTGAAGTTGTTCATCTTAGATCTAATGTGAGAATGATGGTGATGGAGAAAACCCTACTTTTTCTTGATTTCTCTATTGTTTTTGGTATGGTTTTTTTGATGTATGATGACGTTGAGAACTAGTTATTATGGATTTGATGCTGAAAACATGAAAATAAGAGTTGTTTTAGTATGAAAAACATGAAGATTAGATAAGAAAAGGTAGCTTGGTTAGCAAGTTATACTCATTTGATGGATTCAAATGAGTATAACCAACTTTGGTTGAATGAATGAATGATTGAGAAGATGTTTTGAAGAACTATTGTTATGAAAAAGCAAGATTAAACACTTTGAATGGAAGAAAACCAACTAGATTCAATAAAGGTTGAAGCTTGAAAACAATGTAAATGGAAAACAACGAATTAAAAGTAAATAAAAACAATTAACTAAATTATTATCTCCTACTCCTACTTACTTACAATACTCTTAACTAGACTATCCTAACCAACATATCTATTTTGTGGGCATCTCTACACTTATATATGTGTAGAGATGTTCAAGTTTGCCCTCATCTAATCTTATATTATCCATCAAGCAACCTAATCTAGAACCTTCTTGTGCCTTCTTTTAGTGGATAGGATCAAGCCTTTTGGGCCCAAGCCCATGTCTTTGGGAATTTGAGCCCTTTGGTCTTATGAAGCTTTAGATGCTTAGCCATAGTCTTGCAAAGGGTTGAGCCCTTGATCCTTGAAGCCTTGGAGTGTTTCCTGAGCTTCTGAGTTTTTGGACCCTTGAGTTGATTTTGACATTGTCGTTGACCGTTGACTTTTTGACACTTTCCCCTAGTTGTTCTATGAGGTCCCATTTAGGGTTTTTTTTTTCTCTCCTTTTAGTTCTAGAACACGTCTTTTGACGTATTTGGTCCAGAATAGGGTTGTATCTTGAAAAAGTGATAAGAACATGAGTTTTCTACATTATTGATTATATAATTTGACTAAGTTGAAGCATTATAAGAGGATAAAAATGTATATTTGGGGACTGATCAGTTCGCATAAACTAGAATAATAGGCTCGTGAGTTTGTATGTTGGCCAATTTGTGAATATTTCCAAGAGGAAAGAAAGGACATCATGAAATTTCAATCCAGACTATGTGAATATATTCAAGATGATCGATGGCAGTTCTCTACTGAAATTAACCAAGTACTACAAAAGCTTGGAATCGATATTTTTTCAATACCACAGCCAGATAGCTCTAAATAAGATGCCAGAATCTGGAAAGCTTCTACCACAGGGCAATTCTCAGTGTCAGCGGCGCATGAAGCATTTAGGAAAAAAGTCGCCAAACCACCATGGTGTCGATTCATTTGGAATAGTAAAGTCATTCCCAGAACACAAAGAATCGCATGGAAACTTGAACATGGGGCAGCTCGAACTGATGATCAACTACAGCAAAGGAAAATTCAGCTTACCTCCGATGTTGCCTCTGTCTAAACCAAGCAGAATCTCTGGCTCATGTCCTAATTTCAATGCTCTTTCGCTAAAAGAGTATGGAAGTATGGAAGGGAAATCTTCAACATTCCGAATGAGTTAGAATCTTTTAATGATGTGCAACAACAGGGTAAGCATTATAGTTCACTGATATTGGACATGTGGAAAGCATGCTCTTTGACAGCCATGGTAAGCCTCTGGAATAATAGGAACAAGGTGATGTATGACGCTAAGGAGTCAAGCTTCAAGCAAGTGGCCTTTTTTATCAAGAGAGCAGCAATAAGAGCCTACCACAAATCATCAGGTCACATGGAGAATTTAGTACACGATCTCAAGGTACTGAAATGCTTTAATCTTCAACACAAACTCCACAAATCCCCTAAAATCTTTGAATGTTATTGGCTCTTACCTCCTCCGGGAATTCTTAAGGTTAACACTGATAGATGCTCGAGGGGAAATCCAGGGAGGTCGGGATGGGGATTGGTCCTCAGAAATTATAAGGGGGATTTTTTGGGTGCAGCAAGAGGTGGAATGGGCATAGCGACTAACTACTTAGCTGAAACCATGGCAATTGTGCAAGCCATAAAAAAAAGCTTTGGAACTGGGTTGGAGATATATATGGGTGGAATGTGATTCCTCCTCGGTGATTAAAGCTTTCCAGAATAATACTGTGCATTGGAGATTCAAGCATATGTGGGAAGGATGAAAGATGAAGCTGCATGGATCAATGTCACTCCAATATAGAGAGAGACTAACTTGGGAGCTGATATCTATGCGCAGCATAGAGCTGCTCTTCTTCAAGGAGAAAGTATGTGGTGGGACTCCAGACCTCCTTTCATGAAGAATTTAGAGAACCACTATACTACCTATTTCAGATTTCTCAACTAGAGTCTTTTGTACTAGGAAATATACACATTGTTGTGGTTAACTTTCTTTTGCTACTCTTTTCTATTTATTTTTCATTTCCATGTAACTCTTATTCTTTTATTATTAATCAATTACCTTTTAGAGAAAAAAAAATGTTGGGCAAAGTGTCTTTACTGGGATGGTTTAGAAAATTATGAAGGATCTCAAAGGCAATTGGCTTAAGTGCGAATTGGAGTTTTCTTTGAAATGGTTTAGTGGTGCAGTCCTTCAAAATTGGTGGATTTTTGATGAATGGAGGTTGGCTTTCAAGAGGTGTTAAATTGGAATGGTGATGGTTGGGTGGTGGTTCTTCACAAATCTCAATGACTCGGAGAATTCTTCATCTAGTTTTAGCGTATCCACAAAATTGTGGTTCATATATGCAAAGTAAAGATGTCACAAATTTGTTCCATTTATAAGTCTTTAACGACCAAACTAATTAAATTGAGATCCACTTTCCACCATAGATTTTATATCCTCTTTTCCAGGTACTTCATTTTCTTTGTCCTCTCTGCCTAGAACTTCATAAATTTTCTCAATGTCATTGTCCAAGTGCGTCGAGTTACTTTCCAACACAAGTTCTAGAGTTTCTTCTGTTGGAGTGTTCTCGTGCATATAGTCATCATCATAGAATCTGGAATTCACATGATAGTCAGGTGGATGGTAATGTGTTTTAATTGGTCCTAAATATCAGGATGGGCTTTATCAATCGGCTTTATTATAGTAACACCTTGTTCCTCTTTTTAGTTGGGTTCTGGACTGGTGGGAAGAATATTAGTCTCAGATGTGGAATCTTTTGAACTGGATTGGAGAAAACATAAGGTTGTTGCTATTTGCTGAATTTGTATTGTTTGCTCGACCACTACCTTGTAAAGTTGGTCTGTGATAGATGGTGGAGTGGGAAATGAATTGGACATGGATGGTGATGTGAATGGTAATAGACTTTGGGTGAAACCGCACTCTGACTGACCAGGTGAATATATGAATGATGGTTGACTATTTGTGGTGGAACTCCATGAATTGTTTGCATGCTTATAAAACTCTTGGGTGTATTGGGTACTAGGGAGATTTGAAAATTGAGATTCGTAATCATAAGAATATTCCATAGGAGGTTCGAACTCGGTATATGATGTGCATTGAGACGCCCAATGATATGGACTACCACAATAAGAACAAGGTTCTTGGTTTGCATTATAATTCCATGACGGTTGCGATGTATATTAATATGCCATGGATGCTCAAACAAGGATGATGCACAAATAACATAAATTCATTTTTTTGAATTTGTATATAAAAACTTTGAAAATCTGTAAATTTGATGTTATGCCCTATTCGAAATGGACAGTTGGGCGCAAAACTAGGTGTTGGGCTCTAAACGCTTCAAAAGGGAAGATCACTACTTCACCACGTGGGGTGCTACCAAGAATCTCACTCACAATGAAATAAAGTAGGGGAGTGAGGAAGGTAGCTGGTCCACTAGAATCTAGTAGTTTTCCACTCTTAGGTTGTGTTTGGTTCATGGAAAATGGGAGAAAAGAAAATGTTTTTCTGGATTCTAAATTGTATTAGGTGTTTGGTAGACCATGGAAAATGATAAACAGAGAAAACATTTTCCATTCAAGGACAATAGTGAGGAAAACAACATCCTTTTAAAAAGGAAAGAAGTTGCTTTCCTTTTGTCTGTCCGCCGAGATTTGCTGAAGTTATTCGTCGCCGCTCGAGAGAAACTAGAAAGTCACTCGTGTATAGAGTTATCAAGTTTTAGGTGGGGTTTGATCCAGTGGACTGATAAAGACAAATTTATTTAAACTAACTATTTATGCGTAAACACAAATAATCAATCAACTAAACAAGTGCTTAGATCATTATTCTTACTCTCAAATAATAATGAAGTAATATAAATAGTACAGATTCGTTCCACTCCTAAACTACCAAGACATAAAAGAAATTCAACTAATTTAAATCACAAAGAAACAATGGTGAGAGTAATATTTTGTTGAGAGAATTCTATTCTACGATTATAGTACGGATTCAAATAAATCTAAATTAACTAAACTAATAGAAATAGGATTTTAATGGAAGAGAAAGTTATAGAGAAGAGTAATCAATCCACATAATGATTAGTTTCAAGCAAGAATAGAATTATTCATTGAAAAGAGATCATCTTTAGGTTTTCACACAATGATCCAACCTAAAACCTCAAACTTTATCATCCCTAGCAACAACCTACATTTCTATAGTCATTATTACTAGCATGTAGGATTATTACAACCAAGTCTCTCAACTTAATTATAACAATCCCTAGTTTAATTTACTATATGCTTATTTTGGAAGTCATAAAATAAACTAAACTCATTAAAATACATACACAATCCAATAATTCTACTAAGCAATCTAT
Organism: Coptis chinensis; assembly: GCF_015680905.1. Classification (NCBI taxonomy): domain Eukaryota; kingdom Viridiplantae; phylum Streptophyta; class Magnoliopsida; order Ranunculales; family Ranunculaceae; genus Coptis; species Coptis chinensis. The sequence goes on along the minus strand of NC_141461.1, from coordinate 61,271,648 downwards.
TCCTCATTAGGCTTCATAATCACTCCCTCTAATAGGGGGATTAGCTTAATATCATTGGATTAATTAAACTAAAATAATGGAAGGAAGACATAATGTAAAGAAAAAGTAATTAAATTGAATAAACTAAAGCTTTTATTAAAAGGTTCTAATGGAGGCTACAAACTAAACTCATAAACTAAAAACTAAAAAGGAGAGAGAGAGAGAGAGAGAGAGAGAGAGAACTTGTAGACACCCCATTTTTGCACCCCAGGCATAATTTATTCACGATTTTGCCTTGAATTAAATTTGATCATATAAGGTGATTTGCTTTCTAGAGTCTTCATTTCTATATCCAACTTCTTTCTTTTCATCTTCTTTTCATGTCTATAGAATCTCCTCATCATGATCTAGCTATGCCTGAAGTTTCATTGCTTTCTGAGTTTTAAGCTAAAAATGACCAAAATGCCCTTGTAACCCTTTGAAGCCCAAATCTCATTTTTTCCACTCTTTCTTTGGATGATATTATTTCATATTTTAATTCCCCTTGAAAAATCCTTTGAAATGAGTACAAGCTTGCCTAGGTTCCTTTTGGATTTCAGAAACCCTAATCTTGCCCTATCCCGTTTCAGCCCGTTGTGCGCACTGTTGAGTGCAATGATTTTTTGGAGTAAGATTTCGACCCAAGGATATTTTTAAGAGTTCATGGGCATTCCTAATGGATTAAGAATCATCTTTTGTGAAGAAGAGTTTGCCTAATTTTGACCTGGTCAAAGGGAATTTGCAGCATTGAAAATACGGTTAAAATGGGCCTTTTGTGGATTTTGGACCCGTGCTCGTGGGCTGTGGATCCAGCTCGAGTTGGACCTTTTCATTAGTGTTTATAGACCATTTTCAAGCCTCCAAAAACCTAGAGAACCTTCCTTATTTGTTTGATTTGATTTGATCCCAAAAATCAAGAATATTCTAGAGAATATGCTATTTTGGAGCCTTGTTTAGAAACCCTGGATTATGGGCTCATTAAGGACGTGTAGGGGTTGATTTTTTGCCCTAATCCATCTAAAATATCCAAAGATCAAGGGCCAAGATCGCACCCCTTATCCCACCTCTTGAATCAAGGGCCAGATTTAGGAGGTGCAACCAGAAAGAGATTAAGCCATTGGATTTTTCTTCATCAACACTCAGCCATTAGATCAAACTCATTACCATATTTGAATTCACGCCCAAAAGCTATAAATATGGGTCTCATTCACCCACAAAAAACATCTGGAGCTAAGGATCTAGAGCTAGGAATTCGAAGTTAATAATTTGGACCTAGCTATTCAGAGCTAATAGCCTAGTAGTTTTCTTTTCATGAGTGTTCTTCTCTTTTTTCTTTTCTAGTTCATCATTCTAGAGTAGAATTTCTTTAGTTTAATCTAGAGTTGACGGTAAAATTTCAACTTTGAGGTTTTTCTAATGAAGTTCTTCGTGTTCTTCGTCTTTAGTCTTCTTTTCCCCTCTTTCGATCTTGAGTAGAAGCTTTTTTTCACCAAAAGTTGTTTTTTTCTCAAATTACCTGTTTCAATCCAAAAATCATAGTTGTCAATTCCAAATCAAGTTTATCATCATCATTTATCAACAATCAATCAAGATCATCAATCAATCAATCAATTTACAATCAAGTATGAGGCAACATTCCAAACAAGGTGACATCTTTCTTTTCTCTTTTATTTTAATTAGTATTGCATATTAGGATTATTTGTTTTTTTAAGTTTTACTATAGCATATAGTCATTTGCTTTTAAATAATTTAGTGAAGATCATCCAAATTGGTAGATTAATTTTGCAAGCTTTCTTCGTTCGCCTATCTTAATACATCGTACTTTGACTCCTGAACCCAATAATCATCTAGTTTCGAGGGATAGTCCTTTACATAGGTTTTACTCAACTTTTCCTTAATAAAGTTAGTGGCGACTCTAAAATCAATTGCATAGACTTAGGTACACATTTTTGTGCGTACAGAACTCTAATTTATTCTAACTAATGGAAGGGAGAGAGATAGTTTAGGGCTTTTATTCTCTTATATAATTATACAAAATCGTGCATGGGTTTTTAAATTAGGTTATGGACCCATAAATCAAGTCCATAACCCAATTGGATGAATCTAAGACTTCCAATTCTTATCATATTACTATAGCACGCATTTTCACCAACTTATACTACTCTAATCGAGTCAAAGCCTAAACTATAGGAAAGATCTTTCTGAACCGGTCATTTTGATATAAAATGGTCCCAAATCTGAGGCTTGAGTCCAAAGATATGGCCTTTTGAAGTTATATTGACTTTTTTTCAGCTCTCTAATCCGGTTTGACTTTCACTTAACAGTGTTGACTTGGGCTTTTTAAGGGTTTTTTCTCCTTTAAACTTAGGCTTTGTTCATGGAACTTTTCTAGCAATCACTTTAGCTCCTTTTAGATCATAATTAGTAACGAATTCACATTTATTCAACTCCGAAGCCTTAAATACTCAAAAGCACGTAATTAGTGATAATTCTATATTATTAATAACATAATTGGCTAAATAGAAATATTATTAAAAGGTTTAAACTACAGTTTTGAGCTCTTATCAAACCACCCCCAAACAGCATTTTGCTTGTCCTTAAGCAAATATGTGAAATTAAAATAATTGGCCAAAAATGTATTTTTAACTAGTCTCGTTTTGCTGAGTGCGACTGCATTGACTATATACAATAAGGCCTTAAACCACTAGGAATTCTCGAGATGACGAGTTATAGCCTCGTGAGAGTTTTCTAGATAAGGTACTCACAAACTTCATTTATACTACAATGACAAAGAAATAAAAGTAATTGTTCCCTAATTTATCTCAGAATCTATACATCTCACTAGTATTTAAACAAGGATAATTATTCTAAAACTTAAACTAATACATGCATAATAATCAAATCATCTTAAGATAAACAACTATACAATGAACTATGATATGAAATGCAATGGCAGGTCCGTTTCTGAAACTTTTGGGTAGCATGCCTAAGTAGGTTCTCACAAAGAATGTGTCAAAACACATAACACTCTGATTTTTCCACTCAAATTTGTTAACTCCAGTGTGCAGTGGGCACAAGTTTTCTCATAATCTCAATGACAATCCAAGGAAGCCGAGGTCGATCAAATACATCTACCACTTACTATCACACCAACCTATTCCTAATTTAGCTAGAGGTTTTATTAGGTGATACGGGGTGTAGGTGTGGGTTAAAGAAGGAAGGAAATGGATATTCAAAAAGACAAGTCTGAGAAAATAGGATCTTCATATTATGTAACTAGAGAAAACCTTGTTCTTTTACTTCTACACTTTGTTTCCATCCTTAGCCTTTTTATTTTAGCTTTTTAACTCTTTTTATTCTATTTTTGGAGTTTTTATTTTATTTCTATTTTTCTTTTTCTTTTCTTTCTTTTCTTTGGATGGAAACTTCTTTTCTTTTTTCTTTTTGAAACAACTAACTAATTTTTGTTTACACATGTTTTTCTCTTCTCTTTTCTTCACTCATCCTATTTCTCAGACTTATCCAGATAGGTAGGCTGATTTTTTTATATATTTTTTTATTTTGTTTTATTGGGTAAAAAGATTTGTGGTTTGTGAAAGGGCTAATGAAAGGCTCAGTGGGGCGACTAGCGGATAATAAATTTCATATAGGTGTGAATTTCTAGCTATATCGATCCAAAGAGGGCCTAAATTCTCACTTAGGATATGGTGTGGTGATCAAGCAAGTGGATTTGTGAATTCTCTACTCATAATTTACTTCTCTCTTTTGTCATCACTAAGATATTTCACTCTTATTAGGCTTTTAGGCTAGATGCTCACAGGATATGTATTAAGTACTCTAACCTAGGTCTCAAAAAAATACTGCCAAGTACAATCAAAGATGCTCATGCAAGATGTTCATAAAAAGATACAATGACTATTACCTATATATTAATCTAAGTTTCAAAAATTAAATCCTAATTCAAGTACTACGTGAGATTTCTAAACTAATGTCATCATGGAGAAGGAAACAATACCATTATCACTAAGTGCCTAGTATAAACAATATTTTTTATTTTTAATATTTTATAAAGAAAAGTGCATAATTTACATCCTAAAAGTGCATAATTTTTGCAAATGTTTCTATCCCACCCCCCAAACAATCGAACGTTTTGTCCTCAAAGTGTAAAGAGATAAGGAAAGAATTTACCATAGAAACGTGGTAAAAATTGGAAGTACCGTAAAAAAAATATTATAAAGAAGATATGATAACATGAAACACAATTAAATTGTTATGTACGAACTAAGATGGACTCTACTAGAGTAAACATGACAGGCAAAGGGTGGCAAAAAGATTTGAAATGAAATACCAAAATACGCCACCCCCAAACAAAATTTGGAAACTCTTTTTAAGATTGAAAATTTTTGTGGCCTATACTCCAGAAAGGTAGTATGTTACAAAAATTATATGGGTCTTTTTAAGTCAGATTCCCTAGACTTAATGTGATATATATGTATTAGCATGAAGTTTACCATATATCAATAATCTAAATATTTGTGGATCTTTCCATAAATAGTTAACACGGAATGCACTATCAAACACAATCACGCACCAAGATTTCCTATGACGTGGCTTAGTAAAAAAATGGTTGGATTCTATGAGGGATTAGCTTAGGTGAATGGTGGTCGGGTGGTGCTCTAGGTAGTGTTTGAGAAGGTGGATCATCACAGGCTCTTAAAAACTCATAGAATTCCTCATCTAGCTTGGTCGCATCCACATAATTATGGTATTCATCTCCATCTTTGAGGAATTCATCTATCTTGTCTATTGTGAGATTGAATCCATCTCTCATAGGGGGGATTTCCCGTTACTGAACAGATGACACGTGTATGGGAAATAACCTAAGACTATAGATGTTCAGAATGAGACGAGGACCATCGGATCAGTTCTATGAGTAAGTAATGCCGTGCATAGCACGGGTGTTTAGTAAACATGTGCCAGGCACATGGCTGACCGCCTTCCAACATAACATTTACCCAATCGTTAGGAACTGATGTAGACAGTTCCTGAATATAAGGGAACTGAAGATGGCGATCTTTGATGATAAGGAAGGAATAGTGAAGACATATCTTAGGAGTTTCCTTTTAGATATAATCTTTCCATACACGATGGGACATTATGATCAGCAAGGAAACTTACCTCTCATAAAGATATGGTCTAGATTCAGACTTCCATAAAGAGGGAATTCCTAATATGAAGATAGAGTTCAAAGATGGAAGGGAACTCATAAGCGGTGAAGACAGCCCTAACCCTAGTACTCTCAAAGCTCTTCCTATATAAACCAGAGGGATTTCGCTCTTAAGAACTACGCAAGATAAGGTTTGATTCTCTATAATAAACAAGGAGATACGAAGGCAGCCGTCAGACGGTTCAACCCTGAACTTACAATCATCTTATCCCATATCCATTCATTCAAAGGTTCCAAGATCACAAGGCATAGAGAAAGATTAGGGAAAACTCGAAAAATCCCCTACATCTAGTGGCGCCGTCTGTGGGGACGAAAAGCAGGTAAATATACATTTCAAATGATTCATTTAGCCTAAAAACTCTTACTGTTGTGATGGCAAGATCAAATAAAACAAAGGGTGGCGCTACCACACGCAGCGTCGCTGTGAGAGAAGAAGAGCATGAGACACTTGAAGATGGGGACAACGCTGGTCATCAAGACGCGGACAACCCCCTCCAAAGACCTATGACCAGCACCGACGCCCCAGTAATTCCTAGTGCAGGCCCCAGGAATAACGCTCAAGAGGAGCGTCAATATGGTGAGAATGTTGTCCTCACCAACCCAGAATATGTTCAGGCAATCCAGGCAGTGCAGGCTCTGGAACAGCAAAGGAGCAATCTTGAACGAGAAGTACAGCTGCTGAGGCATCTGTATCAATCTGACACAGGGAAGGAGCCACTTATCGACCTCGATAATGATGACCTTCCAGAAGGTGGTCGTGCAAAGAACCCAAGACGTGGGGTCCATTTCGGCATAAAGACATTTGAGTCGAATACTGGCCGCTTCGGATGAGGACTCGGATACAGTATCTGAACCAGAGTCAACCGACCAGGATCATGATGTCGACCCTCGACACAGAAAAAGAGCTCAGACCAAGAAGCATTCTACTAAAAAAGCTGCCTGGGAAACTGAGAAGAATGACCTGATCCGTCAGATGCATCGGATGATAGGTAAGGGGAGAAAAATGCAAGACTCCCTCATTCAATCAACCATAATAGGGGCAGGCAGATCTCCTTTCGCATCACGGGTGATGAGGAAACCATATCCCCATGGTTACAGACAACCGAAGTTCAGTGTCTTTAGTGGCAAGTCAGATCTGGTGGATCATGTATTCAGGTATCGTGCCACTATGGGACAATATGTGAGATATGACCATGTCATGTGTCAAGAATTCAAAGCCTCCTTATCTTGACATACACTCCAGTGGTACCACAGATTACCTGAGCGTTAGATCAGGTCCTCAAAAAAACTATTTAGGACCTTCATAGACAGGTACTCGTGCAACAAGCATCAACCTAAAAGGATAGATGCATTGTTCAACATCAAGAAAAAAGATGGAGAGGCAATAAGATCCTACATGCAATGGTTCATTGAAATTTCCATCCAAATAGAGTCTTGTGATGAACAAACTGCTATAATAGCTTTTAAATAAAGGTTGGGTGAAAACAACGCCTTATTCGGATCTCTCTTTAGAGAACCACCCCCATGATTTAGAGGAACTCCTTGACAGGGTTGAAACTTATGCAGGGTGGGAAGAAGATGTCCTGAACAGATGTCAAGAAATGAAGAAAGCTAGTCGGATAGTTCCTGGAATTCCTCAAGAAGGGAATGGAAATTCTTCCCCTCGAAAATCAAAGAGAGATCGTAATTGTGGTCTCCAAAGGGCCGAATCCCCATCAAAGGGATGAACTCCCAGAGGAAAATATCGGGATGTAGCCAGTAGTGCAAATGGAAAGCAATAGAAGAAGCCACGTGTGGAAGGAACTGAAGAAGCTCTTCCCTCAATGGATAGAAACTTCGCTCCTCTGAACAAAATGCCAGATGAGGTTTGATAAGAGCCCAAAACTGTAGTTTTAACCCCTTAATAATCATACTTTTAGACCAATTATGTGAGTAATAATTAAGAGTTAACACTGATTACGTGTTTTTATGCATTTCAGGCTTCAAAGTCCATTATGTGCAGAAATGTGCCACTTTAGCAAGATAAAGGAGCAAAAGTCAGCAGAACTTCCGAAGGCCGTATCTTTGGACTCAGACCTCGAAATGGGGCCTACCTTATGTCAAAACGACCGCCTCGGAAAGAGCTTTCCAATGGTCTAAGCCTTGATCCAATCAGATGAGCAGAAGTGGACGAAAAGTCTGTTGAAGCCAACTGTAACTGAAGATGCCTTTTTGGACTGAAAGAATTGGGTTTTGGGCCTGATTCTCTGGCCCAAAACATGGCTCCAAGCCCATGCACGATTTTTGGATCTTGATGTATAAAAACAAAAGCTTAGCTCTTTGTTAATGGTAGATAGTTAATGGTAGCTAGTTAGACCTAAAATAATATAGATAATTCTAGATCTGTTTTAATTAATTAATTAAGTTTTAGTTCCATTTCAATTCTTGTTTTAGTTTAAATCTTTGAATCATTGTTCTTGATTGATTAGATAAATAAAATAGTTAGTTGTCAATTTCGAATTTTGTCATTTCCATTCTAGATCTAATTTAAATTCTTGTTTTTATTCCATTCCAGCCATTAAATTAGATTCATTATTGTTTAATTAAGTAAATCTCAATTTCTTACATTATGTTTAGTTTAAATTTAATCGGAAATGATTGCGTAATGATTCTCGGCTAAACCTCCATTAGAGGGGGTTGAGAAGCCTTGATGAAAGATTGATTCCGATTAACGTAGATTCGTCGTAATTTCCTTTCCACTCTAGAAACGTTTAGTTCACCATGAGAATGGGTTTAATCGTTCACATGCTAGTTATTAATTGGTAGAAATGCCATGTGTAATTAGAGATTAGGAAGAACCAATTGTTCTGCGAAGCAGTTCAATTCGGATTACGACGATTTGTAGTTAATAGGATTAAGTCGAGTTAAGGTGGAATCAATTCCCCTCTAACTCCTTATCATCGAATCAACGTAGCATTCCCTTAGTTATTTTGATAACCGACTAGTTGCATTTTGTGGGTAGTTACATCGTAGTCTAGTTGCCTCATTTGTAAATCTCTCATTGATTTTAAATAGAGTACTTACACGTGAGAACATAGCATACGGAAGGACTAGGAGTGGAACGAATCACTCTACTCCACTATATCTCATAGGATTGAGAGTAGAAATCTTTGATAACATAGCAACATAAATAGTTTAGTTTTACTTACGTTTTGAGTTCATCGTTCATTTCGTAGGAAAGACTAATCATTTTATGTATTATCAAATAACTGATATCAAATGGCGCCGCTGCCATCTTAGTTTCACTTTCGTATTGTTTTCGTAGTATTAGTACTGTTCTTAAAGTCCCATTTCACCCACCCACCCTTGTTTGATTCATACCGTGGGTTGTCCATTTGAGTTGAAAAATTCGGGTAAAATTACATCGAAGCGTCGCCCTCCTGGCCTTGACCACCTAACTCATTGGACATAGAGCGACCGCCCCTTGTAAAGCGACCGCGCTAAAAAAACACTGTAATTTGAAAAATTAGCTTTCTATTTGAGCGACCGCTACTGTGGTTAAATTTTTCGGATTTCGACAGTTTTGACTCGAACTTTGCTCTTTCATATTTTTCAGTGTTCTAACCTGCTATATACACTGAACAAGCGTAAACAAGATGTTATTCATAAGCGAAGCAAGGACGCAATCAGGTACTCCTTTCTTCCACACCTCACCGATCTCCTCGTTTAGAGGTTTATACTAGTATATCGAATTGTTTGGAGTGTTGGCGTGTTTAGCTAAGTTTGGTCTTAGCCTTGTATGAGGTTAAGGTCCGCCAAACAAAACACCGAACATAAATACACAACAACATCAACAATCAAGTCTATCTAGTATACCACACACTACACCTCTAGCTACTATTTCAAATACACCACCGATATAATGGCGGAAGAAAGAGAGACTCTCTCTCGACTTCTACAAAGCCTTGAGCGATAGCCCCAAATCTTGCATCGTTCTAGCGGACCAATGGGGATTTCGAATCCCTCCAAATATTTTTAATTTGTTACCCGCTTTTCATGGATTAGACCATGAAAAACCTTATCACACATACACGCATAGGATTGAACAAGTCCTAACAACATTCCACCATCCTACGGTTGGTACGGAACAAATTAAATTAAGGGTATTCCCTTTCACCTTAGCCGATAAGGCGGCGTCTTGGTTAACTGCCCAAACGCCTAATTCTGTGGACTCGTGGGCTAAACTTGTTCAGCTCTTTATGGAACATTTTTACCCACCCCTAAAGACGGATGAAATGCTTTCCAAGATTCATTTTTTTCGACAAAATCCTCATGAATCATTTTTAGAGGCTTGGAATCGTTTCACCGATCTCCTTATAGAGTGTCCACATCATAACTTAGCGAAAGACACGTTAGTTCGTGCCTTTTTCAAAGGACTTCTACACCACCATAAAGAAGTCCTTGACATAATGAGTGGGGGTAGTTTCTTAAGCAAAGGAGCTTCGGAGGCTTATAAAGTTTTAGAGGACCAAACTAAAGCTTAAATAACAACGGGGGTAGTGACGATTACTCCGCTCCGCTAGTTCTTCTTCCACGATTAAGGCTACCAAGTATGTTTGAGGTTAAATCAGATCCCGAGCTTAAAACTCTAATTAAATCCTTCACAAAAAGGTAGAGGCCATTTCGTACAACAAAAGCCAATCCCGTCATGAATGTAAATTCAAATCCATGTAGTTTCATTGAGCCCCGAAAGCATCCCGACTCACACTGTCCTATTGCCTATGAACAAGCTTGTTCCATTAATAGTGAACCTAACGCCCCTTGGAGACAAAATCCCAACTTCGGTTGGAGAAATAACCAAAATGTCACACCTCAAGGGTACAATAATCAATATGTTAGGCCTACGCACAGCTTTAACCAAACCCCACTACGACAAGATTGTGGTCGGGGAATTTTAATAATTATAACAACCAAGTGCAACCTCGACAAGGTCAAGCACAAGGTCAAAGTAGTTATAATAATTTTAATGCTAATAGAGGTATCGTTCTGGTAAATAATAACTACCAAAATCCACCCATAAATAATACACGTGAAATAGTTCCAGTCACACCACCCGTAACCACTACACCCACACAACCGGATCGTCTTTTCCAAACCATGGCTCAATCTAACCAACAGCTTCTACAATCCGTTAATAATTTAACCAAACAGTTGGCTCAAGATAAAGCCCAACCCAAAGGTGTGTTTCCAAGTAACAAAATACCTAATCCTAAAACAACAAATACAGCCTTTGAGGTAACCAATAATACTAGTAATGAGTATGAAAATGTAGGTGAGCTAAAGGCCATCACCACCCTCCGTTCTGGTAGAGTGGTTGATAACAAAGTAACTATGCCTATAGTTACCCCACCAGTAGCCCCTACACCTGCTATATTACTAGATACCGAAATAGAAACTGAAGAGCCTACCACTGTAGAGGTACCAGTTACAACACAACCTAAGAAACAGGACACCACGGTTAAACACCCAGGTAATACCATTGCTAAATATAGACAGAAACCACCGTTTCCACAAAAATTAGCCATGTTAACTAGGGATACAAATTACGAGGAGATTAGGGATGTTTTCAAGAATCTAACTATAAACCTTCCCTTCCTCGAAGCTATAAAAAAGCTACCACACCATGCTAAGTTTCTTAAGGAATTGTGTACTACTAGGCGTAAGACCAATATACCAAAAGACGCCTTTTTAACAGAACAATTCCCAACTCTATCGGAACATAATGGAATTGTTAAGTACAAGGACCCCGGGTCGCCCCATTTGCATACAATGCACCTTAGGAGATTCCTATCTGACGACCGCGTTATTAGAGATTTGGGGCTAGTGTCAACTTACTCCCGTTTTATTTGTATAGACAAATAGGTCTAGACGAGATGCAACCCACTAGAATGACGTTGCAATTAGCTGATCGGTCTATTAAGTATCCTAAGGGTGTCGTCGAAAATGTTCGGTAAAAATTCAGGATTTTTACTATCCGGCTGATTTTGTCATCCTCGACACAGAAGTCGTTAATGACTCTGTCCCGATCATCTTAGGGTGTCCTTTTCTGGCAACTGCCAATGCGCTCATTAATTGCCGTGATGGTTCAATGTCCATTTCTTTTGGTCATCTTGCTGTTGAAGTCAATGTTTTTAAAACAAAGACACAGTTACCCGATTCGTCTATGGATGGAGAGGTTAGCATGATCGAGAGCTTTGCTCGAGATTATTTCAACAACACGTTCCATGATAATCATATGCCCAAATTTCTTTCCTTTGGAAGATCATACTCCAACAATTCCATCCCTACACTAGCCGATACACATATTACGGATGAGGAGGAGATAGATGACTTTCTCAAAGATATAAAGAACTATCATAGTAACGAGGATATGACCAATCTAGATGAGCAATTCGAGGAGTTTCTTCGAGCAGGTGATGAATCACCCTATCAAGAACTACTTTGCACAACATCCACCTCGATTCCCCTCCTTCCACCCTTTCAAAGGAATCTCGAGTTTGCACTCGATCCTGTTGTTTCTTCTGTGCTTCATAATTTTTTAAATCCACCGAGTGAACAACTACTACAGAAGGACAAACCATTTGACACCTTCATTTTCAGAATTGAGACAGTCCCTACACACACAATGAATGAGTTTTATGCTAAAACCACATCCTCATTGCTTACAAGCTGTCTTTCTACAACTTATCCATATCCACCATATTCTCCACAACCATTCACTTTTCCACACTTATTTACTAGAACACCCACTCATTCAAAAATGAAAAAGAAGGGGCATGCTAGGTTACGTAATAAGGTTATCCGACTTCGCTTTCATTTCACTAGGTTGAGTCATAGGAAATCTTGGTGCTTGATTGTGTTTGGATATGTTTTCTGGGATATTTATTTATGGAATGATCCACAACTATTTCGGTTGTTGATATATGATAAACTGCATGTTCATACATACGTCTAGATAAAGTCTCGAGTATCTGACTATAAACGACTCAACTTTTGTGTTTGGTGCATTTCCTTTCATTTCCATATATTGGTGAGTGCACCATTAAGGTAACCGGGCCCTCCCTATGGAGTGTGTGGCTGTAAGTACCGGATCCTAAGTCCACGGTTAAACATAATTCACGTTTTCCACTCTTGCATGTTTTCTCGGAATTTTGAGTTATGTTTCTCTATGGGGTGAATTATGTCTTTTTGTTTATAGTTTTCTTTTTTAAAAAAAAAAAAAAAAAATATATATATATATATATATATATATATATATATATATATATATATATATATATATATATATATATAAAGCATAGTAACCTAGGAAGTCTCGAATCGACTTTAAAAGACCATCGCTAAAACAAATTTTCTAAGCTTCGTTGTAAAAATTTGTTTGGGGTGGGGTGTTCGTGTTTCGCATACTAAATATTTATGTCCCATTAGAGTTGCTTAGGCCGTTTTATTGTATTACGATTCGGGTTGACATAATCCATGAATTTGGATTTCAATTGTTCGCATAACGTACGTCATGCACACACTTCGAGGCGTTTTCCACTATCTTATATGTCATCCACGGTCGGAATGGAGTGTTTTATGGATCATTGGATTGGAAATTCTCTCCTGATCATTTCCATATCTCATTCGCAAAAATCGGACCGGTAACAAAGCGCCAATTTTGATTTGAAGTTCGCGAAAAATTGGAAAAAAATACACAAAAATTCGATTTTGGGCTTGGGCCCAACCAGCTTCATCGGACAACAAGACGCAGCGCTTTACCTCCCACCAACAGGCGTTTTTCTTCTTCCTCCATTCCGCCATTAATGCCCAAAAGCTTGAAACAAATAAAAAAAATATAATAAAAAGAAAACCTAAATTAACCCATGCCCCCAAATCAAATCCCAACCCAAATCAATTCCAAACACCACCGACGACCACCACTACCGATTTCCATCACTAAAAACCACCCAAAATTCAAAATTTTAGTGCTGCCGTGCCACCACTCGACCACCACCACCATTTGCATCAACCGGTCTATTAAAATCCCACCACCACATCACATTCAAACCCCCACTACATTCCAAACTTCCAATGGCTCAACAACGCCCGAATTTTGCGGAGCAAGCTTTTACCGCCGACCACTTCGCGCCGTTTTACGGTGACGAGATGATCACTTTCGAGATCGAGTAGCTTGTGGTACTTTCGACCGAGGCCTATTACCCACGAGGACTTAGTCCGACGGGTTCTACGATTCGAGGGAGTTGGAAGGGACTAGGATTTTTGTAGTTGTGGCGAAGAAGAGGAAGGAAGTGACGATGGGTTGTTGGTGAGATTCTAGGCATTCCACCTAGAATCCATCCGATGTCACCCTGCAGGAGTCCCGGCATAATGGGGTAGAACCATTGATGCACGAGACAGTTATTGGGGGACTACAATGCGAGATCGTGATTGTTTTCGACAAGCTTTTCGAGGACCAACCAACCGCTACAAACTCGATGGATTAACGCCGTCGAGGGAAGGGGAAGGTCGGCGATATCGGCCTGAATCGCCTCCATATCTTATGGATACTCTAGAGCGGAAGTATGACTTCTGCATCTTAGAGTTTTACATCGAGCATGATTAGGGGGTAGGGAGGACTGTTGCCCTCTCTCCCCGTGTTGATAACAAAGATCATGCTCAAGTTGAGAGCGGCTCAGCGATCGATCGGACATACATCACTCTCCACCGTAACCCTCGTGATCTTTAAGGAGTGTGTCCAACGGGTTTGGAGATTGGCTGAGGATAGAGAAGAAGAAGAAGAGGATGGAGGAGCTGAGAATGCCGAGGAGGCTAGGGGCCATCAGGATGCCTCCGAGGACGAGGAGGACTTGACCGTTTTGACGCGGATGCCTTGGAGAGGTCTTTGGACGGATGCGAACACATGGCTGTGATCCATCGAGGCATGCGTTAAGCTGAACACTATCTGTGAAGACCTCCGGACTCGACAGCAACAACGATGCATCACAACTTCAAGCTCCGCACCTAGAGAGAGGAGGAGAGAACGATGAGATGAGCTAGAAGCAGAAGGCGCGCGAGCCGGGACGAGATGTCGACTCGATTCCCACCTCGGGGACTCTCTTCGAGGACACACCATCCGGCGTCCGCCGCCGCCGAAGGGCGAATAATGGTGGCTCTTCGGGGCTTCGAGCTCGAGAGATCTCCGAGCATGTTCCCTCCGCCACCCGGCCCGAGTAGCTAGGGATAGTATAGTTTGATGTTATTTGTTATTTGTAATTTCATTATTGTTATTTATTTTAATGCAAGTTTATTTCCGTAATTTGAATTTTTGTAGTGTAATGTACTCAATGAAAATTTTAATATAAGGGGTTATTTTCAGTATGAGTGGTTGTTTCATATTAATCCCACCTTCCCAACTTGTTGGGGGTGGTTTTATCAATTCAAGCATTATTTGAATAACCCTCGTGTTAGAATTTATTATGAGTCAAGGTGAAAATATGGCCGTTTAGGCATATCTATGATTGAATATCATTGTAGGATGAAATCTAGATTAAATAGGTACATTCTATCATAAAATCAACCTAAAAGATCTTGGGTTTGAATTAGAATCAAGGATATGAGTTGTTTCCGCTGGTTTGAAAATTTTAGGATTTTCTGAAACCGCCGTAATTAGTTTTGGCAACTTCCCGATCCATTTTAGCAACTTTAAACCTATATAAACTTGATACAATCTATCCTCACAACTCACACTACATATAAACTCCATCACTCACCTTTCACTCCCCGCGATTCCCTCGTTTCGCTCATTTTCCGAAGTTTCGCGAACTCCGAAAGCTTCTTCGCTTCTACAGGAGCGCACTCGCGCTCTGTATATTTTTTCTGAGTTTTTGTCAGAGCGCGCTCGCGCCCAAGCTGAGCGCGACCCGCGCTCAAACACTGGAAATTTCAATTTCTTCAGAGCGCGCTCGCGCCCTATCAGAGCGCACTCGCGCCCTAACTTCCGTGGACCAGAAAATTTCCAATTTTTCGCGCGTAGTATCCGGATCATTCGCAGCTATTCCAAAGCGTAATTTTGAGATGACATCTCCAACATTGATACCGGAACAGTCTTTCGAAGATTTGTTCCAAAGCACTACTTATGGTGCTTGGTTTCACGGGTTTATCACATTCGCTGGTGGGAGCCGCTTATGGTAAGACCGATGCACTTTATTCTCCAACACTAGCATCTTATTTTTACAATAACTGCATTTTCTTTGAAAGACCGTGATGGAGAACAAGTGTTCTCCATCAACATTGATAATGAACCAATGGAAATTACCGTGTTCTTGCTAGCATTTGTTCTTGGACTTGCTATGCCCGCTGAAATACAAGACCCATGGTGCTATTGGGTCGATAATATGTATGTCTACACTTACGAAGTTTTGCATGAGTCGTATGGCGCGGGCATTTTCGTGATTGAGGACCAAGGGGAATATAACGTAGCCTTTGGTAGCCCTGTCCATTAACATAGGAACTGTTATGTTTTGGATCATGCTAAACATTTTTAGGGAATGGCGTTTTCTTACGTGAATGATGCCACTTGCAGCGTCTTCCTTGCTTTAGCCACGGGACGATGTGTCATGACCTTCCCGAACCTTGATGTCTAGTTTAGCTCGATCCCATAGCATGAGGCATAAGTACCTTCTTATGCCCGCTCTAGTTCTCGATTATGCTATGTTTCTTTCCTATTTTTGTACACGCTTCACGGATTGGATTACTATCGATTAATCGCATCGCACCCACCAATAGTATTATTCGATCTTTTCGTGCAATGACTTGGCAAGGGTGGAGGATACAACCTCATCTGGTTGCACCCTACACCCCGCCGGACCATTCAAGTGGCTCTTAATAGGTTAGCAATCATAGATGATAAATGGCGGGAAGCCGGCAAATTATCATGGCATGGCAGACGCTTGAAGGAACCTCACTTCTTTATGGAAGAAGAGGATGAGTAAGATGATGAGTAATGCGGGGGGATAAGGTAAGTTTTCATTCTAGTTGTGTCCGCTTATGTCCCAAGCAATTTCATTCTTGTTAACCCCATAATGGGTAGAACCTCGTGATAGAGTTGTGTCAATTTTATTTCCTATATTAGTACGTTCTAACTTTGTTTTGCAGATATTATTGAATTTCACGCGTTTCAATGGTATTTTTCCTACCCTCTTTATTTAAATGCTTTGAGGACAAAGCATGCTTTTTTGTTTGGGGATAGAAACACGTGTAATTAAGGCATCTGTTAGGATATAGATATGTATAATATGAATTTGTTTCTAGTTAAAATTTCAAAAATTCAAAAATATAAATAAATAAGTTATGCTATACACTTAGGAATATTGGTATTGTTTCTTTCTCCATGCTCTTAACAATCTAGAAGTCTCAATGAGTCAATTTGCATCGTAATAATTGTTAGAAACTTAGGTTAATATGTAGGTAATAATCTTTGCATCTATCTATAAATATATTACATGAGTATCTATGATTGTTAGCATAAGTTTTGAAATCTAGGCTAGAGTACTTATTCTACAAATCCTGTGAGAATATAGCCTAAAAGCCTTATATGTTTAAATATTTGAGAAATGACACAAGGGAGAAGTAAAATCCGGATAGAGAAATCACACGTCCACTTGCTTGATCACTATGTCATATCCTAAGCGAGAATTTAGGCCCTTTTGGATCGATATAGCCAAAATTCAAACCTAGGAATTATTTCCCACTAATTAGCCCCTCTGAAGCCTTTCTTTAGCCTTTCATAAACCACAATCCCTTTACCCTTACAAAACAAAAACAAAATAAATAATAAATAAATAAATCAACCTACCCAATTTAGAATAAGTCCGAGAATAGAATGAGGAATAAAGAAGAAGAGAAAAACCTGCGGTAAACAAAAGTTAGTTAATTGCTTGAGGAAAATAAAGGAAAGAAGTTTCCATCCAAGGAAAATAAAAAATAAAAATAGAAATAAAATAAAAACTCCAAAAAATAGAATAAAAGGGAGTCAAAAGCCAAAAAAAAAAAAAAAAAAAAAGAAAAGAAAAAAAAAATATGGCTAAGGATGGAAACAAAGTGTAGAAGCGTATAAATAATAAGGTTTTCTCTAGTTAATAATATGAAGACTCTATTATCTCATACTTGTCCTTTTTGAATATCCATTTCCTTCATTCTTAAACCATCTCCTAATCCCGAAACACCTAATAAAGACATCTAGCTCAATTAGGAATATGTTAGTGTGATAGTAAGTGGCGGATGTGTTTGATCGACCGACTTCCTTGTGTATCATTGAGATTGTAAGGTAAAGTGTGCCCTTGTGTGCACTAGAGAGTAAATAAACTTGAGTGGAAAAATTAGAGTGTTGTATCTTGACTATTATTGTGAGAACTACTTAAGGACATTTATTCCGAAGTTTTAAACGGACCTCGCTAGACATTTCATAGTATTACTATCATTGTATATATGTTTATTTATAGATGATTGATTATTATGCATATATTAGCTTAGGTTTTGACTTGATTACTCTATATGCATTGCTAATGAGAGGTATAGTTAATTTAGAGCATGAATAAGGAAACAATAGTTTTATTTCTTAGTCGTTGTAGTATAGATGAAGTTTGTGAGTACCTTCATCGAAAACTCTCACGAGGCTATAACTCGTCCACTAGGAATTCCTAGTGGTTTAAGGCCTTGTTGCATATGGTCAATGCAATCGCACTTTCGGCTTGAAGAAGAAGTAGATAGAACTCCATTTTTGGTCACTTTAATTTCTCATCTTTGCTTGAGGACAAGCAAAATGCTGTTTGGGGGTGGTTTGATAAGAGCCCAAAACTGTAGTTTTAACCCCTTAATAATCATACTTTTAGACCAATTATGTGAGTAATAATTAAGAGTTAACACTGATTACGTGTTTTTATGCATTTCAGGCTTCAAAGTCCATTATGTGCAGAAATGTGCCACTTTAGCAAGATAAAGGAGCAAAAGTCAGCAGAACTTCCGAAGGCCGTATCTTTGGACTCAGACCTCGGAATGGGGCCTACCTTATGTCAAAACAACCGGCTCGGAAAGAGCTTTCCAATGGTTTAAGCCTTGATCCAATCAAAGGAGCAGAAATGGACGAAAAGTCTGTTGAAGCCAACTGCAGTTGAAGAGGCCTTTTTGGACTGAAAGAATTGGGTTTTGGGCCTGATTCTCTGGCCCAAAACATGTCTCCAAGCCCATGCACGATTTTTGGATCTGGATGTATAAAAACAAAAGCTTAGCTCTTTGTTAATGGTAGATAGTTAATGGTAGCTAGTTAGACCTAAAATAATATAGATAATTCTAGATCTGTTTTAATTAATTAATTAAGTTTTAGTTCCATTTCAATTCTTGTTTTAGTTTAAATCTTTGAATCATTGTTCTTGATTGATTAGATAAATAAAATAGTTAGTTGTCAATTTCGAATTTTGTCATTTCCATTCTAGATCTAATTTAAATTCTTGTTTTTATTCCATTCCAGCCATTAAATTAGATTCATTATTGTTTAATTAAGTAAATCTCAATTTCTTACATTATGTTTAGTTTTAATTTAATCGGAAATGATTGCGTAATGATTCTCGGCTAAACCTCCATTAGAGGGGGTTGAGAAGCCTTGATGAAAGCTTGATTCCGATTAACGTAGATTCGTCGTAATTTCCCTTCCACTCTAGAAACGTTTAGTTCACCATGAGAATGGGTTTAATCGTTCACATGCTAGTTATTAATTGGTAGAAATGTCATGTGTAATTAGAGATTAGGAAGAACCAATTGTTCTGCGAAGCAGTTCAATTCGGATTACGACGATTTGTAGTTAATAGGATTAAGTCGAGTTAAGGTGGAATCAATTCCCCTCTAACTCCTTATCATCGAATCAACGTAGCATTCCCTTAGTTATTTTGATAACCGACTAGTTGCATTTTGTGGGTAGTTGCATCGTAGTCTAGTTGCCTCATTCATAAATCTCTCATTGACTTTAAGTAGAGTACTTACACATGAGAACATAGCATACGGAAGGACTAGGAGTGGAACGAATCACTCTACTCCACTATATCTCATAGGATTGAGAGTAAAAATCTTTGATAACATAGCAACATAAATAGTTTAGTTTTACTTACGTTTTGAGTTCATCGTTCATTTCGTAGGTAAGACTATTCATTTTAATCGTTTATCAAGGTTCTGGACTCGATAAAAAATTAGAGTTACCTTAAATGGCCAGCTCCACTTAAGTCAGGTTCCCTCTGTACTAGAGACCAAAGAACCAAGTGCAAGTTCCATAAGAGTAAGGGTCACAGCACCAGAGCCTACAGGACCCTGAAAAATGAACTACAAGATCTTATTGAAATGAGGTATTTGAAGCAATTTGTGGCAAACGAATAGGCAAATACAGTATAGCCTGAGGAGATCAATACGTTAGTTAAGGACCCCTAATGTACTGGACCGCTCAATGGTCGACTCCAGATAAATATGATTTATGGTAAAGCAAGTAAATGAGGTGGATAGGTCATTGACAAGGGTGCGCGATATCAAATGTGCATCGCCAAGCAGAAGAGGATCATGAGCAGCGAGCTGACTACAGGAGCTCAGGTTAACACGGTACCCCAAAAAGATCCGCTCATTCTTTTCACTAAAGTTGATTGCCTTAACATCCAAAGCCCACATGAGGATGCGCTGGTTCTCACACTCCCTTTCAGAGATTATGATTTGCACCACATATTAGTGGACCCAGGCAGTTCAGCAAATGTACTCTACTATGATGCATTCAAAAAGTTGCAGATCCCAGATGCGGAGATGGTTGCCACTAACTCCAACCTGTATGGATTCAGTGGGGACAAAGTCCTCATAGTTGGAGAGATCTAGTTACATGTAGCCACTGGTCTGGTAACCCTTATCATAAATTTTGTTGTTGTAAAAGCTAACACACCATATCACATGATTTTAGGCAGGACCTGGCTGCACAGACTCAGAGCCGTTCCCACCACCTATCACCAATGTCTAAAATTCCCACATCATGGGAAAATTGAGACAATCAGAGGAGATCAGGTGGATGCCAAGACGTGCTATGCTTTGGCAACAAAGCAGTCCCCATCCCTTTTGAACCAATGTAGGTGGGGCCACCCGCCAAATAGCAATTACAGTTGGATCCCTCTTTCCCGAACCTGGTCCTAAGAGAGAGGGAGGATCCCCCCTCACTAGAGCCGTTGGAAGATGTGGATATTGGGGGAGGCAGCTCCCTAAAAACCACTTTCATCAGCACCATGTTGAGTTCTGAAGAGTGCATGGCTCTGATACAGTTCCTCCGAGAACACAAGGATGTGTTTGCTTGGTCGTTTGGAGAAATGTCATGTATTGATCCCCATGTGGCATGCCACCGACTCAATGTCCATAGTGATGCCATAATAGTCAAGCAGAAACCAAGGAAAATAGGTGCTGACAGATCCAAAGTTGTAAAAGTCAAAGTCGAAAAGCTAAAAGCAGCTAAATTTGTTAGAGAAATCAATTTTCCCACTTGGATTTCTAATATTGTCCCAGTAAGAAAGAATAATGGGTCATGGAGAATCTGTATCGACTTCACAGATTTGAACCGTGCATGTCCGAAGGATAGCTACCCTCTGCCACGAATTGACAAATTGGTGGATGCAACGGCTGGACATGAACTATTGTCTTTCACAGATAGGTCGTCTGGTTATAACCAGATCCCCTTGCATGAAGAGGACCACAAACATGCTAGTTTCACAATTGAGGATGGCCTGTACTGCTATCAAGTCATGTCGTTCGGGCTGAAAAATGCAGGGGCTACATACAAGCGATTGGAAAACAAGATGTTCAAAGGATTGATAGGCGACATTGTGGAGGTGTATGTAGACGATCTTTTGATCAAAAGCCTGAGACAAGGAGATCATCTCTCCCACCTAAAGCGTGCATTCGACATTCTCAGTGACTATCGCATGAAGCTCAACCCTACAAAATGTGTTTTAGCTGTCTCATCAAGGAAGTTTCTGGGGTATCTAGTTACCAAAAGAGGAATTGAGGCAAACCCAGATTAAATCCGGGCACTCCTAAATATGCCCTCACCTAAAAATATGAAAGAGGTTAAAAAGGTAGCGGGCAGGTTAGCAGCTCTGAACAGGTTCATCTCCAAGAGTTCATATAAGTGCAAACCTCTCTTTCAGTTACTGCGAAAGAATACCTCATTTGCATGGATGGAAGAATGTCAGAAAGCATTTGATCAACTCAAAACATACTTGGGGGCACCACCAATCCTTTCCAAGCCAGTTGATGGAGAGGTCTTGGGTCTTTATCTCTGTTCATCCGACTACGGTATCAACTCTGTACTAATACGCGTGGATGAAAAGAAGGTTGAAAAGCCTGTCTATTTCTTGAGCCGCACACTTCTACTAGCTGAAACAAGGTACCCAAAACTCAAAAGAGTGGCTTTAGCACTTGTCTTTGCAACAGAGAAGTTGTGACCATACTTCCAGTCCCACACTACCGAGTAATCACAGAGTACCAATTGCGGCCAGTTCTAGAAAGACCAAATAGGTCAGGGAGGCTAGCAAAATGGTTTGTGCAACTGTTAGAATATGATATTATTTACGTCCCTAGAATTTCATAAAAGGATCAAGCACTAGTAGAATTCTTGGGGGATTTCCCAATGACCTACACAGGGTACGACTCAACTATCCCCAGTTCAGATGATCGTATCTAGCCTGAATCTCTAGAAAACCATCTAGATCCCTGAGAACCAAGCTCTGGGTGGCGGTTGTTTGTGGATGGATCACCAAATGACAAAGGCGTAGGAATTGGAGCTGTGTTAGTCACTCCTGACAATATGTGACTGGAGGAATCCATCCAATTAGGTTGGAATGCTTCCAACAACGAGGTAGAATATGAAGCCACTCTTGCTGGCCTCATAATGGCTCTTGATCTGGGACTGACACACCTCATAGTTTTTAGTGACTCACAGTTGGTTGTCTTTCACGTTGATGGTGGGTACGAGGCCAGGGATGAACGAATGGCAAAATACCTAGAACTGGTAAGGGGCCTTCAGAGCAAGTTTGAGAACATTCAGTTCTATCAGCTACCTCGGTCATCCAATAAACACGCAGATGCTTTAGCATATGTTGCCTCAATGCTGGGAAACAGCGAGTCTCGTTCAATCCCTATCGAGTTCCAAGAGAAATCTAGCATTCAAGTCCCAGTTACAACAGTCTGTGTTGTTCCAGCCATTACTCCAACATGGATGGATCCATATAGGTTCTACCTCAAAGAAGGGACACTCCCTGAAGATTAGAGTATGGCAAGGCATCTGCTTGCAAAGATACATAGATTCACCCTTGTAGGAGACGATATGTACAAGAAGTCCTTTCTGGGATCCATCTCAGATGTCTCTCCCCAGATCTCGCTAAACAGGTTATGCGAGAAGCTCATGAAGGAATTTGTGGCAACCATGCTTGGGGCAGAACTCTAGTTCTCAAGATCTTAAGGCAAGGATGTTTTTGGCCTTATATGCAAAAGGATGCGCAAGTTTTTGCCCGCAAGTGCGAAAAAGTGTCAACGATTCGCTCCACTTATCCATGCTCCAGCAACAAAACTGCACCCATTGGCCAGCCCATGGCCATTCGCATAGTGGGGCACTGACATTGTAGGACCCCTACCACCTGCGTCGGGCAATGTCAGGTTCTTGTTGGTCGCAACAAATTACTTCACCAAGTAGATAGAACCAGTTCCTCTTATCTTCATTCGAGAATAGGACGTTAGAAAGTTCATTAGGAACAACATTGTCTGCAGGTTTGGCATACCCAAAGTTATCATTTCAGATAATGGGCAACAGTTTGCTGGAGAACTGGTTGTTGAACTATGTGAAGAGTTCCACATCACCCATCTGTTCTCAACTCCAAGATACCCATAAGGCAATGGCCAGGCTGAAGCCTCTAACAATGTCATCTTGGATAACATGAAGCATAAATTAGATGACACAAAAGGTTTATGGGTCGAAGAGCTACCTAAGGTCCTATGGGCATACCGAACTACACCCAGGCAGTCAACTGGTGAGTCTCCATTTTCACTAACCTACAGAACTGAAGCTGTCATACCTCCAAAACTGGTAGCTCCCACTCAAAAATCAGATGTTGTGCACACTCTGGACAACAACGAGCTGTTATGCAGAGAAATGGATCTCCTATATGGAAAGCGAGAAGGTGCCGCACTTCGCTTAGCTGCTAAGCAACAGACTTTGAAGAGATCATATGATAAGAGAGTCCGAATTTGATCTTTCAAAACTGGCGATTTGGTTCTCCGTGAGATCCCAGAGCTCAATAGCAAACTTGGACCTAACTGGGAAGGACCATACATCATCGACAAGGTTGGTTGAACTGGTTTTTACTTACCTAAGCACTGTTGAAGGTGACGTTCTTGTCAAACCATGGAACGGACAACACCTTTGCAAGTACTATCAGTAAATTGCTATTTCATGCTTTGTTATGCATATTTCACCATCAATAAAGTTCTTCACTTTGCAATCAAATATATCCCTTGCACGTTCTTTATAATTCTCAATGGACTAAGCCTTTAGGGAATTATTTGCTCACTATCTATTCAAGAATATTGTACGCCAATTTACTTTAGAACCAGTGATACTGAGTACGGGAAAGTCGAACAAACAGTTCCTTTCTCAGCCCTATGCAGCTGAAACTGTATGCCAGTTCTTTTAAACTGCAAATATCCTTTTAACCACGCTTAACTGTTCAGTAAACTGTATGCCGGTTTGACTTGGAACAAGAGATAGTGTTCTTGCGAGCCTGAACTGTATCCCGGTTCAAGCACTCTCAAAACATCAAACGCAGGAGTTGCTAGGAAGATCTGGGTGGGATCCAGATCCTAGCACACCATTATTGGCGAACAGGCGATCGGCATGATGGTCTTTGAGGAAGACTCCTCCTCCTTGGCCATTCAGCAATAACTTTTTTATTTTTTTTAAAAAATAAATTGGTCCTATCATTATTAAACACAGTGTTGTGCTCATGGCACTAAGTTGCTTTCGTAAAGGCATATGCCTCTATGCAATCGAACTTTCAGTTACAGTTAAGTTGAAATGGCTCCCATGACATCCTGATCAGATTCTGGTTATGCCTCATCTTAAACTGTTTAGCCTGCTAGGGTCACCTATTGTTGTTCCAAATGAACTTTGGGGGCAATAGAGGTAGAGTATGCACAGTAATATATATAATGTAACATAGAACACTTCTAAGGCATACACAAAATAGAAGAGCTACAGAGCTCAGTAAGTAAATAGCATGCATAAAATAGAAGAGCTATAGAGCTATAGAGCTCAGTAAAGTAAATTGTATATGAGCTACATAGCCCAATATTACATACCCATAGAATAATTGTTTATGTGAATCATCAACTGAAAGGCTTATAAAGCAAAGGTAGAATCAAACTTTGGTTCACCATCAGTGCTTGTTGTTGTACTATCAGATTATGTGGTTGGATAAGCTAGAATGGTTGGCTGAACAGAACATTCACCTTAAACAGGAACTGGTAGAAAAGGAAGTTGAATGGGAGACATATCATCATCAGTGTCTTCTTCAGAGGATAAGGAAGCATCAAGCATAAGTTCTTCCTAGATAGCTGAGATACTGATGTTTAGATCAGGAAACAAGATGAAAGGGTTGGTTACTCGCCCCTGAGCATCCAGCTAAGAGACATTTCTAGTAGCCTCAATAGCCTCCTCAAATTTAACTTGTCTGGCAGCCTCGAACGACTCTTGAGAAACATCAAGTACTCTTAGAGCAAAGCTAACGGCATTTTTAGCTGACCTCTTCCTCACCTCCTTCACCACTTGAGAATAGAACTTGGAGGTCTCTGCCAAGAGATCACCAGTCTTCTTATTAGAGCAAAGACATTTTTCTTTTAGGGCCCTCTCATAACCTGACATGACCTCATTTGCGTGACCAATGGCTTGCCCAAGTGTCCTCATCTCAGTGTCCTTACGGTAGTGAAGTAGGCACGCAATTCCAAGAATTTCACTTTCCAAATGGCAGCATCAGCAGCTCCTTTTTGGGCTATCTCCAGAGAGCTCTGAAGGTTGGAGATAGTATCTCTCATGTTCCTGAAGCCAGTATCAAATTTCTTCTCTTTCGCCAAGACCTGGTCAACCTGGATCTGCAGCTCAGTAGCTCTCTTCTCAGTAGCTTCTTTTGCCCAGTTCAGCTCACCAGTAGCCATGGCATCAGTGGATGTATCGGTGGTGGCCGCAAAGATGGGGTCTTTCAAAGCCAAGAAGTTATTCACTAACTGGAGAAGAACATAGGATGTGTAAGTACCACAATGAGAAAAACCAAACATTGAACAAAGAAGAAAGTCTTACCTTGGCAATGTGAACAACAGAGCGACAATAGGACAGGTTCAAGGTCCCAGCTATATTGGCTTCAGCCTTATTAACTGGAAGTCGCGTAGCTTCCAAAACTCTAAGCATAATATCAACAGCTTTAACAGAATGTTTGTTGGTAACAGGTTGTTCATCAGTTCATCCCCAACGCCTCATCTCCACTATCATCTCCTGACAAGCTTCTTTTTGTGTGTGAGATGGTATATGGATGATGTAGATAGATGATGGTCGTTAAACAAAATAGAAGCATATCAAAACCTAATTATCCCTCAATAAGTAAAGGATGAGTAGGGTATCGTTCCACTTTTAAATGTATGTTTATATGGAAAGACGGGACTGGAAAGGGGGTTTGAGGGATTAAAAACTATTATTATATATTTTAGATTCTAATGCTAAACTAAACTAAATTAACTTAAACTAAACTAAACTAAACTATTGAGAATTTATAAGAAAGGGAATTCAAGATATTAGAATCCACCAATACTTTTGATTCAATGACCTTTTGCTTCATGGTTGTTCTCACAAGTAGACTACAATTAGGCAATCGAGCGAGTGTCGATGCCCTCTTGGACGAAACATCGTTAACGAATAACTCTACTTAAGGTTGTTCCTATGTTCATGTTACTAGTATCTTCTTTCCTTTTATGTGAGCTTGGGCAGCTATTCAATGAATCACCATCTAAAGCAAACACAAGGAATACTTCCCTTACTCTAAAACAATACACAACTAGAAGAAAAGTAGAGAATAATAGTATAATAGTATAATATTCAATTATAATAAATAAAACCCTATTCTAGCATTGTATTCAATTGCAATAAATAAAAGCATGTTACTAACAAATATTCAATTGCAATAAATACAACCCTAAACTAGCATGATATTCGATTATAATAAATAAAAACCTTAATTTATACTTCCATCCCCTGGTCTGGGTAATGGAACTAAAACTAAAAACATAAAGAACTAACCTGATTGAAGAACACCATGAACCAGAAGAATCATTAAACCTTAAGCACCGGCTTCATCTTCTCCCTTGAAGGAGAATATTAGCCTTCCATAAAAAAGGAAGAACATGAAGAACGAGAAGAAGAAGAGTCGAAAAACATAAGACTAAAAAGACTAATTTATTAAGACTCAGCTAGTTAAAACCGATCTTTTATTATTAATCTCTCTCTGCCTCAAGTTCTGGAGACAAGTGTATAAGTGAATTGGCAAATTACATGAGGCATTTAGGTCCTCTATTTATAGAGGTTACAATGAGCTCTAGAAGCATTCCAAACCATCATTTGTTTCCTAATACAAATAGACTTCTTTCAAAGTCCAACTTCGTCTCCAAAACTGAGAAGGAATTGGCTACAGTGTCGATTCATGCATCTGGACGCACTATTCATGCGTCTCAAACGCAAGCAATGCGTCTGGATGCTCGATCCATGTGTCCCAAACGCGTTAGCCAATTTTATCTCTTTTGCTCTATCCTTCTATCCTCTTTTGTGGCCTTTGGTCCAAGCAACGAATCCTTTGGCCTTGGGCTTCCAAATAGGCTTTAAAATAGGTCCAAGTCGTATCTTTAATAGCTCCAATTCCTTGGCCTTCTCCATGATTGTCCACGGGCTTCCCATGTGATCCTTAATGCTCCGAATTGCTCCGTTTTACCCCTTTTTCTCTAATATTCTACAAAACTCTCTTTTTCACCTGTAGAATCTTAAAACACAACTTATAAACACTATTAGTCCACTAAGATGGCTAAATAAGAGGCATAATCGAGGGTTAAATAGCACTTTTTGAGCACTTATCATCTCCCTTTCAGGGGAATCTAGAGATCGAGGTGAAAAAGGGATGGCATCACTCTCCCTTCACCTATCACCAAATCGAGAAAGGGGGAGAACAATAGTCACAGCAGTGGTCTCAGCAAGACCCTTCCCCTTGCGATTATCTGGGAGGGGGGTCAATAGTCAGAAGGACATTATCACCAGTTTGTTCAGAACCTGATAAAGAACTGGAACTGGTGGAGGTACAACTACATTCTTACAAGACTTAACAGGTGGGGGAATACTAGCAGGAACTTTAAAAAGTGTATCTTCACTAATAGAGAAAAGGTGAAACTTCATTTTCTTACCAGAGGGGGCAACATCAGAAGTGGTATCAGACCTCTTCAAGTTTGAATGGTTGGACGCACGCACTCCCCTTTTAAAATTACTGGCCACCAGCAGTTCATGAGGCAGTTCAGGGCCCCTCCCGCTAGTGATCACATAATCATCACTAACTGTAGGCTCCTGAACTGAACCCGACGGTGCAACATCACTGGAGACGGCATCCAAACTTTTCTCCTTGCGGTTTCCTCTTCTTCTAGTAATCAGAGAGGATTCATCCTGAACTGGAGGAGGAAAAAGTCCGGCATTTTGATCAACAGGAGGAGGAAGTGTTGTGCGCCCAGAACTCACAGTATTTATCCCAAAAGGGGAAGAGCTAGGAGTAAGTTGCAGCAATTCTTCATTAGACATGTTGAGATATTCAAAAAGATGGGTGGGATCATGAACTATCACCCAAGGCATTCTCTGTTCCTTAGGGATCTTCTTGATAATGTCCACCATAGCAGCATCAGTTGCAGTTAGTTGATTCCAGGGGGAAGAGTCATCTAAGGAATAATGGCAAAAGATATTCAGGCAAAAGACTCCTATGTCAAGTTATAAAGTACCTAAGTAGGAAGACTTACTAGTTAGAGCATGGGTGTGCTTTTTGGGCACATGAATTCCCATGGGTTCACCATCGTCATCAGAGGGGCGAACATCCCAAGCATCACCCAATACATGAAAGTGGTGATCAGCCCAACCTTCGTCACTCTACTTCCCCTCAAAAAAGACAATCGGAGAATTATTGTCTCTGGTCATGAGGTAATAGTACAATTGGTCTCGAATACGCCAGACCTCATAAAAGTAACCAAACACCCAACTATTGAGAGCAAATCTATGTCTTTTAGCAAGAAGGGCAGAGTACATCACAGTTCTGTAAAACAGGGGTGTTGCCTGGCCAAGAGCAAGATTAAAGTGAATCAGACACTCTCATAGCAATGGGTGGAGGGAAAGAGTGAGTCCGGCCCTAAGTTGACCAATGGTGATGAGCGCCACCTCCTTGTAGGCCAACTCATCAGATAACCTCCCCCACTCTAGGCCAACATCTTCAGGGATGTGAAATTTTGTGTGGATCAATTCCAGGGAGGAAAGATCTCCGAAGTTTACAAGCAACCAGTTGGGATTCATGGTCAAGAAAGATGAAAAGTTTTAAGCTTTGGTTAAACCCTAACGGGATATCAAAAGGTTCAGTATGTAGAAAAAAGTAGTAGAAAAGGTAATGTAAGTTCTCTCACCAAATCTCTTATATAAGATTAAATGGACGGTTAGGATGAACCCAAGCGGTGCATCTTTTTGGGATTGAAATGCTATCATTACCTTTTTCTGGAAACGGCGTGTCTATTCGAGCCGTCTTTTCAGCACCATAATTAGTTGGGTACGTCAGCAGTTCCCAACAACAGTTTTGGAAAAAGGATTCTCGCGCCAAAAGCAGCGCCGCTTCAAGCGCCCATGTGCTAGGTGACACAAGAGGGGGCATCTGTAGGGGGGATTTCCCATCACTGAACAGATGACACGTGTATGGGAAATAATCTAAGACTATAGATGTTCAGAATGAGATGAGGACCATCGAATCAGTTCTATGAGTAAGTAATCTCGTGTGTAGCACGAGTGTTTAGTAAACATGTGTCAGGCACATGGCTAACCGCCTTCCAACATAACAGTTACCCAGTCGTTAGGAACTGATGTAGACAGTTCCTGAATAGAAGGGAACTGAAGATGGTGATCTTTGATGATAAGGAAGGAATCGTGATAGGAGTTTCCTTTTAGATATAATATTCTCATACACGATGGGACATTATGATCAGCAAGGAAACTTACCTCTCATAAAGATATGGTCTAGATTCAAACTTCCATAAAGAGGGAATTCCTAATAGGAAGATAGAGTCCAAAGATAGAAGGGAACTCACAAGCAGTGAAGACAGACCCTAACCCTAGGACTCTCAAAGCTTTTCCTATATAAACCAGAGGGATTTCGCTCATAGGAACTACGCAAGATAGGGTTTGATTCTCCATAATAAACAAGGAAATACGTAGGTAGCCGTCAGACGGTTCAACCCTGAACTCACAATCATTTCATCCCATCTTCATTCATTCAAAGGTTCCAAGATCACAAGGCACAGAGAAAGGTCAGGGAAAACTAGAAAAATCCCCTACAACAGGGTGGAAAATGCTTACTTTATTTCAGTTATGTTCAAGGAGTCAAAATTATGATCTTTGTCTTCTTCCATAAGAGGGGTATCTACTAGTATGGGGACGAGATCGTTGGAAGCACTAAAGTAATATACAAAACTCTTAATGAACTTCACTTCTACTTTTATAGGCAAACCTAGTTGTCCCTGCTTTTGTCTAAACATGTTAACTTCCACAGAAAGATTTCCAAAAGAAAGAGTCATTGAGCCATCCCAACAATTAATTTGGGCATTGGCGGTTGCCAAGAAAGGACGCCCTAAGATGATGGGAATGGAATCATTAGCAACTTCTATGTCGAGAATAACGAAGTTGGCTGGATAGTAAAAGTCTTGAACTTTAACGAGAATGTTTTCAACTATACCCTTAGGGTACTTAATAGAATGATCAGCTAACTGCAAAGTCATTTTAGTTGGTTGAAGTTTTGTTAGACCTAGTTTTTTATATAAATAAAAAGAGAGTAAGTTAACACTAGCCCCTAAGTCTAATAGAGCAGTTGTTATGAAGTAATCTCCCAAGGTGTATTGTATAGTAGGACGACCAAGGTCCTTGTACTTAATAATTCCGTTATGTTCAGATAAATAGGGATATTGTTCATTTAAGAAGGCTTCGATAGGTATGTTGATTTTCTTCTTCTTGGCGCACAACTCTTTTAAAAACTTAGCATGTCCAGGTAGACTTTTTATAGCATCTAGAAAATGTGGGTTTATAGTCAGATTTTTAAACACTTCCCTAATCTCATCAAAATTCTCATCCTTTTTAGACACAACTAGTCTCTGGGGATACGGTGGTTTATCTCTATATTTAGCATAAGGTTCAAAAGTATGATTAGTCTTTGCTTTATCTTTAGCCATTTTCCATCTAGGTGTCCATATTAGAACCTCTACAGGTGTAGGATCATCAATTTCTATGGTGGTATTTAGTAAGGTTGTACCTCTTGGTTGTGGTTGGACTAGAACTTCTACAGTTGTAGGGTATTTAGTTTCTATGACAGTATTCGGTATGGTTTCATTTTCAGCTTCCATTTGCGGGCGATCTTTAGGCATAGTTACTTTGTTATCAACTACTCTACCTGAACGAAGGGTAGTGACTGCCTGTAGGTCCCCTTGGTTTTATCACCATTACAGTGAATACTGTTTATTTTGAAGGCGGTGTTTGTTGACTTCGGACTGCGCACTGCTTGACCTAGAAATACGCCTGTTTGGTTATTATTTTGGTTAGGAGACATGTCAATAACCTTTTGGCACAAAGACTACATCATTTGCATCGTTTGTTGCATCATCTTAGAGTTATGATCATGTTGATCTTTCATCAAGTTGGAGTTTTGTTGCATAATTTGATTTTGTTTTTCCAACAAGGTCACTACTACTTTGTCTGTAGATGGTTGAATTGGAATTAAGGCTTGTTGAGCGTTCATGTCTTGATGTTGATAGTTCTGTGTCATGGGCACTAAACCTCTATTCTAGTCACCTAAGTTTCCTTGTCCTTGAGGTTAAGTTAATTGGTTGAAGTTTGATGGTTGTAGTGGTGGTTGTGCATAGACAAAAGGACAATAGAAGTCGGAATGCTCAAGACTAAAATAGACATTACAACGAGTATAGTTAATGTTTACGACTGGAGTGGGTTGTTGTTGAACAGAGAGGGCATCTAACTTTTAGTGAGGGCATTGATAAGAGTTTTAAACTCGGAATCAAGTTTAACCTCAAAAGAAGGAGTGGAGCGGGAAGAGTCGTTACCTCCCAAATTGTTGTTTCTCTTAGATTGATCTTCTAAAAATTTATAAGCCTCAAAGGCTCCTTTACTAAGAAAACAACCCCCAGTCATGATATCTAAAACCTCCTTATGACAATGTGAAAGCCCCTTAAAGGAGGCACGAACAAGCATGTCTTTCGCAAGATTATGATGCGGGCATTCAATGAGAAGATCAGTGAAACGATTCCAAGTCTCTGAAAAGAATTCATGAGGATTTTGGCGGAAAAAATGAATCTTTTAAAGCATTTCATCTGTCTTCAGTGGTGGGTAAAACTATTCCATGAAAAATTGAACAAGATTAGCCCATGAGTCTATAGAGTTTGGCGTTTGGGTAGTTAACCAAGACGCCGCCTTGTTAGCTAGGGTGAAAGGAAACACCCTAAGTTTAACTTGATCCGGACTTATGCTAGGATGATGGACTGTAGTGAGAACTTGTTCTATCCTATGCATGTGTTGATAAGGCTTCTCGTGGTCTAAACCATGGAAAACCGATAACAAGTTAAATATATTCGAGGGAATTCGAAAATCCCCTACTAGGTCTGCAAGAACGATGCATGACTTAAGGCCATTGTTTAGTGCTTTATAAAAATCAGAGAGAGGAGTCTCAGTGTATTTAAGAAGTTGGAAACACCATATATATATATATGAACAAAACAAGAGCCGGTGAATAACCTGTGAAAATCAGGCTTCTATATGCAATCTCAGTGTATTTAAGAAGTTGGAAACACTAGATATATATATATATATATAAATATAAATATAGCCGTGTGTGAAAACAAGGGGTAAACAAAGCGGGCGGGAGCTCAAATGATAGGGTTAAGAAGGCGCGAACATGCTCCAAAAAATTTGAAATATTTACAGTAGTTTGCTAAGACGTCCAGTAAGTTGCCGGTAAAATTTCAGAACAATTGGAGTTATGAAAGTCTTTCTGCTGCCCTGCAAAGTTTGTGAAATAGTTTTCGAACATAACACAAACAAGCGAATGGTTAACCAATCAAAACAGAGCCAAAAATCACCACAATATTACTGGAGACTTCTGACAGATCATGTGGATTCTTGTAAAACTTTTAGAGCAATTGGAGTTCTACAAACCCTCCTTATCGGTTGTTGTTCCAGAAATTAAGTGTTGCAAAACTGTAGCAACACACTGAAAACAATCAACTAGGTAGATGGTCAAAACAAATCAAAAACTCTTCAAACTTTTACTGAAAACTTCTGACTTCTGATAGATACTCCTGTGAAAATCTTAGAATTTTTGGAATTGGCTAAGTAATCTTACTCATCAATTTTTCCAGAAACTTACGGTGTGAAAGCTGAAATGCAGCAGTGCAAATATGGTAATAGTTCACTAGGTAAAACCACTAAGAAAAATCTGCAAAAATTCGAGTAAATCCACAACACCTTAAATATTATGCCTAAAAATTTCAGAATTTTCAAAAAATTTAAAATACCTTTACCGCAGTATTCTTCACTGTGAGTTTGCAGTCTTAAGGGAGCGCGTGCGCGCTTTGTGGAAGGCAAAAGGGAGGGCGGGCACACTCTTAGTTTAAAACAGTGAATTTCAAGCTTGAACAGAAATGAAAATATGATAAACAAGAATGAAAAATTAAAATGGTGGGTGGGAGAGAATGGGGGATTGCCCCTTGGATTCAACCAATTGAATTCTTGTCCTGAATGAGTTTTAAAAGAATTTGCCATTTGATAAAGACAAATTTATTTAAACTAATTATCTATGCGTAAACACAAATAATCAATCAACTAAACAAGTGCTTAGATCAATATTCCTACTCTCAAATAATAATGAAGTAATATAAAGAGTATGGATTCGTTCCACTCCTAAACTACCAAGACATAAAAGAAACTCAACTAATTTAAATCACAAAGAAACAATGGTGAGAGTAATATTATGTTGAGAGATTTCTATTTTATGATTATAGTACGGATTCAAATAAATCTAAATTAACTAAACTAATAGAAATAGGGTTTTGATGGAAGAGAAAGTTATAGAGAAGAGTAATCAATCCACATAATGATTAGTTTCAAGCAAGAATAGAATTATTCATTGAAAAGATATCATCTTTAGGTTTTCACACAATCATCCAACCTAAAGCCTCAAACTTTATCATCCCTACCAACAATCTACAACTCTATAGTCATTAATACTAGCATGTAGGATTATTACAACCAAGTCTCTTGACTTAATTATAACAATCCCTAGTTTAATTTACTATATGCTTATTTTGGAAGTTATACAATAAACTAAACTCATTGAAATACATACACAATCCAATAATTATACTAAGCAATATATTCCTCATTAGGCTTCATAATCACTCCCTCTAATGGGGGGATTAGCCTAATATCATTGGATTAATTAAACTAAAATAATGAAAGGAAGACATAATGTAAAGAAGAAGTAATTGAATTGAATAAACTAAAGCTTTTATTAAAAGGTTCTAATGGAGGCTACAAACTAAACTCATAAACTAAAAACTAAAAGAGAGAGAGAGAGAGAGAGAGAGAGAGAGAGAGAGAGAGAACCCTAATTTATTCTAACTAATGGAAGGGAAAGAGAAAGAGTTTAGGATTTTTATTCTCTTATATAATAATACAAAATCATGCATGGGTTTTTAGGTTAGGTTATGGACCTATAAATCAAGTCCATAACCCAATTGGTTGAATCCAAGACTTCTAATTCTAGTCATATTACTATAGCGCATATTTTCACTGACTTATACTACTCTGATCGAGTCAAGGCCTGAACCATTGGAAAGAGTTTTCTACGCCGGTCATTTTGATAGGCCCAAATCCGAGGCCTGAGTCCAAAGAAATGACCTTTTGAAATTCTATTGACTTTTCTTCAGCTCTCTAATCCGGTTTGACTTTCACTTAACAATGTTGACTTGGGCTTTTTAATGGCTTTTTCTCTATTAAACTTGGGCTTTACTCATGGAACTTCTCTAGCAATCACTTTAGCTCCTTTTAGCACCTAATTAGTAACGAATTAACATTTATTCAACTCCAAAGCCTGAAATATTCAAAAGCACGTAATTAGTGATAATCTTATATTATTAATAACATAATTGGCTAAATAGAAATACTATTAAAGGGTTTAAACTACAGTTTTGGGCTCTTATCGTGGACCACTTTTTAAAATTGTGAACCAAACAACTAGAAAACACATTCTTCAAAAATAGATTCTGACATTAGTTTTTGGATTTTCTCTTTCTTTGAGAATCAAAATTCGTTGAACCAAACACAACCTTAATCTTTGTGCTAAGTGTTTGTCCTGTGGACTTGACTAGATTGGCTCTTCTTGGTTGATTTTAAAATTTAGTTTAGTCAATGTAACATTTGAATCATACAATGTCCGTTAACTAAAGTGGGGATTAATCCCACTTGTTGTCTGTTATGGCTCGGGTTTAGCCTTAAGCACATGAAGTAAATACAATACGGATATTTAACATGGAGTCACACAATCATACTTTTGTAAACAACCAAGTATCTGATAGGGTTATATACTAAAAGCATTACTTTTGTATTAACTCTTATTCTTTATATTTTGAATGAGAATCATATGGGCAAATATTATGCATAATATATATGTTATTAGTTATATGCATGCGTCTAATACTTTCTGTTGTAGATGATATGGTGTGTGGTGACACACAGAAGTTCATATCATTAGTACCTTATAAAGTATAAGTAAACATTCACAACCTAGATGGATTTGGACAAACCATTGGTACGGTTGTAGTATAATCTGGTACTAGTTTATCTTGACTACAGGATTACACTAGTACACTTTGTGTGTATTGAACAGGACCAAGTGAGGTTGTCTCTCTTTATACTGACTATATAAGAGGACAAACACCTCTGTTATTATGGATGTTTGTCCTCTTAATCCGGATATAATAACGGGCACTTACGTGCATTGTACATTGCTTTAAATCATCAATGAGTGAGATTCATTAGTGAATACTCTCGATGGATTGGGTAATGACATTGTATGTAAGGTGTGTTGTTGATTATAGAAGGAATCCGTGACCCGCAGGAAGTCGGGTTGATGATGTCCCCTTGAGGAGCTCATAAGAATTGTCATGTAAACCCTGAGGTGAATTTAATCGACATGACAATGAGGTTGAGTGGTACTACTCAAGGACATAAGAAGTTGATTAATGTAGTTGTCAGTAACTTGACTTAATCAACGGGCATTCGATATCTTAAACATGAGGAGATCAATGAGCATATAATATGGAGCCCATAAACGTAACATGTAATTTGGGATTAGGGCGGTAGTGCAATAATAGCCTTTAGTGGAATAAGCCATTTGTTGACGAACTTGGGCCGTGTGTTCTGGGTGAACATGGGAAGCCCAAGCCCGTCAGGTGACCTAACCCTGATTTCTCCTCATGGTCCCTGTTATAGCCTATAAATAGGAAACCATCTTTCTCTAGCCGAAATACCAAGGTTTTGCTCAAGAAAAGTGAGATCCAAATTCAGTTTCAACTTTGTGAGTGAGAGAGGCCAAGAGAGAAAGAAGAGGCTAGAAGATCGTTGCCCACACAACGTCCATTCTAAGGATAGGAATACAACAGAAGATCAAGAGGTTGCTGAATTCGTAGAGCTTGGATTCTCGGAGTTATCACAGCTGATCTAAAGGTATAATTTTAAACAAAATTGTGAGAACCCGTATTCTACTGCGTGCATGGTTTTCATGGTTTGTAAACTGCGACCATAACGGTTCCTACAGTATCCTCTAACTGGGAGTTGCGAGGAGGTTAAGAGATTACCTCCTAAGTGTGCAATCATGTACTTAGTGATGGAGATGACGTGGTGGGGTTTGACCAAGTGTTGGGTGTCTTGATACGTCAAACTCACCTTCCGAGCTTTACATTTTTTCGGTTAAAAATTTTCTAAACTAAACCCACATTTTGGGTTAGAATGGTGGCAAAGCCAATAGGTTTACAAATTTTCCTTCGTGGGCTCAATTATTAGAAATGTAAAGCAAAAAGTAACTAAGTTAAACTTCTAATTAACTAAACAGGATTAAACTATTAATAATTATGTGATTATGAAAAGATAACAAGAATTGTCAAAGATTGAATTTTTAATCTCCAAGTTGATTTTTAATGCACAAGCATTTTGTTACCCGACTCGCCTCGTGCATTCAAATGTCCCAAGTTGATCAAATATCCAACACTTGGTAAGTTTGTCAAACTTAAACCAAAAGACAATTACTTTCTATTTTAAACCTAAGTTTGATATTATCCTAAACCTTATCTTTAAACAAATTGATATTATCCTAAACCTTATCTTTAAACAAGCATAATTAATAATGATAAAACAAAATACGATATTATCCAAAAAAACTTAAACTTAATCTAATAATGACAATAAACTAAGTTGTTTTTATTTTCTTTTGTTTATTTCTATTACTTTTTTATATTTTTGAATTTGAAGAACACTAAATATTGGAAATCTAATTAGTTTCAAACCACTACCAGTTGAACAAATACGAGTTAAGCAGAGATATCTACTGAACAAGTGCTACCATCTGAGCCAAGGGTTTTCCAGGTGGAAGAACTTGAGGGGGCAGGTCACGGGTTTCATTTCGGCAAATTTTGACCGGTTTTCTTCTGTTGCTTCACAAAGTTGACTTCAACCCAGAGTGATACCTGAAATCATAAACAAAATGGATCAGTAATATTCGAATAAAAATAAACTTGAAAATAAGAAAAAAAAAAAAAAAAAAAAAAAAAAACAAGTTTGAAAAGTATGAATAAAAGAAAAAGTTACTCCCCTTTTGATTCACCCATCTTCTCATATCATTAGATCCATGACGGCAGCTTCATTTGTTGAAGTCAAAAGTGGTCGGTATTGGGTTTTGAAGTTGTTCATCTTAGATCTTTGAAGAGTAGAAGTGTGATGGAGAAAAACCAAACTTTTCTATTGCTCTTTGTTTGGTTTTTGGTGTATGAAGATGTAGACAACTAGCTATTGAGGGGTTGAGGATTAAAACATGAATACTAGAGTTGTTTTATATGGAAAACATGAAGATTTAGATAAGAAAAGGAAGTTTGGTTAGCAAGTTATTCAAAAGAGTATAACCAACTTTGATGTGTTGAATGAATGAATAAGAAGTTGTTTTGAAGAACTATTTTGATAAGTAACAAGATTAAACACTTTGAATGGAAGAAAACCAACTTGAATCAACAAAGCTTAAAGCTTTTAAACTTAAAGCTTTAAAACAATGAAAATGGAAAACAATAACAAAAACTATTAATCTACTCCTACTCCTAATTACTTACACTACTCCTAACTAGTTTACCCTAACTTGCCTTCCTATTTTGTGGACATCTCTACACTTATATATGTGTAGAGATGTACAAGTATGCCCTCCTCATATCTGATCCATCAAACAACCTAATCTAAAACATTCTTGTGTGTTCTTTGAGCTAATAGGATCAAGCCTTTTGGCCCAAGCCCATGTCTTTTGGAATTTGATCATTTAGTCTTTTGAGGCTTTTGTGCCTAGTCATTGTCTTGCAAAAGGTTGAGTCCTTGGTCCTTGAAGCCTTAGAGTGTTTCCTGAGCTTATGAGTTTTTGGACCCTTGAGTTAACTTTGACCTTGACCGTTGACTTTGACTATTGACTTTTTGATACTTTTTCTCAATTGTTCCATAAGGTCTCTTTTAGGCTCATTTTGGCTATAGAACATATTTTTTGAGGTATTTGGTCCAGAATAGGGTTGTATCCTGAAAAAGCAGTAAAAACATGAGTTTTCTACATTATTGATCATATAATTTGACTAAATTAAAGTATTATAAGAGGATAAAAACACATATTTGAGGTCCCCCCTCCCCAAATACCACTAGAGAGACTACACCAAATTGGGCTAAAAGCGACACCTATATCTCGGCATAAACGACGGTTAATAGCTGTCATATTATAGTGAGTGCCCCTATCCGTCGTAGTGTAACCCATGGGCCATTGTTCTCTATTTTGTGGCAAATCTATCCCATCCCGCCTCCAATTTAGTGAAACCCACTTCTTATTGTCAAAGAGAGAAACCAAAAATTTTGAAAAATTAATGAAATTTTGCTAGGATTTCATTTTAGAAAATCAAAAGTATAGTTGAAACTTCTCATCAACAACCAACATTCAACACTTTTGTGAATCAAAATCGTTTTCTTCCTCTCTTTGATTCTTCTTAATTAAAACAGGAAAAATTCTAGATCTTTTTTATAATTTTCTCCCCTTTTTTTCCTTCTAAACCCTAACTTTACCAAAATTGAAGGTAAGATTTCGCCATTGAAGCAAAAAATTCCATTCCAATATGTTTCTCTTTCTGGAATTGAGATTCTTCTATGTAAAAGTGTACTAAGTAGCTAACAAAATGGAAAATCAAATACGTAAAAGCATCGCCTCTAACTCAATGCAACTATGCAAGTCGAACCCAAACTCCAAATCCACATGCCAATCAATGATAAGTGGAGTGCACACAACGACTCCAAATATAAACCAATTTCTCTCATCTCAATGTTGATTTGGAAAATATATTTTTGTACCTTTACTAATTTCTTTTGACTGAGGAGTGTGTTTCACGAAAAAATTGGTTAAAGCCTCGTATACCTAACAATCAACATCTACAAATCTACCAACATCAATTTAACCCAAAAATCACATCTCTACCTATCCACCACATGTCCTTTTCATTTCATTCTACAAATCCGACCAAACACAATGTCGGCATTTTCATAATAAAAAAACCAACCCAAATAAAATTCTCTCTACAAAAAAAGAAAAAAGAAAAAAATTGGTCTTATGTCAAAATCTCCTCCGTTTCACATTTTCCTCCTCATCCTCATTATCAATCCTCTAAAAAAAATCCTCATTATCAATTCGCTACTAGAGTTGGGGGTGCCCATCGTAATGCATGACTACGTAATGGGGGAAATTTCCGCAAATTTATTTCATTATTGTTGGGATAATGGTCTACTTCTTCACATTTATTGTACACGTAGTTATTGATAGATAGAAGAATCATGGTATACATTTTTGTGTATGTGCTAAAGCGTGTTATACATGTTAATACGCGATTGTTGGTTCAAGTAGGCAATAAAATAAGGTATTTGTTACTGACAGACCCCATATTGTGTTGGGCAGACCCCAAAAACAAAAACAATTATTACAAGTGTGTCATTGGTCCCAAAAAGTTATTTTGTGTTGGGCACCTCCCAAACCAACGTGAATTTCCCCTTTTCAACCCTTCTCTTCTCTTCTATTCTCTTCTCTTCCACCATCCTAAATCTTAAACCATAAAAACTATATCCTAACACTAACATTAAACACTAGAATTTGAAATATGCGTGACTAGGTTTGGATATGCATGTATCTGATGGTGAATGAGAAAATTCAAACACCGTGAGTTTAAATGACCGGCTAGGTCGTTCGTTGTGCACACCAAACGGTATGGTCACACCGTCTGGACTGAGTCCAAAACGATGTGTCCATATCGTTTGAGATTTGGACTTAGAAAAATCCCTAACGATATGGCCACACCGTTTGGACTAAGTCCCCAACGATATGGCAACACCGTTTACTGTTTGGGACTTAGTACAAACGGTGTGGCCATATCGTTGGGAACTTAGTCCAAACGGTGTGGTCATATCGTTGGGGACTTAGTCCAAACAGTGTGGCCATATAGTTGGGGATTTTTTTAAGTCCAAATCACAAACAACATGGACACATCGATTTGGACTCGATCGGGCGGTGTGACCGCACCGTTTGATGCCACAACGAGCGACCTGGCGGGTCGTTTAAGCTTTAGGGTGTTGAATTTTCTCATTCAACCATTGCACACATACATATTCAGCCCTAGTGTTTAATGTTAGTGTTAGGATATAGTTTTCATGGTTTAAGATTTAGGATGGTAGAAGATAAGATAATAGAAGAGAAGAGAATGGCTTAAAAAGAGAAATTCACGTTGGTTTGGGAAGTGCCCAACACAAAACAACTTTTTGGGACTAATGGCACACTTGTAATAATTATTTTTTTGTTTTTGGGGTCTGCCCAACACAATATGGGTCCGTCAGTAACATGACCCTAAAATAACCGTAGCGAATTCAAACCTAATTTTTCGTGGATCTGGGCTTTTGTAGGCCCATTATTGCGAAAACAAAAACAGCCCAAAAGAGGAGAAAGACTCGAGTGAAAGAAGAAAAAAGAAAGAAATGGCAGCGGTACATTTTGGGAGAACGAAGAACATAGCGAACAGATCAAAGAAGTATCTAGAAGAAGCATTACACAAAAGATTATTCAGAGAAGGAAGTTCCGATAAAGCCATACGAACTGAATTGAATCAGTTTTTAGATAGTAACAAACGTGTTTATAAATGGGAAGTTGGTATGTCTGTCAAAAAACTCCGCCAACGAAAGCGTTTCGCTCCTGCCTTGAAGGTACATGTTTTATTATTAGGTTTTAGAATATGGAGTGTCGATGAGTGACTTAATGACTTAATGATCAGTTTATGGTGGGGATGGAATAGAATTGTAAAGTGATTCTTGTAATGACTTTTTTGTAATTGCTCTGCTGAAACGATACTTGAGAGTTATACCTTCCTTGTCAATCCACTGCGTATGTGCAAATACTAACTCCGTGACTCAATTGTAGTTGGAATTTATATTTTATCTCTGATCATGGTTTCAGATTTTGACTTTTTTAATTCTTTTCTTATTTGGAACAAGGAAAAGTCTGCCAATGTTAGACTTGTCATTTGATTTTCATGAATGTCTAAATGACTTGTTTAGATGCTAACAATTTCTGCTGTTTCTTTTGAAACGCTGCTTTCCAAGGCACAAGATATGAACTAACAAATCTGGTTCTATGCAGCTTGTGGAATCAATGGCCAAACGTGGCATGAACATGACTGTCAGTGATCAAGCTATCCATCTGGATATTATAGCCAAAACCCGAGGCATACCTGCCGCCGAAAGTTTCTTTGTGGGTCTCCCTGAAGCATCAAAGAATCATCTCTGTTATGGCGCACTTCTCAATTGTTACTGCAAGGAACTAATGACAGAGAAGGCAGAAGCTCTCATGGAAAAGATGAAAGAACTGAGGTTTGATTCAACCTCCATGGCATACAATAGCTTGATGACCCTCTATACTAAAGCTGGTCAGCCAGAAAAGGTCCCAGCCATCATACAAGAAATGAAGGCCAGTAATGTTATGCCAGATTCTTACACATACAATGTCTGGATGAGGGCTCTTGCTGCTGTCAGTGACATCTCTGGGGTTGAGAGGGTCATCGAGGAAATGAGGAGAGATGGTCGAGTTGCTGGAGATTGGACCACATACAGCAACCTAGCATCAATATATGTTGGTGCTGGCATGTTCGAGAAGGCAGAGAGAGCACTCAAAGAGCTAGAAAATAGAAATGCTTGCCGTGATCTGTCCGCTTATCAGTATTTGATTACTTTGTATGGTCGTACTGGGAATCTGCTTGAGGTGCATAGGGTATGGCGGTCCTTGAGGCTGGCATTTCCAAAAATGGCAAACTTGAGCTACCTGAATATGATTCAGGTGCTGGTAAACTTGAAAGGCGTGCCTGGTGCTGAGAAATGTTTCCGTGAATGGGAATCGCAATGGCTCAACCTATGACATTCGGATAGCAAATGCCCTAATTGGAGCTTATGCTAAAGAGGGTTTGCTGGAGAAGGCTGAAACACTCAAGGAGCGTGCCCGTAGGAGTGGAGCAAAACCGAATGTCAAGACTTGGGAGATTTTCATGGATTATCATTTGAAGAAGAGTAACACAAGTTTGGCAGTAGATTGTGTTACCAATGGAATTTCTATTGGGAGGGGGGACGGCAGGAAATGGGTACCACCACAGAATGTGGTCCAGACTTTGATGTCACACTTCGAGCAAGCTAGGGATGTTGAGGGTGCAGAGAGCTTTCTGGAGACTCTAAAAAAGGTTGAGGATGTTTTTGGAGCTGATGTGTTTGAATCACTAATACGCACATATGCAGCTGCTGGA
Organism: Coptis chinensis; assembly: GCF_015680905.1. Lineage (NCBI taxonomy): Eukaryota > Viridiplantae > Streptophyta > Magnoliopsida > Ranunculales > Ranunculaceae > Coptis > Coptis chinensis. The sequence goes on along the minus strand of NC_141461.1, from coordinate 61,228,834 downwards.
AAGACGAGTCCCTCATTGCGCCGCCGGTTGAAGATGGAAAATGTGGATGTGAGTGAAGCAACTAAGAAGTTGCTTGAGGTGGTTTGTGTTGATTAAGTTTTGCACTAGAAGTCTAGAACACAAAGAGGTCTGTCATTGTCTGACTTAGATGTGCACAAACCGAAAATATTTTGTAGGGGTTACCACATCGCCACATCATACAATGTGGTTCAGGTATAGGCATCTCTACCTTTGTTTGATCCATTACTTTGTTTAATTCATTTGCTCTAGAAGTTAAGTTTCTTATCGGGTAACTATGTTTCTGAGAGTTGGTGAGTAGTTTGCCTTCGGCATAACAGATGGAGAAGAGGATCCATCAGCTGTATTGTTTAGGAGTGAATTTCTTGCAGCGGTTATCATTTGCCACATGCCAGCCCTACTTGTCTTTCCATTTTCCATGACCCTTGGTCCATTTGAGATATTATTTTTATTTTGTTTCTTCTTCCATCTTCAAATACTGGGTTGTAATCAATTTTGGTATGTGAACAACACTCCACTGAATCCAGCACGACACATATAGTTAACGATATATAACGAAATTTCATGAAATTTATAAAAATATGTAACACGTGTGAGGGCGATATATAAAAAAATGTAACACGTCCTGGGAGTAGTAGCAGGTGTGAGTCGAATATTGGTGGTACAGATATAAAAAGTTTACAGGATGTTCCCTTGCCACAGCTTAGTGAATGGAGAGGACTTCTTGATTCTCAACAACAACCAATAAATCCAAGGTTTGTTAAATTTGTTTTATCCTGCCTTTAATCTTCTGTCTAAATGAGATACTAAACGTGTGCATCTTCAGTGCAACTTTTTCAGAGCGAACAAAGAAGTGGAAAGAAGAGCTTGACCAAGAACTTGAGCGAAAACGAGGTAAGTTACTTGTTATCAACGAGATGTTACAACTCTTCTAAGATTTTTTTGTTAAGAGAGATATACGACAGATTATTGAACCACTAGTTATCTATAAAGGGCTTAGTAGAATCAAGAACCTCAATCTGCGTAGATAAGCTTCGTGAGGCTATCTCGTATGTGAAGCTTGGTTTGTTTATGTATAGGTTTCAGTTGACGGGTAAGTCCAGATGGTAATGTTCCGTTTTCGTCCAAGATACTTTTATAGTTTACAATCATTTAATATGATCTGAGGAAATGTGAAGAGTTGCGAGGACGGCCCATAGGCTGCCACATGTACTGCTGCCGTCATTACTTTGTTAGGAAACTATATGACAATATCATATGTTATTTTCATATTTCAAATTCGATTGAGACTGTACTTGTAGATTATGTATGAAATGAAATTATTAATACAATTGAAAAGGTTGTCATTTTTTTTTTTTTTTTTTTTTGCACGCAAGTAAGAAAATTTATTAATGAAAGGAATACAAGTTACATTCTTTTTCATCTAAATTGATAGTAGGTCCTAAAGGGACTTTCTATCTTAGTAACAAAGTCTGGTCTACTAGTGCTCCATACTGAAGTGCCGGGCAATAAGGTGGATCCCTTCCTTGCTGCTGCATCCGCACTAAAGTTGCCTTCTCTCCAAACATGGGATAGCTTCCTGTGTTGTAAAAATGCAATTGCTCGCTTCCATCTCGCTCTAAACATCCATGGAATTGCATTGCCATTGAAGGCCTTTACAGCAGTTTCTGAGTCGGCTTCAATCCAAATGCAACCCCAATTCATCTCCACCTTGAAAAGGTTGTCATACTTGATCAAAGGGTGGAAAAAAGTAATAAAATTTTGAAAAATGAATTGTCACACTGGCTTGCACTGGATACAAACTTTTCTCAACCGTAACGCGTTGAAGCAATTTAACTTGTTAGTTATCCACACGTTAATGATGCTAGTTGGTGTGTTTTCTCAACCCTAACGCGTTGAAGCAATTTAACTTGTTAGTTATCCATATGTTAATGATGCTAGTTGGTGTGTTTGTTCTGTTGCACCTTCTTTTCAAGGTTATGATAGATACATAATTGGTCTATGCAAAGTTGATGCGCCAGGCTGGTGTTGGAGGAAAGACCTTGTCTCCAAAGGATCGAGCTCTAACTTGGCAAAGATCACGGTTTGCATCCCCAGGAAAGTGAATGCACTTATACTTTTATCTTCATGTGCATATGAAGGTCTGTTCCTCGATTGAGAGTCCTATTGGTGTATGTAGCAATATTTTTGGTGCAGAAAGGTTTATGGTTACAGTGGTCGCTAGCCACCATTTCTGCACGAGTAGCAGTCTGCACGGAATGCAACATTCAGATTCCTGGTTGTTGTTAAGCCTTAAGATTACTAAAAATTGAGTTTCACCCTTGTATGATTTTCCTTTATGCAGGTAAGCTTGTGTATGTTATGGCAAGTCTTGAAAAATTTTAAATGTGTTTTCTGGATATATATATATGTGTGTGTGTGTGTGTGTGTGTGTGGCCTGGGTTATAAAATGGATTTGATGTTGTACCGGCCATTCTTTTAAGGAGTTAGTTTGGAACTCCATATATCCCGGAAATGTATGTAATCGTAAGAGTTCGTCTACCACGAGGATATCCCTATAGGGACGCCAGCCGAGACCGTTGGATCTGAGATCTAACGGTCCGAAAATCAAAAACAAACCCATATTCTCTCTTCCTTTTTGTTTTTGATTTTCGGACCGTTAGATCTCGGATCCAATGGTCTCGAAACACTCATCCCTATAGGGATATCCTTGTGGTAGCCCAGATCGTAATCGTAATGGGTTTTGATTCTTATTTTACAGATAATAAGGGAAAATGACAAATAAGGGTAATCGATTGCTCATCTTTTGTAAAACAAAGGACTTTGTGTGAATTTATTTACCATATCAGTTATTGAACAACTGGGCTGACAAAACTTCCCAAAATTATTTTTCGTTTTTCACAATTCAAGCTAGGTTACAGAATGAGCTGAACATGGGTGGTCCAAAATTACACACCCTGCATATCGCGTTTTAAGCTATTTACAACAAACTGTGGTGGTGGTCTCATTCACCAAGCTGAACATAAGGATGTTAAGGAAATAAACATATTCGCATTTACATCATCCCTATGTATATTAGGATTTGCCCACCATTGTTGATTAGCAGCAAGGTTGGTCGCCCATTTAGCAAATGCATCAGCTACAAAATTCACTTCCCTGTAATTCCACAATATCATGTACTCATCCATCATCATAAGCATGTCTTGTATATCGTGTACTAGGGATTCAATAGCCTTCGATACTCTAGTTTCCCTTTCGGAGATAACTTGATGCATATATTTTGAATCTGTTTCAATTATAATTTTATGGAAATTTAAGCACAGTGCAGCTTTGAGTCCAATCCATACAACAGAGAATTCAGCAACCATAGCATCAGCTACTGGAATAGGTAGTGCTGCTCCAAATAAGAAATTTCCATCCTCTCCTCGAAATACACATCCAAAACCTGCAGGTCCAGGAGCACCCAAAGCTGAGCCATCTGTATTTAGTTTGACCCAGTGTTGCCAAGGAGGAGTCCAAGCAATTTAGGTTTCAAAATAGTTAGGTGTGGGTTTCTTCATTAAAACATCATTTCTGATCTTGATCATATCATCAATCAGATTGAATGCTTTAAACATGGATCTAACAGGATCTGCCCTGACCCCGGTGAATCTACTCTCGTTTCTTGCTAACCAAATGTTCCACAATACACTACCCACTTTAGTTAGTAGATTTTCTTTTTCTGGTAATCTCGACACACTTCTTGCTACTTCAACCAACCAGTCATGGAATGAACTTGTTGTTGCTGTGTAAATCAATGGGTGAATATCAACCCCAAACCATAAGGACCGCACAAGTGGACAATGCACGAACAAATAAATATGAGATTCTTTCTCAAATCCACATAGAACACAATATTCATCAGTGGTGAAATGGTGCATGTGAAGGATATCAGCTGTCGAAATTACATACTGCAAACCTTGCCAAATAAAAAACCGTACCTTATATGGGACATTGAGCTTCCACACCTCTTTGAATTCCCATTTCTCATAAACCAAATCTAGATCCACTCGTTCAAGCATCTTATGATAAGCAGATTTAATTGTGCATGATCCATATTTATTTGGGGCCCAAAATCTACTGTCTACTTGTTGATATGTTGAAATGGGAATAGATACAATTCTTTGAGCATAGTCGTGTGGCCATGTAGATCTGATAAGTTATCTATTCCATTCTCTTGTCTCAGGCATGATAATGTTAGCCACTCTATCAACATTACAATTATCAGGCTTACTTAGGAGTGGGATCGGACATGATTTATGCACCTAGCACCCATGCATCCAACCATGCTCTAATAGAAAACCCATTACCAACCTTATAATACCCCGTGTTTTATTCTTTTATTTTTCCTAATAATAATAGATAATAAATAAAATAAAATAGGATAAGTGTTAGTGGAAATAGGAGACGTGGGTTTATGGGGTAAACCCCTCTTCCCTATTTCGGGGGTTTTTTAAAACAGAAAAGAAAAAAAAATAGGGTTGGTAAAAAACAGAGAGTTTTACAGAAAAGAGAGTTTCACAGAGAGGAAAGGGAGAAGAGAAGTTTCTTGCTGGAGATCTTGCTGACAAGCAAATAAGTTCTGTATCGGTGAGTAGATACTTTCAACGATATAAAATGTTACATCTTGAAAAATTCTAAAACACTAATTTACTGCTGAATCATCGTTTTTCTGTCGACTATAAAGGTCGGAAATGTGGTTGTATACGCGTGTTATTGTTTGAACTAAATGGTATAAAACAAAGAATTATATAAGATTGTTAACGCAGAGGAACAGATATATTGTAAACTCGTCATCTAATATTGATGGAAAGTTGAAGATTTATCTTTTTGTTTAATCAGGAATGAAATCGAGTTTCCATTGAATGATATAGTTAATTGTTCTTATATGGACTCAAAACTTATTGCTTGCTGCGAGTGTAAACTGTTTGCCTGGTGAAGTTATATCTTTGCTTTGTTGCTGTCAATTGAATGGTGGTTGTGGTAGTATTTTCCTTGGTTGTTGGTTATTGTCTAGTGAAGAATAGATGGGTTGTTGTTTCCGGGGAATGATGGGTGGATTTGAATGTGTTGGTGTTGTTAAGCCTCGACAGGGTCGTTAATGGCGGAAATATCGCGAGTTTTGATAAGGGAGGAAATCAAGAGCTGATGGTATAGGTAGGTTGGGTTTTCGTGGAGATGAAAACCGATGGGTTTAATAGGGTGCCGAAAGTGGTGGTTGTGGTAGTTCTTTGTGGTATTTGGAGAGTGGGAGAGAGAGGAAGATTAACAGTGAGATTTTTATTTGTTGTTAGGCTTGAGTGTTTTAAGTTTTGGAATTTCATTTATAGGCTTAAGTTATGTTAGATTGGGCCTGGAAAAGACTAAACCCTTTGGGCCTTAGTCTTTGGTGGTTTTGGCAGGTTGACTTTGACTGTTGACCAGGGTTGACTTTGACCAGTTGACCTAGTTTTACCTTTGACCTGACTAAGATTAGGTCTATTATGATAGGTCTAGGGCTATTAGCGTGTTTGGCGTTAGGCTAAGATCTTTATATATATATATATATATATATATATATATATATATATATATATATATATATATATATATATATATATATATATATATATATATATATATATGTGTACATGTATTAAACTATGTGATATATCAGTCTTTTATGATATACGACGCTATGACACTTAGACATCAATCTAATTAATAACGCGTAAAATACATGAAACAAGATACTTCTCCATTCTCTGAAATAATATATGCAATAAAGTTCAATAATGCGTAAACAAATTTACCGCACCCTTTTAGATCTCTCCACGCATCAAGTTTTGGAAATGAGACTTATGACTGAAGATGTCATGTGATAGGTGGACATTTATTGAATGTGCCATAAATGGCCTGTTAGCGTTATAATTGGGTATTCATTGACTGTGCCATGAATGACCTGGGTATTCATTGAATGTGCCATGAATGACTAAATTGTTTGGACTGCCATAGAGAGGAATTAAGGTATTCGCATTGCGGGTTAGTTGTATTCCTTGATTGTACGGGTATGCTTGGACTTGCATTTGAATACCTATAGGATATCTACATATATTATATAAAATTTCTAACTTCTGTTTACATGAGGGTAGGACTTAATAATATTTTGTGCAGGGACGTTGTCCTACCTTTATACAGAAGTGGATATCGGTGAGATTTAATTCAATTTCTAAGTTATTAAGATGAGTTATTATAATGAGTTAATATAATGAAAGTCTTGCTTGGGAAGAAACTATGCCGGTTGAAATGACGGAACTACCTGTCTTCCAAGCTGAGAATGATTAAGATATGGGTACATATAACGTGTTTGTGGGATGATTAAAGTCTGAAAAATGTTTTTATGTTGTTAGTCTACTCATACCAACAAATTCCATTTTTGCTGAACCATGTTTGCTTTGTTTTGGCAACGTGGGTGTGTTCTTGGGAACATAGGTGGAAGGCAGTGGAACCACGACGTTTGATTTGGATTTGTTTCTGGAGCAGTCCGGGAGTTTATTTTTATTAGGTCTGATCTTTTGGAAGTATGTAATAACGTAGTTTCATATTATATGACATAAGAATACGATGTTGAAGACCTAATATTCTTAGAGTTTTATATTGAGGATTTTTGGACGGAAGATCGTCTTTTAATAAAGTGATGAAATTGAGAAATTTAGGAGAAATTTTGTTGTTAAGTTGATTCTTTAATGATGTGGGTTTTCGGTTTTGGAATGAGTTGTATCCACCCCATCATAGCCTGGGTTTTTAATTAGACAATTGAACATACGGATGTTTGAGATATTTATATTTCAAATATTCACTTTGTAATTGTTTAGAAATTCGGGCTGTGATATTTTTGGTATCAGAGCCAAGGTTAGCCTATATTTGGAAGGTCTAGGTGATTCTCGGAATGTGGTGATTGGGTGTGTTTGAGTTTAAGATGTTTGGAGTACTAATAAAAGTCTGTTTTGTTTTAAGGCGATGGCTAGAGATGACAATGACATTACTGGTACTGGAAGTAATATTATATCTGCTGATTTGGGAGCAATATTAACTTAGTTGGTGCAAACTATTCAGAGGGGTCAACATGCTAATCTAGGGGATCCTTTTGCTAGGAGAAACAAGGATTTTGCAACTTTAGGAGGCCAGAAGTTCAAGGGAGAGAAAGGGGCCATTGATGCTGAGAAATGGGTTTCTATGTGTGAGTCCAGTATTTGCTAAGATGCAACTCACCGAGGTCTTGGCGAGAGAGTTGGCTTCTCACCAGTTGGAGGGTCAACTTTATTTTGGTGGAGGTCTATCAAGGATAATGTGGATGTGGGAACTATGACTTGGGAGGATTTCGGGTAAGATTTGAGGGAAGGTTTGTTCCTAATGCTTGTTAAGGAGCAATTAACTGAGAAATTCTTTAATCTGACCCAAGGAGGGAAAACTGTTATAGAGTACGTGACTAAGTTCAATGAACTATCGAGGTATGCTCCTTATCTAGTGGATACCCAAGTAAAGAAGAACCAGAAGTTCATCCGTGGACTAGAGCCATATCTATCGAGTTATTTGATACTCTTTGATTCAGAAACTTTCGTTCGCGTGTTAGATTTGGAATTAAAATATGAACAATTGGATAATAAACCCAAAGATGAGAGGTTTAAAGAGAATGCCCCAAAACAAGTCAGCTTACACCTTATTTCTAGTCAACCACATCAAAGGCAGAGAAAAAGTCGGCATCACCCATATAATAGGCAAACAAGTAAGCATGTGAATAAGGACGTTAGTACTTCGCTAAAGAAATTTGATGGTAATTGTTTGAACTGTGAGGAAGTTGGGCATTCTATTCGAAGATGTTCTAAACCAAATGAACTAGTAGGCAAATGTTATAAATGTGGACATTTGGGACACTATGTGAAGAACTGCACTGGTTAATGTTAGGTATGTTTGAATTTGTTGTTTACTAGTTCCTCTATTGGTACTTAGCATGTAAGAATTTATCGTATGATTATGAAAATAAAATGCTGGTTGTTTTAACGGTTAGTTTCTTATGAAATTTATAATCGAAATTATTCAGCATGTTATAGTGTTGTTTTCCTAACGGAGTTTTCTATTTTAAGTAAGTATTGGCAAAAGAAGAAATTGTTATTTTAAAATTTCATATTTGAGTAAATTGGAATTATCCAAGGAATAAAGAAACCCTTTTGATAAAGGTTGGATTTGAATTTTTTTTTTGATATTGTCCAAGTTATGTATATCGTTGGTGTGTGATCCAATATACATAGCATCTCTCTGTATGCATCGTTGGAGTTTGATCCAGTGTGTATATGTACACCGTTGGAGTGTGGTCCAGTGTGCATACCACACATCGTTGGTGTTTGATCCTATATGATGGTAGAGAGCTAGCTAGTATGCATCGTTGGTGTGTAAACCAGTGTATACTTGCACATCGTTAGTGTGTGAGACAATGTGCATGCATCACATTGTAGGTGTTTGATCCTATGTGATAGTGGACATAGTATAGGTCGTTGATGATATAAATCAGCCTATATAATGTAAAAATTTTATTTTCGAACATGTAGTGTTTGTGAGACACTGAGAGAAATGTTGATATATTTGTAAACACTAAGGTGGTGGATGAAACATATGAGTTTTTAAACGAATAGTTTTGACAGGGAAAATCGATGAAAAGGAAATTATTATATGTATATTTATTGTTAAACGCTTTGGATTAGTTGGGAAATACTAAGAGTGGAATTAACTGCCTCGGTGTGAGAGGAACTACCTTGCCTTCTTAGTATGATTTAACTTGAAGAATATGAGTTTTGCTAAATTGAGAAATAATGAGTTACTTAAGTGTTGGTAATTGAATAAACTAATTACGTTTATTCTTTTGAGTTGTGTATGCTAGCGTATACACATATTTTTTCGGTTCTGTACGTATATTGTAATGATGCAGGGTTTATAGGGGGTTTAATCTTAATTACTTTTGATATTAGTTGTTAATATAATATTTATTTATTTGGAGTGTTAGTATTGCTTAGTTATATATATATTATTTTTTAATAAAGTGTTAGTATAGAAAAAGGGTTTTTTTTTTTAAAGTAGAAAGAAGGGAGGGCTTATTTGCTTAAGTTGGAACAAAGGAAGGGCTTTATAATAAATATGTTATTTGTTTAAGAGTTTTAGTAGATAAACATAAAACCTTTTACGAACAGAGTTTTTTGTTTTAAAAGAAAGCATTTTCGATATTCAAAGAAAGCTTGCGTTTTCAAACAAAAGTTAGAGGGGTTTGGTTTAGAGATGTTTGAATTGAGTTCTCTAGGTGATTAGGGTGGTTTTGGTTTTGATTTGGGTGACGAAATTTAAAGCTTTTAAGTGGTAAGTTGCTGATTTTTCGTCCTCTTTGCTTCTTCTTCTTTTTTTTATCATCTAGTATCGATTTTGAGTAGAATTTATGATTTAAACACTACCCTATCATTATGCTATGAGAACCATACAATATTCTTTAGTTTTTATGTGTTTAGACATGATTTTTCATGGGTTTTTGTTAGGTATTTGTAAAAAACACGAATTTGAAGCTAAGTAGTTGTAATTTTCATTGTGTTAGTTGGTTATATTGAATGGAGGATATGAACAGTAACAGTGGAGTGTATTTCGATTATTGTCGATGGATTTTAAATCTTATAGAGTGTAGTAGTGTTTGGTATTACGGTTAGAAACTAGAGTATTCTTGTAAGTTTAGAGTATGACTATATGATTAATATAAGTTACCAATATTTATTTCAGTGGTTTGGAATGGAAGAGAACTAGTGGTTGCGAGTTAACCGAGGCTTGGGTTTCGGTTGCGAGTAGAAGGTAGGTGGATATTACTTCTCTTAGTCATTTATGAAAAATATATATTGTATGATATTTTTGATGTGATGCGTGTGATTGCTTGGTTGTGCTGTAAAATGATTGGCTATATATGGTATTGGTTTTAGAGATGGAAGTTAGTTGATAGTGTAGCTTGCTATATTTGAGTTATCAATTATGATTACAGGATTGAAGAATGGTAAGTATTGATTAAGGGTGAAAGTAATTTAAATTAGCCGCGGGCTTGTCTTTTAAATTGGCCGCGGGCTTTGTCATTTAAATTGGCCGCGGGCTTGTCTTTTAAATTGGCCGCGGGCTTTGTCATTTAAATTAGCCGCGGGCTTGTCGTTTAAATAGGCCGCGGGCCATTGTCTTTTAAATTGGCCGCGGGCTTTGTCATTTAAATTAGCCGTGGGCTTGTCGTTTAAATAGGTCGCGGGCCATAGTTTATTCTAAATACTTGTATATCGATACTCTGGGATGTTTGGAAGAGGGTTGGTTGCGATTCCTTATATATAGTTCTTTGTATTCGTCCGGCAACAAAGAATTATATTGGATGGTTAAGGAATACATCTCTTAGCGGTTATGGGGTTTCTAATAGATGAAAACCTTCTTAACGTAATCCGGGAAATCCCACATACTTTTCTGGGCATCCATTTATCTATGTAAATTAATTAGAATGTGGTTTGATTTGTGGAATGTACTAAGGTTGTGGTACATATTGCTATAAATGTTAGATTGGTTATTTAAATGTTTAAGTTTATACTAGAATATTATATATATGCGTGAAATGTTTTTATGGTGATTAATAGCAGTTGTATCTTCCTACTGGACTTTTGTTCACCCCCCTATCTCCCTTTTCAGATATAACTGTCGAAGACTGCAGTACGAGTTTAGTGGAGTATGTAGAGTAGCACGAGGAGTAGAGCTTTGGAGTGAAGCTGGTTATAGTTAACATTTTATTTTCATGTATGTATATGTTTGTAGTGTAGTCTATACTTTATCTTTTGGAAAATGTTGTGTATATGTTTTGATGGGATTGTATATATTTGGTTCGCGTTGTATATAGATATGTTTTGGTTTCAAACTATGTAAAGTTATATAACTTGGAAGGATTGATATATGGATATTAGGTTATTTTGATTTGTTCAGGTTATGACAGGTTTAGGTATATGAAATGTTGAATATACAAAGGAAACTCTGCGGATTTTTGAAAAAAAAAAAATATGATGGTTTATTTAATTTGTTAATATTAAAAGTAATCTTATTAACGCCTCGTAATCTTTATGGATTTTGGGGCGTTACAGAATGGTATCGGAGCCCAGTTATTAGATCTTTTGGGCTTGAGTTTAATCGATTGAAAAAAAAAAAAAAATCTGTAAAGATTGTTAAAATAATGTTTTTTTTATATAAAGAAGTTAATGTGATAAAAGTATGCTTGTTTGAATTTGTTTGTGTATTATAATAGGTGTGCTTGTGTGAATTACTTTGTGTAGCATTTTGTTAGTTTATATGTTTTGTTTTGAAGGTACACGATGAGTAATTCACAAGGACATGGGCATGAAGGAGATTCATCCAATCAGAGTCCTGAGGGCACAATGGAGAGAATCTTACAGGTAATGGGTGAAATGAGAGATAATCAAACTCTGATGATGGGACGAATTTCTGGGATTGAGAGGCAACAAAATGAATCTCAAGTTCAGGTTGGGGTACGACCAATCCTTCACTTAACGAGAGAGCTGCCCAAGTTCCACCTATTTTTCCACCTCTGTTATGCAGAGCGATGGCACGTATGACTCCTTATCAAAGGGCAAACCGGAGCCTTACTCGAGATTTTAGGAGGATGCATGCACCATCATTTAAAGGGTCACCTGATCTGAACAAAGCCGAGGAATGGTTGATTCAAACAGAGAAAATACTTTCGAAGCAATGGAGTGTAATGAAACTCGAGAAAGTGACATTGGCTTCTTTCATGCTAGAATTTGGCCCGGCCATTGGTGGAGATCTAGAAAGAATATTAGGGTGAAGTTCCTATGGCTTGGGATAAATTCCAACAGATTTTCCTTGAACAATATGTACCGGAGAGTGCTTTCGAGACAGAAAAACATATGGAGTTCATGAGTTTGGTTCAAGGGAACAAGGCGGTGAAGGAATATGATGGCCCGATTTCACTTTCGGTTGTCACGTTATGCTCCGGACTTGATAGCTCTTGAAGTACAAAAGGCTAAGAAGTATGTGAGAGGCCTTAAGAAGTTTCTAAGGGACCGGATGGCGGGCTTTGAGATAACCAGTTATGCAGATTCTTTTAATAGAGCACAAAGGATAGAGAGAGGATGAAGACATACTGATTGTCCAAGTTTCCAAACAGGTCCAAGTCAACCCGCAACACAACAAGTTTCGAGTGGATATGATCCATCAAAGCGACCAAGAATGTTAACTATGGATCCTAGGCGCAGCAAGTGTATAGGCGTATAACCAGCCTTTCCAAGGTAGGTTTGGATGGCTCCACTTCAAGGTCAGCAAGCACAAAGACCTACAAAGTCGGTTTCACCTTTTAGACCACAAAGGGGCGATCGGCGGTTTGAAGACTTTCCACGCCCACGGTTTCCGTCTCTTCCACCAAAGACTACCACGTCCAATGCAGCAGAGTCGGGGACAGGCTAGTAAACCTCCGGTTACATGTTATGGGTGTGGTGAGACCCGGACACATTCAGAAATTCTGCCCAAAGGGACCGTGATCGGCATGGGGGTCGGACTTCGGTTGACTCGTGGTCGAAAGTGTACTCATTAACTTCAGTGATGCAGGCTTCGATGATGTCATAGAAGGTACGGTGCTCCTTTTAGTACTTTGGTGCATGTTCTTATTGATTCCGGATCTACTCATTCTTTTATTTCTTCCGTGATCGTAAATGCACTAGAGTTAATACCTTTTATTTGGGAAATCGTTATTATTGTCGACTCCTTTGGGGACTAGAAGGATTCCTTTCCAAGTTTGTAAGTCATGCACTATTATGGTAGATAATCATGAGATGAATGTAGATTTGATGTGCTAGAATTGCATGACTTTGATGTCATATTAGGCATGGATTGGTTGTCCGCACATCATGCACATGTTGATTGTTTCTCAAAGACAGTTAGGTTCCATATTCGGGGCAACCTGTTTTCAAGTTTATGGGTAGTAAGTTCTTTTCATTTGTCTCTATTCTAACGTAAGGGTCGAAACGGAAGAGACAATATTCCTTGATGGCTAGTATGGGGAAGAGAAAAGGAGGCACCACAGCCGCATACGATTCCTATTGTTTGTCGGTTTGCCGATGTATTTCACGAAGACTTTGCGGATTACCTCCACAGAGAGCAATAGACTTTGCTATCGATCTTATACCTGGTACTGCTCCTATTAATATGTCTCCTTACCGTATGGCTCCTGTTGAGTTAAAAGAAGTGAAGGCTCAAGTTGATGATTTGTTGAGTAAAGGTTTTATCCGCAATAGCACGTCTCCATGGGGTGCTCCTGTTTTGTTTGTTAAAAAGAAAGATGGATCGATGAGAATGTGTGTTGATTTCAGGAGGTTAAATCTTGTAACCATAAAGAATAAATATCCTCTCCCACGAATAGAAGATTTGTTTGATCAGTTGAAAGGTGCCCGGTTCTTTTCCAAGGTTGATCTACGAAATGGATTTCACCAATTGAGGGTTAGAGAAGGAGATATATCAAAGACAGCTTTCAAGACTCGGTACGGTCACTTTGAGTATCTTGTTATGCCTTTCGGTTTAACCAATGCTCCTGCGGCATTTATGGATTTGATGAATGGTATTTTTCAGAAGCACTTAGATGATTTTGTCATAGTCTTCATAGATGATATTTTGATTTACTCTCGCACACGTGAGGAGCATGACAAGCATCTAGAGATCACACTTCAGATTTTGAGAGAGCACAAGTTGTATGGGAAATTAAGCAAATGTGAGTTTTGGTTGAGCGAAGTCAAGTTCCTTGGGCATGTGGTTTCTGGGGATGGTATATCTGTTGATCCTTCTAAGGTAGAAGCAGTCATTGATTGGCCTAGACCGACGATAATGGGGATTAGAAGTTTCTTGGGGCTTCTTTGGTTATTATCGTTAGATTTGTTGAAGGATTTTCCACTATTTCGGGACCATCGACACGACTTTTCGAAAAAATGAGCCTTTTATCCGGGTGATGAGTGTGAGCAAGCATTTGAAAAGCTAAAGATTAGATTAACCACGGCACCGATCGATAGTGCCGAAGTTCGAAGACGGTTATGTAGTCTATAGTGATGCTTCTGGGAAGGGATTGGGATGTGTATTAATGCAGAATGGTCGAGTGGTTGCTTATGGATCCCGACAATTGAAGAACCACGAGAAGAATTACCCGACTCATGATCTGGAATTGGCCGCCATTGTATTTGCTTTGAAGATATGGAGACACTACCTATATGGGGAGAGATTTGAAGTCTTTTCTGATCACAAGAGTTTGAAATATTTGTTTTCTCAAAAAGACTTGAATATGCGACAAACGCGATGGACCGAGTTCCTTAAGGATTATGATTATATATTGCATTATCATCCTGGGAAGGCAAATGTAGTGGCTGATGCACTAAGTCGTAGAGGTGGATCTGTTCTAGCAGATTTGAAGGTGTGGGAAATGCTTGAAAGCATCACGACTTACAACTTTGTTAATCCTATAGCTGATGATACAGTTTATGTGGCACAAATGATAATCCAGCCCACCTTGACTCAAAGAATTATGGATGTACAAGTAACAAGTCCGGATTTTGTGGAGTTTAGTCACAAAGCTTCTAGTGTTGATATACCTGACTGGGCATTCCATAGTGATGGTAGTTTGCGTTTCAGAAATCGAATTTGGGTGCCTACTGATGTTCACTTGAGAACTGATATTATGGATGAAGCACACAAAACCAGATACACTATCCATCCTGGGGGTACAAAAATGCACAAAGACCTTCGTAGGCATTTCTGGTGGCCGGGCATGAAAAGAGAAATAGCGGAATATATTAGTAGATGTTTAGTTTGCCAACAGGTTAAAGCTGAGCATCAACGATCAGCAGGGCTTCTACAACCGCTTCCTATTCGAATGGAAATGGGAATGTATTTCCATGGATTTTGTTACTGAGGTTTGCGAAGACCAAGAAGGGTCATGATTCTATTTGGGTAGTTGTGGATCGGTTAACAAAGGCAGCACACTTTCTACCTACTCGGGTGGATTTCTCACTTGATAAACTCGATTGCATTGTATGTTCAGGAGATTGTGAGACTACATGGTGTCCCTTTGTCAATCAGGTCCGATAGGGATCCAAAATTTACTTCACGGTTTTGGATTAGTGCGATAAAGCTCTTGGCACAAGACTGGATTTCAAGATCGCATATCATCCACAAACGGATGGGCAAGTCGAGCGTGTTATCTGAGATACTTGAGGATATGTTGCGGTTGTGTGTACTTGATTTTGGGGGTAACGGGAAGAACACCCGCCACTTGTAGAGTTTGCTTATAATAATAGCTTCGGGCTAGTATAGGCATGGCACCTTTTGAAGCATTGTATGGAAGACCGATGCGGATCTCCTATTTGTTGGAATGAGGATAATGTTTGGTTGGGCGGATTTGATACAAGAAACCAGAGAAAAAGTAAAGTCGATAGTGGATCGCTTTGCGAGTTGCAGTAGTAGGCGAAAAGCCAGAAGCTACGCAGATAATCGGCGCCCATTGAGTTTTGAGGTTGGCGACTTTGTTTTTCTTAAAGTTTCACCTCGCAGGGGAATTTTCAGATTTGGCTTGAAAGGAAACTAGCACCAAGGTTTTGCGGGGCCATTTCTATCATTCAGAAAGTTGGACCGGTAGCTTATCGTTTGGAATTGCCGAGTCAACTTCAAAAAGTACACAATGTTTTCATGTATCCATGCTTGAAAGTATTATCCGGATCCTTCACATGTGATAGACTGGGAGTCCTTGCAGTTAGAAACAGATGTTTCCTATGAAGAAGGGCCAGTACAAGTGCTTGACCGTAGAGAAAAGATATTACGTTCTCGGGTTATTCCTTTGGTGAAAATCTTGTGGAGGCACCATAATGTTGAAGAAGCCACTTGGGAAAAAGAAGCAGATATGCAAGCACAATATCCGGAGCTTTTCGCTAATGAGGTAGGTTGGAAATTTCGAGGACGAAATTCTATAAGTTGGGGAGAATGTAATGATGCAAGGTTTATAGGGGGTTTAATCTTAATTACTTTTGATATTAGTTGTTAATATAATATTTATTTATTTGGAGTGTTAGTATTGCTTAGTTATATATATATTATTTTTTAATAAAGTGTTAGTATAGAAAAAGGGTTTTTTTTTAAAGTAGAAAGAAGGGAGGGCTTATTTGCTTAAGTTGGAACAAAGGAAGGGCTTTATAATAAATATGTTATTTGTTTAAGAGTTTTAGTAGATAAACATAAAAACCTTTTACAGAAACAGAGTTTTTTGTTTTAAAAGAAAGCATTTTCGATATTCAAAGAAAGCTTGCGTTTTCAAACAAAAGTTAGAGGGGTTTGGTTTAGAGATGTTTGAATTGAGTTCTCTAGGTGATTAGGGTGGTTTTGGTTTTGATTTGGGTGACGAAATTTAAAGCTTTTAAGTGGTAAGTTGCTGATTTTTCGTCCTCTTTGCTTCTTCTTCTTTTTTTTATCATCTAGTATCGATTTTGAGTAGAATTTATGATTTAAACACTACCCTATCATTATGCTATGAGAACCATACAATATTCTTTAGTTTTTATGTGTTTAGACATGATTTTTCATGGGTTTTTGTTAGGTATTTGTAAAAAAACACGAATTTGAAGCTAAGTAGTTGTAATTTTCATTGTGTTAGTTGGTTATATTGAATGGAGGATATGAACAGTAACAGTGGAGTGTATTTCGATTATTGTCGATGGATTTTAAATCTTATAGAGTGTAGTAGTGTTTGGTATTACGGTTAGAAACTAGAGTATTCTTGTAAGTTTAGAGTATGACTATATGATTAATATAAGTTACCAATATTTATTTCAGTGGTTTGGAATGGAAGAGAACTAGTGGTTGCGAGTTAACCGAGGCTTGGGTTTCGGTTGCGAGTAGAAGGTAGGTGGATATTACTTCTCTTAGTCATTTATGAAAAATATATATTGTATGATATTTTTGATGTGATGCGTGTGATTGCTTGGTTGTGCTGTAAAATGATTGGCTATATATGGTATTGGTTTTAGAGATGGAAGTTAGTTGATAGTGTAGCTTGCTATATTTGAGTTATCAATTATGATTACAGGATTGAAGAATGGTAAGTATTGATTAAGGGTGAAAGTAATTTAAATTAGCCGCGGGCTTGTCTTTTAAATTGGCCGCGGGCTTTGTCATTTAAATTGGCCGCGGGCTTGTCTTTTAAATTGGCCGCGGGCTTTGTCATTTAAATTAGCCCTTGGGCTTGTCGTTTAAATAGGCCGCAGGCCATTGTCTTTTAAATTGGCCGCGGGCTTTGTCATTTAAATTAGCCGTGGGCTTGTCGTTTAAATAGGTCGCGGGCCATAGTTTATTCTAAATACTTGTATATCGATACTCTGGGATGTTTGGAAGAGGGTTGGTTGCGATTCCTTATATATAGTTCTTTGTATTCGTCCGGCAACAAAGAATTATATTGGATGGTTAAGGAATACATCTCTTAGCGGTTATGGGGTTTCTAATAGATGAAAACCTTCTTAACGTAATCCGGGAAATCCCACATACTTTTAAGGCATCCATTTATCTATGTAAATTAATTAGAATGTGGTTTGATTTGTGGAATGTACTAAGGTTGTGGTACATATTGCTATAAATGTTAGATTGGTTATTTAAATGTTTAAGTTTATACTAGAATATTATATATATGCGTGAAATGTTTTTATGGTGATTAATAGCAGTTGTATCTTCCTACTGGACTTTTGTTCACCCCCCTATCTCCCTTTTCAGATATAACTGTCGAAGACTGCAGTACGAGTTTAGTGGAGTATGTAGAGCAAAGACGAGGAGTAGAGCTTTGGAGTGAAGTCGGTTATAGTTAACCTTTTATTTTCATGTATGTATATGTTTGTAGTGTAGTCTATACTTTATCTTTTGGAAAATGTTGTGTATATGTTTTGATGGGATTGTATATATTTGGTTCGCGTTGTATATAGATATGTTTTGGTTTTCAAACTATGTAAAGTTATATAACTTGGAAGGATTGATATATAGATATTAGGTTATTTTGATTTGTTCAGGTTATGACAGGTTTAGGTATATGAAATGTTGAATATACAAAGGAAACTCTGCCGGATTTTTGAAAAAAAAATATGATGGTTTATTTAATTTGTTAATATTAAAAGTAATCTTATTAACGCCTCGTAATCTTTATGGATTTTGGGGCGTTACATATATAGACACACTTTCAAATAATGTGATTTGCATACTAGTATGCCTATCTATATGATATTGTATGTGTGTATTCCTTTTAAGGTGTGTATAAGTCTCATTTCTAATATTGGTTTACTATGATCATTGGGTGCAAGCTGTAAATGATGTGTTTAATTTAATCTCCCTACTGACATGTTATACATTATTACTTAAAGTTTAGTTGTTAGGATATAATCTGTTAACTGTATACTCTATAAAGATTTATTGGTTGACGTACTGTTTGTTTGGTTAATCTACACTCTACCTTGAATCTCGGGACGAAATCCTTTTAAGGTGTGTATATTATAACAGATTATAACACCCCGTGTTTTATTCTTTTATTTTTCCTAATAATAATAATAATGGATAATAGATAAAATAAAATAGGATAAGTGTTAGTGAAAATAGGAGTGGGTTTATGGGATAAACCCTCTTCCCTATTTCGGGGGTTTTTAAAAACAGAAAAGAAAAAAAAATAGGGTTGGTAAAAAACAGAGAGTTTTACAGAGACGAAAGGGAGAAGATAAGTTTCTTGCTGGAGATCTTGCTGACAAGCAAATAAGTTATGTATCGGTGAGTAGATACTTTCAACGATATAAAATGTTACATTTTGAAAAATTCTAAAACACTGATTTACTGCTGAATCATCGTTTTTCTGTCGACTGTAAAGGTCGGAAATGTGGTTGTATACGTGTGTGATTGTTTGAACTAAATGGTATAAAACAAAGAATTATATAAGATTCGCAGAGGAACAAATATACTGTAAACTCGTCATCTGATATCGATGGAAAGTTGAAGATTTATCTTTTTGTTTAACTAGGAATGAAATCGAGTTTCCATTGAATGACATAGTTAATTGTTCTTATATGGACTCAAAACTTATTGCTTGCTGCGAGTGTAAACTGTTTGCCTGATGAAGTTATATCTTTGCTTTGTTGTTGTCGATTGAATGGTGGTTGTGGTGGTATTTTCCTTGGTTGTTGGTTATTGTCTAGTGAAGAATAGATGGGTTGTTGTTGCCGGGGAATGATGGGTGGATTTGAATGTATTGGTGTTGTTAAGCTTCGACAGGGTCGTTAATGGCAGAAATATCGCGAGTTTTGATAAGGGAGGAAATCGAGAGTTGATGGTATAGGTAGGTTGGGTTTTTCGTGGGGATGAAAACCGATGGGTTTAATAGGGGTGTCGAGTGGTGGTTGTGGTGGTTCTTTGTGGCGTTGAGGCTATTTGGAGAGTGGGAGAGAAAGGAAGATGAACAATGAGATTTTTATTTGTTGTTGGGCTTGAGTGTTTTAAGTTTTGGAATTTCATTTATGGGCTTAAGTTATGTTAGATTGGGCCTGGAAAAGACTAAACCCTTTGGGCCTTAGTCTTTGGTGGTTTTGGCAGGTTGACTTTGACTGTTGACCAGGGTTGACTTTGACATAGTTTGACCTTTGACCTGACTAAGATTAGGTCTATTATGATAGGTTTAGGGCTATTAGCGTGTAGTGCTTGGCGTTAGGCTAAGATCAGTATATATATATATATATATATATATATATATATATATATATATATATATATATATATATACATGTGTACGTGTATTAAACTATGTAATATATCGGTCTTTTATGATATATTAATTTTATAACACTTAGACATCAATCTAATTAATAACGCGTAAAATACATGAAACAAGATACTTTTCCGTTCTCTCAAATAATATATGCAATAAAGTTCAATAATGCGTAAACAAATTTACCGCACCCTTTTAGACCTCTCAACGCATCAAGTTTTGGAAATGAGACTTATGACTGAAGATGTCATGTGATAGGTGGCATTTATTGAATGTGCCATAAATGGTCTGTTAGCGTTATAATTGGGTATTCATTGAATGTGTCATGAATGACTAGATTGTTTGGACTACCCTAGAGAGAAACTAAGGTATTCGCCTTACGGGTTAGTTGTATTCCTTGATTGTACGGGTGTGCTTGGACTTGCATTTGAATACCTATAAGATATCTACATATGTTATATAAAATTTCTAACTTATGTTTACAGGAGGGTATGATATAATAATATTTTGTGCAGGGATGCTGTCCTACCCTTATACAGAAGTGGATATCGGTAAGATTTAATTCAATTACTATGTTATTAAGATGAGTTATTATAATGAGTTAATAGAATGAAAGTCTTGCTTGAGAAGAAACTATGCCAGTTGAAATGACGGAACTACCTGTCTTCCAAACTGAGAATGATTAAGATATGGGTACATATAACGTGTTTGTGAGATGATTAAAGTCTGGAAAATGTTTTTATGTTGTTAGTCTACTCATACCAGCAAATTCCATTTTTGCTAACCCTTGTTTGCTTTGTTTTGGCAACGTGAATGTGTTATTGGGAACATAGGTGGAAGGCAGTGGAACCACATCGTTTGATTTGGATTTGTTTCTGGAGCAGTCTGGGAGTTTTTTTTTTTTTATTAGGTCTGATCTTTTTGGAAGTATGTAATAACGTAGTTTCATATTTATATGACATGAGAATATGATGTTGAAGACCTATTATTCTTAGAGTTTTATATTGAGGATTTTTGGACGGAAGATCGTCTTTTAATAAAGTGATGAAATTGAGAAATTTAGGAGAAATTTTGTTGTTAAGTTGATTCTTTAATGATGTGGGTTTTCGGTTTTGGTATGAGTTGTATCCACCTCGTCATAGTCTGGGTTTTTAGACAATTGAACATAAAGATGTTTGAGATATTTATATTTCAAATATTCATTTTGTAATTGTTTAGAAATTTGGACTGTGACAAACTTTCCAATTAATACTTAGTACCAACAGTGATCTCAAATAATGCATTACCTTCCAACACTTGGATGCATTAGTTCGTAAAGAAGCTCACATAAAAGCACCATATGGAAAATACTTATGCTTCATTTGCTTAGCATAAGGTTGCTGGCGTCAGTAACTCCCATGCCTTTTTTCCCAGCAGTGCCAAATTCTACATCTGAATATCTTTGATGCCCAATCCACATGTTTTTGTTGGGGAGCGAGCTAAGTCCCATGAAAAATAGTGAAGTTTCCTTTCTCCTACTTCATGTCCCCAAAGAAAAGCCTTTCTAACCATATCAATATCATCAATGACTGTAGCAGGTAAACTGTACACAGACCATGACATGTGAAGGAAGTGCAGATAACACAGAGTTAATAAGGGTCAACCTTCCTCCTTTTGAGAGCAAATTTGACTTCCAACTGGCAAGACGAACTTGGAATCTTTCCATTAAAGGCTGAAAATGATCGTGCACCTCTCTCCCCAAAATTGATGGCACCCTAAATAGCGGGGGAAAATTCACGGTGCATGGTATCTTTAGAACTTTGTAAATCATCCTAACAAATCGGGGTGCATTTTCTTATGATGAATCAAGCTGACTTTCCTCTGTTGATGCTTTTAGCCCTGATGCTTGACAATACAACTTTAACAAATTGTTGATCTCATAAGCTTGTGGTAACTCCATTTTCCCAAAATGATCACATCATCAAAGATACATCAAGTGTGTGAGCGGGTCATTATTCGAGCTATCTTTAAACCGAGAGCCACGCCTTTTGTTGACACTTGAGTAGGTTAAGAGAAAGCACTTCAGTACACAGGATAAATAGGTAGGGTGACAGAAGATCACCCTGCCTAAGACCCCTAGATGGTTTGAAATAACCAAAAGGCGTACCATTCAACATGATAAAAAAATAAGTACTCTGGACACATAACATAATTCTATCAATCCAAGCAGTGGAAAAGCCAAATCTACTCAAAACTTCTTTCAAGAAAGGCCATTCAATTTTATCATATGCTTTGTGCATGTCTAGTTTCAACGCAAAGAATTTTTTCTGTTGATTAGCCCGACTTCGTATTGTGTGGAAAGCCTCATGAGCCAAGAGAACATTGTCATGCAAAGAGCGGTGGGGCAGAAAAGCGGATTGGTGGGGAGAAATCAGTTTCTATAGAAAAGGTCTCATATGACCAACGATTATCTTAGCAATGATTTTATAACTAACATTTGCTAAGCTAATTGACTGAAAATGTTCTGGGAGAGTTGGGTATTTTATTTTTTGGGATGAGTAAAATATTCGAATGATTTAGGTCTTTCGAGAAAGTGCCATACTGAAAGAAATCTTTCACCAGTTCCACAGTCTTTGGTCCCATTTCCGCTCAGAAAGTTTTGTAAAAAATAGTATAAAACCCATCAGGACCTGGGGCTTTTAATGACCCTATGTCTTTTAATGCTTTGAGAATCTCATTATCTGAAACTGAATGCATAAGTTGAGCATTATCATCTACACTGATTAAATTAGGTATCACCTGCATAAGATTCTTTGGCATTTCAGGTGTTGATGTGGACATCAAGTGCCCAAAGAAGTCCACAAGCTGCTCACCTATATCCTCCCTTGCTGTGACAATTGTGCCATCCGGTTTTAAAGAATATTAATTGAAGTTCTATGTCTTATTCGAACTACCACCGCATGAAAACAATTTGTATTGAGTTCACCCATTTTCCTCCAGTCAAAGTGTGCCTTCTAAGCCCAATGGATTTCTTGTCTCTTCAAAATCTGATTATATTCCATCAACAAATCTTTCTCTTCTCGCAAATCCTGTTCAGATGGCCTTGCAACCATGGCAAAGTTTTGCTGCAACTGATTTAACTACTCGTCAATTTGTTTCAACTTTGTCCCTATGTGCCCAAAATGAGTGTGATTCCAATGGATAAGTAAGTGTCGACAATACGCCAGCTTCCGACAAAAGGTATATGAAGGCAAGCCATTAAACAACTGATTCATTGCACGCTGTACAACATCTTGGCAAGTTGGATCAGACAACCACATTGCTTCAAATCGGAAAGGGCGTTTCAATTTTTGGTAATATGGTTTAAATCTGAACACAAAAAATTTATGATCGGAATCTATTGTGGGTATATGAAAAATCTTCGCTTCAGGGAACCGAATTCTCCAGGGTGCATTGCATAGTGCTCTATCAATCGAAAGTAAAGACCCTGCTTGTTCCTTGTTCCTTCAATTTATCCATTGTAATGTGGTGCTTCTTTAATAATAGTAAAAGAGCAAGACTCATGCTATGGGAAGATTTAAAGCTTATGAATAGTTCCATCCTCTCTCCATGGATACTAATGGGTGACTTTAATAATGAGAGAATAGATGGTAAAGTTGTACACCCTAGAGAGATAGCTCCTTTTGCCAAGGTTATTACTCAAGCAAATTTGTCTGATTTGAAGTCAACTGGAAACTTCTTCACATGGACAATTTTTGGTGAAGTAAGAAGAAAATGGTAAAAGATTGATAGAACTCTTGTTAACAATCTTTGGCTAACAAAGTTTAATAACAAGGTAGTTGAGTTCCACACTCGGGGCATCTCTGACCACTCTCCAATGGTGGTATGCCCATGTGAGAAAGAGAAAGGATAGATTTTGGGGACAGTGCAGCTGTGCTGGGACATGGAAAGATTATGGCAGCAACCTATATATACTCTCACTCAAAAGCTTAAAGGCTCTTAAATCCAAGCTTAACAGTTGGGCAAAACTACAAAAGAGAGTTGGGTAAGGGCTTGGCCCGGCCCTTTCAGCTGCTGCACCCGACTACAAACAAACATTTGCCGCTTCACACGCCAAAAACATGGCGAAAGAGAGAAACATACTTGCTCTAACTGGAACAGCAGCCATAATAGCAGTCGCTCTCAATTTCCTCATCACAACCATAAACAAACATAAAAATAATTACAAGTCCACCAATAAAGGTAACATTTATTTCTCTCTAAACCTAATTCTTATTAATTAAACCTAATTATTATCAATATTTGTCTAACAGATATTCCACGATCAAATGTTCGTGTCAATTTATCGGCATCCGAGATACTCAAATTAGCCGATCAAATTATCGCCAAATCTAAAGCGGTTCATCATAAAATAGCTTCAGTTCCACTAGATGAGGTGGGTTTATTTTATTTTTTTGTTATGCTAGTTTATTATGTTTATTTATTTATTTGTGTTTACTATTTTATGTGCTGTGTTGTGTAGGTTACGTATGCGAATTGTATATTGCCTTTGGCAGATTTAGAGGCGGAGCAATTTCCGTTGGTACAATCTTGCGTGTTTCCGAAAATGGTGACTGTTTTGGATGATGTAAGGAAAGCTAGTGATGAAGCTGAGAGGAGAATTGATGCTCATGTCCTAATTTGCAGGTTTTCATTTTGTTTTTTTCTTTTATTTCTATAATAGGGTAATTTTTAACTAGATTGGTGATTTTATAGAATAATCTACAAGCATAAAATGTTAATGGAAAATTGATGTGTATGTGTGTGCGTGTGTGTTTTTGGGGTTAGCTGTTGTAATTAATTTTTCTATATTTTTTGCCAATAAAGAAAATGTGATTTTGGGAGAGCATGTGATAAATGGTAAATGTAAAGTATCTCATAATTTGGGACTGGAATGCTCTCCCAGGCTTCTTAATCCCTGTTTTCAGGTTTCAATGACATGTGTCAGTGTATAATGAGTTAATGACTCACACTTTTTTCCACGTGAAGGGTATTGGACAGTTATGTAACCAATCACCGTGGTAGATTATTAGGTATTAGATTAATCTAATGCAGTGTGAACACGAGTGAAGTGGAGGGGGAGGGAGGAGAACAGTATAGAGAAGAGAAGATAAAAGAGAAGGAGGAAGTGGAAGATGAGAGAAAGGGAAGGGAGTTTGGCGTGACCTACGAGCTGAGGTTGAACAGAGAGATGGAAGTAACTGAAAGAAGAACACTCATATTTGTTGCATTAGTTTTTGGTTCCTGTTTATTATTTAGCTTCTCTGATGTCCAAATTGTTAATACAGTTTGCTTTGTTTTGATTATGTGTGGATATCTTAATGGTTCATTACTTCATGCAAGATGATCAGCAAATGCGAGGATGTCTACCGTGTTATCAATACTTTTGCTGCAAAAATGGAACAGATAAATCCTGAGGCCAAACGTTACGTCCAATGCCTGGTATAGAAACATAAATGCATTATTAATTTTTTTGAGCATTATCTTTTTCTCAGCTAAGCGTCTTTCAGGACACCTGCCCATGTGGGCGTGGTGTGTTAACTTTGAAAGTGGGACACCGATTTACTCTGTTTTCTTCATTGATCCATTTAGTTTTGTATCAAGTTGTGTTATAAGTAATTTGTTATGCTGTCATGTCTTCCCACATTTATAAGTTTAATGAATAGCTTTTGCAAAAGTCTATGACTATTTTTGTCAACAATATGAAACACGGCTTCATCAACATAATTTTTGTTAAAACCTATAATAAAAACAATTGGAGTTGGCAGGTAGTCTTATTTAATGTGTAGAGGAGTCCCTTAATCTTTACATATATTGTGAGCCTGGGCTATTAAATCGTTGAGTACTCGACGAGTAATCAGTGAGTACTCGCTACTCGCTGTTTAGCCAACCCGACTAACAATTTAATCCCCAATCACAATCGGGCTCAAAAACTCCATGAGTACTCTGCCGATTAGGCCCGATTAGCCGAGTAATTATGTTCACTATTTCAACTATTTCAATGTTAAACATTGAACTCGACATTTCGCCGATTCGACCAACCCTCGATTCTGTAAAGTTTTACACTTCAATCATATTTATTTTAGTTGATTGAGTGATTTAATTGTTTATTGATTGATTGGGTTCTTAATTGGCTTCATTATGTTGGTATTTCAAAGTTAAATATATTTAATAATTATTTGTAAAGAAATATAGTGTTATAAAAAATCGTCTGATTAATCCTGATTAATGCCCGACCGATTACACCTACTCGCTACACTTCAAGCGAGTAGCGACCGAAAGTAGTGATTTAACCTGCCGCGGGAGCTAATTTCAATTGCATTAATGAAAAAGGAAGAGAATGAAGGTACTGTGGCCCGGTGCACACCACATCACTGCTTTCGACATTAATGACAATTTGAATCTAAAATATGACCAATCTTGATCACTACATTTTCTTGGCGTATTTTATTTTTTTATTTATGTTTTTATTAAGTATTTTGTTTTGCAAAATTTTAACACATATGTACATCTTTGTCTGACTTATCAAAATGCAACCACAACCTTTTTAGTTCACTGCAAGTGCTTTTCTTAACCCAAATGTTTTTGAGGATAGTAAAACTTGATTGCATCTTTGCCATGCTACTGAACCTTAGACTTTTGCATTCTGTCTTGCTCATGTGTGCACTGATTTCTCACTTAGTTGGTTGGATTCTCCAGTTTTGAAGACTGTCCTTTTGTACCCTTATGCTTTTGTTGCTCTAGGTAACTGTTATTTGTAGAAATTTTAGCCGATTGATTACTTTATACTGCACATTATCTGCATGGTTGCACGTCCTGTGGTTCGCATAGTGATTCTTCCATGTTCAGTGACAGGTTAAGGGTTTTGAGCGGAATGGAATGAACCTTACTTTGAGTAAGAGAGAAGAGGTGCAACGGTTGAGAACTCGTATAGATGAGTTAAGTATGCAGTATGTCCAAAATTTGAGAGATGATGGTTCCTTTATATTATTTAACGAGAGAGAGCTAGATGGGATGCCACCAAAGTTCATTAAGGTCGGTAATTTCATGCTCAGCTTCATTTTTTGTTGTTTTTCTTCTTTGAAAGTGCTAGTGTCACCTTTTATCAAATTGTTTTTATGAAATATTTCTTATAAAAGAGGATTTCTATGTGTTATAAGTCATGCGCTACAGATACATATAAGCACGCAATGCCTTTCTAAAATCCTTTTATTACGTAAGAACTTAAGTATCCAAGTACACTACATATATTTTTCGAAAAGATTATAGGAGTTTTTACCAATATTATTTCAATTTCTAAGAAGATGCCCCGTACCAGCATTTTTCAGTCATACTTGGCCACCGCCAATAGGTTAAGGTGCAATTTAAAAGTTTCCCTGATCTACATTGGATTGAAGCACTGGCGCTACAGTCTCCCTTTCTGCGCTAGAAGTCTTTCCAGCACTCTTTGCCACCATTTTTTTTTTTTTTTTTTTTTTTTTTTTTTTTTTAATCAGTAAATAGATATTTCATTGATATAAAAATATAAAAACATAGGAATAGTAGGATGAGGTATCCTTACATCGATAACCAACTGAAAGAAAGACCAACAACAAATGTACACAAGAAATAGAAAACACCGTTCTCAAGTCAAAATATCTTCCCATCTACACACAAAGTGCTCAAAAGGAATGTTACTAGTTTCCTCATGAGCTTTGGCCCAGAAGAATAAGAGACCTTTAATTGACATGATTACTTCCTCCAAAAAAGCCATAACACCCTCAAAAGTTCTTCTATTCCGTTCCATCCATAGGCCCCACAAAACCGCAAAAGGAATCATTTTCCATATACGTCTTCCCCTTTGCCACCATTGTTAGGAGAGACATCCTTGCCTATGATGCCATACCAACGTGACACTGTGCTCACTTAGCCACCCTCAACAGGGATTAGCCGATATACGTATAGGAACATGGAAACAAGATATTGAAATGTAAACCAGGCCCAGGCGCAAATCTGGCTTGAGCCACAATAACTTTTGCTGAAGTTGGGAAGTGAGATTAACTCAAATGGACTAGGGACTAGTATGGGCACAAGCTCCAATATATTTCCCACAAGCTCAAATATTCTCACATGGCCTCAAGACTATCTAAGCACAAGTCGTGATATGGAGACTAGTATAGGCACAAGCTGAAATGTTCCTTGACCGTTGTTGGACTAAAGCATCTGCCTTAACCATCACCACTCTTTGGCTGGGTGCTTTCCAACTTCTTCGTGAGCTGTGATTGTTGTGGCAGTTGCTTTACCTCCATATCAGTCGGAAAATGCTTGATAGCGTGGGCTATAAGTGAGACATGTCCCTATACCTGTGTCAAAGACCTTGAATAAACCCAACCCTAGTCTGTCGCCCGGTTGCTCAGTGGGGACAGTATCATTTGGTAGAGTAGAACTGGTTATAAATTGTCAATCCCGACAACGACATTGTTAGGTATGGTGGGAGAGAGACACTCGAAAAGGCTTTTTAGCCCAAATGTTTGGTAAGATACCAGTCAGAGACCAAAAAAAAATTCTCTTTATATGTGAGAACAATATTTTTTTGCTTTATATGTGAGTTTGTGCCTCTACTAGTGTCGAGGCCTTTAAAGAAAATGATTTAATTATTGGCGTAACATACCAAGAATTAATCATCAATGCAATTTTAATCACATTTTTACTCTTTTAAGTTCAATTCCAAAATGATGAATACTAATAGCCAGGAGTCCTAATTAGAAACAACTACTGCAACAAAATAAAATTGAATATAAATAATAACTGAATAAAATAAGATCTACTGTACGTTTCTGCATCAATATCCCAAGGCAAGAAATAACTCATCTGCGGTCTTAAAGGGGTGGTGCACTAGTATGAGCATGCACTTGAATGAATGTTAAAGATTCACTTCATGAGCCGGGTGTCAAGATGAAGTAGAATGAAGTGCCACAACCTTTTAAAATAGTGCCGCGTCTTTTTAAGAAAATAGCATGAATTGTTGAGTGCCGTTAAATTTAGTCCCGTCACACTGTTAAGATCTTTAAATCATTTGTGTATTATGTGTATGACCTCCACCTGGTCAATGTGGAACAAATTTTGCTCCACACACACCCCAACAGGTGAACAAATCTCCACATGGAGCCAAATGAGTCCACCACAATCAACACGCTCAGAATCCAAATTTTCTTTGTCATTTCAAGAGTACACCATCTCAAGGAAAGCACATACAACATGAGCAACTACTCATGGTGTACATGGTGGACGGGTAGGTGAGCCTGCCCTGATGCCTGCTTCACCTTAATTGTAGACTGTCTAATGCCCATCCAATCCAGGCGTCGCGTGCACGTTGATACCATGTCAAACTGGCAGTTACTCTAAAAGCTTGAACTTGTAGGGAGTTCTACTGAATAATCACTGGCGATGAGTGGAGCGGCTTAGGATTTAGAAACGGATATGGGATTATTAATCTCAACATGCCTTAGGTGTGGCAAACCTGAGCCAAACACGTGGTCTTTTTTAAGTTGGTGACATAGACTACATGGATCCTTTAGGTCGCTCTTATACCATATTTTATTTACGTATCTAACTTCGAGTTGAGTGGCCTTGGGATTTAGAGACCCGATACGGGATTATAAATCTCATAGCTTATCCCACCAAATACCCTCTAAGCTTTGTAGTAGCTAACTTGACATGTTTAGATCTTCCAGGTTCTTATAGTTAAATGCCTTTTCTATTTCATTTATCAAATCAAGGAAGGCATCAATATCCAAATTACCATCAAACTCAGCCCTTCAATCTTAATATTAGCTAATTGTTATCAAGAATATACGATCAAGATCCAAAATTACCTGCAATGAATATTTTCCGGAGTGGAAGGCAAGGAGCTGAGGAACCATTCCATGTTGGAGATAGAAAGGAAAAATTTGAAGGAGTTTCACTATTAATCATGCAATTCTATATATTCTTTTTACCTTTTGTTGATGAAGTTTAACTGGTTGAGCTCTAGTTGTTTTCTCTGTATGCTATATTTATGTGCTAGAATTCCTAAATATGCCTTTTCTTTTCAGAGCTTAGACAAGGCTGAAAATGGTCAATTCAAAATTACCTTGAGAAGGCATCATATTTCTCCTTTATTGGACCATTGTAAGGTATGTTTCTCAACTACTGGCCAGATTCTTCCCCTTATCCCTAGTTCTTGTTTAGGACATAATTGTGTCTAATATAAGAAAAATACTGAAACTGCTAGCTTTTGGTAGAAGTCTTGTTTATTTTAAGTAGATCTCCCCTTCTCCCACCCTATTCCTTAGAAGTCTTGCTATGTTTTGGCAGATGCATGATGTTTTCTCTGTTTATATGTTTACTCTACTGGGCTTATGTCCATACTTTTATTTAGAATTGGTTTTCAAAGGATATATTTCATCCACACATTTATTCTGTTTTATTTGAATGGGTGTTCTTTCAATTCAAGCTTTTTGACAGAAAAGGT
This sequence comes from Coptis chinensis, assembly GCF_015680905.1. Lineage (NCBI taxonomy): Eukaryota > Viridiplantae > Streptophyta > Magnoliopsida > Ranunculales > Ranunculaceae > Coptis > Coptis chinensis. The sequence goes on along the minus strand of NC_141461.1, from coordinate 61,198,397 downwards.
CTGATGCATTGGTACAATTTATGGACTTTATAGCCCCCTCGTTGTAGAGGAGTCGGGGGTTGGGGAAGTAGTGTGTGCTCTAGCGGGGACAAATTATTCAGGGCGGTAGCTTCTGTACTATGCTGATCTTGGTTACTCGTAGATCTGTAAATTCACTGGTTGATGTAATATTCTTCGCGGAAGCAAGATCAATGAAGAACACCATTTTATTCAATAAAATCAACACCCAAAATTAGGGTTTCAATCTTCAGAGTAGAAACCATGAGGCTCAGAAGTTGATGTAGATACATGAGGCAGGTTTCTTCCTCTTTGGATCAATAATTGATGTAGATCGATTAGCAATGGATGAGATATCATCTTTCAAGCTGTGTTGCATGGAGTGCAGATGCAGTGTCCGATTTGGACAGTGATGCGACGATTCAGATTACGGCAAGCTCTAAAATATCGAGACAAGGGACACGGCTAATATTTTATTTTGAATTTTTATTAAATATATTTATTATTTTATTTCAATCCTCAAAACAATTAAATTTATAAATTACTAAAATTTAGTGCGGTATTAAACCAAAACTACTATAAATGCCACTTAATTGTAATTAAGATGGAAGTAAGTAACTGAAAAATGCAATATGACATCAATAAGTTGCCATTTCTTTATTTATTTTATTTTGTTGTACAAAATCAAGATAAATTAGATATCACGGGTCCTTCTTCTGTATTCACAAAACTCCTTCCACGTGTAGATGTTTCATTACCTGAAAAACAGAAAAGTGAAAGCTCAATTAAACAAGGCCCAAGCCTAGTAAACTTCTCTCCCAACATACAAACCCTACCTCTTCTCAAAAATAGATCTGGTAGCCGCCAACCACACCTACCAAATAAAGAAGAAAACCAGGTTCTTCTTCATCAAAGAAAACCATATCGTCATCATCAAAGAAAACCAAATCGTGTCTTCATCAAAGAAAACCAGATCGTTGAAAACAGGTTCTTCATCATTTACTACTTTTTATAGTCGTTTGTGTGTTCTTTACTCGTGCTCTACCGAATTTCCACGCATTTAGCTGTGTCGACACATTTATTTTAGATATTGCCGTGTCCATGTAACCTAGTTTTTTTCTCAAAGCCCTCCGACCACTCCAACCCGCATTATCTGAATGGGTAATGTCGGTGTCGGTGTCGGTATGACACGACACGGGACACGGCGGAAGGAGAGGCGTACCCATGCAACACAGCTTTCAAGTTAGTTGCAGATTGCAGAGGAAGAGGCGACGGTGGTGGGGTAAGTTTTGGCTCCTCCCTTTTCTTTGCTCGGAAAGTGCTGGTTTACTTCCTCGGTCGTGGGTGGTTCCCCAGTCCCCACAACCCTTCCCAGTTGTGTATCATAAGACGGAGGACTTGAAGAAAGTTCAAGTATCCCATTGTGGCAAAGGGATTTAGTTGTAGTAGCAAAGTCCAGCAGTCCCATGAGAGAGATGGTTGAGATGCATTAGCTGACAGCTATGCCATACCACTGAGCTGCCTCAGCTAGTTTGCAAATCAATTGTATTATTTGCAGGGTTAACCTTGATAACTTCACTATTTTCTTTTTTGTCCTTAGTTTACCCAGAAGGCCAGAACATGTTTGGTTGAGAATAGAATTGGTCTTGAGTTGCCATGGGTCAAACTTTGAGCTATGTTGTTGTGTATTTGGTTTTGGGCTTGCTGTGAAGCTAGGTTTCATGTCAGAACTCTGTGTCCATGCTGTTTGGGGCTTGCAGTGAGTTTCAATCTTTGTTGGCAGTTTCAGTCTTTGTTTGGGGCTTGTGAATTGAAGATAGAGGGGTTGTTCTTCCTGCAACTTTGAAAGCTCAGGCTGTGGTCGATTAGAGTGTCCGTTCTGACCCTCTTGAGCGTATTCTTACATCATAAGAGAGGATAGGTCATTTTCATCCTTTTGGGAATGTGTAGGTAGTAATTCCAAGTATATTGGGCTTGATGACTTCGAGTTCATGTATCATGTTGTGCCTCTCTGAGTAACTCTAATGATTGTCTAGTTGTGATGGGGGGCGGGCTTCTCAACTGGCCACCTTGGCAACAAGCATAATAATTTTCTCTAAATTTGGCCTCAAAGCGACTAGAAGGTACTGGTGATTTTGAGCGCCTAGGCGGCACTTTGGCAGCATAGCTGCTTTACTCTTAGGCAGGGTTTGTAAGGTTCACATTTGTGCAATAAAGAGGTGTGGTTCTACTTTAGTTTTTATCGATGTTCTAAAAAACACTAGGCGGTAGTCGGGATTGGGTGGCCTCAAGCGTTTTTTTTCCTAATAAATATATTATAATATATAGTCATGCACACAACATACTACAAGAAGTGAAGAAATCAAGCATTTACCATAATTCAAAAAATAAATACAAACTAAAGTACTTATTACAAAAGGGCGTAACAATTGAGTTGAATAGGGGACCAAAGAGCGACTTCATATAGAAACACATTCTCTTTCTTATAGTGACATATAATTTATATTGTGCTCTAGTCTTTTAAACTCATTCAAATCTTAAGCCTTCACGAGCCTTTTTTTTTTGACATTTAATTATTTTTTGATAAAAAAATAAAAAAAATAAAATTGAGCCGATTTGTCTGCCTAGCCCGACTAATTGGCCCGCTTAGACTGCCTAGAAGCCGATTAGTCTGCCTAGCCTGCCTAGACTGCTTTTTGAACCGACTTAGGCCTAGGCGAGTTGGTTGGGCACCGCCTACCGCCTTGACCGACTTTGGCTAGGGTGACATCCTAACTGTGACATCCTTATTGTACATCCTATCAAAAAGTGCATTTCAACAATGAATTAGTGTATGATTTTTTGTAGATATAATCTACTCTTCATGGATTAGATCTCTACAAAAAATTAGCTCAATCCAATATGTGGAACTTTGTCATCTGCTAGTGTTTAAGTTTGCAATTTTATCTAACGGTCTAGAAATAATTTTAAGTTTGACAAGGCTAGAAATATCGAATTTAGCTAATTTTTTGTAGAGATCTAATCCATGAAGAGTAGATTATATCTACAAAAAATCATACACTAATTCATTGTTGAAATGCACTTTTTGATAGGATGTACAATAAGGATGTCATAGTTAGGATGTATATATATATATATATATATATATATATATATATTATGGAGGTGCTTGAGACTTTGGGATTTATGGAATTTGGACCCATAAACTAGGACTTTGCAAAGTGGGGGCCAATATGGGTCCGTCTCTTGTTGAAGATGACAATGAGGACGGTCTTTCGGCCGGAAACCATGGTATTCTGGTGGAGTAATTACCCAAGCAGGATAATGATATTAAAATTATCATGGTACGTGGTTTGGCGACATTTAGACTAATAGCCAGTGTATACCCAAGCGGCAATTTGATTTTTTTTATTCTTTAGATAATTTACCGAGTCAATCATGAAAAGAAGGCGGGCAGGTTCCTTACAATTCCTTAATTTTAAGAAAGATATATGCTGCGCCAATAACTTTCTTGTCAAACATCCTCAATTGATGTTACTGACTTGTTTTTTGCTAATGTTGTTGTTAGCATTTAATTTGATATGTTACCGACTTAAAATTTATCTTGTTAATTAGTGTCTTTGATATGTGCAAAATGTATCTTGATGGTATATCAACCAAATGTTTGTCTAAGCATTGTGCATTTTGTTGCTCATTGGGCGATATGATGGCATTCTTGAAGGACTACGTTTGTAAACCCTATAGCTTTTTGTTGACTTTTGGAATGCAAGCTGTAGATGTGTAGCACTTTGCACTTGAATTATGAGAGAAAACCGTGGATCATTAAAGTTTTTGTCTTTTACGGTTTCCCCTTTTTTAATGAAGGTTGGAGCCACCAGGAAAAGAGTTGCTGTGGCATATGGGCAGAGATGTGGAAAAGCCAATCTTCCTATTGTTGAAAACATGGTAACGCTTCCTGGGAAATCATGTTTGTTTAAAGCTTCATTACTACTGTTAGAATAATATAAGCATTAAGGCACACTGTATCATTAGCAGTAGGATTATTCTAGAAATTAGGATTATATCTTTGATCATGATCAAGTTTGATATAATATAATCAGTGGAGTATTCTGAGAATTTGATTTGATTTAATTACTATCAATTAAGGATGTAGTTACTGTGTGGGATCATTGTAATCTCTATATGAACCCATTCACGGTCGTTGTATTAATCATTTGATTATCAATAAAATTCCCTCTTCTAATAATGCTCCCATGGTACCGAGCAGGTGCTCTGCTGAGAGCAGTCTCCTGGGAGATATTCTTTCACCAGCTGCAGAATAATATTACTGCCAAACCACAACCTTTCCTCTCTCTCCTTTTTGCCTTTTTGGCTTTAATATCAGTGTTCTTCTTGTTTGTTGCTTTGCTTCCTTTACTGTGCCACACTATTTATTCCTCCATTATAAAGGTGTAATATATTTAAGTCAAGCTAATATGTTGATGTCTGTAAAGAAGTTCATCCTATCTTAGCTCTATTCCATCAGTACGGGAGAAGCTCTTTGAGAATGGTATTGGGTCATTCAAAACCCAAGCCAATCAAAGATTGTTGACCAAGCTAACTAGGAGCCTCATTGACCAAAAGAGGCTACGGCCAATGATTGAGCTGAAAAGGAGCTTAGATCGAGTCTATAATCATGTCCAATAGTGGACACCTCACCAATTTTCTATGCGCCAATATGATTCAATCTGTTCGAGCTGAGGATAGTGGGGTTCATCACCAACAGTTGCAAGCGAGACACTCTTTTTATGGAAATGTGGTGTGATCAATCTCGTAGATATCTTGATGTTGACGAGATTGAGGGGGAATGTTAGAATAATATAGTGCATTTGCACTCTATCATTAGCATAATAATTATTCTAGAAATTAGAAAAATATATTAGATCATGGTCAAGATTGATATAGTAGGATCAATGGAATATTCTTAGGATTTGATTTGATTTGATTTGATTAGTGTCAATTAAGGATGTAATTGCTATATTGGTTCATTGTAATATCTATATAAACCCATTGAGGTCATTGTATTAATATTTTTATTACTATTCTTTTTTTTTCAAAGAAATTTCTCAACTATGTGTTTTCCTCTCTATATATGGCTCCTTCGGATGTTTGCAATTTACACATTTTAAATCTTGATACTCACCATCCTGGTTGTCGACCAGAAGCATTTCATCTTAAATGTTATGATGACTGTATAGGGACTAATCATTCTCAGTATTATCTGTAGTTTTGAGTGTGCCTTATTCTTCAGTTCTTTATACTCCAAATGTCAGAACAAACCAGTCTTTTCTAGAAATATTTCACTATTTCACATGGTTGAGAAATGAGAACTCACTGAGAAGATGATGCGAGTGACTGAAATCTACATGGTCATGAATTTGGCTGCAGTTTTCCTCCGTGTTTCACTGGACCATTATGGTAGTATGTGTTTCGGTTTTCTTACCTCATCTAATAAGTTGCTGAGTTTGTATTGGTGTCATAAGATATAACTCCATCAGTATGTCTTCATATCCTTAAAGTCTTAAACTTTAATTCTTTATTTGTATATCTAACAGAAGGCAGATTCTGTAAAAAGTGTCCATTGGAGTTAATGTGTTTTGAGTACTCAATCTTCAGTATTGTCAAATTTTTAATCTTCTTTTGCTGCTACATATCAAGCTGGTTTGCTGCATTAATGATGAGCATATAGTTTGAAGGTTTATATTATTTCATATTTGAAAAATTTCTGACCCTCGGCGTCAGGTCAGAATGATTTGTGAATTTCAAACTGCTATGGTAGCGAGCCTAATACATACTCAATGCATAAGATAACAATTTTGTTTTTCTTTTTCTGAATCAGATTTTATCATGAAGGAAGGAAACTTTCTTGTCCCACCTGGTTAGGTATCAAGTTAATATGAAACAAAAGGTATTCATTGCTTCAAGGTCCTTTCTCATGGGGAGATTGTAGTAGTGAGTTGGAAAACTTGTAAAGGAACATGGGAATTTAGATATTCTTCTATGGAGATTCACTGGCAAGGATGGGATCCACTTCGGTTTGTGATACCACTTAATGATGAAAACTCGGTTCCACAGACGAATGATGGATTTCTACCCAAGCAAACGAAACGAGTCACTGCACTTCTAACTTCCGGCCACTCTTCTAAGATGGATATGATGAAGGGATTTCATATTTTTAATCCGAAGTTATAAGAAAAGAACTTTGTAGCCAACTATACATGGTCATTAGCGGAAAGAAAGGAGCCAACGACAAGTTTATCCTAAAAGAGGAGTATACGGTCATTAGCGGAAAGTCAGTTTTCTTTGAAGATTAAGAATCAATCGGACTTTATGTGAAGTCTGAACTCTGAAGATTTGATGGCCGACATAAAACCTAGTAGGAAATCTGTAGAGAACTCTAAAGGCGACTGATTAGTGTAGTTAGATATCTATGAAGTCAAAACTAAGATAATGCATATGTAATGTGGATTTGATAGTCCTTCTATATCTCTATGACTGCATTTTTCTTCTGTTGGATTAGTTTCATTGTTTGTTCTCCGATGCTCACTCCTAAGGGGAAGAGGGAGGGGGATTTATGCAGGATATCCGTCCATGAGAGTTCAGCTGTGGGGAAGAGGCAGTTTGTCCTTTCTAATATGCTCACAATGATGATTACACCCCTGCCATTCCTTGTTACCAAATATTGACATGCATGTGTGGTCAGTGTAGCTTATCCCTCTCCCCTAACAGACTACTCAAGTAAGTTGTTAGAGTTCTACGTGAGTCATTAGATAGGTAGGACACTTCACCCACCCGAACCATAAGTCAAAGATTGTTCGTCCTTTACAAGGGAAGGCTCAAAATTAGTATTTCTTCTACTGTCAAGTTTTGCATCTGACGTGTCCCTTTCTGCCAAGGCATCAAGCAGAGGATTTGTTGTTCTAAGGATTTATGCAAATCGGTTGTGATGGAAATATGGAATTGAGGTTGTGGAAATGGGTTGTTCAAGCAGCGTATTGTGGTACTCATTGAATAACCTTTGTGTGTTTACAATAAACTGTTCTCCTCTATTATGATTTTGATCGAAGGATATGTTATAGTGGATATCAAAGCATTGTATGCAGCGTTTTGCCGTGCAACCTCATAGGGAAAACGTCTTCTTACATGATGACTACCAACTCTGAGACAAGACATCAATCTTAGGTTCACAAACCTTCTCTGGTATCAGTCTGATGAAGAGGAAGAGGTGTAAGCCCTTGTAATGTGGTGCAATGTGACAAATAGGTATCCATGGTCCAAATCGTCCATGCTGAATTCTATTTTCCCATGCTACATGGATAGGCCATCTTTCAAAAATAATCCATGTCTTCCATACTGCGTATCCGTGTGGGACCACACACACTCAAATATTGTATTGATACCTCAATTCTTAATATTTCACTGTGTCGGACACTTTCAGTATTCGTGTTGGATCTGGATACATGTACCTGTGTCAATGTAACTTGGCTATTTTTCGTGCTGTTTGTTTTTTATTTTATTTTATTATTATTATTATTATTATTATTATTATTATTATTATTATTATATATGAATATTATATTCGTAGGATTATCAAGTGTTTCCTTATAGTCCAGGTAATTCAGTTCCTGGTTAAATACTGGATATGTTATGTCTGGATCGCTAAGTCCACTCAGTTCTGGATGCAACTTTTTTTTCTTCTTTTGTGAGAAAACGAATGTACAATCTATGTCAGTTGATTTGTCAGTCACGACTCACTCACGAGTTTCCTCACTTTTATTAACTCAAACCAATGTAGTGATCTGGCATGAATAGTACTCAGCTATCATTACCATTAACTCCCTTAGTCTTGTATTTGTCACTGTGTTTAGCATTCTTTACTTGTTTCTTGTTCATTTGTACAATCTTCTTATGTTCCTATATCGTTTTTTTAGACTGGTGGCGGTTTTGGAGTGGACCTGGTATTCATCTGTTCCTCTTACTTTTGGTTCAGCTTTTTAAATTAGTGTTTTTTGCATGTGATACTGTTGTAACTGTCGACTTTCCTTTCTGACAGAAAATGGCAATCCACAATCTTAGAAACATATGAACTACTGAGTGTATCTCCTTTACTATCTACTTTTTGCTTTTAGATGCATAATTTATGTGTTCTGTGAATGTATTCTTGCACGTGGATTATGTATGTGAAAGTTTGCCAACTAAATCTTGTTTTTCAAGATGTGACGATATCAGTCAGATAGCAAACATTAATTTGTTTCAAACATGTAGCCATGTAGTGGTACTTACAAACCAGGATTTTATATTGGTCTGCTGTTGATTTTATTCAGGTTCAGCTACGTCATAAACTTGCTCGATTGCTGGGCTATTCGAGCTATGTGGATTATGCTGTTGAGCGCAGAATGGCAAAAAATTCAGCCAAGGTTTGTATCACTTTCTGTGGTTAACAAATATTATTTGCTGCATTCAAAATAGTTCAAAGTTTGTCTTTAGTTTGTTATTTCACTTCTTTGCTTTTGGGTTATGTAGTTTGTTATTTAGATAGGAAGAATGTGCATTATTGAGCTGAATCTTGGGCTGGTTCAGATAATCAGCGCTCAGATTTCAGAGTTGAGTAGCCCTAAAGTAAAAGATGAAAACATGCAAGGTCTTAGATTTGCCAAATTCTGTGGCAACTAATGCTGTAATTACAAGTTCACAACTTAGCTTATTAACTTGATAAAGATAGACCAAGTTAAGAGATCCCAAGGGAACAAAGGAATGCCAGGGGTTTTAAGAGGGAAAACTCGTAATAGAGACTTAAACACTCACACTAGAGAATAGTAGAGGCAGAAACTTCCTCAATGATATGACAATTGTTCATCCAGAGGGGGTATAAAATACAAAAGAGTCTCCAAAGAGTCATTTACACATTTAGCTAATAAATCTGCAGCCCTGTTGGTCTCCCTATAGCAGTGGTTGACACTACTATAACTAAGTTGCTCCCTTTTGCTCCTGATAGATAGTACAATGTTCTGACAATACCACGGGGGTATAGTCAAGCCATTAACTATACTCACAATATTCGTAGAGTCAGAGAACACCTGTACTTTGGGTATGCCATATTTTAGGCACCCATCTAGCCCCACATCAATTGCCATCAGCTCCTGTTGAAGAATAGACCTCTTTGTGTTAGAGCCCATGTAAGCAAAATGCACTGTACCATCTTCTTTTCTTGCTATACCACTGAATCCCTGGTTTGAAGGAGTCAGAGACCCATTGGTGTTTAACTTAACATAGCCAGGATCAGGTTTTTCCATTGACAGTAGATAGGTTCCTTTTTGTGTGATATAAACTTACACTAGAGAAAGTGAGGTAGAAGTTAAGTAGAACCTTAGGACATATCCGTGCCACAAGAAATTGAACTTGTTTCATTTTTCTTTTTACTGAATTTTAGATTTAGAATGATCTTATCAACTTATTCAATGCTCTATAATTTTTTTGGAAAATGACTATAATGTCTTTTACAAATGATTTTGTAGTGCCAACATGTGGGCTGGAATAGGGCTTGGTCTGATCACATATGCATACTTAGATTTCTGTTTTATAATTTTATCTCATTATTTGGTTTTGTTTTGGCCTATGGTATGAATACTTTCCTTGGTATTATCTGAACCACAATTTTAAAACTTTGTTGAAGTGAACCCGACTTGGTTTTGAACAGTGTTTCAAAGCGAGTTTTTTCTTGAGAAAATTCATTTGTAATCTCAAATATCCTAGTGTTTATATTAGGTAGAAAAAGGGACATTATGCCTCTAGTCCCGTTGTATAATATTATGTGTACGTGACAAGGTAAACAGTGAGATAACAAGAAGGCTTTGAATCTAAAGGGAGCAATAATTTCTTTTGATATATAAGTTTTCATAATCTTGGCAAAGGTGCATTTTTGAAGGCATGAGACTTACTTATAGATTCATTTTGCTGAGCTTGGGTGCCTTGAGCAGCAAACAAAGTCGTTAGGGAGATTCATAATTTCATATGAAAAACCATCATTCACTGTGTCGGGATTGATAGATACATCAAACCAGTGATCAACCACTCTTCATCATCGATCATCTAAGGTCCACCGACATAGTTAGTGATATATCACTCATGGTGATTGATTGTTCTCTATTTCACCAACCTATAGTGTTCGTATTCCTACTGACCAATCATTCATCATGGATCGATCAATGATTCAAATGGATGACTTGTGAAAAGTTCACCAAGTTTACAGTTTGGCATGTGTTCCTTGCTTGAAAGTGGTGACTTATGAAGATTCTATGTGTAATCGGGAAACTCTTGTAATGCAAATGAGGGGTGTAATATGGTATAGGACACTTTTCAAGCGTCAAGTACTAAAAAGTAGTGTCTTGTTAGGACCCATTTTTCATAAACTATTGTAGACATCAACAAAACAATTCGTTTGACCCCACTTCAAAAAAAAAAAAATAATAAAAAAAATAAAATAAAAATAAATCAGAGAATTAAATCTGCCCCCAGAATAACACGACATCCAAGTCAACTTGCCTTAACCTTCTGTATTTTCTTAAGGATGAGTTTTAACTCTTAATGCTTTCTACAGCAGAGATCCAGTGGGGTGTAGTGATACAGTACACTCCAGATAGAAACTCCTATATAAGTGAGGAAGTGGAGCCGCTTCCTATAGGAACTGGATATGCTAGTTCTCTAGTAGCACTTATGAAACCTGGGAAGCTTATGGACCAGATTCTGAGCACAATCGAGGAACTCTATGATGATTTTGAAAGTTATGTGAGTTATCATTGACTTGGTTTCCACAAAAGTTGGACAGTTCAAGACTTAGTTCACTAGTCAACTAGTAAACCCAACAGACTAACACTAAGCGAAGGTTCAAGTCTTATGACACCTTCAGCCCATTCATAACTTCTAAAGCACTCCAGTTTATATTATTTTCTTATTTCATACATGTGGGGGATTGTTATAAAAACATAACTTGGTTTTTAAATATGTATGAAAATGTTTTTGCTTGGGTTTGAACCCATGGCCTATTCTTTCTACCACATTCAAGGGGTTAGTCCCACATTGAATTTAAGATTATTTTGTTTATATAGTTTTTATGCCTTGCATAAGGAAAGTGTTGGAGAGATATAGGGTGCTCTACGTGCCCACAAGGCCACAAGAGTTTGGAGCCTCCCCAAAGTTGGGGAGCTCCAAAAAACAAAACAACAATCGCAGATGTACCCGCACGCCGTACCCGTACCTGAGGGGGTGGAGAGTGCAAAACCACCCAATTGGGCATCACATGGGTTGGGGAGTGGGCTTACTTTTGCAAAACTGGTTTTTTGGGCTTTTTCTTTCTTGTATTAAATTATTCTTGTAATGGCGATTTGACTTTAGTCTAAAACCACATTTTATTACGGCATCGACTCCCTTTATCACGCTCTATCTCTCCTATATGATCTCGGTCGAGACTAGAGAAGACCGCTTTTTCTTCTCTTCCCCTGTTTTACAAATTGTGATTTTACCGTCCGGAATGCGATTGAGAGTTCTAGGGTTCCGCTTTTAAGTATTGTTTCATGGAGTTTGTTGTCATCACGGGAGATTTTGTGTTAGGGAGGTCCAACATCTATATTGGTGGCAATTTCACCTTCGGACATTGTGATACTACAAGCCTCGACATTATCATTGCATTTTCTTATTGCTTCTTTGACTCTCTATATCTTCTTCGGGTGTTGGATGCAGGAGTAGCAGAGTATTATATTCTAACAATGTTACTACATTTTCTTATTGGTTCTTTGACTCTATATCTTAGTATCTTCGGGTTAAAGAATCAATAAGAAAAAATGTAGTGATAATGTCGAGCTTGTGGTATTACAATGTCACGAAGGTGAAATTGTAAAATTCGGGTATAGATCTTCGAAGCGGGTCACACACCTCCCGAGGATTCAACGACAACGGACTTTGCCAAATAGCCCTTGGCGGATTTTTAGAACTCTCGATCATTACTCAAAGCGGAAATCATATTTGTAAAAAGAGAAGAGAAGAGAAAACTGCTGCCTTATCTAGTGTAGTTCGACCCAAAGTTCTTATAGAAGAGATATAGATGAACAAAAATCAAATTTACTAATCACCAAACCGTGATAAAGGGAATCGTGTGTCGCGAGAATAAAATGTGGTTTTAGATTAAGTGAAATCAATTACAAGAATAATTTAACTAGAAAGAAAAAGCCCAAAACTAGTTTTACAAAAACAAGCTCATTTTTGCACCCTTTTCAATACTTTTTTTTTTTTGAAAAGTTAGGGGTTGGAGTTTTACCCCCAACTGTATTCATTAAAATCTGGTGTAAATACATCTACTAGCATCCTCATATACTATCTTTGATAATGTTTAGGCCTAAAAGGACCTATACCAAGGCCGAAAATATCGTGATATATATATCGGAATATGGGGTACACGATATGGAAATAATGTGATATTTTCGTGAGATATATTGATTTTTATTTTTGGACCGATATATATAATATTTTTCCGATATATTGATATATATCGGTGATATAGTTGATATATATCGATTGAATTGTTGACTATTTGACCGATTTTATTTATTGACTGTTGACTGATAATTCCGACATGTCGTTATATATTAGTGATATTTCGATATATATTGAAATTTTAACTGCTTTTAGACCGATATATTTCGATTTTTGGGGTCGAAATATAGGCCGATATGGAAAAATTGGGCTCGACCTATACTACACATTACAATTTCATCTCCTACATTGCAAGATTTTTGTTACAGGCCCTGTTTCCTTCTTTGAAAATATGTTCCCCATTTATCTTAAGTAGTCAAGGCAATTGAAATGTCTTGAATGCCCTTTTCATTGAACAATTACCTAAAGACCTATTGGTTGTGCAAGATCAAATTCAAACAAAAGAAGATACATGACACATCTTTGATAGAGATTAACCACATCCAACAACTCACACCACTCATTGGTAAATGATGAATACCTTTGTTACATGGACACGCGTATTTTATAAATAATTTGTGTCGGTATCATGTATCTACGTGTCCGTGTCGGACACACAAATACATATTGTATGGAATATGCCTCAATTTTGTATGTTTCCCGTGTCGAGGGAGACCAGTATCCGTGTTGCACACCGACGCACATATCCGTGGCAATGTAACTTCGATGAATACTACCCCTCTTTACATGAAATGACCAAAGTACCCTTGATTCATAAAATAACCACCAAAGATATGACTTTTGCAACTTTGGGCTCATATTCCCAACTAATTAAATATCAATTTGTTTGAAATCATCAAAAATATCAACATAATGAGGGAAAAATGCTTGCAGGTGTTCAAGAGTTTATAAAGTTCAAGTAATAAACATGCGTAATGGCTAATAACCCATAAAAAGATGTTCATCATGGATTGATCATTCATAGTTCCATCGACATCTAACATTCATAGATTCACCGCTGGATAGTTTGAAATATTGAATAACATGAATGATAGATCATTCTTATGATTTGATCAATCAGTCATGTTGATGTACCATCTAAGCTCAAATAGTTTTTCTCAACTCATATCGGCGTGGTCTTTTCCTAGAAAGTCTCTTAATTTTATTGTTGTTCGTCTTCAAGGAAATACTTGACATCTCACAGTAGGTTTTACTACCTTTTTCTCGTCCATCTCACCATTCTAAGTTATTATTAATGATCCATTGTTTGTTTATCTATCTTTGGGATCTTCTTGTAACAATTTTCAGGTATTCGAATTCTTAGAGCATATTTCTGCCCGTTTAACTGACTTGGCTGCAAAAGAACTTGGTGCACTGAAAGATTTAAAGGTTGGTTTTGACCTATACTGACTACTAACATGTGTGGATCTAGCCCATTGTACTATTCTTACACATCTTATAACTTTGTACAATTTGAGCTCAGAAGAATGAAGAAGGAGATTCTCCATTTGGGATTGAAGACATTTTGTACTATTTGAAGAGGGCAGAAGAACAGAAGTTTTGTGTAGACCGGTGATATCAATAAGTATTTCCCAGTCAACTTGGTTCTCTGGGTTATTCAAAATAATACAAGATTTTTTTGGTAATTATGATTTAATGCACTAGTTGAATGTATCATTATCTGTACATATTTTGTAGCTAAGTTCTGCATAGCTGCAAATAGTTTAATAAACTTTTTGCACTTGCAGGCCTAAGGTTTGATATAATTCCAAAGCTGAAACTTGGCACGTTGATGTTCAATTGTTTTCTGCTTGGGACTTAAGCTCTAGTGAGCTCTTGGGCTACTTCTATCTTGATATGTATTCGAGGTTAATATTTTTTCTTACCTCTTGAAATTTTATGCTCATTCTTTTGTTAGTGAGGTGGTATGTATTATTTAATCAATACTATTCCATAGGAAGGAAAATATGGGCACGCTTGTGTTTTGGCTCTTGAGAATGGTTCCAGTATCTTCAACTGGTGCACAGCAGGTAATTTTAAAAAAAAAAAAAAAAATGCTTTGTTGTCTTTTGCTGAAGTTACATTGACATGGATCCGTGTGTCCATATCCGACCATGATGTCGGATATGAAGTATTTGACATGGCTTAAATATAAAAATTAGGGTATATCACATACAATATGTGGCCATATGTGTTCGATGCGCAGACCGCGTGGATCATTATCCGACATGGATTATATTTGAAATATGGTGTGTTCTTGTAACATATTCTTTTTTCAATCTTTGAGTAATTAATTAGTCCTATTTGACTAGAACCTAAATGCATGTGCATATTTTTTAGGTAGGCATGCGGGTTTTTCAAAATACATAATTTTTGAATGCCTATAATAATAATAATAATAATAATAATTTTAATTAATATTAATATTAAATTATTAATTTTATTTTTTTTTAATTTTAATTTTTAATTTTAATTTTTTTTTTAAAAAATCTAGGTTACATTGATGGCAGACACGATAGTCGGTGTCCCACACGGATATAGGGTGTCGGATACTAACAGTTGAAGATCGTCGACGCGGGGACACCGGGATAGGAATAATTAATTAATTTTTAATAATTATAAATTTATTAAATTAGATGGTAAATCAGAAATTCGAGGTAAATTAAATACAATATGTGTCCGGTGTGTCCAAACGGATCTGATAATTTTTTAATGGGACATTATCCCGTCTGATTTTTTCAAAATATGAACGTGTCCATGTAACCTAGTTTAAAATGAAAGTAAAATATAGCTTGAGTTCTAGTAGCTAGTTATTGGTCGATATGAGTTTGTACTAGGGGTGTGCAAAAACCGAGGAACCGACTAAACCAATTGAACCGACCGAACCGGCCGGGTTTTGGTCGGTTTGGCTTGATTATTGGTTCGGTTCAGTTAGAAATATGTGAAAACGATAGAGTCAATTCAGATTTTGGGTTGCAAAATTAAAACCGGCTAAAACCGAACCGAATCGTTTTATAGTGGGTTTCCAAACTTATCTGATTTTAACCCTTGGATGCCAAAGAATCAATATTAGCCATAGATCATTCCTTAAATAAAAGCAAACCCTATTTTCATTCTCTCATTCCATCTCCTCTCTCCTGTTGCCCGTCTTCTCTCCCTCTCTCCCCCATCTTTAGTTCTCTCCCTTCTCTCTCACCCAATCTTCTCTCATTTTTCATACAAAATCAATTGTTTTGAAAAGCTAAGTTGAGTGATTAAAGTTGTATTTTGACATTCTCATGATAATCATGATAAATTTGATGGGGGAAAGTTTTTTTTTTTTTTGGATAAATAAGAGAAAACTAATTTGAAAGGATTATAGTTGGGGTAAAGTTCAAATTCGTGGATCTATACCCATTTTCATAAAAACAGATCTATATAATATTTTTTTATTTTATTTTCATTTTTTTTCACTCTATTTTGTTTGACACAATGGATACTGATATACAATCGAAACCAATGAAACTGATCCGAAATATCGATTGGGATCGGATGTTAAGCCTAAAATATCGGGTTCAGATCGGTTCTTCTAATGTCTAAACCGACAGTGTCGGTTTGCGGGTCGGTTTGAGCCCAAACCCAAACCCAATCTGCACACCCTAGTTTATCAAGGGATGGATGCCAAATTCTAAGAAATTGTAATACATGCCTCCAATGGGTTGTTCTAAGATGGTGATCGATCCTTGCAGCGTGCTTACATAGTTGACCATGTTAGCAAATTAGTCAAAGTTATTTCTTACATTAAGAACAAAAAATGCTTACATAAAGCGTTATTTCTTCTCACATGCTACTTTGAAAATGTTTTCGCAGGGTCCCTTTATGGGGAGGGTGTAAAGGAGGGAATTTTATTCATTTTATTTTGGAAGGATTGTGAAATTGTTTTTTATTCTACATTCTTGTAAAGACTCCCTATTTGGACAAAACTTTAATGTAATTAGAATAAATAATGAGTTAATGACTACCTCGAAAAAGAAGAATTGAATATTTGTAGTTGGAAAGCCCCCAGCTTTGATGCAGGTGGATGATAGGGGAACGATTTGGGTTGAGGTAAACCTGAACCTAACATATGATTACTTCAAAGCATTATCCGAACTCGAACCTGACTCGGTTGTAATCTTTTATCTGTATCGATCCGATTAAATTTCCAATCTGAAACCCGATTTGGATCAATTTTTCCATTAAAAGAGACCATGTGGATTGACAAAATAAAGATAAATAGTTTTTTGTTCCGTGAAATAAAGGTAACTAAGGTGTACAAGGCAAAATCTTTAACTCAATTGACTAATTTAGTGGACGCATTTGGAACTAATTGGGTTCACAAGGTTTTCAGGCATATTCAAATCTGAACCCCAACCCAATTAAGGTAGCATAGCTAAACCCGAACCGGGCCCCATTATGGTGTGAGATATTTTATACACAAACAAAATCCGGGATATTCGGATTTTGGGTTTTGCAGGACCTGATTTCCTGCCCTACTGGCCTAATAGCATCATGGCATAACGGCGACTCTCTGGCAGCAACCACCATCATTGGTGTTTGGTTCTGTTTGCTGTTATGTTGGGCAAGTAGGGCGGAGATCTAACTAAAACACACTGTGGATAGGTTGCCTTTCCTTTGTCTAAACTATTTGCTCAAGGTGGTTTCCTTTTTGAGCACTCTTGTGTTACTGGGACCGCCTTTTTCTGTCTATTTGGCGGTTAGCTTTTTGTAGGTTTTGTGTGGAACTTTTTATTTCTTTTGTACCCACTCTTCTTCTTTTATGCCTTCTTCTAGCACATATTTGAAGAGGAATGATAAGACCCATTGCCCGGATGGGTGTGCTTGATCTCTAATTCTTCCTTCATAAGGGTCTAAAGTACTCTTTAACAACTTCATGTGGATGATACGCACCACTATCTACTCATCGGGGAGTTGCACCAATGAAGGTTTGGTCTTCCATCTTCTTCTTAAAGTTTGTATACTCTGTTCATGAATTTCTACATCAACAAAATCATAAAAGTACTTCATCAAAGACGGTGAACTATACAAAACAAATTCCATCAACCAATGAGATACAACTTACGAGAAAAGTATACATCCTCAATGATAGTATATGTTTCTTCTTTACGGAATGCCATTTTCCTTACAATGTTGGATGTACCACGATCAACAATGACTTCACATATATGGTGATCACCGAGTCATAGAATTTTAAACATTATTATCACGAGAAGTTGGCGATGGTTAATATGTTAGTTCGATGGTTAATATGTTAGTTAACGCTAGTTAATATGTAAGATAATATGTTAGTTATGGTAATGACCTCCCCATCTACCCTCTCTTCCATGCAATGAATGGAAACTTTGACCTTGAAATAGACTGGTTGTATCCAAACACTCTAGCATCAAAGCGGTTTGTGGACTGCGTACAACCTTGTGAACATCTTCAATAGATATGAAGATTTGGGAGGTCACCTTTGGTGGTGGTTTTCTTGATAAATGTTTTGGCGGAGCGGACTTGATTCGAGTTCATCACATTCCGTCCAATGTTTTTCTTCCCATGACCTTGCATCCCTTCCCTTCTCTTCTTTCTTCTTTGGTGTGTTTCTTAGGTTTTCTTTTCCATTTCACTTGCCATTTGACTCTGTATCGCACCACATCGGGGACCACCATTTCCTCTCCGGCATCATCATCATCTACATCATTATCACGTTCTCCCAACATCACATTGTCATTTTTAGATTTCATAACAACAATAGATTTTAGGCGACTATCTACCTCAAAGGTTTGGCGGTTGTGGGTGACAATCTGAGTAAGTCCGATTATGTCGATCTTGCCAAAGAAAGTAAAAGCGAGAAAATGTGACCTTCTCCATTTCGAGTTAGGGACTTCTTCCCCATCAATATCAATATCATCATTGGAGGGAACATCAACATTAGGTGTAGGCGGGGACCATCACCGGGAGCAATGTCCAAGGGACTAATAAATGGCACATGCTTCAACAACATCCATATTATAGACTTCCACTACTTCCACTAGAGAACCCGCCAACCACATTCTCATCAACGGGCTCTTTTCACACCCTCTTTACGACTTCATTGCTCAAAGACTCTGAACCACATTCTCTTGACATTTGTAGGTAGGTTTTACAACCCTCTCTTCAACCTCCTCGACTAAAAACTCTGGAGCACTCTCATCATTATCATAAGGGCCTTCATGTTCATGTTAGGGTTCTTGGAAAAACCATGTACACATGGTCTTCCCCATCACCGGGTCATCATGAGGAGTCTTGGGTAACTTCTTCACTAATATCTCTCAAAAACATCACCTCTTTTAACAAGATCGGTTTCACTACCCTCTCCCTCTCCATCTTCTTCTTCCTCACCTAAACCAATCAAATTTCTTCTTCTTTTTGGTTTGTTAGCTTCCTTGCTCTTAGCCTCCATGTCTTTTCTTTTTCAATCGACTTGGCTTCTTTTCAAAATTGTTTGCCTTTTGCTAGCCTTTACAGCCTCTACTTTACTTAACCTTGGTGGCTGGACTCTCACTTCTTTGCATACTATGTTTCTCTTCACCCCTCCTCCTTACCATTTTAAACCCGCATTCCTCCCCTTTTCTATTTTCTTCAACCTCATGTGAAAGATCAAATGTAACTTTTTAGAGGATGATGACTTCCTCTTAGAAGGTGGGGATGATGACTTCCTCTTAGAAGGTGGGGTAGACCACGGCTTCTTCCCAACGAGCTTTAACCTTATTCTTAACAAACCGTGTAGTAGGTTTTGACAACAACATCGGCATTGGTGTAGAACCACGACTTCTTCCCCTTGTTTTCTTTGTTCTTGGTCCCTTCACAACCCCCAGGATGATGATGGTTCACCCAATCCACTTTTCTTCCCACCCAAAACCCTTGCATTATTGTCTCCATACATCCTCTAATTTCAGACTTGATGTCATTCGAGCCACCCTAACTTTGTATTCAAAGTTAGTTGAAGTAAACATTTGCGGTGTATCATAGAGTCCTATCTTATGAGTCCTATCTACCTTATGAGCACTAACATAAAGTTCCTGATATATCCAGTTTACGAACCTATCTTATCAGTTAACATAAAACTACCATAGAGTTTCTGATATATCAAGTAGAGTTTCTGATATATCAAGTTTAAGAACCTATCCTGTGAGTCAACACAAATGTAATATATACTTCGATATTTTTCGGTTTAAGAACCTTTCTTATAAATGCAGCGGATGTCAAATAATTAAAAATGCAATCTTTGATGTATCGGTTTAGGAATATAATTAACAATCACGAGTTTATAATCAACAATACAATGCGAGTTTATAATCAACAATGTAGAGTTTATAATCAACTATCGCGAGTTTCAATAATATGCTTACAAGGCCTTTCGGTAAGTGTGCCTGTCTGCGAAGCATCTCCTAAAACCAAAGGCGGCGTTTTTGTGTGTTGTTGGTTGAAAGCCACCTTCATTACATCTTCATTCATTTCTTCTTCTTCAATATCAAAGTGTCAAAGGCAACAACCTTACCTTTAAGAGGCTCGAGCTTCTTCTTCCAGTGCGGAGATGTAAGTTCTTGGGAGGCAACTGAACCCAATCTAGTATTCTTGGGAATTTACCATTCAATGCCCTACGAGGCCCCAAGAGGGATGTGAAGGTATGCCAAAAATATTAAAACAAATAACCACAACCATAAAGCTGCAAAAGGAGTCCTTCTCAGCTAACACATTTTGTAAATATCATCCAAACGGTATTCCAACATCTCAAGCAAGGTGCCCCATGGGCCCGATCAAAAGCAGCTAAGGTCCTCTGCAAGATCAACATACCTTCTGTTTTGGCAATAACTCGCTTCAACACAACGGAGAGCAATGGTAAAGAATGCACTAAAAAGCGAGAGGAATTTGATGTTGGGGAGATGAAAACCGAACCACATAATGGCTGCGCCTACACATACCAAAGATCTATTCTCTAGGGATCAAGTTTCAAGCGTAGTTTCTTATGAAAAATAATGTGGTATTTATATAGGTAGAGTGGAGAGTCATTGTAGCTCAAGTAATCTTGTAGCTTGAGTAATTGTAATGGAGTATAACTGTTAACCGATAATTATCTTTTTGATAAGAAATGAATCACGGACATAAATCAATGTACATTAGTGGCAAAGCCATGTGGCTAAGGTTCAGCCTTAGACACATGAGTTAATGGGCCCCTTTGTATATTGATCCATGATATTAATTGGGCTTTAGCCTGGCGGTCATGAATAAAATAGAGACCCTAATAATGGGCGTTTACCCGTATGTGAGGGTGAACACCGCCCTCTTTGTCATGCGAACAAAGTTCACATGGAAAAAGAAGAAAAAAAAAGCAAGGAAAAATGGAATAAAAAAAAGTGAAGTAGTGTATAGCGAAGTATCATGCGAAAGGAAATGATAGAAAAATGGAATGTCGAAAAAAATGAAAATTATTGCGTTAAATAATTTTAAACTAATTTATATGAGGCTGCAATGTAATTAATTGATAGAGGGGAAGCAAGAAGTAAAATAGGTGACAAAAATCGATAAAGAATACCCATTTTAACTTTCGGATTGGCGGATCTAGTATTAATAGAAGTAAAAAAAAAAAAATAGATTCCTTTCAAGAAAGTGGTTTGGCTGTAGTGGCACACCCACTAGTTGGTGAGAGGGGTGAACAATGTTTGAGTCTCCACATGGACAAATTAATTTTTGAATTTCAAAGATTCCCAAACCTGGGCTATTAAGCCGGTCCAGTATATTGAAAATATCCGGGTTGGATAAGGTAGGAAGAATTTAAATCTACTAAGTCGGTGGAAGTGATAACCACATTCATGCAACGAATTTAAATCCGGATTAGGAAGTGATAAGCACGAATTTAAATCCAAATTAGGAAGTGATAAGCTCCGTAAGTGATAAACTCAAGTAACTTGGAGCGATTGGAGAACCGAACACAACAAAACATAACTCGAAGGAAGGAAAAAAAATAATGAAGATTAGGAAGTGATAAGCTCCGTAACTTGGAACGATTGGACCGAACACAACAAAACATAACTTCATGAAGGAAAAAAAATAATGAAGGCGATGAAAATTTTCGTTCGGAAAAATTCTCATAGAAAGATCGTGAGAATACCTTAGAAAAATAATGACGTGACCGAAAATTTTGCTCGGAGAATTTTTCGTGAGAAAGATCGGACAATACCTTTGAAAAAAATAATGAATTTTAAAATTTTCGTCGAAAAATTTTTCGTAGAAAGATCGGCACAATGCTTTATAAAAAATAATGGCGTTGATGAAAAATTTTAAATTCGAAATTTTTTCAGAGAAAGATCGGCACAATGCCTTAGAAAAAAATAATGATTTTTTTGAAAATTTTTTCGGAAAATTTTAAATAGAACGATCGGCACAATGCCTTAAAAAAATAACGACGTTAATGAAATTTTTCGTCGAAATTTTTCAGTAGAAGATCGGCACAATGCCTTAGAAAAATAATAGAAGGGAGCGAAAATTTTCGTTCGGAAAATTTTCAGAGAAAGATCAATGAGAATACCTTAGAAAAATAATATTATTGACGAAAATTTTTGCTCGGAGAATTTTTCAGAGAAAGATCGGCACAATGCCTTAGAAAAAAAATAATGACGAAAAAAATTTTGCTCGGAGAATTTTTAGAGAGAAAGATCGGCACAATGCCTTAGAAAAATAATGAATCGGACGAAAATTTTTCGGGGAAAATTTTTCGTGAGAAAGATCGACACAATGCTTTAGAAAATAACGACATTGACGAAAATTTTTACCGTCGAAATTTTTTAATAGAAAGATCGGTACAATGTTTAAAAAATCGAAAGATAGTTAACCAAAGCGCTGTGAAAACAAATGCAGATTCGAAGAAGAAAGCGAAGATTTAATAGAAGCGACCGTGAAGACAATGATTGTGAGACAATTGATTAGGTAATTGTGTGAATGTAATACCATAGAGCTAAAACTTCTTTTAATGAAAATAAAAATAAAAATGGGTTTGCTATTGAATATTGTTGTTGTGTCGGATAACATACCGCGGAAACCCGACAATGTTGTAGATTTATGTAATTGAAATGAAATAGAGCGAGGCGCCCCATGTAGAGAAAAAACCCCCAATCGTGCTTAACTTTGCAAAATTAGGCTAAAAGCGAGCATAAAAGCGTTCAAACTTAGGTCGACGAAGCTAAGCGTGGTAACCTCGTCAGATTTTGTCCGAACGATAGTAATGGACTAAGCGGCGTAAAAGCGTTCAAACTTAGGTCGATGAGTTAAATCACGATAACCGTTCGATTTTGTCGTAGCGATATTAACGAACTAAAGCGGCGTAAAAGCGTTCAAACTTAGACTAGCGAAGTTAAGCGTAGTAACCGTCCGGATTTTGTCGTAGCGATAGTAATGAAAAGCGAGCATAAAAGCGTTCAAACTTAGGTCGACAAAGCTAAATGTGGTAACTTCATCGAGATTTTTTCGTAATGATAGTAATGAACTAATGGCGTAAAAGCGTTCAAACTTAGACCGACCGAAAGCTAAATGTGGTAACTTTGTCGAGATTTTTCGTAATGATAGTAATGAATTAAGCGAGTGTAAAAGCGTTCAAACTTAAATTTGTGAAAAGATGACGCAAAAGTGATGTGTCAAGCCCGCCCTTCTAACGGCGGCGGAGAGATAAGCCAATGAATCTGCATGGCGTAAGTAATTTCGGGTCTTTGAGTGATAGAGATGCTATCAAATTGTCGAGCAAGACTATGTATCAAACTAAGATAAGCCGCCATCGCCATCTCTTGCTTCAAAAGACCCACCAAACGATTTGCAACAAGGCGAGAATCCGTGTATAACTGGAGCTTTCGCTGATGTCAAAATTTGTTCTCAAGGCATAAATGGCATCCTCATACTCGGCTTCGTTATTTGAAGCGGCGAAGCCAAGTCGCACAGATTTCCCAATCTTTTTTCTGCCGGGTTTAACAAAAACACATCCAATTCCCGACCCAGATTTACTATGGGAGCCATCTGAGTAAACAATACATAGGTCAATGGGTTTAGGAATTGCGTTTTCAAGTTGGTCTTCGTCGCCCCCAGTTATTGGTGGCAGAGTGTCTTCCATAGATTCTTCCTGGCGCAAAAAAATCGCCAATAGGAAAATCATCAATCGGAAAATCAGCTACCAAAGAAGCCAGAGCATGTCCTTTTTCAGTAATACGAATTTCAAAGACAATGCTATATGCATTAAGATAACTTTCCCATTCGGCTAATCTGCTTGATTCTTGTGCATTACGAAAGATCTTGCGTAAGGGATACTCGATTATAAACTCGACCAACCTCCCGGAAGTATGGTTTTAACCGATGGCGGCATGAACCAATGCAAGTGCAATTTTTCCATCTTTGAATAACGAGACTCACCGGGTTAACGTCTTCTCGATAAAAAAAGCGGGTCTACCATCATCGGCGAAAAAAGAAAAGACTAACAGCTTGAGTTGTAGCTGCTAGGTATATGCCAATAGGTTGACCGTTGAAGAACTTGTCAATATAGGAGGGCCCGACCAAGTATTTCTTCAGTTGTTGCAATGCCATCTCACAATCAACGTTCCAAGTTGCCGCCCCTTTTAAAGTCTGGAAGAAGGGATGACAACAATCGGAATATTTATAAATAAATCTATGAAGAGCGGCAAGCCGACCAGTAAGTCGTTGAATTTTCTTCTTATTTTTGGGTGATGGCATATCAATAACGGTGCGTATCTGATTAGGATTAGCCTCAATACCTCTACGAGTCATGAGGTATCCTAGAAATTTTCCAGAAGAGAGGCCCAAAAGAACATTTGGCGGGATTGAGTCTCATGTTATACTTGTTAAGCCTATCAAAAACAAGTTAAAGATCGGAAAGATGATCACCCGTATCCTTCGATTTAACGACTATATCATCGATATAAGCCTCCATTATTTTTCCCAGCAGATCTGAAAAAATTGTATTGAAGAGTGAAATTCATTTCACCCGGAAGATTTAAAACGATTGCAGCGCCCGGTCGGGACCTATGTGGAAGATGACACCGCCATTACCTCTTACAAGAGTTAGAGATTTTTAGGCGTACACTTTTTCGAGTCCGGACCGAGATTGTCTTTTCTTTTGTGTAACCAACCTATCTAGGTCGGTAGTTTGTGCGGGATTGTGGTCTTCCCTCTAGTTATACGTGGACACCTTCCATCCCCACTGGTCGGACACATGCGGGATGGCAGTTTTTCTCAAATCTGCGAGGTCACTTCTTCCTCAGGCCGTCGGTCGGTCTAGGATGAAGGTTTTCCTTATACTTTCTTCGTGGCGCCTTTTTTCCCAATGTCTCGGCCGGACTGTCTAAGATGGCGATTTTCGCGCGAAAATCGCGAGGTCGGCCTTCCCCGTCAGTCGGTCAGTCACGGGATGAAGTTTTTCCTTATACTTTCTTCCACGGCCTTATATTTCGGGCGTTTTATCTTTACCGTTTGTGGTAGCGGCGGCGGCGGTGCTGCTACTACAGTTGTATGTTGCGAATTAATCCTACCACTAGGAGCAACTTGATTGTTCAACGGTTCTTGCATTGGCCGATTTGAATTTCAAAGGGTTGCGAGTATTATTAGCGGGGAGGAATATGTCGACTATTTGGTTACGCCTTCTTGTGCTTACCATCTTGATTGTTTCACGTGATAATGAATTCTAAAGTCCCCACAGACGGTGCCAATTATGTTTCGGCAATAACCTGCTTCAACACAACGAGAGCAATGGTAAATAACGCACTAAGAAATAGAGGAATTTGATGTTGGGGGGAGATGAAACCGAACCACATAATGAAACGCCACGCACCAAAGATCTATTCTCTAGGGATCAAGTTTCAACGTAGTTCCTTATGAAAAATAATGTGGTATTTATATAGGTAGAGTGGAGAGTCATTGTAGCTCAAGTAATCTTGTAGCTTGAGTAATTGTAATGGAGTATAATTTGTCAACCGATAATTATCTTTTTGATAAGAAATGAATCGGACATAAATCAATGTACATTAGTGGCAAGCCATGTGGCTAAGGTTCAGCCTTAGACACATGAGTTAATGGCCTCAGATATATTGATCCATGATATTGCTTAATTGGGCTTTAGCCCCGGTGATTAAACGAATAAAATAGAGACCCTAATAATGGATGTTTGCCACGATATGTGGCTCTAAACACTTCCATCTACACTAGAAGATCCGGGGAAGCACAACTTGGAGCAAGCACATACAACCTATTGAGCCTAAATATATCACTTTTATCTTCACTACTTTGGATTTTGCCACCACTAAAGCATCTAATATTTCTTTTCTCACTAACGGTGCTTCCTTTAAAAACCTAGCACGAAAATTGATGTGTTGTTCTTCACGTCGGTGGTGTAGAATGAGTTTAGCAAATGAGTTTACACTAAGACCCATAATCAATGCAACATCACTCTTCTTGAATACCAAATCTTTTGTTACCAATCCGATAGCAAAGTCTACCAACTTTATGGCTAACTATGGCACAAACTAGTGTAGTTGTTGCGTGCATATTTTTTGGATTTGCAAAAGCTTTGAAAAACAGGAATTCTCAAAATCCTCCATTTCTTCCTTACTAAATCCACCAAATAATTTCTGCATTTTATCTAATGACATTCTACATGTCGGGTTAAGCTTCCTCATTTCTCCACCAATAATTGAACCAGTAAAAGATAAAATGAGGGTGGGGTTATAATATGGAGATTGAAGTGAAACTAAAAATTAGGGTTTCCAAATTTAATTGAGCTTCACTAGGACAGCTTTTCCCCTAATTCCCAATTGATTTCTTTAAGTTTAGGTTAATGTGACACGACGTTCCAAGGTCATTTCCCTCCACTGCCGGACTTCATGCGCACTCCAACTTCATTTCCGCCAAAATATGATGTCCATGTTGATTCCTCTATCAAATAAACAAACATATTCCTACCCTAGAACTATCGCAACTTTACTATACATTGTCTAAATAATTAATTCTAATAAGGTTAAAAAAAATCAGTAAATTCAATTATAAAGATTAACATTCTACATGAAGCTTTTTAACATGCGAAGCATGCTTGCCACTAGATATCATGAAATAAACATGGGTATTTGAAAAAAGAAAAAAAGGGTTTGATTGGGGACACATGTCAATCCTCAAATTTCCCGCCAAAATAATGATATTAGATCATCAATGAATAACTATATTGTGGCCTTAAGACTATCAGTAACTTTCTTGTACATTGATAATTATTTATGGGTAACCAAATTATTCATTCAATCCATTTAGGGGACATTTATGGGTTAATTTCGGGGTAATTTAGTCGAGTTGCATACTTGCATGTCCTCTAATATGGCAACAAACTTAATTACATTGGGTTTGACAAAGGGTCAAAATTCACTTCATTTTCTAAATTAATTTTGGTCTTGCCTGTCCCTTCATTGTTTTTGTGTGTCATGATGACCATTTACGGTAAGGTGAAAAGAAAACTAACCACCCCACATAATTACAACGCTCGTTTCCCATGAAAACATTTATCTTTGAAATAGTCATCTAAAATTTGATCTCTCTCACATTCTAATATTCTTTCATTAGCAACATTCTACCAAAGCAACAATCTACCAAAGTTATCAACATGCCTCTTCACGGATGTTCAAGCGGTGAAACCACCGATTACTCAAGTGACGAAGTCACGAGAAAATGTGGGATAGTTATTACACCGATGACTACAACCGATGAAGAAGAGAAGCGATGAAGAAGAAGAGATGTATGATCCTTATTTTGTTGAAGACCCTACTGATTACATGTGGGAAGACCAACATGATGATGATGATGATAGTTCCAGTTCTGGGGATGATGGCGATGATGAAGACGAGGAAGATGAAGACGAGGAGGAAGATGAAGACGATGAAGATTAAGGGTTGTTATGTTCTGTTGTTATGTTCTGTTCAGTTTTTATGTTTGGGGTTTATGTTTTGTCTTAGTTTCTGGTGCTTTTGCAATTTTTGTTGATGATAGTTGTAGAACCAGAACATGTCCTGTGAATGCTCTGTAGATTTTGCTTAGTTTAAAGGGTTTAATACATGGGTTGGTTTAATTCATGATTTTTATCTTGTTATTTTTACAAGAATCTTATCCATTATTCATGTTTTTTACCATTATTCTTGTTATTTTTACAAGAATCTTATTATTTCTACATTTTTCTTATTAAAAATAATTTTTTTATAATAAAAATAGTATATGAACAGTGTTAATGTAAATAACCGTCCATCTTTATGGGTTACGAATCTCGAGGCTTTTAAACCACAGATGCGTTCGTGACCGTTCATTTGCATCTCTTCATCTCTAAGATAATCTGTGGTATCTATCCACACACCCATCAAATCACTTCAAATCACTTCAAATAAGGAGAGAGAGTGTTGCAGTAGAGAGAGAGTGTTGCATGTCCACGTGGGCATTGTTTGGAAATAAGGAGAAGGGCAAAAGTGTCAAAAGTGAGGTTGAAAAGTCAAAATTGAAGAGTGGTTACTACTTGGGAACAGATTGACATTATGGGTTACTAATTGGGAAATTACCCATTAAAGTATTATAAGAGGATAAAAACACATATTTGAGGTCCGATCACCCCAAATACCACTAGAGAGACTACACCAAATTGGGCTAAAAGCGACACCTATATCTCGGCATAAACGACGGTTAATAGTTGTCATATTATAGTGAGTGCCCCTATCCGGTAAAGTAGTGTAACCCATGGGCCATTGTTCTCTATTTTGTGGCAAATCTATCCCATCCCGCCCAATTTAGTGAAACCCACTTCTTATTGTCAAAGAGAGAAACCAAAAATTTTGAAAAAATTAATGAAATTTTGCTAGGATTTCATTTTAGAAAATCAAAAGTATAGTTGAAACTTCTCATCAACAACCAACATTCAACACTTTTGTGAATCAAAATTGTTTTCTTCCTCTCTTTGATTCTTCTTAATTAAAACAGGAAAAATTCTAGATCTTTTTTATAATTTTCTCCCCTTTTTTTCCTTCTAAACCCTAACTTTACCAAAATTGAAGGTAAGATTTCGCCATTGAAGCAAAAAATTCCATTCCAATATGTTTCTCTTTCTGGAATTGAGATTCTTCTATGTAAAAGTGTACTAAGTAGCTAACAAAATGGAAAATCAAATACGTAAAAGCATCGCCTCTAACTCAATGCAACTATGCAAGTCGAACCCAAACTCCAAATCCACATGCCAATCAATGATAAGTGGAGTGCACACAACGACTCCAAATATAAACCAATTTCTCTCATCTCAATGTTGATTTGGAAAATATATTTTTGTACCTTTACTAATTTCTTTTTGGTGAGGAGTGTGTTTCACGAAAAAATTGGTTAAAGCCTCAGATACCTAACAATCAACATCTACAAATCTACCAACATCAATTTAACCCAAAAATCACATCTCTACCTATCCACCACATGTCCTTTTCATTTCATTCTACAAATCCGACCAAACACAATGTCGGCATTTTCATAATAAAAAAACCAACCCAAATAAAATTTCTCTACAAAAAAAAAAAAAGAAAAAATTGGTCTTATGTCAAAATCTCCTCCGTTTCACATTTTCCTCCTCATCCTCATTATCAATCCCTAAAAAAAATCCTCATTATCAATTCGCTACTAGAGTTGGGGGTGCCCATCGTGAATGCATGACTACGTAATGGGGAAATTTCCATAAATTTATTTCATTATTGTTGGGATAATGGTCTACTTCTTCACATTCTTGTATTACGTAGTTATTGATAGATAGAAGAATCATGGTATACATTTTTTGTGTATGTGCTAAAGCGTGTTATACATGTTAATGATTGTTGATTGTTGGTTCAAGTAGGCAATAAAATAAGGTATTTATTCTTGTGGACCCCATATTGTGTTAGGCGGACCCAAAACAAAACAATTATTACAAGTGTGTCATTGGTCCCAAAAAGTTATTTTGTGTTGGGCACCTCCCAAACCAACGTGAATTTCCCTTTTCAACCCTTCTCTTCTCTTCTATTCTCTTCTCTTCCACCATCCTAAATCTTAAACCATAAAAACTATATCCTAACACTAACATTAAACACTAGGGCTGAATATGCACGTGACTAGGGCTGGATATGCATGTATACAGTGGCTGAATGAGAAAATTCAAACACCGTAGGCTTAAATGACCCGGCTAGGTCGTTCGTTGTGCACACCAAACGGTATGGTCACACCGTCTGGACTGAGTCCAAAACGATGTGTCCATGTCGTTTGAGATTTGGACTTAGAAAAATCCCTAACGATATGGCCACACCGTTTGGACTAAGTCCCCAACGATATGGCAACACCGTTTACTGTTTGGGACTTAGTACAAACGGTGTGGCCATATCGTTGGGAACTTAGTCCAAACGGTGTGGTCATATCGTTGGGGACTTAGTCCAAACAGTGTGGCCATATAGTTGGGGATTTTTTTAAGTCCAAATCCCAAACAACATGGACACATCGATTTGGACTCAGTCCAGACGGTGTGACCAGACCGTTTGATGTGCACAACGAACGACCTAGCCGAGTCGTTTAAGCCTAGGGTGTTCGAATTTTCTCATTCAACCATTGCACACATACATATTCAGCCCTAGTGTTTAATGTTAGTGTTAGGATATAGTTTTCATGGTTTAAGATTTAGGATGGTAGAAGATAAGAGAATAGAAGAGAAGAGAAGGGCTTAAAAAGATAAATTCACGTTGGTTTGGGAGGTGCCTAACACAAAACAACTTTTTGGGACCAATGACACACTTGTAATAATTATTTTTTTGTTTTTAGGGTCTGCCCAACACAATATGGGTCCGTCAGTAACAGGACCGTAAAATAACCGTAGCGAATTCAAACCTAATTTTTCGTGGATCTGGGCTTTTGTAGGCCCATTATTGCGAAAACAAAAACAGCCCAAAAGAGGAGAAAGACTCGAGTGAAAGAAGAAAAAAGAAAGAAATGGCAGCGGTACATTTTGGGAGAACGAAGAACATAGCGAACAGATCAAAGAAGTATCTAGAAGAAGCATTACACAAAAGATTATTCAGAGAAGGAAGTTCCGATAAAGCCATACGAACTGAATTGAATCAGTTTTTAGATAGTAACAAACGTGTTTATAAATGGGAAGTTGGTATGTCTGTCAAAAAACTCCGCCAACGAAAGCGTTTCGCTCCTGCCTTGAAGGTACATGTTTTATTATTAGGTTTTAGAATATGGAGTGTCGATGAGTGACATAATGACTTAATGATCAGTTTATGGTGGGGATGGAATAGAATTGTAAAGTGATTCTTGTAATGACTTTTTTGTAATTGCTCTGCTGAAACGATACTTGAGAGTTATACCTTCCTTGTCAATCCATTGCGTATGTGCAAATACTAACTCCGTGACTCAATTGTAGTTGGAATTTATATTTTATCTCTGATCATGGTTTCAGATTTTGACTTTTTTAATTCTTTTCTTATTTGGAACAAGGAAAAGTCTGCCAATGTTAGACTTGTCATTTGATTTTCATGAATGTCTAAATGACTTGTTTAGATGCTAACAATTTCTGCTGTTTCTTTTGAAACGCTGCTTTCCAAGGCACAAGATATGAACTAACAAATCTGGTTCTATGCAGCTTACTTGGAATCAATGGCCAAACGTGGCATGAACATGACTGTCAGTGATCAAGCTATCCATCTGGATATTATAGCCAAAACCCGAGGCATACCTGCCGCCGAAAGTTTCTTTGTGGGTCTCCCTGAAGCATCAAAGAATCATCTCTGTTATGGCGCACTTCTCAATTGTTACTGCAAGGAACTAATGACAGAGAAGGCAGAAGCTCTCATGGAAAAGATGAAAGAACTGAGGTTTGATTCAACCTCCATGGCATACAATAGCTTGATGACCCTCTATACTAAAGCTGGTCAGCCAGAAAAGGTCCCAGCCATCATACAAGAAATGAAGGCCAGTAATGTTATGCCAGATTCTTACACATACAATGTCTGGATGAGGGCTCTTGCTGCTGTCAGTGACATCTCTGGGGTTGAGAGGGTCATCGAGGAAATGAGGAGAGATGGTCGAGTTGCTGGAGATTGGACCACATACAGCAACCTAGCATCAATATATGTTGGTGCTGGCATGTTCGAGAAGGCAGAGAGAGCACTCAAAGAGCTAGAAAATAGAAATGCTTGCCGTGATCTGTCCGCTTATCAGTATTTGATTACTTTGTATGGTCGTACTGGGAATCTGCTTGAGGTGCATAGGGTATGGCGGTCCTTGAGGCTGGCATTTCCAAAAATGGCAAACTTGAGCTACCTGAATATGATTCAGGTGCTGGTAAACTTGAAAGACGTGCCTGGTGCTGAGAAATGTTTCCGTGAATGGGAATCCGTGCGCTCAACCTATGACATTCGGATAGCAAATGCCCTAATTGGAGCTTATGCTAAAGAGGGTTTGCTGGAGAAGGCTGAAACACTCAAGGAGCGTGCCCGTAGGAGTGGAGCAAAACCGAATGTCAAGACTTGGGAGATTTTCATGGATTATCATTTGAAGAAGGGTAACACAAGTTTGGCAGTAGATTGTGTTACCAATGGAATTTCTATTGGGAGGGGGGACGGCAGGAAATGGGTACCACCACAGAATGTGGTCCAGACTTTGATGTCACACTTCGAGCAAGCTAGGGATGTTGAGGGTGCAGAGAGCTTTCTGGAGACTCTAAAAAAGGTTGAGGATGTTTTTGGAGCTGATGTGTTTGAATCACTAATACGCACATATGCAGCTGCTGGAAAGACGAGTCCCTCATTGCGCCGCCGGTTGAAGATGGAAAATGTGGATGTGAGTGAAGCAACTAAGAAGTTGCTTGAGGTGGTTTGTGTTGATTAAGTTTTGCACTAGAAGTCTAGAACACAAAGAGGTCTGTCATTGTCTGACTTAGATGTGCACAAACCGAAAATATTTTGTAGGGGTTACCACATCGCCACATCATACAATGTGGTTCAGGTATAGGCATCTCTGCCTTTGTTTGATCCATTACCTTGTTTAATTCATTTGCTCTAGAAGTTAAGTTTCTTATCGGGTAACTATGTTTCTGAGAGTTGGTGAGTAGTTTGCCTTCGGCATAACAGATGGAGAAGAGGATCCATCAGCTGTATTGTTTAGGAGTGAATTTCTTGCAGCGGTTATCATTTGCCACATGCCAGCCCTACTTGTCTTTCCATTTTCCATGACCCTTGGTCCATTTGAGATATTATTTTTATTTTGTTTCTTCTTCCATCTTCAAATACTGGGTTGTAATCAATTTTGGTATGTGAACAACACTCCACTGAATCCAGCACGACACATATAGTTAACGATATATAACGAAATTTCATGAAATTTATAAAAATATGTAACACGTGTGAGGGCGATATATAAAAAAATGTAACACGTCCTGGGAGTAGTAGCAGGTGTGAGTCGAATATTGGTGGTACAGATATAAAAAGTTTACAGGATGTTCCCTTGCCACAGCTTAGTGAATGGAGAGGACTTCTTGATTCTCAACAACAACCAATAAATCCAAGGTTTGTTAAATTTGTTTTATCCTGCCTTTAATCTTCTGTCTAAATGAGATACTAAACGTGTGCATCTTCAGTGCAACTTTTCAGAGCGAACAAAGAAGTGGAAAGAAGAGCTTGACCAAGAACTTGAGCGAAAAAACGAGGTAAGTTACTTGTTATCAACGAGATGTTACAACTCTTCTAAGATTTTTTCGTTAAGAGATATATGACAGGTTATTGAACCACTAGTTATCTATAAAGGGCTTAGTAGAATCAAGAACCTCAATCTCGCGTAGATAAGCTTCGTGAGGCTATCTCAGTTATGTGAAGCTTGGTTTGTTTATGTATAGGTTTCAGGTTATTGGGTAAGTCCGGATGGTAATGTTCCGTTTTAGGCCCAAGATACTTTTATAGTTTACAATCATTTAATATGATCCGAGGAAATGTGAAGAGTTGGAGGGCGGCCCATAGGGCTGCCACATGTACTGCTGCCATTACTTTGTTAGGAAACTATATGACAATATCATATGTTATTTTCATATTTCAAATTTCGATTGAGACTTGTAGATTATGTATGAAATGAAATTATTAATACAATTGAAAA
This sequence comes from Coptis chinensis, assembly GCF_015680905.1. Taxonomy (NCBI): domain Eukaryota; kingdom Viridiplantae; phylum Streptophyta; class Magnoliopsida; order Ranunculales; family Ranunculaceae; genus Coptis; species Coptis chinensis. The sequence continues at coordinate 61,164,671 of NC_141461.1, read as the reverse complement.
GGTTGTCATTTTTTTTTTTTTTTTTTTTTTTTTGCACATAAGTAAGAAAAATTTATTAATGAAAGGAATACAAGTTACATTCTTTTTCATCTAAATCAATAGTAGGTCCTAAAGGGACTTTCTATCTTAGTAACAAAGTCCGGTCTACTAGTGCTCCATCTTGAAGTCTTAGGGCAATAAGGTGGATCCCTTCCTGCCTGTTTGCATCCGCACTAAAGTTGCCTTCTCTCCAAACATGGGATAGCTTCTGTGTTGTAAAAATGCAATTGCTCGCTTCCATCTCGCTCTAAACATCCATGGAATTGCATTGCCATTGAAGGCCTTTACAGCAGTTTCTGAGTCGGCTTCAATCCAAATGCAACCCCTAATTCATCTCCACCTTGAAAAGGTTGTCATACTTGATCAAAGGGTGGAAAAAGTAATAAAATTTTGAAAAATGAATTGTCACATCGGCTTTGCCTTTGGATACAAACTTTTCTCTCAACCGTAGCGTTGAAGCAATTTAACTTGTTAGTTATCCACACGTTAATGATGCTAGTTGGTGTGTTTTCTCAACCCTAACGTTGAAGCAATTTAACTTGTTAGTTATCCATATGTTAATGATGCTAGTTGGTGTGTTTGTTACGTTGCACCTTCTTTTCAAGGTTATGATAGATACATAATTGGTCTATGCAAAGTTGATCATGGTGGTGTTGGAGGAAAGACCTTGTCTCCAAAGGATCGAGCTCTAACTTGGCAAAGATCACGGTTTGCATCCCGGAAAGTGAATGCACTTATACTTTTATCTTCATGTGCATATGAAGGTTACGTTCCTCGATTGAGAGTCCTATTGGTGTATGTAGCAATATTTTTGGTGCGAAAGGTTTATGGTTACAAAGTGGTCGCTAGCCACCATTTTTTACGCCTGCAGTAGCGATCACCGCGAATGCAACATTCGATTCTGGTTGTTGTTAAGCCTTAAGATTACTAAAAATTGAGTTTCACCCTTGTATGATTTTCCTTTATGCAGGTAAGCTTGTGTATGTTATGGCGAGTCTTGAAAAATTTTAAATGTGTTTTCTGGATATATATATATATATATGTGTGTGTGTGTGTGTGTGTGTGTGTGTGTGGCCTGAGTTATAAAATGGATTTGATGTTGTACCGGCCATTCTTTTAAGGAGTTAGTTTGGAACTCCATATATCCCGGAAATGTATGTAATCGTAAGAGTTCGTCTACCACGAGGATATCCCTATAGGGACGCCAGCCGAGACCGTTGGATCTGAGATCTAACGGTCCGAAAATAAAAAACAAACCCATATTCTCTCTCTTCCTTTTTGTTTTTGATTTTTGGACCGTTAGATCTCGGATCCAACGGTCTCGAAACACTCATCCCTATAGGGATATCCTTGTGGTAGCCCAGATCGTAATCGTAATGGGTTTTGATTCTTATTTTACAGATAATAAGGGAAAATGACAAATAAGGGTAATCGATTGCTCATCTTTTGTAAAACAAAGGACTTTGTGTGAATTTATTTACCATATCAGTTATTGAACAACTGGGCTGACAAAACTTCCCAAAATTATTTTCCGTTTTTCACAATTCAAGCTAGGTTACAGAATGAGCTGAACATGGGTGGTCCAAAATTACACACCCTGCATATCGCGTTTTAAGCTATTTACAACAAACTGTGGTGGTGGTCTCATTCACCAAGCTGAACATAAGGATGTTAAGGAAATAAACATATTTGCATTTACATCATCCCTATATATATTAGGATTTGCCCACCATTGTTGATTAGTAGCAAGGTTGGTCGCCCATTTAGCAAATGCATCAGCTACAAAATTCACTTCCCTGTAATTCCACAATATCATGTACTCATCCATCATCATAAGCATGTCTTGTATATCGTGTACTAGGGATTCAATAGCCTTCAATACTCTAGTTTCCCTTTCGGAGATAACTTGATGCATATATTTTGAATCTGTTTCAATTATAATTTTATGGAAATTTAAGCACAGTGCAGCTTTGAGTCCAATCCATACAACAGAGAATTCAAAGAACCATAGCATCGACTCTTTGGAATAGGTAGTCTTTGCTCCAAATAAGAAATTTCCATCCTCTCCTCGAAATACACATCCAAAACCCGCAGTCGGGGAGCACCCAAAGTCGAGCCATCGTATTTAGTTTGACCCGGTGTTGCCAAGGAGGAGTCCAAGCAATTTAGGTTTCAAAATAGTTAGGTGTGGGTTTCTTCATTAAAACATCATTTCTGATCTTGATCATATCATCAATCAGATTGAATGCTTTAAACATGGATCTAACAGGATCTGCCCTTACCCCGGTGAATCTACTCTCGTTTCTTGCTAACCAAATGTTCCACAATACCTTGCCCACTTTAGTTAGTAGATTTTTTTTTTTACGGTAATCTCGACACACTTCTTGCTACTTCAACCAACCAGTCATGGAATGAACTTGTTGTTGCTGTGTAAATCAATGGGTGAATATCAACCCCAAACCATAAGGACCGCACAAGTGGACAATGCACGAACAAATAAATATGAGATTCTTTCTCAAATCCACATAGAACACAATATTCATCAGTGGTGAAATGGTGCATGTGAAGGATATCAGCTGTCGAAATTACATACTGCAAACCTTGCCAAATAAAAAACCGTACCTTATATGGGACATTGAGCTTCCACACCTCTTTGAATTCCCATTTCTCATAAACCAAATCTAGATCCACTCGTTCAAGCATCTTATGATAAGCGATTTAATTGTGCATGATCCATATTTATTTGGGGCCCAAAAATCTTGTCTACTTGTTGATATGTTGAAATGGGAATAGATACAATTCTTTGAGCATAGTCGTGTGGCCATGTAGATCTGATAAGTTATCTATTCCATTCTCTTGTCTCAGGCATGATAATGTTAGCCACTCTATCAACATTACAATTATCAGGCTTACTTAGGAGTGGGATCAGACATGGCGTACCTAGCACCCATGCATCCAACCATGCTCTAATAGAAAACCCATTACCAACCTTATAATACCCCGTGTTTTATTCTTTTATTTTTCCTAATAATAATAATAATAGATAATAAATAAAATAAAATAGGATAAGTGTTAGTGGAAATAGGAGACGTGGGTTTATGGGGTAAACCCCTCTTCCCTATTTCGGGGGTTTTTTAAAAAAAAAAAAAAAAAAAATAGGGTTGGTAAAAAACAGAGAGTTTTACAGAAAAGAGAGTTTCACAGAGAGGAAAGGGAGAAGAGAAGTTTCTTGCGGGAGATCTTGCTGACAAGCAAATAAGTTTCTCAGATCGGTGAGTAGATACTTTCAACGATATAAAATGTTACATCTTGAAAAATTCTAAAACACTAATTTCTTCTTTGAATCATCGTTTTAAATGGACTATAAAGGTCGGAAATGTGGTTGTATCTGGCGTGTTATTATTTGAACTAAATGGTATAAAACAAAGAATTATATAAGATTGTTAACGCAGGAGGAACGGATATATTGTAAACTTCGTCATCTAATATTGATGGAAAGTTGAAGATTTATCTTTTGTTTAATCGAGGAATGAAATCGAGTTTCCATTGAATGATATAGTTAATTGTTCTTATATGGACTCAAAACTTATTGCTTGCTGCGAGTGTAAACTGTTTGCCTGGTGAAGTTATATCTTTGCTTTGTTGCTGTCAATTGAATGGTGGTTGTGGTAGTATTTTCCTTGGTTGTTGGTTATTGTCTAGTGAAGAATAGATGGGTTGTTGTTTCCGGGGAATGATGGGTGGATTTGAATGTGTTGGTGTTGTTAAGCCTCGACAGGGTCGTTAATGGCGGAAATATCGCGAGTTTTGATAAGGGAGGAAATCAAGAGCTGATGGTATAGGTAGGTTGGGTTTTTCGTGGAGATGAAAACCGATGGGTTTAATAGGGGTGTCGAGTGGTGGTTGTGGTAGTTGCTGTGGCGCTGGAGAGTGGGAGAGAGAGGAAGATTAACAGTGAGATTTTTATTTGTTGTTAGGCTTGAGTGTTTTAAGTTTTGGAATTTCATTTATAGGCTTAAGTTATGTTAGATTGGGCCTGGAAAAGACTAAACCCTTTGGGCCTTAGTCTTTGGTGGTTTTGGCAGGTTGACTTTGACTGTTGACTAGGGTTGATTTTGACCAGTTGACCTAGTTTTACCTTTGACCTGACTAAGATTAGGTCTATTATGATAGGTCTAGGGCTATTAGCGTGTTTGGCGTTAGGCTAAGATCTTTATATATATATATATATATATATATATATATACGTGTGTACATGTATTAAACTATGTGATATATCAGTCTTTTATGATATACGACGCTATGACACTTAGACATCAATCTAATTAATAACGCGTAAAATACATGAAACAAGATACTTCTCCATTCTCTGAAATAATATATGCAATAAAGTTCAATAATGCGTAAACAAATTTACCGCACCCTTTTAGATCTCTCCACGCATCAAGTTTTGGAAATGAGACTTATGACTAAAGATGTCATGTGATAGGTGGACATTTATTGAATGTGCCATAAATGGCCTGTTAGCATTATAATTGGGTATTCATTGACTGTGCCATGAATGACCTGGGTATTCATTGAATGTGCCATGAATGACTAAATTGTTTGGACTGCCATAGAGAGGAATTAAGGTATTCGCATTGCGGGTTAGTTGTATTCCTTGATTGTACGGGTATGCTTGGACTTGCATTTGAATACCTATAGGATATCTACATATATTATATAAAATTTCTAACTTCTGTTTACATGAGGGTAGGACTTAATAATATTTTGTGCAGGGACGTTGTCCTACCCTTATACAGAAGTGGATATCGGTGAGATTTAATTCAATTTCTAAGTTATTAAGATGAGTTATTATAATGAGTTAATATAATGAAAGTCTTGCTTGGGAAGAAACTATGTCGGTTGAAATGACGGAACTACCTGTCTTCCAAACTGAGAATGATTAAGATATGGGTACATATAACGCGTGTTTGTGGGATGATTAAAGTCTGAAAAATGTTTTATGTTGTTAGTCTACTCATACCAACAAATTCCATTTTTGCTGAACCATGTTTGCTTTGTTTTGGCAACGTGGGTGTGTTCTTGGGAACATAGGTGGAAGGCGGTGATGGAACCACGACGCGTTTGATTTAGATTTGTTTCTGGAGCAGTCCGGGAGTTTATTTTTATTAGGTCTGATCTTTTGGAAGTATGTAATAACGTAGTTTCATATTATATGACATAAGAATACGATGTTGAAGACCTAATATTCTTAGAGTTTTATATTGAGGATTTTTGAATGGAAGATCGTCTTTTAATAAAGTGATGAAATTGAGAAATTTAGGAGAAATTTTGTTGTTAAGTTGATTCTTTAATGATGTGGGTTTTCGGTTTTGGAATGAGTTGTATCCACCCCATCATGCTTTGGGTTTTAATTAGACAATTGAACATACGGATGTTTGAGATATTTATATTTCAAATATTCACTTTGTAATTGTTTAGAAATTCGAGCTGTGACATTTTTGGTATCAGAGCCAAGGTTAGCCTATATTTGGAAGGTCTAGGTGATTCTCGAAATGTGGTGATTGGGTGTGTTTGAGTTTAAGATGTTTGGAGTACTAATAAAAGTCTGTTTTGTTTTAAGGTGATGGCTAGAGATGACAATGACATTACTGGTACTGGAAGTAATATTATATCTGCTGATTTGGGAGCAATATTAACTTAGTTGGTGCAAACTATTCAGAGGGGTCAACATGCTAATCTAGGGGATCCTTTTGCTAGGAGAAACAAGGATTTTGCAACTTTAGGAGGCCAGAAGTTCAAGGGAGAGAAAGGGGCTATTGATGCTGAGAAATGGGTTACTATGTGTGAGTCCGTATTTGCTAAGATGCAACTCACTGAGGTGAAGAAGCAGGAGTTGGCTTCTCACCAGTTGGAGGGGTCAACTTTATTTTGGTGGAGGTCTATCAAGGATAATGTGGATGTGGGAACTATGACTTGGGAGGATTTCCAGGTAAGATTTGAGGGAAGGTTTGTTCCTAATGCTGTTAAAGAGCAATTAACTGAGAAATTCTTTAATCGACCCAAGGAGGGAAAAGCTATTCTGAGTACGTGACTAAGTTCAATGAACTATCGAGGTATGCTCCTTATCTAGTGGATACCCAGTAAAAAGAAGAACCGTGGTTCATCCGTGGACTAGAGCCATATCTATCGAGTTATTTGATACCCTTTGATTCAGAAACTTTCATTCGCGTGTTAGATTTGGAATTAAAATATGAACAATTGGATAATAAACCCAAAGATGAGAGGTTTAAAGAGAATGCCCCAAAACAAGTCAGCTTACACCTTATTTCTAGTCAACCACGTCAAAGGCAGAGAAAAAGTCGGCATCACCCATATAATAGGCAAACAAATAAGCATGTGAATAAGGACGTTAGTACTTCGCTAAAGAAATTTGATGGTAATTGTTTGAACTGCGAGGAAGTTGGGCATTCTATTCGAAGATGTTCTAAACCAAATGAACTAGTAGGCAAATGTTATAAATGTGGACATTTGGGACACTATGTGAAGAACTGCACTGGTTAATGTTAGGTATGTTTGAATTTGTTGTTTACTAGTTCCTCTATTGGTACTTAGCATGTAAGAATTTATCGTATGATTATGAAAATAAAATGCTGGTTGTTTTAATGGTTAGTTTCTTATGAAATTTATAATCGAAATTATTCAGCATGTTATAGTGTTGTTTTCCTAACGGAGTTTTCTATTTTAAGTAAGTATTGGCAAAAGAAGAAATTGTTATTTTAAAATTTCATATTTGAGTAAATTGGAATTATCCAAGGAATAAAGAAACCCTTTTGATAAAGGTTGGATTTGAATTTTTTTTTTGATATTGTCCAAGTTATGTATATCGTTGGTGTGTGATCCAATATACATAGCATCTCTCTGTATGCATCGTTGGAGTTTGATCCAGTGTGTACATGTACACCGTTGGAGTGTGGTCCAGTGTGCATACCACACATCGTTGGTGTTTGATCCTATATAATGGTAGAGAGCTAGCTAGTATGCATCGTTGGTGTGTAAACCAGTGTATACTTGCATATTGTTAGTGTGTGAGACAATGTGCATGCATCACATTGTAGGTGTTTGATCCTATGTGATAGTGGACATAGTATAGGTCGTTGATGATATAAATCAGCCTATATAATGTAAAATTTTTATTTTCGAACATGTAGTGTTTGTGAGACACTGAGAGAAATGTTGATATATTTGTAAACACTAAGGTGGTGGATGAAACATATGAGTTTTTAAACGAATAGTTTTGACAGGGAAAATCGATGAAAAGGAAATTATTATATGTATATTTATTGTTAAACGCTTTGGATTAGTTGGGAAATACTAAGAGTGGAATTAACTGCCTCGGTGTGAGAGGAACTACCTTGCCTTCTTAGTATGATTTAACTTGAAGAATATGAGTTTTGCTAAATTGAGAAATAATGAGTTACTTAAGTGTTGGCAATTGAATAAACTAATTACGTTTATTCTTTTGAGTTGTGTATGCTAGCGTATACACATATTTTTTCGGTTCTGTACGTATATAGACACACTTTCAAATTATGTGATTTGCATACTAGTATGCCTATCTATATGATATTGTATGTGTGTATTCCTTTTAAGGTGTGTATAAGTCTCATTTCTAATATTGGTTTACTATGATCATTGGGTGCAAGCTGTAAATGATGTGTTTAATTTAATCTCCCTGCTGACATGTTATACATTATTACCTAAAGTTTAGTTAGGATATAATCTGTTAACTGTATACTCTATAAAGATTTATTGGTTGACGTACTGTTTGTTTGGTTAATCTACACTCTACCTTGAATCTCGGGACGAAATCCTTTTAAGGTGTGTATATTATAACAGATTATAACACCCCGTGTTTTATTCTTTTATTTTTCCTAATAATAATAATAATGGATAATAGATAAAATAAAATAGGATAAGTGTTAGTGAAAATAGGAGACGTGGGTTTATGGGATAAACCCTCTTCCCTATTTCGGGGGTTTTTAAAAACAGAAAAGAAAAAAAAATAGGGTTGGTAAAAAACAGAGAGTTTTACAAAAAAGAGAGTTTCACAGAGAGGAAAGGGAGAAGATAAGTTTCTTGCTGGAGATCTTGCTGACAAGCAAATAAGTTATGTATCGGTGAGTAGATACTTTCAACGATATAAAATGTTACATTTTGAAAAATTCTAAAACACTGATTTACTGCTGAATCATCGTTTTTCTGTCGACTGTAAAGGTCGGAAATGTGGTTGTATACGTGTGTGATTGTTTGAACTAAATGGTATAAAACAAAGAATTATATAAGATTGTTAACGCAGAGGAACAAATATACTGTAAACTCGTCATCTGATATCGATGGAAAGTTGAAGATTTATCTTTTTGTTTAACCAGGAATGAAATCGAGTTTCCATTGAATGACATAGTTAATTGTTCTTATATGGACTCAAAACTTATTGCTTGCTGCGAGTGTAAACTGTTTGCCTGATGAAGTTATATCTTTGCTTTGTTGTTGTCGATTGAATGGTGGTTGTGGTGGTATTTTCCTTGGTTGTTGGTTATTGTCTAGTGAAGAATAGATGGGTTGTTGTTGCCGGGGAATGATGGGTGGATTTGAATGTGTTGGTGCTGTTAAGCTTCGACAGGGTCGTTAATGGCAGAAATATCGCGAGTTTTGATAAGGGAGGAAATCGAGAGTTGATGGTATAGGTAGGTTGGGTTTTTCGTGGGGATGAAAACCGATGGGTTTAATAGGGGTGTCGAGTGGTGGTTGTGGTGGTTGCTGTGGCGTTGGAGGCGCTGGAGAGTGGGAGAGAAAGGAAGATGAACAATGAGATTTTTATTTGTTGTTGGGCTTGAGTGTTTTAAGTTTTGGAATTTCATTTATGGGCTTAAGTTATGTTAGATTGGGCCTGGAAAAGACTAAACCCTTTGGGCCTTAGTCTTTGGTGGTTTTGGCAGGTTGACTTTGACTGTTGACCAGGGTTGACTTTGACCTAGTTTGACCTTTGACCCCGACTAAGATTAGGTCTATTATGATAGGTTTAGGGCTATTAGCGTGTAGTGCTTGGCGTTAGGCTAAGATATATAATATGTATATATATATATATATATATATATATATATATATATATATATATATATATATATATATATATATATATATATATATACATGTGTACGTGTATTAAACTATGTAATATATCAGTCTTTTATGATATATGACGCTATAACACTTAGACATCAATCTAATTAATAACGCGTAAAATACATGAAACAATATACTTTTCCGTTATCTGAAATAATATATGCAATAAAGTTCAATAATGCATAAACAAATTTACCGCACCCTTTTAGACCTCTCCACGCATCAAGTTTTGGAAATGAGACTTATGACTGAAGATGTCATGTGATAGGTGGGCATTTATTGAATGTGCCATAAATGGTCTGTTAGCGTTATAATTGGGTATTCATTGAATGTGCCATGAATGACTAGATTGTTTGGACTGCCCTAGAGAGGAACTAAGGTATTCGCCTTACGGGTTAGTTGTATTCCTTGATTGTACGGGTGTGCTTGGACTTGCATTTGAATACCTATAAGATATCTACATATGTTATATAAAATTTCTAACTTATGTTTACAGGAGGGTATGATTTAATAATATTTTGTGCAGGGATGCTGTCCTACCTTTATACAGAAGTGGATATCGGTAAGATTTAATTCAATTACTATGTTATTAAGATGAGTTATTATAATGAGTTAATAGAATGAAAGTCTTGCTTGAGAAGAAACTATGCCAGTTGAAATGACGGAACTACCTGTCTTCCAAACTGAGAATGATTAAGATATGGGTACATATAACGTGTTTGTGAGATGATTAAAGTCCGGAAAATTTTTATGTTGTTAGTCTACTCATACCAAAGAAATTCCATTTTGCTAACCCTTGTTTGCTTTGTTTTGGCAACGTGGATGTGTTATTGGGAACATAGGTGGAAGGCAGTGGAACTACATCGTTTGATTTGGATTTGTTTCTGGAGCAGTCTGGGAGTTTTTTTTTTTATTAGGTCTGATCTTTTTGGAAGTATGTAATAACGTAGTTTCATATTCATATGACATGAGAATATGATGTTGAAGACCTATTATTCTTAGAGTTTTATTTTGAGGATTTTTGGACGGAAGATCGTCTTTTAATAAAGTGATGAAATTGAGAAATTTAGGAGAAATTTTGTTGTTAAGTTGATTCTTTAATGATGTGGGTTTTCGGTTTTGGTATGAGTTGTATCCACCTCGTCATAGCCTGGGTTTTTAGACAATTGAACATAAAGATGTTTGAGATATTTATATTTCAAATATTCATTTTGTAATTGTTTAGAAATTTGGACTGTGACAAACTTTCCAATTAATACTTAGTACCAACAGTGATCTCAAATAATGCATTACCTTCCAACACTTGGATGCATTAGTTCGTAAAGAAGCTCACATAAAAGCACCATATGGAAAATACTTATGCTTCATTTGCTTAGCATAAGGTTGCTGGCGTCAGTAACTCCCATGCCTTTTTTCCCCAGCAGTGCCAAATTCTACATCTGAATATCTTTGATGCCCAATCCACATGTTTTTGTTGGGGAGCGAGCTAAGTCCCATGAAAAATAGTAAAGTTTCCTTTCTCCTACTTCATGTCCCCAAAGAAAAGCCTTTCTAACCATATCAATATCATCAATGATCTGAAGGTGGACTGCATAACGTGAGGCCATGACATGTGAAGGAAGTCAGATAACACGAGTTAATAAGGGTCAACCTTCCTCCTTTTTGAGAGCAAATTTGACTTCCAACCGGCAAGACGAACTTGGAATCTTTCCATTAAAGGCTGAAAATGATCGCGGCACCTCTCTCCCCAAAATTGATGGCACCCCAAATAGTGGGAAAATTCACGGTGCATGGTATCTTTAGAACTTTGTAAATCATCCTAACAAATCTCGGGGGTGCATTTTCTTATGATGAATCAATGCGACTTTCCCTCTGTTGATGCTTTGGCCCGATGCTTGACAATACAACTTCAACAAATTGTTGATCTCATAAGCTTGTGGTAACTCCATTTTCCCAAAATGATCACATCATCGATACATCAAGTGTGTGAGCGGGGTCATTATTCCGAGCTATCTTTAAACCGAGAGCCCGCCTTTGCTTTGACACTTGAGTAGGTTAAGAGAAAGCACTTCAAGATTACGGGATAAATAGGTAGGGTGATGAGGAAGATCACCCCGCCTAAGACTCCTAGATGGTTTGAAATAACCAAAAGGCGTACCATTCAACATGAAAAAAAGAAGTACTCGGACACATAACATAATTCTATCAATCCGATTGGAAAAGCCAAATCTACTCAAAACTTATTTCAAGAAAGGCCATTCAATTTTATCATATGCTTTGTGCATGTCTAGTTTCAACGCAAAGAATTTTTTCTGTTGATTAGCCCGACTTCGTATTGTGTGGAAAGCCTCATGAGCCAAGAGAACATTGTCATGCAAAGAGCGGTGGGGCAGAAAAGCGGATTGGTGGGGAGAAATCAGTTTCTATAGAAAAGGTCTCATATGACCAACGATTATCTTAGCAATGCTTTTATAACTAACATTTGCTAAGCTAATTGACTGAAAATGTTCTGGGAGAGTTGGGTTTTTTATTTTTTGGGATGAGTACAATATTCGAATTATTTAGGTCTTTCGAGAAAGTGCCATACTGAAAGAAATCTTTCACCAGTTCCACAGTCTTTGGTCCCATTTCCGCTCAGAAAGTTTTGTAAAAGATAGTATGAAACCCATCAAGACCTGGGGCTTTTAATGACCCTATGTCTTTTAATGCTTTGAGAATCTCATTATCTGAAACTGAATGCATAAGTTGAGCATTATCATCTACACTGATTAAATTAGGTATCACCTGCATAAGATTCTCTGGCATTTCAGGTGTTGATGTGGACATCAAGTTCCCAAAGAAGTCCACAAGCTGCTCACCTATATCCTCCCTTGCTGTGACAATTGTGCCATCCGGTTTTAAAGACTATTAATTGAAGTTCTATGTCTTATTCGAACTACCACCGCATGAAAACAATTTGTATTGAGTTCACCCATTTTCCTCCAGTCAAAGTGTGCCTTCTAAGCCCAATGGATTTCTTGTCTCTTCAAAATCTGATTATATTCCATCAACAAATCTTTCTCTTCTTGCAAATCCTGTTCAGATGGCCTTGCAACCATGGCAAAGTTTTGCTGCAACTGATTTAACTACTCGTCAATTTGTTTCAACTTTGTTCCTATGTGCCCAAAATGAGTGTGATTCCAATGGATAAGTAAGTGTCGACAATACGCCAGCTTCCGACAAAAGGTATATGAAGGCAAGCCATTAAACAACTGATTCATTGCACGCTGTACAACATCTTGGCAAGTTGGATCAGACAACCACATTGCTTCAAATCGGAAAGGGCGTTTCAATTTTTGGTAATATGGTTTAAATCTGAACACCAAAAATTTATGATCGGAATCTATTGTGGGTATATGAAAAATCTTCGCTTCAGGGAACCGAATTCTCCAGGGTGCATTGCATAGTGCTCTATCAATTCGAGTAAAGACCCTGCTTGTTCCTTGTTCCTTCAATTTATCCATTGTAATGTGGTGCTTCTTTCATAATAGTAAAAGAGCAAGACTCATGCTATGGGAAGATTTAAAGCTTATGAATAGTTCCATCCTCTCTCCATGGATACTAATGGGTGACTTTAATAATGAGAGAATGGATGGTAAAGTTGTACACCCTAGAGAGATAGCTCCTTTTGCCAAGGTTATTACTCAAGCAAATTTGTCTGATTTGAAGTCAACTGGAAACTTCTTCACATGGACAATTTTTGGTGAAGTAAGAAGAAAATGGTAAAAGATTGATAGAACTCTTGTTAACAATCTTTGGCTAACAAAGTTTAATAACAAGGTAGTTGAGTTCCACACTCGGGGCATCTCTGACCACTCTCCAATGGTGGTATGCCCATGTGAGAAAGAGAAAGGATAGATTTTGGGGACAGTGCAGCTGTGCTGGGACATGGAAAGATTATGGCAGCAACCTATATATACTCACTCAAAAGCTTAAAGGCTCTTAAATCCAAGCTTAACAGTTGGGCAAAACTACAAAAGAGAGTTGGGTAAGGGCTTGGCCCGGCCCTTTCAGCTGCTGCACCCGACTACAAACAAACATTTGCCGCTTCACACGCCAAAAACATGGCGAAAGAGAGAAACATACTTGCTCTAACTGGAACAGCAGCCATAATAGCAGTCGCTCTCAATTTCCTCATCACAACCATAAACAAACATAAAAATAATTACAAGTCCACCAATAAAGGTAACATTTATTTCTCTCTAAACCTAATTCTTATTAATTAAACCTAATTATTATCAATATTTGTCTAACAGATATTCCACGATCAAATGTTCGTGTCAATTTATCGGCATCCGAGATACTCAAATTAGCCGATCAAATTATCGCCAAATCTAAAGCGGTTCATCATAAAATAGCTTCAGTTCCACTAGATGAGGTGGGTTTATTTTATTTTTTTGTTATGCTAGTTTATTATGTTTATTTATTTATTTGTGTTTACTATTTTATGTGCTGTGTTGTGTAGGTTACGTATGCGAATTGTATATTGCCTTTGGCAGATTTAGAGGCGGAGCAATTTCCGTTGGTACAATCTTGCGTGTTTCCGAAAATGGTGACTGTTTTGGATGATGTAAGGAAAGCTAGTGATGAAGCTGAGAGGAGAATTGATGCTCATGTCCTAATTTGCAGGTTTTCATTTTGTTTTTTTCTTTTATTTCTATAATAGGGTAATTTTTAACTAGATTGGTGATTTTATAGAATAATCTACAAGCATAAAATGTTAATGGAAAATTGATGTGTATGTGTGTGCGTGTGCGTGTTTTTGGGGTTAGCTGTTGTAATTAATTTTTCTATATTTTTTTGCCAATAAAGAAAATGTGATTTTGGGGAGAGCATGTGATAAATGGTAAATGTAAAGTATCTCATAATTTGGGACTGGAATGCTCTCCCAGGCTTCTTAATCCCTGTTTTCAGGTTTCAATGACATGTGTCAGTGTATAATGAGTTAATGACTCACACTTTTTTCCACGTGAAGGGTATTGGACAGTTATGTAACCAATCACCGTGGTAGATTATTAGGTATTAGATTAATCTAATGCAGTGTGAACACGAGTGAAGTGGAGGGGGAGGGAGGAGAACAGTATAGAGAAGAGAAGATAAAAGAGAAGGAGGAAGTGGAAGATGAGAGAAAGGGAAGGGAGCGCAGCGTGACTACGAGCTGAGGTTGAACAGAGAGATGGAAGTAACTGAAAGAAGAACACTCATATTTGTTGCATTAGTTTTTGGTTCCTGTTTATTATTTAGCTTCTCTGATGTCCAAATTGTTAATACAGTTTGCTTTGTTTTGATTATGTGTGGATATCTTAATGGTTCATTACTTCATGCAAGATGATCAGCAAATGCGAGGATGTCTACCGTGTTATCAATACTTTTGCTGCAAAAATGGAACAGATAAATCCTGAGGCCAAACGTTACGTCCAATGCCTGGTATAGAAACATAAATGCATTATTAATTTTTTTGAGCATTATCTTTTTCTCAGCTAAGCGTCTTTCAGGACACCTGCCCATGTGGGCGTGGTGTGTTAACTTTGAAAGTGGGACACCGATTTACTCTGTTTTCTTCATTGATCCATTTAGTTTTGTATCAAGTTGTGTTATAAGTAATTTGTTATGCTGTCATGTCTTCCCACATTTATAAGTTTAATGAATAGCTTTTGCAAAAGTCTATGACTATTTTTGTCAACAATATGAAACACGGCTTCATCAACATAATTTTTGTTAAAACCTATAATGAAAACAATTGGAGTTGGCAGGTAGTCTTATTTAATGTGTAGAAGAGTCCCTTAATCTTTACATATATTGTGAGCCTGGGCTATTAAATCGTTGAGTACTCGACGAGTAATCAGTGAGTACTCGCTACTCGCTGTTTAGCCAACCCGACTAACAATTTAATCCCCAATCACAATCGGGCTCAAAAACTCCATGAGTACTCTGCCGATTAGGCCGATTAGCCGAAAGTAATTATGTTCACTATTTCAACTATTTCAATGTTAAACATTGAACTCGACATTTCGCCGATTCGACCAACCCTCGATTCTGTAAAGTTTTACACTTCAATCATATTTATTTTAGTTGATTGAGTGATTTAATTGTTTATTGATTGATTGGGTTCTTAATTGGCTTCATTATGTTGGTATTTCAAAGTTAAATATATTTAATAATTATTTGTAAAGAAATATAGTGTTATAAAAAATCGTCTGATTAATCCTGATTAATGCCCGACCGATTACACCTACTCGCTACACTTCAAGCGAGTAGCGACCGAGTAGTGATTTAACTGCACAGGAGCTAATTTCAATTGCATTAATGAAAAAAGGAAGAGAATGAAGGTACAGGTGGCCCGGTGCACACCACATCACTGCACTCGACATTAATGACAATTTGAATCTAAAATATGACCAATCTTGATCACTACATTTTGCGCGTATTTTATTTTTTATTTATGTTTTTTATTAAGTATTTTGTTTTTGCAAAATTTTAACACATATGTACATCTTTGTCTGACTTATCAAAATGCAACCACAACCTTTTTAGTTCACTGCAAGTGCTTTTCTTAACCCAAATGTTTTTGAGGATAGTAAAACTTGATTGCATCTTTGCCATGCTACTGAACCTTAGACTTTTGCATTCTGTCTTGCTCATGTGTGCACTGATTTCTCACTTAGTTGGTTGGATTCTCCAGTTTTGAAGACTGTCCTTTTGTACCCTTATGCTTTTGTTGCTCTAGGTAACTGTTATTTGTAGAAATTTTAGCCGATTGATTACTTTATACTGCACATTATCTGCATGGTTGCACGTCCTGTGGTTAGCATGATAGTGATTCTTCCATGTTCAGTGACAGGTTAAGGGTTTTGAGCGGAATGGAATGAACCTTACTTTGAGTAAGAGAGAAGAGGTGCAACGGTTGAGAACTCGTATAGATGAGTTAAGTATGCAGTATGTCCAAAATTTGAGAGATGATGGTTCCTTTATATTATTTAACGAGAGAGAGCTAGATGGGATGCCACCAAAGTTCATTAAGGTCGGTAATTTCATGCTCAGCTTCATTTTTTGTTGTTTTTCTTCTTTGAAAGTGCTAGTGTCACCTTTTATCAAATTGTTTTTATGAAATATTTCTTATAAAAGAGGATTTCTATGTGTTATAAGTCATGCGCTACAGATACATATAAGCACGCAATGCCTTTCTAAAATCCTTTTATTACGTAAGAACTTAAGTATCCAAGTACACTACATATATTTTTCGAAAAGATTATAGGAGTTTTTACCAATATTATTTCAATTTCTAAGAAGATGC
This sequence comes from Coptis chinensis, assembly GCF_015680905.1. NCBI lineage: Eukaryota > Viridiplantae > Streptophyta > Magnoliopsida > Ranunculales > Ranunculaceae > Coptis > Coptis chinensis. The sequence goes on along the minus strand of NC_141461.1, from coordinate 61,148,110 downwards.
CCCGTACCAGCATTTTTCAGTCATACTTGGCCACCGCCAATAGGTTAAGGTGCAATTTAAAAGTTTCCCTGATCTACATTGGATTGAAGCACTGGCGCTACAGTCTCCCTTTCTGCTAGAAGTCTTTCCAGCACTCTTTGCCATTTTTTTTTTTTTTTTTTTTTTTTTTTTTTTTTTTTTTAAGTAAATAGATATTTCATTGATATAAAAATATAAAAACATAGGAATAGTAGGATGAGGTATCCTTACATCGATAACCAACTGAAAGAAAGAACAACAACAAATGTACACAAGAAATAGAAAACACCGTTCTCAAGTCAAAATATCTTCCCATCTACACACAAAGTGCTCAAAAGGAATGTTACTAGTTTCCTCATGAGCTTTGGCCCAGAAGAATAAGAGACCTTTAATTGACATGATTACTTCCTCCAAAAAAGCCACAACACCCTCAAAAGTTCTTCTATTCCGTTCCATCCATAGGCCCCACAAAACCGCAAAAGGAATCATTTTCCATATACGTCTTCCCCTTTGCCACCATTGTTAGGAGAGACATCCTTGCCTATGATGCCATACCAACGTGACACTGTGCTCACTTAGCCACCCTCAACAGGGATTAGCCGATATACGTATAGGAACATGGAAACAAGATATTGAAATGTAAACCAGGCCCAGGCGCAAATCTGGCTTGAGCCACAATAACTTTTGCTGAAGTTGGGAAGTGAGATTAACTCAAATGGACTAGGGACTAGTATGGGCACAAGCTCCAATATATTTCCCACAAGCTCAAATGTTCTCACATGGCCTCAAGACTATCTAAGCACAAGTCGTGATATGGAGACTAGTATAGGCACAAGCTGAAATGTTCCTTGACCGTTGTTGGACTAAAGCATCTGCCTTAACCATCACCACTCTTTGGCTGGGTGCTTTCCAACTTCTTCGTGAGCTGTGATTGTTGTGGCAGTTGCTTTACCTCCATATCAGTCGGAAAATGCTTGATAGCGTGGGCTATAAGTGAGACATGTCCCTATACCTGTGTCAAAGACCTTGAATAAACCCAACCCTAGTCTGTCGACGGTTGCTCAGTGGGGACAGTATCATTTGGTAGAGTAGAACTGGTTATAAATTGTCAATCCCGACAACGACATTGTTCGTATGGTGGGAGAGAGACACTCGAAAGGCGCTTAGCCCAAATGTTTGGTCGCATACCAGTCAGAGACCAAAAAAAAAATTCTCTTTATATGTGAGAACAATATTTTTTGCTTTATATGTGAGTTTGTGCCTCTACTAGTGTCGAGGCCTTTAAAGAAAATGATTTAATTATTGGCGTAACATACCAAGAATTAATCATCAATGCAATTTTAATCACATTTTTACTCTTTTAAGTTCAATTCCAAAATGATGAATACTAATAGCCAGGAGTCCTAATTAGAAACAACTACTGCAACAAAATAAAATTGAATATAAATAATAACTGAATAAAATAAGATCTACTGTACGTTTCTGCATCAATATCCCAAGGCAAGAAATAACTCATCTGCGGTCTTAAAGGGGTGGTGCACTAGTATGAGCATGCACTTGAATGAATGTTAAAGATTCACTTCATGAGCCGGGTGTCAAGATGAAGTAGAATGAAGTGCCACAACCTTTTAAAATAGTGTGCGTCTTTTTTAAGAAAATAGCATGAATTGTTGAGTGCCGTTAAATTTAGTCCCGTCACACTGTTAAGATCTTTAAATCATTTGTGTATTATGTGTATGACCTCCACCTGGTCAATGTGGAACAAATTTTGCTCCACACACACCCCAACAGGTGAACAAATCTCCACATGGAGCCAAATGAGTCCACCACAATCAACACGCTCAGAATCCAAATTTTCTTTGTCATTTCAAGAGTACACCATCTCAAGGAAAGCACATACAACATGAGCAACTACTCATGGTGTACATGGTGGACGGGTAGGTGAGCCTGCCCTGATGCCTGCTTAACCTTAATTGTAGACTGTCTAATGCCCATCCAATCCAGGCGTCGCGTGCACGTTGATACCATGTCAAACTGGCAGTTACTCTAAAAGCTTGAACTTGTAGGGAGTTCTACTGAATAATCACTGGCGATGAGTGAAGCGGCTTAGGATTTAGAAACGGATATGGGATTATTAATCTCAACATGCCTTAGGTGTGGCAAACCTGAGCCAAACACGTGGTCTTTTTTAAGTTGGTGACATAGACTACATGGATCCTTTAGGTCGCTCTTATACCATATTTTATTTACGTATCTAACTTCGAGTTGAGTGGCCTTGGGATTTAGAGACCCGATACGGGATTATAAATCTCATAGCTCATCCCACCAAATACCCTCTAAGCTTTGTAGTAGCTAACTTGACATGTTTAGATCTTCCAGGTTCTTATAGTTAAATGCCTTTTCTATTTCATTTATCAAATCAAGGAAGGCATCAATATCCAAATTACCATCAAACTCAGCCCTTCAATCTTAATATTAGCTAATTGTTATCAAGAATATACGATCAAGATCCAAAATTACCTGCAATGAATATTTTCCGGAGTGGAAGGCAAGGAGCTGAGGAACCATTCCATGTTGGAGATAGAAAGGAAAAATTTGAAGGAGTTTCACTATTAATCATGCAATTCTATATTCTTTTACCTTTTGTTGATGAAGTTTAACTGGTTGAGCTCTAGTTGTTTTCTCTGTATGCTATATTTATGTGCTAGAATTCCTAAATATGCCTTTTCTTTTCAGAGCTTAGACAAGGCTGAAAATGGTCAATTCAAAATTACCTTGAGAAGGCATCATATTTCTCCTTTATTGGACCATTGTAAGGTATGTTTCTCAACTACTGGCCAGATTCTTCCCCCCTTATCCCTAGTTCTTGTTTAGGACATAATTGTGTCTAATATAAGAAAAATACTGAAACTGCTAGCTTTTGGTAGAAGTCTTGTTTATTTTCGTAGATCTCCCCCTTCTCCCACCCTATTCCTTAGAAGTCTTGCTATGTTTTGGCAGATGCATGATGTTTTTCTCTGTTTATATGTTTACTCTACTGGGCTTATGTCCATACTTTTATTTAGAATTGGTTTTCAAAGGATATATTTCATCCACACATTTATTCTGTTTTATTTGAATGGGTGTTCTTTCAATTCAAGCTTTTTTGACAGAAAAGGTCTGATGCATTGGTACAATTTATGGACTTTATAGCCCTCGTTGTAGAGGAGTCACAGGGTTGGGGAAGTAGTGTGCTCTAGCGGGGACAAATTATTCAGGGCGGTAGCTTCTGTACTATGCTGATCTTGGTTACTCGTAGATCTGTAAATTCACTGGTTGATGTAATATTCTTCGCGGAAGCAAGATCAATGAAGAACACCATTTTATTCAATAAAATCAACACCCAAAATTAGGGTTTCAATCTTCAGAGTAGAAACCATGAGGCTCAGAAGTTGATGTAGATACATGAGGCAGGTTTCTTCCTCTTTGGATCAATAATTGATGTAGATCGATTAGCAATGGATGAGATATCATCTTTCAAGCTGTGTTGCATGGGTACGGGTACGAGTGTCCGATTTGGACACGGGTACGACAGTTCAGACACGGCAAGCTCTAAAATATCAGACACGGGGACACGGCTAATATTTTATTTTGAATTTTTTATTAAATATATTTATTATTTTATTTCAATCCTCAAAAACAATTAAATTTATAAATTACTAAAATTTAGTACGGTATTAAACCAAAACTACTATAAATGCCACTTAATTGTAATTAAGATGGAAGTAAGTAACTGAAAAATGCAATATGACATCAATAAGTTGCCATTTCTTTATTTATTTTATTTTGTTGTACAAAATCAAGATAAATTAGATATCACGGGTCCTTCTTCTGTATTCACAAAACTCCTTCCACGTGTAGATGTTTCATTACCTGAAAAACAGAAAAGTGAAAGCTCAATTAAACAAGGCCCAAGCCTAGTAAACTTCTCTCCCAACATACAAACCCTACCTCTTCTCAAAAATAGATCTGGTAGCCGCCAACCACACCTACCAAATAAAGAAGAAAACCAGGTTCTTCTTCATCAAAGAAAACCATATCGTCATCATCAAAGAAAACCAAATCGTGTCTTCATCAAAGAAAACCAGATCGTTGAAAACAGGTTCTTCATCAAAGAAAACCAGATCGTTGAAAACAGGTTCTTCATCATTTACTACTTTTTATAGTCGTTTGTGTGTTCTTTACTCGTGCTCTACCGAATTTCCACGCATTTAGCTGTGTCGACACATTTATTTTAGATATTGCCGTGTCCATGTAACCTAGTTTTTTTCTCAAAGCCCTCCAACCACTCCAACCACGTATCTGTGTCGTGTCGGTGTCGGTGTCGGTATGACACGACACGGGACACGGCGGAAGGAGAGGCGTACCCATGCAACACAGCTTTCAAGTTAGTTGCAGATTGCAGAGGAAGAGGCGACGGTGGTGGGGTAAGTTTTGGCTCCTCCCTTTTCTTTGCTCGGAAAGTGCTGGTTTACTTCCTCGGTCGTGGGTGGTTCCCCAGTCCCCACAACCCTTCCCAGTTGTGTATCATAAGACGGAGGACTTGAAGAAAGTTCAAGTATCCCATTGTGGCAAAGGGATTTAGTTGTAGTAGCAAAGTCCAGCAGTCCATGTGAGAGAGATGGTTGAGATGCATTAGCTGACAGCTATGCCATACCACTGAGCTGCCTCAGCTAGTTTGCCGTCAATTGTATTATTTGCAGGGTTAACCTTGATAACTTCACTATTTTCTTTTTTGTCCTTAGTTTACCCAGAAGGCCAGAACATGTTTGGTTGAGAATAGAATTGGTCTTGAGTTGCCATGGGTCAAACTTTGAGCTATGTTGTTGTGTATTTGGTTTTGGGCTTGCTGTGAAGCTAGGTTTCATGTCAGAACTCTGTGTCCATGCTGTTTGGGGCTTGCAGTGAGTTTCAATCTTTGTTGGCAGTTTCAGTCTTTGTTTGGGGCTTGTGAATTGAAGATAGAGGGGTTGTTCTTCCTGCAACTTTGAAAGCTCAGGCTGTGGTCGATTAGAGTGTCCGTTCTGACCCTCTTGAACGTATTCTTACATCATAAGAGAGGATAGGTCATTTTCATCCTTTTGGGAATGTGTAGGTAGTAATTCCAAGTATATTAGGCTTGATGACTCGAGTTCATGTATCATGTTGTGCCTCTCTGAGTAACTCTAATGATTGTCTAGTTGTGATGGGGGAGGCGGGCTTCTCAACTGGCCACCTTGGCAACAAGCCGCAATAATTTTCTCTAAATTTGGCGCCTCAAGCGACTAGAAGGTACTGGTGATTTTGAGCGCCTAGGCGGCACTTTGGCAGCATAGCTGCTTTACTCTTAGGCAGGGTTTGTAAGGTTCACATTTGTGCAATAAAGAGGTGTGGTTCTACTTTAGTTTTTATCGATGTTCTAAAAAACACTAGGCGGTAGTCGGGCGGTGGGTGAGCGCCTAGGCGGTTTTTTTTCCTAATAAATATATTATAATATATAGTCATGCACACAACATACTACAAGAAGTGAAGAAATCAAGCATTTACCATAATTCAAAAAATAAATACAAACTAAAGTACTTATTACAAAAGGGCGTAACAATTGAGTTGAATAGGGGACCAAAGAGCGACTTCATATAGAAACACATTCTCTTTCTTATAGTGACATATAATTTATATTGTGCTCTAGTCTTTTAAACTCATTCAAATCTTAAGCCTTCACGAGCCTTTTTTTTTTGACATTTAATTATTTTTTGATAAAAAAATAAAAAAAATAAAATTGAGCCGATTTGTCTGCCTAGCCCGACTAATTGGCCCGCTTAGACTGCCTAGAAGCCGATTAGTCTGCCTAGCCTGCCTAGACTGCTTTTTGAACCGACTTAGGCCTAGGCGAGTTGGTTGGGCACCGCCACCACCTTGACCGACTTTGGCTAGGGTGACATCCTAAGCTGTGACATCCTTATTGTACATCCTATCAAAAGTGCATTTCAACAATGAATTAGTGTATGATTTTTTGTAGATATAATCTACTCTTCATGGATTAGATCTCTACAAAAAATTAGCTCAATCCAATATGTGGAACTTTTCATCATACGCTAGTGTTTAAGTTTGCAATTTTATCTAACGGTCTAGAAATAATTTTAAGTTTGACAAGGCTAGAAATATCGAATTTAGCTAATTTTTTGTAGAGATCTAATCCATGAAGAGTAGATTATATCTACAAAAAATCATACACTAATTCATTGTTGAAATGCACTTTTTGATAGGATGTACAATAAGGATGTCATAGTTAGGTATATATATATATATATATATATATATATATATATTATGGAGGTGCTTGAGACTTTGGGATTTTGGGATTTATGGAATTTGGACCCATAAACTAGGACTTTGCAAAAGTGGGGCCAATATGGGTCCGTCTCTTGTTGAAGATGACAATGAGGACGGTCTTTCGGCCGGAAACCATGGTATTCTGGTGGAGTAATTACCCAAGCAGGATAATGATATTAAAATTGTCATGGTACGTGGTTTGGCGACATTTAGACTAATAGCCAGTGTATACCCAAGCGGCAATTTGATTTTTTTTATTCTTTAGATAATTTACCGAGTCAATCATGAAAAGAAGGCGGGCAGGTTCCTTACAATTCCTTAATTTTAAGAAAGATATATGCTGCGCCAATAACTTTCTTGTCAAACATCCTCAATTGATGTTACTGACTTGTTTTTTTTTTTTTTTTCTGCTAATGTTGTTGTTAGCATTGCGAATTTGATATGTTACCGACTTAAAATTTATCTTGTTAATTAGTGTCTTTGATATGTGCAAAATGTATCTTGATGGTATATCAACCAAATGTTTGTCTAAGCATTGTGCATTTTGTTGCTCATTGGCGTATGATGGCATTGCGAAGGACTACGTTTGTAAACCCTATAGCTTTTTGTTGACTTTTGGAATGCAAGCTGTAGATGTGTAGCACTTTGCACTTGAATTATGAGAGAAAACCGTGGATCATTAAAGTTTTGTCTTTTACGGTTTCCCCTTTTTTTTTAATGAAGGTTGGAGCCACCAGGAAAAGAGTTGCTGTGGCATATGGGCAGAGATGTGGAAAAGCCAATCTTCCTATTGTTGAAAACATGGTAACGCTTCCTGGGAAATCATGTTTGTTTAAAGCTTCATTACTACTGTTAGAATAATATAAGCATTAAGACACACTGTATCATTAGCAGTAGGATTATTCTAGAAATTAGGATTATATCTTTGATCATGATCAAGTTTGATATAATATAATCAGTGGAGTATTCTGAGAATTTGATTTGATTTAATTACTATCAATTAAGGATGTAGTTACTGTGTGGGATCATTGTAATCTCTATATGAACCCATTACGGTCGTTGTATTAATCATTTGATTATCAATAAAATTCCCTCTTCTAATAATGCTCCCATGGTACCGGAGCAGGTGCTCTGCTGAGAGCAGTCTCCTGGGAGATATTCTTTCACCAGCGGCAGAGCCAATATTACTGCCAAACCACAACCTTTCCTCTCTCTCCTTTTTGCCTTTTTGGCTTTAATATCAGTGTTCTTCTTGTTTGTTGCTTTGCTTCCCTTTACTGTGCCACACTATTTATTCACTCCCGTATAAAGGTGTAATATATTTAAGTCAAGCTAATATGTTGATGTCTGTAAAGAAGTTCATCCTATCTTAGCTCTATTCCATCAGTACGGGAGAAGCTCTTTGAGAATGGTATTGGGTCATTCAAAACCCAAGCCAATCAAAGATTGTTGACCAAGCTAACTAGGAGCCTCATTGACCAAAAGAGGCTACGGCCAATGATTGAGCTGAAAAGGAGCTTAGATCGAGTCTATAATCATGTCCAATAGTGGACACCTCACCAATTTTCTATGCGCCAATATGATTCAATCTGTTCGAGCTGAGGATAGTGGGGTTCATCACCAACAGTTGCAAGCGAGACACTCTTTTTATGGAAATGTGGTGTGATCAATCTCGTAGATATCTTGATGTTGACTTAGATTGAGGGGGGAATGTTAGAATAATATAGTGCATTTGCACTCTATCATTAGCATAATAATTATTCTAGAAATTAGAAAAATATATTAGATCATGGTCAAGATTGATATAGTAGGATCAATGGAATATTCTTAGGATTTGATTTGATTTGATTTGATTTGTGTCAATTAAGGATGTAATTGCTATATTGGTTCATTGTAATATCTATATAAACCCATTGAGGTCATTGTATTAATATTTTTATTACTATTCTTTTTTTTTCAAAGAAATTTCTCAACTATGTGTTTTCCTCTCTATATATGGCTCCTTCGGATGTTTGCAATTTACACATTTTAAATCTTGATACTCACCATCCTGGTTGTCGACCAGAAGCATTTCATCTTAAATGTTATGATGACTGTATAGGGACTAATCATTCTCAGTATTATCTGTAGTTTTGAGTGTGCCTTATTCTTCAGTTCTTTATACTCCAAATGTCAGAACAAACCAGTCTTTTCTAGAAATATTTCACTATTTCACATGGTTGAGAAATGAGAACTCACTGAGAAGATGATGCGAGTGACTGAAATCTACATGGTCATGAATTTGGCTGCAGTTTTCCTCCGTGTTTCACTGGACCATTATGGTAGTATGTGTTTCGGGTTTTCTTACCTCATCTAATAAGTTGCTGAGTTTGTATTGGTGTCATAAGATATAACTCCATCAGTATGTCTTCATATCCTTAAAGTCTTAAACTTTAATTCTTTATTTGTATATCTAACAGAAGGCAGATTCTGTAAAAAGTGTCCATTGGAGTTAATGTGTTTTGAGTACTCAATCTTCAGTATTGTCAAATTTTTAATCTTCTTTTGCTGCTACATATCAAGCTGGTTTGCTGCATTAATGATGAGCATATAGTTTGAAGGTTTATATTATTTCATATTTGAAAAATTTCTGACCCTCGGCGGTCAGGCGAATGATTTGTGAATTTCAAACTGCTATGGTAGCGGAGCCTAATACATACTCAATGCATAAGATAACAATTTTGTTTTTTCTTTTTTCTGAATCAGATTTTATCATGAAGGAAGGAAACTTTCTTGTCCCACCTGGTTAGGTATCAAGTTAATATGAAACAAAAGGTATTCATTGCTTCAAGGTCCTTTCTCATGGGAGATTGTAGTAGTGAGTTGGAAAACTTGTAAAGGAACATGGGAATTTAGATATTCTTCTATGGAGATTCACTGGCAAGGATGGGATCCACTCGGTTTGTGATACCACTTAATGATGAAAACTCCGGTTCCACAGACGAATGATGGATTTCTACCCAAGCAAACGAAACGAGTCACTGCACTTCTAACTTCCGGCCACTCTTCTAAGATGGATATGATGAAGGGATTTCATATTTTTAATCCGAAGTTATAAGAAAAGAACTTTGTAGCCAACTATACATGGTCATTAGCGGAAAGAAAGGAGCCAACGACAAGTTTATCCTAAAAGAGGAGTATACGGTCATTAGCGGAAAGTCAGTTTTCTTTGAAGATTAAGAATCAATCGGACTTTATGTGAAGTCTGAACTCTGAAGATTTGATGGCCGACATAAAACCTAGTAGGAAATCTGACATAAGACCTAGTAGGAAATCTGTAGAGAACTCTAAAGGCGACTGATTAGTGTAGTTAGATATCTATGAAGTCAAAACTAAGATAATGCATATGTAATGTGGATTTGATAGTCCTTCTATATCTCTATGACTGCATTTTTCTTCTGTTGGATTAGTTTCATTGTTTGTTCTCCGATTCTCACTCCTAAGGGGAAGAGGGAGGGGGATTTATGCAGGATATCCGTCCATGAGAGTTCAGCTGTGGGGAAGAGGCAGTTTGTCCTTTCTAATATGCTCACAATGATGATTACACCCCTGCCATTCCTTGTTGCCAAATATTGACATGCATGTGTGGTCAGTGTAGCTTATCCCTCTCCCCTAACAGACTACTCAAGTAAGTTGTTAGAGTTCTACGTGAGTCATTAGATAGGTAGGACACTTCACCCACCCGAACCATAAGTCAAAGATTGTTCGTCCTTTACAAGGGAAGGCTCAAAATTAGTATTTCTTCTACTGTCAAGTTTTGCATCTGACGTGTCCCTTTCTGCCAAGGCATCAAGCAGAGGATTTGTTGTTCTAAGGATTTATGCAAATCGGTTGTGATGGAAATATGGAATTGAGGTTGTGGAAATGGGTTGTTCGTTGTGCGCGTATTGTGGTACTCATTGAATAACCTTTGTGTGTTTACAATAAACTGTTCTCCTCTATTATGATTTTGATCGAAGGATATGTTATAGTGGATATCAAAGCATTGTATGCAACGTTTTGCCGTGCAACCTCATAGGAAAACGTCTTCTTACATGATGACTACCAACTCTGAGACAAGACATCAATCTTAGGTTCACAAACCTTCTCTGGTATCAGTCTGATGAAGAGGAAGAGGTGTAAGCCCTTGTAATGTGGTGCAATGTGACAAATAGGTATCCATGGTCCAAATCGTCCATGCTGAATTCTATTTTCCCATGCTACATGGATAGGCCATCTTTCAAAAATAATCCATGTCTTCCATACACGTATCCGTGTCGGACACGACACACTCAAATATTGTATTGATACCTCAATTCTTAATATTTCACTGTGTCGGACACTTCGTATTCGTGTTGGATACGGATACATGTACCTGTGTCAATGTAACTTGGCTATTTTTCGTGCTGTTTGTTTTTTATTTTATTTTATTATTATTATTATTATTATTATTATTATTATTATTATTATTATATATGAATATTATATTCGTAGGATTATCAAGTGTTTCCTTATAGTCCAGGTAATTCAGTTCCTGGTTAAATACTGGATATGTTATGTCTGGATCGCTAAGTCCACTCAGTTCTGGATGCAACTTTTTTTTCTTCTTTTGTGAGAAAACGAATGTACAATCTATGTCAGTTGATTTGTCAGTCACGACTCACTCACGAGTTTCCTCACTTTTATTAACTCAAACCAATGTAGTGATCTGGCATGAATAGTACTCAGCTATCATTACCATTAACTCCCTTAGTCTTGTATTTGTCACTGTGTTTAGCATTCTTTACTTGTTTCTTGTTCATTTGTACGATCTTCTTATGTTCCTATATCGTTTTTTTAGACTGGTGGCGGTTTTGGAGTGGACCTGGTATTCATCTGTTCCTCTTACTTTTGGTTCAGCTTTTTAAATTAGTGTTTTTTGCATGTGATACTGTTGTAACTGTCGACTTTCCTTTCTGACAGAAAATGGCAATCCACAATCTTAGAAACATATGAACTACTGAGTGTATCTCCTTTACTATCTACTTTTTGCTTTTAGATGCATAATTTATGTGTTCTGTGAATGTATTCTTGCACGTGGATTATGTATGTGAAAGTTTGCCAACTAAATCTTGTTTTTCAAGATGTGACGATATCAGTCAGATAGCAAACATTAATTTGTTTCAAACATGTAGCCATGTAGTGGTACTTACAAACCAGGATTTTATATTGGTCTGCTGTTGATTTTATTCAGGTTCAGCTACGTCATAAACTTGCTCGATTGCTGGGCTATTCGAGCTATGTGGATTATGCTGTTGAGCGCAGAATGGCAAAAAATTCAGCCAAGGTTTGTATCACTTTCTGTGGTTAACAAATATTATTTGCTGCATTCAAAATAGTTCAAAGTTTGTCTTTAGTTTGTTATTTCACTTCTTTGCTTTTGGGTTATGTAGTTTGTTATTTAGATAGGAAGAATGTGCATTATTGAGCTGAATCTTGGGCTGGTTCAGATAATCAGCGCTCAGATTTCAGAGTTGAGTAGCCCTAAAGTAAAAGATGAAAACATGCAAGGTCTTAGATTTGCCAAATTCTGTGGCAACTAATGCTGTAATTACAAGTTCACAACTTAGCTTATTAACTTGATAAAGATAGACCAAGTTAAGAGATCCCAAGGGAACAAGGAATGCCAGGGTTTTTTAAGAGGGAAAACTCGTAATAGAGACTTAAACACTCACACTAGAGAATAGTAGAGGCAGAAACTTCCTCAATGATATGACAATTGTTCATCCAGAGGGGGTATAAAATACAAAAGAGTCTCCAAAGAGTCATTTACACATTTAGCTAATAAATCTGCAGCCCTGTTGGTCTCCCTATAGCAGTGGTTGACACTACTATAACTAAGTTGCTCCCTTTTGCTCCTGATAGATAGTACAATGTTCTGACAATACCACGGGGGTATAGTCAAGCCATTAACTATACTCACAATATTCGTAGAGTCAGAGAACACCTGTACTTTGGGTATGCCATATTTTAGGCACCCATCTAGCCCCACATCAATTGCCATCAGCTCCTGTTGAAGAATAGACCTCTTTGTGTTAGAGCCCATGTAAGCAAAATGCACTGTACCATCTTCTTTTCTTGCTATACCACTGAATCCCTGGTTTGAAGGAGTCAGAGACCCATTGGTGTTTAACTTAACATAGCCAGGATCAGGTTTTTTCCATTGACAGTAGATAGGTTCCTTTTGTGTGATATAAACTTACACTAGAGAAAGTGAGGTAGAAGTTCGTAGAACCTTAGGACATATCCGTGCCACAAGAAATTGAACTTGTTTCATTTTCTTTTTACTGAATTTTAGATTTAGAATGATCTTATCAACTTATTCAATGCTCTATAATTTTTTTGGAAAATGACTATAATGTCTTTTACAAATGATTTTGGTAGTGCCAACATGTGGGCTGGAATAGGGCTTGGTCTGATCACATATGCATACTTAGATTTCTGTTTTTATAATTTTATCTCATTATTTGGTTTTGTTTTTGGCCTATGGTATGAATACTTTCCTGGTATTATACGAACACGAATTTTTAAAACTTTGTTGAAGTGAACTTCGACTTGGTTTTCGAACAGTGTTTCAAACGAGTTTTTCTTGAGAAAATTCATTTGTAATCTCAAATATCCTAGTGTTTATATTCGGTAAGTAAGGGACGTATGCCTCTAGTCCCGTTGTATAATATTATGTGTACACGTGACAAGGTAAACAGTGAGATAACAAGAAGGCTTTGAATCTAAAGGGAGCAATAATTTCTTTTGATATATAAGTTTTCATAATCTTGGCAAAGGTGCATTTTTGAAGGCATGAGACTTACTTATAGATTCATTTTGCTGAGCTTGGGTGCCTTGAGCAGCAAACAAAGTCGTTAGGGAGATTCATAATTTCATATGAAAAACCATCATTCACTGTGTCGGGATTGATAGATACATCAAACCAGTGATCAACCACTCTTCATCATCGATCATCTAAGGTCCACCGACATAGTTAGTGATATATCACTCATGGTGATTGATTGTTCTCTATTTCACCAACCTATAGTGTTCGTATTCCTACTGACCAATCATTCTTCATGGATCGATCAATGATTCAAATGGATGACTTGTGAAAAGTTCACCAAGTTTACAATTTGGCATGTGTTCCTTGCTTGAAAGTGGTGACTTATGAAGATTCTATGTGTAATCGGGAAACTCTTGTAATGCAATGAGGGTGTAATATGGGCGTAGGACACTTTTCAAACGTCAAGTACTAAAGTAGTGTCTTGTTAGGACCCATTTTTCATAAACTATTGTAGACATCAACAAAACAATTACGTTTGACCCCCGCCCCCCCCCCTAAAAAAAAAAAAATAATAAAAAAAATAAAATAAAAATAAATCAGAGAATTAAATCTGCCCCCAGAATAACACGACATCCAAGTCAACTTGCCTTAACCTTCTGTATTTTCTTAAGGATGAGTTTTAACTCTTAATGCTTTCTGTGAGAGATCCATTGGGGTGTAGTGATCTGATACACTCGGATAGAAACTCCTATATAAGTGAGGAAGTGGAGCCGCTTCCTATAGGAACTGGATATGCTAGTTCTCTAGTAGCACTTATGAAACCTGGGAAGCTTATGACCGTTACGAGCACAACCGAGGAACTCTATGATGATTTTTGAAAGTTATGTGAGTTATCTGTTGACTTGGTTTCCACAAAAGTTGGACAGTTCAAGACTTAGTTCACTAGTCAACTAGTAAACCCAACAGACTAACACTAAGCGAAGGTTCAAGTCTTATGACACCTTCAGCCCATTCATAACTTCTAAAGCACTCCAGTTTATATTATTTTCTTATTTCATACATGTGGGGGATTGTTATAAAAACATAACTTGGTTTTTAAATATGTATGAAAATGTTTTTGCTTGGGTTTGAACCCATGGCCTATTCTTTCTACCACATTCAAGGGTTAGTCCCACATTGAATTTAAGATTATTTTGTTTATATAGTTTTATGCCCTTGCATAAGGAAAGTGTTGTAGAGAGATATGGGGTGCTCTCGTGCCCACAAGGCCACAAGAGTTTGGAGCCTCCCAAAGTTGGGGGGAGCTCCAAAAAATGTAAAACCTTAATGCGCATGTACCCGCACACGTCGTGCACAGGGTGGGCTGAGAGTGCAAAACCACCCAATTGGGCATCACATGGGTGCGGGAGTGGGCTTACTTTTGCAAAACTGGTTTTTGGGCTTTTTTCTTTCTTGTATTAAATTATTCTTGTAACTGATTTGACTTAGTCTAAAACCACATTTTATTCTGTGCACGACTCCCTTTATCACGGCTCTATCTCTCCTATATGATCTCTGGTCGAACTAGAGAAGACAGTTTTTTCTTCTCTTCCCTGTTTTACAAATTGTGATTTTACTGTCGGAATGCGATTGAGAGTTCTAGGGTTCCGCTTAAGTATTGTTTGGCGGAGTTTGTTGTCATCCTGGGAGCTGTGTTAGAGGCCGTCAACATCTATATTGGTGGCAATTTCACCTTCAGGACATTGTGATACTACAAGCCTCGACATTATCATTGCATTTTCTTATTGCTTCTTTGACTCTCTATATCTTACTGGTGTTGGATACCAGGTAACAGAGTATTATATTCTAACAATCTGTCACTACATTTTCTTATTGGTTCTTTGACTCTATATCTTAGTATCTTACAGGTTAAAGAATCAATAAGAAAATGTAGTGATAATGTCGAGGCTTGTGGTATTACAATGTCCTGAAGGTGAAATTGTCGTCGGTATAGATACTGACGGTCTCTGGCACACACCTCCCAGGATTCAACGACAACGGACTTTGCCAAATAGCCCTTAAGCGGATTTTTAGAACTCTCAGTCGTACTCTAGCAGTAAAATCATATTTGTAAAACAGAGAAGAGAAGAGAAAACTGCCTTATCTAGTGTAGTTCGACCAAAGTTCTTATAGAAGAGATATAGATGAACAAAAATCAAATTTACTAATCACACAGCCGTGATAAAGGGAATCGTGTGCAGAATAAAATGTGGTTTTAGATTAAGTGAAATCAATTACAAGAATAATTTAACTAGAAAGAAAAAGCCCAAAAACTAGTTTTACAAAAACAAGCTCATTTTTGCACCCTTTTCAATACTTTTTTTTTTGAAAAAGTTAGGGGTTGGGTTTACCCCAACCTGTATTCATTAAAATCTGGTGTAAATACATCTACTAGCATCCTCATATACTATCTTTGATAATGTTTCGTCTAAAGGACCTATACCAAGGCCGAAAAATATGGCGATATATATCGGAATATGGGGTACACGATATGGAAATAATGTGATATTTCGGTGAGATATATTGATTTATTTTTGGACCGATATATATAATATTTTCCGATATATTGATATATATCAGTGATATAGTTGATATATATCGATTGAATTGTTGACTATTTGACCGATTTTATTGACTGTTGACTGATAATTCCGACATATGTCGTTATATATTAGTGATATTTCCGATATATATTGAAATTTTAACTGCTTTTAGACCGATATATTTCGATTTTTGGGGGTCCGAAATATAGGCCGATATGGAAAAATTGGGCTCTGACCTATACTACACATTACAATTTCATCTCCTACATTGCAAGATTTTGTTACAGGCCCTGTTTCCTTCTTTGAAAATATGTTCCCCCATTTATCTTCGTAGTCAAGGCAATTGAAATGTCTTGAATGCCCTTTTCATTGAACAATTACCTAAAGACCTATTGGTTGTGCAAGATCCAAATTCAAACAAAAGAAGATACATGACACATGCTGATAGAGATTAACCACATCCAACAACTCACACCACTCATTGGTAAATGATGAATACCTTTGTTACATGGACACGCGTATTTTATAAATAATTTGTGTCGGTATCATGTATCTACGTGTCCGTGTCGGACACACAAATACATATTGTATGGAATATGCCTCAATTTTGTATGTTTCCCCGTGTCAGAGACTTCGTATCCGTGTTGCACACCGACGCACATATCCGTGGCAATGTAACTTCGATGAATACTACCCCTCTTTACATGAAATGACCAAAGTACCCTTGATTCATAAAATAACCACCAAAGATATGACTTTTGCAACTTTGGGCTCATATTCCCAACTAATTAAATATCAATTTGTTTGAAATCATCAAAAATATCAACATAATGAGGGAAAAATGCTTGCAGGTGTTCAAGAGTTTATAAAGTTCAAGTAATAAACATGCGTAATGGCTAATAACCCATAAAAAGATGTTCATCATGGATTGATCATTCATAGTTCCATCGACATCTAACATTCATAGATTCACCGCTGGATAGTTTGAAATATTGAATAACATGAATGATAGATCATTCTTATGATTTGATCAATCAGTCATGTTGATGTACCATCTAAGCTCAAATAGTTTTCTCAACTCATATCGCGTGGTCTTTTCCTAGAAAGTCTCTTAATTTTATTGTTGTTACGTCTTCAAGGAAATACTTGACATCTCACAGTAGGTTTTACTACCTTTTCTCGTCCATCTCACCATTCTAAGTTATTATTAATGATCCATTGTTTGTTTATCTATCTTTGGGATCTTCTTGTAACAATTTTCAGGTATTCGAATTCTTAGAGCATATTTCTGCCCGTTTAACTGACTTGGCTGCAAAAGAACTTGGTGCACTGAAAGATTTAAAGGTTGGTTTTGACCTATACTGACTACTAACATGTGTGGATCTAGCCCATTGTACTATTCTTACACATCTTATAACTTTGTACAATTTGGAGCTCAGAAGAATGAAGAAGGAGATTCTCCATTTGGGATTGAAGACATTTTGTACTATTTGAAGAGGGCAGAAGAACAGAAGTTTTGTGTAGACTTCGGTGATATCAATAAGTATTTCCCAGTCAACTTGGTTCTCTCTGGGTTATTCAAAATAATACAAGATTTTTTTGGTAATTATGATTTAATGCACTAGTTGAATGTATCATTATCTGTACATATTTTGTAGCTAAGTTCTCGCAGCTGCAAATAGTTTGGTAAACTTTTTTGCACTTGCAGGCCTAAGGTTTGATATAATTCCAAACGCTGAAACTTGGCACAGTGATGTTCAATTGTTTTCTGCTTGGGACTTAAGCTCTAGTGAGCTCTTGGGCTACTTCTATCTTGATATGTATTCGAGGTTAATATTTTTTTCTTACCTCTTGAAATTTTATGCTCATTCTTTTGTTAGTGGGTGGTATGTATTATTTAATCAATACTATTCCATAGGGAAGGAAAATATGGGCACGCTTGTGTTTTGGCTCTTCAGAATGGTTCCGTATCTTCAACTGGTGCACAGCAGGTAATTTTACCAAAAAAAAAAATGCTTTGTTGTCTTTTTGCGAAGTTACATTGACATGGATACGTGTGTCCATATCCGACACGGTGTCGGATATGAAGTATTTGACATGGCGAAATATAAAAAATTGAGGTATATCACATACAATATGTGGCCATATGTGTTCGATGCAGACACGTGGATACGTATCCGACATGGATTATATTTGAAATATGGTGTGTTCTTGTAACATATTCTTTTTTCAATCTTTGAGTAATTAATTAGTCCTATTTGACTAGAACCTAAATGCATGTGCATATTTTTTTAGGTAGGCATGCGGGGTTTTTCAAAATACATAATTTTTCTGAATGCCTATAATAATAATAATAATAATAATAATTTTAATTAATATTAATATTAAATTATTAATTTTATTTTATTTTAATTTTTTTTTTTAATTTTAATTTTAATTTTTTTTAAAAAATCTAGGTTACATTGATACGGGCACGCATGTCGGTGTCCGACACGGATACGGGGTGTCGGATATGGCGGCGATTGAAGATCGATTACGGGGACACGGATATGAATAATTAATTAATTTTTAATAATTATAAATTTATTAAATTAGATGGTAAATCAGAAATTTCGAGGTAAATTAAATACAATATGTGTCCGTGTGTGTGTCAACACGGATACGGACACTTTATTAATGGATCGATCCGATATATGCTGATTTTTTCAAAATATGGCGTGTCCATGTAACCTAGTTTAAAATGAAAGTAAAATATAGCTTGAGTTCTAGTAGCTAGTTATTCGGGTCGATATGAGTTTGTACTAGGGGTGTGCAAAAAACCGAGGGAACCGACTAAACCAATTGAACCGACCCGAACCGGCCGGTTTTGGTCGGTTTGGCTTGATTATTGGTTCGGTTCAGTTAGAAATATGTGAAAAACGATAGAGTCAATTCAGATTTTGGGTTGCAAAAATTAAAACCGGCTAAAACCGAACCGAACTGTTTTATAGTGGGTTTCCAAACTTATACAGTTTTAACCCTTGGATGCCAAAGAATCAATATTAGCCATAGATCATTCCTTAAATAAAAGCAAACCCTATTTTCATTCTCTCATTCCATCTCCCTCTCTCCTGTTGCCGTCTTCTCTCCCCTCTCTCTCCCCATCTTTAGTTCTCTCCCTTCTCTCTCACCCAATCTTCTCTCATTTTTCATACAAAATCAATTGTTTTGAAAAGCTAAGTTGGTGATTAAAGTTGTATTTTGACATTCTCATGATAATCATGATAAATTTGATGGGGGAAAGTTTTTTTTGGATAAATAAGAGAAAACTAATTTGAAAGGATTATAGTTGGGGTAAAGTTCAAATTCGGTGGATCTATACCCATTTTCATAAAAAACAGATCTATATAATATTTTTTTATTTTATTTTTCATTTTTTTTTCACTCTTATTTTGTTTGACACAATGGATACTGATATACAATCGAAAACCAATGAAACTGATCCGAAATATCGATTCGGATCGGATCGGTTAAGCCTAAAATATCGGTTCAGATCGGTTCTTCTAATGTCTAAACCGACAGTGTCGGTTTGGTGGTCGGTTTGAGCCCAAACCCGACCCGAACCGACCCGTGCACACCCCTAGTTTGTACGGGATGGATGCCAAATTCTAAGAAATTGTAATACATGCCTCCAATGGGTTGTTCTAGATGGTGATCGTCCTTGCAGCGTGCTTACATAGTTGACCATGTTAGCAAATTCGTCAAAGTTATTTCTTACATTAAGAACAAAAAATGCTTACATAAAGCGTTATTTCTTCTCACATGCTACTTTGAAAATGTTTTCGCAGGGTCCCTTTATGGGGAGGGTGTAAAGGGAGGGAATTTTATTCATTTTATTTTGGAAGGATTGTGAAATTGTTTTTTATTCTACATTCTTGTAAAGACTCCTATTTGGACAAAACTTTAATGTAATTAGAATAAATAATGAGTTAATGACTACCTCGAAAGAGAAGAATTGAATATTGTGTAGTTGGAAAGCCCCCCAGCTTTGATGCAGGGTGGATGATAGGGCAGGGAACGATTTGGGTTGAGGTAAACCTGAACCTAACATATGATTACTTCAAAGCATTATCCGAACTCGAACCTGACTCGGGTTGTAATCTTTTTACTGTATCCGAATCCGATTAAATTTCCAATCTGAAACCCGATTTGGATCAATTTTTCCATTAAAAGAGACCATGTGATTGACAAAATAAAGATAAATAGTTTTTTTTTGTTCCGTAAATAAAGGTAACTAAGGTGTACAAGGCAAAAATCTTTAACTCAATTGACTAATTTAGTGACGTTAATGGGAACTAATTGGGTTCACAAGGTTTTCAGGCATATTCAAATCTGAACCCCAACCCAATTAAGGTAGCATAGCTAAACCCGAACCCGACCCGATTATGGTGTGAGATATTTTTATACAAACAAAATCCGGGATATTCGGATTTTGGGTTTGCAGGACCTGATTTCCTGCCCTACTGGCCTAATAGCATCATGGCATAACGGGCGGACTCTCTGAGCAGCAACCATCATTGGTGTTTGGTTCTGTTTGCTGTTATGTTGGGCAAGTAGGCGGAGACGAACTAAAAACACCCTGTGGATAAGGTTTCCTTTCCTTTGGTCGAAACTATTTGCTCAAGGTGGTTTCCCTTTGAGCACTCTGTGTTACTGGGACCGTCCTTTTTCTGTCTATTTGGCGGGTTTAGTCTTTGTAGTTTGTGTGGAACTTTTTATTTCTTGTACCCCACTCTTCTTCTTGTATGCCTTCTTCTATTACACATATGGATTGATTATCGGATAAGATCTTATTTTTACCAATTAGAAAGAAAATCATTTTTCTCTCAAACCTAAGCACACTTGCAACGTCTATAGTTGTACATCATGTTTCTAATATGTTTTTGTGATGTTTTTCCCCTTCATTTCTTTGTCTAGATTCCGGTGGCCTTACTCATATGTCAATTTCGAAAGGAAGCTGATGATAACCCCGGATTGTTGCGGTTCTCGGAGGTGGTTAATCTTTTTCATGAGCTTGGTCATGTGGTATGTACAAAATGCCAAGACGCTGTTCTGTTTCTTGTCTTCAGAACTACATTCCCACTCACTTTTTTTTCAATTCGATTACACTTTTATCATTTTATGCATTGTACATTTTTTGAAAAATGACTCGCCTCGAAATATTGGGGTTTGTGGTCGAGCCCCGATTGGGTATTTTCAAGAAAGAGTAATATAGTAATTACATTGAAAACCGTCACATGTTGCTCTGTCGTTTGTTTATATATTCATCACAAACATCTTACAGTATAAATGTAAAGTTTTTGGTAAAATAGATGGTTATAATGCAAGATTGCAATTTACTTATGTGGGATTGGGTGTCGTATCTACCGATTTGTAGGGGATTAAAATTGGAAGATTTTGTATTTAGATGGGATGCTGTGATGGCGTAGTCTTTGTATGTCTGTAATTTTGTAGTGTGAATCTCTCACGCTACGTAACTATTATTAATATAAAATATTGTTTTGCCGATCAAAAAAAAAAAGAGATGGTAATAAATTGTAATGGTTATTTTTGTTGCATATGTATAAATTTCCTCTTTGGGCCCTTGATCATTATTTATTGCTGGTGGTCTTGGTCTTCATATAAATAGTCTATTAGATCAATAAAATATGTTTTACCAATCAATAAAGAAAACAAAAAATCTTCATTTGGCATTTTTTACTAGTCATTTACCATTTTTTCCTTGAATAGATTTAAACTCTTAAAAGTTCATCACCTGTTCCCCATTTCTAATTTCGGCCACGATGGCCAATTCATTATGCTTCTTTAACAGTCAAAACATGAAAATAAATATGGATGATAGGGCATGAAAGTTGCTTCTAGTAAAATTTAAGGTAGTTCAGGCCTCCCACCTTTGTGGAAAAAAATGGAAAAGCTTATCAGACATGTTTTTCTTTTTCAGTGTAGATTAGTATGCGAGTTCATTTAGAATTGTTTTATGGAAGCAGATCTAATAACCGTTTATAATAAATAAACTCTCAGGTCCAACATATTTGCAATCGTGCGTCATATGCTAGGTTTTCTGGACTTAGTGTTGATCCTGATTTTCGTGAAATACCTAGTCAGGTTTTAGAAAATTGGTAAGTTTTTTTTGTGAAATCTTTCTTTTTCTGTGAGAGTCCATTGGATGCTACAGTACTCACATGAACTTTGAATTGTAGGTGTTATGAAAGTTTTGCTCTGAAGATAATCTCTGGATTCCATCAGGTAACATTTTCTTTCCTATTTTTATTTCAAAGAATTTGTCTTGAAGTGGACCTTTTTATTTGTTGTCATGTTTGTCATTGTCTAATTGCAATGTACATCAAAACTCAGAGTTGTTAGAGAAGTCTTATGTTGGGATTTATGATCCCATATTGGGTATCTAAAGCCTTGCATTGAAAGATAAAAGTCTTGGGGCCTGTCTACTCGCTGTGAATTGCTTTTGAGTTGGATGCCTATGGTATCAAAGCAGGCTATTCTCTGTCCCAGAAGGCCCATGTACTCCACGTCACCCATTTATAAACATTGTCCATGTGTTTGGCTCAAGATATGTTAACGTGAGGGGGCGTGTTGAAATTTAAAATGCCATATCGACTTTCTAAAGCTTTGCATTAAAATAAGTTAGTGCTGGGGCCCTCCACTCATTGCCGATCGTTTTTATGTTTTAGACCCCAAATAATCAATACTTTATAGTCACTGCTTCCACTGTCACACCTGTGCCACTTTATTTTCCAAGTCAATATTAATCTGAAAGAAGAATAAAGAAATGATATCGATTAAGTTGAAGAAGATAAGGAAAACAGTTTGGGTTGCATTATGATTTAGATGACTTTGATTTTGCAATCTGAACTATGTCTACCTGACTTATCTTTATTTGAAAATCAAGCTTCGCGTTGAATTTCAATTCTTTGTAAGCTTCAGATACGTTTTATCAGGTTTAAAGAATATATTATTTGCAGGATATAACGAAGCCAGTCACAGATGAAATGTGTTCTTCACTCAAATGGAGGAGAGATTCGTTTTCTGCACTTAAACTGAAGCAAGAAATTCTTCATTGTGAGTTGCGCCTATTTATTTGTACCCAGCCTCCTCCCTCTTCCCCCCTCCCAAGGTTATATACATGTGGGAATATAAGAAGGAATGCAATCTCTACAGAGTGTCCAACGTGTTTCACTTTTACGCATTTCAAAGTGAATTCCCAATTCTTGGTGTAAATGGGTAACGTAATAAGATACTGAGTAATATAAAGGGAATTATATTCTGGGTAGTCTGATTTAAGGATTCCATCAAAATATGTGACTTTTTTGGCCAGTGAAGTTTTACGTACTCACGTTCTCGTCTATGGAATAAAAAAACCACCTAATAAGAATTTCCCAGTAAAGTTGTAATCTTTTTGAAGGTGTTATATATTATGCCATTATGGTAATTGGAATTTGTAAGAGACCGAATGAGTGAGTCTTCACGTAATGCGAGTATATATATGTGGTGTATGCTCAGGTCTTTTTGATCAAATTGTGCATTCTACTGAAAATGTTGATGCCGTTGAGCTACTAAAGCATCTCCATCCAAAGGTAACACTTGTTGTCGATAGTCCACATAGTTATTGTCTGCTGTTGGCTAAGTGTTTAAGAAAAGTTGTATGCTATTCCCTTTGTGCTCTTCAGGTCATGTTGGGTATCCCAATGCTAGAAGGAACCAATCCAGCCTCATGCTTTTCTCACTATGCCATCGGTCATGAAGCTGCTTGCTACAGTCACATATGGAGTGAGGTCTACCTCAAGTCGCTTTTCTTCTTACAATATTTTTTTCCTCATTTCTTTGCACCTGTTGTCATTTTCCTATTCGTGAATCACTTAGCGATGTTTGCGTTTGGCAAAACAAAATAGGTGTTTGCCGCTGATATATTCACCTCAAAGTTTCAAGATGGACTTCCAAATCCCTACATAGGTCTGCAGTTCAGGACTAAGGTAAACTTCACTATTAGGTTATTCTCTACTTGGCGGCATTCTTCTAATCAAATTCAATGTTTGTGTCAATTTTATCTCTTTGAGGGAATGATGAGAAAAAGATACGGCTGCATCCTGCAGGTATTGGCTCCTGGAGGATCAAAGGAACCTGTTGAGATTCTATCAGACTTTCTGGGAAGAGAACCATCAGTTGAAGCGTACATTGCGAGAAAAACAAGGAATAACTTGTAATGTATGTTAGCTGTTAGGGGATTCGTTTCGTTTATGTAGTTACAAAATTTTGTAGTTCTATCGTCATTGATCAGTATCTGGATTGTTTGTTTTATAGCAGTAAGCTTCAGCTTCACTCGTTCCTTTGATAGTCATTTACACTGTCACTAATTCACTATAGTAGAACATTTAATTTTAAGTTCATACGAAATACAAAGGCTCACATAAGCGTATCTCCTGGTCTACTACGGCTAAAAGTCCTGTTAAAGGATCTTAAATTTGTGTTTATACAATCCTTATAGGCTTATAGCTGACTGCCTGACTGTTAGTTACTTAACACGTACTGTCAAAAGAAGACCGTTAAGTGATGTGGGGGACCGCTGAGTTGCTCACGCAGTCACGCCGAATAGCCAGCCTATTTCCTCCATTTCGTTTTCTGACCTGTTGAAGTATTGAACTATCTCTTAATTGCACTAAGATAAGCGTGACGAGATTGATATAGGGAACACAGGCTTTTTACCCATTTTCTTGTGTTTTTTAAAGTAATAAAGACGAAGTAAACTGTCCTAGGCTCCAAGGGTTCAATTTCGGGCGCGCCAACAACTTGGGTTAGAATCATTAGATGCTGGCTACAAGTCTACAACTATGAGTCTACGTACCAACTGCCATGTAGGCCTTCTGCAACGCCAACATTTGCAGAGAAAAACCAAACAGAAATACTTATTAATGAATGTCTGACTTCTCTCTCTCTTCTGTGTCACGTTTATTGAGATGGATGGGTTATTTAAAACCCTCAGTCATTAATGCTATTTACTGTTGTGCCACTTCACCTCACTTTTCTTGTTTACTGCCACTCATTAAAGCCCGAGTGTGCTTGCTTCCGACTGCAGTTTCATCAGTAAAAAAAAAGGTTAGGCTTACATTGTTTTGAATTCCGTTGGTTTTATATATTGCGGAAAGAAAGAAAAAGAAAAAGTGTTTTCGTTAACTAGTGAAACTTTATGACCATGCTATCACAAGACACCTAAATGGAAGTAGTTAATAGTTCATACTCATTTTGAAACGGAACATGGGGTTAGAGATACGAGAAGTACTAATGCTGAAAGCCCAGATAAAATGTAAATGAATGGGAAGTGAGGACACTATTTGGATGTTGATCATATTCTGTTCTTTATTGCATATAATTGACTAGTTTGGATGAATAAACACCCCACCACTATTCTTCTTATTTGTTACCCTTTTGTTTCTGTTCTTTCCATTTCTTGGGTGTTTTAAGGTGAGTTCAAGATTGTCTTGTTTATATGTTTGTTTGTTTGTTGTTGTTTCTTTTTCTTTTTACTTGATTTCTTATGGTAATTAACTGCAATGTATGTCCTGTTTTTACAAAAAAATAATATTTATAAATCACTCTGTAGGAAGAACTAAAGCACAACTCCGAGACTGCGGACCTGTGTTTCATGGAGTTGAGCTACATTGCACATTGTAATTATATTATAAAAGTTAATTTTGTACGTGTTAAATCGGGTTTTGTTTGGTGCTTCAGGTTGGCAACTCACAACTGTAGCTGGTTTTCACCTGGAACTCAATTTTTCGTTATTGAAAGGAAAAAAAAAACTTCTTTCAAGAAAATGTGGGATGGGCGACGGCATTCCGTTGATGTCCCTTTCTCAAGAACTTTAGTTGCACTCAGGAGAGTTAGGTCCCTAAGGGACCCTTCGACCAATTCTACGACCAAATTTTCTGATGTTGACAATTTTACATGGGAAACAGATTCATGTAATGGGATTTCTCTTGATCACGGAAATGCTGCCCATGGAGGTGTGTTGGACAATCGAAGTCCTCGTAGGTCCCATAATTTCGTCTTGACTGAAAGAAGGGAGGGACCTCTAAGTGACCCTGAGTTGGATTTTGTTATGGGATTGCATGGTTCCAAGTCATTTTCATCCAAGAAGTTGTCTCGGGTTCAAAAGAGAGGTTCAGGTCCGGTGAAATCCAACTTTGTTGACGAATCAGGCTATTCAAGGTCAAACACAAATCTCATATATGAAAGCAAGTTATATTGCGGCGGACTGCATGATAATGATAATGATCAGATTGATAAAGCACTGAACTTAACGTACATCTCTGCTTCCACAGATTATTTGGAGGAGTTGGAGTTGTTTGGTGAAACAACATTATCCTCTAGAACCGAAAAGGATGAACCTGAAAGCAACCATAAATCACTGTACACTAAACGAACCAAAGCATCAAAGGAGAATGGAGATGCTGCGGGGAGTTGTGTAGGTAGTAGTCCATCCCTTTTGGAAAGCATTGGCATCGATGGATCAAGTTGTAACACATCCCTGTTTATAAATGAAAATATAGATGTTATGGATTACGATGACTGCAGATGTGGGATTAATTGTTGCTGGTCGAGTACCCGAAGATCTAGGGAGCCCAATCTTCCTTCCAATAGGGAAGATGAACCATTGTTATCAAGAGGTGGGGAGACTGGTCTATCTGGGCATGAAAGGAGCTGCACTTATGCGAAGAATGAAATTGCTCCATATTCAAACTGCCCAAGGAGTCTCAGTCATAAATTTCAGCCAAAATCTTTTGAAGAAATGGTGGGACAGAAAGTTGTGGCATGTTCTCTCTTGAAAGCTATCTGGAAGGGAAACATATCCTCCTTTTATCTCTTCCATGGTCCTCGAGGAACTGGTAAGACATCAGCGTCTAGGATTTTCGCAGCTGCTTTAAATTGTCTCTCTCTTGAGGAACATAGACCGTGTCAGTTATGCCGTGAATGCAGACTGTTCTCATCTAGAAAGAGCAGAGATATAAAAGAGGTGGATCCATCAAAAATCAATGGGACAGACAGGATCAGATCACTCCTTAAGAGTGCAGGCCAGTTACCAATTTCTTCAAGGTACAAGGTCTACATCATTGACGAGTGTCAGTTGCTGGAAGGAGAAATTTGGTCGACTTTATTTAATAGCTTAGATGATCTTCCTCGACATGTTGTTTTTGTGATGGTCACTGCTGACCTGGACAGCCTACCAAGGGCTGCTATTTCACAGTGCCAAATGTACCATTTCACAAAGATCAAAGATGTCGATATTGTGAACAAGTTGGCAAACATCTGTGTTGAAGAAGGTGTGGACTTTGATAACGCTGCGTTGAATTTTATTGCTGCGAAATCTAATGGCTCACTTCGAAATGCCGAAATCACCCTTGATCAGCTTAGTTTACTTGGGAAAAGAATCACAATATCTTTAGCCCACGAACTTGTGAGTTAACGTTACATAGCATGTTGCGTATCTTCAATGTGTACAATGCTAGTCTGAGATGTCATAATTCGCCTGTCTGTTCACATTGTGCAGATTGGAATTGTTTCAGATGAGGAATTGCTTGATTTGCTGGATGTTTCTTTCTCTTCAGACACTTCAAGTACAGTCGTAAGAGCTAGGGAACTTATGAGATCAAGGATCGATCCTATGCAGCTTATTTCACAGCTAGCTAATCTCATCATGGATATTCTTGCTGGGAGATCTCAGATCGGGATTTCTAAAGTCAAAAGACATTTTTTCAGAGCCAATACGGGTAAGTTTAGGTGGTGTGTCGGAAATTCCAGTTGCTTACTATTTCTAAGTTACGATGTATATTCTCTGTAACCCTAAATCTTTGACCATCTTGTTGAGAAGTCCCTCATAGCTTATAAATAAGGCAGCAAATAAATCACAATCGTCAGAACTCATATATGAAAGAATCAGAATACATACAGGAACCAAGCAACACCTAGTACATTGGTAAGAGCATCTCCAATGGGGAGTGTAAAAGTACACCTCCACATTGGCTCCACATAGGTGCCATTAGGATTTTACTACTCTCACTACACACTATATGTATAGAATGAAAATACCCCCACTTGAGAGTTCCCAATGGAGAAATGTAAAAAATTTGGATTTTAAAACTCGGGTGTCACTTGGAGTTAAAGAGGGACGTCACTCTAAGTGACGCCCAAGTTTCAAAATCACAAATCACTACTTTTAGAATTAAGAGGGGTGTCACTTGGAGTGACGTCCGGACTTATTTTAAACTCGCACGTCTCTCCAAGTGACACCCAAGCCTTTTACCAACTTGTATCCAGGATGAGAATTCTCCACTCCTCGTAGAAGTTAATAGCTGTTTACCTACGGTTTTCATCCCCCATTAGAAGGGTATTTTTGAGATTGGGGGTGTGAACTTTACATCTTATACTGTGATGCCTTACTATTGTAAATTGAGATATAAATCCAGTTTTTCAAGTAGCTTACTGTCAAGGAGTATGTTCCTCAAATTTTTTTTTTTTTTTTTGGAACACAAAAATTTATTACGTGAAGTTTATAAGGAGGAAGGGAGATAATGATAACTAGCCTCAAAGATTTAATCACGGAGGCTCAAGGAGCTGGAGCAGAAAAAGGTAAAGAGATGAGTTGGAATTGGTAAAGATGACACAATGACTGAATTAAGAGGTACACGAGAAATCGTAGAAAAAGGGAGTTTGATAAGAGAGTTGGAAGTGAGGAAGGCATTTAGAGTGGACGAGTGGTGGGGTTCATTGTAGTGGTCGGGGAAGGGAGGAGGATGACAGGGAGAAATACATTATTATTTATTAGAGGTCATAAAAAAATGGAAGCAAAGAAATATAGGGTGGGAGGAAGCAAGGAGTGATTGAGGGAGAAGAGGCACAAGGATTTGGTCTTTAAATGGAAGCAACCAAAGACCAAAGATGGGGATCAATTTCTGAGTTGTAGAGAAATTTGGGCCCAAAGGTAGCAAAAGATCAAGTCCAAGTCTTTTGTGATGATATTAAGGCTAGATAATAGATTCATACTCTCGGGAAATTTTCAGAGTTATATAAAGAATTTGATGATATTGACGATGAGGAACATATATACTTTAAGTGCTCATAGATGCTAATGGTGATGCATAGGGACAGAGGATAGTGGCCAGTTGGCTGTGGACAGGGTACATTGTCCTTTTTCTATGTTCTTGATTGGTCTCTTTTTTTTTGTTTATCAGGGCTATGGTGT
Source organism: Coptis chinensis (assembly GCF_015680905.1). Taxonomy (NCBI): domain Eukaryota; kingdom Viridiplantae; phylum Streptophyta; class Magnoliopsida; order Ranunculales; family Ranunculaceae; genus Coptis; species Coptis chinensis. The sequence continues at coordinate 61,119,039 of NC_141461.1, read as the reverse complement.
TATGGATTTAATACCTGCTTGCTAATGTCTTGAGGGGTTGATGAAATCCCTTCTTTGTTACATCATTGAACGTATCCTTATCGATAAAAAAAAATGAAGTTGATATTTAATCCATAAGTTAAGTTTAAGGTATGGAGACAGACAATCGTGTGTGTGTGTGGGGCTCTCTTCTACCACTAGCTCCATCCTTGGTTAACCTAGAACATATTTGGATTACTACTTGTCGATAAAGGTAAAATTCCCTCCTAGAGATTTCGTTAACTGATTTAGATTAGATGGCTTGCATGACAAGTTTCACTGACAATAAGCAATCTAGTAACTGTAAGAACAAACATAGGTAGATTAATGGACACAAATCAAACAACCACAACACTAGCTTTCTTACCCTGGTAACCACTAAAGGGAGACTTCATGTCATTCCCTCTCAAGAACTGTGCGAAACACTTAATAAGTTTTCAGTTTTGGAGTTTTAATCAAGGTGTCATAACTACTTATGTGACCACATCCATTATCAGCCGACAACATTCTGTAACTTTGTATTGTTCCACTCTTCGTGAATCACGGCCCCAAACGTCTCTCATGAGGCGTGTCATAAACTCATCATCTTCCTGTTTCCGCAAAGTAACACAGCCTACTTCTTCAATTCAGTGAAAGCTAGAAGGGTTACAAGAGCGTATAGTTTTCCCAACAATGTGGCCACCTTGCTGCATTGGGGATGCTCTTACCAAACAAAGTACACTATAAATACTCAAGTAGTGTTTGTGACTGGGTGTTGTAGCAGAATAAGTTCCATCTTATATTTTGTTACAAATGTGAAAATTTTGTGTTGATTCTAATTTTTTTCTTTCTCACAATTTGAAATTTATGGCTACACATCCATGACTGGGTGTTGTAGCAGAACAAGCTCCATCTTGAATTTTGTTACAAGTATTTGTGTTGATTCTTATTTTTTTTCTTTCTCCCAATTTGAAATTTATGGCTACACAGCCATTACAGTTCTAACTTTGTGATTTTTTCATTATAGCTGAATTAGACATAAACAAGTTGAAGCATGCCTTAAATTTACTTTCTGAGGCTGAGAAGCAGCTGAGGACATCAAAGAATCAGGCAACATGGCTCACAGTAGCACTTCTACAGTTAAGCGCTGTAGATTCTACTTCCTTGGATGCAAACAATCTTAGAAGATGTTTAACAAACCAGCAAAGTGGTGAGATTGATGAATATGATTTTTCCCCGTAATTCCTGTTAATCATTTGTTCAAATCATTTCCCCATAATCCCCGTAATTCCTTGGATGCAAACGTTTTCCTTGCAGGTGCAGATGATGGATGTTGCAGCACATATTCAGTGGGGGACGATGTAAAACATTCTTCGTCTTGTTTGTGCTGTGAGATTTTGTCCCAAAATGTACTGATGCAAAGAGATACCAAGGTGAAGTTGGATATCATTTGGAGGAAAGTTTTAGAAAGGTGCCACTCAAATAAACTAAAGAGGTTTTTGCAGAAAGAGGGCAGGTTGTCTTCTATAAGTGTCAATCAAGGCAAGTAGTCTAGAATTTCTTTCCAAATAACTTGTTCTTGGTTAACGTAAATATTTTGTTTCATTATTGACATAGAAAATGTCTTGTCACTGTCCTGGGGCTTGTATAGATCTATGTTGTCAGGGGCGAGGTAGGCACTAGCTAGGTTTCCCAACTGATGCATTTGGTAACCTTGGGAACGCCTTTGCCAACAACCTGCAATTATTTTCACTAAAAGTTGCCGCCTCCGGCGCCGCATTTGAGAAAATAGGTATATGTAAATGCTGAGAGTCAGATCTCCCTATATTAATGTCTTCTCCTTATAGTCTATCATATTTCTCATAGTAGATATTACCTCCATTCACATATTACTGTCTAATACCCATGCTAAAAAAATAAGTAGAAGTCAAAGAAAAGGAAGATAAGCACAACAAGTTTTACGGTCTCCTTTGTTTAATTCTCATCATGCTTACTTTTTCTTCAAACTAAATTAGTTAGCATATGTGTATGTGTCACCGCTCTTGCCATTATGTTTTAAGAAAGTAGTTGAATATAGCTTTTGACTGAATGCATGTGGCCGTTCTGATTGACATTACAGCTTCTGTCTTGTATAACCTTAGGTCTTTGTTTTGTCTAAATTTTAGGTATGGCACTAGCAGAGGTGGAATTCTCTCATCCTGATCATGTCTACAGAGCAGAGAAATCGTGGAAAGTAATTGCAAGTTCACTTCAACTTGTGCTTGGGTGTGATGTAGAGATTAGAATAAGTGTTTTACCTTGTGCTTCTGTGAGGAAGAGTTTGAAGTTTAAGAAACCATCGTTCTGTATATTCAGTTGCACCCGCAGAATTCCTTTAACTATAGAGGATGAAATCCAGACAGATAATTTTGACTTCACCTCTGGAAGAGCTATTGTGGCCACTGAAACTAGTCCATCTGGTAATGGGGCTCAGTTGTCCTCTCTCTGTTCTCAGCATAATGAACCAGCTACTTCTATAAGAAACGATGAAGGAAATGTTTTAGAAATGTGTAGCTCAACACGAGATGGTCCAACAAATAGGTCAGAATCAAGTGTTCATTCTTCCAAACTAGAGTACGTGAAAAGAGAAACTCAGCTTCTCTCCATTCAAGAACAAGAGAATCAGCAGCCAAGCTGTTTTCCAAAGAAAGTAAGGTTTCAGAGAAGGTTAAGTTCTGGTGCCGATTCACGTGCAATCTGTTTGAGGATCAGGCCACTGAATAAACTTGGATTATCATTTCCTCATAAATCATCTTTTGAAACATTTTTCTGCATTAGTGATCCTTGCAATCTTTGCTCCGGTTCTGATGCGTTTAGTGACAGCTCCAACAATGAGGATGCGTAAGAACATTGAATCCTATTTCTTTTTTGTGCACTCAAGTTTAATTCCCATGATCATTAACTTGGAAATATTAGTAGTTAACTAATTATCTTTGATCAATAGAACTTGATAGAATGGCTTCATATCCCGATGTATGGAACAATATCTGTAGTTAAATCAGGTAAATGATAGTAATATCTCTGATACATAATCCACTTTTTTTTACCAAAGTAAACGAGATATATCTGTAGGTTAAAAGAATGGGCAATCTTGAAGTGCTTAACATGTGTCAGAGTGTGCATGCTTACTAGCTCTTTCTGCAGTACTTTTTTTTTTGTTCTACACAACCGAACAAGCAGAAATTGCAACCGATAAATCTTTTATTTTCTGTTCGGCCTTTCCTTGAACCAAACACACCTTTTCAGTTTGTGGATAAACATTCACGATTACAGGTTTGCCTTGTTTTGACCTTATGTCTACTTACCTTTCCCTGTTCATTTTGTTTCTTCTTTAGATGACCACCAAGTCCACCATACACAGTTTTTTATTCAATCATTTTTTTTTTCTTTTTTGTTGTCTAAACTTCTCTCTCTGTCGCAGAGCTGGGAAGGATAATGAAACAAATTCCAAGTTGCATTGCCGCACAGCTCCAACATTTCCCTTGGGAAGGTGATATTGTATTTCACTATTTCATGCGTAAATTCTCTTGGATCCAGCACATTGTAATTTATTGGCTATTTGGGTTTGCAGGCATGGCAGTTAAAGCGACCACACCAAATGTAAGCTACTGGGATGCTTCCTGCCCTGTTAATTAGGAAGAAAAAAGATGGTTTACTTGGATATATGAGATTCCCCGTATACATGTAGAACACTATCTAGTTTATAGGGTTAGTGCATGTAAAGGCGTGTACTAGTGATACTGGCTGGAAGACTATTACAACAATTCATTGACCTGAATCTTAAAAGCCAGTGATTGATGCTTAGCTGTTTCATGCAGGTGTCTGTCACCTGTTAAATTTAACGTAATCGCAACTCACCTGGGCTGATTATGACGTGTTTTTTTTGGTCCTACTATCCAGAGGTGCAAATCAAAACCAAATGGAGAAATCCACTCTTCCGGACTTCATTAACCCATGGAATCCCAACTGGATACCTTATACACACTTAAATGCATGCAACCGCATTGGCACTGAATACCGCAAAAAATGGAAGGTGGGATTGTGGGGAATGTTAAATTCCAGTAGAATACCCTTGAAAAATCGGTGTCCATCTTTTCAATTAAAGCTAGGAAGGCTGCGTATTACAACATTGCATACAGAATTTGCCCGCTAGAATAGAAGTGCCTCGACTCAACTGTTATAATGGTGGGCATTCAGCGGTCTAGAAGGCTACACATGGAAGCCTACAATCTGACATATTAGTAGCAGGATCTAGGGTCTTCAATGGACTGCCCAAGAGAGGACACAAAAAAGAGGTTGAGAAAAGGGCTTCTCCTTCCCCACATTAAAAAAGGAGGCGCATCATTGTAGTTTGTTCATTATCATCGCTACCACACCCATCTCCTTAACCTATTATATATATAGAGGCTCACCCATCTCTTTAACCTATTATATATATTCAGGCTTTTAAACGGACATATCCGTTATATAAACTATGCAAGACTCTATATAAACTGCTCAACACACTATGTAACATGTCCAATTCCTTTTAAGAGAAAGCCTGCCCTGTATATACATCCAATTCCTTGGCGTGGAACTAAGTAAGCCTTGATCCCATATTCCCATTGGTAGGGTACATAGTCTCGGCTCGGCCTCTCCCCATAGGAAAACTTCTTACGCTCCGATTGCAGAGGTTTAAAACCTAGGTAAGGATCCTGTAGACTTTCATATCCACCACCGTCTACCAAGGTCTTGCCCACAATGGAAGCAGAATTACTATAAAATTTGAGCAGATATGGTATTAATACGAGTAAATGACAGTCCGTGCATTCACCAAATCTAATAACAACATATAAGACGACGTAGATACCCCCTATATTTTCTTCTTTTGTCAAATAGCCCCCAAACACAAAATTACTGGAGGCATGCAGGACACTTGGACACACAGTCATTCCAACTAGATATTATGGATAAGAGTAAAGTTAGAGAGACGTCTGTATTTGATAGATGATTTGTCTCCTCATCCACCACCACGTCAAGCGAAGATCACTCTAAAAAGTAGACGAGATATATATAGTCTATATAGAGAGAAGTGGGCATTTTCTTAGCTGAAGTAGTGCCGGTATGTCTCAAGTGGCTCAACTTCCATTATCATCCTCCATAAGTTGGAGGAGAAGAAGTAATGGAGTTCATCAAGAAAGAGAATCTTTAGTCCACCACTCTCTTATCTCTACGCAGCAGCAGCAGAAAAAGCAGCGCCAGCATGCCATGCTGGTGGTTCAAGCCAAGGGTAAGAAAGGAATGCAGTCTCGTCAATTCCAACGTCCTCAACTTCCTGCTTTGCCTAAACTCGAAGAAGATGGCAACCCCAAGTTCCTCATTTTCATCCGCATGGCTAACGTCAGCTCTCTCTCTCGTTAATTACTTCATTTGTTTTCTTTTCTTATTTGTCTGTTCTTTCTTATCAAGTATAATTAACTGCTTGTGGATTCTGCTGTAAATTATATAATATTGTTATGTCATTTAAATGGGATGAAGTTTCAGTTTGGTCTTTGAGATCAATTTGAAAAGAAAATCCTTAAACTCACTTCCAAATTGAAAAATTGCGGTGATGACAAGAAGGGACATCAAAGCGTGGAGCTACTATGACAGTGGGAGCAAAGAAACAAACCTTCTAGTGAATTGATAACCATGGTATTTGGTTGGTTGCCTATACTTTAAAGTATAAATTAATTAGTTGATCATGTTTATTCCCGTGTCCTGTGAATGCTTGATTTTCGTACAATTTATTTTCCACTGCATTGTAGTTACTCGATTAAGTCCTTTGCACTTGTTCCACCGCAGCATATTTATTAATCAGTGTCTTTTCCTCCAATTTTATCCTGCTTAGAGAAACACCTAACGGTAAATAAAGAACTTCTAATATGAGGATTAATATGCAATTATATAAACTTTCATTCTAATGTGTCAGCCTCGGTGCTCAGCCAAACCTTGGACCCAGGATAGTTGCCTCAAATTTACCCTAGCCTGACACAGACCCCAACCTAGCCACCAAAACTTGGCGTCATCGTTAATGGTGCAGGGTTTTGACTCAAAAGGCATGGGCACTATTAAGGGGGCGAGAGCTCACTACATATATTAATGCATAGCTTTATCGCTATCGGAATAAGGGACTTTACAATTTTTGTCCACACGCCTGATATGATGAACACGTGAAATGCATGTGAGATCCAACAGTTTAGTTTAACAAATCACTCAAAGGAGGATTCTTCCGTTATTCGTGTTCCTTTCTGAATGTATGGTTAATCTTCTGCATTTTTCTGATTGTTATTTAACATTTGTCATGGGCCATCTGCATATGAACAGGTTTATCTTTGGTATCCACTTAGCCTTATCACAGGTGGGACCACTGCAAAGATTATGATTGCAGCCAAAGATAACTTTTTAGGAAAATATATTTACAAGGAAACAATTGCGAGGAACATTGCAGCTGTTATCTACAAAGTAAGACATTTGTTTAAACCTGTTTTTCTCATTGTATTTCCATCTTTTTTCTTGCTTACAATTGAATATGGAGAAAGCATAACCTTTGGCTGAGATCTTATGTAGATATTTTAAGCTAGATCTCATGCATAACTGAAGTTCAGGTGGTCTGTAATCTAACCAGGATGAGAAAGCTTTACAACAGACGGCATTTCGGCAGCATCGTGTATTGCGTGCATGCAATGAGTTTAGATATGGCTACAAACTTGTTGTAAGTAATCTTGTCATAAAATACTATAGTTTTGATTAACGGTTTTCCAGTTTAGCAAGGAGAAAGAAAATATTTACTCATAGTTTTATACTGAATGGCAGGAAAATAGCAATTTGAGAGCTGCACTTTCTACTTCAGATGTTATTGAGGTGAGGTTTCTTCCCTCTGCATATTATCTCACAATGACGAAACACATTTTGAAGAATTATTTCATTGGGAAAGTCCAAGTGTTAAAGTTGCTTATTATATACAACGGAAGGGGAAGTAGTTGGAAGATAACAATGTAAGATATGATATAATAGTCCAAAGACTACTATATCATATCCTCCATAAAGTGGTCAACAAGTCAAAACCTTATAGAGTTTCGGTTTCTAAATTGATGTGGGTTACTCCTCAAGTAAATATCCTATTACTCATGCCTTAATTGCATTGGCTAATTAAGAGAAAAAAGTTAAATAACTTACTCCACCAATTATGGGAAGGTGGAAAACTAAAGGACTTTGAAACCACCGTCCTCTTTCCAAACCTTTATAAGCTTTAATGTGTTGATTGTTGTTGTAGAGAAATATGGGGTTTCACTCCTATATAAAGGATGGAGAGAGGATGGTGGTTTCAAAGTCTTTTAGTCTTCCACCTTCCCATAATTGGTGGAGTAAGTTATTTAACCTTCCTCTTAATTAGCCAATGCAATTAAGGCATGAGTAATAGGATATTTACTTAAGGAGTAACCCACATCAATTTAGAAACCGAAACTCTATAAGGTTTTGACTTGTTGACCACTTTATGGAGGATATGATATAGTGATCTTTGGACTATTATATCATATCTTACATTCTCCCACTTGGTCTATATGACAAAACTATACAGGGATTTTATTTTATAAAATGTTTTGTAAAACGACTCATGTGGGTTAACAATAAAAACAACATAATTGCGTTCGCGTTTTGAAAATATGTCCAATACATGCCTTTACATAATTTGGTTATCATAATATCATTATCAAACAAATTACTAATATGATTTATGGCGGTATTATGTCAAATATGCACGTGTGCGACATCTTTTCTTCCATATACCACGTCATTATCAACTTTAATATGATCTATAAGTGAAAAGTTAGGCAAAAAATTTATTGCCTATTAGTGTTCAATAATAATATTTTGTTTCATTCATAATAAGTACGTACATCCCACTAATGAAACAGAAATAATAGAAACATGATAATTGAGCTCTTTCGGTGTTAGATGAAATAAACATAAAATTTCAATCCAATTAACCATCATTGCGTCATGGGTTATATCAAATACTCTTATTTTAGTCGACATTTCATAATTATACGTGTTTGATAGAAACCAAATGGTTAATGGATCAATTATTATAAGTTGGTGCTATTATCATCAGTATACACTCGATGTTTCTACAATTCATAAGTGTTCTCCAAATCCAATCTTGCACCTAAATCTTGAGTATAACTCTTGGAGAAGATAGGGTGCAACATAAGTTTTAGCAACTTGGCAATAATGTAAACAACTAATCCAAGCTCTAAGATAATATGCACACTATATATCATAAATTGTGGCTTCAAAACAAACCACAAGCTCAGTAGTAACAAGATAATCTGTCTGATCTGAGTTTAAACATTCAATCACAGGAATATGTGATAAATCATCATAAATGTGAGCAGATAGTCACCTATTCATATAAAGTACGTTAGTAGCTGAACAAATCAATATAGATAATCTATAAGGAAGTTTACTAAGATATATATGTTTTCTGAGACAACTCCATAATTTGCCTCTTCAATATTCTTAGTTTTGTGTAATAAACCAAAATCACAGTTGTTTAGCGTAAAAGTCATAAACATACAAGATTGAAATTATAAACTAACTCCCACTGACCTTCAAGTATATATATTACTAAACACTGTTTTCCGAGGAACAACAACTTTCTTAGAAGTGAAAGGTACGGGGACAAGCACCCAAACTTCTATATTTACCACATTTCTGAATTGCGTCACAATATCTTTGTGGTATCTATATTTCACCAATCTTAGAGAATCTAACATTATTAGTTTCAATTATTCTTGTACCATAGTTAGATAAGTAAATACCCTTTGGATTTTCTAAGGCAACCAATAACTTGATGGAAAATCCAATTTTCTTTCATAGAGAATATAAAACTCTAACTTCGCTAAGCATCCTTAACTTGCAGTTGCCTTAATATGTTTCTATAAAAGAAGTTCTTCAGAACTGTTTTTATAGAAACTTTATACATACATAATGGCTTTTAGAGTTTCAATCCACAAAGACATGGGTATAAAATGATTTACTTAACATTCTCTTAACTATGTCTATAAAGGTCGCGCCTTTCTAGAAACTTTACAGATACGCCAGGACATGGAGTTTAGCTTTAGTAATATTCACCACTTCGATTAGCTATGACATCTTCACTTTATGTCTAGTTGCTTCTCAAACTTAAGAATGTACATTAAAGAGATTTATTATGTAATAAATCGACACAATCATGATGTGAATTTTCATCTGTAAGTGTGTTAAGATAACTTCATCAGGAAATATTAAGTGGTAGAATGGATACAAATGTTGAAACTTATTGTAGCTCTTTAGGGATGTGTTTGAATCATTTTCATTAATACAATTCACACACATTCACCTAAAAGATTAGTAAACTAAGATCCAGAATAATCATACACTCTACCAATCTATTAATAATTGTCTTAAAGATGTTTCCAAGCTAAGTCTTTTATGCCACAATAAAGACGACACGTCTAACTTAGCTACAGTTAGTTCCAACTCGAAGATGTATGATCATTGAGGTTCCATTCAAATGGTTATGGAATTCTTTGTTAGTATAAGTCATCACATAAGGTTCGATAATGAATAAAGGTGAAAAGACTCATATATATATATATATATATATATATATTCCATTTCCATATCAAAATGATCATCCATTATCATCATAATAAGAACATGTACAGTAACACTTAAGTAGATACACCAAGTATTAGAAGAATATGGTTTGATTCGAAAATACAAAAGCAAAGTGTTGACTCTCTATTTCAAATCATACCATTCCGTTATGACAGTCTTTCTGAAGATGCTTCAATTTCTTAATGAAATAAAAGCACTTCATGTCTTATTCTTCTTTAAAAACCTAAATAACGTGAGTAGGTCATTTTAGCTTGGACAATCTCTTCTCCTTATGTCTTGGTCCTTAACACATAAGATGAATTATCCTTAAAGTTTAAGTCTTACCTCTTCTTAAATGACCAATTTGGTCAACCTAATGACATTCCATTGCCCTTCATCGTACTAAAACGAATTTTGGAATTGCCTAAACGAAGAATGTAAGAAATTCATTCAATGTAAAGACTCATCACATTCTTAACTAAATTTTGGTTTAACCCACATTGTGAGCTAAGTTCTAAAAGTTTCATATATAGATATATCATATCAGAAACTCTTAGACATTTTAGATTTTTACAAACTTTATGAATAGGGACTCAGAAAAATAATGCTAACTATATAAACACTTTGATATACAACACGTAAATCTTAAAATGAAGTGATGAACAAAGTAGTATCATTACAACATTGCCTTTAGGCTAATGATGCAACACACAAAGCGTTCACTCACATATTAATATTATTATAATAGGGTTAAATAATATTATATATCAAAATTGGATAAGTCTGTTACCTTTGGATATCCAGTTTAGTTCCAATTAAAAATACAAACGGATTACCCTATCTCAATTTCCTAACCAATGAAATGATTATCAACCTTTGGGCCAATAAAACATTCCTCATGATTAGAAAATTGTAAAATAATGTCATTAACGATAATACGATTGATACTTACAACTTTTTGATATTATGGTCACTTTGGTGACTACCAAACGATAATATTCGCAAATATCAACTCGTGAAATGACAATAATCACCATGATAATCCCAATGGATTGCTATTTGTTATCATAAATAGTAGCAATTCAATGTCAATAGCAATAATATAATAAGGTATTCACAATATCATAATATTAGGCCACTTTGGCAGCCCCAAAGTTAATCTGCGATTACCAAATTATGGAATGACATTGATAAAAAATTCATAATCATAGTGAAATATAAATATGTAGCGGAATAATAAACAAACTATCATAATGTATGAATTAATAACGGGTGCAAATTATTTTCACTATGCAACCATCATTGAATTGGGAATTAATAGACAACGTTATTGGTAACATAATAGAAATAATCATCTTATCGTATGCATGCTATTGAACACAACGAACAAGTAATGCATGCAAGCTCAGCTCAACTTGACAAACCTTAAAAAATCATATAGATATATCTGACAATGTTAAAATAAAAAATGACTTCAAATATCTAAAATGAATTTAAGTTTGTCATCAACAATAATATGGCATTCACAAATTCTTAAGGTTTTAGGCCCACTTTGGCGGCTACCAAAACGGTAAATTGTGTATACCATGTTCTTAATTGACATCAATAATATTATAATGAGTAACAACATTAATATCATAAATATGCTCATATAATTAAAACGTGATATGTAGCGGAAAATGATCGATTGAATTTCATCATGTATTCTTCGTTAAATAGAGCATGCATTCATATACCTTAGATTGTTCCCAAACAAATTCAAAACATGTTTTAAGCTTTTCTATAATGTGGGATTCGTAAAAACCTACATAATGGCTATTTATGTGTTAAAAACAGACTTAAAACGAATTATATATAGCCAAAAACAAGTTATATGGGTCTGTAAACCGGTTATGGGTACGGTGATTTGCTATTCATTATCGGATTCTACACATTATTTTTGCTATGATTCATTATTTACATTCTTCATGTTATGTGAAATAATATGTGATTCATGATCCTCTCTATTAAATTTGTGCTTACAAACAATTCATCAAAGCATCTAAAGATCATGGGTATATGTTTCAAAGAAATGGTTATATTTCAAACTTTCTCAAGGTCGTCAAAGAACCAAAATAATTTAAGGGTAAAGTATCCATCTATTAAATTATTTTGAAACAAAAATTTTCTCTTATTTCCTTGGTAGGCACTGAAAATCTTTCTTAGCCCAACTTGCTGTATACCGCATTAGAATGATGAGACTTCAGAGGATGAAATGCTTATAATAGCTTGAACTGCGGAATTAAAAACATTAGGAGCTGGTTCTAGTTCCTTTTGGTTTTCTTTTGGTTTTCATTTATGAGTGGATTGCATATGATGCTCACCTTGAACGTAGAAAGTAGAAAGTAGAGCTAAACACCTACAAATGTGTGTATGCATACCTAGGAAAGCAGGGGGTGTTCATGTGAGAGTACCCCGTGCTATTTGCAAGATTAATCCTCAAATGAAACACCACCCTCAGGCGAGAAAGAAGAACTAAAAGGTATCTCATTTGATCCACCTATTTCCTATAAATATATTGGTATCATCAGCAAACTGTAAATGAGTGACTATAATATTGGCTCTCCCCACATTAATGCCTAATGAAATGACCCACTCTAAAGTCCTACCAAATGCTTCAACAATGAGATACAAGAAAAAGCGGTTCAATTGGTCTCAATCCTCTCAAAGGAGAAAGTGAGAGACACAAGTAGGCTGCATTTTTATGGAGCCTCAAGCTAGTTTATTTTCAAAAAAAGAAAAAGAAGAAGATTGCATGTTCCATCTTGAGCCAGTGGGAGGGGGCATGTGAGAGTTCCCTGTATCAATTTTGAATTGTGGTGTTACTACTTATGTCTGTGTCGTGGGATGCTCAAGTATATCGCGTATGTATTTTGTGGTCCAAACTTATTAAGTTGACATCACTTATTTTCATAGATATATACAAAATATACATAAGAGGAGAAGGGTTCTTATGGACTACTCATTCTTTATCTATTGTCTTTTTATGTCGCTGCATTTAGGTAATCAAGAATCTGAAGTTTCAGTGTGTGTTTTAGTTGCTTCTTAGAGGGAATGTGAACGGGAGTTATGACGTAAAAATTATAGAAAGCTTTGAATGTGCATTTCCTTGTTACATTGATGACGTCTCGTTTGTAATTGATCAATCACATGATCTGTTCAGTCAGCGTAACTTGCAGTAATAATCTTGGATTTTGTTCTTCTAAATTTAGTTGGCAGTATGATCTTGTTTTCAGCTTCCAACACCAGACAAACTTAAAACTGTCCTTGACAAAGTAAAGGACTACTTTGGAGATGCAAAGGAATCATTCGGGAAGCTAACAACCTTGAATACAACAAGTGAGGAGACTGAAGAAGACACAAAAGAAAATGCCAAGTGAGTCTTATAGTCAAGATGCTTATTCTTCTTCCTCTGGGTCCTAATTCAATGGCCTTTAGCATGTAACTATTTAAGATTTAATCAGGCCAAGCCCTTAAAATCTCACTTCTATGCTGTGTTAGGGTGAAAGGTTGAAGACAAGGGAATTATTTTTGCAGCTGCGGAGCTTGGAAAGTTTCTTTTGGCAGCCACAAGTGCGGCAAAGGAGAAAGGTTATGTATCCAACAATTAAGGGGATAAGGTTTTGTTCATACTTTCCATTTAATCAAGAAAAATTGTAGGTCTTGCTATGTCAGTTTGTTTGGGAAGAGGGATAGGTTTATCTCTATGTGCAATGGTGACTGTGAACAGTTGCATGTGCTTTCGAGAATGTATAGCTTATCCCTTAGTTGACGTTCACACCAAAACAAAACTTGGCCATTTGTTGTTTCCATGATTTTAATTTTGGTAATTAAAGTTATAATGATGGGTGGTATTATCCTAGGAAAATTTAACTCTGATCCATGGTTTGTGGTGTAAAACTGTAAAAGTAGATGCCCTATTATGAACATGAGAGGATCTACTATACAATTACTAAACCCTGTTTCTCTATATTATTGCTTGCGGGATTAGGGCAAGTATCTGCATTTTGACACCCAAAGGAAAAGAAATAGGCCTGTAGCCAAGAAGTTTGGATAAGTAGCCCTTTGACGGAGATGGCTGTGTTCTAGCCTTTTAGGTCAATATTTTCGAAGGATGACCCTTAACAGAAGTCATTGACTCATTGTGTGAGTATGCTACATGTAGGGGAGTGATATTCTCTATCCAGCACGCGCCTAACATGGTGGGAATGACACATCGACCTATGGATCCAGGTCGCATCCATGAGCTAGTAGAACGCTACAGACAGATCGCAGTATCACGCGAACTACACGAGGAAGTGACACGGATTCCCTATCCGAAGCAATCATGACTAAAGGTGTACTTGCACATATTTTGACCGTCAGCCACTGGTCACGGCCGCAAGTTACTTGTACAGACTGCCACTCCACATCATTACAGCAGACCTAGGAGGGCAGTTCTCACATGTGATCCTAATCTCCACCCCTCATTTGGGACATCCTTTACACGTGGTGAGCAAGAATACACTCTCAATCTCTATAAATACCTCTCATATGAATTACGCCAGACCTGATTCTACTCTCCCCCATACAACCCAGAGTAAGATACGTAGGCAGTTCGCTCTCAAGTCGAACTCGGTCTCATCCAATAATCTATTCCAGTCCCCGGTGATCGTTTGTAAGGAAAACCATATCACACCTTTACATTGGGCCGCCGTGGTCTCGATTACTTGAGAAACCGGACCATTTTCAAACAAATCAGAGCCAAAACTCTCAAGCCCACGGCATGGCAAGCCTCGAAGCTCAACTCCACCTTTTTAGCAGCCAACTAGGGACGGTGAGCGAGCAAATAGCCGAGCTCGGGCAAGAAAACGCCACACTACATGCACGGTGGATACACGTAACCCACTAGGTGTCACTGCGCAGAGGACGGCGTCATCAACGTCGACCAACGAGATCACCGAAATGAACCAAAGGCTCGACAAAAACGCGGTAAAGAAAGATTCCACCCGGATAGTGCAAAGATGCCGAAAACCTACCGCCAAGATCTCCATTTGTTGCTGAAATACTTCACAAAGTCTCTCCTCCGGACTTTGTCCAACCACGGTTCGATGTACGACGGCGGCCGACTTGCCCAAAGCTAGCATATAGCCGTATGTTCAAAGTCTTGCACTCTACGGTGCACCGAGTTCGACCATCTCCATTCGCGGACTATTTCCGTGAGTCTAAAAGATGGCCCACTCGACGGGTTCTTCTTCCCTCGAGGCGACTCAATAAAAGTTTGAGCAGCTTCACCGACGATTTGCGAAGCCAATACGTCCATAACAGGGGCGTAAGAAGGGTAATCTCAATTCACTCTTCCATTTCGCTCTTGGTAAGGAGGAAACCTGACTCCTTCCTAAGCCGGTTCAAAAGCGTAACTTTTGGACATGGAAAGCGGCCTCAAAGAGTCATTTTCTTCGCAATGGCTTTCACAACCGCCGCGACTCGCAATACCGACTCACCGATCGCCTCCGAAAGACCGGCCCCGTAAACGCCGGCGTAAATCAGACACCTTCGAGTTGATAAATACATCAAGCCGCAAGAAGGTTTGAAAGATCGTAACCAAAAAGAAGAAGCGAAGAGGGAGAGGTTTACGAGGTAACATCATCCTCCAAAAAGCGACCCCGACAACAAGGGCAATCCTCCAAACCCAAACCAAGCAATAACCGAGAGTTCGCCGTGCTCACCAGATCTCCTAGTTACATACTAGAGAAGATCAAGCGAGTTGCCTTCTACCGACCGGAGATAAGACAGCCAGCAGATCGCCCCGACCAGCCCTACTGCGCGTTTCACCGTGCTAGATGCCATGAGACCGACGTGTGCTGGGGGCTCAAGCATTATTTGCAGGACCTGGTTGAAGCCGGACACATCAAGCAATACACCAATATACCCGACGGCGACCTGCGTTACAAGCTCATGGCCCGCAGAATACAAAACAGATCCCCACCCCGACGTAGCGATCCGCGGTCCCAAAGTCGTCCTCACAGCAGAGGACGTTCCAGAGAACGCTCCCGTCAAGATCGCCGTCAGCCATCAAGAGGTCGCGAGTATGACAGAACCATCCACATGATCACACTTCAAGATGATTCCGTCTCAAGTTCGCGAGAAAAGAGAAGGCGCGTTGGCACCCTTCACGAAGTTTACAACTTTTCTTCACAGGCCACACCCGCGCCACGCAGGACAGGAGACATCACCTTCTCAGAGGCCGACCTCGGCAAGGTTTGCCTCCCGCATAACGACGCACTTGTGGTCCACGTCAAAATCAGCGACTGGACCGTCAAGCGAGTTTTGATAGATCCTGGCAGCTCCTGCGATATTTTGTTCTACCACACGATCCAAGAGATAAACTTGCCAAAGTCGGTCTTCATAGACCCAATCGCACCCTCTTCGGATTCAATGGCTCCAGGCCGACCCGATAGGAGACATCATACTCCCGCCTCGATGGGCTCCCCGAAGACAATTAACCTTCAACACGCGTTCAACGTCCCTCGATATCAAGTCGCCTTACAACGCCATTCTAGGACGACGGTGGATCCATCAAATGCAAAGGTGATGCGCCCACTTTGCACCAAGTGATCCATTTTCCGGCCCAAGGGGAATGATGGAGTTTGAAGCAAACATTTCGAGGCCCATCATTGTAACCGATCATCGCAGCAAACAAGATCACCGAATCTCCCATCACCGCCGTAAACGAGCCCACCAAATATATACAATGGCCAAAGACTTAGTGGTCGAGGTGAGAGCCACCAAGACCAAAACAACTAACTGTGGGCTCCAACAAGAACTTCCTCTCACCAACCCGGATCCCGACCTCCACCAAGGCAGCAGGTGTACCAGCGTTGCAAATCCTTGAGGTCTCTCCAGTGGAGAACGCCACGGCAAACAAAGCCTAGAGATCGCCCACCACCAGCCTCTCATACAACCAAATGAGTGCAAAGAAACCACCCGGTTTGTTTTGTCCGCGGCAACGAGCCACCACCTCGACCTGTTGTCGTAACCACGAAGACGCTCCGGCTCTACGGCTACTCCGCCCGGTCATCGACGAAGACAAAGATTCGCAAAGTGCAATCCTTTAGAGAGCACTCAAAACGCCACGTAACCGTGCCGCACAACCAAGAAAAAAACAAGTGAATCTGGGAACAGAGGACGACCCTAAACTCGTCTATGTCGGGGCTAACCTCGACCCCACACTTAAAGCTCATCTTGTAAATTTTATGTCCATGAATAAAGATGTGTTCGCCATGATATCGACGCCTCGGTATAGATCCTAGCGTTGCATGCCACCGGTTAAACGTCAACCCTGGTGCCAAACCAGTTCGACAACGACCTAGAAGATTGTCATTACGTTTTCAAAAATCAGCCAACGATGAGGTCGATAAACTCAAACAAGTAGGTTTCATCCGGAAGGTCGATTACCCAGATTGGGTCGCAAACATAGTGGCCGTTCCGAAAAAGAATGGTAAAGTCCGCCTGTGCGTCGACTTCACCAACGTCAACCAAGAAACTCCAAAGGACAGCTTTCCACTACCCAGAATCGACCGACTTGTCGACCAGACTTGTGGGCACGAACTGCTATCATTCATGGATGCATATAGTGGGTACAACCAAATACCACTCGCCGAAGAAGATCGAGAAGACCTCATTCATCAATCGAAAGCAAGGAATTTATTGTTACAATGTTCTCCGTTCGATTTGAAGAAGAATCAGGGCTTACATATCAACGACTAGTAACCGACATGTTCGGGACATGTTAGGAGATATCATGGAAGTCTACATCGACGATATGGTTGTCAAAAGCAAGAAAGCAGCGACCACCTTACTCACCTCGAAAGCAAGCCGTTCTCCGATTTAATTTAACCGGAATGAAGTTGAACCCGAGAAGTGCCTTTTGGAGTGTCCTCGGGAAAATTTTCGGTTATCGTCTCGCAATGAGGTATCGGGGTTTAATCCGGACCAAATTCGGGCGTTCTTAGACATGCCCGACCCAAAACAAAGAAACAGATACAAAAGTTGTCGGGCATGGTCATTTGACTCAACCGATTCATATCGAGAGCATCAGATAAGTGCCGACCGTTCCTACAGATACTAAAAAAAGGCGAGCAGTTTTCATGGAACGATCAATGCCACCAAGCATTCTCCACTCTTAAGGAATACCTCACAACACCCCCCGTCTTAGCTAAGCCGACAGACGGAGAAACTCTGGGGCTCTATCTGGCAGTATCGGACTTCGCCATCAGTTCGATTCTATTCAAAGAGGAACACAATTCAGAAAAACCGATCTACTTCACAAGTAAGACACTCACTCCAGCCGAGAGGAATTACTCCCACGTAGAGAGAGCAGTCCTTGCTTTGTTATACTCGGCAAGAAAATTCAAACCTTACTTCCAAGCCTATCCAATCAAAGTACTTAGCGATCTCCCGTTGAAGATGATCCTTCACAAAGAGAATAAGACCACTAGGATGGCAATATGGGCCGAAGAATTGGGCGAGCACCACATGGACTTCGTCCCCCGCACGTCGCAGAAGGGTCAGGTCGTCGCAGATTTCCTAGCAGATTTTTGGTCGGCGACCACTGGTGGGAGGCGAAAACGAGATCGCACCCACAAAAGTTTAACATAAAAGCGGTCGTCCTCTACGCCGATGGTTCCAAAGAACCCGTGAGAGGCCGGTATCGGCATCGTTTTAGTATCCCCCAGGGAGCTATGATGAGAGAAAGCAACCGCGATAGACTTTCGCGAACTTCCAATAACGGCAGAGAGCATGGAAGCACTAATAATGGGAATGCATGCGCAATCTAGCTCGGTGTAAGGGAACTCAAATCTTTAGTGACTCGCGAATCGGTCGTCGTTCGCCCGGATCGCGAAAAGAGTATTGACTACCGGGAAGGTAACCTTTCCAAGTACCTTCAAGTTGTTAATGATTTGCTTCCTTCTTTTAGCAGAGCTACAAGACACCATTTTTTGCGTGATCTAAAACCGCCACGCCAGATAGCTTAGCATACCTAGCCACTCATACACCGAATTGTGCCCCTAGACAACCGACCATTGAAGTTGGTCGACGACCAGCCTTACCAAGCGGACCATGTCTTGGCAATCACGACTGCGCCCACTCTCTCAAGATCGATGAGTCAAACATGGATGCGACCTATTATATAATACATCCAAAGACGCGACACTCCCGATGATGAGCCGCATCAATGCCGTAAAGGTTCCACACCGTGCACGAGCTATTGTTTGGTGAATGGCAAAGTTATTCCGCGAAGTCCGCAGGGGACCTCATCCGAGGTGCATCGATCGAGCAAAGGTCAATTAATTTTCGCTGAGATCCATGAAGGAGAGTGTGACAATCATGCCGGAGGTCGCTCATTGGCCTACAAAGCGATCTCCCAAGGATACTTCTGGCCCCGTATGCAGATTGATGCCAAATCGTATGTCCTCAAGTGTGTCAAATGTCAAACATTTGGTCACAACATCATACAGCCAGCCCGCGAACTAATCAACATCGCGAGCCCTTGGCCGCTCCACATGTGGGGCATGGACATTATGGGACCATTCATCCCTCAGAAGGCTTCCGCTTTGTCCTAGCTACCACAGATTATTTCACTAAGTGGGTCGAAGCAATTCCGTTGGCACACGTCAAAGAATCACATATCAGGAATTTCATTTGGACCCATATCATCACCCGGTTTGGCTTACCACACATAATCGGTGATGGACAATGGCTCCAGCCAAAGGCAAAACAACCAAAGAGTTCCCCGCCAAGTGGAAGATCGTTCATGCATTCTCTACGCTGATGCGGCTCAAAGCAATGGAATGGAGAACAAAGCCATTCTAGATAATTTGAAGAAGAAAATCGAAAAGAACAAGAGCCAATGGCCAAATCAACTCGAGAACATATTATGGGCTCACCGCACTACAGCTCGCTCCAGCACCGGCGAATCACCATTTTTCTTATGCTATGGTATAGAAGCCGTCATCCCCACCGAGCTGACAATCACAACAACCCGATCTGAGCTTGTCGAGTCAAGTCATAATGACTCAGTTTTAGCTCGTGAGGTCGACCTCCTCGAGGAACGGCGCGATCTAGCAGCTATCAGAGTAGCATCCTACCAACAAGTCCTAAAGCGATCTTACAACAAACGAGTACATCCTCGATCTTTTCAACCTGGGGATCTAGTTCTGAAGAAAACTCAAGATGACTCTAAGCTAGCGCCAACGTGGGAAGGCCCTTACATAGTGGAACGCGTCGTTGGCAATGGAGCGTATTAGATTAAAATCCAGGAAGGGAAGTTGTTGCCACGACCTTGGAACACATACTTGCTAAAGCAGTTTTACCAGTAGTTGCATTATGTATTGTAATTCATGTTTCCATTCACTACAAACTCAAGTGTAAGATACTCAAGATTGTTATCATAAACTGCGGTTTTACTCGCATCTCCAAACCACGCCACTCGCACCGCAAGCACCATATGCACTGCTTCCTTACAGGCTTATCGCCTCTCCGAATCTTGCTAAGTTGAGGACCTACACTCCTAGGATCAACTCAGCGAGAACGCTTTCAGGAGCAGCACACCCTCAGGGGCTACGCACGCTCTCAAGCGAAGCAGAACGCTCTCAGGAGCTTACAGGCTTATCGCCTCTCCGAATCTTGCTAAGTTGAGGACCTACACTCCTAGGATCAACTCAGCGAGAACGCCTCAGAGCAAAGACGCCTCTCAGGGGCTACGACGCTCTCAAGCGAGCAAAACGCCTCTCGAGCTTACGGGCTTATCGCTCTCGAATCTTGCTAAGTTGAGGACCTACACTCCTAGGATCAACTCAGCGAGAACGCTCTCAGAGCAAGATGCCCTCGGGGGCTACGATGCTCTCTGGCGTAACGCTCTCGAGAGCTTCTGGGGCTTATCGCCTCTCCGAATCTTGCTAAGTTGAGGACCTACACTCCTAGGACCAACAACTAGGGAACGCCAGAGCGAAGACGCCCAAGCAAAAGCGTAACGCTCTCGAGGAGCTCTTGGGCTCATCGCCTCTCTCGAATCTTGCTAAGTTGAGGACCTACACTCCTAGGACCAACTCGGTAGGGGAATGCTTTCAGAGCAAAGACCGGGGGCTACGACGCCTCAAGCGAAAGCAGAGCGCTCGAGGGCTTACAGGCTCATAGCCTCCCTGAGCCTCGCTAATCGAAGACCTATACTCCTAAGATCAACCACGTAAGAACGCTCTCAGCGAGGAACACGACCTCAGGAACTCGCAGGGTCACGTTCCCCCTAAGCCTAAGCTAATCAAACACTTACATCTCCTAGATCGCTCTCCCGAGCAATACTAAACAAGCATAACGCTTTACGAGAATACATCTCAGAAACAAGCCCAATGAGCTAAATAAGAGAGTAATAGCTACAGGCAGTCAAACAAAAAGTAAACATTCAGCATACAATTACCATGGAGCTATATACAACGGGTTTCGTGTAACGGTTCAAACCCACCGTCTGGCTGGGTCTACCCAGGAAATCCAGATCGGACAGGTGAACAAAGAAAGGAAAATTAATGAACTGCCACTTTCGTGGATACCAGTTCTCTGTACCACATAAAATCGAACTACTCAGGACAAGCCTGAAAACACAGCTCTAATGTTTAAACCCTCGTAGGGGCAAAGAACAGATACAATCACTTCAACACAAACTAAGTTTCTTACCAAGAAGAGAAATCACCATCACGGAGCTGCAACCACATGTTTATCTTGAGGAGCTGTGCTGGTCGAAGGAATGTGCCTCGCAGACTCGCAACAACGCATGCCCGCCCCTTTGAACACCGTCGCCTTTGTCACCGACAATACTTTAGTCCAAATTTTGGCATACTCGCTACACACAGCCGTAGTATACGCTTTGAGCTTTCGCGAGAAACCCACGACATCACTTTAGCGTACTTTCGGTGACTTCGCTACCTCTATTTGCGCTCGCTTATTGCGGCTGACGGTTGAGCGTTTCATCAACAAGAAGACGACGGTGCTTCGTCATCGCTTCCAACTTCCTCTTGTCACCGAGGTTTCGCAAAGCATCCATTTCAACCCGGAGTTCATGTCCGTATCGGTAGCATTGCCGGCGTTCTTAAGCTTATCGTACCCAGCCAAAAACTACAAGGACACAATCACAATTAGAATCACTTACAACAACAAAGCGGCGACGTTGACAGAGAAACACTCACCAAACAACTAGCCATATCCATGGTCCCCAACAACATATCCATGTCTTCATCCTCGACTTCAGCTCGATCCCCATCTAACACGATCCCCTTCAGCAGACTAGTCGCTATGGGCGCCGAGTGGAAAGCCGCAATCGAGCATTTTTACAAAGACGCTTCTTCCCCGTTCTCCCCATCGTGGTAGAATTTCGCCCCCACGTCCCCCCGACACGGGGGAGCTCTCACTAGCGACGCGACGACCTTTGCCCCAAAGTCGCCGCTCACAAGAGTCTCGATGGGAGCATTACGCTTTCCACGCGGGCGACTGAACACAATGCCGCCCGTCGAGCGACCTGATCCCTTGGATCGCTTGCTCTTCTTGCCCCCAGACGTTACCACTTTCCTCTTACCGCGGTCCCCATGCACATGAGGACGGAACTCCATCTCCTCCATGAGCAGAGGGGAACCCGCTCTTGCACTCCTTTCTCCTCTGACGTAGGGGAAACACCGAGCCATACTGAAAGCTGGGCACAGAAAACAAAACAGAGATGGTCAGAGCGGCCAGTAACCTCTACGTTCATGATCTAAACGAAGGAAAGAGAAACGTACCTGAGTAAAACGGAAAGCAGAGCGTAACAGAAGCAAGTGGGAAGGGGAGCAGCCGCAGTAGGAAGAACAAGAAGAGCAAATGCCGTTGCTCTCCCAAGACCGGTCGTATTTATACCCACGAAATGTCTCTTCCCAAGGCACACCATTATGGCATCGAGACACCAAACGCCAACCAACCTGGCAGCCATCATTTCATATCTCCCGACCGCCCATTATCCCGACATCGTGCCACGACTTACTTACTATAGCTCGGGCCGCCTCAGTCTGTAACACCGCCGCTCTCATATAGACGACGGCGACCGCACCATTTAGTTCGCGAACAAAGATGCACACGCTTTACAAATATAAACTTTCTTCTCATACACAAGGCTAGGTATAAAGGGAGAGAGCAACAAGATTCACATTCATACAAGGAGCGACCTAACGACAAGATGGACGCCCCAGTTCACAGATTAACCGTGCTGCTGAGACCACTTAGGAAATCCAGCACAGTTAAACATCAAGTATCATAATCAATAACAAAGAAGAAAAGCGAGCTGCCCAGGTCAACCTAGGAAACCAGCTCTATTGTTTACGGCCAGAGGCCCAAGATAAACCACAGGCATAATAAACAAATGTTTACAAATGTTCTAAACATTTTCGCCTAAATCTTCTCCGAGAGCGATATTCAAAACAGAGACGGAGCTTGGATCACCAGAAGACACCACAACTGCCTCAGCACCAACCACATGGAGATCGCTGGACCCCTGAAGCTGCTCACTCATTAGACCAGTGAGGGAGGGTGACACGACTGTCGGAACAGGGGTGGCATCTTCAGGCAGTTCGCCTTCGAGCTCGCCTGAAATCCGGCGCTCCCGCTCCTCCTGCAGGTCGTCCATCTTCCTTTTCAGCTCCTCCACCTCAGCACGGATGGTGAGATAGGCCTCTTTTGCTTGCAGAGTGGAAGTCTTACATCGTTCAGCATAAGTGTTAGCCGCGGCTAGTTGGCCCCTCAACGCCTCCACCTCATGCTTCAACTCGATCGACTCGTTCACAGCAGAGGTCTTCTCGAGTCGAGGCGGTGGTGAGGCCTCAACAAGATCCATTCGGCCTCTTCAACCCTCTTGCACCGGATTAGATTCGGCATTTCGTCCCTTAGTGACTCAACGTCCGCTTTCTTCTCGGTTCAGCGAAAGCGGCCGTCTTCAACCGGTACCCGGTGATCACCGGACAGATCACACAACATATCACGTTATTACCAAACAAAGCGGCATAACGCGATAATAACGATCAAGTAGAGCGAAAGGGTTACTCACGGGCACATCGCTTTGTCCATCCCCCCTCGTGTTCGACTCCGGCTCCTTAGCATCCGTGTCCTTCCTATAACCGCCCGTGGTCATCCCCTCCAACAAGCAAGCGGTA
The DNA here is from genome assembly GCF_015680905.1 of Coptis chinensis. Classification (NCBI taxonomy): domain Eukaryota; kingdom Viridiplantae; phylum Streptophyta; class Magnoliopsida; order Ranunculales; family Ranunculaceae; genus Coptis; species Coptis chinensis. The sequence continues at coordinate 61,095,097 of NC_141461.1, read as the reverse complement.
TGGGTGCGGACTTTGTAGCTGCGTGATCGACCTCTTCACATAGCGCTTCTTCCCGGTTACATCATCGATGTATGTACATCGGTTCGCTCCAAATTCGTCTTTTCCATCTTAGAGTGCCCCCCGGTCTCTCTTGCACCAACCTTTCCCTTCATCTTGCTAGAGGGATCTCCAACAACCTTGGGTCGAGCGACCTCTGGGGCAACCTCCGCGGCGTCCTCACTTAGGACGCCGGTCGGGCATCGGCCTCGCCTCGAGTTGCGATGAGCCCTTCCCCGCCAGACTTCACCACCCGGTCGCGGTCTCAAATACCACCCTCGCAGCCTTCGCAGGTCGATACTCTAGAATGTCGAAGAGAACGTCATCCACATCAAAAGGAGCGTCCTTTCGACCCTTCCCCGCTCCAGACCCAGAGGCCCCAGCACTTCCAACGGGTCGCTTCACCCCAGTACGGCCTCGTTGTTTGTCTTCCCGCGTCACTAGATCGCTCTTACGCTTCTCCATCACAGCTTTCTTCGACGTATTCCCACTCACGTTACCCCGCGCTCGGGCCTTCTGCTCTTCTCTTTTTTCCCGGATGGCAGGTCCTCCGCGCTCTTTAAAGAAATGCGAACTTCCGTAGCTTTTGCTCGTTTTTTTTCGGCTTGGCCTAGCGAACTTCGATCAATTGTCGACTTGACTCTTTTTCAGCGGATATCCGCGATAGGCAACAAGACAACATTTTCAAAGATAAGTTCAACAAAACCAAGTTGACCTAATCGACAACGCTACCGCTACTACCCCAATAAAGTTGCATATTTTATGGTCCACATCGAACCCGCTTAGCACAAGTGGCCTACAAGGAGAAGCGGTCGTTTGTCCCACGACTTCGTTACATTTTACCATCAGCGCGACGCCAGAGCTTTCGAGTTTGCAGGCTAAAGTTTAGCGACCTAGATCGCTTTACGAGGTAATGCTCGATAACATCAGCGACCTCGATTCGGTACTCACCACTGGCGTTCAAGAGGTCAAAACCTTAAATAATCGCCCGCGTGTTACCCAATAAACCGAACAGCGCCTTTGCCACAACGGTTCGGGAACTTCGCAAAACCGGCTTGGAGAACGGTATCGTCATAATGCCCTCACCGTCCCTCACAGATGGTCACCCCATGATTTGGTGGGGTGTACCTACCACTAAAAACCAGAGCGTTCTAATCAGGCTCATGGATCTCCAGATCGCTTATGGTTATCCCATATTTCTTTCTCAGATATGGGGAACGCCCAAAGCATGTCTATCCACACCTAGGCGGGGTCGCTTTGAAGACAGCGACCCCTCACCGCGACCTAAAGTGCTAGCTTCAGCAGCTACAGACGCAGATCGAGCCACATCTTCCTCACTGCTAGCCCCCTCAGCCGCCTCGCCTTCATCATCACTCTCAACCATCCCACACACAGACTCATCTTTCTCATCACCTTCGTCATCCCAGCCAAGAGAAACTTTGCGAACCTCATTAGATCGAATGTCATCGGATTTCGACATTTTCTCTTCTAACCCTAACAAGTCTAGCTACTAGTATCTAACAGGGTATCCTAACAACTCTAGAACAGAGGCTTAGCACCAAACAAGAAGAGGTTCAAAAATGGCAGAGAACTAACCTGGAGGATGATGCGGTAATGAAGTTCTGTCTACCAGACGAAGCAGCCAAATGAAGTCTCAACAGAGCAAGTGAAATTTTTGAGCAACCGCCCCTCCAGTTTCCAAGGCATCATGATTACACCCTAGCCCTAGCTGCCCACGACTTCCAACCAACTGTCCTGTCTTTTCACATCCCGAAAAAACGGGGCGCCATGTTTTCTTCTCAGAATCGCCAGATCCGGATCGCCACGCGGCCGCGACACGCAGCAAAGCGTTCGCACCCACTAGCTCACATGGTTAACACGAGCCATTCCTCACAGGTCGTTGGAGATTTCCACCTCTAACATACTCCACGCCTCTCTCAGCAGGTCGTTCTCACAACCTACTGAGAGGGGGCTGTGTAGGGGAGTGATATTCTCTATCCAGCACGCGCCTAACATGGTGGGAATGACACATCGACCTATGGATCCAGGTCGCATCCATAAGCTAGTAGAACGCTACAGACAGATCGCAGTATCATGCGAACTACACGAGGAAGTGACACGGATTCCCTATCCAGAAGCAATCATGACTAAAGGTGTACTTGCACATATCTTGACCGTCAGCCACTGGTCACGGCCGTAAGTTACTTGTACAGACTGCCACTCCACATCATTACAGCAGACCTAGGAGGGCAGTTCTCACATGTGATCCTAATCTCCACCCCTCATTTAGGACATCCTTTACACGTGGTGAGCAAGGATACACTCTCAATCTCTATAAATACCTCTCCTATGAACTACGCCAGACCTGATTCTACTCTCCCCCATACAACCCAGAGTAAGATACGTAGGCAGTTCGCTCTCAAGTCGAACTCGGTCTCATCCAATAATCTATTCCAGTCCCCCAGTGACTGTTTGTAAGGGAAAACCATATCACACCTTTACACTACACTTTGACGACCCGACATAACAGAAATGTGAGTGCAACCAAGAACTTTTGTTAACCCAACCCTTAAACACAGATTGCGTTTTACGTGTCAACATGTTACTAGGGCTTTTAACAGAAGTCATTGTTTGTAAATAAATAAAACTGTAACTGTTTCATTGGCTGGACTTAAGGCTTCATTGAACGAATCTGGAGACAATCATTTCAAGAGAAGCTGAAGCAGTTTCATTTGGTCTATCATGGAGAATGTGGTGTTGTCCTATTTCTTTGTAAGTACCAGTAATGGTGTTTTCTGAAGGACCGAAAATGTCACCTACAATCAGCTTAAAGTTTCAAGGTTTTTTTAACTTTGCGGTCAATTAAAGTTTATTTTTCAACTAAACATCAACATTTTAAGAGGTTGAAGAAACTCTTGAAACGTTTCTCTCTAAGTTCTGGGTGACTTCAGGAAAAAATGAAAAATGTATGAATCAGCAGATGGCCTTGCTCAGTGATTGAACGTATATTTATGTGTTAACCCGAATGTCTTCTACTGTCATCTTTCTCAAAACATCAATCTTCAGCTACTTTAGATATGTACATCAATCGGTCAGCAACTTTAGACATGTGAAGGCAAACAAACATGATGTACAATTATTCAAGCCTTCTCCCTCCTATTCAACGGGGCAATTAGGGAAGCAGCCAATTACATAGGACAATTAGAGAAGCAGCCTATGGCGCTGTATATATAACTTGAGGTACTCATCCTTTTTCAGAGAGTGTCGCATTTAGTACAATATTTTGTTGATAATATGATCTGTTACATTATTTGGGGTGATCTTGTACTATAATCCATTTTCTTCACGTGTATTAGGCTGTAGATCACCACGGTAATTTCCTAACACACATTACGAGTCATGTGTCCGAGTGTGAACGCTCGAGGAGCATACTCTTTTTCTTGCATTTTCCAAAGCTAATAATTCACAGGAAAGAACAAGTCATTAATTAGCTAAAATATAAATTTGGTTAAAAAAAAGTGTATGACGTTGGCTGATGAGGTCCTTAAATAAATTATTTAGAAGTACACTTTTAGACGCTTGGACAAAATCATAGGTAAAGATGCTGAAAAGATTTTGTGCATGAACCATTAACTCATTGACCTTTACTGAGATGCTGCCCGCGCCGACACTGAATATTCATACTCTGTATGTTTTCTTATGTATTGGGCTGCTTGCGGCATGAAGGACTTCGAATCACACTTGCCGCGCCTATTGCTAGATGCTCATTAAATTTGTGCCTTTCAAAAAATTTAGCTTCTCTGGTTTACCTATGATACCTGTGACTTAAATTTTTTGGTTTTCATGTGCAGTCTTATTGGGAAGATCTCATCGCAAGAGTTCCCAAATGACACGGAGACACGAGACGCTGAATGGTGCTCAACCCCTTGAGGAACTGGATCTTAATTCCCATCTTTGAGCGCCTTCAACACTCTCTCCTGCCATGTACGCAAGAAAGAAGTGGCCCCAACGACAAAGCCTAATAGTGGAAATCCGTTTACTAACGAAAATTTTAAAATGCCAAATGAGAGAAGACTTTCGTTGCAAATGAATAAACTTTTCCAACCAAGACAGCACGTTTTTCCTCTAATTTCTTTCAAAATTATCACTAACAACACTTCCCCTTTGCACTAATCTTTGCACTAATGACTAATGACTTGTAATTGATTTATAAATTCATAATCTCCACAATTGTTTACTAAATCATTCAAATGCAATCATGAATTTGTCAAAAAGAACATTACTATAAGAATGTATATGAACTGGCATCTCTAGTTGAATAATGAGTTCCTTTCGGTGAAAGTGCAACCCCTCTAATCCCCGACCACAAATTATATATGTGCGACTGTGTGTGTGTGTCACTTGCTATCTATCTAGACCTGTCGTTCGGAAGCTCTAGCCAGATTTCACAATGGGGAGACAACCATGTTGTGAGAAAATTGGACTAAAGCGAGGTCCATGGACCATTGAGGAGGATCACAAACTCGTGAACTTTCTGATAAACAATGGAGTAAACTGTTGGAGGATGGTTCCGAAGCTTGCAGGTGATACAAATGTTCATGAACTATTTATATTAAGATATATTTAATTCCTGTTATTGATTTAATGACATGCGCGTATTCGTGATGAAGGTTTATTGAGATGTGGAAAGAGTTGTAGATTAAGATGGATGAATTATTTGCGACCGGATCTTAAGAGAGGGCCACTGACAGAAGATGAAGAAGAACAGATTATTCAACTCCATGCTCGACTTGGTAACAGGTATGCAAAGTTTACATTCTTTCAGTATATAGAAAATTTACATGCAATATTTTGAGAAGTCACTAACAAATTTTGGATGACTTTAGGTGGTCAAAAATTGCAGCACATTTTCCAGGAAGGACCGATAATGAAATTAAGAACCATTGGAATACTCGCATTAAGAAGAGACTAAAACTCCTTGGTTTAGACCCTGCGACACACAAGCCCACTGAACAAAGTGTAAAACATGACACAGAAATTGAACGGACTTCACGTTCTAATGACGAAGATACAAGCCTGCAGTTTAAACCGTCTGATAGCACTGCGTTGGATACACTTCCAATCACAGAGAAGAAACAAGAAGTTGAATTTGCATCAGATGACACAATCGATCTTATGCAGGACTATGACAAGCTATGGGGAAGCCTCAATGTGGAAGCAATGGTGCATTCAGAAACCAATCCCTCCAATGATTACAGTCCTTCATTTTCTATTGAAGATTCTGTCAATACGTCCATGAATGAAAGCATCTCTATGCAAGAAGATTCTCAAAAATGGGTACCTAGTGTAGACTCTAGTATCTCATGGACATGGGATGACTTCAATCCTCTTGAAGATTTTTTCGCTTTCCAAAACCTATATTGATTCCAGTGACTACTCATGAAAAGAACACAAAGATGGGCCGTTTTCTACTTGGGATGAAAATTCACTAGTCAAAAGAGTACTATAGCTTTATACTCGTGATATTGTTCTCATTCCACCTATTTATACAAATCTAGAATACTGACGTACGAGATCAGTATACAACTTCTTTTAGCAAATTGGAGTGATCCAACTCCAGCTCTCAAGATATAATCTCTCAACTATGCACGGCATACATTTGACCGGGGGATCTATCACTGTACACATCTTCTTTACATATATATATATATATATATATATTTTTCCATTTCTTTTAATTTTAGTTTTTGGATACTGCAACTATATACCCAAAAGTGGTACTCCAATGCTTTGCCCATTGTATGAATGTCATTTTGATTTCAATTCGTGATGTGGATTAATGAAGCTTTGTCCTAAAGAGAGAAAAAAAGAAAAGAAACAGAAAGGGGTACTGAACTAAGATATCAACAATAGAGATAAAGAGCATAACAATATGCTTAAGTTGGGGACGAACTAATGAATAAACTTCACAAACTAAGCTCTACAGACTAGGCTCTAAATCTATGTCCAACAGCACCTCAAACTCACAATGTGAAGGTGTGTGAAGCATTACGAATTCCCAAAGATTGAAACAATAACAAAACAAAACAAGCATTGCAGAAGTGTTAACTGCAATTGCCGCCACCGATGTGATATGATGCCACTGTCAAGCTATGCAATCTGGATGCCTCGAGGGAAGAAGGGACATTGTTGTGGTAGGTAATGTTGCTAACCAGTGTTGCTTCCAAATTCTTGCTAAAAATATTCTCTTTAATATGGCGATCAATTAGACAAGGAGACATATTTGAGCCATCTCGAAACCCAGATCTCCCCTTTTACCAACCTTGACATGTTTAAGTTGTAAGAGAGGTCTACTTTTTCAACCATTTACTTGTAGCATCTCAACCGTATGCTTGCTGAAACTGAATTCGTGGTCTTTGATTCATTTGTGCTATCGACTCCATAAAGCAAACATGGAGGGAAACACTTCATAAGGGCCTCATCAATACGAAAAACACACTATCTATCTCTCCAAAACCAAACTCTATTGTGAATTTCCGTAAGTTAAGCCATCATAATATACTGCTAGACTTCCATTCCAAAAGTGGCCATGAGGACAAAACAACAAAATCTTTCTACTGTAGACTTGAAACGAAAGGAATGACTTATATACTTTCAGTTAATAAGACCTTTTTTTCACATTTTCCATTTTATCCGTTTCTGATTGGCTTTTTCTTTATTTAAGGGGAGAGCACTAGACCAACATCTGTTTCATCAGAACTTTCGGATTCACTTGTGCTTTAATCAAGATTCATGCTGATTAAGCATTGTCCAGGAAAACTTAAGTACTGAGTGGCAGTGAGATACTGAGATACGCATATTAAGAACATATAGGAACTCAGACCATCACATCAAAGTGCTATTACTTTGGAGTACAATAATATGCACTTGAACTTATCACTATAAGTGCTTGCATTTCTAAATGCATGCCAATAAAACCAACAATAAAGTTGTAAAAATAATTCCAACACATGCATGTGCAATTAACAAATACCTATACAGAAACTCTTACAATGTTCCCCCAAAATTTCTAGAGGAGTATCTTTTATGCAAATATGAAAGACAAAATGTTAAGCAATAAGTCAACCAAGATAGGTGAACATGAAACATTACGAACATAAAACCTACAGTATATCCAGTTCTAGAATCAAACTACTACTTCAGATGGATTACAAAGTAATATGGGTCAAGGTACATCATGGAGATTAGAGCCAAAATGACAAAAAGTAATTCAACATATAACAACACTTGAAACTGCTCACACCAAAAAGAAGAATCATGTTGCTTATCAATATTTCTGATAAACAGTAATTATCTATCAACTTACAGTAAGCAGAAGTACACTTGAGAATGAAATACTCAAAACGGCAAGTTTCCTTCAGGCATGTCCCAGTTGTCTCCATCGTCATCATCCTTCTTTGCATTCAAGGTTTCCTGCTTATCTGGCAGTGGAGCTCTAAAGGGTCGCCTGATTATTCAATAAAACAATTGTCAGCTTACAGGTTTGATACAATTGTCAAAGTGTTACATAAACAAATTAAATTCTACAAGTAAGAGTGAAAAACCCAGACCTTCTTCTGTTCCTCTTAGCAGCATCTCTAACCCTTCTCTTCTTCTCTTCCTGACTATTCTCAAAAAACCTTCTCCTCTTACATTCCTGAATCACTCCAGCTTTCATAACTTCTCTCTTAAACCTCCTTAGAAGTACTTCTTCAGGCTCATCTTCCCCAACAATGACTTGAACATTATAAGCTGATTTAAAGAAAAGGGTATTTGAGTAAGCAACAGAGGGGCATACCACAAACATCGAAGAAGCCCCATTATCAACCGGAACCCTTTGAAGACATTGCAATGAAGTAGGAGAATGATGTGAAGATGGAGGAGGGTTGATTTGGTAGTTTTGTAGTCTTGCAACTCGACTGGGTTGGGCCGTTAATGAGAAGGGAACAAAGTTGCAGAGAGATGAAGCCATTGCCAAGAAAGGAAAAAAGAGGAAGGAGGTACAAAATCCACTCAACGTTTGGGCTTTTGTTTGCTATTACGGGCCGGGTACTGGTTTTTCTCGTTTCAATAGGCCCACTCCAACATCCAATCACATTAGGACAACTTGGCAGTTGCTATATAATCTCGTCCCCCTGCATTTACCATTGTTAGCGCACTGAATGTTTAGTTGTTGACTTCTGGTAATAGCTAGTAAATTCGTGATACGCCTAATATTCAAAATGTTTAACAATAATATTTTTAAATATTCGGTTCAATAAAATGCTAACGGCAAAAATACGATATATGTGTTTTAAATTGGCTATATATTTTACATTTAAAACTTTGATATATAAGAATGGGGAGGGATAGAGGCACATTCTTATGGGCACATTATAGCCACATTTTTCATATACAAATGAATTAAGGCATGGTTTTTTGTGGAGATGATCTCTTATCATGAAGATCATTCTCACAAAAAATTATAATATTTGGATATGTCTAACCATATAAAAATTAGTGTTCATTTTTTAGCTTTTCATCTAACGGTCCAATTTTTTTGTGAGTATGTTCTAAGGTTAGATTTCTTTGAATGAGTTGAATTTTTGTGAGCATGTTCTCCATAGTGGGGAGATTATCTCCACAAAAATTTAGTCTTATAAGTCCATGATTTTGCTTGGATTAATTTACAATATGGCTAGAATGTGACTACAGTGAATATGCCTCTATCCCTCCCTTATAAGTAGGGTATATAACGCTTTTATTTTTATTTTTACAATTTTATTTATGAAAAAATAATACAAATGTCAAATTTTTGGTTCTACTTACTATTACTAACACAAACAAAATTAAAAACGTACAACTAACACATCCATTCCTGGTAAACAAGATTGCTTTTGAGTTTTGATCTTCAAGGCTATGGCTTCAAGAACTAAAAAAGGGTGGAACTATTTTCTAGCTATGGCTTAAAGCCTTCAAGAACTAAACACATGATTTTCTTATTCTTTAGTCTAAGCATTTATTGGTACTTTAATCTTTACTTTTTTAGTCGGTTTAGTTTTTCCAAATATTAAAGTACGAGAGTTTCCATTGCTAGTTTTTTTTTTTTTTTTTTTTTTTTTTTTTTTTTTCAATAATTCGAGCATTATAATTCAGTAATAATAAGCCCAGCCCAAGAAATTCGCGTATTAAACCGCATCTTCCAAATATTCACCGTCTTGTTCGTTTTATACGGGAATCATTATAATACGTAAATAATTCGCGAATTAAACGACGAATTACTAGCTATAATTCTCGTGCACTTGTGCATTTGTCCCCAAGAAGGAGCTCAACTTATTTGGTGTACACCCGACGCTCACATAAGGTCTAAAGGATATTTACCTATGGGCTATGGCACCAATTTACCTAGCTCTAAAGGATATTTGCGAGTGCACCTTATAATTTCAATGCTATGATATCTAATAATTCGTAAAACTACAAGACGTAAGGAATTCATAGCAGTGTATTATGGTCTCCAGCAATGGAAGGTACAACGATTTGTTCAATTGATTTTCATACTCAATACTAGAACACTATGTGTGGTGGTTTTTCTAGGTCCCCACAATCTTCGATCTGCTGAAATGTCTTCACACCATGTTCTAGTTCAAAGTATATATGCTGAAATCATATAATTAAATTTCTTACTCGAGTATACGTTAGTGATTTTGAAGAATGATTAGGTTTGGGACGAATTTAATCCCATGCCAAAATCATTCTCCAGTAGTTTAATCACATGCTCAAGTGTTTAGGTTTGGGACGAATTTCTTACTCGAGTTATACGTTAATGTGAATTTTGTAAGTAAGGTCTTGATATAAGTGTAGTTTAGTGTGTGTTGTGAGTAATCATTCCATACATCAAAACTGCTCTTATCAAATGGCGTCGCTACCGGCCTAAAGCCTTAAAGAGCACAATAATGGAGCTACAATATATCATAAGGGAATCAAACCCCACCCAAGGCCCCCCATCCTCACCCTTCCATGAGATTTCTTTGTATTTGTTTTTTCTATTTTTTTTCTCCAAATTCTTACTGACTCTGTAAAAATTTCTGCTTACAGCAGGGTACCAACTGATGGAGTTGGCAATATAATCAAGACTAAAACACAAGAATATACTATCAAAACTTTCAGATCCTAACATCGAATAGAGTTGCGGGCCGTGACTCCTTTGGTAGCTCGTGCGAACCTTCTAGACTTGTTTAAAAATTCTGATGAACGCCAAAACCTCCTGTCCTAGCCCAGTTCATTACATAAAATTAGAAATGTCAGGGTTACAAATTATGGAAATCATTCAGAAACTCTTCCTCATCTTCCTTCTTCTTTTCCTTTGAAATATTCTTGATTCTTTACTATAACAGACATCAAAAGAAAAACTCTGTAAAAATTTGAGGTTCTCCAGTCATGATAGAGTCGTGAGCGCGACAATAAGTGTTGCTCCCCGCTACTGATTTGGAGAGTCAGACCTCCACTTTTTAATGCCATGATCTCCTATTATTCTACATATCACATATTACTACATGTTTGAGGCAGTCAAACCTGTTCCCGAAAATCAAAGTTAACTAAGGTTCCATAACCTTCAAGAAATTTTCAACGTCTTTCTACTTGGCAGAGTTGCGGGATATTAACATGTTTCAACTTCTAACACTCCTCGAAACACTTGTAAGAGGAGTATACTTCTTTGTATGATACAATCTGTCTTGAATCTCGTATTTGTATAATAGCATGTTATATGCTAGTAATTGTTTGCATGTTTAGAATATATACGCATGAGTGGAATGTTTTGTATAATGATTTGATTTTGTCAAGAAAGCTCTTCCTTCAAAGCTCTAGTAAAGCCAATAGATATGTTGAGGGATGCTTTGAAAGCTCTTCCTGACAAGGAGCATGAACTCTTTTTAAGGTCACTAGACTTGATGGGCTAGAATGATAAGTCGATGAAAATCTTCTTGGGGCTAGATAAGGAAGTCTAGACAGCTTGGTTGTTTAGGAAACTTCACCAAGTAGAGCTGTGAGGCTTAACGCTAATTGTGGTGGTCATGTTATGAACTCATTACTTGTTTGTGTTTGGAACTCTTTGTGTGCAATTATCTTGTGCTTTGGGATTGCTATCCCTATTTTTTTTGGATATTACTATGTTGATGTTTTGAATATAATTAGTACTAGTTATTATATATTGTGCATTGTGCATTGTAGTAATTATTATACATTGTGCAGTAGTGTCAGACTATAAACAACAAAATTGGCACTATATCAAGTGAAGTTGTTATATTAGCATGTTGTTAAGTGGCAATGTGCTGGTTTGGGTGGATATTTGTGTGCAATTGTTGGTTTAGGTGGTTGAGTGCCGGTGATGGTGCTGGCAGGTTGGGTGGGCATTGGTGATTGGGTGCTAGTGATGGTGGTTAGGTGGGTGGGTGTTGTAGGATGGCTTAGGTGGCTGGTCTATGGTGGTTGGGTGCTGCAGGTGGGGATGTCATTGCTGTTGGCAGGTGGTGTTGTTGGGTCTATGTGTGCTATTTGGTAGTAGTGTTTTTAGTTGTTTTAATTATTGTAATTATCAAATTACTATTCATGTTGTAGTTGTGTATGTTTGCGGAGATTGCTAAATTCATGTGTATGTAGTTAACGACATTTGGACCAAGTTTGTTTTATCAGTTATCCTTATGTACTTTCTTAACTTGTCATTGTTTTAAGTCTATTAACTTGACTTGTATGCTTAATTAGATATGGCAAGGCGTTATGTAATGTTCTTATCGATACATTCAATAGTGAGCTACTTCTAAGTCATAGGAACGAGAACATATTTCATCAAATATCAAAAGAGTATGCAAGGGAAACACATTTGGTCTCGAATATAATGGTCCTATATGAATGAAGACCTTACAAGTGATAGCACGCACTATTGCTAAAGTAACTACGAGGTAGGGGTTTAAATGGAGTTCTGAAGAACAGAACAACGAGCTAGACTTGAATTGGGATCAAGAAATAGCACATAATTGGGGAATGAGAAGCTACAGAAACATAATTTTTCCAAGGCACAATGACATTTTATGTGTTCTGTGGATACCAATGGTTGTTATGGTCCATTGCACATTGACTTTATTTTATGGTGGTTTGTGAAGACATAGTATGGATAATATTAATGTTGAGGTGTATTGTTTATTTATTTATTTATATTTTTTGCCATTTTTATACTTCATTGAGTTTGAAAAAAAAATATATATATATCAAGTAATTCTCTAAAAAGTAACTACTTAAATTAACTTAAAATAAGTACGTACGTAAAACTTTACCTACAAAATGAATTCAAACCTAATTTTTTGTGGTTATGAAGCACTCACCATAATGATTATCTTCCCAAAATTTCAGCTCATTTGGAAACCTCTAACATAGATAAAAATTGTTGTCATCTTTAAAAAAAATCTAACGGTCCATAAATGTTGAATTTTTGTAATTATTTTTTGCCAATGTTAGAAGTTTCCAAATAAGCTGAAATTTTGTAGAGATGATCTTAATATTGAATATATCATATCCACAAAAAAATAGATTTAAATTTATTTTGTAGGTGAAGTTTTACTTACGTACTTATTTTAAAGTTAACTTAAGTCTTAAGTAGCTACTTTTAAGAGAATGACTATATATATATGAAGACTGATCTCGAGAAATTTGAGTCTTAAGTAGTAGTCCTAATTGAAACTCCCAAAGTTAATTTATGACTTAGATCTAATTTAATACCTCGATATATGTATACAAATAATTTAGGACTCCAAAATCTGAGAGATTCAAAATGGGATAAAACAATCAGAGTTTAAATATGACACAAATTCATAATTAATGGCCCTATAATTGTGATAAGTTGCAACTATTAATATCCCGAATTAAAGGCTTCACATAACCTTTCGTTTATACAATCGTAATTAACATAAACTGTCCATATTGATTTCGATAATAGGTAGACATTCCATAAGTATGCACTATGGAAATTCAAACAATAGATGAACCAAATTTGAATGGAGGATTGAAAGGGTCAACGAACAACTTAATTAATATAGAAGGTAATATGGAGTTTTCTTTAAAATTTAATAGAAAATATCAAAAGTAATGACAATTTTTTATAACTTTTGTTAGCTAGGACCAAAATTGCTGTAAAAATGAAGAGATCCAACAATTAGAGTAATGCCGAATAGCTAATGCACGGTTTGGGTTTTAGGAAGCGCATACATGAAACTCCTTATTACGGTCCATTGGTTCTATGGAACACACATAAGAAAACATTTGCAATTGAAGCACAAAATCACATAATAATTGGTAGCCCTACAAATCTGAATTTTATTAGATAATTGGTAGCTCTACAAATTTTATTAGGTAGGTAGGATTGCGTATGTCATTTTCATATGTCATTTTATTAAAATTGTCCTTAAGAGAAGATTTCGCCCCATCTATAGATGCAAACGGCTTCTTAGGCGTCTTCCCTCACATTGACAACAGTAGTGTAAGAGCAAGTGCAATATGGGTGCTATATGGGTTGTTAAAGACCATATAACACCCCAAACACGAAATGACCATTTGAATGGGGTTGCTAGAAGGCTCCTAAATTTGGCTGGTATGATAAACCTAGCTAAATCTGTGGCCTTGTCTAGCAACTGCTAAAAATGAAATCCGAGACACGGACGACACAATTTCTACCATTTTTGCGTTAAAATGTAATGGAATTCTGTTGTTTATATTGTTCACTTACTATTCAACATATGACATAATTTCTACTGTATATCACCGTTCATTGTTACTATTCACATCCACTGTTCACTTTTACGTGAATAGTAATTATGCTGTGTCCGTTTACCGATTCCACAAAATGCTAAAAAAACACCAGTTGGAATAGTTTTCTTGTTTTTGCCTGGCAAGCTAAAAGAGCCAAAAAAATTGATGCGACACCTTTTAACAACTCTCCATTGGACTTGTTCTAAGGTGCACTCTAATAGACTACTCTCTAGAAAAACAAATATAATTTTCTCTGACGGCTAAAGCTTGAAGGAAGAAGATGATTATCTAAAAATGTGTTTTTGGTTGATGACTACAAACCTTTATATAGAGATTCAATGTCGATCACTCACCAAGAGTTAACAAACCAATGTAAGACTAAATCGATAATATAGAGTGCAAAATTGGCTTTCAAAAATTTACCAACCAATATGAGACTATCACACAAAGCAAGAGAGAATGAACACATTTTCTTCTCAACAAAGCATACTCAAGTACTTTGAAATACCAAAATACCAAAAGAAGAATTCCAACAAGTCATTCTTTAGATGTTTATATGCGTGATCAAAGTCATATAAAAAAGTCTCACATTCACAACAAACATATGTTAATCAAAGTGTTTCATCACAGATGTTTTTAAAGTATCTATCAAGGTTTTTACCTTTATATTTTGCCTTGAAGCCTGTTTTAAGTTGATCTTTTGTTCTAGAGAGTCCATTAACCATGCGCATGTGTTTAAGGGCAAGTATTCATATCCGTTCTCCTTTGAAAATGCCCGAACAAGCTTGTGTGAATATTTTGGGGTGTTAATATTCTCACTCGAACAAGCTTGTGTGAATATTTTAAGTTAGTGTATCCTAGAGGGGTATGTATGGTATTTAGGTAATAGGACGGGGAGGTTATTGATCTTTAGGGATAAGAATATTAGCACCCATATTTTACTATTAGTTAGTGAAATATTTTGACCCAAAACCAAAAACTATTCGAACATATCTCTACACTATATGATAGCTGAATTTGCTCAATTAATTAAAACACATCCATCACAAAAATTAAAACAAATCCCCCATTTATTAATAATTTAGAAAAACCTCTCTAAAATAATTTAGAGCAACCTTCCTAATGTCCACTTAAATTATATAATTATCCCCCATTTCTCTCATTGAAATTAGAACAAACCATCTTTTATTAAAAATTTAGAAAAACCTCCCTCTTGCTTGAATAACATAATAACCCATATTAAAAAAAAAAGAAGATAAACCTCACCTATATAATTACAATTACCAATTACAATTAAAATCCAAATAAACCATGCTAACTCTCACGGTTTCAAGACTCAAAGACTTTAGAAAAAAACTGATGCGGGCATACTTGTAATATATGAGACTTTAGACTTTAGAAAAAAACCGATCCGGGCCTACTTGTAATATATTATAGCAAAGATGACACGTTGGAAAGTGAAAACAGTGATTTCAGTTTTAGAAAACCAGCGACTTCGTGAAAGCTTCAGCTTTTCACCAACACATTCACCCAATTTCATTCTTTACTTTTCAAGTGTAGAGAGACAGTTTGCAGTTGGTTTTGCGCGACAACAGGGTACACAAAAGCATCAACAACATGATCGTGCAGCCAGACGTTTTGCAAGATTTTTTGCACTGGCGGCCAATCGTAGAGAATATAGTCTCATTTCAGTCGTCCTTTTCATCTAGTATCTTTAGTATCGTTTGATATTCCAACTTGTACTGTAATTCAAGGTCTATTAAAATGGTGAAATGGGCTTATGTTTCTGGCCCAATGCACTATTGTAGTTACAGTTACCAACAAAGTATGCACAGTTATCAATGCACTATTTGTTGCATTAAATAAAAAACAAAAAAAAGACAGTTCCTTGATATATAAAAAGCCTTGGAATGAGCCTTAGCTATTTCCGTACCGGTTCTGGTAATTGACCCCAAAGACGCTATTCAACAGGGCCACTTTGCTAATCAATAGAAATTAGCACAGAATCTGTGAATTCAGAAAGAAAGAACTAACTTCATCTAAGGACTTACAAATAAGATCAAGTTGGGGTAGAATACCAATTAAGAGGGTTTTGACTTGTTTCTATTTGCAATACGCTTGAGATCTTGGACGCCTCTTTTTCTTTCCCTGCAATGCATACAAAAGCATAAATATTATAACATTAAAAAAGCTCAGGTAAAATGAATTCACTTTGAGTCGGACAATGAGTACATATGGTGGAAATAGACAATGCAGTAGAATAGCGGTAACAGCATCAGAGTCAATATGGAGATCGCAATGTAAAATAAGCTTGCATGCTTCTGCAGATAAACATCAGAAACGTCTATTAATGGTTTTCATAATCTTATAAGATTAGTAGGGTTAGGTATAATCTTGGACATCAAACCATGTCAATATCAAAAAGAGAATTTACACAACAGGTGACCTAGGTTATTGTAAAGATGGGAAGTCTCCCTTTCATAACCTAGTTTTATACAGCAAAAAGAAAAGTCCGAGACTAGTAAGGAAACCCATTTCTTTGTACACATTATATGTTATTTTACTTCCTTCAGTCCTAGATCATCTCCATAAGTGGCAGAGCCAGGACTGTGATCCAGGGGGGATAGTGCAAAACAGTTGGGCCTGGCTATATTTTAAAGAGATTATTTGGTTAACATACTGACTTAATATGCATTGTGATCATGTTACTAATGATTCAGGCAGTGTTGAAATGGTCATGATGTTGCTCTGTTAGTACTTAGTACTACTACTTTTTTTGTCATAAGTTCAGGGGGGGCCTACGCTCTACCTGGCCTGCACATAGCTCCGCCACAGATCTCCATACTCTCCTAAACCAACTCCAAGAAAATTACTATGGCAATTGCTTTAAGTATTTGATGCCCTGACCAACCTAGTACCTACTTTTGTCAGTATGAATGTCTCATTTGTAATGGTGCTATGGAATATATTGGGCCAACCAAATCAACCATCTATACAAAGGTTTTTGTGAATCACCTAACTCAAGTAAACCCTACATCAGTACATAAACATTTTTAATCCACTTCGTTACAGGTTTCGGGCAAGAAAACTAAAAAAAATGGAAGTGACATACCTTGCCCCCTCGGGAAAATGGTTTTCGTTTCCCCGTGCAAGTGTGAGCATCACAAAACTGGCGTAAAAACAATTCTGCAATTAAAGAGTATCACAGACTAAAAAAAAGCAACAACATCAACAACAATAGTTATAGTCAATGTAGTAGTAGAATAATTAGCAGCAGCAGTTGTACTATACTATCAGTAGCCAAGGTGATGGTAGATAAAATGATAATTTTCTAATTTGCAGGAAAAATAACCAGAGGATTGATAGCGAGCTACACCGTTACAGAGGTAGCACCATAGTACCCCACTACATGACAAAAATAAAGAACTGAATACGATTACATAATATAAAGACTCAGTCTCATAATAATCCACTCCTCCCGCGCCAAAACCCATCCACAATTGTTCAAAAAAGTTAGTTCAAAAGCAAGATAATCCACTTACACAGAACCAAAAGTAAACAAAATTCTTCATGCCTTCACTAAATTTTTGGACATATCAGCTATGGACAAAGCTTCCTTCTTAGTTAAGGGGTAAGGAACAAGGATACATGATAAACGGGGAACAAGGTTACAAAGAATTATGGATTATAGGAGTTTGGGATTGTCAAAAATGGGGTTTTCCAATCTTCCTCTAGTTTAACAATTTGTCTGTCAGCAAGTTAATCATCTCCATTGGTATAATCATATCAGTATTCCGTTGGAGAAGAGAATGAAGTATAAACTGAAAGAATACAATAAGAATGCCAACTTTTGTTGACAACGAAGGACATGCCAATTTTTGGGGTGAAATATCATGAATGCCAAGTTTTGTTGACAATGAAGAAGGGTACCAATGGTCTAAAAAACGCTAGGCGGTAGTCGGACGGTAGGGGAGTGCCTAGCGCCTAGGCGGGCTAGGGCTGGACGGTTTTATTTAGGCGGTTTTAATTAATTAATTATATATATATATATATATATATATATATATATATATATATATATATATATATATAATGTATAATTATTTAAATATATATGTATAATTAATTTTTTTTTCTTTGGATAGAACAGGTTATTTGATAAGTGGCAAGCCTTAGCTTGATATCAAAGTTGTTGGAATTGAAAAGGCGAAACGAAATGGAAAAATGGGTCACCGTTTTTCTTCTTTCTTTCATCTGTTTCTCTTGGTTGAAGTGATTGTTTTTTATGTAATTGTATTGTATTGTAAACTGCATGAATTGATTGCAATGGGATGAACTACTTTTAATGTAATTGTATTGTATGGTTGAGAGAGCATAATTGGAGAGAGCAGCTGAGAAGAAGAGCAGGAGAGAGAGAGAGAGCAGCTGATCTTGACCTAGCTGGTGAGTGAGAGAGAGAGAGAGGAGGAGAGGAGGAGAGGTTTGTTGAAGAAGAGATTGAGCAGAACCGTTGAGCCCTATTGTTGGTGAGTGAGAGAGAGGCAAATGCCCGATTGTTTGTTTCTAAGCCCTATCGGGCTTTCTAAATTTAATTGGGCTTGTAACAAATTGGACCAAAAAAGCAAACTGGACCTTCTAAACCGTCCAGCCCTGCCTAGGCCGATTAATCCGCCGCCTAGGCCCGATTAAATGGTCCACCGTTTTATCAACCGATTAGAGTGAAATACAGTACGGCTAGGCACCGCCTAGACGGCCGCCTAGGCCGTTTTTAAGAACACTGAAGGGTACTGGTGTAAACACAAGCTATGTGGCAGAATGCACTGCCATCATAGTATGAATTGAAATTTCGGTTGATCGTGGCTGGTTACAGCTATGGATCGAATCCAATTTGACATCAGCAATTAAACCTTTTGGTGGTGATTGTCTACCTTGGTCTATTTAAGTGAGGTGGTCTCGGATCAAGCACAATCTTCAAGGTCGCTTCTTCTCCTCCACATGGAGGGAAGCAAACTTTTCTGCTGATATTGCATCGAAAGGAGCTAAACTGTACGAATGAGAAAGTGAAATTTGTGTAGGTAGGACCCCTCTTCACTCTAGTTTAGATTCTCTCGAGTAAGACACAGAGCTGAAAATGTAACACAATTTGCTTACTTACCAAAAAATAAAGAATACATGAAGAATGAGAGCAAATTTGCTTTTGATTAGAACCTTTATGAATTTCAAGGTTTTGTAAAACAAGTCAAATATGTTGCAAAATATTATTAAGCCCCTTCCTTCACCACTTCAAAAACACAGTGGAACCCTTTACATGTCTACATATTAATATAATTCAACTTCCCTAACACAAAATTAAAATTTCCAGGGGCTAAAATTGATTTCATATAGAGAGGGTATTAGCAGCCGTTTCCAGCTGTTGTTCCTCTCCCAAGGGTAGGTTCTTATGCATTACTCACCCACTCTACTATTAAGGAGATTAATGGAATTAGAGTTGCCGCTTTCATTTCGGAATGTGGGACGAGACTAGCCCGAAGTTGGGAGCCATTTGAGTGGTTAGTCCTTTTCTTGTTGTTAAAAATGATTGAATTGGCAATATAAAAAAAAATAAATAATAAAAAAAAAAACTCTAGTAGAAGAGCCGACTTTTTGTTTGTTCTCTTGTTGAGATAGTCTTCTTGTTAGGTATCATGGTGCTACCCCCATAGTAGGGTAGCTCGCTAGCACTTCTCAATATAATAAAACAAAAAAGGAAAGTTTACCATGAAGGCGGCCAGCTGGAGGACCAGCATTGACAGGGAAACAATTATCAGCAAGGCTCTGCAGCAATAGAACGGAATATAAATGGATGATAATCATTGGAGTTGATTGCATAAGTGATATAGTGGTCAGAGACAACCTCGCAAAGATGATGATTCCTTGCAGCGGCCGCAGGATTGCATTTAGCTTTACGCAATTTGGAATCCATTACAAGGTCACAATGCAAAGCCCCGCATAAATCTGCCAAGCAATTGCTCTGACTCTGGATAGAAAAAGAATTTTTCATGTGAGTGTCTATGTAAAATGATAGTGTTCACGCTTCAAGAGTCAATAGACGAAGTTATAAGATGTTATGAAAATGTTTCAAAGGTAACACTGCAACCAAGAGCAGGAAGAAATGTGAGACGAGAAGCCCTGAACTGGTCTCACTTTTATAAATACATAGTAAGGCCATTGTTTGTAGTTAAAAACAGATTTCCACTTGATGCGATAACTTGTCTGGACAATGCAAAGTGAAAATGCAAATAGGATACTCAAAAGCATACTGTTAAAGTCTAAATTAATTTCAAGTAACCCCCTAACTTTCAACTACACCTCTCAATAATCGTGTCCCAAATGATCTGTTCATAATGCTCCGCCTCTAAGAGGAGACCACACCCACTAGCATCAGCAAGGCTCACAAAATCAACCGCTCTCCCCACCAAAAAGAGTTTACTTTAGGGCATGATAATTCTTAACGACCTGGAATAGACAGCTTTGAAACAAAAAATTCCCTTAGGATAACTATGTTTGGATAAGTAGTCCTCAACAAGAAAACAGTGTCAAAACTGAAGTGAGGCCGGAACAGCACACAACGCCTACGATAAAGCCCTTCTAAGGACCCAGAGCATTCTCTTTAGAAACAAGAAAAGCAGATACGCAGTCCACCTACCTAAGACCCCAAAACGCCAAGTTGAACACTTAACTGGATCGAGAAAGAAGTAGAAGAAATGCAGCTTTAATACATACCCTCTGTCCCAAAACCCACCCTTTAGGCTAAGTCCAATTGTGCGACAAAACACCAAATATCACGGAAATTCTGATCCAATGGTGCATCAAAACGCTAACCCGCCAATGCTATCGGTATAAGTTTACCTATCTATAGCGCCAGTTTTAACGAGATAGCGTGAAGTCTACACGCCAGTATGAGTGGCGGGTAGAAGAAATCTAAGCCACACGCCACTGTGTGGCGAGTAGAATTTTTTTTAAATCTTTTTTCCCACACGCCTTTGAGAATGGTGGCTGGAGAGTGGAGAGTCCAAAAAAAACAAAATTCCTTCCTATATGCCATTGGTACTGGCGGCTGTAAAAAAACCATTGGTTTTGGAAACGCTAACCTGCTATCACTATCCACTGCACTATTGTGGTTTGGTGGGATAGCACACCAAACCATTGGACTTAGCCTTACAGTTTAGTCGACCTCGCACAGTAGACCAAGGAACCCTTCCCTTACCTATCACCAATTACGACTTTGCAATAAGTTACTTATCTACGTTGATATTGTATCGGGTAGTCTAATATAGACTAAGAAGCCTTCAGAGATTCTGGATTACATCTATTGATGATCACAACAAAACTTGTGTCAAGGTCTTCTGGGAAAGCACCACACCGATGATGGGCTTTGAACCTGGGGCGGTTAATAGGGTACAAATTTTGATACGTGGTATGTTGTGACCTGGATTACTTGTAAAAAGCCTTTGTCTCCTACAATATTAATACATGGGAGTGGGTGACAGATTATTAGGACTCTTCTCAAAATGACCATCTCCAATATTGATACTTTGGAGATGATTATTAGGACTCTTCTCAAAGTGATGATTATTCAAGTACAACTGAAGATGTTTGAGTGGGTGACAGATTTTGTGAAGTGTTTGAAGATGAGTATGCCCAATATCTTGCAAAGCAAAGATCAGATTATTTTGTCTGATTATTTTATTTTGGGTCTTCTTATTGGCGAGTATGCATTAATTTTTCCTATTTAAGTGAATCATGTTTAGCAGGAGAGTTGTGTTTTCCTAGAGAGAGGCTCTGGCTTTCTCCCACTATAAAACACTTGAGAGATCTCTTACAACACCCTTTTTTCTTTCTTCTTAATGCAAGTTTATGAAGGTTTTTCTGTTCTTATCCTAAACCTTCGTCTCCCCTTGCTCTTTTTAGTTTCTCTTCGTAAAAACCTTGCCTTCAAAGCATGGACCTTTACGAATTTGAGAACCCAATCTGTTCTTCTGTAGGGACAACACATCAAGTAGCATCAGTGAATGTTATTGCAGCTCAAGGTGCGTGCTTGAATGACACTTGTGCCTCTACCAAAGTCTCCTTTGCAGATGAAGTAAGTGGGGGTCAGCCACAACAACTTAATCTTCCAGAAAATCAAGCTTGAAGAAGTTAAAAATATAGCTCAAGATCTGTGGGGGATTGGAAAATAGTCACTTGGAAAGGGGTTCTTCATGATACGCCTGGTATGTGAAGAAGACTTGAGAAATATCTGGGGAGGTGGGCCATGGAAATTTGGAGACCAAGTTCTATGCCTTTCAAAATGAACCCCTGACTTTGATCCAGCTCTCCAGCGAGCTTCCACAGTGCTGGTTGGATCAAGTTCCCCAAGATAGGCCAGCAATACTGGGACTATGAGATACTAATGTCTATGGGCAAAGTTCTTGGGTCTCCAGTGGGGGTGGACAGACATACTCTGAACAGGGAGTTTGGCTTCTATGCTTCCATACTGAATTACTGATTGAGATCGATCTTTCCAAACCTATTCCACAACAGTTCCTAGTAGAAGAGGAAGACAGTAAATCTTTTTTCCAAGATGTGGAAGCTGTCAAACTACCCACATTGCAAAAATGGTCGGGCATCTTATGGCTGAATGCACAGATATGAGAAGAAATACCATTTAGAAAGGGGACTCTGAAAGCAGGAAGACTGCAACCAAGGTCTCTGAACATTTTCCTGGTAGAAACACTGGCAAAGAAGCTGTAGTCACAGAACAACGCGAAGAAGAAGAAGGAAAAAAAAAGAGAGGAACAAAAAGAGAAACAAGAATGTGGATAAACAAGAATCAATCAGTGGCCCAAAAGACTCCCAATGCGTGGAAATCAACAACCCAGCTACTGAAGTTGGTGAGATCTTCCACAACACAGCCTCTGGGTTGGTGGAAAACAATGCCAGGGCTTCACAAGTTAACCAATCTCCAATGGTGCCTATCATAGTTGAGAAAACTCCTATGGCTACTACAATAGTTCAGAGAGTTAACGACACCGATTCTTGCGGGTGGTATGCCTAGACTTGGTCTGGTTTCAAGGCTACTGTAGCAGTTGTTATTAAAGACAACCATTGGAATCTGCTTAATTTAGTCTCTGAATTGTTCAATAGACTAGGTATAGACCTCTCGAGGCTACATCAACCTAGCGGGGAAGATTTAAGGATCTAGAAACCAGAAACAGATAGCACCTTCTCAATTCAATCTGCATTTGGAACAGTCAGAAAAAATAACAAGAACTCCTGGCACAAGAAGATCTTGGATACACACATTCACCCTTGTGCTTCTAGTCTAGCCTGGAAACTACTTCAAAAAACAGTTCCAACTGACGACAGAATCATGAAATCTGGAATCAAGCTAGTTTCTAGATGCCACTTCTGTCACCACGAAGAGGAGTCGGTACAACACATACTTTGGGATTACTCCAAAACTGAAGAACTTTGGGTTTGGGCAGCTGGTATGTTTGAGCTGAATCCCATAGAGCTCAACTTCATGCCACTACTAGGCCTTTCCAAAGGCAGATTCTCTATTCTTCAAGATCTTTGGAATGCTGCTGTAATCCATCTCATGGTAACAATCTGGAAAACTCAAAACAAAAGCCACTTTGAAATAAACCAATATGTTTAAGCTATATGAAGAGAAATATCTTGAGGGCATTCGAGTGTCAAGCTGGTTATCTAAGGTGAGGATGCACAATGGCGTCCTGGACCTAAGAATTCTAGGAAGACTTGAAGTGACGAGAAAGAGAGCACCACCACAATACATACAAGAGGTCCACTGGATTCCACCCATGGGTTCTGTCATCAAATGCAATACTGATTGGTCAATCGTTGGAGTTCGTAGTAGAGGGGGAGCAGGTATCGTTTGCAAGGATAAGGATCTAGCAGTAATGGGAGTCCTAGCAGTTGGACTAGGAAAGTGACCTCATTCCAGGCCGAGTGCATAGCCAAAGATATGAAATGGAGTAGATTATGGATCGAAGCAAACCATATGCCTCAGTCAAGGTTTTTACCGGGAATGCTATACCATGGACCCTTAGAGCTAGATGGAAGCACGCCACTAAGAATCTACAAGAATGGAAGCTGACACACATCAGTAGGGAAGACAACTTTGGAGCGGATTCTGGAGCCAGAATGGGATCCTCAATGCTAAGGCACTTCAACATGGAGTATAAGCAGACCAGACTTTGTACAACACATAGAAAGTCGTTTTAGGACTTACTATGGGTTCAAATAAATCATGTTGTAATGTAATGTCTCACACATCCATTCATTTATAATAAAATTCATTTTTCTGAGCTGGAAACAAAAAATCAACCTCGAATTTCTGAACAAACAATCTTAGGGGAAGAGAACTACGTCCACAAGCTTCTCCCCCTCCAAAAGGGCTCCTACTATGCATTCATCCTGTGTAATAGCTTCCTGGACTAAAAATCAGTGATGTAAAGTGTCTTGGTTGTTTGTGGAATGTACCATTACAAGAAGCAAAATAGGTACCAAAGTTCTGAGATATTCACTGCTTTAGAACTAACCTTGAATGTCCCAACATGTTTATCTCGTTTTGTAGAACAAGCACCAAAGTGCAAATGGAACTACTTAAGCACTAGGTGAATACCTTGTTCATAACTTGCGAGAAAAACCTCCTAAACACGATTCAAAATTTTTTTGCACGCAAGGAATTTTATTATAAATGAATGGATGTGTGAGACATTACATTACAACATGATTTATTTGAACCCATAAGTCCTAAAACGACTTTCTATGTGTTGTACAAAGTCTGGTCTGCTTGTACTCCATGTTGAAGTGCCTTAGCATTGAGGATCCCATTCTGGCCCCAGAATCCACTCCAAAGTTGTCCTCCCTCCTAATAGACGTCCCTACTAGGACTTTTCTTTAATTGTTTTTTTTTTCTTTTAACTACCAATGTTCTAAAAAATGCTAGACGGTAGTCGGGTGGTGGGAGAGCACATAGCGCCTAGGTCTTCTAGGGCGCCTAGGTCTTCTAGGCAGCGCCTAGATGGGCTATGCGGTAGGCGGTTTTTTTTCATATATATTTATAGTCTACACACCCATACTACAAGAAATGAAGAAATCAAACATTTGCCATAGTTCAAAAAATAAACACAAACAAGAGTACAAATTACAAAAAGGCGTAACAGTTGAAAAAGATGGCAAGTGATCTGCTCAAGTTGAATTGGGTGACCAAAGAGCGACTTCATATAAAAACACTTTATCTTTCTTATAGTAGCACATAATTTACATTGGCCTTTAATCTTTTAAACTAGTTCATATATTAAACCTTCATGGGCTTTTTATTTTCAACATTTAGTCATTTTTCGGGAAAAAAAAAAAGAGTGCCCGCCTAGACTGCCTAGCCCACTTTTGGAACCGATTTGGGCCTAGGCTAGTCGGTTGGGCACTGCCTAGCGCCTAGAGACCGCTTAGGCCGATTTTTAGAACACTGTTAAATACCCACGTCACATATCAGAAAAGCCCAGTTAGATTGTTAGGGTTTCTAGGGTAAAGAAGGTAATTTAATTACATAGAGAGTTGTAGCTGGGGCAGGGAATCGGGTCGGTTGACCTGAAACCCGACCTGACGGAAACCCGTTTACCCTGGGTTCGGATATGTATCTCGGGTTTGGGCTATAGATGTTGTAACCGATCGGGGGTTCGGATTCGGTTTAACCTAAAAATAAAGAAAACCCGATTATATATCTGAATTGATGTCGTTGTTTTGTATTAATCTAAGGGCTAAAGTTGTAAATGCCATTTATGAATTTTTTAAGGCATCCTTGTCTCTTTCCCACAATCCCACGCCAACCCATTCTCTTTTCCCCCACCTTAATTATTTCATCTTCTTCTCCAAGTGACACATTATTTCCATTAATATCCCGAAGAAAGGTGGACTCAAAGAATTTTACATCATCAGATATTGATAGGGGGTTTAAAGAAAGATATTCTCCTTGTTCTTATAAATCTTCCAGTCTCTCTACTGTTCCTATATTAGATATGAAGAAAGATGTGCAATGGAAATTGTTCCAATGATTATCTTTAGCGTGTGGGTTCTACTTTTTCAGATTGAATTTTTGATTTAGGTTGTTTTACAGTCTTGTGTTGTGATTTAACCTTAAAGAATTGGGGGCTTGGTGGAGATTGCTTAGGGATTTTAGTTCGACTTGGTTACCCGACCAACCTGACATTCATTCGGTTTCGAATTCGGTATGGAAATTGGTACCCGAGTCGGGTTTGGATTTGGATTCGGATATGCAAAAAAAATGATCGGGTCCAATATGGGTTTCTGCATATCCGCCCCGAACTTGACCCGTTCCCTCTAGTTGTAGCCTCCATTCAGTTAACTATTTGTTTTTGAGAAGAATTATTATTGAACAGAAATTTTGATACTTGAATGAAAATAATGGACTGTTATTAATTATTTTTCATAACGATTGATGCTCCACACTTTGTTTACAACATATTCTACTTTCCGAATATTATCTTTCCATATTTAAAACATTTTTATTAGACATCTATAAACCACTGAATTTTTTAAGTATAATGAAAATTGGAAGGTTATTAAAATTGATGGCTCACCTACAATATGCCACAGGAATATCACTAGATGATTCCTGAATCCAAATGCTTTTACATTATCTACTCAGTAATCCCATAGGAAATCAAGAATAGCTTATGTATTTTCTTTATCGTAGCCTAAATATTTTCTTTATCAGGGAAGTTACCAAATGATGTACAATTCCAGGTAGGGACAAAACTCACTTGCCACTGAAATCTGAATATATAGTTCATGCTCCATTTTCTATTCATGCAATTTTTTTTCCATCCAACAGGAATATATAAACAGAAGGGTATTAAGAACTATTTACTATCTTATTTCTACATAGACCGCCTGTCAAACACACTCCATCAGTCTATATATCATAGATTATCAGGCTATTCTAGACATGATATTCTACAATTTCTTATACGAAAATCCAGGGTACATATCCTACTTATTTCTACTAGCTTATGTTACTTGACGTATTATGTATATCCTTCCAATCATTGCAATTTTCTTTACTTCAAAGAAGTAGCTGCCTTTCTAAATTTTATCCTAGGCTTATAATTCCTTGCTTGCAACGAGGTTTTATTCTTATTAATCAGAATGAAATGTTAACACTAAACCTAGTGAGAGAGATGTCTTCTGCTAACACTAATCCTAGTGAGAGAGATGTCATCTTATATAAAGGAAAATGGCACTCAGAGAGCTGTATATGTGAACTGCAACTTCTTGAAACCAAAATTTTAGAGCTAAATGTCAAAAAAGCAAATAAAAGAAAAAAAGAAAAAGAAAAAAGCAAATGCAAGAAAATTAAATAGGGTGTATAGAGTCCCACGCACAGCATTCAGCAAATTGTAATGCCTATTATCAAAATGCTGGTCGAGAAACTTCTCTGCACGGAAGCTTTTCTTACAGTATCCACACTGCCACTCATTTACATCCATATGAACTTTGTGCTGCTCCTGATCTCTGAACATATCATTGTCAGCATGAAGCCGGCAGTTAATTGGAAATTGATACTTATCCTGCTCCACAAAGGGCATCAGATACTGCACCAAAGGTTGATACACAAGTAAATTAGTTTACACTTTTACGGAAGGACAAGAAGTCAAGAAGTACTACAGGTGGCTACTTTTACTTCCACAATGTTGTACTTTGTCGTTACCTCATCGACAGCTTTCCAGGCTGCCCTACTTCTCTCTCGGGAACAATGTACTTCATGGACACGTTCTTGCTCTTGTTTAAGAGTTCTGAAAGTTAAACCATTACAAGCATTAAAGTATTAAAGATAAGGATGTTTTAACGATGAACAGTAGGGAAAACAACAAAAGAAATACTCACATTTGAAGGAATAGCTACATTAAGAGACCATATACAGTGAAGTCCGTCACAAGGACCACCATTTGGTCCTTTTTCAAATTGTGTAAGGGTCTCTATAGGGCCTCTAGGAAGTATAAATTCAAACTAAGAGAGTTCCCTATTTGATTTTGAATTTGTTTCTTAATTTGCTTACGAGACTTGCGGAATCTTATTAGAGAGTTGCTCTTGGGTTAGTCAAGGATTTTTGTACCATAGACCAATTGGTGTTGGAGAGTTCCTTTTAATCTGATGTAGAACGTCTTGCCATGCATTATCTTAAACCAAGAAGATAGGTAAGAAAACACAGAAGAAATTAATTTATACTTTCTATCAAACTTTAATGTTGATGGGTTTCTATTTTTTATTTCAGCAAGTAAATTTCTATTTTTGAACTTAGGAAAGCAAGTTTCAAAGTTCTGAGTTTTTCTCCTTTCTAGAAATCTAGTTTCTCTTAGGATACTTACTCTAGTTTCTCCGTTTCGTACTTGGTTACACTGCTCCATCTCTCAGGACGAATATACATCACCCCCTTAACCACTATATCCACCTTCTGAAATGTCTAACCAAGTACCTAACAATGTTGTTTTTTCATTAAGTCAAACCCCATAATATGACAAAGAACACACGACTCATGCGGAACTTATATCATTATGAAGAATGACCTCTAAAAACCTAAGAGTGAGTAAGCTCCTTCATCAACCGAAGGAAAACTCTAAAAAGAGTAAGACATATATAGACGTAGATGTAGATGGATTAAATTTCATAATTGAATTCTTTTTTGTTTTGTCAAACAATTCTTCTTTATCCTTTCTTTTTATTTTTGAAGATAAAAATTGGATCCTTTATAACAATAACCATTTTTTGTTTAAATAAAAACTCTAACCATTCTACTCCTCATTTTCTGCTACTTGCCAACCCAAGAATGATATGGATGAGCATTACACAAGCCTAGAGAAAGACCAATAAGCAAGAACCTGGCATCAACACAGGAGAATGATTCAAAATGAATATCTTCCTTCACAAAAAGTTGTTGATAGAGAAGACACAATTGAAGGAGACAAAGATTAATTGGCTAGGAAAATCATGGATGGGAATAATACGATCATGGTTGGGAAGCCCAAAAGTAAGATGAAAGTAAAATGATGTAGAGGAGAATCTCCCACTCTTCCAATAAAGTGAATAAACCAAATCTGTCTATCACTGCCCGAACCTATAGGCAGAACTTCATCAAAGTTTGGCGTGTGTGGTAGCTACTCTCCCAGTCTCCCTGACAGGTAATGAGATAGATGTGACCAAGTCCCTAGAAAGATTGACATTGCTCATCCTCATGAATTCGCAATTCAGAATTTCCTTAATTATTTATATGCAAGAAAGTCTTGATTAAAAGTTCGACTTAGAATGTCTATGTACATACACCAGAATGCTACTACGTATATAGCACAGGTTTTTGAGGACCTTGTTGTATGTTATAGGTGATTTCTATTTAATTCATTAAAAAACCAAATAAATAAATAAATACTGATAAAAGACAAACAAATTAATGCATTTGATAAAAGTGTTCTTAATATGTGCACAGAAGGGTAGTGAAAAAAGTCCAATCTATCTGACTGACATCTGACAGAATAAATCGTTCGAATCCTTTAGAAAATATTTTTTTAAATCCAATACCCATTAGTTAGATAATGAGATTCAAAAAATCTAAAGAACTACACATACCTTCCTGCGACAGTCTCCTCAACGTCCTGTGCAAAACATCATCAAATGGCATGTGCATTAGAGTGAATCAACAGAAAAATGTCGATCTTCTGTGGCTAATGCATATACTGATAGTCTGATAGTTTACCTCTTCAAGAAAAGAATCAAAGCAATAAACGTAGAATATACTAAGAGACAATGTCAAGGGACAAGTTGAGATATAGGAAACATTAGTTATTAGGGGAATGGTAAATGAGAACTACAAGGAATTACATCTAAACCACTAAGGGGTGCTTGTTGGGAAAATATTCTCCAGAATACAATGGAAGAGGAAGCTCTACTTTTACACATTATCCAAAAATAAAAAATTGCCTTTTCCAGGAGTAAGTCCCACCAATCCAAGCACAACTTATGTATTTACTTGTTTGATTTTCACATTGATAAAGAAGGGTTCTATCAATACCGATATTGAGATACTAGGATGAATGAGAGCACAGTAGATATAAAGAAAACCGATTCACCCTTCTTATGTAAAGCACAATGGATTCTTTTATCAGGACATCTACATCCTTTCCTTTCAAAATTTCCAGTACTGAATACAGTTTCTTCTGTCAGCTGAGACTTGCTTTTCTTCATATACGCCACCACGCTGTGTATGAGAACAAGCCAGATTGCTTCAGTTAACCTGGAGAGGGGAGACAACGACCATTTGAAGAACAACATGAGCAAGGATTGGTGGCTATTCTGACATGAAGGCTAAGATAGTGATCCATCTTCTTCTTGAATGGGTATTCTTAGGACTTCACGGTGATCAGATTCAGTAGCGAGAGGGGAGGGTGCACGATAACAGAGAGATGCATGCTTTCAATCAGATCATTAATAATAATGAGTCCGAAGACTGTCAGCTAAATATTCGATGTTCACTGGCTCGGCAATCAAGGATAACATGAAAATGAGCCAGATAGATCCATTGTTGGCAACCTTAAACTGGGTAGATAACAAGGGGAACTGTACACAGGTTGTGTTGGGATCCTTTTCAACCATCAAATGATCCTATTAATTGGCAACAACATTCAAGGAGGCCGCTTCCATTTTAATATAGTTGTTGGAATATAATGTGATTCAAGAGATCAGAAATCAGTAGAATGAAGCTTTAGCATTCGGCATGGCTGGTAATGTGCTATATAGTAAGTTGAAAAGAGTGGGAGACCTCTTTTCCAAGGTTTGTTGGAAGGACTGAGGAACATCTTGTTGAAGATCTTCTGCAATCTCTGCTATAATGACATCTCTAACATACAATACTGTAAAAAGTCATCATTCACCTGAAAAACTGCCTCAGTTCCTAGTACCATTTTGAAGTAGGCTATAATCGTACCACTCTGCTTAATGATAGACTAAAAACATTTCTACTTCTTCTGTATAATTGAATAATGAAAGTATTTTGTTACTCTATTCCCCATTGCATACCACTCACAATCAAACTTCTGCTTAAGTCCCATAGTCTTCTGCTCTTGCAAGCCGTCCAATTACACAAGATTTCCAAAACCATGTGCAAGATGGACTTTGCCATAGACTTTGACCATGTTAAGTAGTCATTCCTTGGGTATGTGTTGCGAAGGATGAAATTTAGGGTAAATAGAGAAAATGGGTCAAAACTTGTCTTACCTATCCAAAAAAACTCGTGTTTCGAGGGTAAAGTTTCCTACTTCGCATGGCTTATCAACCTGATTTTTAAAAGGCATATAAGGAATAAGACAGGGTACACTTTCTCTCCCTCCTGTTTCATCACTGTAACAGAAACACTCACCAAACCCATGTAAGTTGCAAACATTGAGGTTTAAACCAACTTGCATGGAACTAGGAAGGTCGCCATATTTTGCATGTATGTTTCAAATATTTCAAAAACCTAATATTTGGTACAGGAGTGGAGGAAACCTATATTTATCCTAATT
The DNA here is from genome assembly GCF_015680905.1 of Coptis chinensis. Taxonomy (NCBI): domain Eukaryota; kingdom Viridiplantae; phylum Streptophyta; class Magnoliopsida; order Ranunculales; family Ranunculaceae; genus Coptis; species Coptis chinensis. Next base: position 61,063,631 of record NC_141461.1, on the reverse strand, counting down.
TAGGCGTGTTTAGACTGGGCAGCCTTCCTTCTAGAATCTAGATCTCTTGGTCTTCCTCTTGAGGCAACATACTAGAATACATCCGTGTGACACTCATGGTCATAGAGAAGTTTAACTTGAGATTTACTACATGGAAAGAAATATTTTTTCTGAAGGGGAAGGATTGCTACTGTAGTCAAGAGTAAGTTTTCTAAACTTCCTATACACTTTTCTCCTTACTATCCCTATTATTGTTGCAAAGAAAAAGGGGTTCTTGCTAAAGGGGATCCTAAAGGTTTCTTGAATAGTACTAGATATATTCAGCATGGCGATACTTTTTTTTTTTTTTTTTACCAAAGTGCTTAGGAAGATAACAGTAAGGATGGTGGAGGACAGAGGTGGGGAGTTGGCCGCTTTTAAGTGTCTGCCCATGGGAAGAAATGGCTACTTGTCATCAACATTTCACCAATGACTGTTTTTATCCTTGGAGCTTTCCCTGGAGAAAGCCCGAGCATTGAAGAATCTGCTAGTGTCGTTGGAGATGGCTCCGGGATTGATAATTAGCTTGGTCAAATTAAAAGTATATGTTGCAGAGTGGAGAATATTCATGAGATTGCAATTGGGCTACGGTGTGAAGTGGATCAATTTGCTTCTACGTAGTTGGGATTACCTTTGAAGGCACAGGAAAAATTAAAGAATAGATGGATGAAGTAGGCATTAGAAAAAAATAAAAATAATAACATTGTAAACAAAACAAATAATAACAATTTTAAAGAATAGATGGATGAAGTAGGCATTAGAAAAAAATAAAAATAATAACATTGTAAACAAAACAAATAATAACAATTTTTATAAGTGTACCGGATATCTTTGCAAAATAGATAAAGAGGCTTGGCCGGACTGCAGTACTAAAGAGAAGGAGATGTAGAGAAGAGTAGTGCCGATGGACCATCCCATCTTCTTGTCTTGCTATCGCGCCTTAAACTCAGTAATAATAAATAAGTCAGTAGTACTCTGTAGTCTGTACACCCCACTTCGATCCAAAGATCTAAATTCCTGGAAACATATGTCGAAATGCCAAGTTGTTTCGATATTTCTATATTTTTACCAGTGTTCTAAAAAACTGTTTTGGTAGATAAATCGGGGATCCGATTAGAAGGTCCCAGGGCAGCTGATTAATCGGTCTGCACGGCGAAATAAGGAAGAATTGGAAAAAAAGGTCAAAAAACAGGGGAGACGATTTCAGATCCGGCGATTAAACACCCATTTCCTCTTACCTTTTAAATCACACTCTCAACACTCTTTAACTCTTTCAATTCAATTCCAACTTTCCTCTTAACCTTTCAATTCAACCCTTTTTCTTAGTTGTGCTGGTTGTGAATATTAATTTACTCGTGAGTTGTGATAGGATTCTTAACTCATCAATTTGATGAAAAACCATAAGTAATCTTTTGATTATTGGAGATAAACCACCTAATTGATCCTTTTTTGATTGGAGATCAAACCACCTAAACTTTCTTATTAAATTGATCGATGAAAACAGAATTACATCTTACTTCTTTTATAAGCAACTAAATTAACTTCTAATCAAAATAGAAGTCTATTAGTAACTAGAGTACTACTTAGTATAAGTTTCCTAACATTCTCTCGCCCTTCAAACACTGAGTAATGAGTAGGCGAGTAATAGCACGATTATTCTGCTTGAATAGGCCACCGTGTAATAGTCAGTTACCAAGTCAAGTGGTAGAATTGGTGGAAGATGTGAATCTGGTGAGATATGAATGCCTAACTTAATTTTGAAGGATGTGAGACATGGAAGACTGGATGGATTCAACAACCAGAAGAAATATCCAACTTGTACGCAACAGGACCAATGCCTAAAAGGACCATAAAACCTTGGTGAAAGCTTCCAAAATGTTTGAGAAGCTATTGTAACTTGAGTACTTGACGGTAAGGTTGCAATCCGAGAAAGACCCAATCACCAACCACAAAATAACACTCGGTGCGTTTCAAATCAGCATAAAACTTCATTAGACTTTGAACCTTTTGCAAATGATCTTTTAGAATTTTTTAAGTATGATCACGATCACGTAATGCGATATCAACAACATGGACAATTGTGGTATTAGGAAGATATGCAGACACTAATGGCAATCCTTATACCAGAAAGGATACAATGACAAATAAGAATATGGCCCAAATAAGCAACTTAAGGTTGACCAAAAGAACACTTGGATTCCTTGACAAATAACTTGTGGCTCTGCAGGATACCAAGAACAACATAAAGATGTCGAACATGATCGGATAGGGAAGAACTGTAAACCAGAATGTCGTTAAAGAAAACAAAAAAACAAATATGCGCAAATAGGGACGAAAAATATCATTCATCAAACTCTAGAACGTAGCCGGTGCATTTGATAGGCCAAAAAGCATAACGAGAAATTCATAGTGACCATCATGAGTGCGAAACACCGTTTTAGGAATATCAGTTCCACGTACATGAATTTGCCAAAACCCAGAACGAAGATCCAATTTAGTAAAAATTTTAGCACCATGCAATTCATCAAGTAGCTCATCAACCACGGGAATTGGAAATCTGTCTTTAACCGTTTGTAGGTTAAGGGAACGATAATCAATACACATGTGCCACGAGCCATCTTTTTTTCGAACCAACAAAACATGAGATGAATATGGACTACAACTAGGGCGAGTAAGACAAGCAACAAGTAGTTCGTGAACAACGTGTTCAATCTCAGACTTTTGAAAGTGTGGATAGCAATAAGGCCGCACATTAACAGGAATGGAACGGGCAATAGTGGAATATGATGATCATGACAACGTTGTGGTGCCAACCCAGTTGGTGAGCTAAACACATCCGTAAAGTGAGAGAGAACTATACCAATTGCCGAAGGGATATGAACTGTAGAAGAATTTGATGGTAGAGATAGCTGAAATAGGACACCATGTCGCTCGCAGTTGATTAATTGTCAAGAAGCATCAAAGAAAGAGAGTTATCTCCAACCAAAGTAAACTCGTGAGCATCCTTGGTAAACTTCATAATGAAATTAGTAAAATCCCAAGAAATCATCCCCAAGGAACTGAGCCATTAAGCACCAAAAACCACATCACACCCACTCACAGCCAAAAGGAAAAAAAATCAATAGAGAAAGAACAACCTTGCAAAGTGATTGAAACATTATTACACTTGCCAGCACTAGTTAAAAATCCGCTGTCGGCAACCATAACACGAATAGAGTTATCACGTTCAATAGAGCAGCCACAATGTTTAAGCAGTGATGGGTGAACAAAATTGAGAGTAGAACTAGAATCAATAAGAACAGTCTTTAGAATAATGTCTCTTTTTACTACACAAAATTAATTTTTTCATCTTTTAACAGAATATATGTACTTCCAAGTTTCTCTGGCTTCTTTAGTTCTCTTCAATAACATATAACAAAAGAATTGAAAGGAAATAGCTACCCGCTCAGAGCTTAAAACCCCGTAGTTAGGACGTTATGCATATAAAACAAAAGAAGAATAACCATCTTATGCTACAGGGACAGACAAAATTACTGTTCAAATGACGCTTGAGATTGTTATTTCTCAACGATTGAGATATTAAACAAACTGTAACTATGAAACTGAAAAGACTTGAAAGGCATTGCATAGCTTACCAACACTTCTACAGGCATTTCCTGGCTCCTTCTAACATTAGATTAGTGCTTGAATGTGCGTAAGGCCACGTTCAGTAACTTCAGTTGTACATTTAATGCTGGCAATATCAACTGGTAATTCCAGGACGACACCACCTCTATAGTCCAAAAGCAACTCTTTGAACATAATCAGGACGTCTCTTGCTTGGCATTCTAAGAAGCCCTGTGATTTGCAGTTCCATAACTGCCCTACAAAATCGTGCTTGAACCAAAGCATTGTTGACTTCTTCAGGCTCGTTTGCTAGCTTCCGTTTTTTAGGTGATGGTGAATGCAGTTTGCGCTTGACACTAGTACTTGAGCGAAAGATTGTCGATTTAAAAGATTGAAACCAGTCGTGCAGATTGATAAGATCACCATGCTCTTGAGCCAATGTATACATAATTGACGTATCGTGCATGGAAGGCAACAGGACACTTCCATTCTTAGTGCAGCAACTACAATGGAGATAATTGTGGGATTTGAGAAGATCAACTTGAATCATTTTCCTTGGATCTCCAATTAAAGCGGATTGCAAGACGTCAACATGTTTGAAACAGACAATTTCATGGAATGGTGCGGACTCAATCGGTGTTAGATAGCCCCTAATCATACACTCGAGCAACACAGCAGCTTTCTCATTCACTTTACTTCTGTCCCTTTCCTTATTCATGTGGCATCTAGATGCAGGGCTCTTGGATGTGCCTGTTTCATCACATTGCAAATTATTGCTATCATCCTCAATTTTTAACATTGACTGCAACTCTTTCACTTTTCCATGTATGTCAGCTATTTCTTCAGAGTGCTTTCCCCAAACCTGAAGCAACTGAAACAGGGATGTTACTGGAAGATCCTTAACCTTGCGTATAACCTGAAAAATCAAACCTCCCTTTCCCCGGGCAGAATATTCTCCATCAGGCAAACAATGGTTAATGGAGGAAGGTTTTATAGGAGCTTTACCTAACTTATGGTTAGGAGAAGCCCTTGAGCTGTATAAAGATGGATCGAGTGCCTCACACAAAATGTCCAGAAATTGAATATTTTGAAACTTTGCAGCTTCATATAAGCACACAAGTACGGAGCACCAGTTCTTCCTCAACTTCTTCATTTCAATTAATCCAGAAGCCAAACTCTCAGCAGTCACTGGAGTTGCTTTCTTACTAGTTTGACATGATGGAAGACCGAAAGCATAATCAAGCATTGACGCCGGCAACTTTTCAATCCCCAAACCCTGAGAATCTTCATCCACCAAGACTTTGCATAAAAAACTCAAAGGTTCCATCACAAAATGTTTAGCGCAAGCAATCTTTAAAGCCCTAATGAAAGACGTCACAGTTCCGTCCTGCCTCAGAAAGTAGTTCCGCAAGAAAACTGCCACCTTATATCCAATATCAAATCCACAGTGTGAACGTAACACAACAGCCTCAGCTACCGCATACAACTTATCAGCTGGAGATCCTAAAGCAAACTTACAAGGCTGCAAACGACACAACGCATTTGCACGAAGCAGACTCCTTGGGGCATCCACCGTCGTCGCAACTCCCATCACTAAAACTATAGGAACCTTGATAACCCACTCACTCAACAACAAAACAAAATCCGACAACACATTTCCATTACATCTCTCCATATCATCAACAATCACAACCAATGGCTTATCATAATTCTCCGCCTCACTATACCACGACCCTAACACCGTCATATCGGAAACATCATTATCCACGCCAACTAACTGTCGTAACAAACTAGTAACACAACCCCCAATCCCATTCTTAACATTAAAATCCAACGACGAAAGATTAACAACATGGCACCCTTGTAATTTCAAATGCAAATTTAACTCCTTAAAAGTAAGTAAATCATCAACAAACTCGACATTTTTTGTCAAAACTAGACCCGTAAAAATTTTTCCATGCAAACCAATATTAACAACATCGCGAACCCAATTATATATCTCGGTAAATACATTAATATTAATGTCTCTTAATACATTTTTAATAGTAAAATGAACGTTTGACCAAACAAAGTCAAATGCCTCGACACGTAATTGTTGATAGTAGTCTAGTGGTAAATCTAAATCAATTTTTCTTCTGGTTTTAACAGATTGTTTTTTAGGTAAGGCCTTGTGGAGGATAAAGAAAGGCTGGAGATTATTTTCAGAGGGAGTTTGGGATGGCGTCATTATTTAAGATATATAGTGGGAGAATGGTTTTCTTCTGTGTGATTTGGTGTGGAGAATGTAGGGAAAATGTGTTATTGGAAGCGGGAGAGGTGTGATTTTCCCGCCATGTAAATTTTATAAACTGGGCCGGTCCGTTATTTTGAAAAGCCCAACCCACTACAAGCCTCTAAATGGCCCATGTAGCTTTTTACGCTGAAACTCGTTGGAAAAAATAGTGGCAACGTGATTAGAAACAATGCAACTGGTATCAAAAAATGTTGACAAAATTTCTAGGGTTTTATTCAAACCCCGATTTGTTCTCTATCAAAGAACCTCATTGGTTCAAATTTCTACTCTTTCAGGTACATTTTTTTTTTCAATCATACTTTTATCTGATGCCCAACTTCGACATGATTTTTATGCAACGTTAAAAACAGGTACTAGTTATAGTCAAACTCGATTATTACCGGACGCCCAACATGTAGTGTCACTATCTATGAAGACGATGATGAATATGTCTAGGGCTTCTTACACTACTGAAGCTACTAATAAACCACCTCGAAACGGCCCAACAGGTTTTTATTATTATTTTTTCTCTTTGGCGTGTTTTTTTAATGTTAGTGATTGCTAATATGTGTAACTTTGTGTAGAGGAAGTGAAAGAAATATATGACAAAATGATTAAGTCAATTGAAGGGGAAATAGTGCCACCGAGCAAAGAAGAAGAAGAACGAGCTGCGGTTGAAACTAAAAAGAATAAAGGGAAAATTGTGCTACCCAGGAGGAAAATTAAAGGACAAACTGCTCCTCCTAATACATTGTTATGGTCACTTGTTGAAAAATGTGCTAATCTAGATGACATTGTGCTTTTGTTTGATATGTTACAGAATTTAAGGAGATTTGTGAGTTTAACAACAAACTTTAAACATTGTTTGATTACTTCTTTTGTTTCTTGTATTGGAATCGTTATTGTGTTTTGTTTTGTTTTGTTTTTGTAGAGGTTGTCGAATCTCCGAATCCATGATAATTTTAATTGCACTCTCTGCTTAAAAATTGCAGAGGCGTGTGCGCGAGTAGGAGCCATTGACTATGGTATGATTCTTTCTTGTGTCGATTTTTATCTTATTGCAAGCACCCTATATTGTTGATTTATTTCTCAAAGAAAGTGTATAGGAATTAGGAATACCCATGTTTTTTTATGCTTGTTACTAGGACATGGTAGTCGTCTTTAGGATGAAGACAGATTCATCGGTAACTGATGTTGAATCTGTAGCATGACATGATACTAACTTAGTAACTTTAACTTAGTTTACGCACAACTTTAGTTTTATCGTGAAAGACATAAATAAAAAACAACCAAACAAACTTGGTCAGATGACGTATATGTGGTTACTTACATTTTAGAAAATGGGTTTCAGACAAACATTTGGCATCCGTTTCCTCACCTTTAGGTACCAACCATTGTTAGTTCATCATTTAGAATTCCTTACCAATATCAGATTGCCACAGACTTCTAATGATTGATTGGGTTTTCAGGCACTCATGGTTGTGTGGTTAATTATCTCAGTGAAAGTGTGCGTGACTGTGGCAGTGTGACTTTACTATATTTAATTTATCATGACTTTATGGAGCATCATGTATCGTTTATTGTAACACATGTTTGTTAAAATTCATGTCTAACCCATGTATAGGCCGGTGTTTAGGGTCTAATCTGATTGTGAAAATTGTAAAACTTCATGACATGTGTGAAATTCTCCTCTTATGTTTGATCATGTAAGAATGTAACATTAGTTGAGTCAATAGTTTTTTTCTAAAGTAACAAGCTTTTCGATTGTCTATATAGGTAAGAAGGCATTATGGGAGCATAACAAGTATGGCTTGACTCCAAGTGTTAGCTCTGCTAATTATTTATTGGTAATTAAGTTCTTTGTTTAAGGTTTTGTCTTGCCTTACTACTTGTTGCTATTATTATTTGTTATAGATTAAGTTGACCTCTTCATTGTGCCCATTTATTTATATATGGATTGTTTTGGTTTATGGGATGCAGTTGTATGCAAAAGAGAGCAATGACACCAAACTCATGGTTGAAGTCATGCAACTTCTGAAAAGGAACCATTTACCGCTGCAACCTGGTACTGCAGACATCATCTTCAGGTACTGTGCTTGATGTCTTTATGTCTTACTATTGTTTCTTTACTGTAACAGAACCAGAATGTAAATTTATCTCAGTCATCGGGTCTTTTCTAGTATTCTCTCAATCTTATGAAGTATTTGGTGGTCTTTGGTTTTTGTTTTATTTTTTATTTTCTAAATAATTATATTTGAAAAGCTGACAATTATAACCTTTTGTCCTCGCAGCACTTGTTACAATGTAGATGACTGGGAGTTGATCTCAAAGTACGCAAATAAATTTCTTAAAGCCGGAGTTAAGTTGCGCCGGACTACGTTTGGAACTTGGATGAAATTTTCTGCCAAAAGAGGTATCTACGAGACTACAACTTTGTTACTTTTCTTTTCTTAATCTGTTATTATCTTAGTAGGAACTAGATGCTAAGGAATGGAAAGAAGATAATAACTGTTCTATCACTTCTATGATTTTCGAAGATGCACTTGAAAATGGGCAATATACATAAAAATCTATTTCGAAAGGGTTAATTCCCTCCAAAGGAATTAGCGTATGTGATTATGTTCCAAGTTAATCTAGCTATGCCTAATGTATATAATTTCTTTGAGTTGGTTTCTTGGATTTCATTTATTGCTTTATTTTTTTTTTTTTTTGTTTTTTTTTTTTTTGTGACAAACGTTATACACTTATATTGCTTCCTTTTATGCTTGCTCTATTTTTTTTTTCCTAAATGTGTATCTGCTTTCTGTAAGCAAGGATTAAATTTCTAGGATAACCATGTATGTGTCTAGTTTTAGATTGGTTGAACCATATTTGAAGAGCTTAATCTATGTTCTTCAGGGCCTTGTAGTCTGTCACTCCTTATTTTATTTCCCTAGTATAAGTGGGAGACAAATATGCTTAAGAGTGATGGAAGAGTCGGGAAAACGCAAATGGCGGGCCTTTTGTTTTTTATATTTTTTTGTTTTTGTTTATAAGAAAAACAACTTATTTACTAAATATTTTGTATGTGCCGAAATTTAAGTTCTTAGCTAGTGGATACTGTAGTGTTGGCGAAGTGGTTATGAAGATATGGGGAGGAAGAGGAGCATTTGTGGCAGAGGGTGGTGGTGGACAATTACAGAGAAGGGGTTGCTAAGTGGCTTGTCAAGGATCCTATGAATCCGTATAATTGGAGGGGTATTGGGATGCTTTTGTCAAAGGTGTAACATTTACACCTGGTATCGGTGATTCAATGTCCTTTTGGGAAGATACATGGGAAGGGCAAGATCCATTGAACTTGAGATTTCCCGATACTGGTCGACTATTTATTAAAAAAAAACTAAGGTGTCGGAGTATATGGAGAGGGAGGGGAGTATTTTGGTGAAGTGGGTAGGAGGAATTGGGACAAAGATGTGATTGCTGTAGAAGATTCCCTTATTGGGGCATACTCTGCTACCATTTTGTATTATGAGATTGGAAACCTTGATAAATGAATGTTTTCAGGAATATATGGTCCATCTAATAAGAGCGATCTTAAGGATCTTTGGGAAGAGTTAGATAACGTTCGAGCTTACTCCGTGTTGGCTTCGTGGTGTCTTGCAGGGGATTTTAATATGATAGGGTTTTCTAAAGAGAAGAGTGGTGGATGCGCCATTAACTCGGGTATGAGGAGATTTTCTGACTTTGTTAATCGGCACGATTTGGTGGATCTGCCGTTTGTTGGGGGTAATTTTACTTGGTCAAACCACAAAGTGGACCCTATACTTGTTTGTCTTGACAGGTTTCTCATTGATACTGGATGGGAGGATAAGGCCCCGAACTTGATCCAAACCATACACTCTGCTCCTACTTCTAACCATCGACCCATCACTTTGGAGTGTAGAAAATCTTCTAAGAGATCCTCTCCTTTTCGGTTTGAGTTAATGTGGCTGTTTGAATCGTCTTTTGAAGAGTTGGTGAAAACTTGGTGGGGTGAAGGAGTGTTTGAAGGACAGCCTAGTTTCGTTGTCGCATAAAAATTGAAGTTTGTTAAATCTAAAATCGAAGTGTGGAGCAAGGAAGTCTTTGGGAGTGTGGAGACACGAAAAAAGAATTCTCTTCAAGAACTTAAGGAATTGGACACCGTGGAGGAGGAGCGTAATCTAACAGAAGCTGAAAGGGACATGAGGGAGGTGGTTAAAAGAGAGTTAGAGAGAGCGATCTTGATGGAAGAGATAGTGTGGAAGCAAAGATCAAGGGATAAGGAGATCCAAGAAGGAGACCAGAATACGAAGTATTTCCACAGCCTCGCAAATGCTAGGAGAAGAGTTAATTCGATTTCCAAGTTGAACATAGGGGGTGCTATGGTTGATGATGAAGAGGTAATTTGTAATGAGACTGAATTTTTATACAGAATTGTACAAAGAGCTTATGAGATACAGATCTCAACTTCACAATCTCGAAGTTAATCAAATTTCGGTGGAAGATAAGGAGTGTTTGGAGCAACCGCTTCAGGAGGAGGAGATTTTTGGAGCTCTGAATTCGATGGAAGGAGACCGTGCTCCGGACCCTGATGGGTTTCCTATTGAATTTTTTAAAAAGTTTTGGACTACTATTAAAAGAGATTTTTTAGAGATGGTGAGAGATTTTCAAATGAACTGTTTTTTGGAGCATAGTTTGAACCATACTTTTCTCACTCTTATTCCTAAGGTGCATGGGGCAGTGGACATGGGGGATTATAGGCCTATTAGTCTTGTGGGAACTGCTTATAAAATTATTTCCAAGGCTCTTTCTTTGAGCTTAAAAAAGGTTCTTAACTCGCTTATCTCGCAGGAACAAGGAGCGTTTATTTTTGATAGACAAATCTTTGACGGTGTTCTAATTGCTTATGAAGCCATTGATGATAGGATTCGTTCTTGGACGCCTGAGATTGTATGTAAGGTGGACATATCTAAAGCCTATGATAATGTGAGTTGGTCCTTTTTAGATTATATGTTGAGGCGGATGGGTTTTGGAGAGGTTTGGAGAAGTTGGATCTGTAAGTGCGTTTTGTCTGCATCTTTTTCTGTCTTAGTGAACGTGTCTCCCACGGGGTGGTTTAAGAGTTCTAGGGGTTTAAGGCAGGGTGATCCTTTATCTCCCTTCTTTTTTCTTATTGTGGTGGAAGCTTTGATTCGGATTATTCGAAGAGCCAATGAGTGGGGTGTTTTGTCGGGGTTTTCCATGGGGAGACACAATATTAAGATCACCCATTTACAATTTGCAGATGACACAATCATCTTTTTGGGCAATGAGGGGATTCAAGTTAGATACCTTAGAGGTCTTCTTGCTTGTTTTGAGGTGGTATCAGGCTTGAGGATCAACATTGCTAAGAGCACAGTGTATTGTGTAGGAGGGAGTAATAGTGCAGTTCAGCTTGCTAGTGTCTTGGGGTGCTCTCTTGGTGTTCTTTCGGCGTCTTACTTGGGTCTTCTTTTGGGCGCTGCGAATAGGTGTGTTTCTATTTGGGACCCAGTAGAGAGATATGAGCGCAAGTTGGCTTCTTGGAGCGGTTGTTACCTCTCGAAAGGGGGTAGAGTGGTCCTCATTAAGAGCTCCTTGTCTAGTCTACCCATTTATTTCATGTCGCTCTTTCGAGCACCAGTGAGTGCTACTAAGCGGTTAGATAAGATTTCAAGAGATTTTTTATGGGGTGATTCCGAGGAGGCACATCACTACCATCTTGTTAGTTGGAATAGGGTGTGTACTTCTAAGGATCAAGGTGATATTGGTATAAAGAAGACTTGGTTTATGAATCGTGCCGTTTTGAGTAAGTGGTTATGGAGGTTCGGTATTGAGAGTGAGAGACTGTGGAGGAGAATTATTGTCTCCAGGTATGGTTTGAGTCCCTTTGGGTGGGAGAGCCGTGATGTGACGATCCCCTATGGGTGTGGAGTGTGGAAAGGGATTATGAAAGAAGAAGAGGACTATAGGAAGAATATCTCATATAAAGTCAACAAAGGGGATAGAGTCAGATTTTGGGAGGATGTTTGGAATGGGGATAGAGCCTTGAGTAGGGATTTTGGGAACTTCTATGCCATGTCAGACAGGAAGAATCAGCCAGTTAGGGATTTTATTGTTATGATAGATGGTACTGCCTCATGGAACATTAATCTCAAACATACGTTCAGTGACTGGGAGATTGATGATTTGGCTACCTTGATGGCGAGATTAGGGTCTCAGCCTAATATCACTCTCGAAGATGATCAACAGGTTTGGGCCCATGATGCCAAATGTATATTTACTGTTAGATCTTGGTATTCAGGCCTCCTTGCTGCCTCACCTAACCAACCTCATATCCTATCATACCTTGTTTATCATTGGAGTTTCATTTGGAGGGCTAAAATTTCGTCTAGGGTTTATTTCTTCACTTGGTGTTCGGTTTTGGGTAGAATTTTAACCATTGACAATCTTTGGAAAAGGAAAATGATTATTGTTAATTTCTGCCCTTTTTGTTATGATTCAGGAGAATCCGTTGCTCATACTCTTATCCTTTGCTCTTTTTCTTATGCCATTTGGAACTATTTTATTCAATCTGGTTCAATCTCTTGGGTGTGTCCTCGATCTGTTTGTAATCTTTTGATGATGTGGTCTAGTCTATGGTCCCCCACCCGTACTAAGAGAAAGTTGTGGAATATCATTCCCTTTGCGATACTATGGGGTATATGGTTGGAAAGAAACCGGAGACATTTCGAGGATAGAAGCCTTGACATTGCACATTTGATTCTTCACATCAAAAGATTGCTTTTCCTTTGGTGTAAGTGGCGGAAGGAGTTCAAGGAGATACCATTCGGGTCATTTGCTTTTTCTTGGGAGGATATCATTCGAGATGTCTAATCACTGTTGTTTTTATGCTTTTCCTTCTTGTTGTCTTTTATTTTACGGTTCTTAGTAGGATATCTCATCCTATATTGTAATTATCTTTTATATAATTTATATATATATATTGATCATTTACCTCTTCAAAAAAAAAAAAGCAATATGAAATAGTCATTGAAAGGTAGTATCCATACCATTAAGAGTCGAAGACATTGAATCTACCTCTTTTACACCCCTGCAAAAGAATGGTGCAACTACTACATCCTAGTGAATTCATAAAAATAGGTACTTCAAAAGTTTTTGGCATTTCTCAAAGTAACTAATCAATTCATTAACAAACAATAGAAAAATCGCACTTACACAAACACGAGATGAACTTAAATTCAAAATAGGAAACACTTACAAGGACATCAAAATGCTAACCGCAGATCAACTGGAAACCCACTAGAGATGAGATTTTCTAACATGCTTTCACAGATCAAACATAAAAAGACAGCATTGTTTTTTGAACAATTAGGCAGAAGTAAGAAAGATTCAAATTTGAAACAAAATCTTACCCATTAATTATAAATTAGAACTGTTATGAGCATAACCTTGGCAAATCAAGCGATCAAATATAATGGGGTGTAGAAATTCTAGAAAAAGAAAGAAAATAAATTGAAATTTGAAGTGAAATTGCACATCAAAATAATGGAATTCTACATACATGTAAGAGATACAATCAAAAGCCCATTTCAATTAACTACACAAAACAACCAAATCAAAGACACCAAATCTTAAAACACAATAATTATCAACTAAACTCAATTCATTAAAACAATAAAGAAAATGAAATATGCAAAAAATTGAAAAAAACTTACCTCAGAATGCAAGGAAAAGGAGAGTGACGAAGAACGAAGAAAGGGATGAGGAAATCCCCAAATCTGGACCATAAATCACATTGAATTGAAAGAGGGAGAGAAGCAAATGGTTTGGTCTAGGATTGATCGACGCAAGCAAATGGAGTGGGCAAATTTCAATCGATTTTCCTCTGGCAAAATATATCCAGCCCCCAGATGGATATATTTTTCCCGCATGAAGCGAGAAAACTTGGTCGTGTGAGTGTTTTGCCGGCAAATTTGTTTTCTTTTTGCCAGTCTCATATTTAGCAACAAGCAGCGGCAAATGGCTTTTAAGTGGGAAAATATTGTTTTGCCAGTGGGAAAATCAGTTATCAAGCAGGCCCTTAGCTTCTTGAAGTCTTGTAAGGTGCTGATGCATCTTGTTGGCAGAAGCTTCAACAATGGATGTTATTATGATTGATAAAACAAACACCTAAAACTAGGGTTTATACCTTCAAACTAGAAGAACTATTCTCAAAGAATTAATATTCAATAATAATCAATCTAACAATTAAGGCCTAGATCCCTTTATATAATAAACTATGTTCCTAATTCTAATTGGAAATCAAAATAGAAACCTCACTAATTAACCTAGATTTAATGCAAAATAGGAAACCAATGGTATGAACCTATTACTAATTTAATAATATAAGCATATACTAATTCAGTATTCATGCTCATGCATCAGGTGCAGGATTTATTTATTTTATTTTTAATTTTTGGTCAAGGAAATGATTGCATATCACGTGGAATGTGGCCCAATGTGGTTTTGCTGTCCCCGGGAACAAATATTTTGTGTTTGTTCATAATTTTGTACTTTTAGAAAAGACACTCATAAAAGTATTTAGATCCCATCGCAAAAACCTTATACGGTATACATAAGATGAATGTAAACACTCGTCCTGGATCAAGTTAGGGAGGAATAACCACGTAGAGTAGTGAGCACTGGAAAGATTATAGAAATTGAGGGATACCCCCTTTGGGAGTTTCATCTTTTGATGGGGGTTTGTTGGTGGGCACGACCTTCTATGCTCCTTGTTAGGTACTGCTTCATTTTCTTTCCTTTTTCGTTTTCTTTCTTGTTTTGATTTTGTAATGCTGGAAGGATAGAATTGCTACTGAGCAAGTTGTGAAGTGTTTTTGGCAAGTAATATAATTGGAGAATGTGAAAAAGCTGAACTGATAAGTTGTTAATGCATTCTAGTTCAAGACTTCTGAATTGTTTCAGAGGTTTTACCAAACATTTAAATTAGATTACTTACCAGTTGATATCTCATCCTACACAACCTTATTGATAGCTCTTAATTACTTACAAAACATCTCCACATTACCAAAAAAATGAAAAGATGCAGAAATTGATGGAGGACTGGAGGAGTAAGATGTTTTTGAAGCATATGTCATTTTGAAATTGTTTACTATTTCCTCAATTGTATGGACACTGGTATAGATCTTGGAGTCTGACTCAGCTTTAGAGTGTGGTTTTTTTTTTTGGCTAAATTCGAATAGCAGGACTACTGGCCAGTGTGGCTCACGTTTTGATTAATTTACAAAAAAAAGGATTATGTAGGTTTACACAAGCATGAATTGTGTCGTAGAGTTACAAATTATTTTGATGACTTTTTATCATTTTTTTATACTTTTTAGGACTCTGGTTGGTCACCTCTCTTTGTTTGTAGAATGATGGATATCCAATTTGGAACTATCTCTATTTTTCAGGAGATGTCAAGTCGATTTGGAAAATTGAGAACTTGAGATCAAAGGCTATGGAGAAGCATAATCTTGATACTGGATTTTCGTGTGCCAAGGTACATCTAATCTTCGCACTATGATTGTTGTACCTATGCGTTTCTAATATGTCACACAGTACATAAGATCCATCTCCTCTCGATTTAATCGAAGGTCCGTACCCAGAAGAGCGATTTCACATTACAAATGACTTGATCAATGGAGGAAGACTTGTCTCCAAAATTCTTCACTTTCTTTCCTTCCAAATGCTCCAAAGCAGGAAGATGTAATTTCCAAATTTACATGTATATTTACCTACTGAAAGAAACAGTATGAATCAGAGCTTTCTTTACTGTTTGATGTATCTCATGTTATTTGTCTCTCTTCTGTTTTTGGTTATCAGGGTTTTCTACTTGAAGGCAAGCCTGAGAGTGCAGCGGCCATCATTCATGTCCTTAATGAGGTTGCTATAATTTTGCTTTTATTCGTAATATGTGAGAATAATTTAGGAGATTTCTGGGGAAAAAAAAAGGAAAGGAATAGACTGATAATTAGGTAAGACTCTGTCTTAATTTACTATCCAAGAGGGAAGATAATGTTCAGGACTTGGGAATTTCTAATCTTCAGTTAGTGCTTATTCGTCTTATTAATATTTATCTATTGTTTGTGTCAATAACAGAAGCTACGTGATGAGAAGAGAACAGGTATTACACTTGAGCTTCAGAGGCTAGTCAGTGAGTGGCCTTCGGAGGTCACCAAGCAACAAAAGGAAGAAGACAGAAAGGTATATATATTAGTACTATACACGGTTTAGGTTTAGATCAAACATGATTTTCTTGACTGCAAGATTTAAGACGAAAAGTACTTGATTATAAAGAAAAGGCATCAAATGACATTTTCTCCTAAAAATATTGAACTTGTGGCTGCCAAGTAGTAGTAGTACCAACACATGACTAACAAATATAGTGAATTCCATTTTTCTCATTCCCCAGAGTTTAGCTAGTTCCTTGACTAGAGATATCCCTGCTATGGTGACTGGCTTATTAAACATGGGTTTGGAGGTAGCAGTAAATCTGGATGATCTAAACAAGAACGAAGCCATTACATTCTAGTGATAAAAGTTTGATGCAGTATTTCTGTGAGCAATGCCTGGATGAAGTTGGAGCTGTTGCTGAACGAAGTAATAGTATCTTGCACTGTTATAGTTCCCAACCCAAGGGCATTTATTTAGCACTTCTTCAGGATGTTAAATTGACAACTCCTGTTGTATACATTTAGTCGTATCAGGCTTGATAATTAATGTCCTAACTGTCACATTTGCTAGTTTGATTACCTAATGAGTAATTAATCATAGAATGCTATGCATTTCCTGCGGTTGAATGTAAAATTGATTTTTCGTGATGCAACCATTGGTACTGAAACGTGAGAAATGTCTCGTACTTCGGAAAAATGATGTTATTTGCCGCAAGACATTTTTTTAGCTGCATAACTGTGTTTATGATGTTAGATTTGAGTGACCGTTCATGGTTGACTGGTTGTTGCATGTTTAGAGGACCATTTTGTTAGTACAGCTCTCGTACATCCTGTTGAATGCCAGTCTCCTGCGGCACTCAACTCATCAGTTTCAGGGAATTTACAAAGGCTGGATTTGTTACCTCATACATGCAGCCTCATCAGCCTAATCCATTAGCTCAATTCCTGAGCCGTAATTTACTGAATATTTTTCGTAAATAATCAACGAACGTCCAACAAATATTTTTATAACCAATGCAACGGTATGTTAATATAAATAATTCACAACCTCGCCATTCGTCAGCCTTGTGGAGTGATCAAATTCTTTGGGACAAATATAGTGATGAAATCCGTGTGAGCAAAACTATCTCGTTTATTATTGAACTCCTGTATCAGAAAACTAACTGGTTATGCTCTCAGTAAATAACTGTAAGAGGAATTTGTATTTCACTATATTGCTCCAGGAAAAGAGTCCCAGATTATAATGTTAGAACTTACATTCCACAATTCTATACAAGCCTACGGCACTAGGTTTCAGTACCAATGGATACTTAATCAATATATACACAAAATAAATGGAATACACCCTGAGCTGCAAGGTCAAATTTCCTAAACGTTAGGAAAAAGAAGATGGTAAGACTTTTTTGTACACTTGGAAGACGCTTCTGCAGCTAAAATACCAAAGCTTAACAGCAGAAGAATCGGAATGAACTTGTGTCAGCAAAGGAACTATGGCAAATTGGGCATCAACATAGTGGGCCTGTGCTCACAGTTATTGTTAGAATTCCTTTACACTTTTAATCCTTCTGAGACTTTTTGGGTTTTGGCCAATGGTTTTGATGACAAGTGTCCCAAGCCTACAATGGTAGCAGGATCTACAAGACGACCAGATAAATTCTGCACCGGCTCTTTTTGGTATGTGAATATCTTGGAACTGAAAGTGACATCTGGAGGATCAAAGGCAGGATCCATGTAATGTGGCGAACCCAATGGCAAGGCAAGTGATCCATCCTGGTGTGCTGGAGGAAACTTCTCACTCTTGCTCTTTGCATTTGCACGTGTGATTCGACGAAGCCTCTGTGAAAGAAAATAGACGGTGAAAAATTTACAAGGTCTGCATGAATTGCATTTAAGTCTGAAATTTTTTATGGCAGCTGAAAGAACAAATTGACAAAAAAAAGTTCGACGTAAAGATGGATACAGATGTGCAACTAAAAGCAAGAATTGAAGTGCTACCAAATACTTGTAATCAGAAATAAATGCAATCGGAAAGCTATGGAAGGTGCAAAACAATAATAGAAGTGGAACCAGTATCAGCAAGTTCACTGAATGCCAAGAAAAGGAAACAAACAGAATGGCTAAAGATCTTGACAGAGCTGGGATAATTAACTGGATAAGAACTGATCAACACCAAGGAAGAGTTGAGCACCTTCAGCCGAAGAATAGCCAAGGAAGGGCCCAAAAAAGAAGCCCCAATCTCTACCTCACTCCCACAGACATACAAACACAAACAGAACTGAAAAAGAAAAGAAAAGAAAAAAGAACAGTTGAAGAAGCAGCTTATCTGGCATACATCATGATTAGCTCGGCTCTCGGCATTGGCTTCTGGAGCAGGAATCCGAACAATACCTTTTCCACCACCAGCTCTCAGTCTAAACAGACAACTTTGATTTAGGTTCAAAAAGGACAAAACATAGAACAGATGCACACTATGTGAAGACTTTGAAAGGCTTGAGCATGCCTAACTAAAATTGGGTTGGGGGTTAAAAATGTAATGCAGACATTACCAGTAAAAAGGCAAATGTACCAAGCAAAAAAAAGGCAAATTGAAATTAACAGGACATAGCTGAGTGAAGAAAAAGAGTCGGAAATATTAAGATCCCAATAGTTAAAGTGAACATAAGAGCAAAACAATTGGAAATATTCAGACCGTAACCGTTAAAATGAACATTATAGCAAACACCACATCAATTAAGACTCCAAAGTTGAACTTGAACCAAATGTGCTATTCAGAATCTGTCTGAGATAACTTTACGCACTAAGAGATAAGATCTTTTGGTCTTTGCGACGTGGTAATTCTGTCAATATAGTAGCAGGCATCCTGAGCATCATCAACGCATTTCTAAATTTTGTTGTGACACCTCAACATTTTTTGTGGATAAAAACGGTTAAAAACGAGTCAAGTACCAACGCAAAATCCAAAAATTTCTTGTTTTGATTTCGCACGGCACAAGTTGTCTCGTCCAGACATTTATAAACGGCAAAAGTTGTCCCGTCCATCATTTCCCTCCATTTCTATGGCGCCAAACCATTTTCGCACCCATCGTTTCTCTCTATTTTCTACGCTATATATCAGATCAATCACAGGTGAAGCATCCATATATTTTTTCATTTCTTCATCTCCTCTCATCAGTCATAAATTTTTTATATTTTGTCATGGGTTATAGTAGTCATAATAATAGCAATTGGTGCGAAAGAGTAAGTGAACTAATTTTCGACGACGATGATGAAAATGCCGCAATCGTTCAACAAATGCAAAGTGATGCAGTTGTAGTGGCATCAATAATTCCGGCTTTCAACTCTTTATCTGTACCAAAATGGGTGGATCTGTTGATGGTAGAGAATACACTAACCGCGATTGTGTTGGTGCGCATGAACAGTTGGTGGCTGATTATTTTGCTGCTAGACTAACTTATAAAGCAGGTAAGTTTCGTATGAGAAGACCACTTTTTAACAGTATATTAGAAGTTGTTACTAATTTTGATCCATATTTTAAGTCTTCTTGTAATGCTCTTGGTTTGCATGGGGTTTCGGGTTTGGTAAAAATGGCAGCTGCAATACAAATACTTGCTTATGGTTGTCCAGCTGATTTAATGGATCATTGGATAAAACTTGCTGAGAGTAGGGCCCGAGAATCACTTCATCATTTCTGCAATGCAGTTGTCAACTGTTTTGAAGAACAATACCTGAGAAGCCCAACGGAAAAAGATGTAACACGCTTGCTTGCAGTAGGTGAAGAACGCGGTTGGCTATGTATGTTGGGTAGTTTAGACTGTATGCATTGGGTATAGAAAAATTGTCCAACTGCGTGGCATGGAACTCATTTGGGTCATGCTAGAAAAGCGATTGTGATTTTGGAAACAGTTGTAGACCAGGAGCTATGGTTTTGGCACACATACTTTGGAATGGCTAGTTGGATCGTGTAATGATCTTAATGTGTTAGATAATTCTCATTTATTTGATAATTTAGTCAGAGGAACAGCTCCAGCTTGTGTTTATCAAGTTAATAACAATCCTTACAACATGGGTTACTACCTTGCTGATGGAATATATCGACCATGGGCTAAACTGATTCAAACAATCTCATCTCCTGCTACTCCCATGGATACTAACTTTGCAAAAGTGCAAGAAGTAGCTCGTAAAGATGTGGAACATGGTTTTGGTGTTTTACAGGCTAGATTTGCAATTGTTAGCTGGCCTACTCGTCAGTGGGACAGAGGAGCTCTATCTCGTATAATGAAGACATGTATTCATTGAGATTGTTGAGAATGAACATAATGTACAACTTCCAAAGTGGAAACCACCTTCAGATGAACGGTTGCGGCATGAAGTTAAGATGCAGAGTAATGACCATCTGTTTGTGCAAAACATTGTAGCTAGGACATTAAGTATTCGTTGTGGAGCTACTAATCAACAATTGAAAAATGATCTAGTTGAACATCATTGGGCACGTTATGGTGCACGCCATAACCAAATGAACAACTAATAAGTTTGTTTAAGTTTGATTTGTCTTAGTTGAATTTTCTGTTAACTGTGTTTTTTAAGTGTGCTTTATGTATTTTCTGTTAAGTGTACTTTCATCAAGTTTGTTTTGTTTAAATAAGATTGTGATTTGTTGAATAAGATTTGTACATACTTGAAATTAAAAACGTTACAACATACTTGAAATTAAAAATGTTACAACATACTTAAAATTAAAAACGTTACAACATACTTGGAATTAAAAGTGTTATAACTAAAAATCATCATCATCTTCATATTATTCATTTTCATCCCTCAGAAATGGATTGGGAGAGCGTGCTCGCCTACCACAAGACTGACTAACACTGTTTGTTGATCCAGAAGTAGAAAAAGACCCAAACTGTTGAGAAGGATGGGTTGGAATGTATGGACTAGGAGGTTGGAATGTATGGAGTAGAAGAGGTTGGATAATTAGGAACAGAAGGAGCAGCACGAATACCTTGTTCTTGTTCAACCCACTTACGATAGATAGCTGCTTCCTTAGCTTCCCAAAATGTTAGTTGAATACCGTTAAACTTGCTTAGATCAAGCATCATGATATCTTGTTCTTTCTGTGCTTCAAGCTTCAATATTTCGTCTTCTTTTTTCCTTTTTCATTGAGAGGAACATTTGTCATTTTAGCTCTATTTGTTCTTGCAGATATTTTGTAGTTGTAAGTTGATTGTCTCTGACCTCCTCCAGAGTTTGTGCCATTTGGTACGCAACTTCATCAGCATCTCTTTTCTTAAACTTTCTTCCCTTTGGCCGTTTTTCTGATCCGGGCACTTCTCTCGATGGTTGACTTTCTGCATCTAACGAAATATTGTCTATTATAATATTGTTAGCGGTTGATCCACCACTGATGCCACCACTAACATCACTACTAGAAGTGGTTCTCTGCTTTTTTGAACTACTATCACTTCTAGCTTGATAGAAGTGATTCCATTTTGGACTTAAAATTAAAATCTAATAACAATTCTCAAATTTAAATGGTTCCTTTGGAACAGTTAAAAAAAATAGTACGAGCTCGTGACATTGTATCATCAGCATTAGTACCACTAGCATTCACTCTCAATTGTTGATCATAATAACCTTGAAATAAACTTACCGCATGTTGATGATGTGAAAACGCGTTTGAACTAATCCACCAATTCGTGGATGCCCTACATAACCAAGCTGGATCATACGCTTGTTCATTTCATCAGCAATTTTCTAAAAAAAACATGTCTATTTTGGCCCGTTCCAACAACTGCATCTTCTGAAATAAAAATCTAACTATGACATAAAATTTCATCTTCTATAACTGTGAATTTTTTTGAACAACCTTGAATATAGGTATGTTGGTTGTTTTCTTGGCTTTGGTTTTTACTATTTCTACCACCAATATTTCCTCTACCTCTAGACCTTTGTGAAGACATTTTGTGATTTTGGTGAAGAATAAAAGAAGAAATAAAAGATGAAGTGAAGTGGTGAAAAATGAGTTAAGCAAATATGCAATATATATAGGCCCAGTCCAACGGAACTAAATATAGCCGTTAATTCCAACGGTACAAAATCGAGCCGTTTGAATTTTTTATAAAAAAAAAAGAAAAAAATGCTGGACGGCAAAACTTGTCCCGTCCCACTCTTGGACGGGACAACTTGTCCCGTGCGAGTCATTTCTATATTTCCGACGAATTTGGTTTCGGATTTGATAATTGTTAAAATGAAAACGATGTTTTGACAGTGCATTGGTAACGAAAATTGCCAAATAAATTGTTAACTGTCACATTAGAAATCAATTATAGCAGCGCGTTGATGATGCTTTTAGTCAAAATAATCAAGAAAACACCAGTAGGTGCAGGCCAGCTTGGTTGGTAAAGTTTGTCCGAGTTGTTACCTTCGATGCATTTTTCTCCTTCTTGGAGGGTGTGCTGTCACGTCTTATCCGCTCCTGATTAGTATGGGTCAGTCCTGATCTTAGACGGACTGTCTGCATACGGATATGAGAGAGAAATATTTTTTTAGTTAGTAGGGTCTACAACTCCATTTTAATAAATAAATAAAAAATAAAACAAAACAAAAATCAGAAAAAGAATATTGAAAAAAGAAACCCACGTATTTCACAGCTCATTCTCCTCATTCAACACTTCGTTTTCCACCCTTTATTCTCCAATTGTAATTTACTCTCTTCTCTTTTGTACTCCAATCTTCATAAAACCCCACAAATCAAATTGAAGTTGCTTCTTTCTTCTTTGAATCATAATATTTGAGAAGTTAATGGTGTAATAATTGTTGTCTAAGGAATTTGTGAGAGGATAGAACATTATGGCAGGCAAGGCGATGACGACTTCACCGCGTATAATCGACACATAACTTTTTGCTTCTTGGCTAGTGTTGGTGAGTTTTTAGCCTCTTTTGAAATGGGGATTGAATTTCGAAAAAAATTGTTTTTAGTTTCTGAGAACTTTTGTTGATTTATGCTATGAATATATGTTAGATGTGGTTTAATTGGATTTAGAACTAGCTAGAGTTTTTGAGTTGGTTGTGATTTTGGGGATTTAAGTTAAATTGACACGTGCATCGTAAGACAAGATAACTAGAATCTAAGACATTATAAGTAGCCTCCTCAGGTCAATATAGAAAATGGTTTTTGTGTTCATTAAGTAGTTAGATTCAAATTTCAAGTAAGAGTTCAAGAAACACGACATGTGCATCCTATGACAAGATAACTAGACTCTAAGACATTATGCGTATCAACACATAATTTTTGGTACTGTGTGTTATTTTTCATTATGGAATTTAGCTCAAATGGTAGAGCGCTTGAGAACGCTAGTGGATCTCCACTACATCTTAAGAGATGGTGGTTCGAGTCCACCAATATCCATTAGTGCTAGTGGGTTGCTGTGGATGCAATGTGTTGATTGTGATCCTATGATAAGCATCAAGTTTTGCGTCATATTGCATGTTTATTGCGGGATGGTAGTAGGATTGCATGTTTCTTTGCTTTCTAATATTAATTTTTTTTCTTGAGTTGTTTCGAACTTCTAAGTAGAAAATATTACACTGTTAACAAGTGTTTTCCATATGTTTGTTGTGGCAAGGTTAATAGTTGATATTCAATTTTACTTTTTTGTTGTAGTGATTATGTGACTTACAAATAAGTTTTGTTATATGGTTCAATAATTGATACTAAGTTTTGGTTTCAAGTTGGTGTTTTAGGATTAGTGGTTATGTAGATAATTTGGGTCTCTTTGATTCAATGTATTCGGTAAGTTCTATTGTTAAAATAATTAGTTGTTAAAATAACAGTTGGAGAATAAAGGGTGGGAGAGGAAGTGTTGAATAAGGAGCTGAGAATGGGTTGTGAAATGCATGGGTTTTCTTTTCCTTATTCTTACCTTTCTTTTTCCATTTTTTTTGTTCTATTATTTATTTATTTATTAAAGTGGAGCTGTGGACCCTACTAACTAAAAAAATTATTTCTCTCTCCTATCTGTATGCGGACGGTCTGTCTAAGATCGGGACTGTAGTATGGGTAATGCCTAGTTAACGAAGTATCCCTAAAGACATCTTGTTACTCGATGGTGCGCTCTCTAGCAGAAACAACCTTTGGTGCTTGATCTCATTGTAGTGTGGACAAATGTGTTGGTGAGGAACAAAAGATAATTTAAGGGCAAGGAGTATGACTTTAAGGAGATTTTTGTGATTTCTAAATTTTTGTTGATTTCTGGTCAAAAGTTTAAGATCCAATTGCCGCTCCACTCATTGGCAATTGGTTTGAGTCGGATGGTACTATCAGTTTATCACTGTCTTGTCACCCTTGATATGTTATTTACCAACCTACTTGCAATTCTCCAAAAAATTTATGTATTTTGTTGGATGGTGTAGGATATATATATTATTTACCATATATATTTATCTATATTTTTTTTTTTTTTTTTTTTTTATTTTCCCTATAAGCTCACTGTGACGAATAATGGAAGCAGCCTATGAAGAAAAACTTGGATCGTTATTTGAAACGACAAATTTCGCAACTCGTGTCCATCTCCTTAAAAAACAGCTCTGGGTATTTCACGAAGGTCCTCGTGTTTGTAAACTGAAACGATATGTCTACATGGAAATCCAAACGACTGAAATAGCCCACATGAACATCTAGCATCCTACTCTAAAAGGTTGTATTCCACACTCATCTTTTTTTGCCTGTTCACATGACGACTGATAGTGTATACACGAATATTGTCACCCACATCACGTTTATCTTCTGCAGTGTACATCGCTTCCTCATGTAACTGCGTCATAAAAGCAAGAAAAGCAGCTCGAGTATAGATGGATTTTGCCTGCTTTGCATATTCAATCAAGTGGATACCAATGAAAGGCTTTGTCGTTGCAGTCCTTACCTTTTCTTCGTGCTCTCGGTGACGGATATTTGCAACTGCCAATTCCATTTTCCCAAATAGCTCAAACAACCGCATCCCGAGCTTAACATGATGTCGTATAACAGAGTTAATAGACTTGCAACGTTGGTTGCTTCTGCAACCGCCAAAGAACTCACCATGAAGATATGATTCTGCCCACCTCACACGTTTCTTTTGTACCTTCATCACCCATGTGTTATGACTAACGTCGTATTTTTCCACTAGCTGTCTCCACTTTTCTTCGAACTCTCCCCAAGAATGTTTCATAAACATAATAGAGCTGAACTCTGTTGTAAATCCAGGGATTTTGACATTGGTGATGCAATTTTTCAATATGTGCCAAGAGCACAACCGATGTTTCAAATATGGAAGAATAGATTTCAAAGCTTTATGAATCGCTAGGTCTTTTTTTTGCACACAAGTAAGGATATTTTATTGATATAATAATATAGTTACAGGAGATAAAGGTCTTAAAACTTAGGGTGCTACATGATCATAGCTAATTAAAACCGGTAGTAGGTTCTATGAGGATCTTCTAAGCATCTGATGTAGTCTGGCTTGGTGTAGCTCCAACAGTATGTGCCTCTTTGCATTGATGAGCCCTTCTTTGATTCCGCGTTAGCTCTAAAGTTAGCTTCACGATAAATATGAGAGAGTTTCCAAGAATCCATCTTCTGAGTTGCTCGTAGCCATCTTGCCTTAACAGCCCACGGAATGTTCCCCTTGCTAAATACTATGATGGCAGGTTGTGAATCTGCTTCAATCCATAGACTTCTCCAACCTTTTGCTACTGCTGACTCCACCTCCATAACAATAGCTTCACATTCAGCATCGAAACTGGTGGTAACTCCTAGCCCAGAAACCATGACCCCCAGAACTTGACCATGGTGATCGCGAAATATAATCCCCCATTTCACGGGTTTCCCTGGATGAGCCATCGATGTATTGGCTTTTGATCGTGCCCTAGTTGGGGAGCTTCCAGCAGACTTCTTTTTGGGCGTGGTGGCTTAGAGATGCCTCGATATGAAGAGAGTGAAGAACTTCCAGCTCTTCCGCTGAATTACGCATGTGCCCAGTAGCAACCAACCCTGCAGCTTGAATTCCTTTGGTCACTTCATACTTGATGAGAATAATATGAATCGCTAGGTCACCATCAGTAATGACTGATTTAGGGTGTTCACCACACATTGCATCAATAAATGATGTCAGTGCCCACTTATAAGCATCGTCGCACTCACTTATGATCAAAGCAAAACCAAAAACTATAGTCTGTAGGTGGTTGTTGATTCCAGCAAGCACAACGATCGACATTTGGTACTGATTGCTCCTGTATGCTGAATCAAACAACAACACATCACCAAAGCTACAGTAATCCAGGCGGGAGGTGGAATCCACCCAAAACAGCCCAGCCAACAACCCACTCACATTTAACTCATAGTTGTAATGAAATAAATGATTTAACTTCACCTTGTCCTCCATAATAGCAAGCAGTGTGTTGGCGTCGCCATCAATACAACAACTTTTCCTCTCTTTTCCCATTTTGTTATACAAGTCTTTTTTCGTAAAACCAACATTAAGGAAACCTCCAGCTATATGTGCAAAGTGACCCATCACTTGGCATTTACGAACACCGACATCATTTAGGCATGTAGCAAATTCCAATGCTTCTCGACTTATATTTCTATGTGACCGAAGAAACATTGAACTCGGATGCGGTACAAGTGGATGTGTGTGTTCCCCAATAAACTCTTTCACAATCTACAACTTTGCTTTAGAATAAAAAACAACAATAATGCGGTCTTTACAATTGAACCTAGTGACCTGTCTGGGTGTTCTTTTGGGTGTCATCGATTGGAGTTTATCTGCATGTCGTTCACCTTCGGTTGAACACACAAATCTCCGCTTAATAGCAACTCCATTTGAATGAATTCTATAAACATCCTTACGAACACCGAAGCCGACTGATTTGGCATACTCATTATAAATAGTGTAGGCCTCGTCCGAGGTCTTGAACTGCATAGATAAAAATGTTGCTTTGTCTTCTATATAAGCCATATATGTATCATACTCTTCAGCATCGCTATCACTACTGTCAATATTTTCATTCTTCATCAGGGAAACAGTTGATTCCATATCCACATAATCACTTTCATCATACGCAAAACTTTCGAAACATAGACTTCTAAGAAACTCTTCGTCATTGAGCCTTATTTGATTCGTCATAGGAGCGCCTACTTAAATAAAGAAAACATTTTTTTAGTACAAACGACCTAAATATGAAAAATTCTAATGTACCTTAAAGAGAAGAGGAAAGATTATATCGACTTCAGTGATTGGATGATAAACTAACCTCAATATTCGAATGTATTCAAGCCGTGTAGTGTTGTTGGTTGTTGTCACTCTTTTTTGCTCTACTTCCTTGCTGTAAACTTTAGAGAGTGAAAGAAGTAAATGATTGATCATGAATTAAAGAAGAGGTGAAGATTTGGGCACGCAATCTAATTAAGAAGAATAGAAAATACGATAAATTGGGGACGAAGGAAAATAAGTGAAATGCCAACGCTACCCCTAGGTGAGCACTTCGGCTATCGGTTACAAGTTGGAAAATATGTGGTCAGGAATTGTGCGTAGTAAAACATCACACGCACTGAAGAAGCCCTCAAAATACTAATGTTCCAAAGCCAAGAAAGTACAACTGTAAAAAAAAGAGCTAACCTCAAACTCTACTTGCAAATTCTTTGTACAGGTTTTTTAGGTGCATTATCACGTACATGAATAGCATTAATTATGGGCTGTGCATTCACAAAACAAACACCTTCTACTTCTAAAACCAAAGTTGATGTGAATGAAGTACACAATGTAGAGAACAAGAAAGAGGGGAAGCATGAAGTAAGTCTACGTGGAAGGGAGTGGAGGAAAACCAAGGGGAACCCAAGCTTGAGTGGTCCATTAAAGCATATTTATGATGAACAAGTTGTAGTTGGATGGTCACCTTGGCTTTGTGCAGTTGCTGGTGAATCAATTCAAAGTTGGGTACCTCGTCGGGCTGATACTTTCCAAAAGATTAATAAGGTTAGTAGTAGTACTAGATGTACTCTTTTTTGCATTGCACTTCTTATAATTTACTTATGTTATTCAGATTGGGCAAGGAACTTATAGCAATGTGTATAAAGCTAGAGATATAGTTGTGAGAGCCTAAAATCTCCTCCTCTTAGATCTCTCCCCTCTCCTTTTTTTTTTTTTTTTTTTTTTTTTTTTTTTTTTTTTTTTTTTTTTTTTTTTCTTTTTTTTTTTCTTTTTATCCCTTTCTCTTTATCCAAAACCTTCATCCAAGATGTCCATCCTTCGCCCCATCCCCCGGTCCCCTTCCTTCCGATGCCATACCCGCGTCGCGGCTTAGGGTTCCGTGGCAAGGATCCCCTACTCCTCAAATTCCCTTCCCTGTTTTGCCACCCATCCCTCTACCATTGATATCCAGCCCATCATTAATTAGGTCACTACAAATGCCCCCATCCCTCAAATGTTGGCGGGGTCGAGAACCCACCTTCCCTTCTCTCTTCATCATGGGCAATGGTCTCCTCTTGACATACTCACTTTACGTGTGTCGCACGCGTGCTGGATCTGGGTCGCCTTGTTTGCTGCACCCTCACGTGTCTCTTTCTCTTTGGTCCAATTGGTGGCGCCTCGGTTTTTGCCCCTTCATTTTTACCCTTCTGCCCTTCCTACCCCTCAAATCCCTCTCGATTCCTCTTCCTCTCTCATTTACCTTTCACTCCCTTTTCTTCCTTGCGACAGACTCCATTTTCAAATCCTTACCCCTTCCTCGCTTTCCTTGCACTTTCTTTTTTACCCGCCCTTGGTGCTTTTCTTTGCCTTGCTCCTCTTTACTTTCCACTCTTCTCAATTGTTTTGGCGCTTGTCCTTCCACTTGGGTTCGTGCATCAGGGTGGACTACACCATGGTCCCCTCCACTACCGGGCAACCATTTAAACTCCCCCCTCCTCCCCTTCGATCCTGCCGCCCTAATCTAGAAGCAATTAGGGTTGGCTATGGGATCCCTGATGATATTCTTATTGAACACGTGCCTGGCATGACCCACTTCCCCCATCTAGTGCCCAATAGGCCGAGATGTTTGGTGGCCACTATCGGCCAAATTGTGTCCCGCCTACGGTTTCCACTATCTTTATTAGATGTCGAGGTGTGCAACCACTTCAATGTCCCCCCTTGCCAAGGCATAGGAAATTTTTGGTGTATAATGTATGCCGCAAACCACTACAACAAAAGCCATGAACCCCAGATCGTCCTCTGCGACATCATTTCTCACTACTACATAAGAAAGAGTACTAAGGACGTCAGTGTGGGTTACCACTCCTTCTGTGTCCGTCCGGGTCAACGGTCTTTTATTCTTCGAATTACCACTTCAGATAAGACCTGACACCACTACCCTATGTACATTTCTGGCAATTTTCTGTCCGTGGCCATTCCTCCCAAAGTAACTCTGAACAATCTCATTTTTTTGACCCGCGGTAAGCATTTTTTCCTATTCCCTCTTCCATGCATTACGTGCTGCTGACTGATCCTTTGCTCTGTCTTTGCACAGGTTGGAGGACCGACTCCAAATCTCGCCTCTACGCGAGGATTACATCCGCGGTCTTTGAGAAACTCCGTAGTCTAGGCCCAGAGCAAACTGCCGTCCTCGGCATTGATCCATCTCAAGGGACTCCTCTGCTGACTGACCCATCTTTACATACCTTAGGCAAATACTCTACTCCCTTCTACTGCCCTCCCCCTCCCAAAGAAAGAAGACCTAGGCCTTCACCACCTCCCCAAGCAGGTCCCCGGCCTTCTAAAAGCAAGCCCCATAGCCGCGGCTTTACCCGAAAAACTACCAAATCCCAGGCTCAGGCCCTCGCCGAAATAGTTCAAAAATCCACTGCTAACCTTCCCTCTCAATCCTGTAGGTATACCCCCTCCTCCCTTCGCTCTATTTCAGATTGGGAAGATCAGTGCACCTCTACAGACACCCCATCCGCAGATTCAACACCTCCCTTTATGGACGTCACCAAAATTCGGCTATATCACAGTGAACCTGATGACGACGTGATAGAGGTGGCCGCCACTCAATCTGGCCCTACTCCGTCGGACGCCCCAGTGGCGGCGGATCCTTCCTCTGGCGAGCCTCCTCTCAAACGTAGCCGTCTTTCCACCTCCACAGAACCCGCCGTGGCTGTTCCTCCTACTCTCCAGACTCAGAGTCCCGGCAAAGAAGTCGCTCCTGAAGCTTTCTGCCCCACTTTCAAGGTGCGTGGCCGTCAGGTCAACATCGCGGATTCCGCTATGGAGAACTCAGCGGTAGCCTCTGCCATTTTCTATGGTTCTCATCTTCCCCGTGACCTAGCTTATGCAGATAGCGATACCTTTAAGCAACACCGCACTTCCCATTACACCGCCTGGGAAAAGGTAATCAACTTTTTTACAGTGCATCCATCTCTCATCTCTTGGACATTCTAACCTCCTTTCCCTTTCTAGGCGAGCTTGGACATGTCCTATATGATCCGTGTCCTCTTCTCATCTCTCAGTATCCGTGGAGTCATTAGAAAAGGAGGTGGGTGGACCTAACAGGTTGAGGGCCACCTGTACCCGTCTCCAGACAGAGCTGGAAGCTGCGGCTATGGCTAAACTCCGCGCTGAGGACAAACTGAAAAACGATGAAGCTGCCCACCAACAATTCATGGATGGAGTAAACGACCGCTTGAGCAAGCAGCGTGAAGCCTTTCTCCTCCATCAGACTGAAAGCACCAATGCCCTCCTTCTACAGCACACCAAAGACATGGAGCAGCTTCAAATAAGCTTCAAGGACCAATCCGAGAAGCGATTGGCTAAAAAAATTGGTGAAGAGCATGCCCGTCTAGTCAAAGAAGGACGTCCCCTCCCAGAGAAGCCCCCATCCCCACTACCAGAGGCTCATGCTGCTGCGAGCCCTGTTGTTGATAATCCTTCCACTTTGCTCTCTGATGCCCCCGTTGATGATATTACTCCCTTAGAACCTGCCATGATATCCCCTGAAACGACACTCCCTGCCGACGACCTGCCTCAGGACTGAGACTAGCCCCATTGTTGGCCATCCTTTCATCTTTGAAGATTGTATTTGATTTTGCTCCTCTCTATTTTGTAATTAACTTCGACACATGTAGTACTCAGTTGTTATTTTCCCGGTGTTTAATTTTGTCACATTTGTTTTGTTCCTCCTTGTGTGTTTCTCTCCTCTTGCTGTAATGTTGATTAGGTCGCGGTATCACCTAGTACCGTGCAATACCGGGGCTCTACCCGCCCTTGATCTCGTGAATTGCATGTCCAGAATGGTTTCACACACCTCTATGCACTTCTCCAACCCCTTTTGAATGTTTAGTTTACAACTCGCTGGGGCATTTCTCTTTGCCCCCATGTGAGACTTTTAACTCCCATCCGCGAAGGGCTCATCCCACTCCGCGGACTCCCCTAGGCCATACAGCCCGCTGGGGCAACTCCTCTTGCCCCTTGTTTGATTCGGATCTCTTGTCCGAGAAAGGCTTATCCCCTCCGCTGTCCCCTATTTATGCTTGATTTGCAACTCGCTAGGGCACCTCTCTTTGCCCCAGATGGGACTTGTAACTCTCGTCCACGAAGGGCTCATCCCACTCTGCGGACTCCATTAGGCCATGTAGGCCGCCGGGGCAACTCATCTTGCCCCTTGTTTGATTCGGACCTCTTGTCTGCGAAAGGCTCATCCCCTCCGCTGTCCCCTCTTTATGCTTGATTTGCAACTCGCTGGGGCATCTCTCTTTGCCCCCAGGTGGGACTTGTAACTCTCATCCGCGAAGGGCTCCTCCCACTCCGCGGACTCCATTAAGCCAGGCAGCCCACAGGGGCAACTTATCTTGCCCCTTGTTTAATTTGGATCTCTTGTTCGCGAAAGGCTCATCCTCTCCGCCCTCCCCAGTTGACTTTGAAAACATTTCATCACAAGATATACTCTTTTTGTTTTCTCAAAAGTGCCATTGTATTATATATTTACAAACAGCTCCAGTCTCTTGCTCTGGATTTCCATTACAATCAAATATAAAATTTCTTTAACATTCTCATATTCCATGGTTTCTCTACTAACTTTCCCTCTGCCGTTTGTAACTTGTAAGTGCATACTCCTCTTACGTCCACCACTGTGTAGGGCCACTCCCAATTGGGCCCCAGCTTCCCATCATTCTCCCTCTTAGTGCTCGGAGTTACTCGACGGAGCACTGAATCTCCTACTTTGAATTGCAGCAGCTTGACTCTCTTGTTGTATTGTCTCTGGAGATGTCAGTGATACTCTTCCAGCCTTACCCGGGCGGTGTCCCTTCTTTCTTCTACCAAGTTCAAGTCTCTCACCAGTATACCCCAGTTTGAACCTTCCTCCACCGCCTTCGTACGGGTAGTAGATGCCACCATCTCTGACGGGATCACGGCCTCCACGTCGTAGGCCAAAGAGAACGGGGTTTCTTTAGTGGTTGTTCGGGGTGTGGTTCTGTAAGCCCAAAAGACATGATTCAGTTTGTCAGCCCACACTCCTTTCTTATCCTCCAGCTTCCTCTTAAGATTGTTCATTATAGTTTTGTTAGAAGACTCCGCCTGTCCATTGCCTTCAGGGTTGTATGGTGCCTAGAATCCCTGTTTCACTTTGTATGCCTGCAAGAACTCTTGCACCTTGGCTCCCGCGAATTGAGTCCCATTATCCGCAATGACGGCATATGGCAATCCAAATCTACATATGATATTCTCCCACAAAAACTTAATTACCTGGGTCTCCTTCACCTGCCGCAAGGGTATAACCTCTATCCATTTTGTGAAATAAGCTGTGGCAGCCAGCATGAACCTCCTCTTGCCGCTGGCCATGGGCAGCGGCCCTACTATGTCCATCACCTACATTGCAAACGACCACGGACTTGACATGTTATGGAGGGGTTTGGCCGGCGCAAAAATCAATTGAGCAAATCTCTGACACTTGTCGTATCTCTTAGAAAATTCCACTGCGTCCTTCATGTGGGGCCAAAAGTAACCCTGTGTTAGCAGTCGGTGTGTCGTGGTTCTCCCCGCTGAATGGCTCCCGCAATCTCCCCCATGTAACTCTGCTAGTACTTCTTGCGCCAACCTTGGTCTGAGGCATCTCATCAATGGCCCATTGAAGTTCTTTCGATATAACTCTCCCTCTACTAGAATGTACCTCTGAGAAGCTTGTTCCCACCTCCTCCTCTCTTTCTTATCAGTAATCTGTTTCCCAGATAAAAAGTTCTTGATGGGCTCCATCCAACCATCGTCTTCCTCTGCGACCTGGCACACCTTGTTCGCCTCCTCCATGCTCGGTTTCTCCAATCTCCAATCTCCTTACTGTTATTGTTCTTTCCTCTGATCTAGGTATGGCCGCGGCCACGTAGGCCAAGGCGTCAGCATGCCTGTTCTCTTTGCGACCTAAATGTATGAACTTGATCTTCGTAAACTTAGCAGACCTTTTACGCAATACTTCCAAATACCTCGCCATTCATGGGCACCTGGCGGCAAGCCCTCCATTCGCCTGACACACCACTAGATTTGAGTCCAAGTATACCATCAGCTCACTCACCCCCAAGTCCTCAGCCATCCTCAAACCCGCTATCACCTCCTCATACTCCGATTCGTTATTAGATGTAGCAAATCCCAACTTCATGGTAAGTTATATCCTGTGGTTATCTGGTGTAACAATCACTACCCCTATTTTGCTGCATGTGTCTGTTGCAGATCCATTTGCAAACACCCTCCACTCGTTTCTCTTGTCCCAGGGGTCTAAGAAGTCTTGCTCAATACACCTTTCTGGCTCCATGACAATCTCTTCCCCCCAAGTGGGATCCTGTCGGGAACTCTGCCACTGCCTATTCCTTCTCCGCGGTTCTGACCTGATACTGTATCTCATAAGAACTCAGCATTACTGCCCATTTTAACATTCTTCTTGATTTCTCCGCCTTCAGTGCTTGTTTCAGAGGCAGATTCGTTATTATAGGAACTGTTATTTCAGAATGTAAATTTCTACAAACCGTGAAAACCATGCGCAGCGGAATTAATGGGGTTCATGATTTTGATTGGAAAACATACCTGTAAATCGGCTAAGATAACTCTGAGAATATAAGATATATGAATCAGCAACCTCTTGATCTTCTGTTGTATTCCTATCCTTAGATTAGACGTTGTGTGGGCAACGATCTACCAACCCTTTCTTTCTATCTTTCCTTGCCTTTTTTTTTTAAATGAAAAATGAAATAAATGAATAGTGACTTCGGCCAGGAGAGAAGGATTTCTATTTATAGGCTACAACATGGACCATGAGGAGAAATTAGGGTTGGGCCTTCTGACGGGCTTGGGCTTCCCATGTTCCGCCCAAACACACGACCCAAGTCCGTCAACAAATGGCTTATTCCACTAAAAGCCATTGTTGCACTACTGCCCTAATCCCAAATTACATGTTATGTTTATGGGCTCCATATTATATGCTTGTTGATCTCCCCGTGTTTAAGATATCGAATGCCCGTTGATTAAGTCAAGTTACTGACAACTACATCAATCAACTTCTTATGTCCTTGAGTAGTACCACTCAGCATCATTGTCATGTCGGAATAAATCCACCTGCAGGGTTTACATGACAATCTTTATGAGCTCCTCAAGGGGACATCATCAACCCAACTTCCTGCGGGTCACAAATTTCTTCTATAATCAATAACACACCTTACATACAATATCATTACCCAATCAATCGAGTTTGTTGATTCACAAATGAATCTCACTCATTGATGATTTAAACCAATGTACAATGCACGTAAGTACCCGTTATTATACCAGGATTAAGAGGACAAACATCCATAATAACAGAGATTTTTGTTCTCTTATATAGTCAGTATAAAGAGAAATAACCTCACTTGGTCCTGTTCAATACACACAAAGTGTACTAGTGTAATCTTATAGTCAAGATAGACTAATACCAGATTATACTACAACCTTACCAATGGTTTGTCCAAATCCATCTAGGTTGTGAACGTTTACTTATACTTTATAAGATACTGATGATATGATCTTCTGTGTGTCACCACACACCATATCATCTACAACATAAAGTATTAGACACATGCATATAACTAATAACATATATAATATTCATAACATTTGCCCATATGATTCTCATTCAAAATATAAAGAATTAGAGTTATTACAAAAGTAATGCTTTTAGTATATAACCCTATCAGTTACCACCACCACCGAGTGTGCCTCGAAATACGGCTTCAATTTCAGGGCCGAGAATATCAGTGCCAGTGCATATTTCTCAACTTTACTATACCGGGTCTCAGCGTCCAGTAAGGTTTTACTTTGGAAATATACCGGCTTCTCTATCTTGTCAATGACCCGGACCAAGACAGAGCTAATAGCATACTCCGAGACCCCCAGATACAAGTATAATTTTTCCCCATGTTCCGGTCGAGACAGTAAAGGTGCCTTACCCAAATAACTCTTTAACTCCTGAAATGCCTTTTCACATTCCATGGTCCATATGAAATCTGGTGTCCTCCTTAGCAACCGATACAATGGCCTACATTTGTCTGACGACTTTGAAATGAATTTGTTTAATGCCGCGACTCTTCCCGCTAGGCGTTGTACCTCTTTGACGTTCTGTGGCAAGGGCATCTCCACCAAGGCTCTAATTTGCTCAGGGTTAGCCTCTATCCCTCGATGGGTAACAATGTAGCCCAAAAACTTCCCAGTGGTCACTCCGAACGTGCATTTCTCTGGATTGAGCTTCAAGTTATGCATCCGCAGTATTCTGAACATCTCCCTCAGCCCCTCTAAGTGCTCCTCTTCTGACATACTCTTTTCCACCATATCGTCTATGTATATCTCCATTCCCTTTCGAATCTTGCTCTCAAACATTTTCTCTCCCACTCAGCGGAAGGTGGCCCTGCATTCTTTAATCCAAATGGCATCCTAGTATAGCAATATGTCCCCCCTTCTACCACGAACACCGTTTTCTCCTGATCCGGTCCATACATCGCGACTTGATTGTATCCTATTGATGCATCCATGAACGAAAATATTTTGAATCCCAATGTTCTGTCCACCAATACATCTACTCGTGGCATTAGGTAGTTGTCTTTAGGACATTCTGAATTAACATCCGTAAAATCGACACACATACGAACCTTGCCATTTTTCTTTGGTACCGCGATTACATTAGACAACCAATCCATGAACTCCACCTCTCGTATTATTCCTGCTCCTTTCAACCTCGCGACCTCCTCTTGAATTCCCTCGGCATACTTTTGCCTCACGCTTCGCATTTTCTGTCTTACTGGTTTAGCATCTTCCCTCATGTACAACCGATGACATGCGAAAGCCGGGTCTAATCCGATGACATGCTCAAACACGTCCTTGTTTTCGGATAAGAACCGTACCAACTCATTCTTCCACTCTTTTGACAAACTGGCCCCTATCGATGTGAACTTCTCTTCTTCTCCTGTCCCCAAATTCACTATTTCAATGTCATCCAGCATTTTCGGTCCCACCGACGACTCAGCCTCCCCTTCGATAGAGGCACACTATAATTGCTATGCATGTCTTTTCTTGGGGTTCGAGGTCTCTCCTTCTGTTCCCCGAACCCATCTCTTCACTGTTCCCTGATGACTATTCTTCGTCGTTACCTGATCACCGCGGACCTCATACATCCCAGTCGGGGTGGGAAACCGGATCACCTGGTAATAAGTCGATGGTACCACCTTCATCTCATGGATCCACCGCCTCCCTAAAATGGCATTGTACTGTGAGTCCGCGTCCACCACCTTGAATCGAGAAAATACTGTCACCGACCCGTTGTCACAGGGAGCAGGAACTCCCCCAAACGCTCCGTCACACTTCCATTAAACCCATACAGATTTGTCAGCGAGGGTCTTAACTGCTTCTTATCTATCTTCATCTCCTCCATTGCCCCTCTGAACAACAAATCCACAACGCTACCGTAGTCCACCAACACCCTTTTTACCATAAAATTACCCATCACCACTGTGATTATTAACACGCCCTCGTGAGGAGAGTCGACAGCCCTAAGGTCCGCGTCAGTAAACACTATGCTCCCCTTTCCAGTTGCGGACCATGGAGACGGCCGCGATTGTCTTGGTGCCTCGTTGACTTGCTGGATACTCGCTGTTCGTCTAATCTTGTCTCGATGGGCGTTGTGACTCAACACTTCTCCACTGTAAATGACGTTGATCATTCCCAGTATCCTCCCCTGATTTGGTACCTGCTCCTCTTTCCCATTCTCCCTTATGAATTCCTTCAACAACCCCTTCCCTATCATCCTCTGTACCAACCACTTCAACGCATAGTAGTCATTCGTCTCATGGTTCTGTATTTGATGATAAGCACAATAAGGCCTGCCTGGTATTTCTATTGGTTTGTTTTGCAGCCCTTCGTAACCCTACAAATTCTGAATCAACGGCAATATCTCGTCCAACGGTCTGTTCACCGCGACTTGTTCTGTCTCTCGGTAGAGTTTCCTTTCCCTATTCTCCCTTCTGATCTCCTCTCGGCCCCGTTCTGGTCGCGATGAGTGTAGGAACCGTTATGGTTGCATGTCACTATTTACAATACGTGAAAACCCATGCACAGCGGAATAAGGGTATTCACGATTTGTTTAGGAATCATACCTTTGATCAACTGTGATAACTCTGAGAATCAACAACCTCTTGATCTTCTGTTGTATTCCTATCTTGGAATGGACATTGTGTGGGCAACGATCTACCAGCCCCTTCTTTCTCTCTTGGCCAAATTTTGGGACTAATTGTGCTTGAGCAATCACTCAATATTTGGCCAGGAAAGAAGGGTTTCTTTCACTATACCAAAATAGGGCATTCCTAACGGTCTGAAACCGTTACTAAAAAGATTTGTAACGGTTTTTTTGCGTCACAGTTTTGGCGTTTCTAATTTGTTATTAATATTCATAACGGTTCTAAACCGTTACATAATTATTTATTGTAACGGTTTTTTGCCGTAACTGAAAATACTTGCTAACGGTTTTCTTTGCTCGATTGTGTTACTTCTTTGTAACGGTTTTATAAAGTTAGTAACGCTTTTTTGTGTTACTAATTTATAAACTGAGTAACGGTTTTTTGCTGTAACTGAAACATTTGCTAACGGTTTTCTTTACTCAATTATGTTACTCTTTTGTAACGGTTTTATAAAGTTAGTACCGTTTTTTTTTGTTACTGATTTATAAAATTTGTAACGGTTAATTTTCTTTTGGTATCGGTTTTGCTGCTTATTAAGTGTTAGTCATTGCAAAACTTAGTTACGGTTTTCCACCATTACCAAACTATTCCATATATAAAAAATAATAATTTCCCCTAAAACCACCCTTTTTGGGAGACTAGTGAACTTGCCATAAAGATGCGCTACTTATTGGGTATTCTACAATCGTCTATAACATAAACAAGAAATCTCACAAGAACATCCAATCACATAATCTTTTATTAAAATATCATCACCAAAACGTCTTTCATAAATAAGACTTGCCACGAATGAAATACACATTGTTTTCCAAATCAATGGGACTTGTCCTTAAACTCAAACTCTCACGTCATTTGTACAAAACTCCCACCTTCAGTAGTTGCAAGCATCAGGGGATGACTTTGGGATGGTATCATCAGAAAAGTCCTTTTCATCGTATACACCAATATAAATAAATAAAAGAGAGTCAGGCAGTAGAAAACAAATATGTATAGATATATACTTATATTTTATTCTTAAGTAGTAGCTCCTTATACTCAAACTACGGAATTCAGAAAAGAGAGTATGGTAGCAGACTAGTAGCAATAGAACCATAGTATAGACATGAAAATTTATGTAATGCCCCGAAACCCTATAACCTTGCCTGACACCTTGACAAAAGAAATGAAAATTTTGACAGAGTCTCCTCTGTATTTTCAACATTTCATAGACATAAATCCTGTCATAACCTAAAAATCAAATAATATACTTCCATAATATATATTAAAACTTCATACCTCGGTCATAAACCCAACAACTCAAATATATATTGATTCATAGAACCAGCTATTTAACCATCTCGACCAATGCCAGTTAAGTCAAATAACCAATCCTCGAATCAAAATAATACTATAAATTATATACCACAATTAAAATGAAAACAACATATACATCACTTCCACTTATATCAGTGTTATACACCTCTATTAGTTCCAACTAGAGATACCACACTTCGAATATATATACACCATACCTTCACACTACTCACATGTAAGAACCCATCTTCCAAAACAAATTAAACTCATGAATATTCCAACATCCGCATACAATTGTCACATATGAAACGAAAGAAAACCACACAAGGACCTTACCTTTCATTAACTGCTAGGTCTTTTGTTGTTGTTCTCCATCTACGTTCCAACACAGAACGCTAAAGCTAGTTCCTCACTCGGAGGTATTTTAGTTCCTTATTCCCCTAACAAAATAACTAAAATGACATATACATGATTATACAAAATAACTACATTTAACTTAACTTAAATTAACTAAAGTAACATATACGCGATTACCGGTTCCATGAGATAACATTCACATCTGCTTTATGTGCCTTAATAGAAACTGCAGGTCTTTTCCCAAATGGGTATCCCATATGGCAAATATATCATCCCACGAACATGGCCTTAAAAACATCAGAACCCCGGTGAGGGGCTCCTTTGCATGAAGGAATTTAGACAACTTTTAGAATGGAATAGACTTCAAATTGAGGGCTTTACCGCATTAAAACACCCACACACAAAAAACGAAGAAATTTTGTTAATCAAGTTAGAGTGTATCTAGAGATCCTCAACACT
The DNA here is from genome assembly GCF_015680905.1 of Coptis chinensis. Taxonomy (NCBI): domain Eukaryota; kingdom Viridiplantae; phylum Streptophyta; class Magnoliopsida; order Ranunculales; family Ranunculaceae; genus Coptis; species Coptis chinensis. The sequence goes on along the minus strand of NC_141461.1, from coordinate 61,023,646 downwards.
TCCGACATGCCCAACAAAAAGAGTAGATTCTACTTTCCATGTTCCACTAGACAAAGGCTCTCACAAATGAATAGGCTTCTTGCAATCCCCTTGAGACGTGAAAAGATAAAAAAGAGAATAGTAGCAGTGTTAATTTTGAGTAGATTGTTTTGCGGCAGTGTAATTCAAATACATCACCAAACAGAGGACATACTATAAATTCTAGCTTACCCTTTAAAAAGGTAGCAGAACAAAATTATTATTTTACATAGTAACTGTCAAAAGTTACAACTATGAGGACATACTATAAATTCTAGCTTACCCTCTAAAAAATGGAGGACCAAATGTTTATATACGTTATGGGGAGGGTAAGCAAGAATCTCTTTCTCCTGAACTGTACATGAGTTGTTACGCCACTTTAATCCATTCATGTAAGGCTAACTTCTTCCATTCAATGTTGTAAACTATATACATGTCTACCTGTCTATTAAAGACCTGAGGACACCAAGAAGGAACATCCATTCCAACAGCAGTTCTTGCAGTCAACAACCTCGTGCGACAAGTAAACAAATGAAATCCAAAAAAGTTGCCCATCAGGACCTCTTGCAGTCATTGCCCATCATGTTTTCTGATTGCCACTCATTAGAAACAACAATTTCTTCTCTTGAAGAAGCACAATTCTCATTAAAATTCCCGAGTGGGACAACCTGGAGAAAGAATCAATTCAAAAGTGAGAGGTGAAGGCTAAACATGGATCAACGATCTATAACTTGCATCGTGCCTACCACATACACAATGAGCTAAATAAAGATATTACTTGGTCTTTAATCAGAAAGTCAGTAGTCCTCATCTTCTTTGCCCTGAGGTGATTGTTCATGTGTACTTTTTCATTGTTGTCATCTACAAAGTTTTGATCCGACACCTCTACAAGAACAGAAATAAGTTGAACCATTCTGGATTAAAAAAGAATTAAAATCCAGGCTTGAATTAGATCACATAGACCATTTTCTTCAATATTTGTTTAAGAAAGAGGTCTTAAATGTGACAATTTTCTACACTAGAACCTAGAAGCATTCAATCTCAATTGTTCAGTTTAGACCATCTTCATTATAAATTAAGTTAACCATCAGTAAGAAAATACGCCTCACTTTAACAGCCAAGCCTTTAGAGACACCGAGTGTTAACAAAATAGTTGTCCTCCAAATCTGTAACCTGGCTAATACCTCAAGATTATTGCAAAAGATCTACACTACAAATTTAACCAAAGAACAATGATTCAAGCCTTATTACTCAATTCCTGAAATAGATAAATGAGAAAATAATCATAGTTGAATGCAAAGGAGATACCCCTCATGGGAGAAACTCCATGCAACCCCTCTAGAGACAAGGTTATTGTGTACCTCGTATTCAGAGAGCTAGATCCATGCTTCCCCCTACCCTCAAACTCTTAAAGAGGTATCTCCTTAACATGTCTCTTACCTCCTAGGTCTAACAAGAAGCAATATGTTTGAACAAAGTACACCCATCTGAAAGCCATGTAAAATAAACACAAGAATGTAGGAAGGGCACACACGTAAATCTTAATGCCAATACAGGAGCCAATTAACCAAACAATACCATTGTCCGTGTTGCGCAACAAACATATGAAACTCAGACAAACTTAAAGGTGACTAAGAAGAAAGCAATTCAATAATCATTGAGATCACTTGACATATAATAGACATTGCTGAATATATGATTAAGGACAAGTGATGATAGTGAAACATAGTAAGATTTGTCCCAGATGTTACAGACACAACAATAGTTAAGAAGTGCAAAGGAAAATACAACTAAAAAACAATACAAGCACTAATGGATCTCGTAAGTTTTGCAGTGTTCAACTAATATATATTTAGAGATGGATAAAGGACAGAGCAAGATTTACAGCATTTTTTGCCAAAAATAATGCAGGAACTTTGTACTTTTCAAACATGAGCTCTGTTGTCCTGTAAACAATGGTTTTAACACATTATATAACTGCGCGACAAATGCCCGATAAGGGAGATAAAAGGAGAAAATTAAATAATAAAAGAACTAGGTTATAATGTTTTACAATTTATATAAGTTGAACAACGACAAATTGGCAGATCAAGTCGTATAGAGACCGAGACACAAACATGTAGGTATGCCACTTGTGTGAAGGAAGACTACAAAGTGTTCTGTAGATCTACTTTAAAAATATGTTAGGACACTTGATCATAAAGTAGTAATGTGTTAACTTCATGGATCTATATGGATGTGCAACCCACCCCCTCCTCTCCCTTTCCTCCTTTTTTTTTTATAAAAAACTCGTATTCCTAGACCCGTACAATCAACTATGTATATGGTTCTGGAGAAATGGCAGATTCAAGACGGGCGAATTGACTGTCAAACCAACTATTGATCTCATCAAAATATAAGATAAAGGATAGTCGGGTGCGGATCACCTTTCTCTCTGCTGAAGTGTATTAGGCGGCGGTTACGCAAGTAGCATAGGATGTTACGTGGGATCAATCAAGTAAATGCTCCCTGAAAAAGAAAATGATAAATAATGTTATAACGTGTTCAAACTGAAAAAGGTGCGGGGAGAACAGAAGTACCAAGAAAATGCGAGGCACTAAAAAAATTTAGAAGTACAAATTACATATTTGCCAAAAGAGAACTGCAATGACCACACAATTTGCAAAAGAGAATTTCGCGAAACAAAATGTGTGATCATCTTCTTCATCGGTATGATGTGCATGGTATGGGTCCGATGGATTATGTGATAGATAACATGATGGCCAATCTGCCCGTGAAAACATTCCATACAACGCAAATTTGGTTCCAATGAACAACAAAAGCTGCTCAACACGCATGTGTCAAGAGACTAGTCATTACCTGAAAGCATGGTCCCAAATAGTATTGATGATATCCCAATCCACAACAACGCCATCCTTCATGGCATACATCACCTGTAGAAAAATAAAGTATTTAAACAAAATTTAAACTTATCAAAATTTTGTACAACAAAAAAACAAAAGAAAATGACCTGACCTCCATATTATCCCTCCAGTATCCCAAGGCTTGAGAACCAGCATAAAACTTCTGCTTCGCCTTGGTTTTATCAGAATCATTTCGGACACTACCATTTTTAGTATCCATAATAGATTCAGAATCTTTTTCAAACTTGACATCATCAATTCCCAACTGATCAATCAACCTAACCACCTTTTTAAACAATATTAATGGTATACTTTAGTGCCCCACATTGTAAAACCAGTATAGTTTATTATTAAAAAAAAAACTTTAAACATCTGAGAGGGAAAAAACGACTTTGGGTGCATCTTCACCAAGCGTAACCGACTTTACACGTGTGTGTACCCAAATCAACTAGTATTGCAGATACTTTATCTAAAAAGCGTAACAAAAGCGAAGTACATAACACGCAGTTGCATTGAACCTTGTTAACAGGAAACATTCCACAAACTCAAAGAACATTAACTTTTTGAAACAAATTAAAGCATCAACTCAATGAATGAATCATCGGACCTTTTAGTAGATTGATTTTCGTTCACAAAATGATATGATATTCACAATACATTAACGGCGTCTAACATATACATTGATAGTTATATATTTTCGCTCAAAATCTCAGTAGCAAACAAGATTTGCAACCTTTCCTCTCAAGGCTTCCACCAAATAAGTACTTTCAAATTTCAACTATATACATTTCCAATCACGGACTTAAAAATGAGTTGGCATGCCGAATAAATCATAATGTAACAAACAACTCCACAATGTTTGATTCGACTAGTACAGAAAGAGAGAACTGAACTAACTAACCTTGGAAGGTCACAATGGTTAGGTTGCCACCTCAAATTCTGATAACTCAAATCCTTTCTCCCAAACTTCTCACAAGCCAGGTGATCAGACATGTAAGTGCACTGCTTCTTAGAATATAACGGATAAGACATATTGTTGAAGACTCATTTACCATCAAACACGTTGCAATTACTAGACGACATCAACTCTTCTTCCAAAATTCTTCCATTCTTCTTGGTGATACAAACAGTAGCAAAGACTAGGCCAACAACAAGAATGGGTATAAGGGCATGGAATAAACTATCTCTAATTGCTGGAAATCTGCCCATTTGCAGAAAAGACCACCAAATTTACTAGATTTAATTGAAAAATATGATAAAGGGAAAAAAATCATACCTTTACAACAAATCATAGTATAACACTGAACCAAGACCAGAAAGCTACTAAACAATTCGTGGATCGCAGGATTACTACACAATAGTGGAATAAAACGAAGAAAGAAAGATGTTAGTTTACTTAAAAAAATGAAATTCATTAGTTTTAAATGGCAACAGTGAGAGAGGACAAGCATTGAAACCGTAGGTAATAAAAGGAAGACAAAGGGGAAAGGAGTACTTACGGTCGCAGTAGGAGAGCACGAGCGGCGAAACCCTAGATTATAAGAGATTTCAGAGAGGGTTGAGAGGGTTGAGAGAGAGTTTTTATTTTAGTTTGAGAGTTTTTTTTTTTTTTTTTTTTTTTTTTTTTTTTATTTTTTATTTTTTTTTTTTTTTTTCTTTCCAGAATTTCCCTCATTCCCAAATTTCTAATTTTTCAATTTATTTTTAATTTTTTTTTTACACTGTTAACGTTTGCCTAACGATAAATCTCACGACCAAAAAACATAAAACCGTTAGGAAATTAATTCAAATCACAGCATCAATTAAACTAACGCTTTTACCATCATTCCTAACGGTAAAAAGCATTAGGAATGCGATGCGATAAAAAGCGTTACAAATTAAAAAAATGTGTGTGCTACAAATTTCCTGTTTTGGTGTAGTGTTTATATAGGCTACAACAAGGATCATGAGGAAAAATTAGGGTTAGGTCTCCTAACGGACTTGGGCTTCCCAGGACACACAATCCAAGTCCGTCAACAAATGACTTATTCCACTAAAGGCCATTGTTGAACTACCGCCCTAATCCCAAATTACGTGTATTACGTTTATGGGCTCCATATTATATGCTTGTTGACCTCCCCGTGTTTAAGATATCGAATGCCCGTTGATTAAGTCAAGTTACTACTGACAACTACATCAATCAACTTCTTTTGTCCTTGAGTAGTACCACTCAACCTCATTGTCATGTCGGATTAAATCCATTTGTAGGGTTTACATGACAATCCTTATGAGCTCCTAAAGGGGACATCATCAACCCGACTTCTTGCGGGTCACGGATTCCTTCTATAATCAACAACACACCTTACATACAATGTCAATACCCAATCCATCGAGTTTGTTGATTCACAAATGAATCTCACTCATTGATGATTTAAAGCAACGTACAATACACGTAAGTGCCCGTTATTATATCCGGATTAAGAGGACAAACATCCATAATAACAGAGGTATTTGTTCTCTTATATAGTCAGTATAAAGAGAAACAACCTCACTTGGTCCTGTTCAATACACAGAAAGTGTACTAGTGTAATCCTATAGTCAAGATAGACTAATACCAGATTATACTACAACCATACCAATGGTTTGTCTAAATTCATCTAGGTTGTGAACGTTTACTTATACTTTATAAAGATGCGATGATATGATCTTACGTGTGTCACCACACACCATATCATCTACAACATAAAGTATTAGACGCATGCATATAAATAATAACATATATAATATGCATAATATTTGCCCATATGATTCTCATTCAAAATATAAATAATTAGAGTTAATACAAAAGTAATGCTTTTAGTATATAACCTTATCAATGAGTTCCCTCGATACCTATCGTTTCCCTTGCCCAGCGTATCATACCCTCGGCGGTCCTCGCTTCTCTCCAATGACAACACTGCCTTTCCTGGTCTCTTAATTTCTTTCTGTATAGTGTCCTCGTATCTTATATATTTCTCCACTCGCGGATATAAATCATGCAATGTCGCGATCTCGTTCTTGGCCAAGGACTCATGCACCCTAGTTCCCACCGTATCCTTCGTTCAAAAGCTATCACTACAGTTCTCTCATCCAAGTTTTCCACCTTCAACGTCTCTGCCTTGAATCTGCACAAGAAATCCCTCACCGACTCTGTGGATCTCTGCCTTATATTAAACAACGCCGCGATATCTACTACCCGTTTCTTCTGATGTATGAAGTGGTCTATGAAAGCTTGCTCTAACTCCTGAAAGTTGCTTATACTCTAAGTTGGTAGCCGGTAATACTAGTCAGATGCTCCCCCTTTCAAACTCGCGGGAAACATCATGCATCGCAACCCATCATACCGCAGCTCTTGCCACAGTGGCATCTGCTGATGAAAGTGATGGATGTGATCCGTCGGGTCTCCCTTCCCTTCATACCTCTCAAACCTGGGCTGGTTGAACCTCTTTGGAACCTCGGACTTCCACACCGCATCAGCCAACGGGTTATGGTTTAGTCCCGCCACCACCTGACTTGCCGCTCCACCCAAACCCTTGGCTTGCTCCAAGTTCACCTTTAGATCACTGGCAATCATTTCTCTAACTTGCTCCTTTGTGAGTCCCGTCACCGCATTATCCACCAGATTTGGCCTCTCCTCCTCTTTCTCCGACTCCGACACCTCCCTCTCAGATTCCTCTATAGTCTCCTTCTCCCTTCGAAGCCCTTCATTTTCTTCTCTCAACCTCGATATCTCCTCATGCAACAACCTTGTTTCCTCTGAATCTGACACTATTGTCTCTTCCCCGCCTTGCTCCCTCCCATCACTCCTTACTGACTCCACCTCTTCCTCAGCAACCACCGCTTTTCTCGGTCTTCCTACTTCTCGTTTCACCCTTGTCGCCATTTCTCTATGTGCTTTGATCTCTCCCTACAGACGACGCCAAATGTGAGAGCCTAAAATCTCCTCCTCTTAGATCTCTCCCTCTCCTCCCTTTTTTTCTTTTTTCCCTCCCTTTTCTCTTTCTCTATCCCTTTCTCTTTATACCCCTTTAAACCTTCAACCAAGACATCCACCTGTCGCACCATCCTTCAGTCCCCCTTCCTTCCGTATGCATGCCACGTCCGCAGTAAGGATCCCCTACTCCTCGAATTCCCTTCCCTGTTTTGCCACCCCTCTAATGCTGATATCCAGCCCATCATTAATTAGGTCACTACAATAGTGAGTGGGAAAATTGTTGCGATAAAGAAAGTTCGGTTTGATATTAATGACAATGAGAGTTTGGAATTTATGGCTAGAGAAATTTTCATTTTGCGGAGATTGGATCATCTAAATGTTGTAAAGCTAGAGGGGTTGGTGACTCCGAGGATGTCGTGTAGTATGTATCTTGTTTTCGAGTATATGGAGCATGATTTGGCTCGTTTAGCTGCGAGCCCCGATGTCAAGTTCACGGTACCTCAGGTTAGCCTAGAATGAAAGACTATGTTTGTGGAAACTATCATATTAATTGATGTTCATATTTGCATTTGAATATGGTAGGTCAAGCGTTATATGCAACAATTATTAGCTGGGCTTGAGCATTGTCACAACCACGATGTACTTCACCGTGACATAAAGGGATCAAATCTCCTTGTTGATAATGAGGGGATACTAAAGATTGCTGATTTCGGATTGGCAACTTTTTATGATCCTAACCATAAGCATCCCATGACGAGTCGGGTGGTCACCCTATGGTATCGAGCTCCAGAGCTCCTTTTGGGGGCTACTGATTATGGTGTTGGTGTGGACCTCTAGAGTGCGGGATGCATTCTCGCCGAGTTATTGGACGGAACGCCTGCTATGCCTGGACGAATAGAGGTAACTACAATTAATTCTGTACTGGGGTTCTATATCGATGTCCCACCCTTTATTTTTTCATTTCAGATTCCCAAATCCCATTTCTTTCAATGAATCTTTAGTTTCTCAAGTTATTCTTGTCGTGCACATAGACGTGGTGATATGATACAATATGTAAGTATGTAATAACATTTACACTTATATATGGCTCCAAGATGTTGTTAAGGAACACATGACATAGCTCATGTGTTTCCTTAATAGATGTATCATGTTCTTATCTGTCAGCATTAACTTCAGGAACCACTTTCTTTTCCTGTTTAAACAAAATTGTAGTTGATTAGTTATGTTTGATTTCTCGCTTACAAGGAAGACTCCTTTTACAACTTAATACCTTTTCAATAGTTCTTTGAAGAATAATATTAAGGAAAATCAACCTCATCCTTGTTAGAAAAGTAAGAAAAAAAAAACAAGAACTAATTACTATAGAAACAGTAGGATACCATTGTCTCTTATTGCCCTTTGTAAAGTAGCATGTTCTTGCATAACTTTATACTTTTCTCCAATATGGACTTATTATGAATTGTCTTTGAGTAAACAATGTCTTTGGAAAGGATGTACATTGTAACATTAGGAAGACTAATGTCTAACATGATGATATTGTAACATTATGAAGACTAATATGGCACTCTTTGGATCTTTGAAACCTGGGATTCACATTTCGACCTTTTCATTGTATAGGCATCAAGAGTTCTTTTTTTTTTTGGTAGGTAAGCGGGGTTTTTTTAATTAAGAGGTCCCTACCCCTTCCTCATTGAGAAAAAAAAAAAGAATTTGAAATTATTACAATCTTAAATACTCTTTCCCACTAGCATCTTCAAACACAATTTTCTTTATATCTTCAGAAAAAGAGCTAGGGGTGAGTTCAATGAAAGAAACAGAAGGAATATTAGCAGCTAGATTATCCGCTACCCTATTACACTCTCTGAACACATGTATTAAAGAGAAATAGTCTAAATTACTAGTTCTCTTCCTGATATCTTCTAGAATCTTCTTTATTCTCCATGGTTGTTGCTCCTTCCTTTTCAGGAAATTGATCACATTTGTAGAGTCTGTCTGAGCTTTCACTTTCCTTATGTTGTGTCTCTGAGCTAGTTCTAACCCTTCAAGTTCGATGTATGCTATTGTATCAAATTTTGACTTGCCTTTTGCTGCCGCCATGACTGTTCCTTGCTCATCTTTGAGAACAGCTGCCCAACCTCCTTCTATCCCCTGTAGCGTCCCGTTCCTTGCTTTCTGGAGCATGGAACAGAAAATTCCAGTCAGAATTTGTTGTCCGCCATAAAACTTTTCGGCTTGTTAAGAAATCACAAATAATTGGAAAATCAGAGCATAGTAACTAAGAACAGAAAAAAATAGAAAATAAATAAATAAGAAAATGGTGCAGCAGTGCCATTATCTTCACTTTGCTGATGATTTTCTTCTTTTTAGGTAGAACAAGTGCACAAGATTTTCAAACTTTGTGGCTCTCCATCTGAGCAATATTGGAAGAAGTCAAAATTACCACTTGCCGCTATGTTCAAGCCCAAAATATCGTACAAACAGTGCATAAGAGACACATTTAGAGATTTCCCACCATCATCATTGGATTCACTGCTACTGGTTGAAACTCTCCTAGCATTTGACCCAGCTGAACGTCAAACAGCAACAGATGCATTGAGGAGCAAGGTAAATTTTTCTATTTAAGTTTTCTATATGCATTCTTTGATTACATACTTGGTGATCCCTTACTCACACTAAAAATAATATTCTAGCTGGGCTTGGGATCGGCCTCATTAGGTTTTAAATTTGTCGAGCTCGGATCTTAATCAAATTGTTGGTTTAACATAACTATATTAGCATACAACATGATACAACCATTTTTTTCACATGTAATTTGTCAACATGACATGATTTAAATAGCATATATCATTTTCATCGCAAAAAAGGTGTACTTTGTGTCCTAGAGTAAAGCTTTTTTTCCTCTAATTGACTATTTGACTGCCTATCTCTTTAGAGCAATTAGTTTATTAGTTCTTAAGGGTTTTGGGTGAATGATGCATTTTGGAAGAGAAGAAAATGCATTGCTTTTTAACAGTGGCACATTCCCAAGGACACAACTAGTTTATTAGCTCTCAAGGACTTTGCGTGAATGGTGCATTTTGGAAGAAAATGAAATGCATTACCTTTTTAACAGTGGACACATTCACCAAGGAAACAGTTGGATAGCTATAAATTTTTGAAAACGCTATGTACTCTTATTAGTACTAGCAATTTAGTGATTTAAGTATTTAACCACTGCTTTAATTACCCTTTACCCTTTACCCTGTAAGTATATTTTTGAAAATTTACAATTTATTGTGTTCATATGTGTTTTATTTGTGACTGAATGCAATCTAGGGTTTAAATCCCCTAATTTTTCTCTGTGATTCTCGTGTGAAAATTCTTGTTCTTCTTCAAAACAAAGGAGGCTGAACCCTAAAAGTCACCAGAGTCCAAGATCATATCCCTAGCAGTGTAGCTCTTTTAGTGCGTTAGAGTAAGGCATGACAATCTGTTTACATTTGTCTGCTCTTGTATTAGTTCTAGCTCCTTGGTATCTTGACCAAATTTGGTAAGGATCCCTCTTGTACTTACAGACTTACATAACATGCCTTGAACCGTTGTTTTCCTCGGATCCATAGGCTAGAATGTAATGAGCTTCCTTACCATTTACCCTCAGCTTAGCTACAATTTTTTTCCCGATAAATCTTTGGCAGCTTAGGAGCTTATATTTTTTCCCTAAAGATGAGCTATTTTTTATGGTGTTCAACAGTTTTTACATTGTGAGATGATGGTCTAGGAGGTCTCACTAACCAAACTGTTATGTGTTCTTATACAGCATGCCTCCAGAGGGATTGTCTTGACATTGCCTCTTTCATTAATTTTGTTAGAACATTGACTGTTGGTTTTCACTATGCAGTTCTTCACAACGAAACCTTATGCATGTGAGCCATCAAGCCTCCCACAATATCCTTCAAGCAAGGAGTTGGATGCTAATAAATTACGAGATGAAGAAACTAGAAGGTCCTAATATAGTCTAATATTTTACTTTTTGATATTTTACTATTTATTGTTATCATATTGGTATATCTTCTACACTATATGATAGCCGGGTCTTCAATACCCTTCCTAATATGGAGTAGGCAATTTAGGATCTCCTTATTTACTTAATTTAGAAACACCTCCTTCCCTAAATTTAGAATAAGTCTCACTTTTATTAATATAATTTGAACAAAGTCTCTTTTTTATTAATAATTTAGAAACACCTCTCTAATGTCACTTAAATTAAATAATTACCCCCCATTTTCCACATTGAAATTAAAAAAAGTCCTATTTTATTATTGATAATTTAAAATAACCTCTCTAATATCACTTAAATAACATAATTATCTCCTATTTTGTTTTTAAAAAATAAATAGATGAGTCTGTCCTATATAATTACAATTAGAACCCAAAGAAACCACGCTAACTATTAATCTCGAGGGACAGGTTTCAAGACTTAAAAAAATCGGTGTGTAGCACGGTTTGCATACTTGTTGATAATAGTAGTGAGAAACCAAGGCAATGCAAAGAGATATGTTTGTGGGCCTCTCAAACAGCCAAAAACAGTGAAACTTTTAAATCCATGTTATCATACTTTTTCTAGAGCTTCTGAAGGTAGTCCACAAGTTCCCTTTGAAATGCCTTATATTCCACCAGAAAGTGGTACAATGGATGGTATTCCGTCTTCTAAAGGCACCACCGAGGTAGAGATGCCTTTCACCCCACCTAAAACCACCCATCGTCCATTTGTTAATGATCCACCACATGTAAAATCGAAGGGTATGCCGTATAAACCTAGTAGATTGAAAGGTCAGAATGAGACAAGAAAAAATAAGTGTGGCCACTGTGGTATCCTCGGGCACACAAGGCCCACATGTACACTTTTGCATCCAAAGGATGGGGGTAAGTTTCTTATACCGTTGTCATACTCTCACTTGCCTGTTAACATTAAATAGTTATGAAAGTTTGTTAATTCTGATTTGTATTCGTCAATATCTTTCTTGTGGTGCATTGTTTTACAGGTCCAAGTACTAAGCACAACTATGTTGAGCGTGTTGCAGGAGTTGCCGATGTGAGTGAGGATGATGACGGGTTAAACAGAGATACTGGATGTAAGTGATAATTTTGCGCGTTATCTTTTTTTTATAAACGCAAGAAAATGTTTCTTGTTTGTTATTTTCATGGGGTTCAAAGTAATGTTGCTTGTTTGGTGGGCGTAGTGGAAGTTGGTAATGAAGCAGGAGGATCTTGAAAGACCAAGCAATGTAGCAAGTGTCGATCTACAGAGCACACAAAGTGTAGGTGTCCAAATTTGGAAGGTATGACACAATTTTTACCAACGTAATTTTTCTAGTAGGGAGTAAACTAAACTTAGATTGTACTATTAGAGTGACTATTTTTCTCCTGTTGAACTTATAGCGTTTCCTATGGATGAGGTTAGGAGCAAGATTTTGGAGAAATTCAATGTTGGAAAGTTTTATAGTAACGATGGGAGAGTCTTTTTCCGTATTACGGATAGTTGATGTTAGGAAAGAGGAGTACAATGCTGCTAAGTTTTAGAGCAGTTGTTGGTAATCTTCTAACAAGATTTTTGTAAGCATTTTTGTAATAATTAGATCAAGTGGAGCATGTGCTATTTGTCACACAATGATGAAGATTTAAAGATTGGCTTCTAAATTATTTTGTAGCGGTATCTATGGTGTTATTTTTTTTGGTTTATTCAATGAAATAAAGCATTATTTTATACGTTATATTAACAAGCATTGTATATTCTGTTGTTTCTTATTGTTGGGATATTGGGGTTGTCCCTCACCATGAGACAAGACCATCAGCAGACATATGTCAGTTAGTGTGACATTGATATGTTCATAAATGGATCTATTCGTTTTTACAGCGACGAACAGAAGGTTGGAGCGGTTGCAGAGGAATATGTCATAAACAGTAACATAACATTTTAGTATGACAAATAAAGTGTCATATCTATTTATGATTCTAACACTTATGATATACTACCAAACGTATAAAACTCTTATTGACATATATTATAAAAAGTGACATAACATTCGAGTATGACATATATAGTGTCATATCTATTAGTGATTGTAGCGCTTATAACATACTACCAAACGTATAAAATTCTTATTGACATACGATATCCTCTTAAACAATTGTTTTACATTGTACCATGGGACCACCTATAAAGTATGATATACTTTCTATTTATACAACTATTAATTACATACTACAGCCTATATGACATTTTTTATAACATATATCCATATTTTTACAATGCAATCTTATGTACCGGGTAGTAGATCATGTACTCTGTACTCTATAAAATTTTGCATAACATACTATACTATATATGTTATTTATAAGCACATATACAATTATTTTTACATAATACATTCGTACCACATTGGGTATGTACTTTATTATGTATGACGGTACGCTATGATATTTTTCATGACATACTATACTATGTATGTTATTTATAATCACATATAACGTTATGTTTACATAGTACCTTCGTAAGATTACTTATGACATACTTTCTTGGCTATGACCATTCGAATGACATACTATCATGTATGTCAAAAATAATGATATAGACAATTATTTATATATACTAATTTTTAGTGAAGCGTTTTTAATGACATACTTTACTACGTATAATGTTTTGTTAGTTTTGAGTGTTAATGATGTGAGCTAGGATTTTGCGGCTCCTTTGGAGACTTGGAGGAATGAATGTTGCATGCATCAATGAATGGTACGAGTTAGGAAAATTTTCTAGTAGGGTGGAGTCCAATAGCTACACAATAGCATTTTGGATAGTGATGGATAAATATGATGATCTATTTTGGATGATACTTAGGCACCTAGCTTTTCGGATAAGTGTGTAACTTCAGAACTTATAAATAACTATAAATAATTCCAAAATATAGTATTTGGTTGAATATGGATTTTGTTAGTTGGTTCAAATTTTCATTTCATATGATTCTTAGGAAATTCGAAGAAAAGAGTGGAATCCGAAAAAGAGAAGCAATGAAATCTCATGTAATGGCATCTAATTTGAAATCAGTGTGCATCTCATTTTTTCTTTGTCAGTATAGAATTAGTGGTATCCACACATTTGAAATTTATGATGTCTGATAAGTACAAATTGCATCTTGTTGAGAAATGGGCTAAAATGGCATAGTGGAAGTATGTTAAGTGATACACATAAAGTATCATCTTGTTGGGCACTGTTATGTCTTGGTTCGCACCATTGTTACTAGAATTTCTGGGATGATACATGCAATGTAATATCGTGTATGTCAAGATAATACATATAATATATCATCGACCCGTAAGAGATCAAGAGAGAGAGAGAGAGAGAGTGTGAGAAAAAAATGACTTTTTCGTTGTGAGAGAGTTAGATATGATATTTTCTTTGTGAGAGAGTTAGAGAAAACTATTTAAGGGTTTCTTTGAGGTCTTTGAGAGAGAACATAACAACAAGAAGTACCAAATCCAAAATAAATTCTAACTTCATTAAGTCATGAGTATCTCCTAATAATTACATAATCATAAAAACCAAAGCACTTAATGAGTAATGAAATCCTTATGAAATTATCCTTAACAAAATTGACATTTTCAGCAACATGGACAAAATGGATCATCACTCTTGTCCCCACATTCTAAAATCTAAATGGGACTCATAAGCAACCAAAGCAACTAATGATCTGAACAAAATATACATTTTCAGCACCATATACAAAATGGATCATCACATTAGCATCTAGTATCCACATTCTAAATTTATAGACAAAAAACTAACTAAATCACCAAATGACCCCTGAAAAGATATGCATTTTCAGCAACAAACACAAAATGGATCACCACTTTAGTTCCCACATTCCAAATCATTTTTTGGTTAGATGATATAGAAACCATTTCCTACGCCTCTCCACCCTTAATGCCATGAACACCCTTGCTTTTTTGCCATCATCAAGGAGCTCTAAAGCTTTAATGAAAGTAATACTATCTAGGTTAGGCACATTTCTAATTCAGCAATGATCTTTGCTTCTTTTGTATGTTCAACACTAGAACCAGTAGTTTTTTTTTCCGGTTAAGTACCATATATTACTTAAATAACGTGAAGTCTACATGTAGAATTTACAACCCAACTCGGGACATATAAACATATTCCATGACCAAATGCCTTGCTACCCATTTTGCTAGTTCATGGGCTTGGCTATTAAGATTCCTAGGAATCCAAAAGAAGTTACAGGGAGAACAACTATCTAGAACACTGATGGTGGCCTTGACAACCGCTTGCATCCTCTAGTTAGCTTTCTCTGGGTTTTGTAATCCTAGGATCACTTGCTGGCAATCTCCTTGTAGTCTGACAAACTTGATCCCTTCTTTCTTTCCCAACATCGCACCTACCTCAGGAACCATGTACTCAGCCTCTTCAAGAGATCCCGCACTGAACTCCTTGCAAGCTATTGCCACTATCCTCCCATCTCCATCCCATAGAATGGCTCCCAGCAGCTCTTTCCCTAGTATCCCTGTAATTTGGTTCGTTGTGCCTCCCAAAATTTCAATATTGCAGTCCTCCTTCCAAAAAATTGCCAAGCTTCTCCCATATTTAATCATTAGCATCCACACAAAAGCTTCTCCCATATTTAATCATCTTCCCTACAGCTGCGATCCTTACACTACCTACCTTTGTTTCCGCTAAACATATAACATCTGGCTCGTGCTCTCGGAGGTGGCCCTCTAGAGATCGAACCGTCGTGTTGGTGCCAATCCCACGACAATTCCAGGCTATCATTAAAACAGAGGCAGCTGTTGAGGAACAGCCACAGCGAGACCTTGACTAACACTTGATGAAACTCCAAATGACCTTTTATCTTTCCTACCACTGTCATCCCATTCCTCTTCCTTTTCAACTGAGAAATTCATCACAAATCCAGCTTTTTGCTTTTCGTTGTTATTCTTCAAGGAGCCCCTTGACTCCATATCATCTTCCCCTTCCACTATAGTCATAGTAAAAGTCCCCCCACTTTTCACTCTCCGGCTACCTACTCCTAGCTTTTCAAGAATCTTGGCTTGGGGTAAATCCACAATGCACTGGAATGCATCATATTCGCAGTCCTCCCATGGTTCGTCCTCCTCAGACTCCCCATCTTGATTCATCCAGGTATTAGGATCATCCACTACTACCTTCCCTTTAGCCTTTTTTGCCTTCGCTTTGTCCTCCTCTGTCTCACTATTACTCTCCTCATCACTTGTGAGCAGATTGATGACAGTAACCTCTTTTACCTTTGTTTCTTGAAAAGATCCTATTTTACTTGTGAAAGCCAAGCTTTTAAAATTCCGCTCATCCTTTCCATAGTCCACCATTGAGATTTTGTCATCTTCCGTTGCATTCTCTCTTTTCATCCTGGTTTCTAGAAGAGCGTGCCTGATCGATGTTTCATTATTTATCTTAGAATCTCTCCTTGTGTTTCTCCGCTTCCATCTCGTATTTTCTTCAATCTGATTACCATCACCCAGAGGGAAATGGCATTGGAGATCCTTGATTTCCGAATTTCTCACCATGATTCTTAGAAAATCAAGATCAAAGCTAAAAAACGAAGTAAATTTTCTCTTTTATGGTTCGGATAAGATAAAGAAACGCACTGTTGGTGCATTGAAAATGGAACAAAATGACTTGAGATGAGTGCCTGGCTATCTTGCCTGGGGATACTCAAACCGTTTCCACTTCCCAGTGAGGGGGCAACTAGTCCACTGCTCCTGTTTATTTCCCTTGGCCACTTACCATTCGCCCAGAATTCAAATAGACTCCCAAAAGATGTATGTACTTTTTGGTTAATGGGCTGGTGGGGAAATCTGCATTGGTTAATGGAAGAAAATTTACCTTTAATTTTTTGATTTAATCCTAGGAGTTCAGAAGATCTAAAATTATTGTGAATATACCTGCTGGTTCCTCCTCGTAGGATGAGGACTTGCCTGATTAGTACTAATGACAGTAATGAGATTAAGAAACAAATTCTTGATTGTAATGCATGGGGAGAAAGGGAGTGTGAACAGAAACATATCGGTAAGTAGCTATGAACAGTGATTGTTCATTGTTCGGTAGCTATGAACACTCATTGTTCATAGCTATGAGCTATGGACAATGAGTGTTCATAGTCCATACTATGAGTTATGAACAATGAGTGTTCATAGTCCATACTGTACGTACTATGAACAATGAGTGTTCATAGTCCATAAATTTCGTCATCCTGTTAGCATCAACTGGCTTCATGTCTATGCCTATGTAAATATGTAATGGTTGGTACATGTTCATGTAAACGATGTGTATTGTGCTTCTAGCCTCTGATGTAGGGGATGGACTTGTAACAAGGTTTGCCCGAATACTTCACTGTAGTAAAAGCCCCTATCGACTAATGATTTACCATGAATTGGATATAACCAAGACATGGCCCATTTTACGAGAATCGTAGATGCGCTTAATTAATATGCTAATTAAAGAGGTACTAATTAAATGTAATTGCTAACTTAAATAATTACACCTACTTAAAGTATTGCACCCATACATTACTACTACACTAGTCAATAAAATTTATAGCTTACTCCTCTACTTTATTGCCTCTATTGCTATTTATATCCCAAATCAATTCCATATCATAGTTTACAAAATAATGGGATCAAAGTTGACAGAATTAAGAAAAGCCCTACCAAGTTGAGATTTTAAAGCTGTACTTTCCCATATTCGGATTTTGTGCTATTGCTTGATCCCAAACCTCGTTGCTAGTTATGATCTTCTGTTTGTCATAACTCCATTCAAAACCTTGCTGTATAGTTACATTAGCAATATTGCATGTTATCCATCATAAGGTCTTCATTTGCTAAGTTACATGACTATACAAGTCGATCCTTTGCATGCTCTTTTGGTATTGGAAGAAATCCATTCTCATTTTTATCACCTAGAAGTAGCTTGCTATGGAATGTATCGATAAGAACACTGTCCATCTCATTTGTCCATTGCATTGCCATATCTAATTAATAAGCATACATGACTATGAACAGTGATTGTTCATAGTTCAGTAGCTATGGACACTTATTGCTCATAGCTATGAGCTATGAACAATGAGTGTCCATAGCTATGAGCTATGAACAATGAGTGTTCATAGTCTATACTGTACGTACAATGAACAATGAGTGTTCATAATCCATACTGTACTTACTATGAACAATCAATGTTCATAGTCATGATACGCCTATTAATTAGATATGGCAATGCAATGGACAAATGAGATGGACAGTGTTCTTATCAATACATTCCATAGCAAGCTACTTCTAAGTGATAAGAATGAGAATGGATTTCTTCCAATACCAAAAGAGCGTGCAAAGGATTGACTTGACTATTAGTCATGTAACTTAGCAAATGAAGACCCTACGATGGATAACACGCAATATTGCGAGTGTAACTATACAACAAGGGTTTGAATGGAGTTATGACGAACAAAAGATCATAACTAGCAACGAGGTTTGGGATCAAGCAATAACACAAAATCCAAATATGGGAAAGTACAGCTTTAAAATCTCAACTTGGTAGGGCTTTTCTTAATCCGGTCAACTTTGATCCCATTATTTTGTAAACTATGATATGGAATTGATTTGGGATATAAATAGCAATAGAGGCAATAAAGTAGAGGAGTAAGCCATAAATTTTACTCACTAGTGTAGTAGTAATGTATGGGTGCAATACTTTAAGTAGGTGTAATTATTTAAGTTAGCAATTGCATTTAATTAGTGCCTCTTTAATTAGCATATTAATTAAGCCAGACCCGCAGATTCTCAGGTAGATGGGCCATGTCTTGGTTATATCCAATTCATGGTAAATCATTAGCTGATAGGGGCTTTTACTACAGTGAAGTATTTGGGCAAACTTTGTTACAAGTCCATCCTCTACATTAGAGTCTAGAAGCACAATACACATCGTTTACATGAACATGTACCAACCATTACATATTTACATGGGCATAGACATGAAGCTAGTTGATGCTAACAAGATAACAAAATTTAGTACATTGTCGAAAACAGCCCCTACATATGTCGCCTTCTCCTCCTCTCAAAAAAGTGAAGTCATCCTCATTCTCTTTAACTACATTAACGTGTTAGTACTCGTGAAATAAAACATATATTACATCTAATCTACATACTCATCAACAATTTGGGTGCCTACTTCAAATGTCCCTTGCATATTCTTGTTCCACATGGTTACTCTGACATTTGGGCCTGCTCTTTTGTGCATCTTCCACAGCATGGGTCTCGTTTTTTGCAAGTTCGCCTCTTTGTGGTCGCTGCACTCGTATAGTCTCTTGTTTCTGCAGTGACGGTCGTACTTGTTTGTCCACATTAGATGGCTCTTGCATTGGAGATAGTAGTTGCTACTACAGTAGCTGTTCTTGCACTTCAGATCTTGGTATATACCGACGCCCATGATAAATCTCTAAACAATTGCATATCAACTTTACGACTATAGAAGCTATGTATGTTAAGCCTTTGATCGATCTACTGAAAAAATTATTAAAACAGAAAACGTATGAAACCAATCAAACCAAACTACCAACAAACCATAAGGCAGCTAGGTATGGTAGATTAAGGAGTTTTCAAAGTCTGTTATGTTAGAGTAACAGATGAATGCATACAATTCTACAAGCACTTCAACTTTGGTAGTGTCAATTCTTACACAGGAGAAACAAAAAAATCAAAATTGACAAAAAGGGTTAAAACCCTCATAACCTAATTGTGTTCCAATATAGTTCACCTGATTGTGTTCCCTCATAAGCTCCATTTACCCTTGGTTTTCTAACTTGTTTCCGATCGTAAGTACGTCCAAAACGACGGTACTCAACAGTGATGTTGTTGTCAGGTATAACCAATTCTACATGGATTTGGAATACACGTCAAGAAATCTACCAATATGGATGCCTGGGAAGTTTGATGTAGCATATAATAGCCCTAAGTAGTTAGTACTAAAGATAACAGTCATTTAGGATGATTTATATAGGGTTTTTTAGACCAAAAATTACCTGGAATAACGCCATCAGAAACTTGACCCACTCGTAGGCGAAGGCAAATCTTGTTTGGGAGAGATACTTTAACCGCAATAATTGTTTCTCTTTGCATGTCTTTCTTTGGTTTCTTTTTCATTGGGCCATCTAAATATGAATGAACAAAATAAAAACACACAGTGAAAAATTACTTTACATGACAATACGACACAGGAAAAGGTGAATGATAAGATAAACGTGATCAATATATAGTCGACTTACCTATTACACAATCCCAATCTGCTGTGAACCTGAGCCACAAAAGGAGTTGGAGTTTGTGGAGTACAACAAGGTGAACTTTGACTTTGATTACAAAGCCCGACTGTTGTCTCAAAGATGGGAGGCTTAACATGACAGCTTAGAGCTGCTTGGCCTTCTATAAACCATTTATTCATGGGAACATCTATAAGCACACAAATCATATATATTAAATGCTATGACTATGATTTCACAACATATATGTGATTCAATGCACCTTTAATAAAAATTTGAACAATCTTGTCTATATTATTAATTATTAATTTAGCACAATGTCTAACGGGAATGGTTGCACATCACGAAGAAAATGGTGCTAATAATATATCGTTAACTATCACCTCGTATGAAGGGCGGAAAAAGTTATTTGATACAACGTTTCTTAACTACTTTTTGGTGATAGAGTCCGCCCTAGGAATATACGATGTTCCATTATGGTTCCGACATTATTTAATGACAAATATCAGTATTGAGCACAAGTACAATAATGCAATGACAACAAAGGTGGTTCCTTTACCTTTATCCTCGATCACATTCACCCTCGCACCACCTCCATTATTGTTGTCTACACATAAATTCGTTATTTAATGCACATAAGGAACAAATTTATAAGTCAAATATTTGAAATTACGCACAATAAAATTACTATGGCAAATTAGTTAATATAATATAATAATAGAGAAATGTTAGCGAGCTACCCCTCTTTGGCTCTTTCGCGTAGCATGGTCATACCCCATAAGAATACATGAAAACTTAAGTTGGTGTATACATGGGAAGTTCACATTTAATACGCAAGAAAAAGTATTCTCTCTATTCCCTCTCTATTTTTCAACTTTTTTTAAGAATATTGTGCCGTCACAGAGTTGTCTCCTAATCTTCATGTTTTCACCCAAGTACATTGTTTCAGTGGATGATTTTTGATGACCAAAGTACATGAAGATTAAGGACTTATGTCAAATATACAAATTAAAGTGCTTCAAATTTAACAAACAAACCCATTCATGTATCTACGAACACTGTTAATGTCAACATGCTACCCCGAAAGATAACACGGATGTGAGGGTGTAATATTATTGAGATATAAACCAAATAACGCAAATGAAACTTGCTACCTCCATGCATGTCTCTCTTCGCACTATCTTTGTGCACCGAGTTCAACATGTTTACATCCGGGCTAGCGCGACTACCTGCATAACCAATCAAGACAAAATTAGACTTAGACAACATATATTAAATGCTAACATTGCGCGTGGATGTTAAATTTAAACATTGTTGAGTTGATTGTAAGACCTAATAGTACTCTGTAGGTCCAGGTTGCATATCACAAAACGGTACTAGTACATCGGTTACAATCACATACACAGTTTCAAGGGTAATGTAAGGTTATTAGATATAGTTGCGCACTACCTTTGGTGGTTTGCTCCCTCCAAAGAATCATGTTCCATTTCGATTCTAAAATAAACTACCCACTAGCAATTACCATTATATAACAATTACAAGTATTTAGCACAAATATTATTAATTTACAAGTATTTAGTATAATTACGAGTATTTTCCTAATTTAATAGATATATAGCATAGAAATACCATTGTGTATAATTTTTTCTTTATAATTGCATTAACATAGATGTACCCAAATAGTTGCAATAAAAACCCGTTTACCTGCACAGATATCTGACATCTCCGTTCCTTCAAACACCGACTTCAACATGTTTGCATCCGGGCTACCACAAGTACCTGCATAACTAATGGAGAGAAACGTGGGTTACAAGTAACCCATTTACATCAAAACATAGTCATCCTTGACTAATTTACCTTCGATCACCTCCTCCTCGACTTCTTCTATGCCACTTGCGCGGCCTCCACTAATATTATCTACACCAATAAAATTTAATTCATATACGGTAAAAAAAAGGTGAGCGACTCCAACATTTATTGGTTGTCGGCATGCACCTACCATATTCAGGGCGAGGACTAGGTTCTGTTACAGTATCGACAATATTATCAGCTAAAGGAGAAAAATGCATAGCTCTCAGACTAGATCAACTTCCTGCATAACAATAAGGAAAAAGGCATGTTAGAATGATGAGTTTTAACAATACCACTCCATCCATTTTTTTCTTCAAGTATACGTACCGACCAAGATTTAACTACAATGACAATATAATAAAAATCATGTCAATCTAGAAAACTTATACTGCTGAACAAACTATCATACACCACCGACAATGAATCAAATTTATAGTTGGACCCCATTACCTGAAGGCATGGTTTGTCTCCCCCGAGTCCCTGTAGATGGTGAAATATATTCAAAAATATCCGGTTGAGCTTCTGCAATATTGTCTTTTTGGCCAAATATATTCTTCCAAGTCACTGCCACTATCTGCACTTGAATATGTTAATGCCTAAAATGGATCTTCTTGTTCAAATTCATTGTGATTATCACTCAAACCATTGCCACCACCCATTTCAACTAGTCGACCATTTTTCAATATCTCTACACGCAACAGTTGTAATCTTGTGGGATTTCTTCATCAAGAATTATTTTCAGTAATGGTTCAACCAACTCTTGATAGTTATAATGGCGCACCTTCTACAACAAATCCAACGCTAACAATAAGCAGATAATGAAACCAATGTTGAAGATATATAAACTAAAAAAAACTCATGTATGTTTTCATAATGTTGTCAATAAATACTTAATCTACGCAAGGAAGATACTGCTATGGGAATTGGGAAGGTAGATTGGTGGTGGCGAAAGTAATATCTTGTGTACTTCTTATCCACCTACACCACATAAAATACAATATTACGTTCCGATTAGAATAAATTCCTTCCACTGAATTAAATACAAGAAATTCTACGAAAACATAGATAACAACATGTTTTATTACATTACTTCATCAAAAATAACATATTGAGCTGATGAGAACCTATGCCGTCAAAAATTCAGCAAAAAGAAGAAATAATTGCCACCTTTTTAGCTTTCTAACAAAAAGGCATTAGTAGGTTACGCTTACAATAATTATTTTGAAGTCTAAACTAAATGGAGGGGATAATTACAATCAACAAATTAAAAAAAAAAATAGTGGTAAAACAAAATAAGCAATTCACTGCAAATTTACCTTAAGGAAAATGGTTGATTGCGACTCATACAATGCTCCTAATACCAATCTAGATAAGCTGCATTTGAAGCAAAAGGAAAGTTGACTTCAACTTCACAACCACCCTTCCACCAAACATTCTAGTCCATAATACATCTTTCCAAAAAAGAACCATTTGCTTTAGGATCCCACCTGAGTGGCTGCTCTGGTATGTGTTGGTCAAGCCCAAATTGACGCATACATCGATCAAGTATATACCTCTCTATGGAGTCGAAATGGATCATCCATGTAGAGATAGGCAACACGCGAGAATGGCAAGAGGCAAAATGAGGAGCATGTACCCATTTATCCCACGGCTGCCAGATAACCTAATAGAATAGAATCAATACTAGTAAGAAAGTGGACAATAGTTTGGTATAGTTTGATGAGTTATGGGTACTAATTTTAGACTAACCTGATTTTCACCAAGTGAATCCAACTCTTTGCTTAGGACCTTATACACTTGTTTTGTACAAGGCCAGAATTTGGGATTTTTCCATCTGCAAGCAGCAGGGAACACAATTTTCGGTTTCCGTTTTAGTGGGTGTATGTGGAACCTTTCATAGAACCATGCCTAGAAGCAAGTTTTCAAAAGTTAATAAAAAAATAGTAAGATATACAGAATAAAAAATCATCAAGTATAAACGGGCTATACGTACCAACAACAACGTAGACGACGAACCACAAATATTATGCACAAAATTAGATTCCTTTTCTAGCTTGTTCCTTTTCTTTGTTGTGGATTTACGGCAAAATGATGCTCGACTGAGCGCTTTAAATAGATATGCAAGAACAGGAATAACCCAAGCATAGGTAGCACACACCTCTGTATTAGCTAGGAATTTTAGGTACTTGGTGTGCACGCAATTGCCGCCACCTTCTGAAAATATTGTGCTTCCAATGAGGTACAACACATATGCTATTGTGCATTTTTCCTCATCAACAACAATTCCAGTGCCCTTAAATGTATCTCTCAACCAGGAGACACAAACGGATTTCCGTATGATTTTATCTTCTGGAGGAGATACTCCCAAATATTTTAAACAAGCTTGTTCGGCAGTCAATTATGAGGTGTCGATGATTGCTTCCCCACAGGTATTCAAGCCCAATATGTGGGCCACATCCTGAAGTGTAATTGTCATTTCAAATGATGGGAAGTGAAAAGTATTTGTTTCTGGCCTCCAACGGTCAACCAGAGCAGAAATCAGGTCTCTATCAGCTTGGAAATGTCTAATTTTCCTGATGTTTTTGAAACCTATTGCAGAGATAAGCTTCTTCTGGCTACGACTCAACTTCCATTCTTTCCATTTTCGGTTGTGCTCATGAATCTACACAATCGGACGCTCTTGTTCACCACTTACACTTGTTATTGGTTGTGAAGTCAAATAAGCAAACCGAAACTGGAGTAATAAATACCAAAAAATTACCGCTCCATGCATTAGTAAAGAGATATGTGGCGACTCTGCATATACAAGTATTGATTATTTGTTGCCCCTCTCACCGTCCCTATCTCGTCTGGAGATATACTAAAATAAAGCAATAGATTAGTAAGTAGAATCAAACTAAGACAATATATACACATATGACAATTAATGTAAACCCCTTTCAGAAAATCAGATGTCTACAATGTAGAAAACAACTAAGACATATATTCCGTTAATCTATCCAAGTTTATGTAGCAAAATCATGGTTCTCATATATTGAATGTTTGTAAGAGATAACAGTGAATTATAGACGTGTGGAGGTAACGAAGGTGAGTTCTCGACAAGTGCAACCAAATCGCGCTCTCAACCACAACCACTGCATGTAAAGAGGTATCCCAAAAACTCCTCTTTCAGATTAGCGATGTGTGTCAGAAGGATGATTGGAAGTCTTTTCCAAACGGGAAGTACGATTGAAAAACTATTAAATAAATTTCATTGTTGCAACACTCCATTTTAGATAAGTCAGTCTTTCTAAATAGGATCACTGCATTAATTTAAACCATGAAGTGAGCGAAGCTTATAACTTTGCCATGTGTTCATTTGAGTTCACTAAGTATGCTACTTCATTATTTAAAATGTTGGTTTTTGACTGAAGCTGATGCTGCGAAAGAATATGATATATTACTTCATGAATTAGACATAAGTTAGCAACTCTCCCTAAATACTTTAATTCTTGATGCTAGTGACTCTTTTCTCAATTTGATAGTAGGGGAAATACTTGAGACATTATCACAACAACAAAACTACTAATAATTTGAACACATACCCTAGTGGCCAAATCACAAAAAACCTTGAAAATTTTATCAATTGTACCATCAATTCTAGCTTAGTGCATGCTTGTGAAGCGTCATTATATTACTTTGTGATCGAAACATTTTTTATTTGTATTTAACAGTTGATAGGCAATACATGAATTTCGCATACAAGTTTCTATAAAAATATATAAGATATAAGAGGAAAACATGTTACCAAAACCACGTGACTTTAGACAGTGGAGATGGTGGGTTCTAAGGCGCTAGTGGTGGCGGACGTGGTGCTCGGTGGAGTGTGAGGGAGGGTTTGTGTTTATCGAAAAAGTGAGGGACGGTTTCTGCAGTAGGAGGAGTGTTGGAAAAGTTTCATAGAGGGATTATGGAAAAGAGGAAATAAAAATTTGCTGACGTGGTCAGATACTGGAGGGAAATTTGAGTGCTTGCAGGGATTTGATTTGAGGGTGGGGGGGAATTTCTGTTGAAATTGTTAGTTACTTTATTTAGGAGAGCGATGGAACATTTCACTCACTGCAGATATTATTTCCTGAAATATCAGGGTACAATATAGATATTTTGAGCAAGGCCCAAAATATCGCCGAGATATCTGAGATATCGCGATATATCTCTTTTTTGGGTACACCGAGATGGAAATATCCGATATATCTCAACCGAATATTGAATATATTTTTTCCCGATATATTTCGCAATTTATAATATAACGATATATATCAACCGATATATCCGATATAAATGTTGACTTTGACCGATATTGTTAACTTTGACCGAATATTGTTGACTTTGACTGATATATTGATGATATTTCCGATATAATCGACGATATATCCGATACATCGACATACAAAATAAAATTTTGACTGGTCAACAAAAAAATGGATATCTATGATATTTCTTATATATCTCGGTTTTTTGGTACATCAAGATATTCACCAAATTTGATATTTTGGTCCTTGATTTTGAGCACACATCATCTTGCAGTCTTGCCAAGTTTCACTTCACGCGCTGTAGAATTTAGGGGTGCATGGATTCGGATATGCCTGTATGTATCCGAATTCGAATCTGAAAATTTATAGCGATATCCGAATCCGATTTCGGATATCAGATAATATCCGATCCGAAAATTAATATTAATTAAAAATTTAATTTGTTTTGAATAATTCATTTTACCACTATAAAAACTATATTATAAATATATATATGTCATTTATTATTAGCATTAGCATTAACATTATTATTATTTTGTTATTATAGTTTATATTATTAGTTTATGATTTTATATAATATTTTATACAATAATAAATAAATAAATAAATTATATATAATAACTATTAATTTTTTAAATCGGATCGGATATTTTCGGATGCGGATATGGCAGTATCTGAATCTGTATCCAAAACCAGTTCGAACATAAAAAATTATCTGAATCCGATATCCGATTTTTTGAATATGAATTCGAATGGGATTCGAATATTTGGATATCCACTTGCACCCATGCCGTAGATTTAGGCATTTAGCTAAAAGGGACTAAACTAGTTCAACCACAATGACAATGCTTATCCTGGTTCTCTTCTACAATTTGTCCGTAAATTGTCCATGCAAAAAGAGGAACAAGCTAGGTAATGTTGGGGTTGTCCCTCACCATGAGGCAGACGTATGCAGCTCAGAATGGCATGAAGTATGACACTGTTTGTGGCTTAATGTTTATGTTCTGAGTTGCGTACTTCTGCCCATGCTCTTCGGTGTCTCATGGTGAGGGACAACCCAACATAATGGACGACTGCTTCACTTCCTAAAGCCTCATCTAGAATTTATGTTGTGATCTTAATCATCGATTGAAAGAAGATTTTTTTTTAATCTGCAGTTTCATTCATCCACAAATATGGGGAATAAATTTGTTAATGGCAGATTTAACCGGCCTAAATAAATAGGCTAATTAAAACCCTACTTTAATTATACTTGCAAGGGCACGAGGTCTATTGTATTAGACAAGCGAGAACGAGGTCGAACCCACAGGGATTGCTATCTAGGAATAATTGAAATCTAAGATCTATTTAACCTAATCCGAATGATTATGGTTGTTGATTTGAAAGTGGCTTGAATTAACAATTGAAGCTATCTACTTTAACTATATTATGAAAACAGTAAACTTTAATTAACTATGAAGGGTGGTAACACTAAGGCATTCGAATTCACCCTAGACCGTTGTAGGTTCTCTTAATTAACTAATATAAAGTTCTCTTTTGAATCACGAGTAGCATGAGGGAAAAGAAACCCTTAGCTTGCTCGAATATGTGATCGTTAAGTCCTAATATGCATCTATGTATGCGCAGTTGATTAGAATTTCAGCATGCAAACATATAAACTCCTAGCAAAAGTTGTCTTCTTACGGCACAACTTCTCACAACCTTATATAGACATTAAAAACCGATGTTTAATTAGATAATAACGACACTTAACCTAACTATTGATTAGTCAAAATATGGTATCACATGCTAGATATAACCAATGAAAGAAGCTATATATACTAAAAATCTACTAAAAATCAGTATGAAATCGATCACTTAAACATTATATAATTCGAGAACAGTAAACAGTGAATAAAAGAAATCCTACGCAAGTTTAGGGCTTCATCTTTTTGACTTCTTTTTTGACTTTTTGACTTCTTTTTTGAGAAAGTCGAATTTTTTGTGACTATTGTCAGTTATAGCAAATTTGGAATTCGATGTAAATTTGGCAAGAATGAAAATATAAAATTCGTAGAAATTCGATTAAAAATTCTCAAAATTTTGTAGGAAGCCATAATTAGCAAATTAGAAATAAGATGAGCGTTAACATAAATAATTATGCAGTGTGTGATTGCACATAATGTTAGGGTTTTTGGTTTTATTATAACATCCAATTATAGGTGGTATAGGGCAAGGCCCAAAATATTGCCGAGATATCCGAGATGGAAATATTTGATATATCTCAACCGAATATTGAATTTATTTTTTCCTGATATATTTCGCAATTTCCAATATAACGATATATATCGACCGATATATACGATATATCCGATATAAATTGTTGACTTTGACCAATATTGTTGACTTTGACCGAATATTGTTGATTTTGACTGATATATTGACGATATATTCGATACATCGACATACAAAACAAAATTTTGACTGGTCAACAAAAAAATGGATATCTCCGATATTATCGATATATCTCAGTTTTTTGGTACATCAAGATATTCACCGAATCCGATATTTTGGTCCTTGGTATAGGATATAGACTGTATATAGACTCTAAACTGAAAACCTTATAATTTTTGTGCAGGATCTCGAATTATACACGATTACTTCTCAAAATGAATTTATCAATTGAATTTTGTCATGTATGTATAATTTTGAAGGAATGCATATATGTGCATAACTTAAGATAATGCCTATGATCCTCTTATGCCTAACTCTTGCTTAGTCGCTTTATGACTTCGATTTAATCTAAAAAAGGGTCACTCAATTTTGACTAGTCTCATGAGTATCTATTTTGCCATCACAAACATATAAACTATGCTAAGAGTAGAGCATTCATATGTACGATTTCAACTAGGAAGAGAGTGTATGTCAAAAAGGATTGGCATTTTGGGTGCGTGTTAGGTTAGGGCGTGGTAAGTGGTTCTGGCTAACTGACATATGCAGAAAATAGGGAGTATGTTATTGGACATGTAATCATTACAATTAAAATTATAGAATGATATGCTACAGCAGGCACCAAATGATCTACTGACCTAGTAACTTATATGAAGACCATGTAGGAAGTACTTTAGATGAGATTGTTTGGTGGCACATTTTCCTTCATTTAGATTAGTGTAATCAAGTTAGATCGTGCACCCATTAGCATTGCATTAGGACCAACACAAACACTTCCCATCAACTTTGTTCTTCTTTGCGCCTAGCATTAAATGCCACATCCATTCACAAACTTCTCACAGCGGACTTGCCCCTTGGGGTGAAGAATCATCATCTAAACCATACAACTCTTTGTAAAAAGTGCCCCTCTTAGGCCCACTCATCCTTGACTAATCACTAGTTCTCATTCTCACAATTTCACTTCAATACTTCATCACACTCCAAAATAAAAGTTTCAGTTTTGAAATAGAGAAATCAATAATGGTGATCCGAAAAAGTAAGTTGATGTTTAATATTTTTATTTTTAAGCTTCTTGTGTACGTATCTCAGTGGGGAAGATGATGAACAGATGTATTGGCGTATTACAGTTGTTATTACATATGATTGCAAAGTTACTACATTTTAACATATTCTCTTCATCACACGTATGGTCATCTTCTAGATATGCTACAACAACAAAAGTTTCACACTTACAATTTTAGTTACAGAGTTTTAGACACTAAAGGGACAGCCTTTTGGTATGTTGCTTCATTATCCTTGGCAAAGTGTGACATTAATTAGAAACAAAGTGTGAATCATATGTGTATGTGTTTCAGTACCATATCTAGTAGAGAGGCACTGCCTATTTTTATGACAAAATCTTATTTTGGTGAAGTGTTCATAATTTTTTTCTAGACTTAGTGTACCAAATTCATATTCCTACTTGTAAACTACCATATATTGGATTGCTATGAATAGATAACAAGTTGGTTTCTTTCGCAAGTCTTCTGCATATATATAGCATAAATATTTTATCTTGACTAGTGTTGTTATGTTTTTTACATGTTTCGCATCAAAGATGCAGAGCAACACAAAGTGAGGACTAAAACATACAACCTGTACGATAGAGTCAATTTAGTTCAAGCTTAGTTGAGGGAAGTCCAAAACCAATTGAAAGAAGTGAAATGTGCTTTAGGTGCTGCGGTTTGTGAATTGGTGGAAGATGTTGCTCAACTGATGGCAGAGTTTGCACAACTGAGAAAGCAATTTTCTGAATTGGTTAAAGACAAAGGGACACCAATATTGGAAGATGACATTAACATTATAAGTGTCACTTCTTACGAAAAGGAAAGCTTCACGGCAGACAACTGTTTAAATCACCTCCAGAGTCTGCATAGAAAATGAAAGTGGTTGTCGATGTGGAGGTATCCTCACTTGGCCATATACAAAATATTTTTATTTAGGTGAATGATAAATTAACATTAAAATTTGTTTTCTTTTCTAGGCTCAACCTGACACTGATATTGAAGATTCTCCTTTCAAGAATTTGAAGAAGGAGTGGTTGAAGCTACACAAGTCATTGAATACTGAAGAAGCTAACTTCTTCCGATGGATATTTTCACCGTCTGCCGACTCGAGGTAAAGGGTCTTGTCTTTCTGACATTTTTTTAAACGCTAATTATCTCATCCACCAATTCAAATGCCTTAATTTCTTGGTTGTAGGGACTTCATTGTGCATTTCACAAGGTGGCAAGAGATACGAAGTACATTTAGATGCCTGCTAGGGAATACTGGCGTGACAAACTTTGTATGTTGATCACCGCAATTAATGTTCAATTTATTTCCTTTTAAACTACTAGTGTTGCTCTAATACAGTAGTTATTTGGTGCCTATTCTTATATTTGTCGCAGATAGTCTTTGCTTGGTGCGCATACCTAAATGACAAGGAAAAGTACTCAACTTCCACCATAGGTCGTAGATACTACTATCCTGCCATGATAATGGGGGGCGAACTCAGTTAAGGTATCAAGCAGAAATCAATTTTTTTGAGAATAAATGAGACATGAACTCAATAGTCAAGCACTGCAGTGATATTAGTAGAGATGTAATTTATAGTGATGAATGCCCATATATATATATATATGGGCATTCATGTCTTCACTCTTCATGTCTATTTTGCGCATCCATGCATGGTTTTCAATTTCCAAAATATTTTGTAAGAGACTGAATCAGAGGATATTGACCTCTTAAAAGAATCACGGGCGATCCACCTGGATCACCCGATCCACGAATATCGCTTGGTAAGATAATTTTGCAGTACACGATATGGTATAGTATAAGATAATTGAATATAATTTGATATATAGGTCTAAGTACAAAGCAAAAGCTTCAACTAATTATGTTTCGATGTGAGTGTATAGTTGTTCGTGCTAGTTGTGAACAACTACCATTGGTGGCTGTATGTCTTTGCACCTGAACAGAGGAAGGTTGTCATTCTGGATTCCCTAACTAGTCTAGCACGAATATCGGGAGGGGAGCAATCAATGAAGAGAGTGGTATGATATATGCTAATGACCAATTATGTGATCATAATTTTTACAACATGTTATGAGTTTTGCCAATGCCATGACTTACTTTTGTGTTTGCTTTATTAGGCCACCTACATGCATCGCATCCTGTCTCTACTTGGAGATGAGTTCGCTGGGAGCTGTACAGTTAAAGACTGGAAGATTGAACAGTTGATCAAGAATGTTCCATAACAGCTGAATGGTGATAAGTGCTCAAAAAGTGCTATTTAACCCTCAATTATGCCTATTGTTTAGCCATCTTAGTGGACTAATAGTGTTTGTAAGTTATGTTTAAAGATTCTAAAGGTGAAAAAGAGAGTTTTGTAGAATATTAGAGAAAAAGGGATAAAACGGAGTAATTCGGGGCATTAAGGATCACATGGGAGGCCCGTGGACAATCATGGAGAAGGCTAAGGAATTGGAGCTATTAAAGATGCGACTTAGACCTATTTTAAAACCTATTTGGAAGCCCAAGGCCAAAGGATTCGTTGCTTGGACCAAAGCCTGTAAAAGAGGATAGAAGGATAAAGCAGAAGAGACAAAATAGACTTACACGTCTGGGACGCATGGATCAAGCATCCAGACGCATTGATTGCGTCTGAGATGCATGAATAGTGCGTCCAGACGCATGGATCGACACTATAGCCAATTTCTTCTCAATTTTGGAGACGAAGTTGGACTCTGAAAGAAGTCCAATTGTATTAGGAAACAAATGACGGTTTGGAATGCTTCTAGAGCTCATTGTAACCTCTATAAATAGAGGACCTAAGTGCCTCATGTAATTGGCCAATTCACTTATACTCTTGTCTCCAGAACTTGAGGCAGAGAGAGATTAATAATAAAAGATCGGTTTTAACTAGCTGAGTCTTAATAAATTAGTCTTTCTAGTCTTATGTTCTTGACTCTTCTTCTTTCGTTCTTCGTGTTCTTCCTTCTTTATAGAAGGCTAATCTTCTCCTTCAGGGAGGGAGATGAAGCCAGTGCTTAAGGTTTAATGATTCTTCTGGTTCATGGTGTTCTTCAATCAGGTTAGTTATTTATGTTTTTAGTTATTAGTTCCATTACATTATTAGTTCTACCGCGTTCAGTCAAGTGTTTTGCATTCTGTCGTTATATAAAGTGATGTTATAGGGTTTGAAAGTTGTTCATCTAAGATATAACTTTTATGATCTAGGCTAGGGTTTAGGGTTTAGAGGTTTAGTCCTTGTCTTACAAAGGGTTTAGTCATTGATCCTAGAAGCCTTGGAGTGTTTTAGTGCTTTTGTGTTTTTGGGCCCTTGATTTCACTTTCATCATTGGCCACTGATCGTTCACCGTTGACTTTTGGGCACTTTTTCCCAGTTGTTCCATGATGTCCCTGTTAGGGTCCTTTTGGCTCTATGACACGACTTTTGATGTATTAGTTCCAGAATAGGGCAGTATCCGGAAAAAGCGATAGGAACATGAGTTTTCTACAATCAATCAATCAATCCGGTGTTGTGTATTCATTATAGTGCAAGCTCACACGTAGGCGCATTCAATCATGCGTTTTGCATTCGCTCAATTGCAAGCTCGCTTGTAGGTACGTTCATTAAATCAATCAAATGCTTTTCATTCACTATAATGCAAGCTCACACGTAAGTATATTTCATCAAGTGTTTCGCATACACTCAATCAATCAAGTGTTTTGCATTCATTCTAATCCAAACTCCCACGTAGATGCATTTAGTCAAGTGTTTTGCATACTGTCGGTGTATAAAGTGGGGTTATTGGGTTTGGAAGTTGTTCATCTTAGATCTAACTTATATGATCTAGGCTAGGGTTTAGGGTTTAGAGGCTTAGTCCTTGTCTTACAAAGGGTTTATCAATGATCCTTGAAGCCTTCGAGTGTTTCAAGTGCTTTCGAGCCCTTGAGTTCACTTTGATCGTTGACCGCCGAGTTTTGACAGTTTGACTTTTTGGCGCTTTTTCCCTGTTGTTCCATGATGTCCCCTTTAAAGGGCCTATTGGCTTTATAACACGCCTTTTTGATGCATTAGTTCCAGAATAGGGTTGTATCCGGAAAAGGCAATAAGGACATGAGTTTTCTACAATCAATCAATCAAAACGGTGTTTTGCATTCATTACGTTACAAGCTCACACGTAAGTGCATTCAATCTTGTGTTTTTCATTCTTTCTTACGCAAGCTCGCTTGTAGGTACGTTCATTCAATCAATCAAGTGTTTTTCATTCATTCTAATGCAAGCTCACACGTAAGTGTATTCAATCAAGTGTTTCGCATACATTCAATAAATCAAGTGTTTTGCATTCATTCTAATGCAAACGCCAATGTAAATGCGTTCAGTCA
The DNA here is from genome assembly GCF_015680905.1 of Coptis chinensis. Classification (NCBI taxonomy): domain Eukaryota; kingdom Viridiplantae; phylum Streptophyta; class Magnoliopsida; order Ranunculales; family Ranunculaceae; genus Coptis; species Coptis chinensis. The sequence goes on along the minus strand of NC_141461.1, from coordinate 60,989,463 downwards.
AGTGTTTTGCATTCTGTCGTTGTATAAAGTGGGGTTATAGGGTTTGGAAGTTGTTCATCTAAGATCTAACTTATATGATCTAGGCTAGGGTTTAGGGTTTAGAGGCTTAGTCCTTGTCTTACAAAGGGTTTAGTCATTGATCCTTGAAGCCTTGGAGTGTTTCTAGTGCTTTTGTGTTTTTGGGCCCTTGATTTCACTTTCATCATTGACCACTGATCGTTCACCGTTGACTTTTGGGCACTTTTTCCCAGTTGTTCCATGATGTCCCTGTTAGGGTCCTTTTGGCTCTATGACACGACTTTTGATGTATTAGTTCCAGAATAGGGCAGTATCCGGAAAAAGCGATAGGAACATGAGTTTTCTACAATAAATCAATCAATCGGTGTTGTGTATTCATTATTGTGCAAGCTCACGCGTAAGTGCATTCAATCTTGTGTTTTTCATTCTTTCTTTTGCAAGCTTCGGCTTGTAGGTACGTTCATTAAACCAATCAAATGCTTTTCATTCACTATAATACAAGCTCACACGTAAGTATATTCCATCAAGTGTTTCGCATACACTCAATCAATCAAGTGTTTTACATTCATTCTAATCCAAACTCCCACGTAGATGCATTTATTCAAGTGTTTTCCATACTGTCGGTGTATAAAGTGGGGTTATTGGGTTTAGAAGTTGTTCATCTTAGATCTAACCTATATGATCTAGGCTAGGGTTTAGGGTTTGGAGGCTTAGTCCTTGTCTTACAAAGGGTTTAGTCATTGATCCTTGAAGCCTTGGAGTGTTTCTAGTGCTTTTGTGTTTTTGGGCCCTTGATTTCACTTTCTTTGATCGTTGGCATTGACTTTTCACCGGTTTGACTTTTGGGCACTTTTTCCCAGTTGTTCCATGATGTCCCTGTTAGGGTCCTTTTGGCTCTATGACACGAATTTTGATGTATTAGTTCCAGAATAGGGCAGTATCCGAAAAAAGCGATAGGAACATGAGTTTTCTACAATCAATCAGTCAATCCGGTGTTGTGTATTCATTAGATTGCAAGCTTACACATTGGCGCATTCAATCATGTGTTTTGCATTCCCTCAATTGCAAGTTCGCTTGTAGATACGTTCATTAAATCAATCAAATGCTTTTCATTCACTATAATACAAGCTCACACGTAAGTATATTCCATCAAGTGTTTCGCATACACTCAATCAATCAAGTGTTTTGCATTCATTCTAATCCAAACTCCCACGTAGATGCATTTAGTCAAGTGTTTTCCATACTGTCGGTGTATAAAGTGGGGTTATAGGGTTTGGAAGTTGTTCATCAAAGATCTAACTTATATGATCTAGGCTAGGGTTTAGGGTTTAGATGCTTAGTCCTTGTCTTACAAAGGGTTTAGTCATTGATCCTTGAAGCCTTGGAGTGTTTCAAGTGCTTTTGAGCACTTGAGTTCACTTTGATCGTTGACTATGGCTTTGATTGTTGACCGCCGATTTTTGACAGTTTGACTTTTTGGCTTTTTTTCGGTTGTTCCATGATGTCCTTTAAAGGTCTATTGGCTCTATAACCGCCTTTTGATGTATTAGTTCAGAATAGGGTTGTATCCGAAAAAGCGATAAGAACATGAGTTTTCTACAATCAATCAATCAATCGGTGATTTTTGCATTCATTATGTTGCAAGCTCACGCGTAAGTGCATTCAATCTTGTGTTTTTCATTCTTTCTTCTTGCAAGCTTCGGCTTGTAGATGCGTTCATTCAATCAATCAAGTGTTTTCATTCATTCTAATGCAAGCTCACGCGTAAGTGTATTCCATCAAGTGTTTAGCATACATTCAATCAATCAAGTGTTTTGCATCATTTCTAATACAAACTCCAAGCGTAGAATGCGTTGAGTCAAGTGTTTTGCATTACGTCGATTGTATAAAGTGGGGTTATAGGGTTTGGAAGTTGTTCATCAAAGATCTAACTTATATGATCTAGGCTAGGGTTTAGGGTTTAGAGGCTTAGTCCTTGTCTTACAAAGGGTTTAGTCATTGATCCTTTGAAGCCTTGGAGTGTTTTTTCTTTTTGTGTTTTGAGCCCTTGAGTTCACTTTCATCGTTGACTATGGCTTTTTGATCGTTCACCGACTTTTGACGGTTTGACTTTTTTTTTTTTCGGTTGTTCCATGATGTCCCTTTAAAGGTCCTTTTTTTGGCTCTATAACCGCCTTTTGATGTATTAGTTTGAGAATAGGGTTGTATCAGGAAAAAGCGATAAGAACATGAGTTTTCTACAATCAATCAATCAATCCGGTGTTTTGCATTCATTCGTTGCAAGCTCGCGCGTAAGTGCATTCAATCTTGTGTTTTTCATTTTTTCTTCAAAAGCTCGGCTTGTAGATGCGTTCATTAAATCAATCAAAGTGTTTTCATTCATTATAATGCAAGCTCGCGTAAGTGTATTCCATCAAGTGTTTTCGCATACATTCGATCAATCAAGTGTTTTGCATTCATTCTAATCCAAACTCCAGCGTAGATCGTTTAGTCAAGTGTTTTGCATTAAATCGATTGTATAAAGTGGGGTTATATGGTTTGGAAGTTGTTCATCTTAGATCTAACTTATATGATCTAGGCTAGGGTTTAGGGTTTAGAGGCTTAGTCCTTGTCTTACAAAGGGTTTAGTCATTGATCCTTGAAGCCTTGGAGTGTTTCAAGTGTCTTTTGAGCCCTTGAGTTCACTTTTATCGTTGACTATCGCTTTGATCGTTGACCGCCGACTTTTTTGACTGTTTGACTTTTTGGCTTTTTCCCAGTTGTTCCATGATGTCCCTTTAAAGGTCCTATTGGCTCTATAACCGCCCTTTTGGTGTATTAGTTTCAGAATAGGGTTGTATCGAAAAAGCGATAAGAACATGAGTTTTCTACAATCAATCAATCAATCGGTGTTTTTGCATTCATTTCGTTGCAAGCTCGCGCGTAAGTGCATTCAATCTTGTGTTTTTCATTCTTTCTTCTTACAAGCTTCGGCTTGTAGATGCGTTCATTCAATCAATCAAGTGTTTTCATTCATTCTAATGCAAGCTCACGCGTAAGTGTATTCCATCAAGTGTTTAGCATACATTCAATCAATCAAGTGTTTTGCATTCATTCTAATGCAAACTCCAAGCGTAGATCGTTCGATCAAGTGTTTTTGCATGCGATCGGTGTATAAAAGTGGGGTTATAGGGTTTGGAAGTTGTTCATCAAAGATCTAACTTATATGATCTAGGCTAGGGTTTAGGGTTTAGAGGCTTAGTCCTTGTCTTACAAAGGGTTTAGTCATTGATCCTTGAAGCCTTGGAGTGTTTCAAGTGCTTTTTGTTTTGAGCCCTTGAGTTCACTTTGATCGTTGACTATGGCTTTTTGATCGTTGACCGCCGACTTTTTGACGGTTTGACTTTTTGGGGCTTTTTCCGGTTGTTCCATGATGTCCCTTAAAAGGTCTTTTGGCTCTATAACCGCCTTTTGGTGTATTAGTTTGAGAATAGGGTTGTATCGGAAAAGCGATAAGAACATGAGTTTTCTACAATCAATCAATCAAAGCGGTGTTTTGCATTCATTCGTTGCAAGCTCGCGCGTAAGTGCATTCAATCTTGTGTTTTCATTCTTTTTTGCAAGCTTCGGCTTGTAGATGCGTTCATTAAATCAATCAAGTGTTTTCATTCATTCTAATGCAAGCTCGCGCGTAAGTGTATTCCATCAAGTGTTTAGCATACATTCAATCAATCAAGTGTTTTTTCATTCATTCTAATGCAAACTCCAGCGTAGATGCGTTAGACAAAGTGTTTTGCATGCATGCCGATTGTATAAAGTGGGGTTATAGGGTTTGGAAGTTGTTCATCAAAGATCTAACTTATATATGATCTAGTTTAGGGTTTAGGGTTTAGAGGCTTAGTCCTTGTCTTACAAAGGGTTTAGTCATTGATCCTTGAAGCCTTGGAGTGTTTCATGCTTTTGAGTTTGAGCCCTTGAGTTCACTTTGATCGTTGACTATGGCTTTGATCGTTGACCGTTGACTTTTTGGTTTGACTTTTTTGGCTTTTCAGTTGTTCCATGATGTCCTTTAAAAGGGTCCTTTTGGCTCTATAACCGCCTTTTGGTGTATTAGTTCAAGAATAGGGTTGTATCAGGAAAAGCGATAAGAACGTGAGTTTTCTACAATCAATCAATCAAATCGGTGTTTTGCATTCATTATCGTTGCAAGCTTCGCGTAAGTGCATTCAATCTTGTGTTTTCATTCTTTCTTTATTGCAAGCTTCTGCGGCTTGTAGATGCGTTCATTCGTCAATCAATTGTTTTCATTCATTCTAATGCAAAGCTCACGCGTAAGTGTATTCCATCAAGTGTTTAGCATACATTTCAATCAATCAAGTGTTTTGCATTCATTCTAATACAAACTCCCAAGCGTAGATCGTTTAGTCAAGTGTTTTGCATTACATGCCGATTGTATAAAGTGGGGTTATAGGGTTTGGAAGTTGTTCATCAAAGATCTAACTTATATGATCTAGGCTAGGGTTTAGGGTTTAGAGGCTTAGTCCTTGTCTTACAAAGGGTTTAGTCATTGATCCTTGAAGCCTTGGAGTGTTTCAAGTGCTTTTGAGTTTTTGAGTTCACTTTGATCGTTGACTATGGCTTTGATCGTTGACCCTTTGACTTTTGATGGTTTGACTTTTTGCCGCTTTGTCCCAGTTGATCCATGATGTCCCTTTAAGGGTCCTATTGGCTCTATAACACGCCTCTTGGTGTATTAGTTTTCAGAATAGGGTTGTATCAGGAAAAGCGATAAGAACATGAGTTTTCTACAATCAATCAATCAAAACGGTGTTTTGCATTCATTCGTTGCAAGCTCGCGCGTAAGTGCATTCAATCTTGTTTTTTTCATTTTTTTCTTCGCAAGCAAGCTTGTAGATGCGTTCATTCAATCAATCAAGTGTTTTCATTCATTCTAATGCAAGCTTCGCGCGTAAGTGTATTCCATCAAGTGTTTAGCATACATTCAATCAATCAAGTGTTTTGCATTCATTCTAATACAAACTCCAAAGCGTAGATCGTTTAGTCAAGTGTTTTGCATTAAAGCCGGTGTATAAAGTGGGGTTATAGGGTTTGGAAGTTGTTCATCAAAGATCTAACTTATATGATCTAGGCTAGGGTTTAGGGTTTAGAGGCTTAGTCCTTGTCTTACAAAGGGTTTAGTCATTGATCCTTGAAGCCTTGGAGTGTTTCAAGTGCTTTTTGAGTTTTTAGCCCTTGAATTCACTTTGATCGTTGACTATGGCTTTGATCGTTGACCGTTGACTTTTTGACCGTTTGACTTTTGGCTTTTTCCCGGTTGTTCCATGATGTCCCTTTAAAGGTCTATTGGCTCTATAATAACGCCTCTTGGTGTATTAGTTTCAGAATAGGGTTGTATCGGGAAAAGCGATAAGAACATGAGTTTTTCTACAATCAATCAATCAATCGGTGTTTTGCATTCATTTCGTTGCAAGCTCGCGCGTAAGTGCATTCAATCTTGTGTTTTCATTCTTTCTTTACGCAAGCTTCGCTTGTAGATGCGTTCATTCAATCAATCAAGTGTTTTTTTCATTCATTCTAAATGGCTCGCGCGTAAAGTGTATTCCATCAAGTGTTTTAGCATACATTCAATCAATCAAGTGTTTTGCATTCATTTCTAATACAAACTCCAGCGTAGATCGTTGATCAAGTGTTTTGCATTACATCGATTGTATAAAGTGGGGTTATAGGGTTTGGAAGTTGTTCATCAAAGATCTAACTTATATGATCTAGGCTAGGGTTTAGGGTTTAGAGGCTTAGTCCTTGTCTTACAAAGGGTTTTAGTCATTGATCCTTGAAGCCTTGGAGTGTTTCAAGTGCTTTTTTTTTGAGCCCTTGAGTTCACTTTGATCGTTGACTATGGCTTTGATCGTTGACCGTTGACTTTTGGCCGTTTGACTTTTTTTGGCGCTTTTCCCGGTTGTTCCATGATGTCCCTTTAAAGGTCTTTGGCTCTATAACCGCCTTTTGGTGTATTAGTTTCAGAATAGGGTTGTATCAGGAAAAGCGATAAGAACATGAGTTTTCTACAATCAATCAATCAAAGCGGTGTTTTGCATTCATTCGTTGCAAGCTCGCGCGTAAGTGCATTCAATCTTGTGTTTTTTTCATTCTTTCTTTCGCAAGCTTCGGCTTGTAGATGCGTTCATTCAATCAATCAAGTGTTTTCATTCATTCTAATGCAAGCTCGCGCGCGTAAGTGTATTCCATCAAGTGTTTAGCATACATTCAATCAATCAAGTGTTTTGCATTCATTCTAATACAAACTCCAGCGTAGATGCGTTGAGTCAAGTGTTTTGCATTGCAAGCCGATTGTATAAAGTGGGGTTATAGGGTTTGGAAGTTGTTCATCAAAGATCTAACTTATATGATGATCTAGGCTAGGGTTTAGGGTTTAGAGGCTTAGTCCTTGTCTTACAAAGGGTTTAGTCATTGATCCTTGAAGCCTTGGAGTGTTTTCTTTTGAGTTTTGAGCCCTTGAGTTCACTTTGATCGTTGACTATGGCTTTGATCGTTGACCCGTTGACTTTTGACGGTTTGACTTTTTGGCACTTTTTCGGTTGTTCCATGATGTCCCTTTAAAGGTCTATTGGCTCTATAACCGCCTCTTGGTGTATTAGTTTCAGAATAGGGTTGTATCGGGAAAAGCGATAAGAACATGAGTTTTCTACAATCAATCAATCAAAGCGGTGTTTTTGCATTCATTCGTTGCAAGCTCGCGCGTAAGTGCATTCAATCTTGTGTTTTTCATTCTTTCTTCGCATGGCTTCGGCTTGTAGATGCGTTCATTCAATCAATCAAGTGTTTTCATTCATTCTAATGCAAAGCTCGCGTAAAGTGTATTCCATCAAGTGTTTAGCATACATTCAATCAATCAAGTGTTTTGCATTCATTTCTAATGCAAACTCGCCAGCGTAGATCGTTGATCAAGTGTTTTGCATTGCATGCGGATTGTATATAAAGTGGGGTTATAGGGTTTGGAAGTTGTTCATCAAAGATCTAACTTATATGATCTAGGCTAGGGTTTAGGGTTTAGAGGCTTAGTCCTTGTCTTACAAAGGGTTTAGTCATTGATCCTTGAAGCCTTGGAGTGTTTCAAGTGCTTTTTGAGTTTTTTGAGAATTCACTTTTTGATCGTTGACTATGGCTTTTGATCGTTGACCGTTGACTTTTGACGGTTTGACTTTTTGGGCTTTTTCGGTTGTTCCATGATGTCCTTTAAAGGTCTGTTGGCTCTATAACGCGCCTCTTGGTGTATTAGTTCAGAATAGGGTTGTATCGGAAAAGCGATAAGAACATGAGTTTTCTACAATCAAATCAATCAATCGGTGTTTTTTGCATTCATTCGTTGCAAGCTCGCGCGTAAGTGCATTCAATCTTGTGTTTTTTTCATTCTTTCTTCGCAAAAGCTTCGGCTTGTAGATGCGTTCATTCAATCAATCAAGTGTTTTCATTCATTCTAATGCAAGCTCGCGTAAGTGTATTCCATCAAGTGTTTAGCGTATACATTCAATCAATCAAGTGTTTTGCATTCATTCTAATACAAACTCCAGCGCGTAGATCGTTGATCAAGTGTTTTGCATGCAATGTCGGTGTATATAAAGTGGGGTTATAGGGTTTGGAAGTTGTTCATCAAAGATCTAACTTATATGATCTAGGCTAGGGTTTAGGGTTTAGAGGCTTAGTCCTTGTCTTACAAAGGGTTTAGTCATTGATCCTTGAAGCCTTGGAGTGTTTTATGCTTTTGAGTTTTTGCCCTTGAGTTCACTTTTGATCGTTGACTATGGCTTTGATCGTTGACCGTTGACTTTTGACGGTTTGACTTTTTGGGCTTTTCCCGGTTGTTCCATGATGTCCCTTTAAAGGGTCTATTGGCTCTATAACCGCCTTTTGGTGTATTAGTTTCAGAATAGGGTTGTATCGGAAAAGCGATAAGAACATGTGAGTTTTTCTACAATCAATCAATCAAATCGGTGTTTTGCATTCATTATGTTGCAAGCTCGCGCGTAAGTGCATTCAATCTTGTTTTTTTCATTCTTTCTTTCTTGAAGCTCGGCTTGTAGATGCGTTCATTCAATCAATCAAGTGTTTTCATTCATTCTAATGCAAGCTCCTGCGTAAGTGTATTCCATCAAGTGTTTAGCATACATTCAATCAATCAAGTGTTTTGCATTCATTCTAATACAAACTCCAGCGTAGATCGTTGGTCAAGTGTTTTGCATGCAATGCCGGTGTATAAAGTGGGGTTATAGGGTTTGGAAGTTGTTCATCAAAGATCTAACTTATATGATCTAGGCTAGGGTTTAGGGTTTAGAGGCTTAGTCCTTGTCTTACAAAGGGTTTAGTCATTGATCCTTGAAGCCTTGGGTGTGTTTTCAACTTTGAGTTTTTTTGAGCCCTTGAGTTCACTTTGATCGTTGACTATGGCTTTGATCGTTGACCGTTGACTTTTGACCGGTTTGACTTTTTGGCTTTTTCGGTTGTTCCATGATGTCCTTTAAAGGTCTGTTGGCTCTATAACCGCCTCTTGGTGTATTAGTTTCAGAATAGGGTTGTATCAGGAAAAGCGATAAGAACATGAGTTTTCTACAATCAATCAATCAATCACGGTGTTTTGCATTCATTCGTTGCAAGCTCGCGCGTAAGTGCATTCAATCTTTGTGTTTTCATTCTTTCTTTCGCTTGGCTTCGCTTGTAGATGCGTTCATTCAATCAATCAAGTGTTTTCATTCATTCTAATGCAAGCTCCGCGTAAAGTGTATTCCATCAAGTGTTTAGCATACATTCAATCAATCAAGTGTTTTTTCATTCATTCTACAAACTCCAGCGTAGATCGTTGAGTCAAGTGTTTTTGCATGCAATGCGATTGTATAAAGTGGGGTTATAGGGTTTGGAAGTTGTTCATCAAAGATCTAACTTATATGATCTAGTTTATGGTTTAGAGGCTTAGTCCTTTGCTTACAAAGGGTTTAGTCATTGATCCTTGAAGCCTTGGAGTGTTTCTATACTTTTTGCTTTTGAGCCCTTGAGTTCACTTTGATCGTTGACTATGGCTTTGATCGTTGACCGTTGACTTTTGACGGTTTGACTTTTTTTGGCTTTTTTCCGGTTGTTCCATGATGTCCTTTAAAGGTCTATTTGGCTCTATAACCGCCTCTTGGTGTATTAGTTTGAGAATAGGGTTGTATCGGGAAAAGCGATAAGAACATGAGTTTTCTACAATCAATCAATCAAAGCGGTGTTTTGCATTCATTCGTTGCAAGCTTCATGCGTAAGTGCATTCAATCTTGTGTTTTCATTCTTTCTTCGCCTTGAAGCTTCGGCTTGTAGATGCGTTCATTCAATCAATCAAGTGTTTTCATTCATTCTAATGGAAGCTCGCGCGTAAGTGTATTCCATCAAGTGTTTCGCATACATTCAATCAATCAAGTGTTTTGCATTCATTTCTAATACAAACTCAGCGTAGATCGCGTTGATCAAAGTGTTTTGCATGCATTCGGTGTATAAAGTGGGGTTATAGGGTTTGGAAGTTGTTCATCAAAGATCTAACTTATATGATCTAGGCTAGGGTTTAGGGTTTAGAGGCTTAGTCCTTGTCTTACAAAGGGTTTTAGTCATTGATCCTTGAAGCCTTGGAGTGTTTCAAGTGCTTTTTTGAGCCCTTGAGTTCACTTTGATCGTTGACTATGGCTTTGATCGTTGACCGTTGACTTTTGACGGTTTGACTTTTGGGGCTTTTTCCCGGTTGTTCCATGATGTCCCTTTAAAGGTCTGTTGGCTCTATAACCGCCTTTTGGTGTATTAGTTTGAGAATAGGGTTGTATCAGGAAAAGCGATAAGAACATGAGTTTTCTACAATCAATCAATCAAAGCGGTGTTTTGCATTCATTCGTTGCAAGCTCGCGCGTAAGTGCATTCAATCTTGTGTTTTTCATTCTTTCTTCATGAAGCTTCGGCTTGTAGATGCGTTCATTCGATCAATCAAGTGTTTTCATTCATTCTAATGCAAGCTCTGCGTAAAGTGTATTCCATCAAGTGTTTAGCATACATTCAATCAATCAAGTGTTTTGCATTCATTTCTAATGCAAACTCCAGCGTAGATCGTTGGTCAAGTGTTTTGCATTAAATGATTGTATAAAGTGGGGTTATAGGGTTTGGAAGTTGTTCATCAAAGATCTAACTTATATGATCTAGGCTAGGGTTTAGGGTTTAGAGGCTTAGTCCTTGTCTTACAAAGGGTTTAGTCATTGATCCTTGAAGCCTTGGAGTGCTTCCTATACTTTTGAGTTTTTTAGCCCTTGAATTCACTTTTATCGTTGACTATGGCTTTGATCGTTGACCGTTGACTTTTGACCGTTTGACTTTTTGGGCTTTTCGGTTGTTCCATGATGTCCCTTTAAAGGTCTATTGGCTCTATAACCGCCTTTTGGTGTATTAGTTTCAGAATAGGGTTGTATCGGAAAAGCGATAAGAACATGAGTTTTTCTCAATCAATCAATCAAATCGGTGTTTTGCATTCATTCGTTGCAAGCTCGCGCGTAAGTGCATTCAATCTTGTGTTTTTCATTCTTTTTCTTCGCAAGCTTCGGCTTGTAGGTACGTTCATTCAGTCAATCAAGTGTTTTTCATTCATTCTAATGCAAGCTCACACGTAAGTGTATTCCATCAAGTGTTTCGCATACATTCAATCAATCAAGTGTTTTGCATTCATTCTAATACAAACTCCAACGTAGATGCGTTCAGTCAAGTGTTTTGCATTCTGTCGGTGTATAAAGTGGGGTTATAGGGTTTGGAAGTTGTTCATCAAAGATCTAACTTATATGATCTAGGCTAGGGTTTAGGGTTTAGAGGCTTAGTCCTTGTCTTACAAAGGGTTTAGTCATTGATCCTTGAAGCCTTGGAGTGTTTCAAGTGCTTTTGAGCCCTTGAGTTCACTTTGATCGTTGACTATGGCTTTGATCGTTGACCGCCGACTTTTGACAGTTTGGCTTTTTGGCGCTTTTTCCCAGTTGTTCCATGATGTCCCTTTAAAGGTCCTGTTGGCTCTATAACACGCCTCTTGGTGTATTAGTTTCAGAATAGGGTTGTATCCGGAAAAAGCGATAAGAACGTGAGTTTTCTACAATCAATCAATCAATACGGTGTTTTGCATTCATTCGTTGCAAGCTCGCGCGTAAGTGCATTCAATCTTGTGTTTTTCATTCTTTCTTTATGCAAGCTTCGGCTTGTAGATGCGTTCATTCAATCAATCAAGTGTTTTTCATTCATTCTAATGCAAGCTCGCGCGTAAGTGTATTCCATCAAGTGTTTAGCATACATTCAATCAATCAAGTGTTTTGCATTCATTCTAATGCAAACTCCCAGCGTAGATCGTTGATCAAGTGTTTTGCATGCGCCGATTGTATAAAAGTGGGGTTATAGGGTTTGGAAGTTGTTCATCAAAGATCTAACTTATATGATCTAGGCTAGGGTTTAGGGTTTAGAGGCTTAGTCCTTGTCTTACAAAGGGTTTAGTCATTGATCCTTGAAGCCTTGGAGTGTTTCAAGTGCTTTTGAGTTTTTTGCCCTTGAATTCACTTTGATCGTTGACTATGGCTTTGATCGTTGACCGTTGACTTTTTTGACCGGTTTGACTTTTTTGGCTTTTCCCAGTTGTTCCATGATGTCCCTTTAAAGGTCTATTGGCTCTATAACCGCCTCTTGGTGTATTAGTTTCAGAATAGGGTTGTATCCGGAAAAGCGATAAGAACATGAGTTTTCTACAATCAATCAATCAATCAATCGCGGTGTTTTTTGCATTCATTCGTTGCAAGCTCGCGCGTAAGTGCATTCAATCTTGTTTTTTTCATTCTTTCTTCGCCAAGCTCGGCTTGTAGATGCGTTCATTCAATCAATCAAGTGTTTTCATTCATTCTAATGGAAGCTCACACGTAAGTGTATTCCATCAAGTGTTTCGCATACATTCAATCAATCAAGTGTTTTGCATTCATTCTAATACAAACTCCAACGTAGATGCGTTCAGTCAAGTGTTTTGCATTCTGTAGGTGTATAAAGTGGGGCTATATGGTTTGGAAGTTGTTCATCAAAGATCTAACTTATATGATCTAGTTTAGGGTTTAGAGGCTTAGTCCTTAGCTTACAAAGGGTTTAGTCATTGATCCTTGAAGCCTTGGAGTGTTTCTAGTACTTTTGAGCCCTTGAGTTCACTTTGATCGTTGACTATGGATTTGATCGTTGACCGTTGACTTTTGGCCGGTTTGACTTTTTGGGCTTTTCGGTTGTTCCATGATGTCCCTTTAAAGGTCTATTGGCTCTATAACCGCCTCTTGGTGTATTAGTTTCAGAATAGGGTTGTATCGGAAAAGCGATAAGAACATGAGTTTTTTCAATCAATCAATCAAAGCGGTGTTTTGCATTCATTCGTTGCAAGCTCGCGCGTAAGTGCATTCAATCTTGTGTTTTCATTTTTTTCTTCTTGCTTCGGCTTGTAGATGCGTTCATTCAATCAATCAAGTGTTTTCATTCATTCTAATGCAAGCTCCGCGCGTAAAGTGTATTCCATCAAGTGTTTAGCATACATTGATCAATCAAGTGTTTTGCATTCATTCTAAATACAAACTCCAGCGTAGATCGTTCGGTCAAGTGTTTTGCATTAAATGCGATTGTATAAAAGTGGGGTTATAGGGTTTGGAAGTTGTTCATCAAAGATCTAACTTATATGATCTAGGCTAGGGTTTAGGGTTTAGAGGCTTAGTCCTTGTCTTACAAAGGGTTTAGTCATTGATCCTTGAAGCCTTGGAGTGTTTCAAGTGCTTTTGAGCCCTTGAATTCACTTTGATCGTTGACTATGGCTTTGATCGTTGACCGTTGACTTTTGACCGTTTGACTTTTTGGGCTTTTTTCGGTTGTTCCATGATGTCCCTTTAAAGGTCTATTGGCTCTATAACCGCCTCTTGGTGTATTAGTTTCAGAATAGGGTTGTATCAGGAAAAGCGATAAGAACATGAGTTTTCTACAATCAATCAATCAAATACGGTGTTTTGCATTCATTCGTTGCAAGCTTCGCGCGTAAGTGCATTCAATCTTGTGTTTTTCATTCTTTCTTCGCCTTGGCTCGGCTTGTAGATGCGTTCATTCAATCAATCAAGTGTTTTCATTCATTTAATGCAAGCTCACCGCGTAAGTGTATTCCATCAAGTGTTTAGCATACATTCAATCAATCAAGTGTTTTGCATTCATTTCTAATACAAACTCCAGCGTAGATCGTTGGTCAAGTGTTTTGCATTACGTCGATTGTATAAAGTGGGGTTATAGGGTTTGGAAGTTGTTCATCAAAGATCTAACTTATATGATCTAGGCTAGGGTTTAGGGTTTAGAGGCTTAGTCCTTGTCTTACAAAGGGTTTAGTCATTGATCCTTGAAGCCTTGGAGTGTTTCAAGCTTTTGAGTTTTTGAGCCCTTGAGTTCACTTTTGATCGTTGACTATGGCTTTGATCGTTGACCGTTGACTTTTTGACGGTTTGACTTTTTTTTTTTTCCCGGTTGTTCCATGATGTCCCTTTAAAGGTCTGTTGGCTCTATAACCGCCTCTTGGTGTATTAGTTTCAGAATAGGGTTGTATCAGGAAAAGCGATAAGAACATGAGTTTTCTACAATCAATCAATCAAGCGGTGTTTTGCATTCATTCGTTGCAAGCTCGCGCGTAAGTGCATTCAATCTTGTGTTTTTTTCATTCTTTCTTTACCTTGAAGCTTCGGCTTGTAGATGCGTTCATTCAATCAATCAATTGTTTTCATTCATTTCTAATGCAAGCTCGCGCGTAAAGTGTATTCCATCAAGTGTTTAGCATACATTCAATCAATCAAGTGTTTTGCATTCATTTTAATAATACAAACTCCAGCGTAGATCGTTGATCAAGTGTTTTGCATTGCAGCCGATTGTATAAAGTGGGGTTATATGGTTTGGAAGTTGTTCATCTTAGATCTAACTTATATGATCTAGGCTAGGGTTTTGGGTTTAGAAGCCTTGTCTTACAAAGGGTTTAGTCTTTGATCCTTGAAGCCTTGCAGTGTTTCAAGTGCTTTTGAGCCCTTGAGTTCACTTTTATCGTTGACTATGGCTTTGATCGTTGACCGTTGACTTTTGACCGGTTTGACTTTTTTTGGCTTTTCGGTTGTTCCATGATGTCCCTTTAAAGGTCTGTTGGCTCTATAACCGCCTCTTGGTGTATTAGTTTCAGAATAGGGTTGTATCGGAAAAAGCGATAAGAACATGAGTTTTCTACAATCAATCAATCAAAGCGGTGTTTTGCATTCATTTCGTTGCAAGCTCGCGCGTAAGTGCATTCAATCTTGTGTTTTTCATTCTTTCTTTACTTGAAGCTTCGGCTTGTAGATGCGTTCATTCAATCAATCAATTGTTTTCATTCATTCTAATGCAAGCTCCGCGTAAAGTGTATTCCATCAAGTGTTTAGCATACATTCAATCAATCAAGTGTTTTGCATTCATTTCTAATACAAACTCAAAGCGTAGATGCGTTGATCAAGTGTTTTGCATGCAATGCGGTGTATAAAAGTGGGGTTATAGGGTTTGGAAGTTGTTCATCAAAGATCTAACTTATATGATCTAGGCTAGGGTTTAGGGTTTAGAGGCTTAGTCCTTGTCTTACAAAGGGTTTAGTCATTGATCCTTGAAGCCTTGGAGTGTTTCAAGTGCTTTTGAGTTTTTTTAGCCCTTGAGTTCACTTTGATCGTTGACTATGGCTTTGATCGTTGACCGTTGACTTTTGGCGGTTTGACTTTTTTGGCTTTTTCCCGGTTGTTCCATGATGTCCCTTTAAAGGTCTGTTGGCTCTATAACCGCCTCTTTTGGTGTATTAGTTTGAGAATAGGGTTGTATCAGGAAAAGCGATAAGAACATGAGTTTTCTACAATCAATCAATCAATCGGTGTTTTGCATTCATTCGTTGCAAGCTCGCGCGTAAGTGCATTCAATCTTGTGTTTTTCATTCTTTCTTACGCTTGCTGCGGCTTGTAGATGCGTTCATTCGATCAATCAAGTGTTTTCATTCATTCTAATGCAAGCTCGCGCGTAAGTGTATTCCATCAAGTGTTTTTATACATTCAATCAATCAAAGTGTTTTGCATTCATTCTAAATGCAAAACTCCAGCGTAGATGCGTTGATCAAGTGTTTTGCATTTTTGTCGATTGTATAAAGTGGGGTTATAGGGTTTGGAAGTTGTTCATCAAAGATCTAACTTATATGATCTAGGCTAGGGGTTTAGGGTTTAGAGGCTTAGTCCTTGTCTTACAAAGGGTTTAGTCATTGATCCTTGAAGCCTTGGAGTGCTTTTCTTTTGCTTTTGAGCCCTTGAGTTCACTTTGATCGTTGACTATGGCTTTGATCGTTGACCGTTGACTTTTGACCGTTTGACTTTTTGGGCTTTTTCCCGGTTGTTCCATGATGTCCCTTTAAAGGTCTGTTGGCTCTATAACCGCCTTTTTGGTGTATTAGTTTGAGAATAGGGTTGTATCAGGAAAAGCGATAAGAACATGAGTTTTTTCTACAATCAATCAATCAAGCGGTGTTTTGCATTCATTCGTTGCAAGCTCGCGCGTAAGTGCATTCAATCTTGTGTTTTCATTCTTTCTTCGCAAGCTGCGGCTTGTAGATGCGTTCATTCAATCAATCAAGTGTTTTCATTCATTCTAATGGAAGCTCGCGCGTAAGTGTATTCCATCAAGTGTTTAGCATACATTCAATCAATCAAGTGTTTTGCATTCATTCTAATACAAACTCCAGCGTAGATCGTTGGTCAAGTGTTTTGCATTACGTCGATTGTATAAAGTGGGGTTATAGGGTTTGGAAGTTGTTCATCAAAGATCTAACTTATATGATCTAGGCTAGGGTTTAGGGTTTAGAGGCTTAGTCCTTGTCTTACAAAGGGTTTAGTCATTGATCCTTGAAGCCTTGGAGTGTTTCAACTTTTGCTTTTGAGCCCTTGAGTTCACTTTGATCGTTGACTATGGCTTTGATCGTTGACCGTTGACTTTTGACGGTTTGACTTTTTGGGCGCTTTTTCGGTTGTTCCATGATGTCCCTTTAAAGGTCTGTTGGCTCTATAACCGCCTCTTGGTGTATTAGTTTCAGAATAGGGTTGTATCAGGAAAAGCGATAAGAACATGAGTTTTCTACAATCAATCAATCAAATCACGGTGTTTTGCATTCATTTCGTTGCAAGCTTCGCGCGTAAGTGCATTCAATCTTGTGTTTTCATTTTCTTTCTTGCATGGCTTCGGCTTGTAGATGCGTTCATTCAATCAATCAAGTGTTTTCATTCATTCATTCTAATGCAAGCTCACGCGTAAGTGTATTCCATCAAGTGTTCGCATACATTTGATCAATCAAGTGTTTTGCATTCATTCTAATAATACAAACTCCAGCGTAGATCGTTGGTCAAGTGTTTTGCATTAAAGCCGATTGTATAAAAGTGGGGTTATAGGGTTTGGAAGTTGTTCATCAAAGATCTAACTATATGATGATCTAGGCTAGGGTTTAGGGTTTAGAGGCTTAGTCCTTGTCTTACAAAGGGTTTAGTCATTGATCCTTGAAGCCTTGGAGTGCTTCCTTTCTTTTGAGTTTTGAGCCCTTGAATTCACTTTTATCGTTGACTATGGCTTTGATCGTTGACCGTTGACTTTTGACCGTTTGACTTTTTTGGCTTTTCCCGGTTGTTCCATGATGTCCCTTTAAAGGTCTATTGGCTCTATAACCGCCTCTTGGTGTATTAGTTTCAGAATAGGGTTGTATCAGGAAAAGCGATAAGAACATGAGTTTTTCAACAATCAATCAATCAATCGGTGTTTTGCATTCATTCGTTGCAAGCTTCGCGCGTAAGTGCATTCAATCTTGTGTTTTTCATTCTTTCTTTCTTGAAAAAAGCTTCGGCTTGTAGATGCGTTCATTCGATCAATCAATTGTTTTCATTCATTCTAATGGAAGCTCCTGCGTAAGTGTATTCCATCAAGTGTTTAGCATACATTCAATCAATCAAGTGTTTTGCATTCATTCTAATACAAACTCAGCGTAGATGCGTTGATCAAGTGTTTTGCATGCAACCGGTGTATAAAGTGGGGTTATAGGGTTTGGAAGTTGTTCATCAAAGATCTAACTTATATGATCTAGGCTAGGGTTTAGGGTTTAGAGGCTTAGTCCTTGTCTTACAAAGGGTTTAGTCATTGATCCTTGAAGCCTTGGAGTGTTTCACTTTTTGTTTTTGAGCCCTTGAGTTCACTTTGATCGTTGACTATGGCTTTGATCGTTGATTTTGACTTTTGACGGTTTGACTTTTGGCGCTTTTCCCGGTTGTTCCATGATGTCCCTTTAAAGGTCTATTGGCTCTATAACCGCCTCTTGGTGTATTAGTTTGAGAATAGGGTTGTATCAGGAAAAGCGATAAGAACATGAGTTTTCTACAATCAATCAATCAAGCGGTGTTTTGCATTCATTCGTTGCAAGCTCGCGCGTAAGTGCATTCAATCTTGTGTTTTCATTCTTTCTTACATGGCTCGGCTTGTAGATGCGTTCATTCAATCAATCAAGTGTTTTTCATTCATTTCTAATGCAAGCTCACGCGTAAGTGTATTCCATCAAGTGTTTAGCATACATTCAATCAATCAAGTGTTTTGCATTCATTTCTAATGCAAACTCAAGCGTAGATTGCGTTGATCAAGTGTTTTGCATTAAAGCCGATTGTATAAAGTGGGGTTATAGGGTTTGGAAGTTGTTCATCAAAGATCTAACTTATATGATCTAGGCTAGGGTTTAGGGTTTTAGGGTTTAGTCCTTGTCTTACAAAGGGTTTAGTCATTGATCCTTGAAGCCTTGGAGTGTTTCTAACTTTTGCTTTTGAGTTTTTGAATTCACTTTTATCGTTGACTATGGCTTTGATCGTTGACCCGTTGACTTTTGACCGGTTTGACTTTTGGGCTTTTTCGGTTGTTCCATGATGTCCCTTTAAAGGTCTATTGGCTCTATAACGCGCCTCTTGGTGTATTAGTTTGAGAATAGGGTTGTATCAGGAAAAGCGATAAGAACATGAGTTTTCTACAATCAATCAATCAATCACGGTGTGTTTTGCATTCATTATGTTGCAAGCTCGCGCGTAAGTGCATTCAATCTTGTGTTTTCATTCTTTCTTACGCAAAAGCTTCGGCTTGTAGATGCGTTCATTCAATCAATCAATTGTTTTCATTCATTCTAATGGAAGCTCGCGTAAGTGTATTCCATCAAGTGTTTCGCATACATTCAATCAATCAAGTGTTTTGCATTCATTCAAATACAAACTCCAACGTAGATGCGTTCAGTCAAGTGTTTTGCATTCTGTCGGTGTATAAAGTGGGGTTATATGGTTTGGAAGTTGTTCATCTTAGATATAACTTATATGATCTAGGCTAGGGTTTAGGGTTTAGAGGCTTAGTCCTTGTCTTACAAAGTGTTTAGTCATTGATCCTTGAAGCCTTGGAGTGTTTCAAGTGCTTTTGAGCCCTTGAGTTGACTTCACTTTTATTGTTGACTATGGCTTTGATCGTTGACCGTTGACTTTTGCGGTTTGACTTTTTTGGCTTTTTCGGTTGTTCCATGATGTCCCTTTAAAGGTCTGTTGGCTCTATAACCGCCTCTTGGTGTATTAGTTTCAGAATAGGGTTGTATCGGAAAAGCGATAAGAACATGAGTTTTCTACAATCAATCAATCAAAGCGGTGTTTTGCATTCATTCGTTGCAAGCTCGCGCGTAAGTGCATTCAATCTTGTGTTTTCATTCTTTCAAAAGCTCGCTTGTAGATGCGTTCATTCAATCAATCAAGTGTTTTCATTCATTCTAATGCAAGCTCGCGCGTAAAGTGTATTCCATCAAGTGTTTAGCATACATTCAATCAATCAAGTGTTTTGCATTCATTCCTAATGCAAACTCCAAGCGTAGATCGTTGGTCAAGTGTTTTGCATGCATTGCCGGATTATATAAAGTGGGGGGTTATAGGGTTTGGAAGTTGTTCATCAAAGATCTAACTTATATGATGATCTAGGCTAGGGTTTAGGGTTTAGAGCTTAGTTAGTCCTTGTCTTACAAAGGGTTTAGTCATTGATCCTTGAAGCCTTGGGTGCTTCCTTTCTTTTGCTTTTGAGCCCTTGAGTTCACTTTTATCGTTGACTATGGCTTTGATCGTTGACCCCGACTTGACTTTTGACCGTTTGACTTTTTGGGCTTTTTCCCAGTTGTTCCATGATGTCCCTTTAAAGGTCTATTGGCTCTATAACCGCCTCTTGGTGTATTAGTTTCAGAATAGGGTTGTATCAGGGAAAAGCGATAAGAACATGAGTTTTCTACAATCAATCAATCAAATCGGTGTTTTGCATTCATTATGTTGCAAGCTCGCGCGTAAGTGCATTCAATCTTGTGTTTTTCATTTCTTTCTTACGCCAAGCTCGGCTTGTAGATGCGTTCATTCGATCAATCAATTGTTTTCATTCATTCTAATGCAAGCTCGCGTAAGTGTATTCCATCAAGTGTTTAGCATACATTCAATCAATCAAGTGTTTTGCATTCATTCTAATACAAACTCAGCGTAGATCGTTGATCAAGTGTTTTGCATGCAACGTCGATTGTATAAAAGTGGGGCTATATGGTTTGGAAGTTGTTCATCAAAGATCTAACTTATATGATCTAGGCTAGGGTTTAGGGTTTAGAGGCTTAGTCCTTGTCTTACAAAGGGTTTAGTCATTGATCCTTGAAGCCTTGGAGTGTTTCAAGTGCTTTTGAGCCCTTGAGTTCACTTTGATCGTTGACTATGGCTTTGATCGTTGACTGCTGACTTTTGACAGTTTGATTTTTTTTGGCGCTTTTTCCCAGTTGTTCCATGATGTCCCTTTAAAGGTCTGTTGGCTCTATAACCGCCTTTTGGTGTATTAGTTTCAGAATAGGGTTGTATCAGGGAAAAGCGATAAGAACATGAGTTTTTCTACAATCAATCCAATCAAAAGCGGTGTTTTGCATTCATTCGTTGCAAGCTCGCGCGTAAGTGCATTCAATCTTGTGTTTTCATTCTTTCTTCGCCATGAAGCTTCGGCTTGTAGATGCGTTCATTCAATCAATCAATTGTTTTCATTCATTCTAATGCAAGCTCCGCGTAAGTGTATTCCATCAAGTGTTTAGCATACATTCATTCAATCAAGTGTTTTGCATTCATTTCTAATACAAACTCCAGCGTAGATCGTTGATCAAGTGTTTTGCATTGCCGATTGTATAAAGTGGGGTTATAGGGTTTGGAAGTTGTTCATCAAAGATCTAACTTATATGATCTAGGCTAGGGTTTAGGGTTTAGAGGCTTAGTCCTTGTCTTACAAAGGGTTTAGTCATTGATCCTTGAAGCCTTGGGTGTTTTCAAGTGTTTTTTGAGCCCTTGAGTTCACTTTGATCGTTGACTATGGCTTTGATCGTTGACCGCCGACTTTTGGCCGGTTTGACTTTTGGGCTTTTTCCCGGTTGTTCCATGATGTCCCTTTAAAGGTCTGTTGGCTCTATAACCGCCTCTTGGTGTATTAGTTTCAGAATAGGGTTGTATCGGAAAAAGCGATAAGAACATGAGTTTTCTACAATCAATCAATCAATCACGGTGTTTTCCATTCATTCGTTGCAAGCTTCGCGCGTAAGTGCATTCAATCTTTGTTTTTCATTCTTTCTTCGCAAAGCTTCGCTTGTAATTGTATGCGTTCATTCGATCAATCAAGTGTTTTCATTCATTCTAATGCAAGCTCGCTGCGTAAGTGTATTCCATCAAGTGTTTAGCATACATTCAATCAATCAAGTGTTTTGCATTCATTTCTAATGCAAGCGCCCAGCGTAGATCGTTGGTCAAGTGTTTTGCATTCTGTCGGTGTATAAAGTGGGGTTATAGGGTTTGGAAGTTGTTCATCAAAGATCTAACTTATATGATCTAGGCTAGGGTTTAGGGTTTAGAGGCTTAGTCCTTGTCTTACAAAGGGTTTAGTCATTGATCCTTGAAGCCTTGGAGTGCTTCCTATACTTTTGAGTTTTTTAGCCCTTGAATTCACTTTTATCGTTGACTATGGCTTTGATCGTTGACCGTTGACTTTTGACCATTTGACTTTTTGGGCTTTTCGGTTGTTCCATGATGTCCCTTTAAAGGGTCTATTGGCTCTATAACCGCCTCTTGGTGTATTAGTTTGAGAATAGGGTTGTATCAGGGAAAAGCGATAAGAACATGAGTTTTCTACAATCAATCAATCAAAAGCGGTGTTTTGCATTCATTATGTTGCAAGCTTCGCGCGTAAGTGCATTCAATCTTGTGTTTTCATTCTTTCTTCGCCTTGGCTTTCGCTTGTAGATGCGTTCATTCAATCAATCAATTGTTTTCATTCATTCTAATGCAAAAGCTCGCGTAAGTGTATTCCATCAAGTGTTTCGCATACATTCAATCAATCAAGTGTTTTGCATTCATTCTAATACAAACTCCAACGTAGATGCGTTCAGTCAAGTGTTTTGCATTCTGTCGGTGTATAAAGTGGGGTTATATGGTTTGGAAGTTGTTCATCTTAGATCTAACTTATATGATCTAGGCTAGGGTTTAGGGTTTAGAGGCTTAGTCCTTGTCTTACAAAGGGTTTAGTCATTGATCCTTGAAGCCTTGGAGTGCTTCCTATACTTTTGAGTTTTTTAGCCCTTGAATTCACTTTTATCGTTGACTATGGCTTTGATCGTTGACCCTTGACTTTTGACCGTTTGACTTTTGGGCTTTGTCCTAGTTGATCCATGATGTCCCTTTAAGGGTCCTATTGGCTCTATAACACGCCTCTTGGTGTATTAGTTTCAGAATAGGGTTGTATCCGGAAAAGCGATAAGAACATGAGTTTTCTACAATCAATCAATCAATCACGATTGTTTTGCATTCATTATGTTGCAAGTTATTGAGCGCGTAGTTGCATTCAATCTTGTGTTTTTCATTCTTTCTTCGAGAAGCTTCGGCTTGTAGATGCGTTCATTCAATCAATCAATTGTTTTCATTCATTCTAATGGAAGCCCGCGCGTAAGTGTATTCCATCAAGTGTTTCACATACATTCAATCAATCAAGTGTTTTCATTCATTTCTAATACAAACTCAGCGTAGATCGTTGATCGAAGTGTTTTGCATTAGCCGGTGTATAAAGTGGGTTATATGGTTTTGGAAGTTGTTCATCTTAGATCTAACTTATATGATCTAGGCTGGGGTTTAGGGTTTAGAGACTTAGTCCTTGTCTTACAAAGGTTTAGTCATTGATCCTTGAAGCCAGAGGGGGCTGGTTTCTATACTTTTGAGTTGATTAGCCCTTAAATTCACATTTGTTGGTTGACTATGGCTTTGATCGTTGACCCTTGACTTTTTTGACCGTTTGACTTTTTGGCTTTTGGGTTGATATATGATGTCCCTTTTGGTTCCTTTTTTTGTAAGTGGGGTTTTGGTTTTTTTTTAAGGTTTTTTAATTACCCGCTTCCTCATTGAGGAAAAAGGATTTGAAACTATTACAATCTTAAATACTCTTTCCACTAGCATATTGAACCACGATTTTCTTTATATCTTGAGAAAAAGAGCTAGGGGTGAGTTCAATGAAATAAGCGGTTGGAATATTAGCGGCTAATTATCCGCTACCTATTACACTCTCACGAACACATGTATTATAGAAGTATTCTAAATTACTTGTTCTCTTCACGATATCTTTAGAATCTTCTTTATTCTCCATGGTTGTTTGTCCTTCCTTTTCAGAAAACTGATCACATTTGTAGAAGTGCATGCGAGCTTTTTACTTTCCTTATGTTGTGTCTCAGGGCGAGTTCTATCCCTTTTTGTAGTCCTTCAAGTTGATGTATGCTATTGTATCAAATCTTGACTTGCCTTTTCTTGCCGCCATGACCATTCCTTGCTCATCTCGATAGCGATTTGCCATGACCACCTTCTATCCCTGTAGCGTCCATCGATATTTAAATTCATGATACCCAAACCGCTCTTTCCCCCCGTCTTCTTCTATTCTCTTGGCGGTTCCCACAAAAGATTCCATCTCTCCATGAAATCATCTCTCTCGAGCCCTTCATTCATCTTTGCTTTTGATCGATCTTAACTTTTTGTTCTCACCTCATTACGATTTTGTTTATCATCTGCTCTAGGTAGGATGTTTCATGTTTGAAAATCCTACTATTCCTTCCGCCAAATCCGATTACAAAAACTGGCGTTCATGAGTGGAAGCTTCAATGCATCTTGTCTTATTCCTTTCATTTGCTTTTTGTAATAGCCATTGTAGTTCAATTTTGCCGACTTATTGTTTCTCATCCTCCATATCGATAGCGACATCCCATTTTCACCATTACATTAGAGAATATGAACACTCAAAAAGCGGTGTATTTACCGTCTCAATCTCTCTCTCGGTGAGCACACAAATCGGCGTTTATCACCCCCACTAACCCGGCTCCATCTTTGTTGGTTGCTGATGCTTCTCATAGATTGATGCGTTTCATTCGCCGTGTACTCTCCTCTCGTGCAGCAGCCCATACTACCTCATCATCTCCACCTTCTATCATTACTTCCTCCTCCATTTTGTTGCACTATCTACGCTGATGTGATGTCTTATATGGTTTGATGCGCGCCAGCCCATTCTCGATGAGGCCTCATGCGCTTCTCGATAATATTACAAATTGGAATCATATCTAAGTGCTTTCGAGGGAACTTATCTTTCAAAACTCTCTTTGGATGCCATGGTTAGTGCCACATCTTTGTTCTTTCCCGTCTCGATCCGATATAAGCGTGTAGTTATTTTGGCGGTTCTTAGCTTTAGAATATTTCTCCATTTATTGGAACAATCGTTTGGTATTTCCATGTGCGAATTCCTTATTCCTTATGCTATTCTTCTTTACCCATTCCACCCATGCGTCTTCTTTTCACTCACTATCGCCATACATGCTTGAGTATTGCCTTGTTTGCAATCTTGAGGGTTTCTAATCGATCCTCCCTCTTTCTTAGGGTTGCACATATCATTCGGTGATTAGGCATGATTTGTTTGCGGTGGCCACTTTCGAGAAAGTTTTTGCATACCTATTAATGTCTTCAATGATCTTCTCGGCGACAAAGATGCAATCGATATATCTTTGGGTTATTAGTCTTGCTTTAACAAAATTTGCGGCCACACTGCGTAAAATGTTTTCCCCGCTTCCCGACTTTGTATTCTTTTCTCCACCCTCATCTGGCCCGGTGATCTATAGATCTCAGCTTGTAGTGATGGCGGTGGCCAAGTAAATCACCAGTATTGGGGTGCCAATGCTGCATTAAATTTCATTTACATTGAATCATCCAGTCTACTTGAAATTGACGTTCCTGGGCCGACAGCTAACTTGAATTTAAATGCATCAAAGGTCTAACTTATATGATCTACGCTACGGTTTAGGGTTTAGAGGCTTAGTCCTTGTCTTACAAAGGGTTTAGTCATTGATCCTTGAAGCCTTGGAGTGCTTCCTATACTTTGGAGTTTGTTAGCTCTTGAATTCACTTTTATCGTTGACTATGGCTTTGATCGCCGACCGCTGACTTTTGACGCTTTTTTTTTTGGCGCTTTGTCCAAGTTTATCCATGATGTCACTTTGAGGGTCCTATTGGCTCTATAACACGCCTCTTGGTGTATTAGTTTCAGAATAGGGTTGTATCCGGAAAAGGCGGTAAGAACATTTGTTTTCTACAATCAATCAATCAATACGGTGTTTTGCATTCATTATGTTGCAAGCTCGCACGTAGGTGCATTCAATCTTGTGTTTTTCATTCTTTCTTACGCAAGCTCGCTTCTAGGTACGTTCATTCAATCAATCAATTGTTTTTCATTCATTCAAATGGAAGCTCACACGTAAGTGTATTCCATCAAGTGTTTCACATGCATTCAATCAATCAAGCGTTTCGCATTCATTCTAATACAAACTCCAACGTAGATGCGTTCAGTCAAGTGTTTTGCATTCTGTCGGTGTATAAAGTGGGGCTATATATGGTTTGGAAGTTGTTCATCTTAGATCTAACTTATATGATCTAGGCTAGGGTTTAGGGCTTAGAGGCTTAGTCCTTGTCTTACAAAGGGTTTAGTCATTGATCCTTGAAGCCTTGGAGTGTTTCAAGTGCTTTCGAGTCCTTGAGTTCACTTTGATCGTTGATGGCTTTGATCGATCGACCGACCTTTTGATTTTTGACTTTTGGCGCTTTTTCCCAGTTTGTTCCATGATGTCCCTTTTAAAGGTCCTGTTGGCTCTATAACAGCCTTTTTGATGCATTAGTCCCGAAATAGGGTTGTATCCGGAAAAGGCGATAAGATCATGAGTTTTCTACAATCAATCAGTCAAAACGGTGTTTTGCATTCATTACGTTGGAAGCTCACACGTAAGTGCATTCAATCTTGTGTTTTTCATTCTTTCTTACGCAAGCTCGCTTGTAGGTACGTTCATTCAGTAAATCAAGTGTTTTTCATTCATTCTAAAGCAAGCTCACACGTAAGTGTATTCCATCATGTGTTTCGCATATATTCAATCAATCAAGCGTTTTGCATTCATTCTAATGCAAACGCCAACGTAGATGCGCGCTCATCAAGTGTTTTGCATTCTGTCGGTGTATAAAGTGGGGTTATAGGGTTTGGAAGTTGTTCATCAAAGGTCTAACTTATATGATCTACGCTAGGGTTTAGGGTTTAGAGGCTTAGTCCTTGTCTTACAAAGGGTTTAGTCATTTATCCTTGAAGCCTAGGAGTGCTTCCTATACTTTGGAGTTTTTTAGCCCTTGAATTCTTGAATTCACTTTTATATTGACTATATGGTATGATGGACCGCTGACTTTTCTTTGACCGTTTGACTTTTTGGCGCTTTGTCCAAGTTTATCCATGATGATGTCACTTTGGTCCTATTGGCTCTATAACACTTCTTGGTGTATTAGTTTCGTAATAGGGTTGTATCCCGAAAAGGCGGTAAGAACATTTGTTTTTACAATCAATCAATCAATCAATACGGTGTTTTGCATTCATTATGTTGCAAGTTCGCACGTAGGTGCATTCAATCTTGTGTTTTTCATTCTTTCTTACGCAAGCTCGCTTCTAGGTACGTTCATTCAATCAATCAATTGTTTTTCATTCATTCAAATGGAAGCTCACAAGTAAGTGTATTCCATCAAGTGTTTCACATGCATTCAATCAATCAAGCGTTTCGCATTCATTCTAATACAAACTCCAACGTAGATGCGTTCAGCCAAGTGTTTTGCATTCTGTCGGTGTATAAAGTGGGGCTATATATGGTTTAGAAGTTGTTCATCTTAGATCTAACTTATATGATCTAGGCTAGGGTTTAGGGCTTAGAGGCTTAGTCCTTGTCTTACAAAGGGTTTAGTCATTGATCCTTGAAGCCTTGGAGTGTTTCAAGTGCTTTTGAGTCCTTGAGTTCACTTTGATCGTTGACTATGGCTTTGATCGCGACCCGACTTTTTGACGGTTGACTTTTTGGCGCTTTTTCCCAGCTTGTTCCATGATGTCTTTAAAAAGGTCCTGTTGGCTCTATAACTTTTTTTTGATGCATTAGTCCCAGAATAGGGTTGTATCCGGAAAAGGCGATAAGATCATGAGTTTTCTACAATCAATCAGTCAAAACGGTGTTTTGCATTCATTACGTTGCAAGCTCACACGTAAGTGCATTCAATCTTGTGTTTTTCATTCTTTCTTACGCAAGCTCGCTTGTAGGTACGTTCATTTAGTAAATCAAGTGTTTTTCATTCATTCTAAATCAAGCTCACACGTAAGTGTATTCCATCGTGTGTTTCGATATATTCAATCAATCAAGCGTTTTGCATTCATTCTAATGCAAACGCCAACGTAGATGCGTTCAGTCAAGTGTTTTGCATTCTGTCGGTGTATAAAGTGGGGTTATAGGGTTTGGAAGTTGTTCATCAAAGGTCTAACTTATATGATCTACGCTACGGTTTAGGGTTTAGAGGCTTAGTCCTTGTCTTACAAAGGGTTTAGTCATTTATCCTTGAAGCCTTGGAGTGCTTCCTATACTTTGGAGTTTTTTAGCTCTTGAATTCACTTTTATCGTTGACTATGGCATTGATCGTTGACCGTTGACTTTTGACCGTTTGACTTTTTGGCGCTTTGTCCAAGTTTATCCATGATGTCACTTTGAGGGTCCTATTGGCTCTATAACACGCCTCTTGGTGTATTAGTTTCAGAATAGGGTTGTATCCGGAAAAGGCGGTAAGAACATTTGTTTTCTACAATCAATCAATCAATACGGTGTTTTGCATTCATTATGTTGCAAGTTCGCACGTAGGTGCATTCAATCTTTTTGTTTTTCATTTTTTTACGCAAGCAAGCGCTTCTAGGTAACGTTCATTCAATCAATCAATTGTTTTTCATTCATTCAAATGGAAGCTCACAAGTAAGTGTATTCCATCAAGTGTTTCACATGCATTCAATCAATCAAGCGCTTTTAGATTCATTCTAATACAAACTCCAACGCGGCGTAGCGTTTGTCAAGTGTTTGTTTTGCATTCTCGGGTATAAATAAAGGGCTATATATATATATGGTTTAGAAGTTGTTCATCTTAGATCTAACTTATATGATCTAGGCTAGGGGTTTAGGGCTTAGAGGCTTAGTCCTTGTCTTACAAAGGGTTTAGTCATTGATCCTTGAAGCCTTGGAGTGTTTCAAGCTTTTGAGTCCTTGAGTTCACTTTTTTGATCGTTGACTATGGCTTTGATCGTTGACGACCGACTTTTTGACCGGTTTGACTTTTTGGCGCTTTTTTTCCCCGCTTGTTCCATGATGTCCTTTTTAAAGGTCTGTTGGTTGGCTCTATAACATTTTTTTTTGATGCATTAGTCCCGAATAGGGTTGTATCCGGAAAAGGCGATAAGATCATGAGTTTTCTACAATCAATCAGTCAAAACGGTGTTTTGCATTCATTACGTTGCAAGCTCACACGTAAGTGCATTCAATCTTGTGTTTTTCATTCTTTCTTACGCAAGCTCGCTTGTAGGTACGTTCATTTAGTAAATGTGTTTTTCATTCATTCTAAATCAAGCTCACACGTAAGTGTATTCCATCATGTGTTTCGCATATATTCAATCAATCAAGCGTTTTGCATTCATTCTAATGCAAATGCAAACGCCAACGTTTTGCGCGCGTTGTTTTGTTTTGTTTTGCATTCTGTCGGTGTATAAAGTGGGGTTATAGGGTTTGGAAGTTGTTCATCAAAGGTCTAACTTATATGATCTACGCTACGGTTTAGGGTTTAGAGGCTTAGTCCTTGTCTTACAAAGGGTTTAGTCATTGATCCTTGAAGCCTTGGAGTGCTTCCTATACTTTGGAGTTTGTTAGCTCTTGAATTCACTTTTATCGTTGACTATGGCTTTGATCGTTGACCGTTTGACTTTTTGGCGCTTTGTCCAAGTTTATCCATGATGTCACTTTGAGGGTCCTATTGGCTCTATAACACGCCTCTTGGTGTATTAGTTTCAGAATAGGGTTGTATCCGGAAAAGGCGGTAAGAACATTTGTTTTCTACAATCAATCAATCAATCAATACGGTGTTTTGCATTCATTATGTTGCAAGCTCGCACGTAGGTGCATTCAATCTTGTGTTTTTCATTCTTTCTTACGCAAGCTCGCTTCTAGGTACGTTCATTCAATCAATCAATTGTTTTTCATTCATTCAAATGGAAGCTCACAAGTAAGTGTATTCCATCAAGTGTTTCACATGCATTCAATCAATCAAGCGTTTCGCATTCATTCTAATACAAACTCCAACGTAGATGCGTTCAGTCAAGTGTTTTGCATTCTGTCGGTGTATAAAGTGGGGCTATATATGGTTTAGAAGTTGTTCATCTTAGATCTAACTTATATGATCTAGGCTAGGGTTTAGGGCTTAGAGGCTTAGTCCTTGTCTTACAAAGGGTTTAGTCATTGATCCTTGAAGCCTTGGAGTGTTTCAAGTGCTTTCGAGTCCTTGAGTTCACTTTGATCGTTGACTATGGCTTTGATCGTTGACCGCCGACTTTTTTTTTGGCTTTTTGACTTTTTTTGGCTTTTTTCCGCTTGTTCCATGATGTCCCTTTTAAAGGTCCTGTTGGCTCTATAACACGCCTTTTGATGCATTAGTCCCGTAATAGGGTTGTATCCGGAAAAGGCGATAAGATCATGAGTTTTCTACAATCAATCAGCCAAAACGGTGTTTTGCATTCATTACGTTGCAAAGCTCACACGTAAGTGCATTCAATCTTGTGTTTTTCATTCTTTCTTACGCAAGCTTCGCTTGGTAGGTAACGCATTCATAAATAAATCAAGTTTTTCATTCATTCTAATGCAAGCTCACACGTAAGTGTATTCCATCATGTGTTTCGCGATATATTCAATCAATCAAGTTTTTTGCATTCATTCTAATGCAAACGCCAAACGTTGTTTTCCAAGTTGTTTTGCATTTCGGTGTGTATAAAGTGGGGGTTATAGGGTTTGGAAGTTGTTCATCAAAAGGTCTTAACTTATATGATCTACGCTACGGTTTAGGGTTTAGAGGCTTAGTCCTTGTCTTACAAAAGGGTTTAGTCATTGATCCTTGAAGCCTTGGAGTGCTTCCTATACTTTGGAGTTTTTAGCTCTTGAATTCACTTTTATCGTTGACTATGGCTTTGATCGTTGACCGCTTTTGACTTTTTTTTTTTTGACTTTTTGGCGCTTTGTCCAAGTTTATCCATGATGTCACTTTGAGGGTCCTATTGGCTCTATAACACGCCTCTTGGTGTATTAGTTTCAGAATAGGGTTGTATCCGGAAAAGGCGATAAGAACATTTGTTTTCTACAATCAATCAATCAATACGGTGTTTTTGTTTTGCATTCATTATGTTGCAAGTTCGCAACGTAGGTGCATTCAATCTTGTTTTTTTTCATTTTTTTTACGCAAGCTCGCTTCTATCAAATTTTTCATTCAATCAATCAATTGTTTTTCATTCATTCAAATGGAAGCTCACAAGTAAGTGTATTCCATCAAGTGTTTCACATGCATTCAATCAATCAAGCTTGCCAGATTCATTCTAATACAAACTCCAACGTGATGCGTTGGTCAAGTGTTTTGCATTCATTCGGTGTATAAAGTGGGGCTATATATGGTTTAGAAGTTGTTCATCTTAGATCTAACTTATATGATCTAGGTTTAGGGTTTAGGGCTTAGAGGCTTAGTCCTTGTCTTTACAAAGGGTTTAGTCATTGATCCTTGAAGCCTTGGAGTGTTTCAAGTGCTTTTGAGTCCTTGAGTTCACTTTGATCGTTGACTATATGGCTTTGATCGTTGATCACCGACTTTTGACGGTTTTTTTTTTGGCGCTTTTTCCCAGCTTGTTCCATGATGTCCCTTTAAAGGTCCTGTTATTCTATAACACTTTTTGATGCATTAGTCCCAGAAGGGGGTTGTATCCGAAAAGGCGATAAGATCATGAGTTTATAATCAATCAATCGGTCAAAACGGTGTTTTGCATTCATTACGTTGAAGCTCACACGTAAGTGCATTCAATCTTGTGTTTTTTTCATTCTTTTCTTACGCAAGCTCGCTTGTAGGTAACGCGTTCATTTAGTAAATCAGTTTTTTTTTCATTCATTCTAATGCAAGCTCACACGTAAGTGTATTCCATCATGTGTTTCGCATATATTCAATCAATCAAGAGTTTTGCATTCATTCTAATGCAAACGCCAACGTATGCGCGTCAATCAAGTGTTTTGTGTTTTTTTGCATTATATGGCCGGGTGTATAAAGTGGGGTTATAGGGTTTGGAAGTTGTTCATCAAAGGTCTAACTTATATGATCTACGCTTAGGGTTTAGGGTTTAGAGGCTTAGTCCTTGTCTTACAAAGGGTTTAGTCATTGATCCTTGAAGCCTTGGAGTGCTTCCTTTATACTTTGGAGTTTTTAGCTCTTGAATTCACTTTTTTTATCGACGTTGACTATGGCTTTGATCGTTGACCGTTTGACTTTTTGGCGCTTTGTCCAAGTTTATCCATGATGTCACTTTGAGGGTCCTATTGGCTCTATAACACGCCTCTTGGTGTATTAGTTTCAGAATAGGGTTGTATCCGGAAAAGGCGGTAAGAACATTTGTTTTCTACAATCAATCAATCAATACGGTGTTTTGCATTCATTATGTTGCAAGCTCGCACGTAGGTGCATTCAATCTTGTGTTTTTCATTCTTTCTTACGCAAGCTCGCTTCTAGGTACATTCATTCAATCAATCAATTGTTTTTCATTCATTCAAATGGAAGCTCACAAGTAAGTGTATTCCATCAAGTGTTTCACATGCATTCAATCAATCAAGCGTTTCGCATTCATTCTAATACAAACTCCAACGTAGATGCGCTCACCAAGTGTTTTGCATTCGTCGGTATATAATAGGGGCTATATATGGTTTAGAAGTTGTTCATCTTAGATCTAACTTATATGATCTGGGTTAGGGTTTAGGGCTTAGAGGCTTAGTCCTTGTCTTACAAAGGGTTTAGTCATTGATCCTGAAGAAGCCTTGGAGTGTTTCAAGTGCTTTTGAGTCCTTTTGAGTTCACTTTGATCGTTGACTATGGCTTTGATCGTTGACGACCTTTTTGACTTTTTGACTTTTTGGCTTTTTTTTTGTTTGTTGTTCCATGATGTCCCTTTTTTTTAAAGGTTGGTTGGCTATATAACTTTTTTGATGCATTAGTCCCGAATAGGGTTGTATCCGAAAAAGGCGATAAGATCATGAGTTTTCTACAATCAATCAGCCAAAACGGTGTTTTGCATTCATTACGTTGGAAGCTCACACGTAAGTGCATTCAATCTTGTGTTTTTCATTCTTTCTTACGCAAGCTCGCTTGTAGGTGGTCATTCATTAAGTAAATGTTTTTTTTCATTCATTCTAATGCAAGCTCACACGTAAGTGTATTCCATCATGTGTTTCGCGATATATTCAATCAATCAATTTTGTTTTCATTCATTCTAATGCAAACGCCAACGTAGATGCGTTCAGTCAAGTGTTTTGCATTCTGTCGGTGTATAAAGTGGGGTTATAGGGTTTGGAAGTTGTTCATCAAAGGTCTAACTTATATGATCTACGCTACGTCTAGGGTTTAGGGTTTAGAGGCTTAGTCCTTGTCTTTAAAAAGGGTTTAGTCATTGATCCTTGAAGCCTTGGAGCCTTGGAGTGCTTCCTATACTTTGGAGTTTTTAGCTCTTGAATTCACTTTTTTTATCGATTGACTATGGATTGATCGATCGCTTTTGACCGCTTTTTGACTTTTTGAGGGTCCTTTTTGTCCAAGTTTATCCATGATGTCACTTTGAGGGTCCTATTGGCTCTATAAACCTCTTGGTGTATTAGTTTCGTAATAGGGTTGTATCCGAAAAAGGCGGTAAGAACATTTGTTTTTACAATCAATCAATCAATCAATGTTTTTTTGTTTTGCATTCATTATGTTGCAAGTTCGCACGTAGGTCAGGTGCATTCAATTTGTTTTTCATTCTTTTACGCAAGCTCGCTTCTAGGTAATGCGTTCATTCAATCAATCAATTGTTTTTTTCATTCATTCAAATGGAAGCTCACACGTAAGTGTATTCCATCAAGTGTTTCACATGCATTCAATCAATCAAGCGCTTTCAGATTCATTCTAATACAAACTCCAACGTAGATGCGTCACCAAGTGTTTTGCATTCATCGTTTGTATAAAAGGCTATGGGGCTATATATGGTTTAGAAGTTGTTCATCTTAGATCTAACTTATATGATCTAGGCTAGGGTTTAGGGCTTAGAGGCTTAGTCCTTGTCTTTACAAAGGGTTTAGTCATTGATCCTTGAAGCCTTGGAGTGTTTCAAGCTTTCGAGTCCCTTGAGTTCACTTTGATCGTTGACTATGGCTTTGATCGTTGACGACCGACTTTTTGGCTTTGAGCTTTTGTTTTTTTGGCTTTTTCCCAGTTGTTCCATGATGTCCTTTTAAAGGTCCTGGTTGGCTCTATAACATATTTTTTTTTTGATGCATTAGTCCCGAATAGGGTTGTATCCGAAAAGGCGATAAGATCATGAGTTTTTTATAATCAATCGTGTTTTGTCAAAACGGTGTTTTGCATTCATTACGTTGGAAGCTCACACGTAAGTGCATTCAATCTTGTGTTTTTCATTCTTTCTTACGCAAGCTCGCTTTGTAGGTAAGGTACGTTCATTTAGTAAATCAAGTGTTTTTCATTCATTCTAATGCAAGCTCTCACACGTGTATTGTATTCCATCATGTTGTTTTATATATTCATTCAATCAATTTTTGTTTTGTATTCATTCTAATGCAAACGCCAACGTAGTGTTTTTGTTTTGCAAGTGTTTTGCATTGGGTTTCGGGTGTATAAAGGGGGTTATAGGGTTTGGAAGTTGTTCATCAAAGGTCTAACTTATATGATCTACGCCACGGTTTAGGGTTTAGAGGTTTAGGCTTAGTCCTTGTCTTACAAAGGGTTTAGTCATTCATTTGATCCTTGAAGCCTACTTTGCTTCCTATTTTTTTGGAGTTTGTTAGCTCTTTTGAATTTTTTTTTTTATCGTTGACTATTATGGATCTTTGATTTTTGACCGTTTTTCCTTTTTGGCGCTTTGTCCAAGTTTATCCATGATGTCACTTTGAGGGTCCTATTGGCTCTATAACGCCTCTTGGTGTATTAGTTTTCGAATAGGGTTGTATCCGAAAAGGCGGTAAGAACATTTGTTTTCTACAATCAATCAATCAATACGGTGTTTTGCATTCATTATGTTGCAAGCAAGTTCGCACGTAGGTGCATTCAATCTTGTTTTTTTTTCATTCTTTCTTACGCAAGCTCGCTTCTAGGTAATAATGCATTCATTCAATCAATCAATTTTTTTTCATTCATTGGAAAATGGAAGCTCACAGTGTATTCCAAGTGTATTCCATCAAGTGTTTCACATTCATTCAATCAATCAAAGCGTTTCAGATTCATTCTAATACAAACTCCAACGTAGATCGTTGCTCAGTGTTTTGTTTTGCATTCATGGGGTAATATATAAAGTGGCTATATATATATGGTTTAGAAGTTGTTCATCTTAGATCTAACTTATATGATCTAGGCTAGGGTTTAGGGCTTAGAGGCTTAGTCCTTGTCTTACAAAGGGTTTAGTCATTGATCCTTGAAGCCTTGGAGTGTTTCAAGTGCTTTCGAGTCCTTGAGTTCACTTTGATCGTTGACTATGGCTTTGATCGCCGACCGACCGACTTTTTTTGGCGGTTTGACTTTTGGCGCTTTTTCCCCGCTTGTTCCATGATGTCCCTTTAAAGGTCCTATTGTTGGCTCTATAACACGCCTTTTTGATGCATTAGTCCGAATAAGGGGTTGTAAAGGCGATAAAAAGGCGATAAGATCACGAAGTTTTTTCAATCAATCGGGTTCAAAACGGTGTTTTCATTCATTACGTTGCAAGCTCACACGTAAAAGTGCATTCAATTTTTTTTTTTCATTCTTTTTCTTACGCAAGCTCGCTTTTAGTAGTACGTTCATTCATTCAAATCAATGTTTTTGTTTTTCATTCATTCTAATGCAAGCTCACACGTAAGTGTATTCCATCATGTGTTTCGTGATATATTCAATCAATCAAGCGTTTTGCATTCATTCTAATGCAAAACGCCAATCGATCGCCAAGTCAAGTGTTTTGCATTCAGGGGGTTTGTATAAAGGGGGGTTATAGGGTTTGGAAGTTGTTCATCAAAGGTCTAACTTTATATGATCTACGTTTTGGGTTTAGGGTTTAGAGGCTTAGTCCTTGTCTTACAAAGGGTTTAGTCATTTATCTTCCTTGAAGCTTGGGTGCTTCCTATACTTTTCCTTAGAGTTTACTTTGAGTTTTTAGCTTTTTGAACTTTTTCACTTTTATTTATTGACTATGTTTTTTGATTTTTTTTTTTGACTTTTTTTTTTTTTTGGGCTTTGTCCAAGTTTATCCATGATGTCACTTTGAGGGTCCTATTGGCTCTATAACACGTATCTCTTGGTGTATTAGTTTCGAATAGGGTTGTATCCGAAAAGGCGATAAGAACATTTGTTTTCTACAATCAATCAATCAATCAATGTTTGTTTTTTTGCATTCATTATGTTGCAAGTTCGCACGTAGGTGCATTCAATCTTGTTTTTTTTTCATTCTTTCTACGCAAGCTCGCTTCTAGGTAATGCATTCATTCAATCAATCAATTTTTTTTCATTCATTCAAATGGAAGCTCACAGTGTAAGTGTATTCCATCGTTGTTTCACATGCATTCAATCAATCAAGCGTTGCCAGATTCATTCTAATACAAACTCCAACGTAGAGCGTTCAACCAAGTGTTTTGCATTTCATTTGTATAAAGTGGGGCTATATATGGTTTTTTAGAAGTTTGTTCATCTTAGATCTAACTTATATGATCTAGTTTAGGGTTTAGGGCTTAGAGGCTTAGTCCTTGTCTTACAAAGGGTTTAGTCATTGATCCTTGAAGCCTTGGAGTGTTTCAAGTGCTTTTGAGTCCTTGAGTTCACTTTGATATGGCTTGACTATGCTTTTGATCGTTGACCGACTTTTTTGACTTTTGACTTTTTTGGGTTTTTTCCCAGCTTGTTCCATGATGTCCCTTTTAAAGGTCCTTGTTGGCTCTATAACATTTTTTTTTTTTTGATGCATTAGTCCCGAGAATAGGGTTGTATCCGAAAAGGCGATAAGATCATGAGTTTTCTAATCAATCAATCAAACCAAAACGGTGTTTTGCATTCATTACGTTGGAAAGCTCACACGTAAGTGCATTCAATCTTGTTTTTTTCATTCTTTTTTACGCAAGCTCGCGGCTTGTAGGTACATCATTCATAAAGTAAAGTGTTGTTTTTCATTCATTCTAATGCAAGCTCACACGTAAGTGTATTCCATCATGTGTTTCGCATTCATTCAATCAATCAAGTTTTTTTTCATTCATTCTAATGCAAACGCCAACGATAGATCATCGCTTGTTCAAGTGTTTTTGCATTTCGGGTGTATAAAGTGGGGTTATAGGGTTTGGAAGTTGTTGTCAAATCAAAGGTCTAACTTATATGATCTACGGTTTAGGTTTTAGGGTTTAGAGGCTTAGTCCTTGTCTTACAAAGGGTTTAGTCATTTATCCTTGGAGCTTCCTGGATGCTTTTATTTTTTTGAGTTTTTATTCAATTTTTTGAATTCACTTTTATCGATTGACTATGGCTTTGATTTTTTGACCCGACTTTTTGACTTTTTTTGCGCTTTGTCCAAGTTTATCCATGATGTCACTTTGAGGGTCCTATTGGCTCTATAACACGTTTTTGGTGTATTAGTTTCGTAATAGGGTTGTATCCGAAAAGGCGTAAGAACATTTGTTTTCTACAATCAATCAATCAATACGGTGTTTTGCATTCATTATGTTGCAAGCTCGCACGTAGGTGCATTCAATGTTTGTTTTTTTTTCATTTTTTTACGCAAGCTCGCTTCTAGGTAATCATTCATTCAATCAATCAATTGTTTTTCATTCATTCAAATGGAAGCTCAGTGTAATTGTATTCCATCAAGTGTTTTTTCATGCATTCAATCAATCGTCGTTTTTCATTCATTCTAATACAAACTCCAACGTAGATGCGTTTTTCAAGTGTTTTGCATTCGGTTTATATGTATAAAGGGGGGGCTATATATGGTTTGGAAGTTGTTCATCTTAGATCTAACTTATATGATCTAGGCTAGGGTTTAGGGCTTAGAGGCTTAGTCCTTTGTCTTACAAAGGGTTTAGTCATTGATCCTTTGAAGTTTTTGGAGTGTTTCAAGTGCTTTGAGTCCTTTGAGTTCACTTTGATCTTTGACTATGGCTTTGATCGCCCGACCGACTTTTTGGGAGTTTGACTTTTTGGCGCTTTTTCCCGCTTGTTCCATGATGTCCCTTTAAAGGTCCTGTTGGCTCTATAACACGCTTTTTTTGATGCATTAGTCCGAATAATAGGGTTCGGATCCGAAAAGGCGATAAGATCATGTTTTTTCTACAATCAATCACCAAAACGGTGTTTTGCATTCATTACGTTGAAGCTCACACGTAAGTGCATTCAATCTTTTTTTTTTCATTTCTTTCTTACGCAAGCTCGCTTTGTAGGTACGCTCATTTAGTAAATCAAGTGTTTTTCATTCATTCTAATGCAAGCTCACACGTAATTGTATTCCATCATGTGTTTCATATATTCATTCAATCAATCAAGTTGTTTTCATTCATTCTAATGCAAACGCCAACGCGCGCGTTCGTTGTTTTCAAGTGTTGTTTTGCATTCGGGGGTGTATAAAGTGGGGTTATAGGGTTTGGAAGTTGTTCATCAAAGGTCTAACTTATATATGATCTACGGTTTAGGTTTAGGGTTTAGAGGCTTAGTCCTTGTCTTTACAAAGGGTTTAGTCATTGATCCTTGAAGCCTTGGAGTGCTTCCTATACTTTGAGTTTTTAGCTCTTGAAATTCACTTTTTTATCTATTGACTATGGGCGATTTTGACTTTTGACTTTTTTTTTTTGGCGCTTTGTCCAAGTTTATCCATGATGTCACTTTGAGGGTCCTATTGGCTCTATAACACGCCTTTGGTGTATTAGTTTCAGAATAGGGTTGTAAAAGGAAAAGGCGGTAAGAACATTTGTTTTCTACAATCAATCAATCAATCAATACGGTGTTTTGCATTCATTATGTTGCAAGTTCGCACGTAGGTGCATTCAATCTTGTGTTTTTTCATTTTTCTTACGCAAGCTCGCTAGGTAGGTAATCATTCATTCAATCAATCAATTGTTTTTCATTCATTCAAATGGAAGCTCACAAGTAAGTGTATTCCATCAAGTGTTTCACATGCATTCAATCAATCAAGTTTTCGCAGATTCATTCTAATACAAACTCCAACGTAGATCGCGCTCAGTCAGTTTTGTTTTGCATTCATTCGCGGTGTATAAAGGGCTATATATATGGTTTAGAAGTTGTTCATCTTAGATCTAACTATATATGATCTAGGCTAGGGTTTAGGGCTTAGAGGCTTAGTCCTTGTCTTACAAAGGGGTTTAGTCATTGATCCTTGAAGCCTTGAGTGTTTCAAGTGTTTCAAGTTCTTTTGAGTCCTTGAGTTCACTTTGATCGTTGACTATGGCTTTGATCGTTGACCGACCGACTTTTTGACAGCTTTTTGACTTTTTGGCGCTTTTTCATGAGTTGTTCCATGATGTCCCTTTAAAGGTCCTGTTATTTCTATAACACATTTTTTTGATGCATTAGTTAGAATAGGGTTGTATCCGAAAAGGCGATAAGATCATGAGTTTTCTACAATCAATCAGTCAAAACGGTGTTTTGCATTCATTACGTTGCAAGCTCACACGTAAGTGCATTCAATCTTGTGTTTTTCATTTTTCTTACGCAAGCTCGCTTGTAGGTACGT
Organism: Coptis chinensis; assembly: GCF_015680905.1. NCBI lineage: Eukaryota > Viridiplantae > Streptophyta > Magnoliopsida > Ranunculales > Ranunculaceae > Coptis > Coptis chinensis. Next base: position 60,950,868 of record NC_141461.1, on the reverse strand, counting down.
TCATTTAGTAAATCAAGTGTTTTTCATTCATTCTAAATCAAGCTCACACGTAAGTGTATTCCATCATGTGTTTCGTGATATTCAATCAATCAAGCGTTTTGCATTCATTTCATTCTAATGCAAACGCCAACGTCAATGCGTTCGTTCAAGTTTTGTTTTGCATTCTGGCCGGTGTATAAAGTGGGGTTATAGGGTTTGGAAGTTGTTCATCAAAGGTCTTATAACTTATATATGATACGGTTTAGGGTTTAGGAGGTTTAGGGTTTAGAGGCAAAGGGTTTCCTTGTCTTTACAAAGGGTTTAGTCATTGATCCTTGAAGTTTTTTGGAGTGCTTCTTTTATACTTTTGAGTTTGTTAGCTCTTGAATTCATTTTTTTATCTTGACTGACTTTGATTGATTTTTTTTTTTTTTTTTTTTCGCTTTGTCCAAGTTTATCCATGATGTCACTTTGAGGGTCCTATTGGCTCTATAACACGCCTCTTGGTGTATTAGTTTCAGAATAGGGTTGTATCCGGAAAAGGCGGTAAGAACATTTGTTTTCTACAATCAATCAATCAATACGGTGTTTTGCATTCATTATGTTGCAAGTTCGCACGTAGGTGCATTCAATCTTGTGTTTTTCATTCTTTCTTACGCAAGCTCGCTTCTAGGTACGTTCATTCAATCAATCAATTGTTTTTCATTCATTCAAATGGAAGCTCACAAGTAAGTGTATTCCATCAAGTGTTTCACATGCATTCAATCAATCAAGCGTTTCGCATTCATTCTAATACAAACTCCAACGTAGATGCGTTCAGTCAAGTGTTTTGCATTCTGTCGGTGTATAAAGTGGGGCTATATATGGTTTAGAAGTTGTTCATCTTAGATCTAACTTATATGATCTAGGCTAGGGTTTAGGGCTTAGAGGCTTAGTCCTTGTCTTACAAAGGGTTTAGTCATTGATCCTTGAAGCCTTGGAGTGTTTCAAGTGCTTTCGAGTCCTTGAGTTCACTTTGATCGTTGACTATGGCTTTGATCGTTGACCGCCGACTTTTGACAGTTTGACTTTTTGGCTTTTTTGTTCCTTGTTCCATGATGTCCCTTTAAAGGTCCTGTTGGCTCTATAACACGCCTTTTTGATGCATTAGTCCCAGAATAGGGTTGTATCCGGAAAAGGCGATAAGATCATGAGTTTTCTACAATCAATCAGTCAAAACGGTGTTTTGCATTCATTACGTTGCAAGCTCACACGTAAGTGCATTCAATCTTGTGTTTTTCATTCTTTCTTACGCAAGCTCGCTTGTAGGTACGTTCATTTAGTAAATCAAGTGTTTTTCATTCATTCTAAATCAAGCTCACACGTAAGTGTATTCCATCATGTGTTTCGCATATATTCAATCAATCAAGCGTTTTGCATTCATTCTAATGCAAACGCCAACGTAGATGCGTTCAGTCAAGTGTTTTGCATTCTGTCGGTGTATAAAGTGGGGTTATAGGGTTTGGAAGTTGTTCATCAAAGGTCTAACTTATATGATCTACGCTACGGTTTAGGGTTTAGAGGCTTAGTCCTTGTCTTACAAAGGGTTTAGTCATTGATCCTTGAAGCCTTGGAGTGCTTCCTATACTTTGGAGTTTGTTAGCTCTTGAATTCACTTTTATCGCTTTGACTATTGATTGATCGATCACTTTGACCGACCTTTGACTTTTTGGCGCTTTGTCCAAGTTTATCCATGATGTCACTTTGAGGGTCCTATTGGCTCTATAACACGCCTCTTGGTGTATTAGTTTCAGAATAGGGTTGTATCCGGAAAAGGCGATAAGAACATGAGTTTTCTACAATCAATCAATCAATACGGTGTTTTGCATTCATTATGTTGCAAGCTCGCACGTAGGTGCATTCAATCTTGTGTTTTTCATTCTTTCTTACGCAAGCTCGCTTCTAGGTACGTTCATTCAATCAATCAATTGTTTTTCATTCATTCAAATGGAAGCTCACAAGTAAGTGTATTCCATCAAGTGTTTCACATGCATTCAATCAATCAAGCGTTTCACATTCATTCTAATACAAACTCCAACGTAGATGCGTTCAGTCAAGTGTTTTGCATTCTGTCGGTGTATAAAGTGGGGCTATATATGGTTTAGAAGTTGTTCATCTTAGATCTAACTTATATGATCTAGGCTAGGGTTTAGGGCTTAGAGGCTTAGTCCTTGTCTTACAAAGGGTTTAGTCATTGATCCTTGAAGCCTTGGAGTGTTTCAAGTGCTTTTGAGTCCCTTGAGTTCACTTTGATCGTTGACTATGGCTTTGATCGTTGACCGCCGACTTTTGACAGTTTGACTTTTTGGCGCTTTTTCCCAGTTGTTCCATGATGTCCCTTTAAAGGTCCTGTTGGCTCTATAACACGCCTTTTTGATGCATTAGTCCCAGAATAGGGTTGTATCCGGAAAAGGCGATAAGATCATGAGTTTTCTACAATCAATCAGTCAAAACGGTGTTTTGCATTCATTACGTTGGAAGCTCACACGTAAGTGCATTCAATCTTGTGTTTTTCATTCTTTCTTACGCAAGCTCGCTTGTAGGTACGTTCATTTAGTAAATCAAGTGTTTTTCATTCATTCTAAATCAAGCTCACACGTAAGTGTATTCCATCATGTGTTTCGCATATATTCAATCAATCAAGCGTTTTGCATTCATTCTAATGCAAACGCCAACGTAGATGCGTTCAGTCAAGTGTTTTGCATTCTGTCGGTGTATAAAGTGGGGTTATAGGGTTTGGAAGTTGTTCATCAAAGGTCTAACTTATATGATCTACGCTACGGTTTAGGGTTTAGAGGCTTAGTCCTTGTCTTACAAAGGGTTTAGTCATTGATCCTTGAAGCCTTGGAGTGCTTCCTATACTTTGGAGTTTGTTAGCTCTTGAATTCACTTTTATCGTTGACTATGGCTCTGATCGTTGACCGTTTGACTTTTTGGCGCTTTGTCCAAGTTTATCCATGATGTCACTTTGAGGGTCCTATTGGCTCTATAACACGCCTCTTGGTGTATTAGTTTCAGAATAGGGTTGTATCCGGAAAAGGCGGTAAGAACATTTGTTTTCTACAATCAATCAATCAATACGGTGTTTTGCATTCATTATGTTGCAAGTTCGCACGTAGGTGCATTCAATCTTGTGTTTTTCATTCTTTCTTACGCAAGCTCGCTTCTAGGTACGTTCATTCAATCAATCAATTGTTTTTCATTCATTCAAATGGAAGCTCACAAGTAAGTGTATTCCATCAAGTGTTTCACATGCATTCAATCAATCAAGCGTTTCGCCGATTCATTCTAATACAAACTCCAACGTAGATGCGTTCAGCCAAGTGTTTTGCATTCTATCGGTGTATAAAGTGGGGCTATATATGGTTTAGAAGTTGTTCATCTTAGATCTAACTTATATGATCTAGGCTAGGGTTTAGGGCTTAGAGGCTTAGTCCTTGTCTTACAAAGGGTTTAGTCATTGATCAACCCTAACCCAATCCGTGAACCGGGTACGTAATACAGGGTAAACAATCGTGCATGATGCGGCAAACCAAAAATAGGCATAAGAAGATACTTATGCCTCATGCTATGGGCTCTCTTTAGACTAGCCACTAAAACTCTGGGAATGTCATATAGGCGTCGTCCCTCAGCTAAAGCAACGAAAATGTCACCAGCGGTACTATTTGCAGAAGTAAACTGCCATTCCCTTAAAATATTCATCAGGATGAATAACATGGTGGTGCCTACATTTAGGGACAGGCTACCAAGGGCTATGTTATATCGCCCTTGGTCCATTATACGAAACACCCCTCCTTCATAATACTCGTGGAAATATGTATAGTCATAGAGGTACGCATTATCAGTCATATATCCCCACGTGTGTGTAAGATTAGGCAAAGGCAATCCCGAAACCAGAGCTACTAAATTCTTACAGAATTCCATTGTCGTGTTGTTAACTACGACGGAGAATTTTTGTACTCCATCTTGGTTACAATAGAATTTAACATTATTGTAAAAATAAGCAGTAAGCTGAGGTGAATACCAGTCGTTGTCACTTACCAGTAGATGCCGCCATCCTAACTGCAAGATCCTATCGCAGAACCAACCTCCGTAAGTCTTGCTTCCTAACAAGTCTTCAAAAGGCTGCTCAGGTATGACCGTAGGAGATGTCATCACAATAACTACTCTCTAGAAGAGCCACAAATGACCCGAGAAAACTCTAAAAAAATCAAAAAAATTTAGGGTTTACGGAGGTCAGGGCGCGGGGTTCGCTAAGATGGAAATCGAAGTTCTGGCGCTTCCGCTTAGGGCGCCTCTCGAGAATTGGTCTTGCTAGGGCACAGGTCGCGTTCTATGTGTGAAGAACAGGGTGCAGTGAAAAGCAAGAGGAAAAATTGGAGGTTTAAGGTGAGAGATGAAAGTGAGATGTGTGGGTTTTGAGTGTAGAATGAATGAAGTATATATAGGGTTTTAGTTTCTAAAACGAATTGATAAGTTGCCAAAATATTTTGAGGCAATTACCGGAAACAAAATATTTCCAAAACCTAAAACGGAAACAACCCAGATTCATTATTCCAAAACCAACATAATATCTTTTAGATTGAATTTAGAATAGCAACTTCCTAACTCATTGAAATTTCATCCTACCACAATATCTAATCATAGCCACACCAATAATAGCAACATTCTCGACCAACTCATCGCAAAATTACTTCTAAAATGGTGGATCAGATAAAAGCAATGCTAAAAATAATAGGGTTATTTAGGGATTGGTCCTACTTATTTAGGGGTATTTAGGGATAGGTCCTAAAATTATCGATTATTAGGGATTGGTCCTACTTCTATCGATTGACCTTGAGTCATCTCAGTTGACCGTGGTCAACCCATTTTATAATAATAAAATTTTCGTTTTTTATCAAAATGGCCAAACTACCCTTCACATGTGCTTTGCATGTGACTTTAGAGAGATGTTTAAAATGGCCACGTGTCAAAAATCTGAAGCATTTGATCCAATGGCCAAAATTATAGAGTCGTTGGAAGTTGTCTCTTTGCTGTACTATAAGAGAAGGCGTTCAACACTCACACTCTTCACTCAACAACCTGAACACTGAAACAAAAACATAGGTGGAGCTCATGTTCAAACTTTCATTGTACCAAAGGTATGAAATCAACTTAAATGGTAAATTCACCAAAAGTATTTCACGAACTTAAATTGAAACTCCTTTAATGGCAGAAAAGTAGGATGAAAGCCTAATTAACTCAAATACAGGAGGGGTTAAATCCTAAAAGACTAATTCTATGTTGTATCAAATTCTAACTTTTTTTTGAACTTGGTTTATTGACAGATCTGTCAGCTATGTGAGCAAAAAGGCCACACTGCTCCAACTTGTCCCTACCTTAATAGGAGATGCAGGGAGGATAATTGCAAGGGGATCATGTATTTGTTCAAGAGTTGGGATAAAATAACATGCAAAGTCATTGGAATGTGGTTGCAATGCGACTGGGTTGGATGTTTTAGTAGGGAGATGCAATACATTGACTGCAACCAACCTATGCTGCCTACTGAAAACAAGACTACACTTGTCCTAGATTGTAATGCGTGTGGCAATGAGTGTTGTTGTGTTATTGAATAGGGTATCCCAAGTGAGGTTCTATCTGATGTAAGACCTTATTGAAAAGGATTCAAATAAAGGTTCTTGGTTATGAAATAAAAGTTCTTGGTTATGAAATATAGATTTACCTACAACAATTCAAATCTTAAACTCAGCAATGTCACTCAGACAATATTCACAAGGGTACCAAAACAATGTTAGCATCTGATAACAATCAAAAGATATATATGGACACATACATAAACCTGACCCAAAATGAACAACATCATATAGACCATTTCTCAAGTATATGTAACACAAAACAACCCAAACAACAAAATATGGACAAATATTCACTGACAATCTCCAAAAGGATTCAAAAACCAACTATTGTGTAAGTGGCTCTCCTGCTCTCTGATTTGCATTCACTGGAGGAGTTGATGGAGTTTCTACATTGTCATCACCAAACAACAATCCATAAAAGCCAGAGAATTCTCTACCCCTTCCCCTTCCATTCCCTCCTCTTCCTGTTTTGCCTCCTCTTGGTCTTCCTATCCCTCCCCTGCCTGGAGCTTGTGGTTCTTGCACTGGAGCTACCTCTTGCACTGGGGCTCCTCTTCCTCTACCTCCCCTGCCTGGGGGTTGTCGCTTGTGGTTCTTGCACTGGGGCTCCTCTTCCTTTCCCTCCCCTGCCTCTCCTTCCCCTACCTTGTACTGGTGCCTCTTGTTGTTGTTGTACTTGGGGTGGTGGCTGTTGCTGACTTACTTCTTGCTCTGTTTGGGCACCTGCTCACTTATTGAATTAGTGTTTGCATAAGGTAAGGTTTATGCAGTCATGCACTAACCATACTCATGCATTTTGCTTTCAATATTCAACTAACATACCTTTACTTTTCTTCCCTTTTCTTTGCTGCATTGGAGGTGCATCTTCTTGCATTGGAGGAGCTTGTTGTTGCATCTGAGGTCCATCTTGCAGTCCATCTTGCACTTGGGCTGCTGTGACATCATGAGTATCATTAGACATTGAAGGATACCTTTTCTTTTCTTCTTCTTGCCAAATTCTCCTTTTTTCCTTGCATCACATGATCTGGAATTGTGACCTCTTCTTGACACTTTGCACATTTCTTTTTTGACTTGGGCATTTCATCGTCTGCCCTAATTCTCTGCTTCCTTGGTCTTCCTGGTTGTGTGGAGACTTTAGGAGGCAGTACCAATTCTTTGTCCAAGGTCTATTAAGAAAAATACATTACAAATTACATACAAATAAAATAAATAAATTGCTAAATAACAAAAGTATTAGGAAAGGGGCATCACTCACTATTTCTGGCCAATCCTCTATATTATCAAGTGGATACAAATAACTTGTGTAAGTTGCTTTGAAAGCCTCAGCACTAAAATAAGGACTACAATACCTGCCATATAATGAAAAAAATGTAAAGAAAGTACCCCAAGAGAATGCACATATAGACACAAGTATAGACACAAGTGATTTACCTAGACCATGGTTCCCTCCTTGACCTGAGTACCGCAACTGCATGCACACAGGGCACTCCTGACATTTGCCACTCAATGCAAGAGCATTCTTGCTTTTGGATTTCCACATTATACTTCTTCCCGTTAGGTGGCTTATTAAATAAACATCGAGTCTCAGTTACACCTCGATCTCATAATTGTTATACCTCTCCTCTCTCTTCTTAATCATGTACAAAACATTTGGAACAACACCATGTTTAAAAGACTTCATTGACAACATTCTCCTATCATAGATGGACTTCAACAAAAGCAGGTTATACATGTCTATAAACTGGACCAAAGGTTTATCTCTTATTTTCAAAATCCATGAGTTGAAAGACTCACTGAAATTGTTAGTCAACTCATCACACTTTGATGTCCAATCAAAGTGTGCTCTAGCCCAACACCCTTCTTTGGCTCATTATCTAACCAATCCAATGCTGCACTATCAGTTTTGTTTATGGTTCCTAAGATCCTAGTCAATTCTGGTAGCTTGTATGTCATTGCAGCTTCCCAAGCAAGACTCTCCCATAATTCACCAGGAAACTTAGCTTTAAAATTTTTATACATATGTCCTCAAAACAAAATCTGCAACAAGAAATACATGTACAAGTTAAAACAACATTATAACAAAGTCCTAAAACAACATTGCAACAAGAAATACACATGTCCTAAAACATTAGATATGGCTTGATGAGATTTATAACAAAATACATGTATAAGTTAAAATAACAACCCCGTGATTAGAATCGGGAAGTATTCTCAGAACAACCGGTACCAATCCCTTCTCGCTTGTCACTAATGAATGTCAACTTTTCCTTGTGCTTGATGAGATGTGGCTTCAATTCGGACAAAAAAGCCTCCATGTATTTTTTGTTCTCACCTTTGCACACATAAAACCAATAGGGAAAAGCCCATTCATGGCATCCAAATTCTATAGCAAATCAAACAACACCCACCATACTTACCTTTGAGAAAACAGCCATCAAGCCCAATCACCGGTCTACACCCAGGTCACCCACCCATCCAGTTGAACCCTTGAATGCAATTACTACACCAACAAATGTCCGATTGCTATCTTTTCACAAACCATTTAACAAGGCTACCAGGATTGGACTTCTATCTATCTGTCTACACATCTCTGGGACTACTTGATACCCAACTTCATAATTTCCATTAAGTTTTTCTAGCATCAAAACTCTACTAGACCAGGCAGTCCAATAAGATATACTAACTCCAAACTCACAAAAATCTCTTTCTCAGATATCCCTTGGTTTGTAATCGGGATGATCTCTCATTTTGTCAACAAGTGTTTTAGCTACCCATGGTGATGTAGCTGTGCATACTTGTTTTCATCATCAGCCTCACATGTATGCTGGTCCAAAAACTTCCTAAGAATGAATGTGTGATTGTCTCTTTTGGTAATAGAGGCACTTACTTTCCACTGACAATTGAAATCTTTACATTCTAAAATGAGCCTCTCCTTGTCATTCTTCAGATGTCTATAGCTGAACTTCTTTCTAATTGCCAAATTTATGAAAAAATCCCTACAAGCCTCAACTGTTGGCCAAGACATTTTAGGCTTCAAGTCACACACAAAAACACACACACAAAAACATTCTCAACTTTTGGTCCTGCAAGTTTAGCCATCTCCTCTGCCTCAAATATGTTTGTACTGACCCTCACAACACTAGAGTCACTACCTTGTATCTCTTCTTCTAAATTTTGTACTTCTTCCTCTATTGGCTCCATGTCATCCAAGGCCTCATCATCAGCACCACATACTGAGTAGTCACTATCTGAAGGATTATAGTTGTAATCTTCTTCATCCTCATCATCAACACTCCACTCATCATTATTTGTGACAGTACCAAAAACTGGTCCAAAACTATAACCATATTCATACATCTTGTCACCTCCATCATCACTTCTATCCTTGTCATCTAATGCATCACCATCACCATCTGTAAAAGTCTCACCTAAAGTAACCTCATCAAATGTTTCTGGATCAAGTGAACCCAATACATGTTCCCAATCATCCATAACATCATTGACAGTGTAAGCAACTTCAGGTTCAGCAACTTCCACAACATGCTCAACTTCAACTATTTTCTCTACTTCATCATCAGAAGAAGACACAAAGTCCAACATCAAAGTCTCTCCATTAGGACCTACAAGTGGTTTCAACTTCTGCAGCCTACCTGACCTTCTTAAAGGTTTTTCTTGCTTTTTGGTAAGGGGTTTCACAGTAGAGGGTTTCACACTAAGGGGTTTCTCAGTAAGGGGTTTCTCAGTAGGTTGGACATTATTTGAAGAACTTTGGTTGTATACAGGGAATCTGGGTTCCCTGGGGGATCTTCTAACTCTAACTGCCTCACCCATTTTTATACTTTTGTTGGGGGTTGTTGGAAGTACAGAAGTGGTGATAGTCTTACTTGGTGGTGGTGGTATGGGACTTGGTGGTGGTATAGGAGTTGGTGGTGGTATAGGACTTGGTGGTGGTATAGGAGTGGTGGGAGTAAATCTAGGGGATTTTCTAACACTAGCACTTACTTGGACACTTTTCTTTTTGGGGGTAGTGGGTAATGGGTGGGCTTTTACTGGTGTGGACTTAACTGGGTGGGCCTTTACTGGTTGAGCTTTTACTGGTTGGGACTTTACTGGTTGGGCTTTTACTGGTTGGGCCTTTACTGGTGACTTCATTGGTGGGAAACTGTTGTCAGAAGCAGTGGTGGGGATTATAGGAGCTCTAGTGGGTTTAGAAGTTGTTGGAGCTGGAAAGACATACAGGTGGTATTTTTTGTCTCTATCAGGTTTAAGCTCATGCCACATATGTAATAGGTGTTCATCTTTTGTTAACCTGCAAATATACCCTTGAATGATACTTGCCATTTGAAATTCAACTCCCACACCAACCAAGTTTTGCACATCCTTTTTCAAATCAAACATGCAGAATTCATCCCCATCAAATTCCATAGTACTGCTTCTCCTACCACCTTTGTAATCACTACCCTTAATCTTCCCAGGGGTAGTTGTCACCCAAGAACCCCTATAATGTACAACAAACTGTTTTACACCTAGCACCATACTGGCCATAGTTCATAATAGTACTGGACATAAGAAAACAACAAAAAATGTTGACATTATACACTTATCACAATAAAATAGTCCTACTTTTAAGAACATGCAATAACAAGAGTACCCTAAGAACAAAATACATGCATATATATCCACCCAACCACCCACACAACAATCTTCTTACAATTTTTTTTTTTTTAAACATAGGGTTCAATCAATACAAACAAATAATGGAATAAAAACACGATTTTTATAAACAATCCTAAAGATCCATGCTTTTCACTTTAAAAACGCATGTTTTGACATGTAAACCTACAAAGTTTGAACTGACTTACAATGAGCAACTCCAAAAAAATCCACGACCACCACAAGAGAGATGTCCACGAACAAAATTCGACGACCAGCTAGCTAACACTCACAATTCCAGTTGAAGTTTTTCAAACATTTCCAGTTGAAGTTTTTTCAAAGCAAACAATTACAGTTGAAGTTTCTTTCTAAGATTCGTGAGTGAAGGTTAAGCGTTTGGTAGCAAACAAGAGAGATCTTCAAGTTATCATTTTTAATGGAGAAGATTAAGACTAAGATTCGTGAGTGAAGACGAACTATTGTAACTAAGATTCGTAAGTGGACAAAATGGGGGGAGTGCGTAGATTTTTCCCCCTCTATCTCACTTATTTCCTCGAGATACGAATACGAAATGATCGAAAGGCTTACATAATTTCATTCATCACTGTTCGACACGTGGTGTTCACAAACAATTCAATATAATGTAGCGTGTCAAGCACGCTGAAGGGTAGTTTGGCCATTTTGATAAAAAATGAAAATTTTATTATTATAAAATGGGTTGACCACGGTCAACTGAGACGACTCAAGGTCAATCGATAGAAGTAGGACCAATCCCTAATAATCGATAATTTTAGGACCTATCCCTAAATACCCCTAAATAAGTAGGACCAATCCCTAAATAACCCAAAATAATAATACCACCCCCAAACAATTCGGGAAGGTGGGATTTATGCAAAAATCATCGCATGCTTAGACAAATCCCAAGTTAAATTAAAATAGAAATTCAAATAACAATTAACTACATAATTCAAATTTAACTACTAAATTTAACAACTTATCATCCAATCTACTAAAAATAATAAAAACAACATCAAAACAACAAATTTATAGAACAGAGTTTAGGATGAAAATTCAGCACGTAATCAGCATTAACTCTTAATTATTACTCGCATAATTGGTCTAAAAGTATTATTGTTAAGGGTTTAAAACTACAGTTTTGGTCTCTTATCAAACCACCCCCAAACAGCATTTTGCTTGTCCTCAAGCAAATATGAGAAATTAGAATAAGTAACCAAAAATGGAGTTTTAACTAATCTAGTTTTGCCTAGTGCGATTGCATTGACCATATACAATAAGGCCTTAAACCACTAGGAATTCCCTAGTGGACAAGTTATAGCCTCGTGAGAGTTTTCTAGTGAAGGTATTCACAAAATTCATCTATACTATAACGACTAAGAAATAAAACTACTGTTTCCTTATTTATGTCTCAATTATCTATACATCTCACTAGCAATGAATACAGAATAATCAAGTCGAAACCTAAGATAATATATGCATAATAATCAATCATCTACGAATAAACATATAGACAATGAGTAATACTATGAAATGCACTAGCAGGTCCGTTTCTGAAAACTCATAATAGCGTCCTTAAGTAGCTCCTCACATAAATGCCAAGACAAAAACCACTCTGATTTTTCCGCTCAAGTTTCTCTACTCCAGTGTGCAGTAGGCACACTTTACCTTACAATCTCAATGACACACAAGGAAGACGAAGTCGGTCAAACACATCTGCCACTTACTATCACACTAACATATTCCTAATTGAGCTAGATGTCTTTATTAGGTGTTGGGGGGATTAGGAGATGGTTTAAGAAGGAATGAAATGGAGATTCAAAAAGGACAAGTTTGAGATAATAGTGTCTTCATATTACGTAACTAGAGAAACCCTTGTTCTTTTGCTTCTACAATTTGTTTCCATCCTTAGCCTTTTTATTTTGGCTTTTTTTTACTCCTTTTATTCTTTTAGAGTTTTTATTTTGTTTTTATTTTTATTTTTATTTTCTTTTCTTTGGATGGAAGCTTCTTTTCTTTTTCTTTTATGAAGCAACTAACTAATTTTTGTTTACACAGGTTTTTCTTTTCTCTTTTCTTCACTTATCCTATTCTCAGACTCATTCTAAATTGGGTAGGTTGATTTATTTATTTATAAAAGGGTAAAGGAATTGTGTTTTATGAAAGGCTAAAGAAAGGCTCAGAGGGAAGACTAGTGGTAAATAATTTCATAAAGTTTGAATTTCTGGCTATATCGATCCAAAGAGGGCCTAAATTCTCACTTAGGATATGGTATATTGATCAAGCCAGTGGACGTGTGATTTCTTTATCTGGATTTTACTTCTCCTTTGTGTCATTTCTCAAATGTTTCACTCATATAAGGCTTTAGGCTATATTCTCACAGGATTTGTAGAATAACTACTCTAGCATAGATTTCAAAAACTTACTGCCAAACAATCATAGATACTTATATAATATATTTATAGATAGATGCAAAGATTATTACCTACATAATAACCTAAGTTTCTAAAAAATATTCTAATGCAAAAGCTAACGTGAGACTTCTAGATTATTAAGAGCATAGAGAAAGAAAACAACGCCAATATTCCTAAGTGTATAGCATTACATATTTTAACATATTTTCTTTTTTTGAAATTTTTGAAATTTTTACTAGAAAACAGGTGTATATTGTACATATCTATATCATAACAGATGCTTTAATTACACGTGTTTCTATGCCACCCCCAAACAAGAAGCATGCTTTGTCCTCAAAGTATTGAAATAAAAAGGGTAGAAAAATTACTTGAAAACGCGTGAAATTTTGGAACATCTGCAAAACAAGGTTAAAACATACTAATATAGAAAAAGAAAAACAGACGTAACTTTATATGAGTTCCACCTGTTATGGGGTTAACAAGAATCAAATTGCTTGGGACATAAGCATATACTAACTGAACTAAAAACTTAGCTTATCTCCCATGTTTAAGCATCATCCTCATTCTCATCCTCCTCATAGGACCATGTGTGGAAACATATTCACCCTTGGCATTACGTACCATGGTAATCCTTGATTTTTTAGGGAATACATGAATGGGACTTACCCATTCACTGTCAAAGATTGGGTATATGATACCCGCATCGAGTAACTGTAAGACTTCTTCCCTGACCACCACTTTCATGTCATGGTTCAAGCGACGCTAAGGTTCGCGAGAAGTCTTTGCGTTATCCTCCAAATGGATACGATTAGTGCAAACATTATACTCTATCCCCTTAATGTCGGCTAGGGACCAACCAATCGTAGAACGATGTTCCCTAATCACCCTAATAAGACGTGCCTCTTCATCCTTAGATAACTGAGAAGATATAATTACCGGATGACTACCATCTAGATCAAGTTGAATATATTTTAACTCAGAAGGAAGAGGTTAAAGCACCGGGGTGGAAGGAATGTCAATAAATGCTTCTGGAAGGTCCTCATCTTGAGTAGTGAAAACTTGCTTAGGTAGCAAGTCTTCAAACTCAGTAGATGGAGCAACAGAAGGGTCTACGATAGGTGTAGACTCGAAGATGGTGTAACTTCCTCTAAGTAGGAGTCATCGGTGAAATTTGAACTTCCAAAAGAAAGAAATTTAGGCATTTGGTTTTCGAGAAACGTGTTATTAAAATAGTCTTGAGCTAAACTCTCGATCATGCTAACCTCTCCATCTATAGATGAATTGGGTAACTGTTTCATCATTTTAAAAACATTTACCTCAACAGAAAGATGGCCAAAAGACAAGGACATTGAACCATCGCGGCAATTTATAAGCACATTGGCAGTTGCCAAGAAGGGACGCCCTAAGATGATCGGAACAGAGTCATTAGCGACTTATGTATCAAGGATAACAAAATCAGTAGGATAGTATAAATCCTGAACCTTAACAAGTACGCTTTCAACCACACCCTTAGGATATTTAATAGAACGATCTGCTAACTGCAACGTCATTTTAGTAGGTTGCATCTATTGTAGACCTATTTGTTTGTATAGATAATACGGGAGTAAGTTAACACTCGCCCCCAGTTCTAATAAAGCGGTCATCATGTGGGAATCTTCTAAGGTGCATTGTATAGTAGGACGACTAGGGTCCTTGTACTTAACGATTCCATTATGTTCTGATAAAGTTGGAAACTGTTCAATTAAAAAGGTGTCTTTAGGAATATTTGTCTTACGCCTAGTAGTGCACAACTCTTTGAGAAACTTAGCATGGTGAGGTAACTTTTTAATCGCTTCGAGAAAAGGTAGGTTTATCATTAGATTTTTAAAAACCTCCCTAATTTCGTCAAAGTTTGTCTCCTTGTTTAACATTGCTAATCTTTGGGGGAAGTGGCAGTTTCTCTCTATATTTCGTGTATGGATCAACATGATGTCTAACCTTGGCTTTCTGTTTCTTAGGTTGTGGTTTAACTGGTACCTCTATAGGGGTAGGATCTTTAGTTTCTATTTCTGTATCTAGTTCAATATCCGGTGTAGGGACTACTGGTGGGTAACTATAGGCATAGTTACTTTGTTATCAACCACTCTGCCAGAACGGAGAGTGGTGATAGCATTTAGCTCACCTACATTTGCATTTTCCATACTAGGTTTACTGTTTACCTCAAAGGCTGTGTTTGTTGTTTTAGAATTAGGTATCGCTTGACCTGGAAACACACCTTTGGGTTCTACTTTCTCTTGTGCTAACTGCTGTAAGAAAAGTTGGATGGCTTGTAAAATCTGTTGTTGGGATTGCATAAAGGCATCAAAACGATCCGGTTGTGGAGGAGTGCAAGCTATATGTTGTGTGACAGGAACTATGTCGCGTTGATTATTAATAGGTGGGTTATGATAGTTATTATTAATCGGAACGATACCTCTATTAGCATTATAATTATTATTGTTATAATTATTATAATTACCCTGACCTTGTCTTTGTCGTGATGGAGCTTGGTTGTAATTATTTGTTGGCCTAACATTTTGATTATTAAACCCTGGAAGTGTTACTTGTTGATTGTTTGTCCAACTGAAGTTAGGATGTTGTCTCCAAGGGGCATTAGGAATAGGATAACTATTAATTGAGCAAACGTTATCTTGTTGTGATGTTTGTTGTTCATAAGTGAGAGAACAATAGGAGTCGGGATGTTCAAGACTAAAACAGAAATTACATGGATTGGAGTTGACATTCATGATGGGGATAGGCTTTTGTTGAACAGAAATGGCCTCTACCTTTTTAGTGAGAGATTTGATTAAAGTTTTTAGTTCAGGATCGGGTTTAATCTCAAAAATACCGACGGCCTTAACTGTTGTAGAAGAACTAGCTGAGTGGGAGATATCGTCACTACACCCCCCAGTTATTATTACGCTTTGTTTGATCTTCTAAAAATTTATAAGCCTTTGAGACTCCTTTACTGAGGAAACTACCCCCATTCATTATGTCAAGGACTTCTTTATGGTGGTGTAAAAGTCCTTTGAAAAAAGCACGAACTAACACGTCTTTCGCGAGGTTATGGTGTGGACATTCTATAAGAAGATCGGTGAAACAATTCAAAACCTTTGAAAATGATTCATGAGGATTCTGTCGAAAGAAATGAATCTTGGAAAGCATTTCATCTGTCTTCAGTGGTGGGTAAAACTATTCCATAAATAGTTGAACAAGTTTGGCCCATGAGTTCACAGAATTAGGCACTTGGGCAGTTAACCAAGACGCCGCCTTATCAGCTAAGGTGAAAGGAAACACCCTCAATTTATTTTGTTCAACACCAACCGTAGGATGGTGGAATGTGGTAAGGACTTGTTTAATCCTACGTATGTGCTGATAAGGTTTTTCATGGTCTAACCCATGAAAAATGGGTAACAAATTAAATATATTTGGGGGGATTCAGAAATCCCCCACTGGGTCTGCAAGAACGATGCAAGATTTTGGGCTATCGTTCAAGGCTTTGTAAAAGTCAGAGAGAGGAGACTCTCTTTCTTCAGCCATTATTTCAGGTGTAGTGTGTAGTATACTAGATATGTTTGTGTGTTGATGTTCACGATAAATTATGTTAATCATTTTTTCTCTACCTAACCTTAATCTCATGCAAGGCTATGTCCAATATTAAAGAAACATGACAATCGTCAAAATAATCCTGATATGCTAGTATAAACGTCTAACAAGATAGGTGAGGAGTGGAAGAAAGAAGTACCTTAATGCCTCATTGCTTCGCTTATGAATAACGTCTTGTATACACTAGCTCAGTGTGTGTAACAAGTCAGAAACACTGAATAACTTGAAGAAATGGAAATTTGAACTAACCTGTGGAAATCGGGCGGTTCAGAAGAAGGCGCGGGGTGCTTTCTGAAGTAGCCTAGGATGGGTGCGGGGTGCACTCGTGTCTGACTCGAGGTCCAGGTACTTTGGGCGTCGGTTGCGCTCTGGTTAAGCCTTGGGAGGGTGCAGGGTGCGCTCGTGCCTTAGTTGATGTCCAGGCACTTCAGCGCGTGGTGCGCCTCGATTTTGTCTAGGATGGGCGCGGGGTGCGCTCATGCCATGACTGATGTCCAGGCACTTCAGCGCGCGGTGCGCTCTAATTTTGGCCTACAAGGGCGCAGGTTGCACTTAGTGTATTCCTGCGAAAAAAAATCAGTTCCGAAACAAACAGCCACAGTTAGAATCAAACAAGGGTAGGTGGGTTTAATGGGACTTTGCGAAGACTAACAATACTCACGAAAACAATTCTAAAGGGAATTAAGCCGGCAGCGGCGCCATTTGATAAAAGGTAAAAATGATAGTTTTACCTACGAATAAGAGATTAAACTGAAACGCAAGTAAAACTATAACTATTTTCAGGCTTATGTTATCAAAATATTCTATTCTCGATGCTATTGCAATATAGTTGGAATAGAAAATTCGTTCAACTCCTAGTTCTTTAGAATTCTAAGTTAACTACGATTATCAGTTTATCAAAATCAATGAGAGTAACGATGGAAATTATACTACGATGGGAAACTACTAATCAATATGCGAATAACGAAATGACGGAATTCAAATATTAACTTGACAATAGAGAATGAATTAGGGGAATTCGATTCCACCTCGATTCGACTTAATTAACAAAGAAATGTCGTAATCCAATTTTCAATGCTTTCGCATAACAAACTAGTATTTCTAATCCCTAATTATTCATTGCAATCTCTACCTAATAATAACTAGCATGTGAAGCAATCAAACCCAGTCTCATGGTGAACTAATTACTTTCTAGATTTGAATAGATTATCACGACAATTTCTAAGCTAGCAAAATCAAGTTTTTATCAAGGTTTCCTCAAACCCCTCTAATGGAGGTTTTAGCCTTGAGTCATTAAACTATCATTTCTATATGAATTTAAACAAGACATGATATAAATATTATAAATTTACTAATTTAAACTACTCAAGGATTCACAACTGAATTAACAATTAAGAAATGATTAACAACTAATAATTGAATTTAGATCTAAGTAATTTAATAAACCAAAAACTAAGTTTATGAATAACTAACTACTTTTATTAATCTAATGAAGAATTATCAATTATTCAATAACTAAATTAAAAACAAGGTAATAAAACTAATTAATGGAGTCTAAGCTAATTTATTTTCTAATCTAGGTCTAGCTAATGAGTCTGCCTCCTTTCCTCCTTCCAAGAAGAGAAAGAGATCCCCAATTTCATGCATGGGCTTGGAGCCATGTTTTGGGCCAAAAAATCGAGCCCAAAACCCAAATTCTTTAGTCCACAGAGGCGTTTTCAACTAGATTTAACTTCAACAGACTTTTTGTCCACTTCTGCTCCTCTGATTGGGTCATGGTTTAGACCATTGGAAAAATCTTTCCAAGACGGTCGTTCTGATATAAGGTAGGCCTAATTCTGAGGTATGAGTCCAAAGATACGGTCTTTGAAAAATAGTGTTATAGTAAGTGTGATAGTAAGTGCTAGATGTGTTTGATCGACTTCGGCTTCCTTGTACGTCATTGAGATTGTAAGGTAAAGTGTGCCCACTGTGCACTGGAGTGAGTGAAACATGAGTGAAAAAATCAGAGTGTTTTTGTCTTGACATATTTGTGAGGACCTACTTAAGGACGCTATTCCAAAGTTTCAAAAATAGTCCTGCTATTTCATTTCATAGCATAGTTCATTATATATATGTTTATCCGTAGATGATTGATTATTATGCACATATTAGCTTAGATTTCGAATTGATTATTTTGTATTCATTGCTAGTGAGATGTATAGATATCTGAGAATAAATAAGAAAACAGTAATTTTTATTTCTTAGTCGTTATAGTATAGATGAAGTTTGTGAGTACCTTCTCTGGAAAACTCCCACGAGGCTATAACTCATCCACTAGGGAATTTCTAGTGGTTTAAAGCCTTATTGTATATGGTCAATGCAATAGCACTCGGCGAAACGAGATTAGTTAGAACTCAATTTTTGGTCACTTATTTTAATTTCTCATATTTGCTTGAGGACAAGCAAAATGCTGTTTGGGGGTGGTTTGATAAGAGCCTAAAACTGTAGTTTTAACCCCCTTAATAATATTACATTTAGACCAATTATGTGTATAATAAATAAGAGTTAGTACTGGTTACGTGCTTTTGTGTATTTAAGGTATTGGAGTTAAATATGTGAAGAAATATGTCACTTTTGCAAGAGAAAGGAGCAAAGATTGGTTGCTAAGAAGTTCTATGGTTAAAGCCCAAGTTTCAAGGAGAAAAAGCCTTTTTAAAGCCCAGTCAAAGCTAAAAAGTCAAAGTCAACGCGAGCAGAAATAGAGTAGAAAAGTCAACAGAACGTCTGTAGGCCGTATCTTTGGACTCAGACTTCGGAATTGGGTCCACTGTATTTCAAAACGACCGGCTCGGAAAGAGATTTCTAATGGTTCAACCTTTGATCCAATTAGAGGAGTAAAAGTGGACAAAAAAGTTGTTGCAATAATTTTCAGCAGAGAAACCCTTTTTGGACTTAAGTAATTAGGTTTTGGGCTTGATTTAATGGCCTAAAACATAGCTCCAAAGCCCATGCATGAAATTGTAAACCTAGCCCTCTCCTATATAAAGAGGAATAAGGCATAACTCTAGATATATAGTTTTTAATTCTTAGATTCATTTCCATTAATTAGAACTTTCTTAATTAAATTAGTTTTCTCTCTCTCTCTCTCTCTCTCTCTCTCTCTCTCTCTCTCTCTCTCTCTCTCTCTCTCTCTCTCTCTCTCTAACCTAATTATTGTTTCTAAACCCTAGCCTCCATTAATAAAACCAAGTTATTATATTTTATTTATTATGTCTTATTCTTTTTCTATTAATGATAATGTAATGAATCTTAGCTAAACCTCTATTAGAAGGGTTTGATGAAGCTTGGATGAAGACTTTATGTGTTAGTTATATTTATTGCTTATTTAAGAGTTTCAATCTAGAAGTTTGTTTCTTCACCATGAGAAGGGGCTAAATTTTCTCTCATGCTAATTATTATTTGGTTAGAGATGCCATGAGTAGTTAGGGATCAAATACTTAATCTTTATTGATTAGGGTTGCAATAATCTAATATAGTATATTAGGAATTTATCTAGGTGAATATCAAATCCCCCTAATCCCATCTTCCCATTTAAAATCTTTGTAGTAAATTGCCTTAGTATAAACTAGACCATTAAATCTTCGTAATTAGTTATTTTTATCATATTAGTAAAATTACAATCCATTGCTCTCATGATATACATAGAATTATGTAAACTATTGAAACTGTTACGTCTAAACAACTAGAAGTGGAACGAAATCTTTACTCCACCATATTGCATGATAAACTAGAGTAGAACTTTTATCTAATCATAGAATAGCACAGTTTACTTATTCTTAGCATAAATAATTATTCGTTAGGATAGAAACGTGTCTTTTTTACTTATATCAGGAGCTTGTCTTTATTCACCGCTAATGAGATGTATGAACTTCTGAGAATAAATAAGGAAACAAGACCCTTTGTACTAAATAGAAGAATTTTGTGAGTACCTTCTTTGGAAAACTCTCATGAGGCTTAAAGCTCGTCCATTAGGGAATTCCTAGTGGTTTAAGGCCTTGTTGCATATGGTCAATGCAATCCCACTCTGCGAAATGAGATTAGTATAACTTATAATAAATCACTCATTTGTGATCTTAGTTTTTTCTCTCATCAATACTTGAGGACAAATAAGATGCTATTTGGGTGTGGTGATCATCTCCCAAATGTGCGTTTTATTACCTGTATATTGATGCATTACAGCCTTTCTTACGTTTAACGAAAAGACAACTCATAGCTTTTTTTGCCTTTTTTAGGTTATGGAGTATTTTAGACCACTTATCATAAAAGCTGCGTCTTAACACCAAAAGGAGCCTTAATCACGCTTATTATGAAGACCAGAAGCTGCTATGGAAAAGTGCTGAAAAAGTCAAAGTCAATGGTCAAAGTCAAAGATCAAGGTTAAAAGTCAAAACCCTCAACTTAGAAGACCAGAGATGGAGGCCCTTATCTCAAAATATGACATTCTCCCAAAACCTACCTTGGTCAAGAAGAAATCAAAAAGCAAAAGTGAAGCGTAAGGTGTCTCATTTGTAATAGAGAAAGGCAAATCTGTAAAAGGCAAAAGTTGGGGTATATAATCCAAAAGTAAGGGAGAGAGAAACCATCCATTGTCTTAGGATCCAAACCATTTGGTTTGTTTAATTTCTTGTCTAGTTTTTCAATTCAAGTTTTTACTTTATTGTTCTTCATTTCCTTTTAATTAAAACTTGTTATTTTCCTTTGTTCTTATTTCAATCTTCAATTTTATCTTGTTGTTCTTATTTCAAGTTTCAATTAATCTTTCTTTCAATGTTTTCAAGTTATTTCAATACAAACAACTAAAGCTTTCATATTTTCATTAGCTTAAAACCAATCTAATATCAAGAGTCTACCTTTCTTCGATCTTCACAACTCCTACACTCAAACTCTAAACAATTTAGGATGAACCTTAATTCTAAACAAACTATTTTGAAGTTACCACCACTATCTAAAGCTTCACTACTCAATAAGAGTATATATATCCACTAATCAAACAAAAATAGCCTGGCAGGCCAAGGGTGAATAGAAGAAGAGGCAAATATAAATATAACAGAATAAGGTGTTCAAGGTGACAAGTTTATGGGCATAATGCCAAAGGTTGTCAAGAAGGTTAGGTGGGAGACAATGTTAATGTAGAAGCCAATGCCCAAGCTAATGCCACTGCAGCTGCTGCTAGAGCATCTCATATAGGAAAAGGATGCCCTGAGAGACCAAAAACAAAGCCACTACCACTTTCTTCTCAGACCAATCAATAAAGAAGATGGGAGTCAAGTTGCTGAAGGTGATTTGCCAGCAAGGGGTAGAGGTAAGGGTAGGGGTAGGAGTACAATTGGTAAGGATGAGAGCCAAGTGACTGCAGGTGAAGATGGGAGTCAACAACCTGCAAGTGGGAGAGGAAGTGGAAGTGGTAAAGGCAGAGGTAGGGGTAGAAATGTTGATGTTGGGAGCCAACAAGAGACTGCAACTGAAAATAAGAGTTAACCGCCTGCATGTGGGAGAGGAAGTAGAGGTGGTAGAGGCAGGGGTAGAGGTAGGAGTAGAAATGCTACAAATCATAGCCAAGAAGGGACTGCAAGTGAGGATGACGGTGGAAGAGATAGAGGTGGTGCTAGGAGTAGGGGGAAAGGGAGAAATGTTGTTGCTAGTGCCCCTATGCAAAGTCTTTTTGAACTTTTATTTAATTTGGCAGTTCACAAGGTCCATATACTAGCCAGTCGGAACCTATTCAAACTCAAGAAAGTGTTGCTCTATTGAGGCCAGTCCTGAACATACCTACTGATAAGCACCCAAAACTGTAATATAAAACTCCTTAGAGACATAACATTTTGGTTAATTATGTGTTTATGGTAATATGAAAATATGAAATAATCATATTTTCATGCTTTTGCAGGTTTGAGCAATCAACGTAAAAATGAGGACAAAGCCAGTATTTTAGCATGGAATAACTTGTCTACATGAAGCTTTCTAATTTAGCCCATGCAAAACTCATTGAAGCCTGACTAAAGCCCAGGGACTCAAACAAGATGGTTCCAAGTCAGAACAGGATCAACGTGCCAGAAAACATTAAACTTTTGAAGCCCATATCTTATGAACCTAGACTTCAAATCCAGCAAGTGAACCATCAGAACGATCAGTGCGATGAACGCTATCTCAGGCTAGATTTTGTAGAAATCAACTTGCAGACCCGTCACTGGACACAGCATATGGACCCACTCTGTGGGCCCACAAGATGGAATGAGTCATCAATCATGGAGCAAGTCAAGACATAATTGGCAAATTATTGGCACAAATTGATATTATGTATGTTATTAAATACATTGACTAGACTTTTAGTGCTAAATAGTGTTAAGTTTTGGCTTTGTGTGATTTGGAGATAAGATGGAGTTAAATGTGAGTAAATGGGGAAGGTGATTTCACATGGGAGAATGAGAGAAGGTTCTTGAAATGGGTTGATTTAGCATTCACTCTCATTCATTCCATTCATGCATGTTTTAATTTTTGTTTTAGCTAAGCTCTAAGTGTTCTTGTAATAGTGTTAATGGTGTAACCTTTGGTGCTTTGAAATAAAATATGTTTTTCTTTAAGTTAAAATCAAGTTCTTTTCATTCCTCTTTTTCTATTGTTTTCAACTTTGCATGAGCTAAACCCTTCCGAAGGGGAGGGTTGATAATGCTCATGTAAGGATCAGGCAATGTCTTTGGAGTCCAAAATCACTACTTAAGTACTTAGGAATCATTTTACATCCTATCACAAAATGACAGTGATCGACCAAGTTTGGAGCCTGGAGCCTGAGATGAGCTCGCATGCGCGACCTAGGTGACAATGGGGCTAGTCGCACGCGCGAGTCTCTAGTGAATTCAGACCCTTAGATTTGACCGGCTGGTGTAGAATGAAACCAGGAGTTGAAGGGATATTTCAAAGATGAAATATCAGTTCAACTCCTTATGCTAGCAAGATGGATTTTGAGATAAGTACATCTTGCTAGGGATCGATACAGAAGTCCGTTTTCGGGTTTGTCTATGAACTCAAAACGGATTAGAGATGGTAGTACGTGATCATATTTTCTAAAAGTTATGTATCTAGACTTTGTATGAGTAGGATTAATCCTCTACCTATTTTTCTCATTCTTCTTATTTAAGAAAACAAAACTTGTAATTTGTAGAGAACTTGCGTAGTAAGTCATCTTTAAGAAGTATAAAGCTATCTAAAAATTCCTTCTCACTAGTTCCCTTGAAAGCATATTTCAGTTGTGATAAAAGGTCTATCTTAAGGTTTGGATGAACCCCTTACTCAAATTATACACATGAGACCCGTGAGTAAGGTAATATTGATGAATGGTACCTTTAAGGTTTTGAAATCAAAAAGACATCAAACTAGCAAAAGTACTATCATCAAATGGCACCGTTGCCATCCTAAAGACTCAAGGAGTCTATGTTACAAGCTAGAATAGCTCCAAGGGCCCCCCTCTCCTACCTTTTCATCTTTTTTGTTTTTCTTCTTTCGTTTGGTTTTCGTTTTTTTTTCTTCACGTTTCGCTACTGATCGGTGTACTGTCATTTTTTTGTGCATACATGTACCTCTAACTTAAACTTGGAACAAAATCTACACCAACATCTAAGAACACTGCCAAAATTTTAGACAACTGTAAGCTACTTGGATCGCGTGTGCGAGTTAAATAGTCGCTCACGCGAGTCATACTACTCACGCGCACCTATCCTTTTGTCGCGTGCGCTAACCTTTTGTGCTTGTTTCCAATCATTTTTCAATGACAGAATTTCCTGTTCTGTAACACTCCAGTATTATTCTGAGTTCTTTGCAGTTGTATTGGATTCTTCTAGTACCTTCAAGATTTCAACATGTTCACATGGATTGAAATGATGGTTTTGGTTCTAAGGTGGAGTTTCAGGATGCTCACAAGTTTTAATTTTTAATATAATTTTGCATGATTCACTTGTGTTTATCTTGTATGTAGTACATAATATGTAATGAATTATTATTTGCATGTTAGGATAGATATATGTGTGAATTGTGTGTGTATGCATGTTAATGTATATATACGTTTGAGTGATTATGATTTCTGTATTTATGTTTATCTAGTCCGTTTAAGAGAAAGCCTGAAATTAATGAACCTCTTCTAGAGCCTTTTCCCTTCCCTGCCATGCAGTTTTGTACTTGATATCTATTGAAGTCCACTCTTTAACCATCGCCAATAGATGACTTGCCTTCAAGGTTTTGTCATCCTGCATAATTCATTTGCAGCACAAGGCGATATAACCACTTGACACCTCACAGTTAAACTTTCCAGCTGTTCGGCAGCCACATGTGTGAACATTGTAAACAGTTCTCATAGTCCACATATACGAACCATCAATGCTGCAATACACGTGAAACGTACAATTGGACCCCTGACTCCTCAATTCCCTTGCATCCATACTATACCCTTTCATAATCTGTCCTTATTTTTGATAGTTTAAAGTTGTTTTCAATAACGTAAGTCTTCATGTGAAATGTAAACAACCATCTTTCGGGAAACACCATCCCCACAGTGAGTGTATTTATTTCGGGAGCCTCCAATTCTGTTGGAATCGCATCTTCAAGATGCCCATCCTCTACCACAGACTTTTTGTAGCATTGAGATTTCTCTCTTCTTTCCTTTAAGAGGGAAAGTTGTTTATTACTGCTCCCATTGTCTTGCATAAATTGGGATCCTACCCCATCAGTAGTTGTACTTTTGGATGCTGGTGCAACACCCGTGATAAAATATAAATTACACTTTTACTCCTACTTATGCTAAGAAGAAGTAAACTATAATTTATATTCTTTTATAACAAATTTCTACTCTCAATTATCATGTAATAAAACTAAAGTAAGAATTCGTTCAACTCCTAGTTGCTTAGAACATATTAATTCAATTCGTGATTAACAATTAAACAATACGAGAGTAATGATTCTAATATGGTGAAAACTAATATTGAATATATTCTAAATTAAACTATGACAATTAAATAATAAGATGTGAATATGAAGAAGGAATTAGGGAGATTTTAAATCCACTTTGATTAAACCCTAATGATAAAAGTAAAATGAATAGTCTACCTACGAAATGAACGATGAATTCACAACGTAAGTAAACTAAAACTGGACTTTTACTAATCAATTATCAAATCTTCTACTCTCGAATCTTAATTGCACTAAGTGGAGTAGGAAGTTAAGTTCCACTCCTAGTACCCTAGCATGGATTGTTTTCTAAGTCTAAGAAATCAGTCTTAAATCTAATGAGAGCTTTACTTAAATGTTATGCTAACAAGACGCGTTAATTTAAAATAACAAGATATAATATAAACTAAAGTTAATCTATGAAAGCTACGGAAATACGATTGTTTGACTCTAGATAAAGAAATAGAGGGGAATTAAATCCACCTCGAATCCAACTTAATAACCTAGTATAGATTGTCGATCTCGATTCTTACGTTTTTCCGGCAAGAATTTCGAGTCTAATCCCTAGTGTTCATGGCATTCCTACGGATACTAACTAGCATGTGAGGTTGTCCACCCATTCTCATGGCTTAAACACGACCTTCTAGAGTGGAATAGATTCTACAACCAATTCTATACTAACCACTAAGTTTTCATCAAGGCTTCATCAACCCCTCTAATGGAGGTTTTAGCCTTGAGTCATCAAACTAACATTTTCCATTGAATCTAAACTAAACATAATGTAAGAAATTGAGATTTACTTAATTCAACAATAATGAATCTAATTTAATGGCTGTAATGGAATAAGAACAAGAATTTAAATTAGATCTAGAATGGAAATGACAAGAACGAAATTGAATAATACTATTTTATTTATCTAATCAATCAAGAACAATCATTCCTGAATTTAATCTAAAACAAGAATTGTAATGGAACTAAAACTTAATTAATTAATTAAAACAGATCTAGAATTCTATATATTAATTTAGGTCTAACTAGCTACCATTAACAAAGAGCTAAGCTTTTATTTTTTATACATCCAGATCTAAAATTCGTGCATGGGCTTGGAGCCATGTTTTTGGGCCGAGAATCGGGCCCAAAACCCAATTCTTTCAGTCCAAAAGGCCTCTTCAGCTGCAGTTGGCTTCCACAGACTTTTCGTCCACTTCTGCTCCTCTGATTGGGTCAAGGCTTGAACCATTGGAAAGCTCTTTCCGAGCCGGTCGTTTTGACATAAGGTAGGCCCAATTCCGAGGTCTGAGTCTAAAGATATGGTCTTCGGAAGTTCTGTTGACTTTGTGCACTGTTTCTGCCTGCGTGGACTTTGACTTTTCATCTTTTGACCAGGCTTTACAAAGGCTTGGTCTTCTTGAATCTTGGCCTTTAATCACCGAACTCCTTAGTAACCAACCATTGCTCCTTTATCTCATCAAAGTGGCACATTCCTGCACATAATTGACTTTGAAGCCTGAAATACATAAAAACACGTAATCAGTCTTAACTCTTACTTATTACTCACATAATTGGTCTAAAAGTATGACTGCTAAGGGGTTAAAACTACAGTTTTGGGCTCTTATCAAACCACCCCCAAACAGAATTTTGCTTGTCCTAAAGCAAAGATGAGAAATTAGAATAAGTGACCAAAATGGAGTTCTAACCGTTTCGCTTTGAGTGCGATTGCATTGACCATATGCAACAAGGCCTTAAACCACTAGGAATTCCCTAGTGGATGAGTTATAGCCTCGTGAGAGTTTTCCGATTGAAGGTACTCACAAACTTCATCTATACTACAACGACTAAGAAATAAAACTATTGTTTTCTCATTCATGTCTCAACTATCTATACATCTCACTAGCAAATACATAAGAATAACCCAAATCGAGGAACCCCTAAGCTAATATATGCATAATAATCAATCATCTAAAATAAACATATAACAATGAGTAATACTATGAAATGTAATAGCAGGTCCGTTTTGAAAACTTCGAATAGCGTCCTTAAGTAGGTCCTCACATAAATGTCAAGACAAAACCACTCGATTTTTTTCCACTCAAGTTTTCAGCTACTCCGAAATGCAAAGTGGGCACACTTTACCTTACAATCTCAATGACAACAAGGAAGCCGGAGTCGATCAAACACATCTGCCACTTACTATCACACTAACCTATTCCTAATTGAGCTAGAGGTCTTTATTAGGTGTTGCGGGGATTAGGAGATGGTTTAAGAAGGAAGGAAATGGATATTCAAAAGGACAAGTCTGAGATAATAGAGTCTTCATATTATGTAACTTAGAGAAAACCTTGTTATTTTCTTTTGCTTCTATACTTTGTTTCCATCCTTAGCCATATTTTTCTTTTTCTTTTCTTTGGCTTTTGACTCCCTTTTATTCTATTTTTGGAGTTTTTATTTTATTTCTATTTCTATTTTTCTTTTCTTTGGATGGAAACTTCTTTTCTTTATTTCTGAAGCAATTAACTAACTTTTGGTTACACAGGTTTTTCTCTTCTTCTTTCTTCCTCATTCTATTCTCAGACTTATCTAAATTGGGTAGTTATATATATATATATATATATATATATATATATATATATATATTTTTTTTTTTTTATTTTGTTTTGTAACAGGGTAAAGGAATTGTGGTTTATGGAAGGCTAAAGAAAGGCTCAGAGGGGCGACTAGCGGAAAATAATCCATAGGTTTGAATTTCTGGCTATATCGATCCAAAGAGGGCCTAAATTCTCGCTTAGGATATGGTTTAGTGATCAAGCAAGTGGACGTGTGATTTCTCTATCCGGATTTTACTTCTCCCTTGTGTCATTTCTCAAATGTTTCACTCATATAAGGCTTTAGGCTATATTCTCACAGGATTTGTAGAATAAGTACTCTAGCCTAGATTTTAAACTTCATCGCTAACAATCATAGATACTCATGTAATAAATTTATAGATAGATGCAAAGATTATTACCTACATATTAACCTAAGTTTCTAACAATTATTCTGATGCAAAAGTTATGTGAGACTTCTAGATTGTTAAGAGCATAGAGAAAGAAACAATACTAATATTCCTAAGTGTATAACATAAACTTATTTATTTATATTTTTGAAATTTTTAATTTTTAACTAGAAAACAAGTGCATATTATACATATCTATATCCTATCAGATGCCTTAATTACACGTGTTTCTATGCCCCCAAACAAGAAGCATGCTTTGTCCTCAAAGCATTTAAATAAAGAGGGTAGGAAAAATACCATTGAAAGCGCGGAAATTCGGGAACATCCGCAAAACCAAGGTTAAAACAAACAAATATAGTAATATAAAACCGACGAACTCTTTAAGAGTTCCACCCATTATGGGGTTAACAGAATTAAATTGCTTGGGACATAAGCGGACACTAACTTAACTAAAAACTTACCTGCACCCCAAAGATCTACTCGCCATCCTCCTCGCCTATATGAGGTTCTTTTCGCGATCCCCGCCATGCCATAACAACTTGCCATGCCTTCCGCCGTGTGTATCATCAACTAGTGCTAACCTCTCTAGTGTTATTTGGTCCGATGGGGTGTAAGGGGCAACCAAATGTGGTTGCACCTGCCATCCCGCCAAGTCATGGCTCGAATGATCTTACCATTATGATTGGTGGGTCTCATGGTTTCGACCCTTTTCCTAATGCGGTAATGCGGTACAGAATATGGGTAGGCAAGCGCGATAACGCGGCAAACCAAGACAGGCATAAGAAGGTACTTATGCCTCAAGGTATGGCCTCGCTTCAGAGAGTAGCAACTAAAACTCGGGAAATGTCATACCGACGACGTCCCTCGCCTAAAGCAAGGAAAACGCCACCGGCGCCGATATTATTGCGCGTAGTAAACTGCCGTTCCCCTAGAATGTTCATCATGATGAACAACATGGTTGTGCCTACATTCAGCGATAGGCTACTCGTATATTATGTTATATTGGTCTTTGTCCATGATATTTAAAACACCCTCCCCATAATACTCATGGAAATAGGCATATTCATATAGGTATGAGTTATCCGTCATATATCCCCACGTGTGCATAGGGTCGTAATGGCAACCCCGAAACCAAAGCTATCAATTGCTTACTGAATTTCATAGTCGTGCCATCAATAGCAAGGAAATTTTTTTGTTCCCTTCTTGGGTACAATAAAAGTAATATTATTATAGAAGAATTCAGTTAGCTTAGGTGAAAAGAGTCGTCATCACTCACCGTAAGATGCCGCCATCCTAATCGCGACGATCCGCCAGCGGAACGATGCTCCATAGGTATCGGTTCCCATCAAGTCTTCAAATGACTGTTCAGGAATCACTATAGGAGGTGTCATCTCAAAACTACTGTGTAGAACAGCTGCGAAAACCTGGAAGAAACCTCAGAAAAATTGGAATTTCCTGCGGCTTTACGGGGAGGAGGCTGGCGCTTCAGATAGATAGCGAAGTCGCTCTCGTGTTTTGAATTTAGTGTTTTTTGAGCTGGTCGCTCTGGCGCTGGCGGGCTTCTGAGATTTTTCGATTTACAGTGTTTTAGGGAAGTCAGCGCTCTACTTGGGCTGGCCTCGAACAAAATTTCACAAAAGTGTAGAAATGAGCGCTACTCACGGGACGCTGGGCTTCGTAAACGTAAACAGAGTTTACAAGAAAACAAGCTGAAAAAGCTTGGAGTGAAAGGTGAGAGATGATTGTGGGGTGTATTGTGGGTTGTGAGTGTAGAATGATGGAAGTTTAAATAGGTTTCGGGTTTCCAAAACGAATCGGCAAGTTGCCAAATTGTTCTAAGGCAATTTTTCGAAATAGAAATCTGCCAAACCCGAAAACGAAACTAACCATAGTTTTGATTTCCTAACAACCCGGTATCTTTTAAACTTGGTTTAGAATAGGTGCTTCTAAACTCTCCTACATATCATGGTACCACTACAAAAATCATAGATATGCCGATATCGGCCTAATTTTCAACTTTGACTCCAAGACAACCTTACTTAAAAATGATCAAAATAAATTATATTAAAATAATATGAAATCCAAGCAATCTAAAACAAACAACTTAATATTTAAATCTAACTACTGAAATAAAATTCCACTAACAAAACAATAAAACAATGAAATAACAGACACAACCGATGGTGAACACCTAGGCATGTGAAGAAGATGGTCCCCGAGATGGAGATCGGTTACGTGGTGAAGAATGGCTTGAGCCATCCGGCTCTTGGCGGCGACGACGCTCATGCCTCTCTCGACTCTTCGGTGAGACGGACTCATCCACGAAAGTGGCATACGTCGTAGCATCTCTATCCTGAACAAGCTACCGTGCTTCCATCTCGATCTTGAGTATCGTGATACTTGGGCTTGGTGGATTCTCGTGGATAATCTCCAAGTTAGACAAGATATCTTTCGACCCTCTTCGAAAGCATTTCAACTCTCGCCTGAAAGTTCGCTTTGCTTATTTCAATTACAATTTGTCTATGTCGGATATCTTTGGAGATACGATAACCGCATCGCGAACCCGGTTTGCAAAGCATTATCATTCGTTCTAAATTAGAAGTATGACTATCGAAATTATCCTCAACCAACCATGTCATATCTTCGCCTTCATTATTCGACTCAATTTTATTCTCTACAGACAACGCCAAGTCTCTTGGATGCATTCCTTATAAATACTTGCATTAGAATGCAATTTGATCTTAATAGGAGCAGAGATTTAGCGACAGCTCTAAATGAGAGCATAATCTTAGTGATCAATACGGAAGAGGGCCATGCTCTTTCCCCCTCCTCTAATCACATTCAAAATTACATCGAGGATGCAGAAATTACACTCATTCGCTTGCAAAATCCAGAGAACGTCGCAGACATCAAGTCCGATGTCGCTGACTTTGTCTTTGCCGAGGGCGTTCCTACCAATCCACCGAGCTACTGACCGGTTGATTTGGTTCGTGGTCGCGTCGGGCTAACGAATGAGATATCGTGATTGTATTCACCCTCTATGACCGTATCTTTCATCAAAACAGGAACTGCCAGATAATTTGGGATTCCCGAATGGTCGTATCTAGGTTGGTTACAGCGCGTGATTCCTAATAGCTCACCAACAACTATCTCGTTATTTCCTCCTCGCTCCTCGCTATCCTAATGAAAATCCTATTTCCCTCCAATTCTCGTTTCTTATAAAACTGTTCTACCAAATTATAGTGATAGAACTCCTCCATCGAATACCACAGTCTGTTCCAATCCCTCTTAATCATATTGGCGCCAGTAAAATGGTGCGAAATGGTCGGCCTCAAACGCGCGTGCTCGCAACATTCTTTCGTCGTGGCGCCATTGGAGTTTCTTAGATAACTAATGGTTTTGTAGCCCGTGGGGGAGGCGAGTTTGATAAAAAACAACGAGAAACAATGGTGGTGGCGGTGGTGGTTACGGTGGCAGGTTTGAAAACTTGAATTGGTGGTGTTTTCTTGGTGGAAACGGTTGGAGATTGTGTTGGTGTTTCACCAAGGGTGTGGGTGGTCTTTCTATTTTGATGTATTGTATTTTTATTTTTATTTTTTTTTTATTTTGGTTGCTAGGGTTTGAATTTAAATTTGTGACAAGCGGTTGGAGAAGATGACTCGCGATTGGGTTTTTGTTAAAGGATGGCTGGCTAGTAGGTGAGCTGAGTTGGCCCAAAGCCCAATTCGATTTTTCGACTTTCGCCGATTTTCAGTTAACTTCAAACTAAATTTCCGCCAATATCGGGCCGATTTTTTGCGAATGAGATATGGAAATGATCAGGAGAGAATTTCCAATCCAATGATCCATAAACTACTCTATTCCGACCGTGGGTGACATATAAGATAGTGGAAAACGCCTCGAAGTGCGTGCATGACGAAGTTATGCTTAACAAATGAACACTAAATTAGATGACGCCAACCCCAATGAACTATACTAATGGACCTAAGCAACGCAAAGGAAGGTTCGAGCAATCCGGATGCAAGGATCGATTGCCCACCCCAAACAAATTTTTAAACACAAAATTTGTTTTAACATGGGTCGTTTAAAGTCAGATTCCCAAGACTTGTTGGATTGCTAGTTTTATGGGTTTAGATATATATCTATATCTAAAAATGAAAACAATTATTATTATTATTATTATTATTATTATTATTATTATTTATTTATTTATTTATTTATTATTATTATTTTTTTTTTTTATTTTATTTTTTGAACTATAAGCAAAAACATTAAGCAAATAAAGACATAATTCACACCATAGAGAAACATGACTCAAAATCCGAGAAAACATGCAAGAGTGGAAAACGTGAAATATGTGAATCGTGGACTTAGGATCCGGTACTTACAGCCACACACTCCATAGGGAGGGCCCGGTTACCTTAATGGTGCACTTACCATTAAATGGAAGTGGAAGGAAGTACACCAATGACAAGGGTCATTCCTCATATATAGGGTCCTGTAAAAGGACTTCCTCTATGTCAGGGGACAGAAGTTCGTGAAAATGTTTTAATCGTTGACCGTTAACTTGAAAGGTACTGTTGTCCTTGGGATTTACCAAGGTAATTGCCCCGTAAGGGGTGACTTCAGTAACCAGAAAAGGACCAGACCAACGGGTTTTTAGTTTCCCTGGGAAAATATGTAGACGGGAGTTGTAAAGCAACACCTTTTGTCCGACCACAAACTCTTTGCGCAAGATATGCTTATCATGAACACGTTTCATGTTAGCTTTATAATCCTTCGCGAGATCGTAAGAATCGCTACGGATTTCTTCAAGCTCATTTAATTGTAACTGGCGTTTGACACCCGCCTCATCAATATTGTAGTTAAGGCTTTTATAGCCCACGAGCACGGTGCTCTAATTCAACGGGCAAATGACATGGTTTCCCAAATACAAGTCTAAAGGGAGACATACCTATAGGAGTTTTGAAAGCAGTTCTATATGCCCATAAGGCATCCGATAGACGCCGACCAGATCTTTCCTATCGGGTTTACTATTGTTTCTAAAATCTTTTTGATTTCCCTATTAGAAACTTCTACTTGTCCGCTAGTTTGTGGATGATAAGGAGTTGCTACTTTGTGTGTAACTCCATACTTTTTCACTAGGAATGCAACAACTGTTGCAAAAAATGTGTTCCACCATCACTAATGATGGCTTTAGGAATGCCAAACCGACAGAAAATATATTCTTTAATAAAAATACCACGGTCTTATGGTCATTGCTACGGCAAGCTAGGGCCTCTATCCATTTAGACACGTAATCCACGGCAACTAGAATATAAATATAACCGTGGGGAAACAGGAAAGGGCCCATGAAATCAATACCCCAAACATCAAAAATTTCTACTATCAAGATTGGATTTAATGGCATCATATTACGCCGGATTCGCCCAAGTTGTTGGCAACGAATACACGCCTTGCAATGCACTTGGGCATCCTTAAAAGGGTAGGCCAATAAAATCCACATTGAAGAACTTTAGCGGCTGTTTTCATTCCGCTAAAGTGGCCACCACACTCTTTTGTCATGGCAGAACGATAAAACTTCATTATATTCCCACCGGGAATGCAACGATTTAATAATCTGATCCGCACAATACTTAAAAAGGTAGGGCTCATCCCAAGAGTATAACTTGACTCGCCAAGAACTTCTTACGTTCATTTCTTGTCCAATTATAAGGCATAACATCAGCCGCTAAATAGTTTACGATGTCCGCGATACCATGGTGGTGATGAAAAAATAGCATACAGATGCTCATCGTGAGAAAAGAGTCCGGTATGGACTCGGAATCACTACTATCGCCATTTGTAAGTCTAGATAAGTGGTCGGCAACTACGTTTTCGACCCTCTTTTTGTCCTTTATTTCTAATGTGAACTCTTGCGGGAGAAGAATCCATCGGATTAATCTCGCTTAGCATCCTTCTTTGCAAGAAGGTGCCTAAGGCTCGCATGGTCCGTGTAAACTAAAGTTTTAGAACCAACCAAATAAGGACTAAACTTATCTAAAGCGTAAATGACAGCTAAGAATTCTTTTTTTCAGTAGTTGAATAATTCCGTTGAGCATCGTTTAATGTTTTACTAGCATAATAAATAACAGTGGACTTATTATCTAGTTTTCGTCCCAAGACAAAGACTAACCGTGATAGTCACTAGCATCACACATGAGTTCGAAAGGTTTAGACCAATCAGAGGTCAGATAATAGGTGCATGGTTAGGGGCGGCTTTTAAGGTTTCAAAAGCCTGTTTACAATTAAAATTAAAATCAAAGATTGCATCCTTCAAAAGCAGGTTAGTTAAAGGCCTAGCTATTTTCGAAAAATCTTTAATGAAACGCCTATAAAACCCCTCGCATGGCCTAGAAAGGCTCTAATCTCACCTGGACAATCCGTGGTTTAGGTAGGTCGCTATCTTATCTAGTTTGGCTTTATCTACTTCGATGCCATCACTAGATACAATATGACCTAGTACTATGCCCTTTTGACCATGAAATGACACTTTTCCCAATTTAAAACGAGGCTCTTTTCTTCACACCGTCAAGACCTTAGACAAGTTAGACAAACATTCTCAGTAAAGGAGTCTCCATAGATAGAAAAATCATCCATGAACACTTCCATAAAGCTTCTACCATGTCACTAAATATATGAAGCATACATCATTTGGAAGGTACTGGGGGCATTACAAAGGCCAAAAGGCATTCGCTTATAGGC
Organism: Coptis chinensis; assembly: GCF_015680905.1. Classification (NCBI taxonomy): domain Eukaryota; kingdom Viridiplantae; phylum Streptophyta; class Magnoliopsida; order Ranunculales; family Ranunculaceae; genus Coptis; species Coptis chinensis. Next base: position 60,915,796 of record NC_141461.1, on the reverse strand, counting down.
ATATGTTCCAAAGGGACATGTGAAGGTTGTCTTTTCTTGGTCATCAATATCAATAATAATATGAAAATAGCCGAGTAGCCATCCAGAAAACAATAAAAGGCATGACCAGCTAGACGTTCTAGCATCTGATCTATAAATGGTAAGGGAAAGTGATCCTTTCGTGTCATAGCATTTAAACGTCTGTAATCAATACAGATTCTCCATTTCATAGGACCATGAGTGACAACATAGTCACCCTTCCCGCTACGCACCATGGTAACTCCCCGATTTCTTAGGAACTACATGAATGGGACTTACCCATTCACTATCGGAGATTGGGTATATAATACCCGCATCGAGTAATCGCAAGACTTCTTCCCTAACCACCTCTTTCATGGCAGGGTTCAAGCGACGCTGAGGTTCGCGAGAAGTCTTCGCGTTATCCTCCAAATGGATACGATGAGTGCAAACATTGGGGTCAATTCCCTTAATATCGGCTAGGGACCAACCAATCGCAGACCGATGTTCCCTAATCACCCTTATTAAACATGTCTCTTCATCCTTAGTTAACAGAGAAGATATAATTATCGGGTGACTACCATCCGGATCAAGTTGAATATATTTTAACTCCGGGGGAAGAGGTTTAAGCACTGGTGTGGACGGAATGTCCGTTGATGTTTCATAAGTGTCCTTATCTTGTAGAATGAAGACTTGCTTAGGTAGCAAGTCTTCGTGAATCGATATATGGAGCAACCGACGGGTCTACAATTGGTGTGGACTCGGGATGGTGTTGACTTTCCTCTAAGTAGGAGTCATTTACAAAATCGAAGTTCCAAAAGAAAGGAATTTGTACATATTGTTTTCGTGAAACGTGTTGTTAAAATAATCTTGAGCTAAACTCTCGATCATGCTAACCTCCCCATCTACGCATCTAATCCGTAACTGTTTCATCATTTTAAAACATTTACCCGGCCATGCAAAGATGGCCAAAAGATAAGGACATCTTTCCATCGCGACAATTTATAAGCGCATTGGCAGTTGCCAAGAAGGGGCGCCCTAAAATGATCGGGTATGAGTCATTAACGACATCGTGACGAGGATAACAAAATCAGCAGGATAGTAGAAATCCTCGAACCTTAACAAGCACGCGTTTTCCACTACACCTTTAGGATACTTAATTGACATGTCCGCTAATTGCAACGTTATTTTTGTAGGTTGCATTTCCTGTAGACCTATTTGTTTATACAAGTAATACGGGAGTAAGTTAACACTCGCCCCCAGGTCTAATAAGGCGGTCGTCGTGTGGGAATCTCCTAAGGTGCATTTTACAGTAGGACGACCAGGGTCCTTGTACTTAACAATTCCATTGTTTTCGGATAACGTTGGGAACTGTTCAGTTAAAAAGGCGTCTTTAGGTATATTGGTCTTACGCCTAGTAGTGCACAACTCTTTAAGAAACTTAGCGTGGTTAGGTAGCTTTTTAATAGCTTCGAGAAAAGGAAGGTTTATCGTTAGATTCTTGAAAACGTTCCTAATTTCCTCAAAGTTTGTATCCCTGGTTAGCATGGCTAATTTTTAGGAACGGTGGTTTCGCTTCTATATTTAGTGTATGGCTCGACTTGAAGTGTAACCTTGGCTTCTGTTGTTTCTTAGGTTGTGGTTTAACTGGGACCTACGATTGTGGTAGGTTCTTGAGTTTCTATTTCGCATCTAGTTCGATATCCGTGTGTGGAGTATCTTGATGGGGTAACTATAGGCATAGTTACTTTGTTATCAACCACTCTTCCAGAGCGGAGAGTGGTGATGGCATTTAGGTCACCTACGATTGTAGTTTCCGCACTAGAATTACCGTTTACCTCAAAGGCTGGTTTCTTTGTTTTAGGGTTTGGTATTGCTTGTCCCGAAACACGCCTTTGGTTGGGTTTTTCGCTTGGGCTAACCTGTTGTATGCCCCGATTTATGGATTGTAAAATCTGTTGGTTTGATTGAGTCATTGTCCGAAAAGTTGTTGGGTAACTTGTATAAAGGCATCGATCACGATCCGGTTGTGTAGGTGTAGTAGTCCGCGGGTGGTGTGGACTGGAACTATCTCGTTGATTATTTATGGGTGGGTTGTGATAGTTATTATTATTAACCGGAACGATACCTCTATTGGTATTATAATTATTATAATTATTCTGACCTTGTGCTTGACCTTGTCGTGGTTGCGCTTGGTTGTTATAATTATTATAATTCCCTTGACCTTGTCCTTGTCCTTGCCTAGGTGGAGCTTGGTTATAATTGTTTGCTTGCCTAACGTTTTGATTATTGTACCCTGGAGGTGTTACTTGTTGATTATTTCTCCAACTGAAGTTGGGATGTTGTCTCCAAGGGGCGTTAGGAATAGGATAGTTATTAATAGAGTAAACATTATCTTGTTCTGGTGGTTGTTGTTCATAAGCTAGAGGACAATAATCGCCGTGGTGCTCTGGACTCAAACAGAAATTACATGGGTTGGAGTTTACATTCATGACGGGATAGGCTTTTGTTGAGCGAAATAGCCTCTACTTTTTAGTTAGAGATTCGATTAGATTTTTAAGTTCGGATCAGTTTTCTTCTCAAACATACCCGGCCTTTACTTGTTGAAGAAGAACTAGGCCGAAGGGGATATCATCACTACCCCCAATTATTATTCCGTTTAGTTTGGTCTTCTAAAATTTATAAGCCTCCGAGGCTCCTTTACTTAGGAAACTACCCCCATTCATTATGTCAAGGACTTCTTTTATGGTGGTGTAGAAGACCTTTGAAAAAGGCACGAACTAACGGTCTTTAGCTAAGTTATGATGTGGACACTCTATAAGGAGATCGGTGAAACGATTCCATGCCTCGAAAATGATTCATGAGGATTCCGGGCGGAAAAAATGAATCTTGGAAAGCATCTCATCCGTCTTTAGGGGTGGGTAAAATGTTCCATAAACAACTGAACAAGTTTAGCCCACGAAGTCCACGTAATTAGGCTTTGGGCGTTAACCAAGACGCCTTTATCGGCTAATGTGAAAGGGAATACCCTCGGTTTAATTTGTTCCGCACCTACCGTAGGATGATGGAATGTTGTAAGGACTTGTTCAATCCTACGCGATAGCCGATAAGGTTTTTCATGGTCTAACCCATGAAAACGGGTAACAAATTAAATATGTTTGGGGATTCAAAATGCCCCAATCGGGTCCGCTAGAACGATGCACGATTTAGGGCTATCGCCAAGGCTTTGTAAAAGTCGGAGAGAGGAGTCTCTCTTTCTTCACCATTATGTCGTATGGTGTGTGTGATAGTAGTTAGAGGTGTCGTGGTGTGGTATACTAGATAGACTTGTTTTGTTGCCGTGTAATTACGTTTGTTGTTTTGTTCGACCGGACCTTAATCTCATGCAAGACTAAGTTGAGCTTAACTAAACATGCAACACTCCAAACAATTCTAATATAATAGTAGAAAACCTCTAACCGGAAATGCGAGGTATGGAAGAAAGGAATACCTCGATAGTGTCCTTGCTTCGCTTTTATGAATAGCGTCTTTCATGACGCGTGTTGTTCAAGTGTATATAAGAGATTAGAACACTGAAAAATATGAAAGATCAAAGTTTGAATCAAAACTGTGGAAACCGGGAATTTTTAACGGGCCGGTCGTGGCACAGATAAGCGGCGCAAGCCCGAAAGTAATTTTCAGATTACGTTGTTTTAGGGTGGTCGCGACTCCAAATGGGCGGTCGCTTCGGGGAAGTCGAAGTTCAGTGTTTGAGCTGGTCGCGCTTTTGGTATGGCGGCGGCGCATCTGGTAAACAAAATTCCAAGAACTTAGCGCTGGTCGCGCTCTCCTTTGGCGGGCCTGCGTGTATTTTCTCGAATTTGTCACTTATTTGAAATGGGCAACCACAAGTATGAAACAAACAAGGGTGGGTGGGTTTAATGGGACTTAAAATTGACTACTTCTACTATGAAAACAATGCTAAAGTGTAACTAAGATGGCGGCGCGCCATTTGATAAAAGTAAAATGAATAGTCTACCTAATTAAAATGAACGATGAATTCACAACGTAAGTAAACTAAAACTGGACTTTTACTAATCAATTATCAAATCTTCTACTCGATCGCGAATTGCACTAAGTGGAGTAGGAAGTTCGTTCCACTCCTAGTACCCTAGCATGGATTGTTTTCTAAGTCTAAGAAATCAGTCTTAAATCTAATGAGAGCTTTACGAAATGTTATGCTAACAAGACGCGTTAATTTAAATAACAAGATATAATATAAACTAAAGTTAATCTATGAAAGCTACGGAAATACGATTGTTTGACTCTATATAAAGAAATAGAGGGGAATTAAATCCACCTCGAATCCAACTTAATAACCTAGTATAGATTGTCGTATCTCGATTCTTACGTTTTCACGGCAAGAATTTCGAGTCTAATCCCTAGTGTTCATGGCATTCCTACCGGATACTAACTAGCATGTGAGGTCGTCCACCCATTCTCATGGCGAAACATGACCTTCTAGAGTGGAATAGATTCTACAACCAATTCTATACTAACCACTAAGTTTTCATCAAGGCTTCATCAACCCCTCTAATGGAGGTTTTAGCCTTGAGTCATCAAACTAACATTTTCCATTGAATCTAAACTAAACATAATGTAAGAAATTGAGATTTACTTAATTCAACAATAATGAATCTAATTTAATGGCTGTAATGGAATAAGAACAAGAATTTAAATTAGATCTAGAATGGAAATGACAAGAACGAAATTGAATAATACTATTTTATTTATCTAATCAATCAAGAACAATCATTCCTGAATTTAATCTAAAACAAGAATTGTAATGGAACTAAAACTTAATTAATTAATTAAAACAGATCTAGAATTCTATATATTAATTTAGGTCTAACTAGCTACCATTAACAAAGAGCTAAGCTTTTGTTTTTTATACATCCAGATCTAAAATTCGTGCATGGGCTTGGAGCCATGTTTTGGGCCAGAGAATCAGGCCCAAAACCCAATTCTTTCAGTCCAAAAAGGCCTCTTCAGCTGCAGTTGGCTTCCACAGACTTTTCGTCTACTTCTGCTCCTCTGATTGGGTCAAGGCTTGGACCATTGGAAAGCTCTTTCCGAGCCGGTCGTTTTGACATAAGGTAGGCCCAATTCCGAGGTCTGAGTCTAAAGATATGGTCTTCGGAAATTCTGTTGACTTTGTGCAATCAAGCTTTGCGTGGACTTTGACTTTTCATCTTTTGACCAGGCTTTACAAAGGCTTGGTCTTCTTGAATCTTGGCCTTTAATCACCGAACTCCTTAGTAACTAACCATTGCTCCTTTATGTCATCAAAGTGGCACATTCCTGCACATAATTGACTTTGAAGCCTGTAATACATAAAAACACGTAATCAGTCTTAACTCTTACTTATTACTCACATAATTGGTCTAAAAGTATGACTGCTAAGGGGTTAAAACTACAGTTTTGGGCTCTTATCACCTAACATCCTAGTATAGAGTTTGTTGCAACCCTAATCTTTATGTTTTCACACAAGGTTCAATATAAATGTTAGGTCTTTTTATCCCTAATTATTCATGGCATCTCTAACCAACTAATAATTAGCATAAGAGGAAGTTGAAACCCATTCTCATGGTAAATGAACTACCTTTAGTCTAGGTTTATTTTACTTATTGATAAATAGAAAACCCTAGACTTGAAGCTCTTTAATACAACTATTCTATACTAACACATAAAGTCTTCATCAAAGCTTTAATCAAACCCCTCTAATGGAGGTTTAGCTATGGTTCATTAGACTATCATGGAATAAATAATAATAAGAAGAAGACATAATTAAAGTAATACTTCTATTGAAAATAACTTGAATTGTATTAATGGTGGCTAGGCTAATAAAACATAAACTAGGTTAAACTAAAGAAAAGAGGTACGATATCTAAATTATTCTAATTAATGGGGGAGACTAAGAGTTTTACCTTAGTTCTCTTTATATATGAGAGGGCTAGGTTTACAATTTCGTGCATGGGCTTTGAAGCTATGTTTTGGGGCACTAAATCAAGCCCAAAATCTAATTACTTAAGTCTAAAAAGGGGTTCTCCGTTGGAAATTACTGCAATAGTCTTTTCATCTACTTTTACTCTTTTGATTAGATCAAGGCCTAGACCATTAGAAAGCACTTTTCGAGCCAGTCGTTTTGACATATAATAGGCCCAATTCCAAGGTCTAAGTCCAAAGATACAGCTTACAAAAGTTCTATTAACTTTTATGCTCTATTTCTGCCCGCGTTGACTTTGACTTTTCAGCTTTGACTGGGCTTTAAAAAGGCTTTTTCTCCTTGAAACTTGGGCTTTAACCATAGAACTTCTTAGCAACCAACTTTTGCTCTTTTCTCTTGCAAAAATGACATATTTCTTCACATAATTGACTCCAAGACCTGAAATACACAAAAGTACGTAAACAGTACTCACTCTTATTTATTATATACATAATTGGTCTATATGTAATATTATTAAGGGGTTAAAACTACAGTTTTGGGCTGTTATCAAACCACCCCCAAACAACATTTTGCTTGTCCTCAAATAAAGATGAGAAATTAAAATAAGTGACTAAAAATTGAGTTCTAACTAATCTCGTTTCGCCGAGTGCGATTGCATTGACCATATGCAATAAGGCCTTAAACCACTAGAAATTTCCTAGTGGACAAGTTATAGCCTCATGAGAGTTTTATAGAGAAGATATTCACAAATTTCATTTGTACTACAACGACTAAGAAATGTAATTATTGTTTCCTTATTTATTCTCAGATATCTATATATCTCACTTGCAATGAATAAAGAATAATCAATTCGAAACTTAAGCTAATACGTGCATAATAATCAATTATCTATGGATAAACATATATATAATGAACTATGCTATGAAATGCAATAACAGATCCGTTTCTGAAACTTTGGAATAGCATCCTTAAGTAGGTCCTCACAAATATGTCAAGACAAAAATACATTGATTTTTCCACTCAAGTTTTGCTCACTGCAGTGTGCAGTGGGCACACTTTTCCTCACAATATCAATGATATACAAGGGAGCCGAGGTCGATCAAACACATCTGTCACTTACTATCACACCAACCTATTTCTAATTGAGCTAGAGGTCTTTATTAGGTGTTGTGGGGATTAGGTGATGGTTTAAGAAGAAGAAAAATGGATATTCAAAAGTACAAGTCTGAGAAAATAGGGTCTTCATATTATGTAACAAGAGAAAATCTTGTTCTTACTTTGTTTCTACACTTCGTTTCCATCCTTAGCCATTTTTTTTTCCTAGCTTTTGACTCCATTGATTCTGTTTTTGGAGTTCTAAATTTTTATTTTATTTATTTATTATTTTCTTTTCTTTTCTTTTCTTTGGATGGAAATTTTCTTTTCTTTTCTTATTCGAAGCAACTAACAAATTCTTGGTTTTCCACAGGTCTTTCACTCTTCTTTATTCCATTTCATCCTACTTCTCAGACTCATTCAAAAATGGGTAGGCTGATTTTATTTTTATTTTGTTTTTATAAAAGGGTAAAGGATTTGTGATTTATGAAAAGGCTAAAGAAAGGCTCAGAGGGGTGACTAGGGAAAAATAATTTCATATAGGTTTGAATTTCTGGCTATATCGATCCAAAAAGAGCCTAAATTCTCGCTTAGGATATGGTATAGTGAACAAGCAAGTGAAGGTGTGATTTTTCTATTTGGAATTTACTTCTCCCATGTGTCATTACTCAGATATTTCAATCATATAAGGCTTTTAGGCTATATTCTCACAGGATTTGTAGAATAATTGTAGAATAAGTATTCTAGCCTAGGTTTCAAAAACTTACTGCCAATACAAACATAGATGTTCATGCAATATATTTATGGAAAGATGCAATGACTATTATCTATATATTAACCTAAGTTTCTAAAAACTTTTTTAATTTAAGAGTTAACGTGAAACTTCTAGACTACTATCATCACAGAAAAAGAAACAATATCAATATTCCTAAGTGCATAGTATATATATATATATCCTAATAGGTGCCTTAAATTCCGCGTGTTTCTATACCACCCCCAAACAAAAACATGCTTTGTCCTCAAAATATAGAAATAAGAATGATAGAAAATACCATGGAAATACATGAAAATTTTAGAGCACCTGCAAAACAAATTTAGAACATACTAATATAGGTAAAGAAAAATAGACGCAACTTCTATATGAGTTCCACCTGTTATGGGAATATCAAGAATTAAATTGCTTGGAACATAAGCAGACACTAATTGAAAGTAAAACTTACCTTATATCCAACACTACGTGTTGTCCTCCCCTCCTATAAAGAAGTGAGGTTCCTTTGCGTCCTGCCAAGCCATGATAATCTGCTAGGCCTCATGCCATTTATCATCTTCCTTTTCTAACATGTTAAGCGCTACTTGGTTAGATGGGGTGTAAGGGGCAACCCAATTAGATTGTAGTCGCCACCCTGGCCAAATTATAACACGAAAAGAGCGTACAATGCAATTGGTGGGTTGCATAATGTCAACCCCAACCCAATCCTTGAAAGGAAAGAAACATAGCATTATGCGGTAAACAAAGACAGACATAAAAAGGTACTTATGCTTCATACTAAGGTCTGGGGAAGGTCATATAGCATACGTCCCTCAGCTAGAGCAAGGAAGACATCACAAGTGAAGTTATTCACAGAAGAAAAATGTCATTCCCCTAAAATATTCAGCATAATAAAGAACATAATATTGCCTAAATTAAGGGACATGCTACCAAGGGCTACGTTATATTGCCCTTGGAGGTACACGAAAAATCCCCGCCCCATAGGTCTCATGGAAATACTCATAGTTGTAGATGTACATATTATCAGCCATATAACCCCATGAGTTTTGAGCAGCAGGCATAGAAAGTCCAACAACATAAGCTAGCAAAAACTTGCTTAAATCCATTGTTACATCATCAATGGTGACAGAGAACACTTGTTCTCCATCTGGTCGATAAAAAAACCTACAATTATCAAAGAAATAAGCATTAAGTGCAGGAGAATAAGATTCATCAACACTTACCACTAGAGGCTGCCATCCTAACTACACAATCATGTTGCGGAGTCAGAACCTATAGGTGTCACTCTCGAGCAATTCTTCAAAGGATTGCTCCGGTATGATTTGAGGAGATTTCATAGCAACAAACACACTAATTAACTCCTGGAAGTGACTGTAGAAAACCCCAGAAAAAAGAACTGGAGGTATGTTGAAGTAAGGGCACGGGCGCGCTCAGAATGGCCTATGTCAGAGGGCGGCCATGCTCTCTTATGACAAAAGAAAAATCTGCGATACTGGAATTACAGCGCAGGCGGGCTATGTGTTAATGCAATATAAGGGTGTGCACACTCTGAGCAAGACCTGTGATATGAATTTTAGAGGTGCAGAGTGAAGTACATGGCGTGCCATGTATTTATAGAGCACTAGTTGCTTAAACAAAGGTTCTCAAGGTTCCCAAATTGATAAGGAAAGAGATGGAATAAGAAAAAGGCTTCTAAAACCAAAATAGAAATAGCCAAGAGCAGACTCACACAACTAAAAAAAGAACTTTATATGACAGCTAATTTTTTTTTCCTTGACGGCTTTCCTATAAGCTGTCATTATTTGTAACTTGGCATTTTCTTTATGACACTTGATGTCAAATGTTGATGGTTTTAGGTCACCCATCATAAATTTCTTGACTATTTTTGTAGTAGTGTCAAGGTATGTGTCTAGTAATTCTAATTTATCATCCTTTTTATGACGCTTGATATCAAAGGTTGACTATTTTAAGTTAGCCATCATAAAGTTCTTGACTTTTTTTGTGGAAGTGTCAAGGTATGTGTCTAGTAATTGTAACTTATCATCATATTTATGATGCTTGATGTCAAATGTTGTTGACGATTGTAAGTCAACCATCATAAAATTCTTGACTCTTTTTATATTCCCTGTCTAATTGATAAAAGTAAAATGATAGTTTTACCCAGGAATAAGCGATGAAACTCAAATGTAAGTAAAACTAAAACTGATTTCTGCTAATTATCAAAGTTTTCTACTCTCGATGCTATTGCAATATAGTTGGAGTAGAAAGTTCGTTCCACTCCTAGTTCTTTAGAATTTACGTTAACTAAGATTATCAGTTCTATCAAAATTAATGAGAGTACAGATTATATAATTATGCTAACAACGATGAAAATGACGTAATCAAAATGTTCTAAATAATAAGATGACAATGAAAATAATAAGGTTAGAATCTAGATAAAGAATTAGGGGAATTTGATTCCACCTTAAATCGACTTAATCAACTAGCGAGAAATTGTCGTAATCCAAATTGTAATGCTTCCGCATAGCTATTGGGTGTTTCTAATCTCTAATTGTTCATGTTAATCTCTACCAACTAACAACTAGCATGTGAAACAATCAAACCCATTCTTATGGTGCACTAATTATTTTCTAGAATGGAATAGAATATTACAAACTATTCTACGCTAACAACAATCAAGTTTTCATCAAGGCTTCTTCAAACCCCTTTAATGGAGGTTTTAGCCTTGAATTATTATACTATCATTTCTAAAACAAGAACACATAGAACAACCCATTATTGAATAAATGATTAAACTTATAAATATAATTGAACAATAATAATAATGATTCCAAATGAATTAAAACAAGATTTAAAACTAATTTAGAACTAAGATGATGATTAACTAATTATCAATGAAGACAAACTAATTATGAATTTAAGACAACTAAAACTAAATAAGAATTGAATTAATAAACTAAATTAAAATAAAAAACTAATAATTTATTATAAAACTAAATATGATTCTAAATAATATTCATTATTTGTTCTAACTAATCTATTGGAATGGAAAACTAATTCTATGAAGTAAAAAACTAGATCTAAAACAAGTTATTTGATAATGGCTAAGTAAAAAAAACTAGATGCTTAAGAGCTAAGTCTTGTGTCTTCAAATGGAGGAGACAAGATCCACTTTTTCGTGCATGGGCTGAGGAGCCATGTTTTGGGCTATCGAGCCCAAAACCCAATTTCTTCAGTCTATAGAGGCCTTTTCAGCTAGATTTGACTTCAACAGCCTTTTCGTCCACTTATACTCCTCTGATTGGGACACAACTTGTACCATTTGAAAGCTTGTTCCGATCCAGTCGTTTTGACATAAGGTAGGCCTAATTATGAGGTCTGAGTCTAAAGATACAATTTTTGGAAGTTCTACTGACTTTTGTGTGCTATTTCTGCCTGCGTTGACTTTGACTTTTCTGCTTTGACCGGACTTTAAAAAGGCTTTTTCTCCTTGAATCTTGGCCTTTAATCATAGAACTTCTTAACAACCAACATTTGCTTCTTTATCTTGCAAATGGGATGCATTTCTGCACATATTTGAGTCCAATGCCTGAAATACACAAGAACACGATAACCGTACTAACTCTTACATATTAATCACATAATTGGTCAAAAACGATATTGTTAAAGGGGTTAAAACTACAGTTTTGGGCTCTTATCAAACCCGTAAAAACTCAACTAGATTACTCTAACTTTATTCTTACGGTATCAATTATTTATTTCCTACTTTCACATATATATTCATTCAATATATAGAGAGTACGGATTCGTTCCATTCATAAACCATCAAGACATAAATCGAATTCAATTAATCAAACACAAGAAAATAATGGTGAGAACAATGAGAGTAGTGTTATGATTTATTTAAACTAAAACTAATTATAAATTAAACTAATTTAACTAAGCAATTAAAAGGTGAATTTAATGAATTGGAAGAACATAGAGGAAGGATTAGTCCATCTATTTGAAGTTATGATTATTCTAACTAGTTTATCATGTTTTAATCTTAACCTTTATTAATCTACACAAGGTAAAACAACAAAAGCCATAATTTATTATTGATCCCTAACCAATCCTAGCAATCTCTGTACTAAGATATGATTAGAATAAGAGAAATTCTCCTCCACAAATCTCTTTGTAGAGTTTCCTTTCTCTAGTTCAACTTCTATAATCTCTATCTCTAGACAACTATAGAACTTGAACTTGAAGCACATAAGATAATAAGAAAACTAAAGAAGAACAATCATAACCCTCACATAGATTTCATAAAACTCCTCTAATGGAGTTTTTAGCCTAGTTTCATTTGGTTCATTAACAATAAACAATAATCAAAACAAGTCATTATTAAATAAGTAATTAACTTTATTAATCTAATGATTCGAAATGGATTACAACTGAAATTAAAACTAATCTAGAACTAAAATTATGAATACAAATTATCAATTTAAAACAACTAAATCTATGAATGCAAGATTAAATTCGAAATTAAAGATTGAAATATAAACTAAGTATTTTATTCTAAGATTCAAAATTTGTTCTCACAACTAATAGAATTGACAACTAATTATATTCAAAATATATAAACTAATTTAATGAATTAAAACTAAGTATTTAGATCATTCACTAATTCAAACTAACTAGAAAAACTAATTGACTAAGTAAAAACTAACTATTCGATTATTGACTAACTAAAAACTAAGTTAAAAACCCATTTTCTGATCTAGATCTCACTATCAATGAATACAAAATAATCAAGTCGGAACCTAAGCTAATATATGAATAATAATCAAATCATCTTAAGATAAACAACTATACAATAAACTATGATATGAAATGCAATGGCAGGTCCGTTTATGAAACTTTTGGGTAGCGTGCCTAAGTAGGTTCTCATAAGAAATGTGTCAAAACATATAACACTCTGATTTTTCCACTCAAGTTTGCTAACTCAAGTGTGCAGTGGGCACACGTTTCCTTACAATCTCAATGACAATCCAAGGAAGTCGAGGTCGATCAAACACATCTTAGTTAACGTAAATTCTAAAGAACTAGGAGTGGAATGAACTTTCTATTCCAACTATATTGCAATAGCATCGACAGTAGAAAATATTGATAATATTAAGCAGAAATTAGTTTTAGTTTTACTTGCGTTTGAGTCTCGTAGCTTATTCGTAGGTAAAACTATTCATTTTATTTTTATCAAATGGTGTCGCTGCCATCTTAGTTCTGTTTAGAATTGTTTAGAATTGTTAGTCTTTCCAAAGTCCTATTAAACCCACACACCCTTGTTTGATTCTAACTGTGATCATTTGGTTCAGAAACTAATTTTTTTTTGCAAGAATAGCATGAGCGCAACCCACACCCATATAAGGCAAAGCTTGAGCTCCCCCTGCGCTGAAGCACCTGGAACTCGAAATAGACTTGAGCGCGACCCGCGCCCTATCAAGGAAAATTTCAAGTGCCCCTTGACGAAGCACTGAACTCGAATAGACACGAGCGCGTGCGCGCCCTCCCTCGAAGGCCATTTCTAAGCGACCACCGCTCGGAGCGACCCGATTTTCACCGGTTAGTACAAACTGCCATTACTTCAAGTTATTCAGTGTTTCTAACTTGTTATACACACTGAGTTCGTGTATACAAGAAGCTATTCATAAGCGAAGCAAGGAGACATCCAGGTACTTCTTTCTTCCACTCTTCGCATCTCTAGTTAGAGGATTTATACTAGCATATCAGGGTTGTTTTGACTGTTGTCGTATTTTTTCAATATTGGACTTAGCCTTGCATGAGATTAAGGTCAGGTAGAGAAAAAATGATTAACGTAATCTATCGTGAACATCAACACACAAACCTATCTAGTATACCACACACTACACTTGAAATAATGGCTGAAGAAAGAGAGTCTCCTCTCTCAAACTTTTACAAAGCCTTGAATGATAGCTCGAAATCTTTCATCGTTCTTGCAGACCCAGTGGGGATTTCCGAATTCCCCGAAATATATTTAATTTGTTACTCATTTTTCATGGGTTAGACCATGAAAAACCTTATCAGCACATGCGTAGGATTGAACAAGTCCTTACCACATTCCATCATCCTACGGTTGGTGCTAAACAAATTAAACTGATGGTGTTTCCTTTCACCCTAGCCGACAAGGCGGCATCTTGGTTAACTACCCAAGCGCCTAATTTTGTGGACCCATGGGCCAAACTTGTTCAACTATTTATGGAACATTTTTACCCACCATTGAAGACAGATGAAATGCTTTCCAAGATTTATTTTTTTCAACAGAATCCTTATGAATCATTTTCAGAGGCTTGAAATCATTTCATTGACCTTTTTATAAAGTGTCCACATCATAACCTTCCAAAAGACACGTTAGTTCATGCCTTTTTCAAGGGACTGCTACACCACCATAAAAAGATCCTTGACATAATGAATGGGGGTAGTTTCCTCAGTAAAAGAGCCTCAGAGGCTTATAAATTTCTAGAAGATCAAACAAAGTGTAATAAGAACTGGGGGGAGGGGGTAGTGACGATATCTCCCGCTCCGCTAGCTCTTCTTCAACAGTTAAGGCAGCTGATATGTTTGAGATTAAACCCGATCCTGAGCTTAAAACTTTAATCGAATCTCTAACTAAAAAGGTAGAAGCTGTTTCTGTTCAACAAATGCCTATCCCCATCATGAATGTCAACTCTAATCCATGTAATTTATGTTTGAGTCCTAAGCATCCCAACTCCTATTGTCCTCTCCCTTATGAACAACAAACATCACAACAAGATAATGTTTGCTCAATTAATAGCTATCTTATACCTAACGCCCCTTGGAGACAACATCCCAACTTCAGTTGGAGAATTGATCAACAAGTTACACCTCCAGGGTATAATAATCAAAATGTTAGGCTAGCAAACAATTACAACCAAGCTCCACCACGACAAGGACAAGGACAAGGTCAGGGTAATTATAATAATTATAACAATAATAATTATAATGCTAATAGATGTATCATTCTGGTTAATCATAACTATCATAACCCACCTGTTAATAATCACGTGACATAGTTCCTGTCACATAACCTGTAAGAAACACTCAGTAAAGGGGGTAGCTTCCTTGATAGAAATACTAAAGAGGGGTTTATCATATTGATTCTATCACTTGATAGAGTTAAACAGAAATACTAGCACTTGACAGAATTAAACGGAAGTAGATTATCATATTGTCAATTTAGTATTTAGTATTTCCATATTTAACTAGCACTTAATTAGAGAGATTTGAGGAAGCCTTGATGAAACTTGCTTTTGATTAGCATAGAATAGATCGTAATATTCTATTCCATTCTAGAAAGTAATTAGTTCACCATGAGAATGTGTTTGATTGCTTCACATACTAGTTGTTAGTTGGTAGAGATTGCTATGAACAATTAAGGATTAGAAACACCCTATTATTATGCGGAAGCATTACAATTCGGATTACGACAATTCTTCGTTAGTAAATTAAGTCGAGTTAAGGTGAAATCAAATTCCCCTAATTTATTATCATATAGTTAATTTAGTATTTCTATATTTTGAATTATCGCATCTTGATTAGTATCATTTCCATCATTACTCTCATCAATTTTGATAGAACTGATAATCTTAGTTAACGTGAATTCTGAAGAATTAGGAATGGAATAAATTTTCTATTCCAACTATATTACAATAGCATCAAGAGTAGAGAACTTTGATAATATTAAGCAGAAATTAGTTTTAGTTTTACTTGTGTTTGAGTCTCGTTACTTATTCGTAGGTAAAACTATTCATTTTACCTTTTATCAAATGGCGCCGCTGCCATCTTAGTTCTATTTAGAATTATCGTCATTAGTATTGTTAGTCTTCCCAAAGTCCCATTAAACCCACTCACCCTTGTCTGATTCTAACTGTGATCGTTTGGTTCAGAAAGTAAAAAAAAATTTTGCAAAATAGCCTTTAGCGACCAATTCCGTAGAGAAGGCAAATTTCTAGCACCACCTTTAAAGCGCTGGAACTCGAAGTTGGATCCGAGCCACCCCACTATCTATCAAGGTAAATTTCAAGGATTTATACTAGCATATAAGGGTTGTTTTGACTGTTGCGGTGTTTCTTTAATATTGGCCTTAGCCTTCCATGAGATTAAGGTTAGGAAGAGAAAAAATGATTAACGTAATCTATCGTGAAACACACAAACCTATCTAGTATACCACCCACCTTTGTTTGGTTCTAACCGTGATTGTCTGGTTCAAAAACTAACAAATTTCCTAGGAAAAGCCTGAGCGCGCCCCACGCCCATTCAAGGCTAAGTTTGAGTGTGCCCTGTGCTGAAGCGACTGGAACTCGAGTTGGACCTGAGCGCGAACCGCACCATATCAAGGCACATTTTGAGTGCCCCCTGCGCTGAAGCGCCTGGAACTCGAGTTTGACAGAGATAGCGACCAGCCCCTACTTAGGAAATTTCGGCGAAACCCCCGCCCGCTTCTGAATAGGCCGATCTTCACAGGTTAGTACAAACTTCCATTTCTTCAAGTTATTCAGTGTTTCTAACTTGTTAAATACACTAAGCTCACGTATACAAGACGCTATTCATAAGCGTAGCAAGGAGGTATTCAGGTACTCCTTCTTACACTCCTTGCCTCTTCTGTCAGAGGAGTTTCAATTCTAGTATAATCAGGTTTGTTTTCTTTTTGTAGACGCAATATCACACGCCTATCAAGAATTTCACACACTACACCTGCATCAATGGCTAAAGAACCAGAGACACCTTTCTCTGATTTTTATAAAGTACTAAACGATGGCCCTAAGTCATGCATCGTTCTTGCAGACCTAGTGGGGGATTTTCAAATTGCCCCGAATATATTTAACTTGTTACCGGTTTTCCATGGTTTAGCCCATGAGAAGCCTTATCAACACATGCGTAGGATAGAACAAGTTCTCACTACATTCCATCATCCTAGCGTAAGTCTGAATCAAGTTAAACTTAGGGTGTTTCCATTCACCCTAGCCGACAAGGCGACGTCTTGGTTAACTGCCCAAATGCCAAACTCTGTGGACTCATGGGCTAATCTTGTTCAATTATTCATAGAACAGTTTTACCCACCACTGAAGACCGATGAAATGCTTTAAAAGATTAATTTCTTCCACCAGAATCCTCATGAATCTTTTTCAGAGGCCTGGAACCGTTTCACTAATCTTCTCTTAGAATGTCCGCATCATAACCTTGCAAAAGACACGCTTGTTCGTGCTTTCTTCAAAGGGCTTTCACATTATCATAAAGAGGTTCTAGATATCATGAGTGGGGGTATTTTTCTTAGTAAAGGAGCCTTGGAGCTTATAAATTCTTAGAAGATCAATCTAAGAGGAACAACAATTGGGGAGGTAATGACTCTTCCCGCTCCACTCCTTCTTCTGAGGTTAAACCTGATCCCGAGCTTAAAACTCTTATCGATGCCCTCACTAAAAAGGTAGATGCCATCTATGTTAAACAACAACCCACTCCTATCATGAACATTAAATCTACTCGTTATAATGTCTGTTTTAGCCTTGAGCATTCCGACTTCTATTGTCCTCTTGACTATGCACAACCACCACCACAACCATCACACTTTAACCAGTTAACTCAACATCAAGGACAAGGGAACTTAGATAACCAGAATAGAGGTTTAGTGCCCATGACCCAGAACTATCAACATTAAGACATAAGCACTCAATAAGCCTTAATTCCAATTCAACCATCTACAGACGAAGTAGTAGTCACCTTGTTGGAAAAACAAAATCAAATCATGCAACAAAACTCCAACTTGATGAAAGATCACCATGATCAAAACTTTAATATGATGAAACAAATTATGCAAATGATGCAGTTTTTGTGCCAAAAGGTTATTGACATGTCTCCTAACCAAAATAATAACCAAACAGGCGTGTTTCTAGGTCAAGCAGTGCCTAATCCTAAGTCAACAAACACCGCCTTTGAAATAAAAAGTATTAAGTGTAATGGTAATATAACCCCAGGGGACCTACAGGCAGTCACTATCCTTCGTTCAGGGAAAGTAGTTGATAACCAAGTGATTATGCCTAAAGATCAACCGCAAACTAAAAATGATACCGTACCAAATACTATAATAGAAACTAAAGACCCTACAACTGTAGAAATACCTGTTAAACCACAACCAAAAGGGAAAACCTTACAAAACCCAATAATAGAAATTGAAGACCCTACACCTGTAGAGGTTTCAATATGGACACCAAGATGGAAAACGACTAAGGATAAAGCAAAGACTAATAATAATGTTGCCCCTTATGCTAAATATAAAGATAAACCACCGTATCCCCAGAGACTAATTGTGTCTAAAAAAGACGAGAATTTTGATGAGATTAGGGAAGTGTTTAAAAATTTGACTATAAACCTACCTTTTCTAGATGCTATAAAAAGTCTACCTAGACATGCTAAGTTTCTAAAAGAGTTGTGCACCAAGAAGAGGAAAACCAACATACCCCACAAAGCCTTCTTAACTGAACAATATCCCTCTATATCTGAACATAACGGAATTGTTAAGTACAAGGACCCTGGTCGTCCTACTATACAATGCACCTTAAGTGATACCATTATAACTGATAAGAGCCCAAAACTGTAGTTTTAACCCCTTAATAATCATACTGTTAGACCAATTATGTTAATAATAAGTAAAAGTTAATATTGATTACGTGTTTTTATACATTTCAGGCTTCAAAGTCCATTATGTGCAGAAATGTGCCACTTTAGCGAGATAAAGGAGCAAAAGTCAGCAGAACTTCCGAGTGCCATATCTTTGGACTCAGACCTCGGAATTGGGCCTACCTTACGTCAAAACGACCGGCTCGGAAAGAGATTTGCAATGGTCCAAGCCTTGACCCAATCAGAGGAGCAGAAGTGGACGAAACATCTGTCGAAGCCAACTGCAGCTGAAGAGCCCATTTTGGACTAAAGAAATTGGGTTTTGGGCCCGATTTTCCGGCCCAAAACATGGCTCCAAGCCCATGCACGATTTTTGGATCTGGAAGTATAAAAACAAAAGCTTGACTCTTTGTTAATGGCAGTTAGGTTAGGAAGCTAATGTTAATGGAGTTTAGGGTTAGGATAATTTTTAGATCTAGAATTAAATCTTCATTTTAATTAGTTTTCATTTCCCTTGTTTTAATTTAAAGTATTAAAATATTGTTATTGCTTCATTAGATAAATAAAGTAGTTTATTATTGATCAAATTCGATTTTGTCATTTATCTATTGCTTATATCTAATTTTATTTCTTGGTTGTTAGTCATTTTGTAGTTATTGATGTTAGATTTTAATTATTGTTTGTTAAATTTCATAAAGTTAGAATCTTTAGATTTAGTTGTCTTAAATTTATAATTAGTTTTAGTTTAAACACCAAACACATCACTCTCACTGTTCCTTGTGTTTGAATAATTGAATTCTATTTAAGTCTTGAGGGTTTAAGAGTGGAATGAATTCCTTACTCATTATATTGCATGAATATGTTTTGAGAGTAAGAAGAATTGATTTAAACGTAAGAACGGTAGGATTACGTATTAGTGTTCTTGTAGCATTAATATTTAGGATTTTACTGTTTTTACGGTTATCAAATGGCGCCGCTGCCATCTTAATCTCGTTCATGACAAGAATTCAATTGCTTGAATCCAAGGGGCAATCCCCCATTCTCTACCCACCCACCCTTTTAATTTTTCATTCTTATTTCTTGAATTTTCGGAACTGTTCTTTCGTTTCAAGCATAGGGGGCTTGGATTCACAGAGAAAAACACTGCGGTGAAGGTATTTCTAAATTTTCGAAAATTCTGAAAAAATTTTCATACATATTATTTAATGTGTTGTTGATTTACTGGAATATTTTCAGATTTTTCAAAGTTGTTTTACCTTGTGAAAAAATACGATCTTTACAGTGCTGCATTTCAGTTTTCACACCGTATGTTCTTGAAAACAGACGAGTAAGGTTACTTAGGGAGTTCTAAAAATTCTATAATTTTTACAGGAGTATCTATCCTAACTAAGGAGTTTGTAGTAAAAATTTGATGAGTTTTTTATTTGTTTTGACCTCCTAAATAGTAGAGTGTTTCCAGTGTGTTTCTGCAGTGTTGCAAACACTTAATATCTGGAACACCAGCCAATAAGGAGAGGTTGTAGAACTCCAATTGCTCTAAATATTTTACAGGAACAATTAGAATCTGTCAGGAGTCTCCAGTAAAAATTTGGCAATTTTTGGATTTGTTTTGATGGGTTAACCATTCGGTTGTTTGTATTGTGTCCGAAAACCGTTTTGCAAACTTTGAAGGGCTGTAGAGGGACTTTCATAGCTCCGATTGATCTGAAATTTTACAGGCTACTTGATAGACGTCTTAGAAAATTACTGTAAAAATTTCAGAATTTTTGGAGTACGATAAAAGGCCTAAAACTTGAAAACCCTGGAGCGCGACCCGCCCCCATGTTGAGCGCGACCCGCGCCCAAAACACTGGACATTCGAAAACCTTGAGCGCGCCCGCGCCCAAACCGAGCGCGACCCGCGCCCAAAACACTGGACATTCGAAAACCTTGAGCGCGCCCACGCCCAAACCGAGCGCGACCCGCGCTCAAACACTGGACATTCATAAAACCTTGAGCGATCACCGCTTCAAAAGAGATGACTGGCGCCCACCGGAATTTTGCCGGATTTTCACGGTTTGATTCAAATTTTCAATTTTCAAGTTTTTCAGTGTTCTAACTTGTTAAATACACTGAACACGCCAGATACAAGACGCTATTCAAATGCGAGCAAGGAGGCATTCAGTACTCCTTCTTCTTCTCCTCGCCTCTTCGCCGAGGAGTTTTAATTCTAGTATAATCGGGGCTTGTTTTTCGTAAAAATAAATACAACATGCCTATCTAGAATTTCACACACTACACTTGCATCAATGGCTAAAGAACAAGAGACTCCTCTCTCTGATTTTTATAAAGCCCTAAACGATGGCCCTAAGTCGCATCGTCCCTTTAGAGACCTAGTGGGGATTTTTGAATCCCCTAATATATTTAACTTGTTACCGGTTTTTCATGGTTTAGACCACGAGAAGCCTTACAAAGACATCGTAGGATAGACCAAGTTCTCACTACATTCCATCATCCTAGCGTAAGTCCAGATCAAGTTAAACTTAGGGTGTTTCCTTTCACCCTAGCCGACAAAGGCGGCGTCTTGGTTAAATGCCCAAACGCCAAACTCTGTGGACTCATGGGCTCAACTTGTTCAATTGTTCATGGAACAATTTTACCCACCACTAAAGACAGATGAAATGCTTCAAAAGATTCATTTCTTCCGCCAAAATCCTCATGAATCCTTTTCAGAGGCCTGGAATCGTTTCACTGATCTTCTCATTGAATGCCCACATCATAATCTTGCGAAAGACACGCTTTGTTCGCGTGCCTTCTTCAAAGGGGCTTTTATATCGTCATAAGGAGGTTCTAGATATCATGACTGGGGTAGTTTTTCTTAGTAAAGGAGCCTTAGAGGCTTATACATTCTTAGAAGATCAATCTAAGAGGAACAACAATTGGGGAGGTAACGATTCCTCCCGGCCTCTCCTTCTTCTTCGTGAGGTTAAACATGATCCCGAAGCTTAAAACTCTTTATCGATGCCCCTCACTAAAAGGTAGATGCCATCTCTGCTCAACAACAACAACCCACTCCAGTCATGAACATTAACTCTACTTTCGTTGTAATGTCTGTTGTAGTCTTGAGCATTCCGACTTCTATTGTCCTCTTGTCTATGCACAAACACCACCACAACCATCACACTTCAACCGCTTAACTCAACATCAAGGACAAGGGAACTTAGGTGACCAGAATAGAGGTTTAGTACCCATAACCTGAACTATCAACATCAAGACATGAACACTCAACAAGCTTTAATTCCAATACAACCATCTACAGACAAAGTAGTAGTGACCTTGTTGGAGAAACAAAATCAAATTATGCAACAAAACTCCAACTTGATGAAAGATCAGCATGATCAAAACTCTAATATGATGAAACAAACGATGCAAATGATGCAGTCTTTGTGCCAAAAGGTTATTGACATGTCTTCTAACCAAAATAATAACCAAACCGGCGTGTTTCCAAGTCAAGCAATGCCTAATCCTAAGTCAACAAACACCGCCTTTGAAATAAAAAGTATTCAGTGTAATGGTAATATAAACCAAGGGGACCTCAAAGTGACCACTACCCTTCGTTCGTAGGCAGTAGTTGATAACCAAGTGACTATGCCTAAAGATTACCAACAAACTAAAAATAATGCCATACCAAATACTATAATAGAAACCGAAGACCCTACAACTGTAGAAGTACCGGTTAAACCACAACCAAAAAGGAAAACATTACAAGACCCAATAATAGAAAGTGAAGACCCTACACTGTAGAGGTTCCAATATGGACACCTAGTTGGAAAACGGCTAGAGATAAAGCAAAGACTAATAAAACTTTTATCCCTTTACGCTAAAAATAGCGATAAAGCACCATATCCCCAAAGACTAGTTGTGTTTAAAAAGGATGAGAATTTTGATGAGATTAGGGAAGTGTTTAAAAATTTGACTATAAACCTACCTTTTCTAGAAGCTATAAAAAGTCTACCTAGACACGCTAAGTTTCTAAAAGAGTTGTGCACCAAGAAGAGGAAAACCAACATACCCCACGAAGCATTCTTAACTGAACAATATCCCTCTTTATCCGAACATAACGGAATTGTTAAGTACAAGGACCCGGTCGCCCTATCAGACAATGCACCTTAGGTGATACCTTCATAACAACTGCTTTATTAGACACGGGGCGCAGTGTTAACTTACTCCCTTTTATTTATATAAACAACTAGGTCTAACAAAACTTCAACCAACCAAAATGACTTTGCAGTTAGCCGATCGTTCTATTAAGTATCCCAAGGGTGTAGTTGAAAATATTCTTGTTAAAGTTTAGGATTTTTACTATCCTACCGACTTTGTTATTCTCAACACGAAGTTGCTCATGATTCCATTCCCATCATCTTAGGGTATGCCCTTTCTTGGCAACCGCCAATGCCCAAATTAATTGTCGGGATGGCTCAATGACTCTTACTTTTGGAAATCTTTTGTAGAAGTTAACATGTTTAGACAAAAACAGGGACAACTAGGTTTGCCTATAGAAGGAGAAGTGAAGTCCATTGAGAGTTTTGTACCTCACATTAGTGCGGTGACACTTTAGTCCCCACACTAGTAGATACCCCTCTTATGGAAGAAGACAAGGATCACAATTTCTACTCCCTAGGCGTAGATAACATCGAGGAAGATTTCCTTCGACTCCTTGAGTTCTCTCCTATTGACATCCATTCATTTCTTGACGCCATGACGGAAGAAGAATTTTTAAGCCCTCTATCCGGTGATTCTTCTTACCCACCTATTGAGGAATGTCTTGCATATCTCAAAGCCTCGATGATATAAACCTAAGAACACTAGTTGAACACCATTCACCCACCTCACATCCTCATGTCACTCATTCACCTTCCATCACTTAATGTTCCTCGCCCCTCTACCTTTTTTCAAAGAACCATTGAGTTTGTACTTGACCTTGGTGTTTCTCCTATGCTTCATAACTATCTAAAACCAACTAGTGAAGAAGTAACACCCAAGGACAAGCCACCGACACTTTTTCATTTTTTCCATTTTTTCCTTCTCAAAATTATCCACATCCTACGATCTTCCACAACCATCAATTTTCTCATGTTCATTTACTTGGCATTCCCTTCGTGGGAGGACAAAGAAGAAACTCAGATGCTCGATTAGGTTTTAGACCTATAAGGCTTTACTCTAATTCCACTAAGCTACATCATAGAAAATCTTGGTACTTAATTACGTTTGATGGTGCATTCCATGTTAATTATTTGTGGAAAGACCCACAACTTTTTAGATTATTGATATATGGGAAACCGCATGTAAATACATATATATCACTTTAAGTCTAGGGAATCGACTTTAAAAACCCGACGTTTTAAAACAAATTTTTACAAACCTGTTTTCAAAAATTTGTTTGGGGTGGGGTGTTTGGTTTTTCCATGCTTGATCACTAAACTTCCTATTCTTACCCCCTTTCGCTCCCTAAAAAAAAAAAAACGTTTTCCACTCCAAGTTTTACCTTCTTTTTGCTCTAAACTCCGGTTTTCGCTTACGAGCGCTGCGCTTTGGTCGAGTGCGCGCTTTTTTTTTTTGAAGAATTTTGTCGAGCGCGACCGCCCTTCATCATCGAGCGACCGACCCGCCCACCTTGGACCTAGAGCGACCCCCTACCGCCATATGGACCTTGAGCGCGACCCGCCCTCATACCAAGCGCGACTCGCGCTCAAACACTGGAATTCTAAATACACAGAGCGCGACTCGCGCCCTAGTTGAGCGCGCTCGCGCCCTGACTGCCGTCGACCAGAAAAATTCCAGTTTTCCGCGGGTTGTTCGGGTGATTTGCAGTTGTTCCAGGCGTAGTTTTGAGATGACATCTCCTACAATAATACAGAACAGTCTTTCAAATATTTGTTTCAAAGCACTACTTATGGTGCTTGGTTTTGTGAGGTGATCACACACGTAGCCGGGAACCGCTTATGGTTCTTGCTAGCATTTGTTCTTGGACTTGCCATGCCCGCTGAAATACAAGACCCATGATGCTATTGGGTAGATAATATGCATGTCTACACTTATGACTTTTGCATGAGGCTTATGGGTCCGCATTTTCCGTGTAGAGGACCAAGGGACATATAACGTAGCCCCTTGGTAGCTTGTCCCTTAATGTGATACGGTAATGTTCTTTATCATGCTAAACATATTAGGGGAGTGGCATTTTTCTTTCGCGAATGATGCCACTTTGCGATGTTTTCCTTGCTTTAGCGAGGAATACGCTATATGACCTTCCTAAGACCTTAATGTCTAGTTTAGCACGAGCCCATAGCATGAGGCATAAGTATCTTCTTATGCCTATATTAGTTTTTGCCGTATTATACTATGTTTCTTCCCTATTTTTTTGTGCCCGTTTCACGCGGATTTGGGTTGGGGTCGACATTGTGAGATCCACCAATTCTATTATTCGATCTTTTCCCGTGCAATGACTTGGCAAGGGTGGAGGATACAACCTCATCAGGTTGCACCTTACACCCCATCCACCAAGTGGCGCTTTAACAGGTTAGGATCCGTAGATGATAAATGGCGGCAAGCTTGGCAAATTATAATGGCATGGCAGATGCGAAGGAACCTCACTTCTTTATAGAAGAGGAGGATGACGAGAAAACGCTGGAGTGGAGGTAAGTTTTTAGTTTCAGTTAGTGTCTGCTTATGTCCCAAGCAATTTAATTCTGTTAACCCCATAATGGGTGGAACTCTTATAGAGTTGCGTCCGTTTTCTTTTCTATATTAGTATGTTATAACCTTGTTTTGCAGATGTTCCAGAATTTCACGCGTTTCCATGGTATTTTTCCTACCCTCTCTATTTAAATACTTTGAGGACAAAGCATGTTTCTTGTTTGGGGGTGGGCATAGAAACACGTGTAATTAAGGCATCTGTTAGAATATAGATATGTATAATATGCACTTGTTTTCTAGTTAGAATTTTAAAAAATTCAAAAATATAAATAAATAAGTTATGCTATACACTTAGGAATATTGGTATTGTTTTCTTTCTCTATGCTCTTAACAATCTAGAAGTCTCACGTAGCTTTTGCATCAGAATAATTGTTAGAAACTTAGGTTAATATGTAGGTAATAATTTTTGCATCTATCAATAAATATATTACATGAGTATCTATGATTGTTAGCGATAAGTTTTCGAAATCTAGGCTAGAGTACTTATTCTACAAATCCTGTGAGAATATAGCCTAAAAGCCTTATATGATTTTAAACATTCGAGAAATGACACAAGGGAGAAGTAAAATCCGGATAGAGATATCACACGCCCACTTGCTTGATCACTATGCCATATCCTAAGCGAGAATTTAGGCCCTCTTTGGATCGATATAGCAAGAAATTCAAACCTATGAATTATTTTCCGCTAGTAAGCCCCCGAGCCTTTCCTTAGCCTTCCATGAACCACAATTCCTTTACCCTGTTACAAAAACAAAACAAAATAAAAAAATATATATAAATCAACCTACCCAATTTAGAATAAGTCTGAGAATAGAATGAGGAAGAAAGAAGAAGAGAAAACATGTGGTAAAACAAAAATTAGTTAGTTGCTTCAGAAAATAAAGAAAAGAAGTTTCCATCCAAAGAAAAGAAAAAAATAAATAAATAAAAATAGATATAAATAAAAACTCCAAAAAATAAATAAATAAAAGGAGTCAAAAGCCAAAGAAAAAGAAAAAAATATGGCTAAGGATGGAAACAAAGTGTAGAAGCAAAAGTAAATAACAAGGTTTTCTCTAGTTACATAATATGAAGACTCTATTATCTCAGACTTGTCCTTTTTGAATATCCATTTCCTTCCTTCTTAAACCATCTCCTAATCCCCATAACACCTAATAAAGACCTCTAGCTCAATTAGGAATAGGTTAGTTTGATAGTAAGTGGCAGATGTGTTTGATCGACTCCGGCTTCCTTGTTGTCATTGAGTTTGTAAGGTAAAGTGTACCCATTGCATTAACGGAGTAGCTTAAACTTGAGAGGAGAAAAAATCAGAGTGGTTTTGTCTTGACATTTTTGTGAGGACCTACTTAAGGACGCTTATTCGAAGTTTTAGAAACTAACACGCTAGGCATTTCATAGTATTATTCATAGTATATATATTTGTATCATAGATGATTGATTATTATGCATATATTAGTTTAGGTTTCGGACATGATTATTCTGTATTCAATTGCTAGTGAGATGTATAGATAGTTGAGACATGAATGAGGAAACAATAGTTTTATTTCTTAGTCGATTTGTAGTATAGATGAAGTTTGTGAGTACCTTTTGGAAAACTCTCACGAGGCTATAACTCGTCCACTAGGGAATTCCTAGTGGTTTAAGGCCTTGTTGCATATGGTCAATGCAATCGCACTCAGTGAAACGAGTAGTTAGAACTCCATTTTTGGTCACTTATTCTAATTTCTCATCTTTGCTTGAGGACAAGCAAAATGTTGTTTGGGGTGGTTTGATAAGAGCCCAAAACTGTAGTTTTAACCCCTTAATAATCATCTTGTTAGACCAATTATGTGAATAATAAGTAAGAGTTAATATTGATTACGTGTTTTTATACATTTCAGGCTTCAAAGTCCATTATAATGCGTAAATGTGCCACTTTAGCGAGATAAAGGAGGAAAAGTCGCCAGAACTTCCGAAAGTGCCATATCTTTGGCCTCAGACCTCGAATTGGGTCTACCTTACGTCAAAACGACCGGCTCGGAAAGAGATTTGCAATGGTCCAAGCCTTGACCCAATCAGAGGAGCAGAAGTGGACGAAACATCTGTCGAAGCCAACTGCAGCTGAAGAGCCCATTTTGGACTAAAGAAATTGGGTTTTGGGCCGATTTTCCGCCCCAAAACATGGCTCCAAGCCCATGCACGATTTTGGATCTGGAAGTATAAAACAAAAGCTTGACTCTTTGTTAATGGCAGTTAGGTTAGGAAGCTAATGTTAATGGAGTTTAGGGTTAGGATAATTTTTAGATCTAGAATTAAATCTTCATTTTAATTAGTTTTCATTTCCCTTGTTTTAATTTAAAGTATTAAAATATTGTTATTGCTTCATTAGATAAATAAAGTAGTTTATTATTGATCAAATTCGATTTTGTCATTTATCTATTGCTTAGATCTAATTTCATTTCTTGGTTGTTAGTCATTTCGTAGTTATTGATGTTAGATTTTAATTATTGTTTGTTAAATTTCATAAAGTTAGAATCTTTAGATTTAGTTGTCTTAAATTTATAATTAGTTTTAGTTTAAACACCAAACACATCACTCTCACTCTTCCTTGTGTTTGAATAATTGAATTCTATTTAAGTCTTGAGGGTTTAAGAGTGGAACGAATTCCTTACTCATTATATTGCATGAATATGTTTTGAGAGTAAGAAGAATTGATTTAAACGTAAGAACGGTAGGATTACGTATTAGTGTTGTTGTTAACATGATATTGGAATTCTACTATTTTTACGATTATCAATAACAACTACTTTATTAGACCTAGGGGCGAGTGTTAACTTACTCCCTTTTTATTTATATAAGCAACTAGGTCTAACAAAACTTCAACCAACCAAAATGATTTTGTAGTTAGCTGATCGTTCTATTAAGTATCCCAAAGGCATAGTTGAAAACATTCTCGTTAAAGTTCAAGATTTTTTCTACCCAGTTGACTTCGTTATTCTCGACACAGAAACTGCTCATGATTCTATTCCCATCATCTTAGGGCGTCCTTTCTTAGCAACTGCCAATTCCCAAATGAATTGTCGGGATGGCTCAATGACTCTTTCTTTTGGTAATCTTTCTGTAGAGGTTAACATATTTAAACTCAAGCAGGGACAACTAGGTTTGCCTGTAGAAGGAGAAGTGAAGTCCATTGAGAGTTTTGTATCTCACATTAGTGTGGCCGACGCTTTCGTCCCCACACTAGTAGATACCCCTTTTATAGAAGAAGACAAAGATCATAATTTTGACTCCTTGGACAAGATTGATGACTTTTTTAAAGATGCAGATGAATACCATAATTATATAGATGCGACCAAGCTAGATGAGGAATTCTATGAGTTTCTAAGAGCCTGTGATGATCCACCCTGTCAAAAACTACCTAGAGCACCACCCAACCACCATCCACCTGAGCTAATCCCTTATAGAATCCAATCATTCTTTCCACTCTTTTCTTCTAACACTTATCCACATTCCAAGTATTTTTCACAACCATTCTTTTTTTCACGATCATTCACTTGGACACCCTTTCGTTCAAAAAAGAAGAGAGTACATGCTCGATTAGGTTCTAGGTCTACCAGATCTCTCTCTCATTCTACTAAGTTGCGTCATAGAAAGTCTTGGTACTTGATTCTGTTTGGTGGTGCATTCCGTGTTAACTATTTATGGAAAGATCCATAATTATTTAGATTATTGATATATGGTAAACTGCATGCTAATACATATATATATATCACATTAAGTCTAGGGAATCTGACTTAAAAAGACCCATATAATTTTTGGTAACATACCACCTTTCTGGAGTATAGGCCAAACAAACATTTTCAAACTTAAAGAGTTTTCCAATTTTTTTTGGGGTGGTGTATTTTGGTATTTCATCTCAAAATATTTTGCCACCCTTTGACTGTCATGTTACTCCAATTTAGTTAGTACGTAACAGTTTAATTGTGGTTCATGTTATCATATCATCTTTATAATATTTCTGTTACAGGTACTGCCAATTTTTGCCACGTTTCTATGGTAAATTCTTTCCTTATATCTTAACACTTTGAGGACAAAGTGTTCGATTGTTTGGGGGTGGGATAAAAATATTTGCAAATATTAGCACTTTTAGGATGTAAATTACACACTTTTCTTTATAAAAAATTAAAAATAATAAATATTGTTTATACTAGGCACTTAGTGATAATAGTATTGTTCCCTTCTCCATGATGATATTAGTCTAGAAATCTCACGTAGTACTTGAATTAGGATTTAATTTTTAAAACATAGATTAATATATAGGTAATAGTCATTATTGCATCTTTTCATGAGCATCTTTGATTGTACTTGGCAGTATTTTTCTGAGACCTTGGTTAGAGTACTTAATACATATCATGTGAGCATCTAGCCTAAAAGCCTCATAAGAGTGAAATATCTGAGTGATAATACAAGGGAGAAGTAAATTTCGTGTAGAGAAATCACACATCCACTTGCTTGAACACCACACCATATGCTAAGCGAGAATTTAGGCCCTCTTTGGATCGATATAGCCAGAAATTCACACCTATATAAAATTTAGGGTTAACTAGTATTACCCCCACCCCACTAGATGAGCCAATTAGGATTTCTCCCCACTAGATGGGAAATTAGGGTCTCCCCCCTAAATACACACAAAAAAAAAGTCAAATCTTACTGGGAAGGCCTCAGTGGACTAAAGAAATTGGGTTTTGGGCTCGATTTTCCGGTCCAAAACATGGCTCCTCAGTTGATGCACGAAAAAGTGGATCTTGTCTCCTCCATTTCAAGATACAAGACTTAGCTTTGAAGCATCTAGTTTTTTTAGTTTGCCATTATCAAATAACTTGTTTTAGATCTAGTTTTTACTTCATAGAATTAGTTTTCCATTCCAATAGATTAGTTAGAACAAAGAATAAATATTATTTAGAATCATATTTAGTTTTATAGTAAATTATTAGTTTTTTATTTCAATTTAGTTTATTGATTCAATTCTTATTTAGTTTTAGTTGTCTTAAATTCATAATTAGTTTATCTTCATTGATAATTAGTTAATCATCATCTTAGTTCTAAATTAGTTTTAAATCTTATTTTAATTCATTTGGAATCATTATTATTATTGTTCAATTAGATTTATAAGTTTAATCATTTATTCAATAATGGATTGTTCTATGTGTTATTGTTTTAGAAATGATAGTATAATGATTCAAGGTTAAAACCTCAATTAGAGGGGTTTGAGGAAGCCTTGATGAAACTTGATTTCGATTAGCGTAGAATAGATCGTAATATTCTATTCCATTTTAGAAAGTAATTAGTTCACCATGAGAATGAGTTTGATTGCTTCACATGTTAGTTGTTAGTTGGTAGAGATTACCATGAACAATTAGGGATTAGAAACACCCAATTGTTATGCGAAAGCATTACAATTCGGATTAAGACAATTCTTCATTAGTAAATTAAGTCGAGTTAAGGTGGAATCAAATTCTCCTAATTCATTATCATATAGTCAATTCAGTATTTCCGTATTTTGAATTATCGCATCTTGATTAGTATAATTTCCATCATTACTCTCATCGACTTTGATAGAACTAATAATCATAGTTAACGTAAATTCTAAAGAACTAGGAGTGGAACAAAATTTCTATTCCAACTATATTGCAATAGCATCAAGAGTAGAGAACTTTGATAATATAAGCAGAAATTAGTTTTAGTTTTACTTGCGTTTGAGTCTCGTTACTTATTCGTAGGTAAAACTATTCATTTTTCTTTTATCAAATGGCACCACTGCCATCTGAGTTATATTTAAAATTGTTTTACATTAGTATTGTTAGTATTTCCAAAGTCCCATTAAACAAACCCACCCTTGTTTGATTCTAACTGTGATCATTTTGTTCAGAAACTAATTTTTTTTTTGCAAGAATAGCCTGAGCGCGACCCACGCCCATACAAGGCAAAGTTTGAGTGCCACCCATTTGAAGCACTGAACTCGAATTGGACTGAGGCGAATTCTTCTAGTTAGGCTATTTCTAAGCGTGACCTGCGCCCTCTTCTGGAACATCCCGATTTTCCCGGTTAGTACAAACTTCCATTTCTTCAAGTTATTCAGTGCTTCTAACTTGTTAAACATACTGAGCTCGCGTATACAAGACGTTATTCATAAGCGAAGCAAGGAGGCATTCAGGTACTTCTTTCTTCCACTCCTCACATCTCTTGTTAGAGGTTTACACTTGCATATCAAGATTGGTTTGATGGTTGTCGTGTTTAGTTAAGATTGGTCTTAACCTTGCATGAGATTAAGGTCAGGTAGAAGAAAAATGCCTAACGTAATCAAACGTCAACGACAACAAACACGCTTTTCTAGTATACCACTCACTACACCTCTAGCTAGTATACTACACACTACACCTGATATAATGGCTGAAGAAAGAGAGTCTCCTCTCTCTGACTTTTACAAAGCCTTGAACGATAGCCCAAAATCTTTCATCATTCTTGCAGACCCAGTGGGGGATTTCCGAATCCCCCCAAATATATTTAATTTGTTACCCGTTTTTCATGGGTTAGACCATGAAAAACCTTATCAGCACATGCATAGGATTGAACAAGTCCTTAGCATATTCCATCATCGTACGGTTGGTGCTGAACAATTTAAACTGAGGGTGTTTCCTTTCACCCTAGCCGACAAGGCGGCATCTTGGTTAACTATCCAAACACCTAATTATGTGGACTCATGGGCCGAACTTGTTCAACTATTTATAGAACATTTTTACCCACCCCTGAGGACAGATGAAATGCTTTCCAAGATTCATTTTTTTCGACAGAATCCTCATGAATCCTTTTCAGAAGCTTGGAATCGTTTCATTGACCTTCTTATAGAGTGTATACATCAGAACCTTGCGAAAGACACGTTAGTTCGTGCCTTTTTCAAGGGACTTTTACATCACCATAAAGAGGTCCTTGATATAATGAATGGGGGTAGCTTCCTTAGTAAAGGAGCCTCAGAGGCTTATAGGTTTTTAGAAGATCAAACAAAGCGTAATAATAACTGGGGGGTAGCAATGATATCCCCCGCTCTGCTAGTTCTTCTTCAACAGTTAAGGCCTCTAGTATGTTTGAGGTTAAATCTGATCTTGAGCTTAAAACTCTAATTGAATCCCTCACTAAAAAGGTAGAAGTTATTTTTGTTCAACAAAGGCCTACCCCTGTCATGAATGTCAACTCTATTCCCTGTAATTTCTGTTTGAGTCTTGCACATCCTGACTCCTATTGTCTTTTAGTCTATGAAAATCAATCTGCTCAGCCGGACAATGTTTGTTCCATTAATAGCAAACCTAACGCACCTTGGAGACAAAACCCAACTACGGTTGGCGAAATAATCCACAAGTTACACCTCCAGCGTATAATAATCAAAACGTTAGGTGATAAGCACCCAAAACTGTAATATTAAACCCTGAGAGACATAGCATTTTGATCAATTATGTGTTTAATAATAATGTAATAATTATATTTTCGTATTTTTGCAGGTTTCCGCAGTTAACATGAATATAATGATAAAACATACATCGAAGTACAAGAATACTGGAATATTTGAAGTTCTCCACTCAACCCCAGTGAAGCCCAACAAAGCCTGACTAGAGCCGAAGTTTCCAAAAGAACAAAACCAGTGCAGAATGGGTCCACATATAAAGAAGCAGCAAACTTCCGAAGCTCACATCTGATAAATCTAGATGCCGACGTTGGCTAGTGAACTTCCAGAGCGACCAGGGCGACCAACTCTATGCAAAGATAGAAAGTTGTAAAAATGCCAATATCAATACCGCCATCGACACTAAGTGGACCCACTCGGTGGGCCCAAAAGGCATGACGAGTCAAGATATAGGTGGCAAAGAGATGGTCACAAATTTGTGCCACCTTGCAATATGAGAAGACACGTACCAATTCAAAGTTTAAATTGAATTGGGCTACAAGACAAAACCAAAACAAAATTTGGTTTGATATGGAGAAAAAGACAAAAGCTAAAATTAAACCAGTAAAACCAAAACTTTGTATTTCAAAGTTTTGAGTCTATAATTCAACAAAAGGACAAAATCCAATTAAAAGCTTCACGAGCCATCCAGCCTATATATATGAGGGGGTCTTCGATATTCTCCTTCAAAGATTTTCATGCTTTAGCCTCCGCTTAGCGGCTAGTTAGTTTTCATTTTCAGCACTTAAATTCTCATCCCTTTTATTCCAAAGAAATTTTAATCGTAAGTCATTTTCTTCTTAATGAAAGTCATTCCTTTTCAAGTTTAATTTCTGTCCTGCATTTATTTATTTAATGTATACAACAAGTTTAATTATTTCTTCAATGACCATGAACTAATCCCCCCCCCCCCTCAGGGGGAGGGTTATGCTGCTCGTGTGAAAATCCAGATTGACTCTTTAATATTCTAGAATCACTACTTAGGAATTAGGTGTAGATTAGACATCCGGTCCCAAAATGACTGAGACTGTACAAAGTTGGAGTGCTGATGCTCGATCAAGATCGCGAGAGACCAAAAATGTCAGGCTACGACTTTTAGTGTCGATGACTCTCCAATTGGTCCAGCTGATGTAGAATCGAGCCAGGAGCTGAAATGATATTCCAAAGATGAAATATTAGTTCAACTTCTTATGCTAGTGCGATACGGCTCAAAGATGTGGGCATTTCGCTAGGGATCAATACTCGACGTTGTCTCGGATTTGTCTATGAACTCGAGACGAATTAGAGCTGTAGTGATGTGGTAATATAAACTGTTAAGAAATGATTCTTACATGCACATGGTTAACCCTCTCCCTGTTTCCCTATCTTTGTTTATTTACATCGAAATCACCATTTGTAATTTACATTATTTACATTTCCGTTAAATTTATTAAACCAACTAAAAACCTAAAATCCTACTCACTAAAAGTTGTAATTCCAGTTGTGAACCTTGCCGAGCCCTAAGGTTTGGACAATCCCTTACTCAACCTATCCTACCAAACCCACGTGAGTAAGGTAACTTGACTAAACAAACGACTATACGGACTTTGGACTTTGGTCTTCGGACTTCGGACTTCGGACTGTGGACTTCGGACTTAAGTAACTAAATCCCAATAAACATATAATTATACGTTTATCAAATGGCGTCGCTGCACGCCGAAGGACTCTAGACATTTAACGTAATAACTGGAATACATAAAACATAAACCCCCTCCCCTGCCCCCTCATCTTTTTAATTTTCATTTCTTTTGTAATACTAACGTGTTACGTACCTTATTGCCCCAACTTTATCTACTAACAGATATCTGTGAACCAAGTCTTGTTTATTTTCATTAGCACAGTTTAAGTATTCCGTAGGAACTTGAAGCATTAAACTGACAAAAGAGTCTCGGACGAGACTATATTAGTAGTGTGCGAGACTAACCTAGAGTATCAACACTCCGGTTTTTAGGTACATGCCACTTTCCTTTTCAGTACTATTTTGGACTCTCTTATCTAGTTTATCCAGTAAGTTCATGAGCTTGGGAGTTAGTTCGATCGTTGTACGAGGAATCGCGGGACGCTAGGTTTCAAATTCTTAAACTCCTCAAACTTTGTCGAGGATATTATTTGATTGTTGCTATAACCTGTTTTACCTTGCATGTTTGTGTGTTGGCATGAGAACTCTTTGCATATAAATGTGGTTCGTTATTACATCTTCACATTAACACAATTAATATGATTCGAATATATTTGGATGTATGTGTAGTTTCAAACCACCTACTTAGAATATTTTTGTATGTGTATGTTACATCAATTCACGTACGCGGTATTCATTTGGATGAGTTCGTTATCGACATTCCCCTAGCTCACATTTAAGTTGCGCGTATCGATAGCTATAGATTATTGCATGCGTAGGACACATTTCTATTCACATAGATTTGCATATGTAGACTTCCTGTGTAAAACTAGCATGTGTTAATTGTATGTTTAGTTTCTATTTTGACATCTATCATTTTTAATTGCATGTTTCCTAATCACGTCTCCATAATACATTAATTACGTAAACTAAAAATTAAAAAAAAAAATCCTAATAATTAAAATTTCATATTAATCATCTTAATAACACCCCACGTAATACACCATCATAAATCATCATCCTATTCCATCAGTGCCTAGGAAACTTGAAAAAAATTGAGGTTGCCTAATTAAGGAACGTGCTAGCACGAACAACCTCCCTCAATTCTATCAGGTGACCTAGCTGCTAGAATATTCACACGTTGTCCTAGCTTACCTGCTCAAGTTGGCAACAGCTTAGGAAGACATGCTTCATCTCCCTCCTCCTTTAATTCTAAAATCTCTAGTCATAATTCGTTCCTTATGAGCTTTGAATTAAAATTTGTATTTGTATGAGACTACGGTCTGGTAAACATAAGGAATTAGAACTTACATATTGTCGTCGGAAATACAATAAACAACTGCTTATGCTATCTCCTCGACATAGTTCCTCCTTTGTAAACCAATCTCGTCAAACATCTCCGTTGTCATTATCTCCCTTAATTATGGCCGAGGAAAATCTCACAGTCGAGAAACCCCTTTTAGATTTCTATATTGCTTTACAGGAAGGACCTACTTTCTACATTAAACTCGATGCGATTGTAGGTTATTTTCGCATTCCGCCAAACATTTTCGGTTTGTTACTTGTTTACCATGGTTTAGACCATGAAAAACCGTACAATCATCTTCGTCGGATGCAACAAGTAGTCACCACTTTCCGCCATCCGATCGTTACCAACGAAGAAGTCTTGCTTAGGTTGTTTCCCTTCACCTTAGCTGATAAAGCCTCAGTTTGGCTCGCCAGACAACCGCCGCAATCCATTGACACATGGGCCAAACTCGTACAAGCATTCATGATAAAATTCTATACTCAGAAGAAAACTACATAAATACTTCAGAAGATTCAATTCTTTTGCCAACACCCCCAGGAATCCTTTTTAGAAGCATGGAGCATTTATCGACCGCTTCGAATGCCCCCATCATCAACTCGACACGGCCAGTATTAGTCCGTTTCATTCTTTAATGGTCTCTCGACCATCAAAAGGAAACATTAGATATTATGAACGGCAGTTGTTTCATGGACAAAGGCGCCATTGAAGCATACACTTTTCTTTGAGAGCGGGCTTTCACGAAGCACCCATTGGGAAACACTCGATTCTTCCGGATCTTCTAAAGACACTCCTACCAAGGTTACATCTATGTTCGAGGTCAAACCTCGATCCGAATTAAAACTCGATCGAGTCCCTAAACAAAAGGTCGATGCTCTTTTCGATTCAAGTAAATGATCAAAACCCAAATAGGTCGCGGCCGCCAACGCTTCACCATGTCCTCTCTGTTTAAGTCCGAGCACACCAATTCTTCATTGCCCCTTGGTATCGAAAGTGCCCTCCCCAATCTTTCAAGAGAGGCTTGTGCTTTTAACATCCCTAATGCACCTTGGCGACAACATCCGAATTTGGTTTGGGCACCCCCTGCCCAACAACAAGCTCTTCCGGGTGTCAACAACGCTTCTGTACGACCACCCGCGAACTATAATTACTACCGTCAAGGAAATCCTCCACAATTCCAGCAAGGGCAAAATAATTTTCCTAACAACACAAATATAGGGTACCAAAATTAACAACCGCAACCTTGTTCCCGCTAATCAAGGATATGGCTACCAAAATCAACCTGTAAACAATAACCGTGAACTTGTTCCTACTGCTCCACTGGTACAATCCGCTGCCGATAAAACAACTGAAACTTTTCTGACTTACATGAATCAACAGAATCAAATCTTAGCATCTATCCAACAGTCTCTTCAGCTGTTAGCACAAGATAAAAGTCAAATGGCCGTGTTCCCTAGCCAAGTAGTTCCAAACCCTAAGCCTACAAACACTGCCTTTGAACTCAACAATGCACCAAGATCTAGTAATCCAAGCCAGGGTGAGGTAAATGCCATTACCACTCTTTGTTCTGGCCGAACCATCGACAATAACATACATATGCCAGACGAAGAATCGACGGAAGCCACGGCTGACGTCCTTCCAACTCCTACTCCGTAACCTATAATGGACGAAGTTGTTCCTTCCAAATCTACACCCACGTCCCTAGGGAAAGACGCCACTGATCCTTATGTGCGATTCTGCCCAAAATCTCCGTTCCCTGCCCGTTTGGCAAAGAACAAACATGACAAACATTTCGATGAGAGCCGTGAAACCTTCAAAAATTTGACCATAAACTTACCTTTTCTAGATGCGCTTAAGCATTTGCCCAAACATGCCAAGTTTTTGAAGGACATGTGTACCACCAAAAGACATACGAATGTTCCTCAACAAACGTTCCTCACTGAGCAGTTTCCCTCAATTACTACCACCAATGGTGTGGTTAAATACAAAGACCCAGGTCGACCAACTGTACCATGCACGTTAGGCGACAAGTATACCACTACCGTACTTTTAGACCTAGGAGCCAGTGTTAACCTACTTTCCTACTATTTATTTAAGCAGTTAGGTCTTCATGAATTAAAACCCACCAATATGACTCTACAACTCGCGGATCGCTCCATCAAGTACCCAAAGGGCATAGTAGAAAATGTCATAGTCAAGGTCCAAGATTTTTACTACCCCGTTGATTTTGTCATTATAGATACCGAAGTAGCCTGTGATTCCATTCCTATCATCTTGGGACGTCCATTTCTTGCAACTGCTAATGCTCTCATAAATTGTCGGGAAGGCTAAATGAAGTTGTCTTTCGGGAACCTTTCTATCAAACTCAACGTGTTCAAATTAATGAAACAATTTCCCGATCCTATAATGGAGGGTGAGATTAGCTTGGTTGATAGTCTGGCACACGATTATTTCACAAACTCTTTTCCTGAAGACGAGGTACACCAATTTCTTTCTTTTGATAATCCTGAGTTTGACGATGACTCGTACATTAAGGATGTCCACGCATTATTAGAGTAAGTACCACTATTTGATCCTACTACTGCGGTGCAAACTGATTCAGAAGACCCGTACTCGATCTTTTCCATTGAAGAGATGGTCGCTCATGAATCCTTAATCCCCAATCCTCCAACTCTGGATTTAAAACCTCTACCCTCTGATTTGAAGTACGTGCATCTTAATCCCGATGGTAGTCATCCTATAATAATTTCTACTCACTTAACTACCGACGAAGAAGCACGTTTGATTTGTGTCATCCGTGAATACCGCTCTGCTATCAGTTGGTCCTTAGATGATATCAAAGGAATAGGCCCTTGCATATGCACACATCGTATACATCTCGATGATGGCTCAAAGACATCGCGAGAACCGCAATGTCGCCTTAACCCCACCATGAAAGAGGTGGTGAAAGAGGAAGTTTTACATTTACTTGATGTGGGTATCATATACCCTATCTCTGATAGTGACTGGGTTAGTCCTGTCCATGTTGTTCCTAAAAAGTCCGGCATTCAAGTTGTACAAAATGAAAATGGTGAATGCATTTCCACTCACATTCCATTAAAATGGAGAATTTGCATTGACTATCGCAAACTTAATGCCAGAACACGTAAAGATCACTTCCCTCTCCCATTCATTGACCAAATGCTAGAATGTTTAGCCGGTCATGTTTACTACTGTTTTCTTGATGGCTATTCTGGCTACTTCCAAATTGTCATCGATCTCGTTGATCAAGAAAAGACAACTTTCACATGTCCCTTTGGAACCTTTGCATACAGACGAATGCCTTTTGGTCTTTGCAATGCCCCAGGCACCTTCCAACGCTGCATGCTTCATATTTTCAGTGATATGGTGGAACGTTATATGGAAGTCTTCATGGATGACTTTTCCATTTACGGAAATTCCTTTGAAGACTGCCTATCCAACCTTTCTAAAGTGTTAACGCATTGCGAAAAGAAAAATCTAGTACTTAATTGGGAGAAGTGTCATTTCATGGTTACCAAAGGACTTGTTGTAGGTCATATCTTTTCGAAAGATGGGATAGAGGTTGATAAAGCTAAAATTGTTAAAAAAATTTTGCTACCTTTCCCACGTGCAATTTGTGGTATCCATGCCTTTTTAGGCCATGCTGGGTTTTACAGGTGATTCACTCAGGATTTTTCTAAAGTTGCTCGTCCCTTAACCAACCTCCTTCTTAAGGATGCATTATTCGACTTCAATTACAATTGCAAACAAGCTTTTGAAACTCTGAAAACCGTCCTGACTATCGCTCCTATCATTCAACCCCCTGATTGGTCTCAACCATTCGAACTGATGTGTGACGCTAGCGACTTTGCTATTGGCGCCATACTAGGCCAACAACGTGATGACAAACCCATTGTCATTTACTACGCTAGTAAAACTCTTAATGACGCTCAACGTAATTATACAACAACTGAGAAAGAGTTCCTAGCTGTTGTCTATGCTTTGGATAAGTTTCGCCCTTACCTAGTTGGATCATCCACCATCGTATATACTGACCATGCCGCACTTCGGTACTTACTCATGAAAAAAGGACGCGAAACAGCGATTGTTCCGTTGAATCCTTCTTTTGTAAGAATTCACCCTGGAAATCAAAGACAAGAAAGGAACCGAAAATGTAATGGCCGACCATTTATCAAGGCTAGTTGGTGACATTGATAGTGATTCTGAAGCCATCTGTGATTCCTTCCTAGACGAATATTTGTACTCTATTTTCTCATCTCCATGGTACGCGGATATCGTTAACTACCTAGTTACTGAGGAGGTTCATTCCTCTTGGTCACGTCCCGATCGTAAAAAGTTCTTATCCACTGTAAAATATTATTTTCTGGGACCCCCCCTACCTCTTTAAGTATTGTTCGACCAACTCATTCGTCGCTGCATTCCCCGACCGGGAGCACAATCGATGTATTATCCTTTTGCCATGAACAATCTTTATGGAGGTCATTTCAGTGGAAAGAAAACTGCGGCTAAGGTGTTACAATGTGGTTTTTACTGGCCTACCCTTTTTCACGATGCACACGAACATTGCATAGCCTGCATTCGTTGTCAGCACCTAGGTCGAATTACAAAACGCAATATGATGCCCCTAAATCCTATCTTGATTGTGGAAATTTTTGATGTTTGGGGCATTGATTTTATGGGACCCTTCCCGATTTCTCAATGTTTTCTCTACATTCTAGTTGCTGTAGACTATGTGTCCAAATGGATTGAGGTACTCGCATGTCGTTCAAATGACCATAAGACTATCATGAAATTTGTAAAAGAAAACATTTTCTCTCGTTTTGGTGTCCCCAAAGCTATCATCAGTGATGGGGGTACACATTTTTGTAATAAATTTTTTGGGGTTTTCATGAAGAAATATGGAGTTACTCACAAAGTTGCTACTCCATATCACCCACAAACGAGTGCCCAAGTGGAAGTCTCCAACAGAGAGATAAAGTCTATTCTGGAGAAAACTGTCAATCCATCAAGAAAATACTGGTCTCTCTGCTTATCGAATGACTTGTGGGCATACCGAACAGCATTTAAGACACCTATAGGGATGTCTCCTTACCACATTGTTTTTGGAAAACCTTGTCATCTGCTAGTTGAACTTGAGCATCGTGCCCTTTGGGCCATCAAAAGCATCAACTACAATATCAACGAGGCAGGTGACAAGTGAAAACTGCAATTAAATGAGCTTGAGGAGATTCGGAGTGATGCTTATGATCTCTCCAAATCCTACAAAGCTAATAAGAAAACAGTGCACGACAAGCACATTTTGCATAAGGATTTTAAAATTGGCCAAAAGGTTTTACTGTACAACTCCAGATTACACATTTTTCCTGGCAAATTGAAAACACGATGGTCTGGTCCTTTCATTGTGTTAGCTGTGACACATTATGGGGCAATTGCTTTGCTTAATGCACAAGATAACAGTGAATTTCAAGTCAATGGACAATGCCTAAAACATTACCACAAATTACGCTCCCCAGATGTTGAATAGACTCTTCTTCAGGATCTGGTCTACAAAGACTAGATGTTTCATTTGGTGTACTCAATCTTGTTTCTATAGAGGGTACGCCATTTTGGTAGCCGGGCCATCTTTTATTTTATGATCTCAAAAGTTCTTTGAAGTGTGTGGTTGCAAGCGCCAAAACCTTAGTCCACGGGAACTCTATTTTAGAACTGAGTATAAATGCCTTCTGTAACATGAGCAAATGTGCCTGTCGGTAAATGATGGGTACCTAAAATTTCACTTCCTTCCTTCTCTTCCCTTTTCTATTCTTTGCCTCGCGAACTTCAATTAATCATTTGGTGTAAGTATCACTCATCACGAATAGGGAATGGTCATAGTACTTTTGCTCGTAAACAACGTACACGGAAGATGGGATGGTGTATGCATTGTCAAACACCCTTTTGTCTAGGTCTTGACTTCCTATCCGATATTAGCCAGCTTAAGGTATACTTTTGTCTGATACCAGTTGCGCAGGATAATCTTTGCCGCCGCGCTGTTTCTCCCACGGGTTGGGAATCGTCTTGAGGATCTGACGTTAAAAGACTCACCTTGTAGATATGTGTATATTGTTGCCCTTTATAAACAAATTCCCCGTGCTTTAAGTTGTACCCATAGAGATTTGTGTTCAACCTCGGATGTTGCATACTTGGAACACAAATGGGCAATGGATTCCACCATACCAACCCCTAGAATTGGTTACTTTAAGTTCCCTTTGGGGTGGTTTGAGGATAGCTATATGTAATAAGGGAAATATTATTAGACTGTAGCGCACACGGTCCAGGATGGTACCATCCTGCTCCTAACCCCATAATACATAAAGGTAAAGCCACAGTCTGACTGGATTGGGTTCACTCCAGAGCCGACATGACAGTTGCCTATGAATTTAGATGTTGACTCTTCTGGACATCCAGCGTGTTTCACGTAATCTCCCTTGTATATAAATAAAACATTTGTTTATAAATAAAACACCCTCCTTTCTTTTCAAAACTCTTGTAACCTTTGAGAATGACTCATAATTAGATAGCATTTTTTGTGCCGATCATTTCGATATCTCGTTCATCCAATTCGGAGTCCAAACGAGTCGTGGGTAAGCGTTTAGATTTTTTAGGCTTAAATCGGGCTTTAGGCTTGATTTGGGATTGGGAAATTTTTTTGGCCTAACCAAATCTCGAAATCTCGGGCCCTTTAAACCCAACAAACCCGACCACACGCGTCACCATCACACACTTCGTCTTCCCAAATTTCCGGATCTTGCCACCTCTCGATTAAGTCTCGCACGAGACAGGCCCACGTTATATCCAGGTCTCGCGCGAGACTCCTATAACTCCGACCCCAATTCCCTTCTGTCAGCAAGTTCCATTTCTCCCCCTCATCATAAATCAATAGCTAGCCTCTCCCTAAGACCATTGATGGCCGGAAACAGGCGAATTTGTGTGGAGAATTTTTTTGGAAATTTATTTGAAAATGGGATGTTTGCTCCATTCTTTGATAATGAAATTCACTCTAGAGGATGGGAGTACTTGTTATATGCTAATGGCGGGCTTTATTCCAAGGATTTGGTGATGAAATTCTATGACAATGGGAGCTTTAATGGCGACCATTTTTAGGTTACCGTCGAGGGTGTGAGCCATGAAGTCACACCTGTTTTGATCTCCGGGATCACGGGCATTCCTCTGGTCCACCACATGCTGACTCAGCAGCTGTCCGTGTACCCACGGACTTACAACCTGATGCTCGACACGCTAATCGAGGGAGAGTACAACATAGATAGGAAATGCACATATCAGCGCTCGGTGCGACCGAACCAGCTGGCTGTGACTCAATGGCTGGGATTGAACGTCATTGGCACCTCGAAGCCCTCGGACATCAACAAGACCTTCCTCCACCTTCTCTGGATCCTCCAAGAGCGAAAGGGTAACTTCTGCATAGTCACCTTTCTTTTTGATATTATTACACATGCCAATCTTAGGTCAGGCCCTCTTGTCATTCTTGTAACGCAAGTTATGATTAATTTGGGTTTTCTGTCCACCACCCCGCTACTCCCCATACCACAATATGAGAATATGCTTGGGAACCCATAGCACCAATGGCTGCTGAGCACGCTAACGTAGGCCCATCTCACTCACCCTATTTTGATGAGACTGCTATGAATAAAAGGAGTCACCCTATGGATGCCTTGCGTGCTATAAACAGTGGTATGAGAGACATGTACACTCGCCAGGTATCGATGAAACATGCCTTGGGCGAGTTAAGGACAGACATGACCACTCGCCACGGGGTATTGACAGACACCATGGGCAAATTTTAGCAGGAAATGCGAGCTTCCATGAATGCATTTCAGGACCAGATGACTACTCGCCAGAACAAGTTCCAACGAATGTTCATGGTAAACCAACATCAGTTTCAGGCTCAAGTGTTGGATACTCTGGGATATCTAGGAGCAGTTAGCCTCCACAAGAGCTCATCCTACACGACGTTGCAGGATTCTCCGGTTCTTCTTCTGCAGCCCCTGAGGATTCTCCTGCAGCCCCCGAGGATTCTCAGTAGACAGTTTATTTTCACCGTTCTTGTATATTAATTATGTCGGATATTTTATTTACGTGCTTGCATTTTTATTTTCCAACTTTGGATGTCTGTCAATTCCTACATTCTCCAAAATTTCTGCCTTATTAAATAGTATATTAGTTTTCTCCAATATTATACAATATAGGTAGAAACATATATAATAATATTAGTAATAAAAATATATATAGATATATAAAAATATATACATATATTTTTAACGTCACAATTAACGGCACAATTTTACCGTAAACCAACGTTTTGCAAAACGGTCATGAAAACGCATCCTAAAAATGGTCAGAAAACAGTCATGAAATTGCATTTAAAAACGGTCAGAAAACGGCTCAATTTTCTTCTATAAATAAGTTCAACACTTCCTTCACATTTCACTCCTTTCACTCTCCCCTCTCCACTTTTTATTCTAAAAATCGTTTTTAGATCATTCCAAGTTTCAAGATTCATGGATGCACTAGAGAAGTTTGAGTAGCCGTAGATTGAATATGCTACTCAAGTCTTCATGCTCGGTTGTTTTATTATAGTAATGTTGTTAATGTGGCATATAATTTTATCTAATATTTAGGTTTGTATTTTAGTTCACGTATCCTTATGATGTGTTTCCAATCCTCTGTACGTTCTTACATCTTATTG
Organism: Coptis chinensis; assembly: GCF_015680905.1. Taxonomy (NCBI): domain Eukaryota; kingdom Viridiplantae; phylum Streptophyta; class Magnoliopsida; order Ranunculales; family Ranunculaceae; genus Coptis; species Coptis chinensis. The sequence continues at coordinate 60,871,321 of NC_141461.1, read as the reverse complement.
TAATAATATATTTACATCTTCCTTTGCCTTCTACTTATGCTATTTCTTTTCAAAAAAAAAAAAAAAAATGGGCACTCCTTGTAGTCACATGCCCCATTCTTCTCATCTACACTTTGCGTCATATTTTAGAAAATACACGTGGTCTAACTACCCTGTGACACCTCGATCCATATTTTCTACATCTTCGGATTGGTGCCTATTTATAACAAGGATAGACACCCTAAATACCAACTTCCCTTTTTCTACTAAATATTTTCTTTACCCTCCATCTTTAATGGCCCTCACTTTCGAATTTTTAGGTGCCGAGCAAAAATTTTATGGAAAATTTCCAAAACGGTCTTTTTTCATCCATTTTTTGACATAGAAATTTTACGTCGAGGATGGTACCCTTTTTTACATCATAAACAGGCATTTTTTTTTCCAGAGAATTGGTCCTCTTGTTCTATAAACATGATTAATTCCAAAACGGGCAATTCTTTGTCCGTGCAAACGGATGCGAGCGTGAATTGACTATGGAAATTATCTCTGAGGTACTTCAAATTCCCATTACAAACCAAGGGATACATCTTCAGGATTCACCATTTGACAATATCAGACATCTGATGTTTGCAACTATCCTTCACGGTGAATACAACCGGAAAAACAGTATTGTTTATCAGCGATCCTTGCAAAAGAACCAATTATCTATGATCCAATGGCTGGCCCATAATGTGCTCGGCACGTCTAAGACTTTGGAAATAACAAAGCCCCTCCTCCATCTACTGTGGGTCTTGCAGACTAACTGCAATGATTTTTGCATTATTAAATTTAAGCGAACGCTTATCGCGCGTGCGGGGAAAAGCGACTCCTTTGCTAACCATTGTGACGGTTATCATGATACGTTGGGGTTTTTCTAGTACTTCTCCTAATACACCTCTCAGAACAACTAACATTCTTACCATTCACTCAGTTTGCAGGAACGGTTTCTGGAATCCTGACGTTGCAAAGAACCATGTCGATCTGAAACCGAAGAAGCTAGTTCGGTGACAACATCTTCTTCGAAAATGCATTAAGCAATGTATTTAATCCTATGGAAGGCCTTCGTTTAATTCAACAAGGACTAATGACATTATACAAACATCAAAACATTATCATCACCAGTCTCCTTGAATTTCACGACATGCGGACAATGCAGGAAGAGGAACAAGCACAATTCTTGCACAGTCATAACCTGTTCTCGGCAAATCACACTCTCATAATGGAGAACCACGTCGAGATTTACCAGACACAGAGTGAAATTATGCAACGAGTTGTTGCTAGAATTGACGGAATCGAAGATCTTATAAATGGATTCCTTTCACAAAAGGATCCTCGCCGTTACTTTGGCCCATGACACAATTTAAATTTTGTAATTTTATGTTATTTGTCATTTTTAGTTTTTTTTAAATATAGTGCAATTTCCCTATGGTAATTTGTTTTTTTTCCTTAATTATTCTCATCATATTCTAATATTTGTTTATCTTTGTCTAACAGGTAGCATATTTCGTCACACATCTTCTATAATGGAAGCTCCAAAGATGATTCCAGAACAATCTTTCCATTTGTTGCTGAATTCTCCTGCATATAGACATCTTTTTAGAGACTACATCACTCGAGTCGATTGGAACTCTCTTATTTTACACCTGGAGCAGACATACTCCCCAGGTTTGGCAACTTATTTTTACGATCATATAGAAGATCTACCTGCTGTATAGGGTTTCCATTTGAATGGATTTACAATCCGTATTGGTAACACCCAACACTCTTTTTACGAGCCAATAGTTGCTATGGCTCTAGACCTTCCTCCTTTTCAGCCAGACATCCCCATCCAATACATGGTAGAAAACAACTTTAACGACTATTCTTGGGAAAAATTTGCTGCCCGTTATGGCGATGGCCTTGCCAGTCGGGGAGGCGTCGTGCGTAGGCGGCCGATGGCCAGACTTTACTATTTCACTTGCCAGTATGACCATGAATGTTGGAACTGCCATGTTATTTATTCTTCTAAACATCATGGGGGATTGACATTTTTCCACTGCATCAAAGTCACTTGTAAGGCGTTCCATGCACTAGCCCAAAGAACATACCGCTTTGACATCACCGGACCTAGTAATTGAGAACCTAAAAAAGGCTCGGTCTTTTCGGCAGCACTATATCACCTTGCCAGTCACAGCATGTAGGATAGTGAGGATGTACTTCCCATAGTTTGCGGCCACCTTTCAGGACTGGGTAAAGGTCGACTCAATGTGTCTAACCAACAAGATCATTTGTTCCTTGCGATTACGGACATGGCGATGTGCTACAAGGTATCTAAAGAAAGTACGTTCCTTCTTTAATGATGATAAAATGATAGCTCATCTGGACACTGCAAAGAAGAGGAAGTGGAGTGAAGTCTGGAAAGCTATGATAGATAGGCGTGATGCAAAGGAATGACATTTCTACAGGGACGAGGCAAGGATGGACTATCCCCCAGTTCAAGGTTGGGGCAATGTGAGTTGATGCATCTACATATTTGTTTTATGTTTTGATGTGAGATAAATAAATAACCTAACAGTGTGCCAATCTAACAGTGTGCTTTCACTTTTATGATGTATAATATATAGTGTATTACAATAAATTTCTGTGGAAGATGTCAGCTATATTTTTGCTCAAAGTCTCTCAGGTATACTCCTTCCTCTTAACACTTTGAGGACACAATGTCCGACTGTTTTGGGGTGGTGAGAACCTTTCGCAAAAATTAAGCATGCATAGTTGTATATAGTTTACTTTATGTCTAAATAAACGTATTTAGTGATAAATTCTCATTTCCTTTTATGTGATGAAAAATATTTAGAAATCTCACCCTAGCATCAGAATTAGGACTGGTTCTTAGAAACTTAATTTACTATGTATGCAATAGTTTTTACATCTTTTCATGAGCATTCATGCACTGACTATCATTAAATGTACACAACAGTAAGTTTCTGGGACCCACGGTTAGACAACTTAGTTTCCATATCCTGTAAGAATCTAACCGAAAGGCCTCAAAATGTGTGATATGTGAGTAATGACACAAATGAGTAGTTTTTCCGAATAGAGAAGTTCACATGTCTACTTACTTGATCACTATCCAAATCCTAGGCGAGAATTTAGGCTTTCTTTGGATCGATATAGCCAAAAATTCACACCTGTAAAATATTTTACCGCGAGTCGCCCCACTGAACCTTTCATTAACCCTTTTTATTTTACCAAAAATTCATTACCCATCTATTAACCAAAAATAAATAAGCCTACCTAGATGATGAGTATAAGAAATAGGATGAAGTGCAGAACCTTGTCACAAATCAAAATCAGTTACCTGTTTCAGAAGAAAGGAAAAAGAAAAAAATGAAATATGTTTCTAAAAATCAAAAGAAATATCAAAGTTAGAATTCCCCCCACAAATCAAATCAAAAGGGAATACAAAAACTTGAAAAATCCAAGTATGGAAACCCATGTTAGAAGCAGGAAAGAAAATAACGATTTCTCTAGTATAAATATCTCGAAGACCCTATTCTCTCATACTTATCATTTTTTGAATTCTCTATTCCATTTTCTTCTACACTACCTCCTAAGCCCCATAACACCTAATAAAGACCTCTAGCTTAATTAGGAGTAGGATAATGTGATAATAAGTAGTATTTGTGACTTCTCGACCTCGGCTCCTCTGATTGTCATTGAGTTTGTGAGGAAACGTGTGCCCATTGTACACTGGAGATAGCAAACTTGAGTGGAAAAATAAGAGAGAAATTGTGTTTCAACACATACCTGTGAGAACCTACTTAAGGACGCTATCTAAAGGATCCAGAAACGGCCCTGCTCGTACATTTCATTATAAGATCACTGCATGCATGCTCATACATAGATGTTTTGATTATTGCATATATATTAACTTGAATTTCAAAAGAATTAAATCCTTGTTTCCCCCACTAGTGAGATGTCTAGATACCTGAGATTATTTCAGGAAACAGGCCTTTGTTACTGAGTCGTTGTAGTATAAATGAAGTTTTTGAGTATCTTCTCTGGAAAACTCTCACGAGGCTATAACTCATCCACTAGGGAATTCCTAGTGGTTCAAGGCCTTGTTGCATACGATCAATGCAACCGCACTCTGCGAAATGAGATTTAGCTTAGGACAACACATTTTTGACCACTTATCATTTTAATGTTTCTTCTTTGCTTGAGGACAAGCAAAGTGCTGTTTGGGGGTGGTGTGATAAGCACCAAAAACTGTATATATTAAACCCCGAGAGATATAACATTTTGATCGATTATGTGTTTAATAATCATGTAATAATTATATCAGTCTTCTAGCTTTTCCCCCAATTCTTTCATCTAGAGGTTTGGATCACACCACACCCAAGTCAATTGTTATCTTTTTGTCAATGCATGTAAAAAGACTTCATTGCCGTTTGTCCTTTTAATAGTTTTCTAGCTTTACGGAAGGAACTTAGGCTAATTAGCTTTACTCCCTAGTTCTTTCATTTAGAGGTTTACCCCCCTAAGACCACAACCCATCCAAGTCAACTGAGTTTGACCGTAATATTTTGGTCAATACAAATGAAAAGACTCTAATGCCCTTTTTTAGGTATAATTACATAAATACCTTGTGACTTTGGCAAATACAAAATTCAAATTCAAATCATCTAGGACACATGTCACGATCTTGTGAACTATATCTGACGGCTATACACCATCACTACCATCTAGGGGTGCAAACAGATAGGTTCGGATTCGAATATGGCTGTATCCGAATCCGAATCTGAAAATTTATACTGATATCCGAACTCATTTCCGAATCTGACGAAGATTAAAAAATTTATCCGAATCCGATTTCGGATATCCGAATCGAATATCGAATAATATCCAATCCGAAAATTAAAATTAATTAAAATTTTATTTTCTTTGAATAATTCATTTTATCACTATAAAACTAGTATATATATATATATATATATATATATATATATATATATATATTATATATTTTCATTTATTATTTTTTTATTTTGTTATTACAATTTTATATTATTAGTTAATGATTTTATATAATATTTTATACAATAAAAAATAAAAAAATAAATTATATATTTTGTTATATACCAATCCTTATCAAATGACATCCACACCCTTAGAGTGGTGTATGACTGTCGGATAGAGTTCACAAGATCATGACATGTGTCCTAGATGATTTGAATTTGAATTTTGTATTTGTCAAAGTCACAGGGTATTTATGTAATTATACCTAAAAAAAGGCATTAGAGCCTTTTCATTTGTATTGACCAAAAACACTACGGTCAAACTCAGTTGACTTGGATGTGTTGTGGTCTGGGGGTAAAACCTCTAAATGAAAGAACTAGGGGGTAAAGCTAATTGATCTAAGTTCGGGGTAAACCTCAAGATAAAAACTGGGGGATAAAGCTAATTAGCCTATGTTCGGGGGGTAAAACTATAAAACTATTAAAATAACAAAGGGAAATGAAGACTTTTTACATGCATTGACCAAAAAGATAATAGTTGACTTGGATGTGGTGTGATCTTGGGGGGTAAACCTCTAGATGAAAAAGGGGGGGTAAAGCTTATTGGCCTAAGTTCTTGGGGGGTAAAGCTAGAAAACTGTAATTATATTTTCGTACTTTTGCAGGTTTCGGTAGTTAACATGAATATAATGATAAAACATGCATTGAAGTACGGGAATCTTTGGAATATTTGAAGTTCCCCCACTCAACCCGGTGAAGCCCAACAAAGCCCCGACTAGAGCCGAAGTTTCCAAAAGAACAAAACCAAAGGCGTAAGCGGGTCCACATATAAAGAATCGACAAACTTTCGAAGCTCACATATGATAAATCTAGATGCTGATGTTGGCTAGTGAACTGGCAGAACGACCAAGGCGACCAACTCTACGCAAAGACAGAAAGTTGTAAAAATGCCAATATCAGCGCCGCCAATGGACACACTAAGTGGACCCATTCGGCGGGCCCAAAAGGCATGACGAGTTAACATAGGCAGGTGGCAAGAGATGGTCACAAATTTGTGCCACCTTGCAATGTGAGAAGACACGTACCAATTCAAAGTTTAAATTGAATTGGGCTACAAGACAAAACCAAAACCAAAATTTGATTTGATATGGAGAAAAAGACAAAAGCTAAAATTAAACCAGGTAAAGCCAAAACTTTGTATTTCAAAGTTTTGAGTCTCGCAATTCAACAAAAGGACAAAATCCAATTAAAAGCTTCACGAGCCATCCAGCCTATATATATGAGGGGGTCTTCGATATTCTCCTTCAAACATTTTTTTCATGCTTTAGCCTCTGCTTAGCAGTCAGTTAGTTTTCATTTTCAGCACTTAAATTTTGTCCCTTTTATTCCAGCAGCTTAATACTGTAAGTCATTTCTTTTCAAGTTTAATTTCTATCCTGCATTTATTTATTTAATGTATACAGCAAGTTTAATTATTCCTTCAATGACCATGAGCTAATCCCCTCTCGTGGGGAGGGTTATCTTTGCTTTCGTCGAAAATCGGATTGACTCTTTAATATTCTAGAATCACTACTTAGGAATTAGGTGTAGATTAGACATCCGGTCCCAAAATGATGAGATCTGTACAAAGTTGGAGTCTCGATGCTCGAGATCAGCCGATCATGAGACCCAAAATGTCTAGCGAGACTCTCTAGTGTCAGACAGCTCTCCAATTGGTCCAGCTGATGTAGAATCGAGCCAGGAGCTGAAATGATATTCCAGAGATAAAATATTAGTTCAACTTCTTATGCTAGTGCGATGCGGCTCAGAGATGTGGGCATTTCGCTAGGGATCAATACTTGACGTCATCTCGGATTTATCTATGAACTCGAGACGAATTAGAGCTGTAGTGATGCGGTAATATAAAATGTTAAGAAATGATTCTTGTATGAGCATGATTAACCCTCTCCCTGTTTCTCTATCTTTGTTTATTTACATCGAAATCATCGTTAGTAATTTACATTATTTACATTTCCGTTAAATTAATTAAACCAACTGAAAAACCTAAAATCCTACTCACTAAAAGTTGTAATTCCAGTTGTGAACCTTGCCGAGCCCTAAGGTTTGGACGATCCCTTACTCGACCTATCCTACCAAACCCACGTGAGTAAGGTAACTTGACTAAACGAACGACTATACGGACTTTGGACTTTGGTCTTCAGACTTCGGACTTCGGACTTAAGTTACTAAATCCCAATAAACGTATAATTCCACGTTTATCATTAGGCCAACAAACAATTACAATCAAGCTCCGCCGAGAAAAGGACAAGGACAAGGTAATTATAATAATTATAACAATAGTAATTATAATGCTAATGGAGGTATTGTTCCGGTTAATCATAACTATTACAACCCACCTATTAATAACAACGTGAGATAGTTCCTATCACACCACCCGTAACAACTACACATCTACAACCGGATCGTTTCGATGCCTTTATGTTAACCCAACAACAGATTTTACAAGCCATCCAACTTTCCTTACAACAGTTAGCCAAAAAGAAAGTACAACCCAAAGGTGTGTTTCCAGGTCAAGCGATACCTAATCCTAAAACAACAAACACAACATTTGAGGTAAACGGTAATACTAGTAATGAAAATGAAAACGTAGGTGAGCTAAAAGCTATCAATACTCTCCGTTATGGCAGTGGTTGATAACGCCGTAACTATGCCTGTAGTTACCCCACCAGTAGTCCCTACACCGGATATTGTACTAGATACCGACGTAGTAACTGAAGATCCTACCCCTGTAGAGGTACCAGTTAAACAACAACCTAAGAAACAGAAAGTCAAGGTTAGACATCCTGTTGATCCATACGCTAAATATAGAGAGAAACCACTATTTCCCCAGAGATTAGCAATGTTAAACAAGGATACAAACTTTGACGAGATTAGGGAACTTTTCAAAAATCTAACGATAAACCTACCTTTTCTCGAAGCGATTAAAAAGTTACCTAACCATACTAAGTTTCTCAAAGAGTTGTGCAATACTAGGCATAAGACAAATATTCCTAAAGACGCCTTTTTAACTGAGCAGTTTCCAACTTTAACTGAACATAATGCAATCGTTAAGTACAAGGACCCTGGTTATCCTACTGTACAATGCACCTTAAGAGATTCTCACACGACGACCGTGCTACTAGACTTGGGGGCGATTGTTAACTTACTCCCGTATTATTTATATAAACAAATAGGTCTACAGGAGATGCAACCTACTAAAATGACGTTGCAATTAGCAGATCGTCCTATTAAGTACCCTAAGGCTGTGGTTGAAAACGTGCTTATTAAAGTTTAGGATTTCTACTATCTTTCTGATTTTGTTATCCTCGATACAGAAGTCGCTAACGACTCTGTTCCGATCATTTTAGGGCGTCCTTTCTTGGCTACTGCCAACGCGCTCATAAACTGCCGCGATGGTTCGATGTCCATGTCTTTTGGCCATATTTCTGTTGAGGTAAATGTTTTTAAAATGATGAAACAGTTCTTAAATACAACTTCGGATGGAGAGGTTAGCATGATAGAGAGCTTAGCTCAAGATTATTTCAAAACCACGTTTCCTGATAATCAGATGCACAAATTCCTTTCATTTGGAAGTTCCAACTTTGACGAGAACTCCCTAGAAGTCGAGGAAGATTTCCGTTTACTCTTTTGCAACTCTTCCTTGCCACCTCGCGAGTCCCTCCCTGTCAACATCTATTCATCCCTTAATGCTATGACGGAAGATGAATTTTTCACCCTCTATCCTAGTGATTCTTTTGACCCACCTATTGAGGAATGTCTTGCATATCTCAAGGCTTCTGATGATCTAGACCTGAGAGATCTAGCCGAGCCCCATTCATCCACCTCACATCATCCTGTCACGCATTCATCTTCCATCACCAATTTTCCCCACCTTCCACATTTTCAAAGGAACTTTGAGTTTGCACTTGACCCTCTTGCTTCTTCTGTGCTTAATAAGTTTCTAAATCCTCCTAATATGGAAATAATTTCCAAGGGAAAGGCACTTGACACCTTCATTTTCAGAGTTGAGACAGTTTCTACTTACACCATGAATGAGTTTTGTGCTAAACCCACATTCTCAGTTTTTCCATTCTTTCCTTCTAAAATTTATCCATATCCAACATATCTTCCACAAACATCCATTTTCTCATGATCATTCACTTGGACACCCTTTCGTTCAAAGATGAAGAAGAAGGTGCATGCTCGGTGACATTCTAGGTCTATCAGACTTCGCTTTCATTTCACTAAGTTGAGTCGTAGAAAATCTTGGTGCTTGATTCTGTTTGGGGGTGCATACCATGTTAATTATTTATGGCAAGATCCATAACTATTTCGGTTGTTGATATATAGTAAACTGCATGTTCATTATATACATATGTTAGAGATGAATTCTTAGGAATCTGACTTTAAAAGACCCATGTTTAAAACAAATTTTCTAAACTCTGTTCTATAAAATTTGTTTGGGGGTGGGGTGTTGGTCATTCCATCCTAAACTCTGTTCTATAAATTTGTTGTTTTGATGTTGTTTTTATTGTTTTTAGTAGATTGGATGTTAAGTTGTTAAATTCAGTAGTTAAATTTGAATTCTGTAGTTAATTATTATTTAAATTTTTATTTTAATTTAACTTGGGTTTTGTCTAAGCATGCAATGATTTTTACGTAAATCCCACCTTCCCGAATTGTTTGGGGGTGGTATTATTATTTTTAGCATTGCTTTTATCTGATCCACTATTTTAGAAGTAATTTTGCAATGAGTTGGTCGAGAATGTTGCTATTATTGGTGTGGCTATGATTAGATATTGTGGTAGGATGAAATTTCAATGAGTTAGGAAGTTGTTATTCTAAATTCAATCTAAAAGATATTAGGTTGGTTTTGGAATAATGAATCTGGGTTGTTTTCGTTTTAGGTTTTGGAAATATTTTGTTTTCGGCAATTGCCTTAAAACTTTTGGCAACTTGTTAATTCGTTTTAGAAACTAAAACCCTATATATACTTGATTCATTCTACACACAAAACCCACACATCTCACTTTCACCTCTCACCTTGAACCTCTACATTTTTCCTTTTATTTTTCACTTCATCCTGCTCTTCACACACGGAGCGCGCCCCACACCATACCAAGACCATTTATGAGCGCGCCTAGCGCTAAAACGCCTGTAACTCGATTTAGAAAGGAGCGCGACCCACGCCCTTCAAAGGCCATTTTGGAGCGCACCCCGCGCCCTGACCTTCGCAAACACTATATTTTTTTGATTTTTTGAGAGTTTTCCAAGGTCGTTTGCAGCTCTTCTAGAGAGTAGTTATTGTGATGGCATCTCCTACAGCCATACCTGAGCAGTCTTTCGAAGACTTGTTGGGAAACGAGACCTATGGAGGTTGGTTCCGCGACAAGATCTTGCAGTTAGGATGGCGGCATCTACTGGTAAGTGACGATGACTCGTTTTCACCTCAGCTTACTTCTTATTTCTACAATAATGTTAATTTCTATTGTAACCAAGATGGAGAACAAAAATTCTCCATCGTAGTTGATGACAAGCCACTAGAATTCAGTAAGTCTTTGGTAGCGTTGGTTTTGGGATTGCCTTTGCCTGATCCTATACACACGTGGGGATATATGACCGATAATGCATACCTCTATGACTATGTATATTTCCACAAGTATTATGGGGGAGGGGTGTTTCATGTAATGGACCAAGGGCGATATAACATAGCCCTTGGTAGCCTGTCCCTAAATGTAGGCACCACCATGTTATTCATCCTAATGAATATTTTTGGGGAGTGGTAGTTTACTTCTGCAAATAGTACCGCTGGTGAAGTTTTCCTTACTTTAGCTGAGGGACGTCACCTATATGACATTCCCAGAGTTTTAGTGGCTAGTCTAAAGAGAGCCCATAGCATGAGGCATAAGTATCTTCTTATGCCTGTTTTGGTTTACCGCATCATGCACAGTTGTTTACCTGTATTCTGTACCCAGTTCACAGATTGGGTTAGGGTTGAAGTCATGAGACCCACCAATTGCGTGGTTCATTCATTTTGAGTTATGACTTGGTCGGGATGGCAGGTGCAACCTCATTTGGTTGCTCCTTACACCCCATCAGACCGAGTAACACTCGATAGGTTAGCACGGGTTGATGATACACAACGAAGGGCTTGGCAAGTTATCATGGCATGGCAGGATGCGAAGGAACCTCATTTCTTTATAAAAGAGGAAGAGGATGACGCTTAAACGATGGAGTTAAGGTAAGTTTTTAGTTTCAGTTAGTGTCTTCTTATGTCCTAAGCAATTTACTACTTGTAATCCTATAACGGGTGGAACTCATATAGAGTTGTGTCTATTTTTATTTTTTATATTAGTATGTTTTAACCTTGTTTTGAAGATGTTTCAAAATTTCACGCCATTCTATGACATTTTTCTACGCTTTTTATTTCAATACTTTGAGGACAAAACATACTTCTTGTTTGGGGGTGGCATAGAAATATGCGTAATTTAAGGCATCTGTCAGGATATAGATATGTATAATATGCACTTATTTTTTAGTAAAAATTTCAAAATTTCAAAAATATAAATAAAAAGTTTATGTTATACACTTAGGAATATTGGTATTGTTTCTTTCTCTATGCTCTTAATAATCTAGAAGTTTCACGTTAGCTTTTTCATTAGAATAGTTTTTAAAAACTTAGGTTAATATGTAGGTAATAATCATTGCATGTTTCTATAAATATATTGCATGAGTATCTATGATTGTTTGGCAGTAAGTTTCTGAAATCTAGGCTAGAGTACTTATTCTACAAATCCTGTGAGAATATAGTCTAAATCCTTATATGAGTGAAACATTTGAGAAATGACACAAAGGAGAAGTAAAATCCGGACAGAGAAATCACACATCCACTTGCTTGATCACTATACCATATCCTAAGCGAGAATTTAGGCCCTCTTTAGATCGAGAAATTATTTTCTGCTAGTCGCCCCTCTGAGCCTTTCCCTAGCCTTTCATGAACAGCAAATCCTTAACCCTTTTATAAAACAAACTAAAAATAAAATTCAGCCTACCCACTCTTTGAATGAGTCTGAGAATAGAGGTGAAGAATAGAAAAGGGAAAGACCTTTGAAATCAAAAATTTGTTAGTTGCTTCAAATAAGAAAAGAAAGTTTCCATCCAAATAAAAAATAAATAAATAAAGAGATAGAACTCCAAAAATAGAATCAAAGGAGTCAAAAGCCAAAGAAAAAGGAAAAAATGGCTAAGGATGGAAACAAAGTGTAGAAGCAAAAGTAAAGAACAAGGTTTTCTCTAGTTACATAATATGAAGACTCTATTATCTCAGACTTGTCCTTTTTGAATATCCATTTACTTCCTTCTTAAACCATCTCCTAAACCCCGCAACACCTAATAAAGACCTCTAGCTCAATTAGCAATAGGTTAGTGTGATAGTAAGTGGCAGATGTGTTTGATCGACTTCGGCTTCCTTGTGTGTCATTGAGATTGTAATGTAAAGTGTGGCCACTGCACACTGGAGTAGCGAAACTTGAGTGGAAAAATCAGAGTGTTTTTGTCTTGACATTTATGTGAGGACCTACTTAAGGACGCTATTCCAAAGTTTCAGAAACGGACCTGTTAGTGCATTTCATAGTATTACTCATTGTATATATATTTATTCATATATGATTGATTATTATGCATATATTAGCTTAGGTTTCATCTTGATTATTCTGTATTCATTGCTAGTGAGATGTATAGATAACTGAGACAATAAAGAAGGAAACAATAGTTTTATTTCTTAGTCGTTGTAGTATAGATGAAGTTTGTGTGTACCTTCACTAGAAAACTCTCACGAGGGTATAACTCGTCTACTAGAGAATTCCTAGTGGTTTAAGGCCTTGTTACATATGGTTAATGCAATCACACTCGGCGAAACGAGATTAGTTAGAACTCTATTTTTGGTCACTTATTCTAATTTCTCATATTTGCTTGAGGACAAGCAAAATGCTGTTATATTCTCAATAAAAGGTTAAATATAAATCTTAGACTTTTATGATCCCTAATTCAATTATACCATCTCTAGTCATAATCAATTTAGCATGAGAGGAAGGTTTGTTTTCCATTCTCATGGCAAAACTCACAATCATCTAGTTTAGATTTTTCTCTTCTTATCTCTAAGTCAAGAAAAAACCAAACTTTAAACCTTAATCAGCAAATCTATGCTAAACAAATCAAGTCCTCTCAAAGCTTCATTAACCTCCCTCTAATGGGAGTTTAGCTTTGTTTCATTAGACTAAAATTACTTAAACAATAAAGGGAAAACATAATAAAAGAACTTGAAGGTATTTTTATTGAAGGTTTAATGGAGGCTACAAACATAAACTAATTTTAATCCTAAACTAAACTATATAGGGAGAGAGAGAGAACCCTAATTACACTAATTAAACTAATGGGGGAGTTATCAAATGGCATCGCTGCCATCTTAGTTCCGTTTAGAATTGTTGTCATTAGTATTGTTAGTATTCCCAAAGTCCCATTAAACCTACCCACCTTTGTTTGATTATAACTGTAATCGTTTGGTTCAGAAAGTAAAAAAAAATTCGCAAGAATAGCCAGAGCGCAACCCGCTCCCGTACAAGGCAAATTTTGAGCGCCCCCTGTGCTGAAGCGCCTGGAACTCAAGTTGGATCTAAGCACGACCCGCGTTCTATCAAGGCAAATTTCAAGTGCCCCCTGCGCTGAAGCGCCTAGAACTCGAGTTGGACTTGAGCGCGACCCGCTCCTTCTTCTGGAGCAGCCCGATTTTCACCGGTTGGTACAAACTTCCATTTCTTCAAGTTATTCAGTGTTTCTAACTTGTTAAGCACACTAAGCTCGCGTATACAAGACACTATTATTAGAGGAAGTCAACACCATCTTCGAGTCTACTCTTATCGTAGAACCTTCTATTGCTCCATCTACTGAGTTTGAAGACCTGCTGCCTAAGCAAGTTTTCACTACTCAAGATGAGGACCCTCTAGAAGCATTTATCGACAATCTTTCCACCCCGGTGCTTAAACCTCTTCCTTCTGAGTTAAAATATATTCAACTTGATCCAGATGATAGTCATCTGGTAATTATATCTTCTCTGTTTTCTGCGGATGAAGAGGCACAGTTAATTAGGGAGATTGGTTGGTCCCTAGACGACATTAAGGGAATTGATCCTAATGTTTGCACTCATCGTATCCATTTGGAGGATAACGCAAATACTTCTCGCGAACCTCAGCGTCGTTTGAACCCTTCCATGAAAGAGGTGGTCAGAGAAGAAATCTTACGGTTACTCGATGTGGGTATCATATACCCAATCTCTGATAGTGAATGGGTAAGTCCCATTCATGTAGTTCCTAAGAAATCAAGGATTACCATGGTACGTAATGCCAAGGGTGAATATGTTTCCATGCATGGTCCTATGAAATAGAGGATCTGTATTGATTACAGATGTTTAAATGTCATGACATGAAAGGATCATTTCCCTTTACCCTTTATAGATCAGATGCTCGAACGTCTAGCTGGTCATGCTTTTTATTGTTTTTTGGATGGCTACTTTGGCTATTTTCATATTATTATTGATATTGATGACCAAGAAAAGACTACCTTCACATGTCCGTTTGGAACATATGCCTATAAACGAATGTCTTTTTGCCTTTGTAACACTCCTGGTACCTTCTAGCGGTGTATGCTTCATATATTTAGTGACATGGTAGAGTGCTTCATGGAAGTTTTCATGGATGATTTTTCTATCTATGGAGACTCTTTCACTGACTGCCTGTTTAACCTATCTAAGGTTTTGACACGGTGTGAAGAGAAGAGCCTGGTTTTAAATTGGGAAAAATGTCATTTCATGGTGAAAAAAGGAATTGTGATAGGTCATATTGTGTGTAGTAATGGCATCGAAGTAGATAATGCCAAACTAGATAAGATATCGTCTCTACCCATACCATGGATTGTCTGTGATATTAGAGCCTTTCTAGGTCATGCAAGGTTTTATAGGTGTTTTATCAAAGATTTTTCAAAAATAGCTAGGCCTTTGACTAATTTGCTTTTAAAGGATGCCATCTTTGATTTTAATTTTAACTGTAAATAGGCTTTTGAAACTTTAAAAGCCGCCTTAACCTCTGCACCCATTATACAGCCTCCCGATTGGTCTAAACCTTTTGAACTCATGTGTGATGCTAGTGATTATGCAGTTGGTGCTGTCTTGGGATAGAAACTAGATAATAAGTCCACTATCATTTATTATGCTAGTAAAACTTTAAACAATGCTCAAAGGAATTATACAACTACTGAAAAAGAATTCTTAGCTGTCGTTTATGCTTTAGATAAGTTTCATCCTTATTTGCTTGGTTCTAAGAATTTAGTTTACACGGACCATGCAGCCCTTAGGTACCTTCTCGCAAAGAAGGATGCTAAGAAGAGATTAATCCGATGGATTCTTCTCCTGCAAGAGTTCACATTAGGAATAAAGGACAAAAGAGGGGTCGAAAATATAGTTGCCGACCACTTATCTAGACTAACAAATGACGATGATAGTGATTCTGAGTCCATACTTGACTCTTTTCTTGATGAACATATGTATGCTATTTTTTCTGCACCATGGTATGCTGGCATTGTGAATTGATATTCTTCCTAATGATTGGTCCAGAAATGAACGTAAGAAGTTCTTGGCCAGAGTTAAGCTATACTACTGGGATAAGCCTTACCTTTTTAAGTATTGTGCGGATCAGATTATTCGTCGTTGTATTCCCCAGTGGGAATATAATGAGGTTTTATCGTTCTGCCATGACAAAGAGTGTGGTGGCCATTTTAGTGGTATAAAAACAACTTCTAAAATTCTTCAATGTGGGTTTTATTGGCCTACCCTTTTTAAAGATGCCCAAGTGCATTGCAAGACATGCGTTTGTTGCCAACAACTTGGGCGAATCACGAAGCGTAATATGATGCCATTAAATCCAATCATGGTGGTAGAAATTTTTGACGTATGGGGCATTGATTTCATGGGTTCTTTTCCTGTTTCCCACGGTTTTATATATATTCTAGTTGTCGTGTCTAAATGATGGCTACTTGTCTAAATGGATAGAGGTCATTGCTACGTGTCTAAATGATGGCTACGTGTCTAAATGGATAGAGGCCATGGCTTGCCGTAGCAATGACCATAAGACAGTTGTATTTTTTGTTAAGGAATATATTTTTTGTCGGTTTGGCAATCCTAAAGCCATCATTAGTGATGGTGGAACACATTTTTACAACAGAGTTGTTGCGTCTCTAGTAAAAA
The DNA here is from genome assembly GCF_015680905.1 of Coptis chinensis. Taxonomy (NCBI): domain Eukaryota; kingdom Viridiplantae; phylum Streptophyta; class Magnoliopsida; order Ranunculales; family Ranunculaceae; genus Coptis; species Coptis chinensis. The sequence goes on along the minus strand of NC_141461.1, from coordinate 60,854,974 downwards.
AGTATGGAGTTACACATAAGGTAGCAACTCCTTATCATCCACAAACTAGCGGACAAGTAAAAGTTTCTAATAGGTAAATCCTAATAGGGAAGATTGGTCGAAGCGTCTAACTGATGCCTTATGGGCGTTTAGGACTGCTTTCAAAACTCCTCTATGTATGTCTCCCTTTAGACTTGTATTTGGGAAACTTTGTCATTTGCCTGTTGAATTGGAGCACCGTGTTATGTTGGTTATAAAAAGCCTTAACTTCAATTTTGATGAGGCGGGTGTCAAGCACAAGTTGCAATTGAATGAGCTTGAAGAAATCCGTACCGATTCTTATGATCTCGCGAAGGATTATAAAGCTAACATGAAACGTGTTCATGATAAGAAAATCTTGCGCAAAAAGTTTGTGGTAGGTCAAAAGGTCTTGCTTTACAACTCCCATCTACATATTTTTCCAGGGAAATTAAAAACCCGTTGGTCCGGTCATTTTCTGGTTACTGAAGTTACCCCTTACGGGGCAATCACCTTGGTAAATCCCAAGGACAACAGTACCTTTCAAGTCAATGGTCAACGGTTAAAATATTTTCACAAGTTAATGTCCCCTGCTGTGGAAGAAGTCCTTTTACAGGATTCTGTCCATGAGGACTGACCTTTGTTGTTGGTGTACTTCCATATATTGGTTAGTGCACCATTCAGGTAACCGGGCCCTCTTAATGGAGTGTGTGGCTGTAAGTATCAGATCCTAAGACCACTTTTAATATAATTCACGTTTTCTACTCTTGCATGTGTTTCTCGGTTTTTTAGTCATGTTCCTCTATGGTTTGAATTATGTCTTTATTGCTTTTCATTTTTCTTATATTAAATCTTATTCATAAAAAGTAAAAAATACCAAAACCATATAAATAGTAATATGGGAAGTCTAGGGAATCTGACTTTAAAAGACCCACGTTTAAAACAAATTTCTAAACTTTTTTCTATCAAATTTGTTTGGGGGTGGGGTGTTGGTCTTTCAGTCTTTAATTGTTCAACTTTCTATTTTTTTGTTGCGTATGCCGTTTAATCGTATTTTGATTCGGGTTGACATTATCTATAAATTTAGATTTCATTTGTTCACATAACTTACGTCATTCACGTACTTCAAGGCATTTTCCATTATTTTATATGTCACCCACGATTAGAATAGAGTGTTTTACGGATAATTGGATTGGAAATTCTCTCCTGATCGTTTCCATATCTCATTCAAAAAAATCGGATCGGTAACGAATCGGCAATTTTAGCTTGAAGTTTGCGCGGGCATAAAATAGGAAATGTTAAAAATCGAATTGGGCTTGGGCCCAAAATTTTTTGCACGCATGTGCCGCGCACGTGCGTCTCCTTCTTCAAACCAAAATCAGTTCACGATTTCTATTCCAATTCCGCCATTAGCACCCACAAAACCCTAACCAAAATAAAAATAAAAAAAAAAAAAAAAAAAAAAAAAAAAAAAAGAAAAAAGAAAAACCTAAATACCACCACGCCAAATAGGATTCCCTTACTCCAAATCTTCTCCACATCATCTCCACCACCATTACCAACAGTTTAAACCACCAAAAATAAAAAAAATCCAAAAAAATTTGAACCACCACCGCGACCACCGCGCCCACTCCCAATTTTTGAGTGAGTTTGATTCAAACTCGTTCCCTACATTGTCTCAAGCCCCCAAATCGACTCCAAACTTCAATGGCTCAAAGACGAAGAATTTTGACGGAACAAGCTTTTACTACTGAGTACTTTATGCCATTTTTTAGTGATGAGATGATTAGGAAGGATTGGAATAGATTGTGGTATTTGACAGATGATTTCTACCACTCCGATTTGGTCAAACAATTCTATAAGAAGAGGGAGTTGGAGGGTCAGAAATTTTTTGTGAAGGTGGCTGGGACGAGGATAGAAGTTTCTAGAGAGTTGTTGGCTGATATTTTAGGCATTACGCCTGAACGCCACCTCGAAGCCACCTTGCAGGAATCCCAGTATACCAGAGTTCCTGCATTGATGAAAGACACTATCATAGAGGGACGGTACAATCTGAATTCTCATTGTGTTCAACAGTCATCTCTGCGAACCAACCAACTGGTTGTAGCTCAGTGGATTAGTAAGAACGTCATCAGGAAGGAGAAAGTCAGCGACATCGGTCTGACCTGTCTGCACGTTCTCTAGATATTGCAGGAGAAGAGGTATAAATTTTGCATCCTCGAGTTTATTTTAAATATGATTTGAGGAGTTAGAAAGAGTATTGCGCCCTTCCTGGTATTGATCACTAAGATCATGATGTCTTTTAGAGCTGTTACAAAATTTGTTCGTATTATGCTAAAATTACATTAAAATGCAATTATTTATATGGAGTGATATCCAAAACACTTGGAAGTTGCCAGAGGATAGGGTGGTTGATTTGGATGAGGAGATGGAGGATATGACATGTTTGGATGAAAATGCCTTGGAGAGGTGTAATTCTGATTTAGAATGCATGTTAGTGTTGCATAGTGGCTTGAGTTGCGTTTATGGTATTTGTCAAGATTTACGGACTAGGCAGATTATAATTTGAAATAAACAAAAGAACCTTTAGAAGAGTTATGAACAGCTCAACGATGGTGGGAAGGATCTCCAGTATAACATGGAGACTCTCGTCCAGCGTCAGGATGCGCATTGGGTAGAAATGAAGGCAGAGATAGAATCATAACGCTGATTCCGAGTAGAGATTCTAGAACGCATGCCACCTATGGGGGGTTCTTCCTCAGAGGAGTCTGTGAGGCGCGAGCGTCGTCGCCGAAGGACGGATGGCTCGGGCCCATCTTAATCCCATGCCCCATCTTCATCTCAGGGTCCAGCTTCATCTCGTGGCTAGCTGTTTAGAAAAATTTGTTGTTTTGATGTTAATTTTTATTGTTTTTATTAGTTTCAATGTTAAGTTGTTGAATTAAGTAGTTAAATTTGAATTTGGTAGTTAATTGTTATTTGAATTTCGATTTTAATTTAATTTGGTTCTTTTCAACGCATGCGATGATTTTTGCGATAATCCCACCTTCTCGAATTGTTTGGGGGTGGTATTATTTCTTTTAGCATTGTTTTTTTCATGATCCACCATTTTAGAAGTAATATTTTAATGATAGTTGGGAATGTTGTCGATATTGGCATGTCTATGATTAGATATTGTGGTAGGATGAAATTTCAATGAGTTAGGAAGTTGCTATTCTAAATTTAATCTAAAAGATATTAGGGTTGTTTTAGAATAATGCATATGGGTTGTTTCCGTTTTAGGTTTTTGGAAATATTTTGTTTCCGGCAATTGCCTTAAAATTTTTTGGCAACTTTTTAATTCGTTTTAGAAACTAAAACCCTATATCTCAAAACCCACACATCTCACTTTCATCTGTCACCTTAAACCTCCAATTTTTCCTCTTGTTTTTCACTGCACCTTGTTCTTCACACACGGAGCGCGACCCGCGCGCCCTAGCAAGACCAATTCTGAGCCAGCCTAGTCTTGAAGTCAGAACCAGAATCTTCGATTTCCATCCGAGCTAAACCCGCCCTACCAAGGCTATTTTGGAGCACACCCCACGCCCTGACCTTCGTAGCCACGAAAAATTTCGATTTTTTGTGGGTTGTTCCAGGATTGTTTGCAGCTCTTCTAGAGAGTAGTTATTGTGATAACATCTCCTACAGTCATACCGGAGCAATCTTTTGAAGACTTGCTGGGAAGCGAGACCTACGGCGGTTAGTTATGCGACAAGATCTTGTAGTTAGGATGGCAAGTAATGCATATTAAGATGGCAACTCAGTTTCGCCCTGAGCGCCCGCGCCTTGACCTTCGTAGCCACAAATTTTTTTGATAAAATTTTGATTAAACTATTCATTTTTGATCTAAAAATGAAAAATTCATTATCAAATAACTTGTTTTAGATCTAGTTTTTACTTCATAGAGTTAGTTTTCCATTCCAATAGATTAGTTAGAACAAAGAATGAATATTATTTAGAATCATATTTAGTTTTATAGTAAATTATTAGTTTTTCATTTCAATTTAGTTTATTGATTCAATTCTTATTTAGTTTTAGTTATCTTAAATTCATAATTAGTTTGTCTTCATTGATAATTAGTTAATCATCATCTTAGTTCTAAATTAGTTTCAAATCTTGTTTTAATTCATTTGGAATCATTATTATTATTTTTGATTAGATTTATAAGTTTAATCATTTATTCAATAATGGGTTGTTCTATGTGTTCTTGTTTTAGAAATGATAGTATAATGATTAAAGGCTAAAACCTCCATTAGAGGGGTTTGAGGAAGCCTTGATGAAACTTGATTTCGATTAGTGTAGAATAGATCATAATATTATATTCCATTCTAGAAAGTAATTAGTTCATCATGAGAATGGGTTTGATTGCTTCACATACTAGTTGTTAGTTGGTAGAGATTACCATGAACAATTAGGGATGTTCAGAAGAGGGCGCGGGGTGCGCTCAGAATTTGCCTGTGAAGGGCGCAGGTCGCACTCGAGCCTGAGGCAATTTCCAGTGAGTTGAGCACGAGGGGCGCTCAGAATTTGCATGTGAAGGGCGCAGGTCGCTGCTGCGAGGCGATTTCAAGTTGAGTTAAACGGTATTTCGAATTTGCCCGACACGGCGCAGTCGCTCTTGCCTTTGGCAATGTCTAGTAAGTTTAACTTACTCCAAAAATTTTGAAAGTTTTACAGTAGTTTGCTAAGACGTCTATTAAGTAGTTTGTAAAGTTTCAGATCAATCGGAGCTATGAAAGTCCTTCTACTGCCCTTCAAATTTGTGAAACAGTTTTCGAACATAATACAAATAACCGAATGGTTAACCAATCAAAACAGAGCTAAAAATCGCCAAAAGTTTACTAGAGACTCCTGACAGATCCTACATGTTCCTGTAAAATATTTAGAGCAATTGGAGTTCTACAAATCCTCTGTATTGGCTGGTGTTCCAGAAATTAAATGTTTGCAAAACTGCAGAAACACACTGAAAATAATCCACTAGTTAGGTGGTCAAAACAAATAAAAAAACTCGTAAAATTTTTACTGAAAGCTCTTGACTTATGATAGATACTCCTGTAAAAAATTTAAATTTTTTGGAACTGCCTAAGTAACCCTACTCGTCTTTTTGTCAAGAACTTATGGTTTGAAAACCGAAATGCAGCACTGTAAAGAGCATATTAGTTTACTAGGTAAAACAACTAAGAAAATTCTGAAACTATTACAGTAAATCAATAACACCTTAAGGATTACGCCTGTAAATTTTTAGAATCTTTTGAAATTTAAAAATACCTTTACTGCAGTGTTTTCCTCTATGAATCCGCAACCCTTATGCCTAAAATAGTGAACAATACCGAAAATACAAGAAATAAGAATGAAAAATTAAAAGGGTGGGTGGGTTGAGAATGGCGGATTGCCCCTTGGATTCAAGCAACTGAATTCTTGTCCTGAAAGAGTTTAAGATGGCAGCGGCGCCATTTGATAAAATAATGGCCCAAAACAGAATAATACTTCAGAACCTAGAACGGACAAGATTGATGCTAACCTCACCTACGCTAGAACCTTCCACCAAGCCAGAAATCACCCACCCATCTAGCTTGCAACCCTTCCCAGACCAAATTTCCTAACAAATAGCCAATAATGGAAAAATGTTTAGAGAACAAAATGCCAAAACCCAAACTATGCTTAAGAATCTAGCCCAAATGATTTCCATGATCCCCTCACCTAACACAGAACTTTCAACCTTGCTAGAGATCGACACATCAGTAGAACAACCTATTCCCATAACCAAACCATTCGACCTAGTTAAGACCTACCCTAAATTTCATGAACCATTATCTTCCCATGACCTTCCCATTAACCATTATATTAACTCCACACACTACCTGGATGAGGAAATTTTTGAAGACGACTCTGTAGGACTTGTTTCGGATGACCATAATGCTATTGAGAAAACTTATATTGTTTTAGAGAACGAGAGTGAGGAAATAGAAATCAACAATTATAATCTAAGGCATAAACAAGGTAATGTGCAGGAATTAAAAGAAATAACTTCTTTATTGCAATGTGAATCTTAATTTAGTTTGGCAGCTCATAAAATAACAATGGAAGAAATAAATGAAATTCTTAAAGATAAAGCCACAAACCACAACTTCATAGATTCAGCTAAGCTAGATGAAGAATTCTATGATTTCTTAAAAACGTGTGAGGATCCCACCCCAACCAACCACCTTCCACCTGAGTTACAACCTCCTGAAATCCAACCATCTATCATAACTAAGTCATCCATTCCTCCACCATTTCAAAGGAACCTAGAATTTGCACTTGAGCCAATTGCCTCAGAGACCCTCTATAATTTTTTCAACCCTCATGGGGAAGAGTGTTTGCCTAGCACACAATCCTATGAGTACACCATTCCTGTAGTTGAGAGCCAAGCTTTGACCGAGTGTAGTAAGAAACCTAGTTTTTCTTATTTTTCCTCATCTGAGCCTCATGAAAAACATCAGGATCCATACTTCATTACTTTCTCACCTAAAATATCACTAATTCATCTTTTGGGTCATTCTAACTCTTTAAAACAACTCTAACATGATGGTTTGCATATGTTATTTGATGGGTTACATTAGTTTTCATTCATTCTTCTACATGTTTGCTTCTAATTATACAACTTCATTCTGTTTGGGGGTGGATTTAGTATCATGTTTTTATGGCTAGACCCCCAACTCTTTCGACTATTAGTTTATAATTGACCAAGTATCATCCATTTTGTGCCACCCCAGTTTCTTACTTGTTTAGAGGTGTGCACAGTCTAGGGCATCTGACTTTAAAAGACCCAAGTTTTTGTATAATACCACCTTTCTGGAGTATGGGACAAACAAACATTTTCAAACTTAAAAAGAGTTTTCCAATTTTGTTTGGGGGTGGCTTATTTTGGTATTTTATTTCATAACGTTTTGCCACCCTTTGCCTGTCACGTTACTCCAATTTAGTTAGTACATAACAGTTTAATTGTACTTCATGTTATCATATCATCTTTATAATATTTCTATTACAGGTACTGCCAATTTTTGCCACGTTTTTATGGTAAATTCTTTCCTTATCTCTTTACAGTTTGAGGACAAAGCGTTCGATTGTTTGGGGGTGGGATAGAAACATTTGCAAAAATTAGGCACTTTTAGGATGTGAATTACGCACTTTTCTTTATAAAAAATTAAAAATCATAAATATTGTTTATACTAGGAACTTAGTGATAATGGTATTGTTCCTTTCTCCATGATGATATTAGTCTAGAAATCTCACGGAGTAATTGAATTAGGATTTAATTTTTGAAACTTAGATTAATATATAGGTAATAGTCATTGCATCTTTTCATGAACATCTTGCATGAGCATCTTTGATTGTACTTGGCAGTATTTTTCTGAGACCTAGGTTAAAGTACTTAATACATATCCTATGAGCATCTAGCCTAAAAACCTCATAAGAGTGAAATATCTGAGTGATGACACAAGGGAGAAATAAATTTCAAGTAGAGAAATCACACATCCACTTGCTTGATCACCACACCTTATCCTAAGCGAGAATTTAGGCTCTTTTTAGATCGATATAGCCAGAAATTCACATCTATATGAAATTTATTATCTGCTAGTCGCCCCACTGAGCTTTTCATTAGCCTTTTCACAAACCACAAATCCTTTACCCAATAAAACAAATTAAAAAAATAAAATCAGCCTACCTATCTGGATAAGTATGAGAAATAGGATGAGTGAAGAAAAGAGAAGAGAAAAACCTGTGTAAACAAAAATTAGTTAGTTGTTTCAGAAAAGAAAAAGAAAAGAAGTTTTCATCCAAAGAAAAGAAAAGAAAATAAAAATAGAAATAGAAATAAAATAAAAACTCCAAAAATAGAATAAAATGAGTCAAAAAGCCAAAATAAAAAGGCTAAGGATGGAAACAAAGTGTAGAAGCAAAATAATAAGGTTTTCTCTAGTTACATAATATGAAGACCCTATTTTCTCAGACTTGCCTTTTTGAATATCCATTTCCTTCATTCTTTAACCAATACCTATGCCCTGTATCACCTAATAAAGACCTCTAGCTCAATTAGGAATATGTTGGTGTGATAGTAAGTGGTAGATGTATTTGATCGACCTCGACTTCTTTGGATTGTCATTGAGATTGTGAGGAAACGTGTGCCCACTGCACACTGGAGTTAGCAAACTTGAGTGGAAAAATTAGAGTGTTATATGTTTTGACACATTCCTTGTGAGAACCTACTTAGGCACGCTACCAAAAAGTTTCAGAAACGGACCTGTCATTGCATTTCATATCATAGTTCATTGTATAGTTGTTTATCTTAAGATGACTTGATTATTATGCATGTATTAGTTTTAGTTTTAGAATGACCATCCTTGTTTAAAAACTAGTGAGATGTATAGATTCTGAGATAAAATTAGGGAACAATTACTGTTATCTCTTAGTCGTTGTAGTATAAATGAAGTTTGTGAGTACCTTCTCTAGAAAACTCTTACAAAGCTATAACTCGTCCACTAGGGAATTCTTAGTGGTTTAAAGCCTTATTGCATATGGTCAATGTAGTCACACTCAGCGAAACGAGACTAGTTAAAAATATATTTTTGGCCACTTATTTTAATTTCACATATTTGCTTGAGGACAAGCAAAATGCTGTTTGGGGGTGGTTTGATAAGAGCCTAAAATTATAGTTTAAACCCTTTAATAGTATTTCTATTTATCCAATTATGTTATTAATAATATAGGTTTATCACTAATTACGTGCTTTTGAGTATTTCAGGCTTCGAAGTTGAATAAATGTCAATTCGTTACAAATTAGGTGCCAAAAGGAGCTAAAGTGATTGCTAGAGAAGTTCCATGAAGAAAGCCCAAGTTTAATGGAGAAAAATCCCTTAAAAAGCCCAAGTCAACACTGTTAAGTGAAAGTCAAACCGGATTAGAGAGCTGAAGAAAAGTCAATAGAACTTCAAAAGGTCATATCGTTGGACTCAGACCTCGGAATTAGGCCCAGTTTATATCAAAATGACCGGCTCAGAAATCTCTTTTCAATGGTCCAGGCCTTGACTCAATCAGAGTAGTATAAATTGGTGAAAACACGTACTATAGTAACACAACTAGAATTAGAAGTCTTGGATTTAACCAATTGGGTTATGGACTTGATTTATGGGTCCATAACCTAGCCTAAATGCCCATGTACAAAATTGTAATCTAACCCTCTCCTATATAAAGAGGTTTAAGGCTAAAACAAAGTTGACTACTCCCACTTTAGTTTAATATAGTTTAGGGTTCTCTCTCTCTCTTCTTTTGTAGTTTAGTTTAGGTTAGAATAATTTAGTTTGTAGCCTCCATTAAATCCTTCAATAAAATCCCTTAGTTTAATATTCAATTCTTGTCTCTTTAATTTAATGTCTTTATCTTATTGTTTTGATATTGTTCATCCAATGAAGCAAGGCTAAAACCTCCATTAGAGGAGGTTAAAGAAGCCATGTGAGGATGATTGCTTGTTATAATAGTTGTTATTTAGAATAAAATTTCAAGTTCATTATTATGAGTGTTTAGAGATAAACCTCATAATGATGAACTAGAGTTTAGAGCTATCATCAAAGAGATTTGTGGTAGAGCTAAACTCTCATGCTAGTGGAACCTTGATTCGAGAGGACTTGGTATTCACTGGAGATCAATATTCGATTCGATGACTAACTAATAGCCAATCGAATTGGATGGTGGAATTTTCCCTCTCTAATTATTCTTCTCTTCATTATAAACACTGTTTTAGCTTCTTAAAATTACTATTTTCATATTATTATAATTACTCTCATCTTTGTTCCTTTTGTTTGATTAGTTGAATTCTATTTATGTCTTGATAGTTTATGAGTGGAATGAATCCGTACTCTTTATATATTTCATAATAAATTAAGAGTAGGAATATTGATCTAAACACTTATTTAGTTAATTGATTATTTGTGTTTACGCATAGATAGTTAGTTTACGTAAATTTGCCTTTATCAAATGAGTCAAAGGCCAAAGGAAAAGAAAAATATGGTTAAGGATGGAAACAAAGTGTAGAAGCAAAAGTAAAGAACAAGGTTTTCTCTAGTTACATAATATGAAGACTCTATTATCTCAGACTTGTCCTTTTTGAATATCCATTTCCTTCCTTCTTAAACCATCTCCTAAACCCCGCAACACCTAATAAAGACCTCTAGCTCAATTAGGAATAGGTTAGTGTGATAGTAAGTGGCAGATGTGTTTGATCGACTTCGGCTTCCTTGTGTGTCATTGAGATTGTAAGGTAAAGTGTGGCCATTGCACACTGGAGTAGCGAAACTTGAGTGGAAAAATCAGAGTGTTTTTGTCTTGACATTTATGTGAGGACCTACTTAAGGACGCTATTCCAAAGTTTCAAAAACGGACCTGTTAGTGCATTTCATAGTATTACTCATTGTATATATATTTATTCGTATATGATTGATTATTATGCATATATTAGCTTAGGTTTCATCTTGATTATTCTGTATTCATTGCTAGTGAGATGTATAGATAATTGAGACAATAAAGAAGGAAACAATAGTTTTATTTCTTAGTCGTTGTAGTATAGATGAAGTTGTGAGTACCTTCACTAGAAAACTCTCACGAGGTTATAACTCGTCTACTAGGGAATTCCTAGTGGTTTGGACCTACCTTATGTCAAAACGACCGGCTAGGAATGAGCTTTCCAATGGTCCAAGCCTTAACCCAATCAGATGAGCAGAAGTGGACGAAAAGGCTGTTGAAGTCAAATCCAGCTAAAAAAACCTCTTGGGACTGAAGAAATTTGGTTTTGGGCTCGATTTTCCAGCCCAAAACATGGCTCCTTAGCCCATGCATGAAAAAGTGTATCTTGTCTCCTCCATTTCAAGAAACAAGACTTAACTCTGAAGCATCTAGTTTTTTTACTTAGCCATTATCCAATAACTTGTTTTAGATCTAGTTTTTTTTACTTGATAGAATTAGTTTTCCATTCCAATAGATTAGTTAGAACAAAGAATGAATATTATTTAGAACCATATTTAGTTTTAAAATAAATTATTAGTTTTTCATTTCAATTTAGTTTATTGATTCAATTCTTATTTAGTTTAGTTGTCTTAAATTCATAATTAGTTGTCTTCATTGCTAATTAGTTAATCATCATCTTAGTTCTAAATTAGGTTTAAATCTTGTTTTAATTCATTTGGAATCATTATTATTATTGTTCAATTAGATTTATAAGTTTAATCATTTATTCAATAATGGGTTGTTCTATGTGTTCTTGTGTTAAAAATGATAGTATAATGATTCATGGCTAAAACCTCCATTATAGGGGTTTGAAGAAGCCTTGATGAAAACTTGATTGTTGTTAGCGTAGAATAGGTCGTAATATTCTATTCCATTCTAGAAAGTAATTAGTTCACCATGATAATGGGTTTGATTGCTTCACATGCTAGTTGTTAGTTGGTAGAGATTACCATTAATAATTAGGGATTAGAAACACCCAATTGTTATGTGGAAGCATTGCAATTTGGAATACAACAATTCTTCGTTAGTAAATTAAGTCAAATTAAGGTGGAATCAAATTCCCCTAATTCTTTAGCTAGATTCAACCTTTAGTATTTTAATTCCATCTTTTGGTTTCGTTCCACTCCTGTTCCGAGGTTTGACATGCGTCATGTGAAAAATTGTCTAATCTAATATTTCTAAAACAATATATAGAATTTTGTGACTTTTATTGAGGAGCCATCAAGTCAAGTTATGTTGCTACAAAAACTTCATGACAGGTTTGTCATTTTCCAATCTTTAATTGAGTCAATGCCGAATGAACCATCGAAGATTATCGATGAAAAAAAAAAGAAAATTGTGAACCGTCAGATGTACGTATGCCAAGATAGACTCGTAGACTGAAGGGTAAGGTTTGGCTTGCTTAGCTTCACACAAATTATTAAACCTAAATTTAATTTCCAGTGTCCCTCTCTTGCATTCCCTGATGATTTTAGTTTATCCCTTTTCCTTTGGCCTTCCTCACAAACTCATTTCTCTCACCCTTCCATCAAAAAAATTTAAATATTTACACATATGTTCTCCTTTTTATAATTGGTCAAAATGAAATTCCATTATTGATATCCTAATTATACCAATCTTCAGATTAACGAGATCAAAAAAGTTTCGCTCTTCTTGTTTTGAATTCAATGGTTTGTTCTCCAAAAGGAAGGGGAAATGAGCGAACTCGACAAAGGAGCAGCAACGAAGTCAAGGTTTCCTCAAGGGGTTTAATGGTTGGTTATATTCTTTGGCTTTCTCACCAATATAATGCAACATATCATTGTTTCGCTACTTATACTGTTCTGGGGTCTCAATGCAAGTGCATATGATCTGTTTCAATAAATTCCTAATAGCTAGCAACAACGTTGAAGAGTAGCCAAAGATGTACGACAAGCATTTTGAGATTGACGATGACTTGTTGTGCTAAAAACTAATTATCTGGTAACTCCCAATTTTCCATGCAATGTTATAGCTTTTTCCCTCAAAGATGATGGATAACTACTGGTTGATCTAATTTATTTGGACTTTGTTTTGTTAATTACAGACACATAATTATGGAGCAATGGGTGCAAGGTCTTTTTCCGTCAGATTGAGACAGAACCATCAGAGTTCAATTTAGGTTAGTGATCTATTGTACTTTATATTACAAATGAATTATCTTAATTGTGGTTTTGGGGATTATGTGACCTGTGAATGGTGCACATGTATAGTTGGGAACACATTCATAATCTTCTCATTTTGTGAATATTGTTCGAACAGCTCGAGGAAAGTTGGAAGACAGTTGAAGAAATTTCGATATATTTACAAGTATTAAAGTTGATATATATAATTGAAGTTATGGCCTTATTACATACTGAAGCATTTATATGTATAATTGGTAATCGCATATTGTTGTAATGTATTCATTATTACGCACCCGAGTTTTTCTTGGAACTTCTTGACTAAATTAAACCAAGGGAAACTGTAACTGCTGCAACTTTGATTATGTTTGGATCTCTTACAGGGCGTCAAGTTCATCTTAACTCTTTTTTGCTTGACTTGTTGAAGCCTAAGGAACAAGTAGCAGGCCTAAACTAATGCAACTTGAGATTAAGATTGAACCGTGTATGACTATTATATTTTTTAATTATACGGAAATTGGGTTGTGACTTTTGACTGTCCACATAAGTTTCATGACCTGATATTGCATATGCAGTTAAGAATTAGTTCCCAGTTAGGCATACTAAGTACGGATTCCATGTTTAGAAACACATTTAGGCATTTGTTTCATTAGATTTTATTCCATGGAATGGGATAACCGATCTGCAGTTTTAAGCGAAGATCGAATAGTTTGTCATCAACACTAAAATAAGGGTTAATTACCATGTATGGTGCATTATTTGCATTGATGAATATTTTTTAATTATTTTTTCAGTTTTTTGCTGATTTTAAGTATTATATAATTGATTAATTAATTATTACATTTTTTTCTTATAGAAACAAACTAACCCATTTGTTATTACCTTTGTTTGTTTTAGCTAGGTTTGGACATGATTTTCGGTTGAAAGAGTCTTACCGTGGAAAACTTCTTTAGGTTCAAATGTGAGAGTCAAATGGTGAAAAGCTTCTTTTGTTAGTCAGACTATCGAAAGCTCTATTTTTTAGATGCATTAGGTTCAACATGTACTTTTAACTAGGATATGTACATGTGGACAAATGAAATTGAATTTTTGTCTTCTTTTTACTGTTATGCTACTAATAAATTCATAAATGGAAAAGTTTTATGTCATGTCCAGGAAAAATATAATAATAATATAAATAAAATATTTAAAAAAAATAATAATAATTAGATGACAGTTTTAGAAGAACTGTCATAGTGTAAACTATTTGTTAGTGTATTTTCCTTCCAAAAAATGACGGTTCCACAGTAGTCAATGGGTATTTCTTGACGGTTCTAACGTGAAGTGTTAGAAAATATTGTTAATTTCTTGATGGTTCTAACTATAATTTATGACAGTTAAATATGAGGTGTCATAATAAAATTTACCTACTATGACGTTTTAAAGACTAATATATGTCATAATGGGAGGAACTTTTAAGACGCCTTTCTAAGAACCGTCATAATTTTAATGACGGCTGTGGTTGACTTTTTATGGCACCCTCAGTAATGACAGCTAGTTTTTCAATTAGAAAGTGTCATGATATGAATTTCATGACAGCTAAAAGCTGTCATAGAAAGCCCTTTTTTTAGTAGTGCCACCGAAATAATGTTATCTATCATGCACCAACAAACCCAAATCCTAGCATCCATGAAAATCTATATGGCTTTAAACTTGGAATCAAAATAGCAATCTCCATCCTTCTAACCCTTGAGGTTGCTTACACCAAACAACAGTAGCTAATTCTAGCTATACCATATTAGCAGGATGCTCATCTAAACTATATTCCTTAAGCATTGCAATATTAATTCCAAAAGCGTGTGGATATGGTAAAATACAGTGCTAAGCAAATAATGCCACCCCCAAACAAGTCGGAAGGGTGGGATTCATAAAAAATAGATAGCATGCGCAGACAAAAATTAAACCAACTTGAAATTTAATTAACAACCAACTTACATAATCCAATATTAACTACTTAAACTAACAACTGGAAATACTAATTCTACTGAACAGGAAAATTGTTCTTAAATAACAACAACAAGAAACTAGCCATGAGAGGAGGAAGGGATAAGAATAGGAAGTTGAGTGATCAAAAATGGAAAGACCAAACACCCCACCCCCAAACAAATTTTTGAAAACAGGGTTTTAAATTTTTTTTTTTTTAAATGTGGGTCTTTTAAAATCAGATTCCCGAGACTTACTAGACTAATGTTTATCGGATTTAAATATTTTTTTTTTACTTTTTATGGATAAGGTTTAATATAACAAAAAACAATAAAGCAATAAGGACGTAATTCACTCCATAGAGAAACACGACTCAAAAATGAGAAAATATGCAAAGGTGGAAAGCATGAATTACGTTAAACGTGGATTTAGGATATGGTACTTACATCCACACACTCCAAAGGGAGGGTCTGATTACCTTAATGGTGCACTCCCATAATATAAGATTGGAATATAGTACACCGAAGAATAAAATAAGTCTTTTATAGTCAGATACTCAAGACTTTATCTAAAACATGTATTAACATGCAGTTTACCATATATTAACAATCTAAGCGAGACTTTGCACAATGTTTTTATCAGCATGATACACTACAGAATAACGGTGGTGGATCTAGGAGGAGTGCTTTGTTTGGTAGGAATGGAACTCAAGAATCTACAGTAGCTTTCACCTCATTTTCTCCTATTATTATAGATGGAGTTGCTCAAGTACCAGAGGAGCTGGTTGAACAAGGGATAAAACAATGGGATGAGTACTTGGTAGGATATTTCTTGGATAAGCGGCTATCGTTTCCCATGGTAAAAGAATTCCTGGGAAAGAAATGGAAGCTAAAGGGAGAGTTTGATATCACAACAGATAAGGAGTTGTTCTATATGAACTTTACATGTTCAGAAGATCAACAAGTGATATTAGATTAAGGACCAGTTTTAATTGCGGGGAGAGTATTTATGATAAAGCCATGGACAATAGAAGTCAATAACTACAGGAATAAGGAGAATACAATACCTTTATGGGTGAAGCTGATGGACGTACCAAAGGAGATGTGGACTTTGGATGGATTGTCATTTTTGGCTAGTTTGGTAGGTGGAACACCAAAGTTTATGGATGATGCTACTGCCAAGCGGAAGAGGTTGTCATTTGCTCAATTTTGTGTTGAATTTTTTATTAACCACGAGTACAAGGATACCATAAAAATAAAGGTTGGGGATCGAGAAATTGATATACCTCTGGAGTATCCATGGAAACCTCAGTCCTGTGAAAGGTGTAATCACTTTGAGCACACTACTCAGCAATGTGGTAGTAGGGCAACGAGGTCGTGGCCACGAAAGGAAAATGGATAGCTAAATGATGGTGGAGGGACAAGTAAGGTGTGGGTACAAAGGTAGAATGGACAAAGCGGAACAAGTGTACACAGAGAAAAGAGTAGACAGATGGAAACAGAGAGGGATGAACATAGGGAACAAGAGGGAGTATATAGCAGTGAGCAGATGGCAGATGGAGGAGCAGCACCTCTTGCCTTTGTGGTTGCTGTTAATAATAAAAATCAAACTGCTGCAATGAGATCGAGTAGTGGTGAACAGGAATAGAGAGTTTCTAACTATCAGCGTCAAAATGAGGAATGTCATCAAGGAAACCAGAACAATATTCAACTAGTATCACCTGGTAGAGTTGAATGTACCTATCAAGGGCAAGCGGACAACGCAGATGAGCTGACTTTGGCTGTAGTGCAATCCCCTATACAGCAAGGCAGGCTAATACACCCTGAAACAAAAGTGTTTACAGCTGAGAGGAATATCTTTGAGGAGTTGGCTGATATGGAGGAGGATGATCTCTCGGATGCTGAACCAGAGTTGTTCAGTGATACACAGTCTACTCCTATTCCGGTAAGAGTGGTGCTAGAGAGTAGTGCAGTTCTAACAAGAGCTCAGAAAAAAATGAACACAGAGTAGCAGACATCATCTGGGAAGAGAGGTAAGGGAAGGTCTAAAGGGCGTGGAAAGAGGCGGGGCCATTAAACCAAACCTTTATCACACGAAAGAAAAAAACTTAAATAAGTTTATCTTGGAAAATAAGATTAGTTGCATGGGTTTGTTGGAAACATAAGTGAAGATGGAGAAGCATCTCACTATTGCAGATATGGTTTGCCCCTCATGGGAAATCATACATAATTATTCGAGTGATGAACATGGCAGAATATGGATCGCATGGGATACATGCATTTTGGATGTACATAGAGAGGTGGAAGGGGCCCACTTCTTACACTGCAAGGTTCATAGTCTATAGCATGGGTTCTCTTTTTTCTTAACCGTTATTTATATATGCAAGTAATAAGAGTCATGAGAGGCTCATTTTGTGGGAGGAGCTGAAGTTGATAGGTGTTGGAACTCAAGGAGCTTGGTGTGTGATGGGAGACTTTAACAATATACTATTTTCACACGAAAGAGCGGGAGATAAGGCTATTCACCCAAGGGAGATTCTTCTTTTTGCCAATTGTCTAAATACAGTAGGGCTGTTTGATCATGCAGCAATTGGATGCTTTTACACATGGAACAGCAGTGGGGATAAAACAAAGAAGTGGTAAAAGATTGATCGTTGTCTTTTTAATACGTCTTGGATGTCCATTCCAGTAGTAACTAAGGTGGAGGTATTAACCCAAGGGCTCTCTGATCATTGCCCGTTGGTTCTGGATTTTTTGGAAACTTTTAGAAGAAACCCTCCCTTTCGATTCAGTAATGTTTGAACAATGAATCAGGATTTTGTGCCTACTGTAAGAGCATGTTGGGAAATAGCTGATCATGGGAGTCCTCCATTCATGTTAACAAGTAAAGTCAAAAGTTTAAAAGGTGTGCTGAAAGGGTTGGAAAAATCTGTTAGTAATGATACCCAGAAAATGGTGGCGGACACAAGAAGGGAACTGAAAGAGATTCAAGAAAAGCTCAATAGTAACCCTTTAGACCTTACCCTTAGTGCACAAGAGTTTTCTACAAGGGAGAAGCTGTGTCACCTACTCAAGATGGAAGAAGTTGAATGGTACTATAAAACAGACATTGATTGGTTAAGCTTCGGGGATAAGTGTAGTGCGTTTTTCTTCAATGCTTTAAAGGAAAAACTTATCATAAATAATGTATAGAGTATCACAAATGCGCAAGGAATCAGAAGAGAAGGTAAAAAACTAGTGGGTAAAGCTTTTCTGAAGTACTATAAAGAGTTACTTGGGGTGTCATCAACAGCTTATTGTGACACTGAGTTTCTGAATGGAGTACATGTTGCTGAGGTAGATCATGGTACACGTTAGTCATTAGCTTCCCCTACAAGGCACCAAGACCAGATGGATTTAACGCTTGTTTTTTTAAGAAAAGCTGGGATGTTATTGGCAATGATTTCACTAGAGCTGTTAAGTATAGTTTCAGCCATAAGCAGCTCTCAGGAGGTATAAACTCTACCTTTCTGTGTCTTATTCTGAAGATGAAAAATGCCTCGCATATTGATTCCTTTCGGCCTATCGCATGTTGTAACATTGTTTATAAATGTGTATCAAAAGTACTAACAAACAGAATGAAGGGTTGCATTTCATCTTTGGTATCAAGCCCCTAATTTGCATTTATTCCTAGACGATCGATTCGGGACAATCTCTTGATGGCCCATGAACTGCTGCAAGGGTAGTCAAGGAAGAATGGGCAGAAAAGATGTGCAATAAAGTTGGACATTCAAAAAGCTTATGATTCTGTATCTTGGTTAGCGCTAGAAGCAATTCTACACAAGTTTAAGTTCCCACCCTTATTCATAGAATGGCTTCAGATGTGCTATACTTCGCCGTACTTCTCAGTGATGGTAAATGGGACTTCTGAAGGATATTTTCAAGGGAAGAGAGGTTTAAGACAGGGAGACCCTGTGTCCCCTTATCTGTTCATGCTAGTCATGGAGATTCTGAGTGCACTACTTCTTCAAGGAATGCAGTCTTGGAAAATTTCAGCCCATTCAAAGTGCAAAAAGCTGGAGATATCTCACTTATGTTTTGCTGATGACGTGCTCCTATTCTGTAAAGGTAACATGGATTCTATTATGGCTGTCAAGGATATCTTGCATTCTTTCTCTGAAGCTACAAGACTTCATCTCAGTAATGCAAAGACAACTCTTCTAACTGGAAGTATGATTGAAGCGGAAGGGTGAGAATTAGCATAAGCCATGAACATCTCTCTTGTAACCCCACCAGTCACTTATTTGGGGCTGCCAGTTATGACTACAAGATTAGGGATAAAAGAATGATTGCCACTCATAGAGAAGATCATCGAAAGAATTTCAAACTGGAAAAATAAGGATTTGAATAAGGCAGGCAGAGTGCAACTTGTGAAGTCAGTGCTTTCAACATTTTAGACTTATTGGGCAACAACCTTTGTTCTCTCGAGAGCAGTGCTTGATAAAGTAGCCAACTTATGTAACAGATTCATCTGGGCAGGACCGAGTATGGTGAAAAAAATGCACTATGCGAGCCACGCTACTCTTAGACTTGACAAAGAGCAAGGAGGACTTGGATTAGTGGATCCTCGTGTTTGGAATCAAGCTGCATATTGTGGCTTAGTAGTGAAATTGGCCCAAAAAAACTGATTGTTTATGGGTTAAGTGATTTTGGGAGCACCACATAAAAAAGAAGCATTTTTGGACCATGAAAATTCCTCAGGACTGTTCATGGGTGTGGCCAGGGATCCTAAAGAACAGAGAAAATGCTTGGAAGTATGTCAGATATAGCATAGCGAATGGCAATGGGATGAGTTTTTAGCATGACCCATAGTGTGCATGCCCTCTCATCTTGAATCCTGATGCAAGGCTACTCCTGACTGATGTAGTACCAATGGATGCGCTAGTCAGTTCAGTAATTGTAAATGGGGAGTGGGCAAGGAATATCATCGATCTACTTGAATGTGGGTTGAAGATGTGGATCATGAACATAGAGATTAACTTGTACATCTCGGAGGACCAAGTCATTTGGGCCCCATCGAGTTCAGGGATGTTTTCTGTGTCCTCTGCCTATGCAGCCTTAAAGAATGTTAGAAGTAAAGTAAACTGGTACAAGATTGTCTGGGGAAAGCTGTCGGTGCCTAAGCATTCCTTCACCTTATGGCAATTATTTTCTAGATAGCTACCAACCCAAAATATATTAATGGCGAAAAAAGTGATTGGATACTCGCGATGTTGTCTCTGTGATTTACATGAGGAAAGTTTGGCGTATCTTTTCTTTGAGTGTTCTTATTCACAACTGGTGTGGAGCAGTTTCAAAGAGGCGATGGGGTTACCAGGAAGAGTTCGGAATTCACATGAAGAATGGTATTACATCATGCGAATTTGCAGACCAAAATCTATGGCCTCTGAAGTGTTGAGAGTGCTAACCTATGCCGCAATGCAAGCTATTTGTAATGAGAGGAATTGGAGGTTAAAGTGAAAGCGGTTCTTCAGTGCTGATTCAGTGAGCATGAAGGCATTAAACAACATTAAATTGTACCTGGGGAAATCATTGGAAGCAGTAAAGGATGATGTCGCTGTGTGAACTGTCTTGACAAAGCTAGGAATTGATGTTATTTTCACGCAAGGAGAGAATCAGTGGGTCAAGTGGAAGAAACCTAAAAATACCATTCATGTCCTTAACACGGATGGATCACTACAACAGGGTAAAGCAGGATATGGAGGGGCATTAAGAGATAGAATTGGAGAGGTTCTCATGGCATTCTATTGAAACTTTACAAGACACTCAGTCTTACATCAGGAGTTACTTGGGGTCCTAAAAGACCTCGAAGGAGTGACCAAAATGAACATAAAGGAGGTGGTAGTACAGTCTGACTTACTGAGAGTGATACATATCTTGGAAAAGATGGAAGCTCCACCTTGGTATTGCAAGAATCTAGTGGCTCAGATTGGGTGCAAACAAGCAATATTTGAAGAGGTCCAGTTCCAACATGTGTTCAGAGAAGGAAATTAGGTTGCGGATTACCTGTCAAGAATTAGTAGTACTTGTAGTACTCATAGTACAGACTGCTGTAACCAATGCATGTACTTTATCTTCCCCATGGATAAAAAACTAAGTGAATTAATTAAGGGGGATAAAGAAGGAAAGTTGTACTTAATATTTTGTCATTAATAAAAGGTTGGGGTCCCCTTAACCCCTAGTTGTGGAAAATAAAATCTAAAGAGTTGCGGGTCTGTTCATAAATAATTAACACGGACTACAAACCCAAAAAAAATTAGGTACCAAGATTTCCTATGACATGGTGTAGCAGAATGAGAGTGAATACTGATGGATCTAAAACCTAACCTAACATGAAATTTCTTCTTTTTCCTCCAACGAAAAGGTAGCCAAGTGAATGATCGTGAGAAAATGGATGGTTATGGAAAATATGTGGGATATAGATAAGTTTTAGAAGTAAGGAATGGAAAAAATGAGAATGTGGGTTTAGCACAAAATTCATTGGTGGCATGGGTTGGTATAATCACACATCTGAAAATAAAAGGGTTGGGTGGCTTGTCCCTGGGTATTATTTCCATATTAGGAGGGTTTAAATAATCATGAAGCACAAGAGAAGTAAGAAGGTTAAGTGCAAACTCAAGGTTCCTTTGAAAAGGTGGAAGGTGGGGAATATTGGTGATGGAAGGTGAATGAGTGACATTAAGATGTGAGGTGGGTGAATGGAGCTCAACTAGTGTTCTTCGTTCTAGATTATCAGAAGCCTTGAGATCTGCAAGACATTCCTCAATAGGTGGGTCAGAAAAATTAGTGGGATATAGGTTGAAAAACTCTTCTTTCGTCATGGCATCGAGGGATGAATGGATATTTATAGAGGGGACTCGCGAGGTGGCAAAGAAGAGTTGCAAAAGAGTCGAAGGAAATCTTCCTCAATTTCATCTACGTTTAGGGAGTCATTATCAAAGTCGAAACTTCCGAAGGAAAGGAATTGGTGCATCTTAATTCTTAGGAAACGTGTTGTTGAAATAATCTTAAGCTAAGCTCTCGATCATGCTAACTTCTCCTTCGATAGTCCTATCTGGTAACTGTTTCATCATTTTGAAAACATTCACCTCAACAGAAAGGTGTTCAAAGGACACGGATATCAAACCATCGCGGCAGTTTATGAGCGCGTTAGCGGTTGCCAAGAAGGGACACCCTAAGATGATAGGAACAGAGTCGTTAGCAACTTCTATGTCGAGGATAACAAAGTCGGCTGGGTAGTAAAAATCTTGAACTTTAACAAGCACATTTTCAACAACAACCTTAGGATACTTAATAGAACGGTTAGCCAATTGCAATGTCATTTTAGTTGGTTGCATCTCTTGTAGACCTATTTGTTTATATAGATAATAATGGACTAAGTTAACACTTGCCTCCAGGTCTAATAGAGCAGTTGTCGTGTGGGTATCCCCTAAGGTGCATTGTACAATAGGACGACCATGGTCCTTGTACTTAACGATTCCATTATGTTCAGATAGAGTGGAAAATTGTTTAGTTAAAAAGGCATCTGTTAGAATGCTAGTTTTCCGCCTAGTAGTACATAATTCTTTTAGAAACTTAGCATGTTATGGTAATTTTTTAATAACTTCAAGAAAAGGTAGGTTTATCGTTAAATTTTTAAAAACTTCCCTAATCTCATCAAAATTTGTATCCTTATTTAACATGGCTAGTCTATGGGGAAACGATGGTTTCTCTCTATATTTAGTATATGGGTCAATAGGAATTTTAACCTTGGCTGTATTTCTTTTGGGTTGTGGTTAAACTGGTACCTCTACAGGGGTAAGATCTTCATTTTCTATAACGGTATCTAGTAAATTTTCATTTTAAATGACCATTGGTGGTGTATCAATGGGCACAGTGATGGCGTTATCAACCACTCTGGCAGAACGGTTAGTGGTGATGACATTTAACTCACCTACGTTTAAATTTCTATTACTAGTATTATCGATTACTTCAAAGGTTGTGTTTGGCATTTTAGGATTAGGTATAGCTAGACCAGGAAACACACCTTTTGGTTGGGCCTTCTCTTGGATTAACTGTTATATGGATTGTTGAATGGATTGTAGAATCTATTGTTGAGCCTGCATGTGGGCATCGAAATGATCCGGTTGTGAAGGTGTAGTGGCCATAAGTGGTGTGACGGGAACTATCCCACGTTGATTATTAATGGGTGGGTTGTGATAGTTGTTATTAACCGGGATGATACCTCTATTATTATTATTGTAATTATTATAATTATTATAATTACCTGGTCCTTGTCCTTGTCGTGGTAGAGCTGGGTTATAGCTGTTTGCTTGCCTAACATTTTGATTATTATACCTCGGAGGTATAACTGGTTGATTATTTCACCAACTGAAGTTGGGGTTTTGTCTCTGTCTCTAAGGTGCGTTAGGAATAGGAAGGCTATTTAACGAGCAAACATTGTCCAGCTGTGCGAGTGGTTGTTTATAGATGAGAAGACAATAGGAGTCGGTATGATCTAGACTAAAACATAAATTACATAGAAGGGTGGCTTCTACCTTTTTTGTGAGGGATTCGATTAGAGTTCGAAGCTCGGGATTAGATTTAACCTCAAACATATTGGCTGCCTTGGCTGTGGAAGAAGAAGAAGTAGCGGAGCGGGGGATGTCGTTACCCCCCTAGTTATTATTATGCTTGGATTGATCTTCTAAAAACCTATAAGCTTCTGAGGCTCCTTTACTAAGGAAACTATCCCCATTCATTATATCAAGAACCTCCTTATGATGATATGAAAGCCCCGTGAAAAAGGCACGAACAAGCGTGTCTTTCGCAAGGTTATGATGTGGACACTCTATAAGAAGATCAGTGTACCGGTTCCTGGCCTCTGCAAAGGATTCATGAAAGTTTTGGTGGAAGAAATGAATATTTTGAATCATTTCATCTATCTTCAATGGTGGGTAAAACTGTTCCATGAACAATTGAACAAGTTTGGCCCATGAGTCCACGGAATTAGGCGTTTGGGCAGTTAACCAAGACGCCGCCATATTGGCTAGGGTAAAAGGAAACACCCTTAGTTTAATTTGTTAAGAACCTACATTATGATGATGGAATGTAGTGAGAACTTGTTCTATCCTACGCATATGCTGAAAGGCTTTTTGTGGTCTAAACCATGAAAAATGGGTAACAAATTAAAAATATTTGGGGGAATTCAAAAATCCCGCACTGGGTCTGCAATAACGATGCATGACTTAGGGCCATCGTTTAGGGCTTTGTAAAAATCAGAGAGCGGAGTCTCTGCTTCTTCAGCCATTGATGCAGGTGTAGTATGTGATATTCTAGATAGGCGTGTGCGTTGACATTTATGATAGATAACGTTAGATGGTTTTCTCTTACCTAATCTCATGCAAGGCTAATAACAACCTGATATACTAGAATTAAACTCCTCTGACAGAAGAGACGAGGAGTGAAAGAAGGAGAACCTAAGTGCCTCCTTGCTACGCTTATGAATAACGTCTTTAATATGAACCTCAATGTCTTATGGAAGCTTGGAACACTGAATCAACAATTATTTCAAACGAAACGATGATCTGTAACTAACCTGTGTATATCAGGCTTTTTTCAGAAGGGTGTGGACGCACTCAAATATAAAGCAACAAGGGCGCGTGCGCACTCTGTGATTTTTTTTTAGAAATAGAACTTTTACGATTTCTTAATGGGCTACCTTTAAGAATGGAAATAAAACACGAAATAAGGTTACTGGAAGGAAGGCAGGCACGCTCAGAAATAATGTAAATAGGGCGCGGGTGCGCTCCGAGTATACAACTTCAAGCATTTCCAGTAGACTTCTAGGAGCAAAATCCTATTTTCCGAAAACAGAAAACACAGTTAGAAACACAAACAATAGGGTGGGTGGGTGAATTGGGCTATTCATAGAATTGAAAAAACTAAGAGAATTAAATTCTAAAGACAACTAAGATTGCAACGACACTATTTGATAAAATATAAATTGCACTTTTACTCCTACTTATGCTAATTATGCTAGGAATAAGTAAACTGTAATTTATATTCTTTTATATCAAATTTCTACTTTCAATTATCATGCAATAAAACTAGAGTAAGAATTCGTTCCACTTCTAGTTGCTTAGAATATACTAATTCAATTCGTGATTAACAATTAAATAATACGAGAGTAATGATTATAATATGGTGAAAACTAATATTGAATATATTCTAAATTAAACTATGACAATTAAATAATAAGATGTGAATATGAAGAAGGAATTAGGGAGATTTGAAATCCACTTTGATTAATTCCTAATATGCTAGTATAGAGTTTGTTGCAATCTTAATCTTTATTTTTTCACACAAGGTTCAACATAATGGTTAGGTCTTTTTATCCCTAATTATTCATATCATATCTAACCAACTAATAATTAGCATGAGAGGAAGTTGAAACCCATTCTCATAATAAATGAACTACCTTTAGTCTAGGTTTATTTTACTTATTTCTAAATAGAAAACCCTAGACTTTAAGCTCTATAATACAACTATTCTATACTAACACATCAAGTTTTCATCAAAGCTTCAATCAAATCCCTCTAATGGAGGTTTAACTATAGTTCATTAGACTGTCATGGAATAAATAATAAGAAGACGAAGACATAATTAAAGGAATACTTATATTGAAAATAACTTGAATTGTATTAATGGTAGCTAGGCTAATAAAATATAAACTAGGTTAAACTAAAGAGAATAGGTAGGATATCTAAATTATTCTAATTAATGGGGGAGAGTTAGAGTTTTGCCTTAGTACTCTCTATATAGGAGAGAGCTAGGTTTACAATTTCGTGCATGAGCTTTGGAGCTATGTTTTGGGCCACTAAATCAAGTCTAAAACCTAATTAATTAAGTCCATAAAGGGTTTCTCTATTAGAAATTACTGCAATAGCCTTTTTGTCTGCTTCTACTCTTCTGATTGGATCAAGGCTTGGACCATTACAAAGCTCTTTCCGATCCGGTCGTTTTGACATATAATAAGCCCAATTACGAGGTCTGAGTCCAAAGATACGGCCTGCGGAAGTTCTATTGACTTTTATGCTCTATTTCTGCCTGGGTTGACTTTGACTTTTCAGCTTTGACTGGGCTTTAAAAATGTTTTTTCTCCTTGAAACTTGGGGTTTAACCCTAGAACTTCTTAGCAACCAACCTTTGCTCCTTTCTATTGCAAAAGTGATATATTTCTTCACATAATTGACTCTAAGACCTGAAATACACAAAAGTACATAAGCAGTACTAAGAACATCTCTAGGTGGTAGTAGTATACTTTTCAAATTTGAAGAAAATTTTTGGAGATTCTGGTCGCAAATTTTGACCAACTCTAGGTGGTCGCAAATATTGACCACAAATTTGGTGGTAGAGCCCACCACGCGCGACATTAGTACTAACGCGCGCTAGTACCAATCGGTGTGCGGCCAGTAAGCATCGGGCCACAAGATTAATGTCGGCTATGCTTGATAAAATGTCGTACGACAGTCAGACTTTTGTCATTTCACAACTTTTTTTTCAACTTAAGTTCTAGAAAAAAAATGAATTCCGATGACGAATACGTTTATAATAACCAAACAAGATGGAGTAGTGATGGTGAGGAAGAAGAAAACAGTGGTAATAGTGCATACATTTGGAACAATCCCATTGGTGATCTAGATGATGAACCAAATACTTCTGGAGCTAGAAATCAGGGAGCTGAGGCTGACGATCCATTGATGCTTCAGTATCAGCAAGTCGATTTTGAATTTCCTGCTGAGGCTATTGATTTCATCCATCTTAGATCGGTGTCTATGATATTTCATGATAGGCATGTCTCAAGAGTTGTTCTTGAACAACAGGTATGTATTTTAATTCATATATTATAGTAGTAGTAGTAGTTAATTTTAGTACTTAAATACATACATTTTTATTTTTATTTTTTTAATTTTAGTTTCATTTTGCGTACATCAGAGATGTGTTATGTATTGGGTTCGGTGCACTCCACGTGCACTTAAGACATGGTGGGATGATATTAAAAGAGTCAGTGCACTTGACCATGTTAGAGATGCAATTCTAGCGACTCCTTTTGGTCATCTAGTTGACATACCTTACAATAAGACTGACATTTAGGGAGTTATCAATGGTTTAGTTGAGAGATGGTGTGATAGTACACATACTTTTCACTTTCTTCAGGGAGAATTAGGCTTCACTCCACTAGATTTTCATATGATATCTAGTTTGAGAATATGATTAGGTCAGTCGTTGAGATGTAGCATTGAATTCCAGAGTTGTGCCCAAATGATGACTTTCTTCCTTTGTCTGACCGAGGAGTCATATGATAGTGCTAGTGTTAGGATTTATGGTAACAAGGCTGCATACATTACACCGTTGACTAATGATGATGGGTTGCAGTTTTTAATAAATTATTTGTCACTTGATTCTGATAATGGTCAAGCACATGTTGATTAGTATGTAAGAGCTTTCTGTATGTATTTGAAGGGCGTCTTGTTTCTTCCTTCTGGCCATTCCATGGTTAACTTGAGGTATCTAGCCAACTTGAGCACTTGCATGAGTTGGGCGATATTGATTTTGGTGGAGACATATACTGTAATTTGTTGCATTGTTTAGATAGGGTTTCTCAGCATACTGGTCTTGTTAGTAGTCCCCAGATGGGAGGGTTTGTTCTCTTAGAGGTATGGTTTTATGAGTATTTCTGTGCTGCAAATCCTATCCTCACAGAGTACACCAATGAGAGGCCTAGGATCAGGGCTTGGCATGGACTTCATTGAGCTCGTCTGACCAGTGAGATTAGTCATAACATAACTTCTGTCTGAACCCAGATCGAGCTTAGCACACAGGCTTCTATTGTTTGAAGGCCTTGGCGGACATTTGTGCACCTCGGCGCGAATAACTGTAGATACGCATTGTTTATTTCTCATAAGAGGATGGTATTCACTTGTGGGAGTGATATGGAGTGGTATTTAGGGGATAGATGTTACAGACATTTAGGGGATAGATGTTACAGACAGCTCACACCATGCTTTGGTATCCCCCCTGATCCGCCTACCCATTTATCAGAGGCAAAGGACATGACCTTACATCAAGTCTTTAAGAGAAACGTGCATTGGAGTTGGCTAGTAGCTTCTGACCTAGTTACATTGTAGACTTATGAGCAGTATTACCATTATTGGTTTAGGATATCTATTGGTCATTTGCTCCCAGTTGTAGGTCGTACAGGCAACATTCATACGGTTAACAGAATGGGTGTCAGACGTGAATGTCAGATTGGATAGCCATCACAGCCGACATTTCAGCATGGAGTTGTACACACATTTGTTCCAGCGCCAGATCCTCCTCAGTCAGAGTGGCCTTGGGTTTTCAGTTTGAGTGATCCGAGTGGCCAGACGATTTACCATCCCATTTCTTCTATTGATGACACTCGCGCCGTACAGTTAGAGCCTGACCTTGGACATCTACCTCTGGTAATTATTTTTATTGGTTTTGGTTTATTATTTTTGTTTATTATGAAAATGTCATAAATTATTAATGAATAATTATTTCAGGATGAGCTACGTATGAGATATGTCACATGCCTTCATGTAAATAATGGCTTGCGCTCCTCGGTATTCGCCTACAGTGTTGAGAGAGAGAGAGACTTCTTTCCCAGGCTCATGTGGATTATGACGATTTGCAACTCCAGGTTGATGAGTTACATGCTCAGATTCAGCGCACAAGGGTGAGTTCATCACATGGACAGGTGGAGAGTTCAGCAGAATGACAGTCGAGAAGGAGTTCACGGCAGAGGAGGCGTATGTAGGAAGTGAAGACTTGATGATTTATAATATTAAATTTGTTGTATGATGATTATTATTATTATATTGTGTGATTTAGAATTGTTCATTTGATCATTTTGATAAGTTCTAATTTACTTCCTTTGATCAATATGATTTAGCAAATAAATTGTAATTTTTATTAATAGAACAACAACTAATACATGATTGCAAAAACATAAAATAAAAATAAATAAATAAAAGACAACTATTACATATCACCCTTATTACATACTACTAGAGTTACTTTAGTTATTAAGTCAGTCATCATTTTCTTCATCATTGGATCCTTCACCGTCAGAAGCTTCATTTGTAGTACTTGATCCAGTCTTTTTTTCATATTTAGCTACAATTGCTTCTTGTTTTAGCTCTAAAATCCTTCGCGCATGAGGATTGAGTTTGTCGAGTGACATTACCAACAACCTAGTCTCATTTTCCTCCTCTCTAACACGGATTTTTTCTTGCTTCAAAAATAACTTTTTTTGTGTCTTCTCTTGGTTCAATTTCATCATAGTTTAAAATTGCCCATTTAGAATCTCTTCTCTATTTCTTTGACTTTCTTTAAAAGCTTCAAGAAATTCATCCATATTTTTAGCAGTGGATGCAACATTACCCTCGACAGTGGAAGCAATTTTCTTGTTCTTCTCAATTTCTTTGCTCTGCTTCCTACTGACCAACCTCTCCAAAAAACCTTTGGTACTGCTAGGATCCTATTCCGATTACAATAAAGGTGAAAGGTTAGAGTGAGGCGTTGAAGGGGTTGGGGTTGAGGGTGAAGAATCGAAACATTCAAGATCTCCGGATCTTGCTTTCTTCTTTGGTCTTGGAGAAAGCGTTTCATTGCATAACTGAGTTATTTGCCTTTTTGGCGTATTTTTTACTAGATTATAACAATCTTGCAATACCCATGGTTTCCCAGTAGTAGCCGCATAAGTTGCTACCGCGTCTGTAAGCTACGTTTATTAAAAAAAAAAAAAATCAATATCAATGTCTTCACGTAGTATATAAACGAAGTATAAATTAAACGAAGTATAAATTAAACAAAGTATAAATTAAACAAAGTATAAACGAATCTTACAATGTATTCTCGTCCCCACCCGCTTGAAGGTTCTTCAAGATTTCTTAGTATATTCATGATATTTGTTGAAGAACGGTAAAAGAATCACCCAACGTTGTGAGACTCCCTTCCACTTATGGTTGTGGTCAAAACCTTGAATTTCATTCATTTTACCCATAATTCGTTCCCAATACACTTGTCCCGATTGATCATTCCCTACTATAGGATCTTCTCCAATCTCAATTCACGCTCTAGTAAGAGCAATATTTTCTTCATTTGTGCAACTTGGACCCCTGCCTTGTTTTGGTTGTGACATTGTAATTGCCTTGTTTTGTTGTGTGTGAAATGGTTTAGTTGTTTGATAAGAATGAAGAAGGAGATGAGTGTATGTAAAATAAAGAAGGAGATGAGTGTAGATATATGAATGTAGAATTCCGGCCGATTTTTGCCATTTTTTTTTCCGTTGGAGCACGTGACATTGGCAATGACGCGTAGTGCTGGTCAAAGTAAAAAAAAATTGGGGCGACATTTGCAATGGCGCACGCCATTACCAATGCTGCGCTGCATCCGCATCCAAATTGCCAAATTTGCGAACAAGAATGCGAACAAGCAAGTGATGCGACCGGATTTGAGGCCACCTAGAGATGGAATTCCAAGAAATTTCGAAGTTTTCCTTCAAATTTGAAGAAAAACACAGGTTATACTACCACCTAGAGATGCTCTAACTCTTATTTATTATAAACATAATTGGTCTATATGTAATATTATTAAGTGGTTAAAACTACAGTTTTGGGCTCTTATCAACCCGCTAGTGCATTAGGGGGGCGATTGTCAGTATTACGGCTGGCATTATAAAGCTACCCACGGAGTGGAGGAAATATTGGAAGAAATGGGCACATTCTAGGACCGGTGTACGGAGTTCCAAGATCATGTTCATATAATATTGTACCGTAATTTGTTAAACACCCGTCACGTTATTAGTTACTCCGTTTCCATCTCCCCCTGCCATTTGAACATTATTACCAACAGACCTATTATTAAGGTAAAAATCACATGACTTATCAATTGGGCCATCACTATCACTATCACTATCACTGAACTCATCATCACTTTGACCATCATCACCAACATGCCCGTCCTCGACCATAGGCTTTTTGTACCGTTGGGAGTTCTTTCTTCTTTTGTTTAAGAGGGAGCCTTGTTGACTATGTCCCCTCTTGTCTTCCCTGTCACCACCACCACCACTTTCGGATGCTGGTAAAACACCACTTGATCTATCAGATAAGCCATTGTAAGTATTATCTCCACTATTATAATTTTATCCGCACAATGGACGAAATATTGGACCAAATGGGCACATTCCAGGACCGGTGTGTGGAGTTCCGAGGTCGTGTTCATATAATATTCCACCATAATTATATGAACATCTTGCAGCACCATGACTACTACTATGTGCACCCGCCGTGCCACCAGTAACTCCGCTTCTTTCTCCACTTGTCATTTGAACATAATTTTCAAGGTTAACCCCACCAGACT
Organism: Coptis chinensis; assembly: GCF_015680905.1. Classification (NCBI taxonomy): domain Eukaryota; kingdom Viridiplantae; phylum Streptophyta; class Magnoliopsida; order Ranunculales; family Ranunculaceae; genus Coptis; species Coptis chinensis. The sequence continues at coordinate 60,823,830 of NC_141461.1, read as the reverse complement.
CATCAATTGGGTCATCACTTGGACTATCACCCCCAAACAAAGGAGCAGTGTTTTCACACATACTAGAAGTGTTAATAATATCATCCCAATTTGTATTGTTCCAATTCAATGTACTTCCACCGAGATCTCTATCCCTACAACTCACCACTTCCACCAAAATGAAAGTAAAGCTGACATGAGTCGTTCTCCTTTCTCTTAGACCTCTCGACACATGACCTTCCCCTTCAGACTCACTGTGTAGTTCTAGGGGAGTACACTGGCTACCGAAACCAGTTATAGTAACTATATATGGTGGGATATCAGGGATAATTAGCCTCATACTACTCGGAATTTGGTTAGGTATGTGTGGAGGTCGTTATATGGCATCGTCTGGGAAGTTCAGATAAGTTGGTTTCAGGCACGTGCTAAGAAGGTTCAACATCTACTCCAGTACAATTGTTAGGTACGTATTGGGTAGACTCTACAAGGAACGTTTCGGACACTCTTGAAACTTCAATACCATCTGGAAGCATTACAATCAGCGAGTTTAATGCCATTTTACACACCTTTTTTACAGTCAAAACAATGCTGCAGTCCTCAATAACTCGTTTACCCCCATAAGTATCTGCTACACAAGATGCTTCTCCAAATTAAGTTTGAAGCTTCTCATCTCCAACAATGTTAAATGCACAACAATTTAGTCATTACACGAGTTAGTTCCTAAACGTGTCAATATTATACTGTAAACTATCGTCCAAAACAGACATACAATGTTTAATAACTCCCACATAGTGTCTGATAAGAGCCCAAAACTGTAGTTTTAACCCCTTAACAATAATACTTTTATACCAATTATGCGAGTAATAAATAAGAGTTAATGTTGATTACGTGCTTTTATGTATTTCAGGCATTAGAGTCAATTATGTTCAGAAATGTGTCACTTTTGTGAGATAAAGGAGCAAGGGTTGGTTGCTAAGAAGTTATGTGATTAAAGGCCAAGATTCAAGGAGAAAAAGCCTTTTTAAAGCCCGGTCAAAGCTGAAAAGTCAAAGTCAACGCGGGCAAAATAGCACACCAAAGTCAATAGAACTTCTAAAGACCGTATCTTTGGACTCAAATCTTGGAATTGGGCCTACCTTATGTCAAAACGACCGGCTCGGAAAGAGATTTCCAATGGTCCAAACGTTGACTCAATCAGAGGAGCAGAAGTAGACGAAAAGACTGTTAAAAAATCCAACTGAAAAAGCCTCTATGGACTGAAGAGAATTGGGTTTTGGGCTCGATTTTCCGGCCCAAAATATGGCTCCTCATCCCATACATGAAAATGTGGATCTGGTCTCCTCCATTTTAATACAAAAGACTTAACTCTTAAAAAAGGTAGTTTTTTAGGGAGCCATTAGCATATAGTTTTAGATCTAGATTTAGACTCCATTAATTAGTTCAATAACTTGTTTTAGATCTAGATTTATTTCATTCACTTAATTAGTTTTTCAATTCCAATAGATTAGTTAGAACAAGTAGATTGTTCTTTTAGAATCGAATTTAGTTTACAATAAAGTATTAGTTTTTCTATTCAATTTAGTTTCATTAGATCAATAAAGTTAGTTGTTACTCGTAATCTAGTTTTAAGTATTAATTCATTTAGATCTAATTTCAATTATTTAGTTATAAATCATTTCTTAGTTGTTAATTTAGTTTTGAATTCTTGATTAGTTAAAATTAGTAAATTTATAATCTTTATATCATGTCTTGCTTAAATTCGTATAGAAATGATAGTTTGATGACTCTAAGCTAAACTTCCATTAGAGGAGTTTGAGGAAGCCTTGATGAAAACTTGATTTTTGCTAGCTTAGAAATCGTCGTGATAATCTATTCAATTCTAGAAAGTAATTAGTTCACCATGAGAATGAGTTTGATTGCTTCACATGCTACTTATTATTTCGTAGAGATTGCCATGAATAATTAGGGATTAGAATACCAGTTGTTATGCGAAAGAATTGACTTTTGGATTACAATATTTCTTTGTTAGTTGATTAAGTCAAATTAAGGTGGAATCGAATTTCCCTAATTCATTCGCTATTGTCAAGTTAGTATTTGAATTCCATCATATCATTATTTGCATATTGTTTTCTAGTTCCCATCGTAGTATAATTTCCGTCCATACTCTCATTGACTTTGGATAGACTGATAATCTTAGATAACGCAAATTCTAAAGAACTAGGAGTGGAACGAATTCTTTACTCCAACTCTATTGCGATAGCATTCGAGAGTAGAAAACTTTGATAAATTAGACGTAAAAATAGTTTTAGTTTTACTTGCGTTTGAGTCTCGTAACTTATTCGTAGGTAAAACTATTGTTTTACATTTAATCAGTGTCGTGTAACGTTTATATTATAGTTATGGCAGAACATGTATACTAATTCGGGAAACCTAAGATAATGTGTTGTCATGCTTTTAAAGTTCCTCTCTAGTCTCTTCTTCTACAGGTAAAAATTGCCAAAAACCAAAAAAACGCACTTACCACCATAACCGTAAGTTCTCGACGTCGTTGTATGGCGCCTTCTGGGAAGTTCAAATTTGTAGGTTTCCGCCACGTGCTGAGTAGGTTCAATGTCTACTCCAAGACAATTGTCAGGCACGTACTGGGTGGCTTCTACAAGGAAGGTTACGGGCACTCTAGAAACTTCGGTAACATCTGGGAGCATTACAATCAGCGAGTTTATTGCCGTTTTACATACTTTTTTACAGTCACAATAGCACACTTACCCCCCATATGTATATGGTATGCGGGACGCTTCTCCAAACTGAGTTTGAAGCCTCTCATCTCCCACAATGCTAACTGCACAATAACTTAGTCATTGCATAAGTTAGTTTCCTAAACGTGTCAATAGTGTACCGCAAACTATCATCGAAACCACAGAGACAATGTTTTCAGAACCCTATATAGTGTTGTGAAATACTTATATAGCATCTTATATAGTATTTTTCACACCTTATATTTGGTCATTCAAAGAAGTTGGAAACCTAATATAATAACAAGGTTTTTGTTAAATGGGCGTTTATGTGGAAACGATATATCGTGTCTTGCAAAACTTATACAGTGTCCTCACGAGCTTTTAAATTTACACAACTTTAGCGGTTTAAGGGACGACACTATATACTTGAAGCAAGCCACTATATAAGATTAGCAATACTCAATAGGTTTAATTACATAAATAATCAACATACTTAGGTCCTATTAACATTTGTATCAATATACAATTTTTTTTAACAAACGTATCAATATACTATGACTGATTTCACAAAAATAGCAATCTATTAGCACCCGTCAGTTAGGTGATGATGTGTTCGTTTGATGATGTGTCCATCACTTAACTAATGGACACATCATCACTTAATTGATGGACACATCATCATTTAACGGACACATCATCACTTAACTGACGGGTGCTAACAGATTGCTATTTTTGTGAAATTGAGCATAGTACATTGATACGTTTGTTAAAAAAAATTGTATGTTGATACAAGTGTTAAGAGGACCTAAGTACGTTGCATATTTCTGTAACTAAGCCTACTCAATATAGTATGTTCATTTAAGGCAAAGTCTGGCTAACATACTGTTATTAAAATGTAATATGTTTTAAGCACTCTTATATAATGTCTTGGAAATCTTATGTAGTAGTTTAGAGAGTACACAGATAATGATTTTGGCAACCTAATATAGTCTATTCCTAGTCTTATATAGTACCTGTATGCTCTCCCAACATTGCCAGAAACCACAATAACGCACTTACCACCATAACTGTGACGTACATAGGAAGGTCCACTAAACTGAGTTTGAGGCATTTCATCACCAACAACCATTTCAGCAACATGGTATGGTACCATAACATCTACACAAACTTAGTTGATCCATAAGTTAGATTAAAAAATACCCAGTTAAGCAGGCTTTCTTTTAAACATATATGTTATATTGTGGCTTCATAAGCCTATATAGGGTCGTTCAAGTTAATAAGAGAAAGCTTGCCCATTTAAGCTCATTAAGATATACTTGAATTCCAATAACAACCAAAGACCACTTACCATCAACTTCTTTCGTAATAGGGAAATGGGATGTTTCACCTAAATCAGTGTTCGACACTTGAGATGGTTCGCCCAATTAGGTTTCAGATAGTTCAGATGGTTTGGAAATATCTGCAAAGTGATTTAGTCAATTGAAGTCTTAGTATTGGGGTACGTATTTTAAAGATTATTTGATTAAGGTTCACCATAAATTGTTTAGAACTTGGATTGAATGGGAGTTGTGAAGGAGAAAAGGTAGTACTCTTAGCTTTTAGGACTTGTTTTTATGGACTCTACTTGTATTGAATGAACAACTTGAAAAGAAACAACTTGATTGATGAAAGATAACTTGAAATAAACTTGTTTGATTGAATGATTGAAACATAAACTTGAAAGAAATAACTTTGATTGAATGATTGAAACATAAACTTGAAAAAAATAATTTTGATTGAATGATTGAAACATAAACTTGAAATAAAAGGATTGAATTGAAAAACAAAAAGTAAAACAATCTTGAATATAAATGACTTGAAAAATAAATCCTATACTACTCCTACATGACACTATAATAATTCTAGGTGCATTCTCTCCTCCTACTTATTAGTTCTTATACCCCTACTTTTACAAAAGTCTGATTTGCCTTCTCCCTCTACAATCAAGACACCTCACCATGGTTGCTTTATATTTTTTCTTTTTCTTTTTCATATCTTCTTGATCAAGCTTGGTTTTGAGCAAGTCTTATTTTGTATCAAGGCCATCTATCTGTAGTCTTCTGAGTTAAGGATGTGACTTTCAGTTCTCTGGTTTTGAGTCCTTGACCTTTGACATTTAACTTTGACTTTTACTTTTTCAGCATTTTTCCATAACAGCTTCGAATCTTCATAATAAGTGTAAATAAGGCTATGTAACCTGAAAAAGAAAATAAAAGCTATGAGTTGTCTTTTCATTATGTGTAAGAAAGGTTGTAATGCAGTAATGTAAGGGTAATAAAATGCACATTTGGGGGATGATCACCACCCCCAAATAACATTTTGCTTGTCCTCAAGCAAGGATGAGAGAAAAACTAAGATCACAAATGAGTGATTTATTATTATTATACTAATCTCATTTCGGGGAGTGCAATTGCATTGACCATATGCAATAAGGCCTTAAACCACTAGGGGGGAATTCCCTAGTGGCCGAGCTTTAAGCCTCGTAAGAGTTTTCTAGAGAAGGCACTCAAAAACTTCTTCTATCTAGTACAAAAGGGTCTTGTCTCCTTATTTATTTTTAGAAGTCTATACATCTCATTAGCAGGGAATAAGGACAAGCTCCTTTAAACTTAGAATAACATATATAGTAATTAAATCATCTAAAGATAAATGTGCAAACATGAGGAATGAAATGCAAAAGTGATAAGAGTTATATATTAGATGTAAGAATAGTAGAATAAATCATGCTTATCAATCAATTATAATACTCTCTAAACATGTTGTTAAAGGAGAGTAATCGTGCTTGATCCACTCTTGTTTGCACGTACTTTAATACAAATCTAGAATAAACTAACTATTCACTAATGAGAGTAATAATTGTGCTGGAAAACCGTAATTAAAAGATGTTAAACAGTGATTTAAATAATGACAGAAGGATATAGAAAGGGGAAATTCCACCACGCGATTCGATTGACTATTAGCTTAGTCATCGAATCACTTGTTTTGATCCCTAGTAAATGCTAAGTTATCTCTAATCAAGGCTTCACTAGCATGAGAGTTTAGCTCTCTCACATATCTCTTTGATGGTGGCTCTAAACTCTAGTTCACCGTTATGAGTTCTATCTCTAGAATCTCACAAGGATGAACTTGAATTCCTAATTACGAAACAATAACTATTCTAATTAATCAATCATCCTCACGTGGCTTCATTAACCCCCTCTATTGGAGATTTTAGCCTTGTTTCATTAGATGTTTTATACTAATATGAGAAAAGAAAGACATAATAATAAAAGGGATTGAATTGAATTGAAAAGCTAAGCTTTTATTGAAAGGTTTTAATGGAGACTACATTACTAAACCCTAATTAATTAACTAAAAACTAAACTAGTGAGGGGGAGAGAAGTAGTAGTAGTAGTAGTAGTTTTACCTTAATCCTCTTTATATAGGAGAGGATTAGGGTTATATTTTCGTGCATAGGCCTGGAAGGGGGACTTTGGGCCTTTAATGTGAGACCAAAGTCCATTAGGTTAAATCTAAAAAGGCAAATTTTGCTGGAAAATAATTTAGTGCTCTTTTTGTCCACTTTTACAACTCTGATTAGGACAAGGCTAGGTCCATTGGAAAACTTATTCCAAGTCGGTCGTTTTGACATTGAGTAGGCCCAATTCTGAGGCCTAAGTCCAAAGATACGTCATTTTAAAGTTTTGATGGCTTTTGGTCATTTTTCTTCTCAGATTGGCTTTGACTTCCCAGCTTTGACTGGGCTTAAAAAGACTTTTTGTTGTTGATTCTTGGACTTTAAACATAGAACTTGCTCAGCAATCATCTTGACTCATTTTCTATGCAAAAATGGTGTCTTTAGTTACCTAATCAGCTTCAAGTCCTGAAATACACAAAAACACGTAAATAGTACTAACTCTCATTTATTATAAATATAATTGGCTTAAACGTAATACTATTAAGGGGCTAAAACTAAAGTTTTGGGAGCTTATCAAAATGCAGAGTTGTTTCCAAAATTTTTGGAGAGCATCCTTAAAGTGGGTTATCACAAGGATGTGTTAAAACACAAACTCTCTGATAGATTCACTCATGTTTCGTTCTTTCAAATGTAGCGGACATTTATATTCCTCACATACACGAATGAAATCCAAAGGAAACCGGGGTCGATTGATCACACTTGCTACTTACTATCACACCATCATATTCCTAATTGAGCTAGAGGTCTTTTATTATGAGTTACGGGGCTAGGGTGATGGTTTAGAATGAAAATGGAAGGGAAAAACAAAAATCTGATAAGTTGAGAAATTGGGTCTTCAAAATACTTATAACTAGAGAAGAACCTCATTTTGTTCTTTGCTTCTGAATTCTAATTCAATACTTAGCACTTTGTCTTTGTGACTCCATATGATTTTGAAAATTGGAAGTTCTAACTTTGTTTTGTTTTGTTTTGTTTTTTTTTTTTTTTTTTGTTTTGTTTTTTTTTTTTTTTTTTTTTTTTTTTATGATAACATCTCCTTTTGATTTTGAACTTTTGGGAGATTCGATTTCTCACTTTTTTTTTTTTTTTTTTTTTTTAAGTTTTGGTTTTGAAGGTTTTTTTTTTTTTTTCAAAGAAACTAACTGATCTATTTTTGTAAAAGGTCTTCTCTTCTCTTTTTCTGATATCCATCTAATTCTCAAATCGTCAGCTGGGTAAGCTTTTTATTGTGTGTTGTAACGGGTTAGGGATTTATGGTAAAGAATAAAAAGGCTTTTAGAAATTGGTGAAGGCTAAAGAGGTGTAACTAGAGGAAAACTATCTTTTTAGGTTTTTAACATTTATTTCGCTAAATAATTCCAAAAAGGGCCTAAATTCTCTTCATTGGATATGTGATAAGAGCCCAAAACTGTAGTTTTAATCCTTTAACAATAATACTTTTAGACCAATTATGCGAGTAATAAATAAGAGTTAATGCTGATTACGTGCTTTTATGTATTTCAGGCATTGAAGTCAATTATGTGCAGAATTGTGCCACTTTGGTGAGATAAAGGAGCAAGGGTTGGTTGCTAAGAATTTCTATGATTAAAGGCCAAGATTCAAAGAGAAAAAGCTTTTGTAAAGCCCGGTCAAAAGCTGAAAAGTCAAAGTCAACGCGGGCAGAAACAGCACACAAAAGTCAGTAGAACTTCTGAAAATAGTATCTTTGGACTCAGACCTCAGAATTAGGCGTACCTTATGTCAAAACAACCAGCTCGGAAAGAGCTTTCCAATGGTCCAAATCTTGACCTAATTAGAGGAGCAGAAGTGGAGTAAAAGTCTATTGAAGTCAAAGCTAGCTGAAAAAGGCTCTGTGGACTGAAGAAATTTGGCTTTGGGCTCGATTTTCCGGCACAAAACGTGGCTCCTCAGCCCATGCACGAAAATGTGGATCTGGTCTCCTCCATTTCCACACACAAGACTTAACTCTTAAGCAGGAATTAGGTTAGGTAGAGAGGTAGCCATTAGAGAATAATCTAGATCTAGTTTTGAGAATTTTAATTAGTTAATTAATTAGTTTTCATATCTTGTTTTAATTTAGATTATTGAATCATTGTTATTCTTTCATTAGATTAATAAAAATAGTTAGTTCTTGATAATTTCGATTTTGTTATTTAAAATTGCTTAGATCTAATTTCGATTCTTGTTTGTTATTCAATTCTTAGTTGTTTAATTTCGAATTGAATTCTTGAGTAGATTGATATAGTAAAGTTATAATATTAATATTATGTCTTATTCAATATCATATAGAAATGATAGTCTGACGAATCAAGGCTAAACCTCCATTAGAGGAGTTTGATGAAGCCTTGATGAAAACTTGATTGTGTAGTATAGAATCGTGGTAAGAGTCTATTCCACTCTAGAAGGTAGTTGATTCGCCAGAAGAATGGGTAGAACTTCCTCACATGCTAGGCATTAGTTGGTAGAGATTGCCATGAATGATTAGGGATTAGAACGACAAATTCTTATCGTAAGAACGTAAGAATTGGATTACAACAATCTACACTAGTTTATTAAGTTGGATTCAAGGTGGATTCAATCCCCCCTAATTCTTTATGTAGATTCAAACCTTAGTATTCCGTAGCATTTCGTAGTTGAATCATTATAGTTAGTATTTTAGTATTTGAATTCACATCATAGTATAAACTCCACACCATTACTCTTACTAACTTTGGCTAGGACTGATAATATTAGAAAACATTCTAAAGAACTAGGAGTGGAACGAATCTTTTACTCCACTCTATTTCGATAGATTCGAAAGTATAGATAAATCTTTGATAACCAAGCATAAAGTAGTCTTAGTTTTACTTGCGTTTGAATTTCGTCATTTATTTGTGAGTAAAACTATTCATTTTTACTTTTATCAAATGGTGCCATTGCCATCTTAGTTCCCTTTAGCATTGTATTATTTAGAATTGTTAGTTTTCCAAAGTCCCATAACCCACCCACCCTTGTTTGATTCTAACTGTGGTTGTCCGTTTCAGCATTGAAATTTTCCCCACAGAATTACACGGAGTGCGACCCGCGCCCTAGGCAGCCTAAATTGGAGCGCCACCCGTGCCCAAACACCTGGAACTCCAGTTTTTAGCTGAGCGCGACCAGTGCCTTGCCAAGGCAAAACTTCGAAGCGCCCCGTGAAAGCGCTGGACCTTGAGTTTTTCCCCTCGCGCGACCAGCGCTCTACTAAGGCTAAGTTGAAGCCCCGCTATTGAAGCGCTGGAGCTCGAGTTGGACTGAGCACACGACCAGCGCCCTACCTAGGCCAATTCTCGAAGCGACACAAGCCCTCTCTAAACCGCCCGATTTCCACGGTTTTTCAAATTTCCATTTCTTCAAGGTTTTCAGTGTTCTAACTTGTTATATACCGAAAGCACGCCAGATACAAGGCGCTATTCATAAGCAAAGCAAGGTGGCATTCAGGTACTTCTTTCTTCAAACACCTTGCATCTCCTGTTAGAGGTTCATACTAGCATACCAGGATTGTTTGGAGTGTTGTTGTGTTTAGTTAAGATTGGTCTTAGCCTTGCATGAGATTAAGGTCAGGCCGAAGAAAAATGCCTAACGTAATCAATCGGTAATGTCAACAAACACGCCTTTCTAGTATACCACTCACTACGCCTCTAGCTAATATACGACACACACCACCTGAAATAATGGCTGAAGAAAGAGAGTCTCCTCTCTCTGACTTTTACAAAGCCTAGAACGATAGCCCTAAATCTTGCATCGTTCTATCAGACCCAGTGGGGGATTTCCGAATCCCCCAAAATATATTTAATTTGTTACCCGTTTTTCATGGGTTAGACTATGAAAAGCCTTATCATTATATGCGTAGGATTGACCAAGTCCTTACTACATTCCACCATCCTACGGTGGGTGCTGAACAAATTAAACTGAGGGTATTTTCTTTCACTTTAGCCAATAAGGCGGCATCTTGGTTAACTGCCTAAGTGCCTAATTCTGTGGACTCGTGGGCTAAACTTGTTCAACTATTTATGGAACATTTTTACCCACCACTGAAGACCGATGAAATGCTTTCCAAGATTCATTATTTTCGACAGAATCCTCATGAATCATTTTCAAAGGTTTGTAATCGTTTCACCGATCTTTTTATAGAGTGTCCACACCATAACCTCGCTAAAGACACGTTAGTTCGTGCCTTTTTCAAAAGACTTTTACACCACCATAAAGAAGTCCTTGGCATAATGAATGGGGGTAGTTTCCTAAGTAAGGGAGCCTCAGAGGCTTATAAACTGGGGGGGGGGGGGTAGTGATGATATCTCCCGTTCTGCTAGTTCTTCTACAACAGTAAAGGCCGCCGATATGTTTGAGATGGGGAGGTTAGCATGATCGAGAGCTTAGCTCAAGATTATTTTAATAACACGCTTCCAGAAAACCGAATGCAGAAATTCCTATCTTTTGGAAGTTCAGATTTTGCCGATAACTCCTACTTAGAGGAAGTCAACACCATCTTCGAGTCTACACCTATCGTAGACCTTTCTATTGCTCCATCTACAGAGTTTGAAGACATGTTGCCTAAGCAAGTATTCATTACTCAAGATGATGACCCCCCAGAAGCATTTATCGATATTACTTCCACCCCGGTGCTTAAACCTCTTCCTCCTGAGTTAAAGTATATTCAACTTGATTCGGATGGTAGTCATCCGATAATAATATCTTCTCTGTTATCTAAGGAGGAAGAGACACATTTGATCAGGGTGATTAGGGAACATCGTTCTGCGATTGGTTGGTACCTAGCCGATATTAAGGGAATTGACCATAATGTATGCACTCATCGTATCCATTTGGAGGACAACTCAAAGACTTCTCGCGAACCACAGCATTGCTTGAACACTGCCATGAAAGTGATGGTCAAGGAAGAGGTCTTACGGTTACTCGATGCGGGTATCATATACCCAATCTCTGATAGCGAATGGGTAAGTCCCATTCATGTAGTTCCTAAGAAATCAGGGATTACCATGGTATGTAATGCCAAGGGTGAATATATTGCCACGCATGGTCCTATGAAATGGAGGATCTGTATTGATTACAGACGTTTAAATGCCATGACACGAAATGAACATTTTCCTTTACCCTTTATAGATCAGATGCTTGAACGTCTAGCTTGTCATGCTTTTTATTGTTTTTTGGATGCCTACTCTGGCTATTTCCAAATTATTATTGATATTGATGACCAAGAAAAGACTACCTTCACATGTTCTTTTGGAACATATGCCTATAAACAAATGCCTTTTGGCCTTTGTAATGCTCCTGGTACCTTCCAGCGGTGTATGCTTCATATATTTAGTGACATGGTAGAGCGTTTCATAGAAATATTCATGGATGATTTTTCTATCTATGGAGACTCTTTCACGGACTGCCTGGCTAACCTGTCTAAAGTTTTGACACGATGTGAAGAGAAGAGTCTGGTTTTAAATTGGGAAAAATGTCATTACATGGTGAGAAAAGGCATAGTACTAGGTCATATTGTATCTAGTGATGGCATCGAAGTAGGTAGGGCCAAACTAGATAAGATAGCGACTTTACCTATACCACGGACTGTCCGTGATATTAGAGCCTTTCTAGGCCATGCAGGTTTTTATAGGCGCTTTATCAAAGATTTTTCGAAAATATCTAAGCCATTAACTAATCTGCTTTTAAATGATGCCATTTTTTATTTTAACTTTAACTGTAAACAGGCTTTTGAAACTTTAAAAGCCGCCTTAACTTTTGCACCCATTATATAGCCTCTCGATTGGTCTAAACCTTTCGAACTCATGTGTGATGCTAGTGATTATGCAGTTGGTGTTGTCTTGGGACAGAAACTAGATAATAAGTCCACTGTTATTTATTATGCGAGTAAAACTCTAAACAATGCTCAAAGGAATTATATAACTACTGAAAAAGAATTCTTAGGTGTCGTTTATGCTTTAGATAAGTTTCGGCCACATTTGGTTAGTTCTAAAACTCTAGTTTACACGGACCATGCAGCCCTTAGGTACCTTCTCGCAAAGAAAGATGATAAGCAGAGATTAATCAGATGGATTCTTCTCCTGCAAGAGTTCATATTAGAAATAAAGGACAAAAGAGGGGTCGAAAATGTAGTTGCCGACCACTTATCTAGACTTACAAACGACGATGATAGTGATTCTGAGTCCATACCGGACTCTTTTCCTGATAAGCATCTGTATGCTATTTTTTCAGCACCATGGTATGCTGAAATTGTGAATTATTTAGCGTCTGATGTTATTCCATATGATTGGTCAAGAAATGAACGTAAGAAGTTCTTGGCCAGAGTTAAGCTATACTACTGGGATGAGCCCTAACTTTTCAAGTATTGTGCGGATAAGATTATTTGTCGTTGTATTCCCCAATGGGAATATATAGAGGTTTTCTCATTCTGCCATGACAAAGAGTGTGGTGGCCATTTTAGTGGTATGAAAATAGTTGCTAAAATTCTTCAATGTGGGTTTTATTGGCCTACTCTCTTTAAAGATGCCCAAGTGCATTGCGGGGACGTGTTGTTCGCCAACAACAACCGGGCGAATCACGAAGCGTAATATGATGCCATTAAATCCAATCATAGTGGTAGAAGTTTTTGACGTATGGGTCATTGATTTCATTGGTCCCTTTCCAGTTTCCCATGGTTTTATTTATATTCTAGTTGTCGTGGACTACGTGTCTAAATGGATAGAGGCCATGGCTTGTCGTAGGAATGACCATAAGACAGTTGTGTTTTTTGTTAAAGAGTATATTTTCTGTTGATTTGGCATTCCCAAAGCCATCATTAGTGATGGTGGTACACATTTTTGCAACAGAGTTGTTGCATCTCTCGTGAAAAAGTATGAAGTTACACATAAGGTAGCAACTCCGTATCATCCATAAACTAGCGGACAAGTAGAAGTTTCTAATAGGGAAATCAAAAAGATTTTAGAAACAACTTTAAATCCTGATAGGAAAGACTGGTCAAAACGTTTTTCTGATGCCTTGTGGGCATTTAGGACTACTTTCAAAACTCCTATAGGTATGTCTCCCTTTAGACTTGTATTTGGAAAACCTTGTCATTTGCCCGTTGAATTGGAGCACCGTGCTATGTGGGCTATAAAAAGCCTTAACTTCAATTTTGATGAGGCGGGTGTCAAGCGTAAGTTGCAATTGAATGAGCTTGAAGAAATACGTAGCGATTCTTATGATCTCACAAAGGATTATAAAGCTAACATGAAACGTGTTCATGATAAGCAAATCTTGTGCAAAAAGTTTGTGGTAGGTCAAAAGGTCTTACTTTACAACTCTCGTCAACATATTTTTCCAGGGAAATTAAAAACCCGTTGGTCTGGTCCTTTTCTGGTTACTGAAGTCACCCCTCATGGGGCAATCACCTTGGTAAATCCCAAGGATAATAGTACCTTTCAAGTCAATGGCCAACGGTTGAAACATTTCCACGAGCTTTTGTCCCCTGATGTAGAGGAAGTCCTTTCACATGACCCTATCTATGAGGACTGACCTTTTCATTGGTGTACATCCTTTCATTTCCATATAATGGTAAGTGCACCATTGAGGTAACCGGGCCCTCCCTATGGAGTGTGTGGCTGTAAGTACCGGATCCTAAGTCCACAGTTAACATAATTCATGTTTTCCACTCTTGCATGTTTTCTAAGATTTTGAGTCAAGTTCCTCTATGGTGTGAACTATGTATTTATTGCTTTCTTGTTTTTTCTTATATTAAATCTTAGTCATAAAAAAATAAAAAACTGTTAAAATCACAAACATAGTAATTTAGGAAGTCTTGGGAATCTGACTTTAAAATACCCACTTTTAAAAACAAATTTTCTAAACGCTATTGTTTGAAATTTGTTTGGGGGTGGGGTTTTCGTTTATGTCTTGGATTGTTCAACTTTCCAGTTGTGTTGTTTAGGCCGTTTAATTGTATTTTGATTTGGGTTGACATTATCTATGAAATTAGCATTTATTCGTTCGCATAACTTACGTCATGCACGCACTTTGAGGCATTTTCCATCTTCTTATTTGCCATCCATAATCAGAATAGAGTGTTTTATGGATCATTAGATTGGAAATTCTTTCCTGATAATTTCCATAGCTCATTCGCAAAAATTAGACTAGTAACGAAGCGGCAATTTTAATTTGAAGTTGTGCGAAAAATCGACAAAAATCAAAAAATCAAATTGGACTTGGTCCCAATCTCATGCGGATGTGCGTCTCCATCTTCAAACCAACAGTCGTGAGTTGTTTCATTCCGTCATTAACAAAGCTTAAAAACCTGACAAAAAAAAAAATGGAAACCTAACTACACCCACGCCCACAATACAAGCCCACCTCAAATCTTCTCCAAACCATTCCCACCACCACCCCCAACAATTTCCACCACCGAAAACCACTAAAACTCCAAGAATTTGGAGCTGTCGCGCCACCACTGCGCCACCACCATTGTTTTGTTAGTGAGGGATTCTCAAAATCCATCCCCACATTCCATTTAAACCCCTAAATAGTTCAAAAATCTCAATGGCTCAAAGACGGAGGATTTGCAGAGCACCTTAGCGTTCTTTGTCGACCACTTCGACCGCTCTATGTGTGAAATGGTTAGGAGGGATTGGAGTGGTTTATGGTACTCGACAGACGATTTTTACCACAAAGATTTGGTCCGACAGTTTTATAGGATGAGGGAGTTGGATGGGAATATAATTTTTGTTAAGGTGGCCGGGAGGAGGAGAGAAGTGTCTACTGGGTTGTTGGCTGAGATTTTAGGCATTCTGCCTAGACGCCATCTCGATGCAACATTACAGGAGTCCCAATTTACTGGGATCGAGCCTTTGATGAACGCGACTGTTTTGGAAGGGAACTACAATGCGAGGTCGCATTGTGTTTGCTAGTCGTCTTTTAGAACCAACCAGCTGGCTATAGCTCAGTGGATTGGTAGGAATCTCATAGGGAAGGAGAAGGTCAGTGACATCAGTCTGAACTGCCTTCACGTTCTATGGATACTCCAGGAGCAGAAATATGATTTATGTATCCTGGAGTTTCTGAGTAACATGATTAGGGGAGTTCGGAAGAGTATTACACCTCTCCCTGTTTTGATAACGAATATCATGATGACCTTGAGAGCGAGTCCGATGTCTGATAAGATTTGGCTGAAAGAGCACAGAAATCCTCATATTTATACGGAGTGTACCCAAAAGTTTGGAGGTTGCCTGAAGAGAGGGTAGTTGAAGAGGATGAGGAAGAGGATGAGGAGGAAACATCATGTCTTGATGTCGATGCCTAGGAGAGGTGTAGGTCGGATGTAGAAAGCATGTCGGTGCTTCATCGTGGACTCGGCAGGCTACCATTCATCATAACTTCGAGACTCATGCCCAGTGCGATGATGAACGTTGGGAACAGATGAAGGCTGAGATGGTAGCTCAACGCAAGTTCTGAGACGATATGCTTGCATGCTTTCCACCCCAGGTGGGTTCTTCTTATGAGGAGGTTTGTGTGAGGCAATGCGCCGCCGGGACGGATGGCTCGGCCCATCGGAGCTTCGGGAGCCATCTCCTTCTCGGGTGCCTTCCACTACCAGCAGCGAGTGGTTTAGGGCTCTTATGGATTAGATGTTGTTTTTATTGTTCCTTTTATGTTTTATGTATTTCTTTTTTTAGTTCGGATGTTAAACTTTGAATTCTGAAGTTAAATGTGAATTTGGTAGTTAAAATGTTGTTTGAATTTCATTTTTAATATAATATGGTTCTTTTCAAATGGTGCATTATTTTTATTATTAATCCCACCTTCCCGAATTGTTTGGGGGTGGTATTATTTACTATAGCATGATTTGTTATATGATCCTCACTTTTAGAAGTTGTTTTGGAGTGATGGTTGAGAATATTTCCGATATGGGCATACCTATGATTAGATGTTGTGATAGGATGAAATCTTAAAGAGTTTAGAAGTTACTATTCTAAATTAAATCTAAAAGATATTAGGGTTGTTTTAGAATCAAGAATATGGGTTGTTTCCGTTTTCGGTTTTGGAATTTTTTTTTGTTTCCAGCAATTACCTTAAAACTTTTTGGCAACTTCCTGATTCGTTTTGGATCCTTAAAACCTATATAAACTTCCTTCATTCTACACTCACAACCCACACTACACCTCACATTCATCTCTCACCTTTCACTCCCAACTTTTCCTTCTTTTTCCTTCTCACTTTTGGATTTCATTTCTCGGCTACCAAGCCTCCAATAATGGCGCCACCGCACCCTAGGCAATCGTTAGTAGTGAATTTCATCGAGCAACCCGTGCCCTACCAAGCCCAGAGCTGAGCGAGACCTGCGCCCAAAATACTGGAATTCAAGTTTTCATCCTGAGAGTGACTCGTGCCCATCCCAGGCAAAAAGTGAGAGCGCCCTGCGCCCAAGTGCCTGGAACTCGAAATTCACTAGAGAGCATAGGTTGAGTGCACCCCGCGCCCTGACCCCCGTGGGCACGAAAAATTCCAATTTTTTGTGGGTTGTTCCAGGATCGTTGCAGCTGTTCTAGAGAGTAGTTTTCTGATGAGTTCTCCTATAGTAATACTGGAGCAGTCTTTCGAACACATGTTGGGGAGCGAGACTTATGGACATTGGTTCCGTGAAATTATCATGTAGTACGGATGGAGACATCTTCTCGTAAGTGAAGACAACTCGTATTCACCTAAGCTTATTGAATTTTTTTACAATAATATTAAGTTCTATTATAACCAGGATGGAGAACAAGAATTCTCCATCATGGTTGATGACACACCACTAGAATTCAATAAGTATGTGGTAGCGTAAGTTTCGGGAATACCAATACCTGATCCTATTCACATGTGGGGATATATGACCGATAATGCATACCTCTATGACTATACATATTTCCATGAGTATTATGGGGGAGGGTGTTTCGTATAATTAACCAAGGGCGTTATAACATAGCCCTTGGTAGCCTGTCCCTCATTGTAGACACCGCCATGTTATTTATTCTGATGAATATTTTAGGGGATTGGCTGTTTACCTCTGTAAATAGTACCGCTGGTGACGTTTTCCTTGCTTTAGCTGAGGGACGTTGCTGATATGACATTCCCTGAGTATTAGTGGCTAAAGCATGCAGCATAAGTATCATGCCGCATGCCACATCATGCCCAGTTGTCTACCTGTATTCTGTACCCAGTTCACGGATTGGAACAGGGTTGAAGTCATAAGACCCACCAATTGGGTGGTTCGCTCATTTTAGTAATGACTTGGCGGGATGGCAGGTGTTTGGTTGCTCCTTACACCCCATCAGACATAGTAACACTCGACAGGTTAACACAAGTTGATGACACACGACGGCGGACTTGGCAAGTTATGATGGCATGGCAAGATGCGAAGGAACCTCCTCTCTTTGGAGAGGGAAATGAGGATGAGGATTAAACGGGAGTTAAAGTTAGTTTTTATTTCAGTTAATGTCTGCTTATGTCCCAAGAAATTTATTTCTCATTAACCCCATAACGGGTGGAACTCTTATAGAGTTGCGTCAGTTTTATTTTCTATATTAGTATGTTTAACCTTGTTCTACAGATGTTCAAGAATTTCACACGTTTCCATGGTATTTCTCGACCCTGTTTATTTAAATACTTTGAGGACAAAGCATGCTTCTTGTTTGGGGGGGCATAGAAACACGTGTAATTAAGGCATCTGTTAAGATATAGATATGTACAGTATGCACTTGTTTTCTTATAAAAAAAATCAAAAATAAAAATTTTTAAAAAATTAATAAAAAGTTTATGCTGTATACTTAAGAATATTGGTATTGTTTTCCTTCTCTAGGCCTTTGATAATCTAGAAATCTCACGTAGCTTTTGCATTAGAATAGTTTTTAGAAACTTAGGTTAATATGTAGGTAATAATCCTTGCATCTATCTATAAATATGTTACATGAGTATCTATGATTGGTGGCAGTAAGTTTCTGAAATCTAGGCTAAAATACTTATTCTACAAATCCTGTGAGAATATAGCCTAAAGCCTTATATGAGTGAAACATTTGAGAAATGACACAAGGGAGAAGTAAAATCCGGATAAAGAAATCACACGTCCACTTGCTTGATCACTATACCATATCCTAAGCGAGAATTTAGGCCCTCTTTGGATCTATATAGCCAGAAATTCAAACCTATGAATTATTTTCCGCTAGTCTCCCCTCTGAGCCTTTCTTTAGCCTTTCATAAACCGCAAATCCTTTACCCTGCTACAAAACAAAACAAAAAATAAATAAATAAATAAAAAATCAACCTACCCAATTCTTTGAATAAGTCTGAGAATAGATATGAAGAATAGAAAAGAGAAAGACCTTTGAAATCAAGAATTTGTTAGTCGCTTAGATGAGAAAAGTAAGTTTCCATCCAAATAAAAAATAAATAAAAGAAAATAAATAGTTAGAACTCTAAAAATAGAATCAAAGGAGTCAAAAGCCAAAGAAAACAAAATATGGCTAATGATGGAAACAAAGTGTAAAAGCAAAAGTAAAAAACAAGGTTTTCTCTAGTTACATAATATGAAGACTCTATTATCTCAAACTTGTCCATTTTGAATATCTATTTCCTTCCTTCTTAAACCATCTCCTAATCCCCGCAACACCTAATAAAGACCTCTAGCTCAATTAGGAATAGGTTAGTGTGATAGTAAGTGGTAGATGTGTTTGATCGACTCCGGTTTCCTTGTGTGTCATTGAGATTGTAAGGTAAAGTGTGCCCACTGCATACTGGAGTAGCGAAACTTGAGTGAAAAAATCAGAGTGTTTTTTGTCTTGACATTTATGTGAGGACCTACTTAAGGATGCTATTCCGAGTTTTCAGAAATGGACCTGCTAGTGCATTTCATAGTATTACTCATTGTATATATGTTTATTCGTAGATGATTGATTATTATGCATATATTAGCTTAGGTTTTGACTTGATTATTCTTTATTCATTGCTAGTGAGATATATAGATAATTGGGAGCATAAATAAGGAAACAATAGTTTTATTTCTTAGTCGTTGTAGTATAGATGAAGTTTGTGAGTACCTTCACTGGAAAACTCTCACGAGGCTATAACTCGTCCACTAGGGAATTCCTAGTGGTTTAAGGCCTTGTTGCATATGGTCAATGCAATCACACTCGGCGAAACGAGATTAGTTAGAACTCCATTTTGGTCACTTATGCTATTCTCATATTTGCTTGAGCACAAGCAAAATGCTGTTTGGGGGTGGTTTGATAAGAGCCCAAAACTGTAGTTTTAACCCTTTAACAATAATACTTTTAGACCAATTATGCTAGTAATAAATAAGAGTTAATGCTGATTACGTGTTTTTTTTGTATTTCAGGCATTGAAGTCAATTATGTGCAGAATTGTGCCACTTTGGTGAGATAAAGGAGCAAGGGTCAGTTGCTAAGAAGTTCTCTGATTAAAGGCCAAGATTCAAAGAGAAAAAGCTTTTGTAAAGCCCAGTCAAAAACTGAAAAGTCAAAGTAAACGCGGGCAGAAACAGCACACAAAAGTCAACAGAACTTCCGAAGACCGTATCTTTGTACTTAGGCTTTGGAATTGGGAGTACCTTATGTCAAAATGACCGGCTCGGAATGAGCTTTCCAATGGTACAAACCTTGACCTAATCAGAAGAGCAAAAGTGGATGAAAAGTCTGTTGAAGTCAAAGCCAATTGAAAAGGGCTCTATAGACTGAAGAAATTAGGCTTTGGGCTTGATTTTCCAGCCCAAAATATGGCTCCTCAGCCCATGCACGAAAATGTGGATCTAGTCTCCTCCATTTCCACACACAAGACTTAACTCTTAAGTGGGAATTAGGTTAGGTAGAGAGGTAGCCATTAGAGAATAATCTAGATCTAGTTTTGAGAATTTTAATTAGTTAAATAATTAGTTTTCATACCTTGTTTTAATTTAGATTATTGAATCATTGTTATTCTTTTATTAAATTAATAAAAATAGTTTGTTCTTGATAATTTTGATTTTTTATTTAAAATTGCTTAGATCTAATTTCGATTCTTGTTTGTTATTCAATTCTTAGCTGTTTAATTTCGAATTGAATTCTTAAGTAGATTGATATAGTAAAGTTATAATCTTTATATTATATCTAATTCAATATCATATAGAAATGGTAGTTTGATGAATCAAGGCTAAACCTCCATTAGAGGCGTTTGATGACGCCTTGATGAAAATTTGATTGTGTAGTGTAGAATCGTTGTAAGAGTCTATTCCACTCTAGAAGGTAGTTGATTCGCCATGAGAATGGGTAGAACTTCCTCACATGCTATTCATTAGTTAGTAGAGATTTCCATGAATGATTAGGGATTAGAACGACCAATTCTTATCGTAAGAACGTAAAAATTGGATTACAACAATATACACTAGTTTATTAAGTTGGATTCAAGGTGGATTCAATCCCCCTTGATTCTTTATCTAGATTCAAACCTTAGTATTCTGTAGCATTTCGTAGTTTAATCATTATAGTTAGTATTTTAGTATTTGAATTCACATCGTAGTATAAATTCCACACCATTACTCTCACTAACTTTGGCTAGGACTGATAATATTAGAAAACATTGAATGCTAAAGAACTAAAAGCGGAACAAATCTTTTACTCCACTCTATTTCGGTAGATTCTAGAGTATAGAGAAATCTTTGATAACCAAGCATAAAGTAGTCTTAGTTTTAATTGCATTTGAATTTTGTCATTTATTCATGAGTAAAACTATTTATTTTTACTTTTTTCAAATGGCGCCGTTGCCATCTTAGTTCCCTTTAGCATTGTATTCTTTAGATTTGTTAGTTTTCCAAAGTCCCACAACCCTCCCACCCTTGTTTGATTCTAACTGTGGTTGTCCGTTTCAGCATTGAAATTTTCCTCGCAGAATTACGCGGGGCGATCCGGCGCCTAAGGCAACCTAAATTGGAGCGCCACCCGAGCCCAAGCGCCTGGAACTCCGTTTTTAGGCCGAAGCGACCAGCGCACTTGTATAAAACTTCGATCCCCGTCTTGGGCGCTAGACCTTGAGTTTTTTCCCTGAGCGCAACCCGCGCCCTACCAAGGCTAAGTTCGAGCGCCCCCCGCGCTGAAGCGCCTGGAGCTCGAGTTGGACTTGAGCGCGACCTGCGCCCTACCTAGGCCTATTCTGAGCGCGATGTGTGCCCTCTACTAAAACTGCCCGATTTCCACAGGTTTGTTTCAAATTTCCATTTCTTCAAGGTTTTCAGTGTTCTAACTTGTTATATATACTAAGCATGCATATACAAGACGCTATTCATAATCGAAGCAAGGATGCATTCTGGTACTTCTTTCTTCAAACACCTCGCATCTCCTGTTAGAGGTTCATACTAGCATATCAGGATTTTTTGGAGTGTTGTTGTGTTTAGTTAAGATTGGTCTTAGCCTTGCATGAGATTAAGATCAAGCCGAAGAAAAATGCCTAACGTAATCAACCGGAAACGTCAACAAACACGCCTTTCTTCTATACCACTCACTACACCTCTAGCTAATATACCACACACACCACTTGAAATAATGGCTGAAGAAAGAGAGTCTCCTCTCTCTGACTTTTACAAAGCCTTGAATGATAGCCCTAAATCTTGCATCGTTTTATGAGACCCAATGGGGGATTTCTAAATCCCCCAAAATATATTTAATATGTTACCCATTTTTCATGGGTTAGACCATGAAAAGCCTTATCAGCACATGCGTAGGATTGACCAAGTCCTTACTACATTCCACCATCCTACGGTGGGTCTTTGAACAAATTAAAGCGAGGGTATTTTCTTTCACTTTAGCGATAAAGTGCATCTTGGTTAAGCTGCCCAAGTGCCTAATTTACGTGGACTTGTGGGCTAAACTTGTTCAACTATTTTTTGGAACATTTTACCCCCACCAAGACCGATGAAATGCTTTCCAAGATTCATTTCTTTCGGTGAGAATCCTCATGAATCATTTTCAAAGGCTTGTAATCGTTTCACCGATCTTCTTATAGAGTGTCCACACCATAACCTCGCTAAAGACACGTTAGTTTGTGCCATTTTCAAAGGACATCTACACCACCATAAAGAAGTCCTTGACATAATGAATGGGGGTAGTTTCCTAAGTAAGGGAGCTTCAGAGGCTTATAAATTTTTAGAAGATCAAACAAACTAAGCGTAATAATAACTGGGGGGATAGTGATGATATCTCCCGTTCTGCTAGTTCTTCTACAACAGTAAAGGCCGCCGGTATGTTTGAGATGAAACTCGATCCTGAACTAAAAAATTTAATCGAATCTCTCACTAAAAAGGTAGAGGCTATTTCTATTCAACAAAAGCCTATTCTCGTCATGAATGTCAAATCCAATCCATGTAATTTCTGTTTGAGTCCAGAGCATCCCGACTCCTATTGTCCTCTCGCTTACGAACAACAAAAATTACAACAAGATAACGTTTGCTCAATTAATAGTTATCCTAATCCTAATGCCCCTTGGAGACAACATCCCAACTTCAGTTGGAGAAATAATCAACAAGTAACACCTCCAGGGTTTAATAATCAAAATGTTAGGCCCGCAAACAATTATAACCAAGGCCCACCACAACAAGGTCAAGGACAAGGTCAGGGTAATTATAATTATAACAACCAAGCTCAACCACGTCAAGGACAAGGTCATGGTAATTATAATAATTATAACAATAATAATTATAATGCTAATAGAGGTATCGTTCCGATTAATATTAATAACTATCAAAATCCACCAATAAGTAATGAACGTGACATAGTTCCTATCACATAACCTATAGCTAACACTCCCCCAAAACCGGGAGTGTTAGCTATAGCTGTCATCCAACTTTCCTTACAGCAGTTAGCACAAGAGAAAGTACAACCCAAAGGTGTGTTTTGAAGACAAGTAATACCTAATCCTAAAACAACAAACACAGCCTTTGAGATGAACGGTAATACTAGTATGAAAAATGCAAACATAGGTGAGCTGAATGCCATCACCACTCTTCGTTCTGGGAGAGCGTTCTGGGAGAGTGGTTGATAACAACGTAACTATGCCTATAGTTACCCCACAAGTAGTCCCTACACTGGAGATTGAACTAGATACTGAAATAAAAACTGATGAGCCTACCCCTGTAGAGGTACCAGTTAAACCATAACCTAACACTACTAACAAAAAAGGTTTTTATCTCAGTTCTAAAATTATCCTTATCTCAGTTATGCTGATGAGCGAGATAATATGTCCCCATAAACTAGTTATTTGCTATGAGTTGAAATATGTTATCTTGATTCTTACATATCCGAGATAAACCAAAATATAATTATCTCGCATGGTGTGGCACTGATATAATAGGAAATTTCAGTTATCTCGCACTCAATTGAAATAATTAAAATTATACCTAATATCTCGGCACTTAACCGATATAATTAATCTTAAACCAAATATCTCGGAATCGATAGGCAAAATAGAAAATAGAAATCGCAGAAAAGGAGGACACGATTAGATAATGGAAACCGCCCTCTTCACACTCTCTCCCACGAACTCAGGATGGAAACCGTGTGCCTCGTTGTGCTCCCAGCCTCCCAAGTATCTCGCTTCTCCATGTTGCAGAAGATGTTGTTGATTCTGGCTTTAATTGGGACTTGTATGGTTATTGGCGATGGAGACCTCACACCTGCAGTTTCCGGTACTTTTGATGCCATCATATACGGGAGTTTTGTTGGTAGACTAGATACTGGGACTTCATTTTTACATATCTAATTACCGCGTTCTGGCCATTTTGCAGTTTTCTCTGCGGTATCTGGCCTTGAGCTTTCCATGTCCAAAGAGCAACATAAATGTAAGAGCCTTGTCACTACTACTGCCTTTAGATTCATCTGTGTTTTAGAGACTTTGCTTGATGCTAATAGATGTATGCGTTTTGTTAATAATAGCATATCAATTTTTCCTAGAGCAATTTGGAGTCATATACCTTCAATATATTTGCACTTCTATTACAGAAAATTATAAACCTTACCTTTGAGACTCTTTTAGGGGAAGCAAGGACAGTAATCCACATCATAATTCTTTGTGGTAAAAACAATAGTCCACTTATGTCCTGGAATTGATGGTTACATTTCATTGTCATTCTTGAATATGCAGGTTGGGTAGTCTTAATTATATATTTACAGAAAATCAAACCCTTACCTACCGTGCAGTGGTCAACATTGGAATCATATATGCCAATTGTTGAGGTCTTCTTGAGTGTGACAAATCACTTAATGGTTGTCAACCTGATTGAAGCCTTTCTCCAACCATCTTTGGACATAGGAACACGTCTGGTGGCGTACATGATTAGGACACTAAAATGTATATCGTTGTAGCTTTCGGTTAGTTTTCTTCTATAAAAGTTATGAAACTTACAACCACCTAGTGGCTCGAAAAAGAAGAAGAAAGAAAGAGATATTGTTAATTATGTGCCATGGTAATTTGCTGCATAGTCAACTTGATAATGAGGTTCACTATAACATTGTATGACCATTTCATGAGCTATCATGCCGTTATGAGTATATTACTATCACTTTGTCGCGACATCTTCCATTTCGATCACAAAATCTTATGTAGCCTCTTGTTTTTGAACTCAAAGTTAATTTGAAAGTTTAAAATTTCTTGTCCATGAGTTTGGAGGTTTTGGGAGGGCATATGCCATTTGCATATTTGAAATCTGCCACAGATTCAGGCCCACTTTCCAACTTAACTCACTTTCATCTATATTGCCCTCTCCAACTCAACTCTCTCTTCATCGTATTGCCCTCTCCATCTAAAAAAATTCCCCTCCTTTCAAGTCACGAAAATTTAATTTTTTACTTTGCTTTTATGGATTGGGTTTTTAGAAGCCGATTATCTAATCTTGGGGTGGTGGACCGGTTAGTACGAACCTAGTATCTTTCTAATTTACTAATTTGCATTCTTACTTTTAATCTCTTGTGTGTTTAAATCCGGTTTTTTGTATGATCAAAGACGTTATGCTCACATTCAACACTAGTTGGTGAATACACTACTTCCCAACTCTAAGCACCTAGGAATTGGTTTAAGCGCAATTTACTTCTAGTGTGATAATTTCCTATAACTTTGCTTATAAGTTGTGACATCGGAATGCAACGGATTGAATGATAATTGTTATATTTTTTATCTGATAGCCATTTGTTTCTAGTTAATTTCTTTATTGAGTTTTTTCTTTAAATCAGTAAGAAACAATTGAGTGTGATGTCAGGGGCCTAAAATAGCTATCCAATTGACTAGCTCCATCAGACTTACGCAGTTCTACAAAAATTAAAAATTGATAGACCAACTTGAGTACAGGGGCGGAAGCATATACTAATTTTCAATGTTCATTTTTTGTTTTTCCATAGCACAATCATAAAGACATATGCCTGTGCATATCTTTTTGGTTTACATTGTTTCCTCCACTGAATTGAACTGTTGATCTGCTTTGCTAAAGGTATAGTTTGAAAGCTTTTGTTTTTTTTTTAATGTTGATTGTCTTTGGAAAACCGAAATTTGTGGTGAAAACATGTTACGTAAACAACATCAACTTTTTGCTTCATCTTATACATTCATATTTTTCTGTGTTTCATCGTCTTTAAATTTTCTTGCTCATGTTCCTTATAATGTTGACCTCTAGTTAGCAGTCGATCATTCTACATCATATGAACCCAGTTGTAATTCTAATCTATAGCCATTGGCTATCTTATGGATGTAGGACAAGTTTATAACTAGTTGATAAAATCAACGGCTACGACATAGGTGGTAGTTTTCCCTGTTATACCCATTTCAGTAGACATTTTGCCGGATGGTATGTATGACTTCTTATGGAAGACTTCTCAAAGAAATCTCTTGAGGGTGGTAGAAATTTCTTTATGAGCTTTTGCCTTTTTAACATTCCATGAAGATTTTTAAGTAAGAAGTGGGCCAGATGCATATACTAATTGACTAGTACCATCATTTCTTCCATTTTTCTATCGTTGTACACTTCTAGTAATCTAGTCTCAGTGAAAAGGCTAAACTCGTTTTCAACAGTAGTAGATTCACAGTTGCAGACACCACTTGTTCCAACCTATGAACTAAGCAACAATGGAGTGGTCTTAGTGTAGCGAATCACATCACTTGTGTATCCATAATAATACAACAGAGTAATTGGTGACTTTTTTAGCTACCACCCTTATTTGCAGATCTTTTATCACTTCCCATCCTTGTTACTTTGTTAGAATCAAATTGGACGAGGAGGAAGTCCCGATTTCTTTGCTCCAACTTGGTTTGCTTTTAAAGTTGGTACACTTCTATCTTCTTAATTTGTTTTGTGTTTAATCTTTTTTTAGGTTAACATTTGTTCTTGTGTATTACTATATCAATTTGGTTTCGTGTGTACATGAGGGCTGGGGAGACATGTTATCTGTTAAGAAACTTTGTTTTGGGTAATCTTGACAGTCTCTCTTTTTGCATTATGTAGATGGTATATGGTGGATTGAACAAAGAGAAGCGTATCAAAACCTAACTATCCCTCAATAAATAAAGGATGAGTAGGGTATCGTTCCACTTTTAAGTGTATGTTATGTGAAGAAACGAGGAATTTGGAAAGGGGTTTGAGGGATTAAAACTAATATTGTAGAGATTGTAGATTCTAATGCTAAACTAAGCTAAACTAACTAAACTATTGAGAATTTATAAGAGAGGGAATTCAAGAGATTAGAATCTACCAATACTTTTAATCTATGATCTTACGCTTCATGGTTGTTCTTACAAGTAGACTACAATTAGGCAATCGGTGAGTGCGATGCCCTGAATGACGAAACATCGTTAAAATTAACTCTACTTAAGGTTGTTCCTATGTTTATGCTATTAATATCTTCTTTCCTTTTTGTAAGCTCGGGCAGCCATTCAATGTATTACCAAGAGCAACATCAAGGAGTACTTCCTAATAGGGCAGCCATTCAATGAATCACCACTTAAGGCAAACCACAAAGAATACTTCCCCCTAGGCAGCCACTCCCTGAGCTACCCCTTCTACAAGGCAACACAAAGAATACTTCCCTAACTCTAAAGAATTACACTACTAGAAGAAAAGTAAAGAACACTAGCATGATATTAATATTGCAAAACATAAACCCTATTCTATACTTCCATCCCTGGTGTGGGCAATGGAACTAATAACTACAAACATAAAGAACTAACTTTGATTGAAGAACACCATGAACGGAAGAATCATTAAACTTTAAGTTTTGGCTTCATCTTCTCCCTTGAAGGAGAAGATTAGCCTTCCATATAGAAGGAAGAACACGAAGAGCGAGAAGAAGAAGAGTTGAAGAACATAAGACTAGAAAGACTAATTTATTAAGACTTCGACTAGTTAAAACCGATCTTTTATTATTAATCTCTCTGCCTCAAGTTAAGGAGACAAGAATATAAGTGAATTGGCAAATTACATGAGGCACTTAGGTCCTCTATTTATAGGGGTTACAATGAGCTCTAGAAGCATTCAAACCGTCATTTGTTTCCTAATACAAATAGGTTTCTTCGAGAATCCAACTTCATGTCCAAAGCGAGAAGGAATTGGCTACATTGTCGATTCATGCGTCTAGGCGCATTATCCATCGTCTCAGACTCAATAAATGCGTCACGGGCCTTTCGATCTATCGTCGGACTCAATCAATGCGTCTGGGCCTTTCGATCCATCGTCCGACGCGTAAGCCCGATTTTCTCTCTTACGCTCTATCCTTCATCCTCTTTGCGGGCTTTGGTCCAAGCAGCGAATCCTTTGGCCTTGGGCTTCCAAATAGACTTTAATATAGGTCAAGTCGCACCTTTAACAGCTCGATTCCTTGGCCTTCTCCATGATTGTCCACGGGCCTCCCATGTGATCCTTAATGCTCGAATTGCCCGTTTTACCCCATTTTCTCTAATATTCTACAAAAACTCTCTTTTTTCACTGTAGAGTCTTAAAACACAACTTATAAACACTATTAGTTCACTAAGATGGCTAAACAAGAGGCATAATCGAGGGTTAAATAGCACTTTTTGAGCACTTATCACAACTCCCAACTAGCCTTTTGCTAGTCTCTTAGCAAATAAGATAAAAAATAGATAAGTGATTAAAATCACATCCTAATAACAAAAATAAAATCCTAACTCATTTTTAGCGAGGCATCGCGATTGCATTTACCATATGCAACAAGGCTTTAAACCTTTAAGTTCCCCAAAAGGGCGAGTTATAGTCGTGAGGGTTTTCGGTGATATACCCACAAAATCAATCAATAGCATGTTCAAGAATGATAGTAGTATTTTTGAGAGAGAAATTCCTTACCCACTTTGTGCTTACTCCAATAGACAATCTCCATTGCTAATTACATTCTTTGCAAAGACTCATAGATTATGATGAGAGATAGTAAAATTGACAAAATTCTCAATCAAGGCTTATGTGTGTACTTAGTCAATTTTCTATACTCTCCTATCCAAGAAGCGGAATCCCTAGTTTACCATAGGTAGATAATCTTGACTTTCAATCCTCACGGTCATACTCTCGGAAAAGAATCTCTCGAGGAAGATGGTCTACTATTTTACCTCATGTATGTGGGGAAAAGAATAATGCATCTGAACATCCACATACTACCTTGAAAGAGCGGACTTGAATAAAAGTAGTCTCATGGAAAGAATGTCAATCACATATGAAGTGTCGGGTCCTTCACTTTAGCATCCTCTCACCTATTCTAGACCCGTACCATCTTTTGTAGTGATAAGTCATGGGTTGTAACTTGGCTTGGGTATTGGTTTATGAAGGAAAGGTAAAAAGGATTCTAAGGTTGTTTAAAAAAAACACTAAGGGTTTTGCTTATTTCTTTGGAAGATTTCTTCAAATTACGTATTGCGAGAGAAAATTCTTCCTTTGTCTTAGCTTTTTCCATCCATTACGTTCTTACGATTTTTTTTTTTTTTTTTTTTTTTTTTTTTTTTTTAAAGCTCGATTGGTATATCCTTGATTAGTCTTTGGATATGCTCGTTTTCCACTAGCTTCTTTTACTTGAACAAAATGATGGACTTCATTGTATCTCTCGATATTTCCTTGTAATCTTCCTTTTGTGGTCTTTCTTCCTCCTTGTGCCCTCGTATTCTCGAAACATATGGGTATGGCTGATAAAGATTTTGGCTATACTCCTTATGCGGAGTTGGGTGATGGGTCAAGGGTTTTATGAAAAAAAATGGCTTATTGTAAGGCTCAAAAGGGTTTAACATGATGGTCTACTAGGTGGGATAAAGGCTGAATGGGTTCACTACTTGACTTATCGGTATGATACTCTGTTTTGAATAGACTACAAGACCTAATGGCTATCTCCCCGAGTTGATGTCGCCGTGATTAACCAAATCAACGAATAATGAGACTATATTACAACGACATAAAGAACTGAAAGATGATGAGTCACTAAGACTTCGGATTTTTTTAAGTAAGAACTCTCCAAAGAATGAGTATAAAGCTCAAGTCTCACGGGCTAAGTCTAAAAAATTCTACTTCCAGTTTACTAGGGGTTTAAATCTCTCTTCTAGCAAAAGTACACAAAACTGACTAAGTATTATGGTGGT
The DNA here is from genome assembly GCF_015680905.1 of Coptis chinensis. Lineage (NCBI taxonomy): Eukaryota > Viridiplantae > Streptophyta > Magnoliopsida > Ranunculales > Ranunculaceae > Coptis > Coptis chinensis. Next base: position 60,793,980 of record NC_141461.1, on the reverse strand, counting down.
GCCTTGATAAAGAATTCTATCAATAAGAACTATGTCCGAGCATAATAAATAGTCTAAGCGGCAATGAAATCAATAATATCAACTATCTATCAAATTCAACACTAAGCTGAGTATAGAATATATATCCCAGACTCATCATTAAAATTCATTTTTCTCATGCTACTGATATAAAAACAAAAATGTTTTTGTTTTTGAAAACTAATTTTTGAAATTCGTTTCTCAAGTACACCCTCCCCCTACTTATGCATGCATTGACCTCAATGTATAAAGAAGTAAATGAAGTGGATGAGAAAAAGGTAGGATATTACCATTAATGCGAATATCAATATTTGATCTTTCTCGTCATATAAAGGTTAAGCTTACAAAATAGAAAATCAAATATCATTAGTTCAAGAAACAAAACAAATCTGGGATTATTAAAGTAACTAACGAGCAAACCGTGCTCAAAACTACTCGTGGCGACCTCGGCGTTACGGCGTCCTCTGTCTGCTTTCGTTCTCCTCTCGGTTGACTTTCGGCTGACTACCCGCTCTTTAATCTCGTCAACACTACTAGCGGGGTATCTCTACCTGACCTCGTCGGTCGAAAGTGTATGTGTGGTCTTTTTGCCGGTAGTCCTCGATGTTCAAACAACTTTTGCATTCCCCTCTGCATATGTATCATAGCAGCCCTCATGTTTTGATCCTCAAGCTTGATAGGGTGCTATGTTTCCAAAATCATACTTTCGGTAGGGGTGTGGTGCATTCTGAGAGTCGTCGGCTGTCCCATCACATCTAAGTACTTTCGGAGCTCCATTCTCCTGCGGTCCTTGTAGCCAAAATACTCTTAGGATCATAGCTCACCGAGTCTCATCCGAAAGCGGTGATCTAAATCCTAAGCCTTCCATGATTTTTGTGGCTATGACCGGGAGTGCTATCTTAGAATGCTCTACCTTCTTTGTCTTCATATTCCCGAGCCCCGAAGAATAAATCTACACATACAGATTTCGCGTCCCTAGTCATCAACATCAAAGAAAGTGTAGGCCGGGCTGGTATAAAGTGTTCTCACTCGCGTGCCTACTACGTTTGTGACAAAGCCATTTGTATCGCGAGCTCTTTGGTTCTTCTGCGAGAGACTTGGTCTTTATGCGGCTGCTTGATTAACCTCGTATGTGGGCCAAAGGCGTCCATGGTAATCCTTCAATCCTCGGTATAGGTGTCTCATCCCCACCGTACATCGAATCGGGTGAACTCTGGAGCATCTCCCTCGTCAACTTAAACTTCGTCGTCTCAAATTTCAACACAAGCTCACTTTCGTCTCTACGGTATGAAATGGTCTATAGCACCGAAAAACTGTCTAACTAGACCCTCATCATACGAGTCACTCTCGTCATACAAAAACACATCAACTCAGCGTTGATATGGCATTTCCAAAGTGTGTCGAGAGACCCTCTCTCGAACAAATTCCCAAACTTCAACTCTGGATGTATCTCTTTTAAGACTTCCATAATAATCAAACAAAGGAAAAGCGAATAGCGACAACCAAAAGGCGAAACTGTAATTCTTGTTCACTTTGGTCGGTGATCGTCACGGGCCTTGACTTTCGATGTAATCCCTATCGTCCCGGGCCTTGCGAGGTTGAGTTCAAAATTTTTGATTTTGGCGGGGTGTGAAATTTGATGGTGTCTTTCGAATTTTGGCAATGGTGGGTAGCTTATGCTGTGTTGTGAATGATATATAAAAATGGGATGAAGTGGTGGTGGAACAAATTAAAAAATTTGCTTTGTTAGCGTCACGGGCCAATGTTGATGTAAAATTGATGTGTCGGGCCGCACACTTGAGTGGTTGGGTTTGGAATTCTTGATGGATGATTTACGAACTGATTTCCGGCAATGGGGGTGGTGGTGGTGGTGGAGGTGGCGAATCTCTGTTAGGGTTTTGAGGTGATGTGGGGAAGAGAATGAGTTGTTGGGCCGAAATATGAACTGATTTGGCCCAAACCCATATAATCAATTTTTTTTTTTTTTTTTTTTTTTTTTTTTTTTTTTTTTTTTTTTTTTTTTTTTTTTTTTTTAGTTAAGAGAAGACTAAAATTACATGTAAAGGGAAAGGAAATCTTAACATTAGTTTGAAAACTACCGGACCTTAAAGCATGGGTTCCTAATCAAAATTTCGTGTATGAAATGAAGTGATCAGAATAATTAAAACGAAAGTTTTTCAAAAGAATGATAGGTCTTTTTACGTCAGATCCCTAAGACGTAATGTGAGTCTTTTAAAGTCAGATCCTCAAGACTAGAATTCCCATTCCAAAACTGATCTCTCAACAACATGCTTACTTCTATAGACATTTTATACTTTCGGTCTACTAGAGTTATGAGACTTTGATTCCGTGCTTGCAACTCCTCTCGATAAATGATAAAGTTATGAAAATCGGGGGCGGCTATCGGTTGCACTTATACTAATGAGATCCTAAGGAGTCAAACTTACGGCGGCTTGGCTTCCTCATGCAAAAACTTAAACTAGGCGAGTAACGAGGTTCACAAGACATAGAATGTAATCTTTAAGGTGTGTAGGTAACTTACCCCGATTTTTCAGCTTGGCCGGTGGTTTGATAAACCCGGATCCTTGAGAAAAATGGCCTCCGTCTCCGATGGGTAACTCGAGGAAAAGGCTTTAGTCGATGAGCATTGACTTTGAAGCGAGTCCTTCTCTTTATGTCTTCTACTTCAATAGCTCCAAAAGGTGTGACATGTCTTACTATAAATGGTCGATCCATCTAGATCTCGACTTTCGGGGAAAATTTCTAGGCGAGAGTTGTAGACGAGAACCTTACGTCGGGTTCAAAATCTCTCTTCAGAATTCTTACGTCATGTAATGCTTTAGTCTTATCCTTGTAAATCCTTGACTTATCATAAGCATCACTTCTCGATTCCTCTAATTCAGCGATCTGAAGCTTCCCTTTTCTCTGCTTGATCTAGGTTGAAATTCATCTCTTTCACTGCTTGATAGGCTTTATGTTCTAACTTCAGCGGGTAGATGACATGCTTTTCCATATACCAAGCGATAGGGTGACATCCTATGGGTGTTTTGAATCTTTTCGTATGCCCATAGTGCATCTTGGAGTCTAAAGAACCCGATCTTTCCTAGATGGATTCTTGTCTTTTCGAATACTCTTGATTTCCCTATTGAAACTTACGCTTGACCATTAGTGCGAGGATGATATGGTAAAAGCTAGCTTGTGAATTACTCCATACTTTGCCATAAGATTCCCAAATACGCGGTTCTGAAGTGAGAACCGTTATCAGCGATGATGGCTCACCGGTGTTCCAAATCTTGGTAGAATGTTCTTCTTGAGAAAGTCCCGCGGCGACTTTATGATCGGGCGGTCTTCGTAGGAACTGCTTCAATCCATTTTGAAACATAGTCCACAGCTAGTAGAATATAGGTGTAACCAAAGAAGGAGGAAATGGTCCCATGAAATCTATACCCCATACATCAAAGATTTCGAGATAAGGATCGGTTGTTGAGGCCACTCGAACCACCGAGATCTTACCCAAAATTGGCATCTCGGACATGCTTTGCAATAAATATTTGCATCTTTAAAAGAGTAGGCCAATAGAATCCAGCTTGTAATACCTTGTCTGCGATGCGTTGCGGGCCAAAGTGTCCTCCGCAAGGTGATCATGATGAGAATGATAGAATGGATTCTGTTCAATTCGGGATGCATCTTGAACAATTTGATCGAACACTTCTTGAATAAGTATGGATCATCCCAAAAATAATATCGGCCTTTGAGTAGAATAAATCTTTTTTTCTTGCTTGCTCAATGTGATGGTACCTTGTCGGTCACAAGATAATTTGCAATAATGGTACGTACCATGGCGCCGATATCTTGAACAACTGTTCATCGGGAAAAGTCTCCGCATTTGTAAATTGTCTTCCGTATTCTCCACTAGCAATCTAGAAAGGTGATCGGTAGCGACATTCTCTGTTCCTTTCTTATCCGCGTATCTCCAAATCAAATTCTTGTAAAAGTAGTATCCATCGGATCAACCTAGGCTTGGCATCTGCTTAGCGAGTAAATGGCCTTAAGGCGGCATGGTCGATATAGATAATCACTTTTGAACCTATCGGATATTGTCGAATTTGTCAAGAGAATAGACAACGGCTAAGAGTTCCTTTCGATGGTAGAATAATTAATCTGAGCTCCATTTAGAGTCTTGCTAGCATAGTAGATTGCATCACGGCACTTTCTTGTCTCTTTGTCCTAGAGCGGTTCTATAGCATAATCGGATGCATCACACATGATTTCAAATGGCTGGTTCAATCGGGCGCCGCGAATGATTGAATGTGATGATGAGTGCTTCCTTTAACTTCATAAAAAAGCTTCAGCGGGATGTATCAAAATCAAAGACAATATCTTTTCCTAACAAATGTGGTGACGGTCTTGCAATTTTCTTTGAAATCCTTGATAAATCGGCGATAGAATCAGCGTGACCTAGGAAGGCCACGGATATCTTTAGAGTTCTTGGTTTGGGTAGATCCTTTATAATATCAATCTTATTTCGATCTACTAGAATTCCTTCCTTTGAAACTTGGTGACCTAGCACTATCCCTTCCTTTACCATGAAGTGACACTTTTCCCGATTGAACTAAGTTGGTGTCATGACAAGCGTTTAAGGACTAAGGAAAGATGGTGTAGGCAATCTTCAAAAGATGATCAAAAACTGAAAAATCGTCCATAAAACTTCCATGTATTTCTCCACCATGTCGTCAAAATACTCATCATGCATTTGAAAAGTGGCGGTGTGCATTGCATAGACAAAAAGGCATCTGACGGTAGGCGAATGTTCGAACGGACATGTGAATGTGGTCTTCTCTTGGTCTCTCGGGGTGAATATGGATTTGAAAATATCACGGTAACCATCAAAAGCGATAGTAAGCTTGTCCGACTAATCTTTCTAACATCGATCGATGAATGGCAATGGAAAATGGTCTTTCCTTGATCGCTATTGGTTTCATGTCGATGCAAACTCTCCATCGGTCTGAATCTGGTTGGTATCAATTCATTGTTCTCGTTCTCGATCAACGTGGTTCGGTTTCTTTGGCACAACTTGAACTGGACTAACCCATTGACTATCGGAAATAGGGTAGATAATGCGGCGTCAAGGAGTTTGGCGACCTCTTCTCTAACTACTTCCTTCATTTTTCGGATTAAGCCTCCTCGTGGTTGCTTAGAAGTCTTGGAATCCTCTTCCCGGATGAATCTATGTTGAACTATCATAGGGCTGATCCCTTGATATCATCAATTTGTCAACCTATAGCTGACTTGTGTTCCTTTAAAAGTGCCACTAACACGGATTCTTGCTCCGTGAGTCGGATCGATGCAATGACTCTTTGGGTAGGTTCCCAAATCTCCCAAGAAAACATACTTGAGTGTAGGCGGTAAAGGCTTCAATTCTAGCTTAGGCTCCTTCTTAAGCTCTTTAGGTGGTTTATCAAGCATAGGTGATTCAAGCTTTTCTTTGAACTTGATGTCATCAAGGCGGTGATGAATCAAAATCGCATTGATTGACTCAACACTAAGTTCCTCACAATCGAGTGTCGAGGAGCTTTCAATAACTTCGTCGGCCAGGATATGAATAAGTTAGATAATCTGTGCTAGCGCTTCAATCATGCATACCTCGTTCCACGGTACACACCTCGTGGTTCTTTGTAACATATGGAAAACATTGGTCTCGACTTTCATATTATTACCAAAGGATAGCGTCATATTACCGTTTTGACCGGTTGATGAGTGCATTTGCGGTGGCCAAGAATGGTGCGCCTAGAATGATTGGTATCGCCTACCGGATGTAGGTTACGTGTCTAGTACTTATGAAATCAACCGGATAATAGAAATCTTCGATCTTGACTATGGCGTCTTCAATGAGTCCTCTAGGTATCTTCAGCGATCTATCGCATTTGTAAAAAGTAACATCGGTTGGTTTTAGATCCTTCAAGCCCAACTTCGTGGAGGCGAAATATGGTAGAAGATTCACACGGCACCCAAATCTAATAAAGCTTGTTCCTCAAAGAATCTCAATTCGCATGTAGCAGTTGGACTTCGGGATCTTTCGGTTTCCACAACCGATAGATTACGTAGATGCGATGAACATCTTTGGCGATAAAAGCTTCTTTCGGAATGTTGGTCTTCTTCTTTACTAGATCTTTCGGGGAACTTGGCATATGAGGGAACTTGCTTGATGGCGGTCGAAATGGGATATTAATCGTAAATTCTGAAATACATCGCAAAAATCTCCTTATCTTGGTCATCCTTTACGGTATTCACTAGTTTGAAGGAAGCGGTCTTTGCGGATTCTTCAATATCGGTTCTCTTCTTTCGAGCGGTTGGCTTGGTAACAAATAGTGGAGTGGCAGGTGGAGTCACTTGTGATGGCTTCTTCTTACTTACTTCCACGTATGGTTCCTTCAACGGTTTCTTATTGAGGGTTGCACAACACTAGATATATCACGGATGTTAGAAGCTGGGTGGGATGGTGGGGACATAAGTTACCTTAGGCTCCACGAGAATCTTTTCTGGTTCATAGACAATCTTGTTATCAACTTTCTTGCGACCTCGAGTGGTGACAAGAATTAACTTGGGCATTTGGTGAGTAATCTCGGGTTATCCACGCAAGACACCTTTTCCTTTTGGATTTGGCTCGGTGGCTTGGTAATGCTCCTTTTGATCTCTCTGTCAAGGCGGCAGCGATTTGCCCTATCGGCCTTGAATGACACTAAAGTTATTCTCAACTTACGGGTTCTTTGATTTATGCGTTTTATTTCATTGACAATGGTGGTGATAGCATCTTCGGATGTGGGGTAAGCTGCTTTGCTTTCGTGAGGCATAGGCAATATATCCACTCATAAGATCGGTACTAACTCTCTGTTTGTGTTGGCTTGGTATTCTTTGGGTTCGGTATGGTTGATTTACGTATGGTTGTTGGCGGTTTTGGCCCGATCATCGGTTTTGATACGAGGCCGATTTTGGTGATTTTGGAATCCTTGAGGAAAATTCACGTGATTTGTATTTTGAGGCTTCCAATAATTACGTCCTTGATTGAACTGGTTATTTCTTCCTAAAGAGTTGATACTACATGCCTCTGCATTAGTATCCGGATAATCTGAACACTCTTGATGGTATGGCCTTCATCGAACATAGCTCACAAATGGTATAACAAGGCTTGGATGGTGAGGTTTAGCTTGGAAATTGTTTGGTTTTGGAGGATTCATGGAGAACCGATCAAACTTCTTGTTCAGATTTTCAAGTCTGTTGATAGGCTTGCCATAATTGATAGCATTGCTTGATTTGGGTCTTCTTGAATTTGGTTGCCAAATTTCTTGGCACCCCTCCACTCTAGCTCGTCCTCGTTGCTAGTACTCCATTGTTGAGTGTCTTGACTAAATTCTCGAGAAAGTTGTAAGCTTCCTCTCCATCCAATGATGTAAACTTACCTTGATGCATTTGGTATCATCGCTTGTTCATAGTAGAAAGTCCTCGAAAAAAATGAGCGATTGTGCTCTTATCATAACCATGATGTGGACATGAGACTAGCAGATTATTGAATTTCTCGGCTTTGATGATATTCTTGATCACCTTCCCTTTGAAATTGATGGATGGCTGCGTGGCATGGCATGTCTTACGGGGGTGGGTAGAACTTGTTCATAAACTTTGTTCTCAACTTCTCCCGGTTGTTGATTGAATTGATCGGTTTGTGCGGTTAACCATTCGGATGCTTTTCGCCCGAGGGAGAGTGGAAAAAAATTAACTTGATACTCTCATCCCCGATATTCGATTCTTGAAAGTTCGAGGGATGATAGAAATTTGTTCATGTGAACATAAAATTTGAACATTATGCGAACCATTGAACTTTGGAAGCATAGAGATTCGATGCTCTAAGTTCAAACTGATTAGCTTACGTCTCTCGGAAAAACAATCTTCTTTGGGTGGGTCTCCAATGATTGGCGAATAGAAATCATTTCAACTTCTTTCTCTGTTCATTGCTTGCATGGGTGGGATAGCCGAGATTATTGGTGTCCAAAACACCTCCCTCATTATGTCGCGGCCATTGTATCAATCTCGTCTAGTATTCTTGTGAGTCGGTTGTTAAACCTTGTCCCTTTGTTGTTGTTCTTCTTGGGCGATGATATGGACGACAGGGCATACACTAGAAAATTTTATCGCGAAAATAACAATAAACTATCCTACTATGCAACTATTCTAACTTATACTAGAATGTAAAACTACTTTTCTTCAACTGAGTTGGGCTTTGCAGCTAGTACCTAAGCCGTTGTCTAAAAAGTGTCTCTTGAGGGCTATGGTGAATCACTTGGATTGCTTAAGTACCACCGCCGCCATGAGGCGATAGTCCGTTTGTCAAGATTCAGGACAAGAAACACTAGAGTCGATATTTCTTTGTGTTGGCTTACAACTTCAATTGTTGAAAAGATCCTAAATGCAATTATACTAGAAAGCAATAAAACTAAACTATGATGCAACTATACTAAAAAGCAATAAAAAGAATGAAGATTTGACTAACCGGATGGTAGATCTTGTCTTGAGATGTCCTTCAAGCTTCTTTCTTTCTTAAAAGGATGGATGATCGGCTAAAATTACCTCAAGATCAAAATTCTAATCTTGAAAGAAAACCTTAAACATAAACAACTTTAAAGCGGCGGCGGCATTTTTGATCTCTCTTTTTGCTTATGTAGATGGTATATGGTGGATTGAACAAAGAAGCGTATCAAAACCTAACTATCCCTCAATAAATAAAGGATGAGTAGGGTATCGTTCCACTTTTAAGTGTATGTTATGTGAAGAACGGGATTTGGAAAGGGGTTTGAGGGATTAAAAATTAATATTGTAGAGATTGTAGATTCTAATGCTAAACTAAGCTAAACTAACTAAACTATTGAGAATTTATAAGAGGGAATTCAAGAGATTAGAATCCACCAATACTTTTAATCTATGATCTTCGCTTCATGGTTGTTCTTACAAGTAGACTACAATTAGGCAATCGGAGTGAGTGCCGATGCCCTTTGGATGAAACATCGTTAAGAATTAACTCTACTTAAGGTTGTTCCTATGTTTATGCTATTAATATCTTCTTTCCTTTTTGTTTTCGGGCAGCCATTCAATGTATTACCAAGAGCAACATCAAGGAGTACTTCCTAATAGGGCAGCCATTCAATGAATCACCACTTAAGGCAAACACAAAGAATACTTCCCTAGGCACCCACTCCTCGAGCTACCCCTTCTAAAGGCAACACAAAGAATACTTCCCTAACTCTAAAGAATTACACTACTAGAAGAAAAGTAAAGAACACTAGCATGATATTAATATTGCAAAACATAAACCCTATTCTATACTTCCATCCCTGGTGTGGGCAATGGAACTAATAACTACAAACATAAAGAACTAACCACGATTGAAGAACACCATGAACCGGAAGAATCATTAAACTTTAAGCACTCGGCTTCATCTTCTCCCTTGAAGGAGAAGATTAGCCTTCCATATAGAAGGAAGAACACGAAGAACGAGAAGAAGAAGAATTGAAGAACATAAGACTAGAAAGACTAATTTATTAAGACTTCGACTAGTTAAAACCGATCTTTTATTATTAATCTCTGCGCCTCAAGTTCGAGGAGACAAGAATATAAGTGAATTGGCAAATTACATGAGGCACTTAGGTCCTCTATTTATAGGGGTTACAATGAGCTCTAGAAGCATTCCAAACCGTCATTTGTTTCCTAATACAAATAGGTTTCTTCGAGAGTCCAACTTCATGTCCAAAACGAGAAGGAATTGGCTACATTGTCGATTCATGCGTCTAGGCGCATTATCCATCGTCTCGGACTCAATAAATGCGTCACGGCGCTTCGATCTATCGTCGGACTCAATCAATGCGTCTGGGCGCTTTCGATCCATCGTCCCAGGCAGCGTAAGCCGATTTTCTCTCTTACGCTCTATCCTTCTATCCTCTTTTGCGGGCTTTGGTCCAAGCAACGAATCCTTTGGCCTTGGGCTTCCAAATAGACTTTAATATAGGTCCAAGTCGCACCTCTAACAGCTCCAATTCCTTGGCCTTCTCCATGATTGTCCACGGGCCTCCCATGTGATCCTTAATGCTCAATTGCTTCGTTTTACCCCATTTTTCTCTAATATTCTACAAAAACTCTCTTTTTCACTGTAGAGTCTTAAAACACAACTTATAAACACTATTAGTCCACTAAGATGGCTAAACAAGAGGCATAATCGAGGGTTAAATAGCACTTTTTGAGCACTTATCAAGTACAACCATTTGATATTGTTCAATAGTCCATTTATTTATAGGCTTAGTTATTACATACTTGCTTGAAATGTTGCAATTAAATTCAATCATTTTACTGCTGAAGGTAATTGCATCCTGCATATGCATTTACTGTGTATAGGCATGAATATCTATTAATTTAGTAATATATGTGTTGTTCATATGTCAAGGGCTGGTAAGGTTTTGCTTGTGTATCGGAACAGGTTTTTGGTTGGTTCACGAATGGTGCTAGTGATTGAATCAAGTGAATGGATTAAACTTAAGCTCGCTCTAGTTCGTTATTTTTGTGATTCCAAATGCTAGCTAGTGGTCTTTCAAAATAAGGTATGGGACGATCAGGATGGCTTGGTCCAGCTCCATTTAATCTATAATCCCACGCTTTGATAAGGATAATGCAAAGGTTTTTAAGTTTATTGCAGTTTTGAGGTTCAATTTTCTGATAGTGAATGTTTGTTTACCTTTATAGGTGGATTGAAGTTCAATCTGAACAACCATATTTAGATTATCTAGGGTTAATTTACTGTACCTGTACCTGTAAGGCTGTAATAGTGGAGGAATGTTTCTTTAGAAGTTGATTACATGCAAATGTTTGCTGATAGTGGCCATTTATTCACCTTTGGGTATGTTTGTCTGTTTCAGTTATAGACACATTTGTTAATGTTTATGCAGGACATATAGTCTCGACTGTTGTGCATAATGGACTGGATTATTGCTAAGACAGTGAAGGAATGCTCCTTTAGAAGTTTAGTGGCCATTTATTCACCCTTAGGTATGTTTGTCTGTTTCAGTTGTATACACATTTGTTAATGTTTTTGTAGAACATATAGTCTCGACTGTTGTGCATAATAGATTGGATTATTGCTAAGCATAACAAACAGATGGAATGGAATCTAACATAAAAGGGAAACCCATACTAATGTCGTTGTATACGAGTACGTGCTATACCGACAAGTATTACAAGTAGCAGCGAACTTCTTTTCAGTATTTTTGGAGCAAGTGCTTTCCATATCCTTGCCGCACTTCCTGGATTCAGGATTCTTGGAGCAGGTATTTCTTTTGAATTATTTTAAATAGCTTTATATGCATGGTCTAAGATTCATTTAGGTTTAAATCTACTCGATCTTCACATATTTGACCGAACCAAATTGTTGCTTCAGAAGCTGGCCTAGGCTACTCTAGTTTGATCAGAAATGAAAGGGTAGCATAAGGTATCGGTCAGAAGGTTGGCTTACATGAATAGGACAAAATTATATTTTTGTTGGTGGGATCCATTGCTATTTTAGTCCATGGCTCCGTCCTATATTTAGAATCTTGTTATCCATTGCAATCAAAACATTTTTTTTGAGAGCCCACACGAGCTCCATAAGGATTCCAAGTTTTGGTCCTTTGCAGTTGTAAGCCTCGATGGCATTGGTCTGCATTTTATACTAGTACAATAATGCCTTTTTGGAGTCATAGGATGTAAACTTATCAAACTCATTCGTTCCATGTGTTTTGAGAAGGTGGAGTACCAAGAGAGTAGTTGGTTCGATGAGCCTTCATATTCAAGGTTTGCTAATTAAATTTTAAATCCTGGTCTGCTTCAAGCCATCAACATCTTGGCTATATGCTGAACTTTATTCTTTTATTTCAGCAAGTATATTAGTGTGAGGTTATCAACTGATGCATCAAACTTGAAAGGTCTGGTTGGTGACCATTTGGTCTTGTTGGTTCAGAACATGTCAACAATTACAACACGCAACAATGATCATAACATTTATAGCTAATTGGGGACTAGCTTCTGTGGTCCTAGCTTTGTTATAGTTGCTTGGATTACAAGCCCATGTTCAACAGAAATTTTTGCAGGGTCTCGATGCTAATATCAAGGTGCGTGCTTCCATCTTTCACATAGAACTTGATATCTTCATCATTATGAAAAGATAAAGTTCATGTTGTACTCTATATTTTATATATCAAAAGTGAGTCTTGATGCAGGTGATGTATGAAGAAGCAAGTCAAGTTGCAAATGATCTTTGTCATGAACATTTGGGATCACTTCCTTCAATGCAAAACAAAAGGTTATGGATCTTTATCAATGAAAATGTGAAAGCCCCATGAAACATGGGGTTCGGCTAGGCATCATTAGTGGTTTAGGTTTGTTTTTGCGAATTATGTTCTCTATTCAACTATTGCTACCATTTTCTATATTGGAGCTCGTTTTGTGAAAGATAAAATATCCACATTTAATAAATTTTTCACGGTAGAATGTTAATTGATTGTTGTTTTTCTTCCATATCGATTAGATATAGTTCTAATCTACATCTGTTTTTAGGTTTTCTTTGCTCTAACCATTGGGCCATGAACATTTCTCAAGCCAATGCAATGGCTGAAAAGTAACAAAGCCAAGGACTCCGTTGCGTCTATTTTCAACATTCTTGACAGTAAACCAAAGATAGATTCAAGAAATGATGAAGACGACACACTAGCCAGTGTGAGAGGTGATATTGACTTACATCATGTCCGCTTTAAATACCTAACACACTTGGATGTGCAGATCTTCCAAGACGTGTCTGAGTATTCCATATGCAAAGGTTAAAAACATGTCTTACTATAGTTCAAAGATTAGTTGATATATATAATATTTGAGATATTATCAATGATTGATCAGTAGTACTTTTTGGAAGTTATGTTCATGTTTGACATTGTTCATTTAATAAAATGAGGTTTTTCAAAGAAATTGACTTATGTTGGGTTGCTTTTATTGATTGGTGTTTATGTTTATGAATATAAAGGGTAATGTGGTGGTTGTTCGGGAGAGTGGTTTATATTTGCAGGTTGTCATAACAATAACAAAACATTAAAATGAAAAAAATAAAAAAAAAAAAAATGACAAACTATGTCGGCCAAAAAAAGAGGTGAGATAAAAGGTTGTACATGTGATCACCCTTTCCAAAAGAATTTATCACGGTTTACTTTTATTATCTCGATTTCAATAAAAGAACATCTCAATTTTCTTCTATACTAATTGGTTTCACTCACAATTCATCTCGGTTTTATTCCATATAATCTATGTTTGATTGAGAAAACTGAGATAATAGATTTAGATAAGATGTTAGACTTCTGAGATAATTTAGTAGCTTATTATCTCGGTTTTATAGAACTCTATTATCTCAGTGGTTTTACCTCGATTTTTTTTTCCTAGAAAACCGAGGTAAAAGCTCTAACATCTCACCTTTTAGCTGAGCTTATAAGCCCTTTTTTTAGTAGTGTAAAAAACAGAAAGCAAAGGTTAGACATCTAGTTGATCCATATGCTAAATATAGAGAGAAACTACCGTTTCCCTAAAAATTAGCTATGTTAAACAGGGATACAAACTTTGACGAGATTAGGGAAGTTTTTAAAAATCTAACGATAAACTTACCGTTTCTAGAAGCAATTAAAAATTACCTCACCATGTTAAGTTTCTCAAAGAGTTGTGCACTAAAAGGCATAAGACAAATATTCCTAAAGACGCCTTTTTAACTGAAAAGTTTCCAACTTTAACGGAACACAATGGAATCGATAAGTACAAGGACCCTGGTCGTCCCATTGTACAATGCACCTTAGGAGATTCCCACACGACGACCGCTTTACTAGACCTGGGGGCGAGTGTTAACTTACTCCCGTATTATCTATATAAACAAATAGGTCTACAAGAGATGCAACCTACTAAAATGACGTTGCAATTAGTGGATCGATCAATTAAGTACCTTCAGGGTATGGTTGAAAACGTACTTGTTAAGGTCCAAGATTTCTACTATCCTGCTGATTTTGTTATCCTCGATACAGAAGTCGCTAACGACTCTATTCAAATCATTTTAGGGCGTCCCTTCTTGGCCACTGCCAACGCGCTTATAAATTGCCGCGTTGGTTCGATGTCCTTATCTTTTGGCCATCTTTCTATTGAGGTAAATATTTTTAAAATGATGAAACAGTTACCAGATTCATCTATAAATGGGGAGGTTAGAATGATCAATAGTTTAGCTCAAAATTATTTTAATAACACGTTTCCAGAAAACCAAATGCATAAATTCCTGTCTTTTGGAAGTTCAGATTTCGCCGATGACTCCTACTTAGAGGAAGTCAATACCAACTTCGAGTCTACACCTATTGTAGACCCTTCTATTGCTCCATCTACAAAGTTTGAAGACCTGCTGCCTAAGCAAGTATTCATTACTCAAGATGATGACCCCCCAGAAGCATTTATCGATATTCCTTCCACCCCGGTGCTTAAACCTCTTCCTCCTGAGTTAATGTATATTCAACTTGATTCGGATGGTAGTCATCCGATAATAATATCTTCTCAGTTATCTAAGGAGGAAGAGACACGTTTGATCAGGGTGATTAGAGAACATCATTTTGCGATTGGTTGGTCCCTAGCCGACATTAAGGGAATTGACCCTAATGTATGCACTCATAGTATCCATTTGGAGGATAACGCAAAGATTTCTCGTGAACCTTAGTGTCGCATGAACCCTTCCATGAAGGAGGTGGTCAGGGAAGAGGTCTTACGGTTACTTGATGCAGGTATCATATACCCAATCTCTGATAGCGAATGGGTAAGTCCCATTCATGTAGTTCCTAAGAAATCAAGGATTACCATGGTACGTATTGCCAAGGGTGAATATGTTGCCACGCATGGTCCTATAAAATGGAGGATCTGTATTGATTACAGACGTTTAAATGTCATGACACGGAAGGATCATTTTCTTTTATCCTTTATAGATCAGATGCTTGAACGTCTAGCTAGTCATGCTTTTTATTGTTTTTTGGATGGCTACTCTGGCTATTTCCAAATTATTATTGATACTGATGACCAAGAAAAGACTACCTTCCCATGTCTTTTTGGAGCATACGCCTATAAACGAATGCCTTTTGGCCTTTGTAATGCTCCTGGTACCTTTCAGCGGTGTATGCTTCATATATTTAGTGACATGGTAGAGCGTTTCATGGAAGTATTCATGGATGATTTTTCTATCTATGGAGCCTCTTTCACGGACTGCCTAGCTAACTTGTTTAAAGTTTTGACACGATGTGAAGAGAAGAGTCTGGTTTTAAATTGGGAAAAATGTCATTCCATGGTGCAAAAAGGCATAGTACTAGGTGTTATTATATCTAGTGATGGCATCAAAGTAGATAAGGCCAAACAAGATAAGATAGCGACTCTACCTATACCACGGACTGTCCATGATATTAGAGCCTTTCTAGGCCATGCAGGATTTTATAGACACTTTATCAAAGATTTTTCGAAAATAGCTAGGCCATTAACTAATATGCTTTTAAAGGATGCCATTTTTTATTTTAACTTTAACTGTAAACACTCTTTTGAAACTTTAAAAGCCGCCTTAACTTTTGCACCCTTTATACAGCCTCCCGATTGGTTTAAAGCTTTCGAACTCATGTGTGATGCTAGTGATTATGCAGTTGGTACTGTCTTGGGACATAAACTAGATAATAAGTCCACTGTTATTTATTATGCTAATAAAACTCTAAACGATGCTCAAAGGAATTATACAACTACTAAAAAAGAATTCTTAGGTGTTGTTTATGCTTTAGATAAGTTTCGCCCTTATTTGGTTGGTTCTAAAACTCTAGTTTACATGGACCATGCAACCTTTAGTTACCTTCTCACAAAGAAGGATGCTAAACAGAGATTAATCTGATGGATTCTTCTCCTTCAGGGGTTCACATGCATTAGAAATAAAGGACAAAAGAGGGGTCGAAAACGTAGTTGACGACCACTTATCTAGACTTACAAACGACGATGATAGTGATTCTGAGTCCATACTGGGACTCTTTTTCCCGATGAGCATCGTATGCTATTTTTTCAAGCACCATGGTATCTTCGACATTGTGAATTATTTAGCGTCTGATGTTATTCCTTATGATTGGTCAAGAAATGAATGTAAGAAGTTCTTGGCCAGAGTTAAGCTATACTATTGGGATGAGCCCTACCTTTTCAAGTATTATGCGGATCAGATTATTCGTCGTTGTATTCCCCAATGGGAATATAATGAGGTTCTCTCATTCTGCCATGGCAAAGAGTGTGGTGGCCATTTTAGTGGAATGAAAACATCTGCTAAAATTCTTCAATGTGGGTTTTATTGGCCTACTCTCTTTAAAGATGCCCAAGTGCATTACAAGACGTGTGTTCGTGTAAGTACCGTTATTTCAGAATGAGTATTTCTACAAACCGCGAACACCACGCGCAGCGGAATTAATGGGTGTCCACGATTTGTGATTGGAGAACATACCTTTTGAGAATCGGTTTAGATAACTCTAAGAATCCAAGCTTTATGAAATCCGAAATCTTAATCTTCTGTTGTATTCCTTTATAATGGATTGGACGTTGTGTAGACAGCAATCTACCAATCCCCTTCTTTCTCTCAAGATCAGAAACGAATTCAGATCTACTTTTCTTGCCTCTTTTTTAGAACAATGAATAGTGAATTTTGGCCAGAGAGAGATTATTCTATTTATAGGCTACAACAGGGACCATAAGGAGAAATTAGGGTTGGGCCTCCTGACGGGCTTGGGCTTCCCATGTTCGCTCCGAACACACGGCCCAAGTCTGTCAACAAATGACTTATTCCACTAAAGGCCATTGTTGCACTACCTCCCTAATCCCAAATTACGTGTCAGCGTTTATGGCTCCATATGATATGCTCGTTGATCTCCCCGTGTTTAAGATATCGAATGTCCATTGATTAAGTCAAGTTACAGACAACTACATTAATCAACTTCTTCTATCCTTAAGTAGTACCACTCAATCTCATTGTTATGTCAGAATAAATCCACTTGCAGGATTTACATGACAATCTTTTTGAGCTCCTCAAGGGACATCATCAACCCGACCTCTTGTGGGATGCGGATTCCTCTATAATCAATAGCACACCTTACATACAATGTCATTACTGAATCTATCGAGTTTGTTGATTCACAAATGAATCTCACTCATTGATGATTTAAAACAATGTACAATGCATGTAAGTGCCCGTTATTATATTCGGATTAGGAGGACAAGCATCTATAATAACAGAGGCGTTTGTTCTCTTATATAGTCAGTATAAGGAGAAACAACCCACTTGGTCTTGTTCAATACACACAAAGTGTACTAGGGTAATCCTATAGTCAAGATAGACTAATACCAGGATATACTACAACCGTACTAATGGTTTGTCCAAATCTATTTAGGTTGTGAACGATTACTTATACTTTATAAGGTACTGATGATATGATCTTCTGTGTGTTCACACCATATCATCTACAACATAAACTATTAGACACATGCATATAACTAATAACATATATAATATGCATAACATTTTCCCATATGATTCTCATTCAAAATATAAAGAATTAGAGTTAATACATAAGTAATGCTTTTAGTATATAACCCAATCAGTTCGTTGCGAACAACTGGGGCGAATCACAAAATGTATTATGATGCCATTAAATCCAATCATAGTGGTAGAAATTTTTGACGAATGGGGCATTGATTTCATGGGTCCCTTTCTAGTTTCCCACTATTTCATTTATATTCTAGTTGTCGTGGACTACGTGTCTAAATGGATAGAGGTCATGGCTTGTCATAGCAATGACCATAAGACAGTTGTGTTTTTTGTTAAAGAGTATATTTTATGTCGCTTTGGAATTCCCAAAGCCATCATTAGTGATGGTGGTACACATTTTTGCATCAGAGTTGTTGCATCTCTTGTGAAAAAGTATGGAGTTACACATAAGGTAGCAACTCCGTATCATCCATAAACTAGTAGAGAAGTAGAAGTTTCTAATAGGGAAATCAAAAAGATTTTAGAAACAACTATAAATCCTGATAGGAAAGATTGGTTAAAGCGTCTATCTGATGTCTTGTGGGCATATAGGACTGCTTTCAAAACTCTTATAGGTATGTCTCCCATTAGACTTGTATTTGGAAAACCTTGTCATTTGCCCGTTGAATTGGAGCACCGTGCTATGTGGGCTATAAAAAACGTTAACTTCAATTTTGATGAGGTGAGTGTCAAGCGCAAGTTGTAATTGAATGAGCTTGAAGAAATCCATAGCGATTCTTATGATCTCGTGAAGGATTATAAAGCTAACAAGAAACATGTTCATGATAAGCAAATCTTGCGCAAAGAGATTGTGTTAGGTCAAAAAGTCTTACTTTATAACTCCTGTCTACATATTTTTCCAGGGAAATTAAAAACCCGTTGGTCTGGTCCTTTTATGGTTTCTAAAGTCACCCCTCATGGGGTAATCAACTTGGTAAATCCCAAGGACAATAGTATCTTTCAAGTCAATGGCCAACGGTTGAAACATTTCGACTAGCTTTTGTCCCCTGATGTAGAGGAAGTCCTTTTACAGGACCCTATCTATGAGGACTGACATTGTCGTTGGTGTACTTCCTTTCATTTCCATATAATGGTAAGTGCACCATTCTGGTAACCGGGCCCTCCCTATGGAGTGTGTGGCTGTAAGTACCGGATCCTAAGTCCATAGTTAACATAATTCACGTTTTCCACTCTTACATGTTTTCTCGAATTTTGAGTCATGTTCCTCTATGGTGTGAACTATGCATTTATTGCTTTCTTATTTTTTCTTATATTAAATCTTATTCATAAAAAAAATAAAAAATTGTTAAAATCACAAACATAGTAATTTAGGAAGTCTCGGGAATCTGACTTTAAAAGACCCACTTTTAAAAATAAATTTTCTAAACGCTGTTGTCTGAAATTTGTTTGGGGGTGGGGTGTTCGTTTCTGTCCTGGATTGTTCAACTTTCCATTTGTGTTGTTTAGGCTGTTTAATTGTATTTCGATTCAGGTTAATATTATCTATGAAATTAGAATTCATTCATTCGCATAACTTATATCATGCACGCACTTTGAGGCATTTTCCATCTTCTTATATATCATCCATATTCCGTATAGAGTGTTTTATGGATCATTGGATTGGAAATTCTTTCCTGATCATTTCCATAGCTCATTCACAAAAATTGGATCGGTAACAAAACGACAGTTTTAGTTTGAAGTTGCGTGAAAAATCGACAAAAATCGAAAAATCAAATTGGGCTTGGGCCCAATCTCAAATGACGACGCGTTACGATAATGCGTCTCCATCTTCAAACCAACAGTTGCGAGTTGTTTCATTCCGCCATTAACAAAGCTTAAAAACCTAACAAAAAAAAAACGAAAACCTAACTACACCCACGCCCACAATACAAGCCCACTTCAAATCTTCTCCAAACCATTCCCACCACCACCCCCAACAATTTCTACTGGGTTGTTGGCTGAGATTTTAGGCATTCTGCCTAGACGCCATCTCAATGCCACATTACAGGAGTCCCAATTTACTGGGATTGAGCCTTTGATGAACGCGACTATTTTGGAAGGGAACTACAATGCGAGCTCGCATTGTGTTTGCCAGTCGTCTCTGAGAACCAACCAGCTGGCTGTAGCTCAGTGGATTGGTAGGAATCTCATAGGGAAAGAGAAGGTCAGCGACATCAGCCTGGACTACCTTCACGTTCTATGGATACTCCAAGAGTAGAAGTATGATTTCTGTATCCTGGAGTTTCTGAGTAACATGATTAAGGGAGTTGGGAAGAGTATTGCACCTCTCCCTGTTTTGATAACGAAGATCATGATGACCTTGAGAGCGAATCCGACGTCTGATAGGATTTGGCTGAAAGAGCACATAAATCATCATATTTATACGGAGTGTATCCAAAAAGTTTGGAGGTTGCCTGAAGAGAGGGTTGTTAAAGAGGATGAGGAGGACACGACATGTCTTGATGCCGATGCCTTGGAGAGGTGTAGGTCGGATGCAGAACGCATGTCGGTGCTTCATCGTGGTATGCGTTCCCTCAATACTATTTGCGAAGATCTCCGGACTCGGCAGGCTGCCATGCATCATAACTTCGAGACTCGCGCCCAGCGCGATGATGAATGTTGGGAACAGATGAAGGCCGAGATGGTAGCTCAGCACAAGTTCTGAGATGATATGCTTGCACGCTTTCCACCCCAAGCCGATTCTTCTTCTGAGGAGGTTTCTGTGAAGCACGAGCGTCGTCGCCGCAGGATGGATGGCTCTGGCCCATTGGGAGCTCAGGTGCCATCTCCTTCTCAGGTGCCTTCCACTACCAGCAGCGAGTGGTTTAGGGCTCTTATGGATTAGATGTTGTTTTTATTGTTCCTTTTATGTTTTATGTATTTCTTTTTATTAGTTCGGATGTTAAAATGTTGTTTGAATTTCATTTTTAATATAATATGGTTCTTTTCAAATGGTGCATTATTTTTATTATTAATCCCACCTTCCCGAATTGTTTGGGGGTGGTATTATTTACTATAGCATGATTTGTTATATGATCCTCACTTTTAGAAGTTGTTTTGGAGTGATGGTTGAGAATATTGCCGATATGGGCATACCTAATATTAGATGTTGTGATAGGATGAAATCTTAAGGAGTTTAGAAGTTACTATTCTAAATTAAATCTAAAAGATATTACTGTTGTTTTAGAATCAAGAATATGGTTTGTTTCCATTTTCGGTTTTCGAATTTTTTTTGTTTTCGGCAATTGCCTTAAAGCATTTTGGGGACTTCCTGATTCATTTTAGAACCTTAAAACCTATATAAACTTCCTTCATTCTATACTCACAACCCACACTACACCTCACATTCATCTCTCACCTTTCACTCCCAACTTTTCCTTATTTTTCCTTCTCACTTCTGGATTTCAGCAGCTCGGAGCGCGCCTACACCCCAGTGGAGCACCACCTGCGCCCTAGACCCATGGCCTATCAAGCCTAGAGCTGAGCGTGACCTACGCCCAAAACACTGGAATTCCAGTTTCCATCCTAAGCGTGACCCACGCCCATCCAAGGCAAAAAGTGAGCGCGCCCTGCGCCTAAGTGCCTGGAACTCGAAATTCACCAGAGCGCGACCCGCGCCCATCCCAGGCATAGGTTGAGCGCACCCCACGCCCTAACCCCCGTCGGCACGAAAAATTCCAATTTTTTGTGGGTTGTTCCAAGATCGTTACAGCTGTTCTAGAGAGTAGTTTTGTGATGACTTCTCCTATATTAATACCGGAGCAGTATTTTGAACACTTGTAAGGGAGCGAGACTTATGGACATTGGTTTCGAGAAAGGATCATGCAGTTCGGATGGAGGCATCTTCTGGTAAGAGAAGACGACTCGTATTCACCTAAGCTTACTGAATTTTTTTACAGTAATGTTAATTTCTTTTGTAACCAGGATGGAGAACAAGAATTCTCCATCACGGTTGATGACAGACCACTATAATTCAATAAGTATGTGGTATCGTTAGTTTCAGGAATACCAATACCTGATCCTATTCACACGTGAGGATATATGACCGATAATGCATACGTCTATGACTATACATATTTCCATGAGTATTATGAGGGAGGGGTGTTTCGTATAATGGACCAAGGGCATTATAACGTAGCCCTTGGTAGCCTGTCCCTCAATGTAGGCACCACCATGTTATTCATCCTGATGAATATTTTAGGGGATTGGCAGTTTACTTCTGCAAATAGTACCGCTTAGTGGCATTTTCCTTTCTTTTAGCTGAGGGACGTCGCCGATATGACATTCCCCGAGTATTAGTGGCTAGTCTTAAGAGAGCCCAAAGCATGCGACATAAGTATCTTTTTATGCCTGTTTTGGTTTCCCGCATCATGCTTAGTTGTCTACCTGAATTCTATACCCAGTTCACGGATTAGAACAGGGTTGAAGTCATAAGACCCACCAATTGGGTGGTTCGCTCATTTCAAATAATGACTTGGCCAGGATGGCAGGTGCAACCTCACTTGGTTGCTCCTTACACCCCATCAGACATAGTAATACTCGACAGGTTAGCACAAGTTGATGACACACGGCGGCGGGCATGGCAAGTTATCATGGCATGGCAGGATGCGAAGGAACCTCCTCTCTTTGGAGAGGGAAATGAGGATGAGGATTAAACAGGAGTTAAGGTTAGTTTTTATTTCAGTTAGTGTCTACTTATGTCCGAAGCAATTTATTTCTCATTAACCCTATAACGGGTGGAACTCTTATAGAGTTATGTCAGTTTTATTTTCTATATTAGTATGTTTAACCTTGTTTTGCAGATGTTCTAGACTTTCACTCGTTTCCATGGTATTTCTCTACCCTATTTATTTAAATACTTTGAGGACAAAGCATGATTCTTGTTTGGGGGCATAGAAACACGTGTAATTAAGGCATTTGTTAGGATAAAGATATGTACAGTATGCACTTGTTTTCTAGTAAAAAAATCAAATATCAAAAATTTTAAAAATATTAATAAAAAGTTTATGTTGTACACTTAGGAATATTGGTATTGTTTTCCTTCTCTAGGCCCTTGATAATCTAGAAATCTCACATAGCTTTTGCATTAGAATAGTTTTTAGAAACTTAGGTTAATATGTTGGTAATAATCCTTGCATCTATCTATAAATATGTTACATGAGTATCTATGATTGGTGGCAGTAAGTTTCTGAAATCTAGGCTAGAATACTTATTCTACAAATCCTGTGAGAATATAGCCTAAAGCCTTATATGAGTGAAACATTTGAGAAATGACACAAGGGAGAAGTAAAATCTGGATAAAGAAATCACACGTCCACTTGCTTGATCACTATACCATATCCTAAGCGAGAATTTAGGCCCTCTTTGGATCGATATAGCCAGAAATTCAAACTTATGAATTATTTTCCGCTAGTCGCCCCCTAAGCCTTTCCTTAGCCTTTCATAAACCGCAAATCCTTTACCTTATTACAAAACAAAATTAAAAAAAAAAAAAAAAAAAAATCAACCTACCCAATTCTTTGAATAAATATGAGAATAGAGATGAAGAATAGAAAAGAGAAAGACCTTTGAAATCAAGAATATGTTAGTCGCTTTAGATGAGAAAAGTAAGTTTCCATCCAAATAAAAAAAAATAAAAGAAAATAAAGAGTTAGAACTCCAAAAATAGAATCAAAGGAGTCAAAAGCCAAAGAAAAAAAAATATAGCTAAGGATGGAAACCAAAGTGTAGAAGCAAAAGTAAAAAACAAGGTTTTCTCTAGTTACTTAATATGAAGACTCTATCATCTCAGACTTGTCCATTTTGAATTTCCTTCCTTCTTAAACCATCTCCTAATCCCCGCAACACCTAATAAAGACCTCTAGCTCAATTAGGAATAGGTTAGTGTGATAGTAAGTGGCAGATGTGTTTGATCGACTCCGACTTCCCTGTGTGTCATTAAGATTGTAAGGTAAAGTGTGCCCACTGCACACTGGAGTAGCGAAACTTGAGCAGAAAAATCAGAGTGTTTTTTGTCTTGACATTTAATTGAGAACCTACTTAAGGACGCTATTCCGAGTTTTCAAAAACGGACCTACTAGTGCATTTCATAGTATTACTCATTGTATATATGTTTATTCGTAGATGATTGATTATTATGCATATATTAGCTTAGGTTTCGACTTGATTATTCTTTATTCATTGCTAGTGAGATATATAAATAATTGGGAGCATAAATAAGAAAACAATAGTTTTATTTCTTAGTCGTTGTAGTATAGATGAAGTTTGTGAGTACCTTCACTGGAAAACTCTCATGAGGCTATAACTCGTCCACTAGGGAATTCCTAGTGGTTTAAGGCATTGTTGCATATGGTCAATGCAATCGCACTCGGCGAAACGAGATTAGTTAGAACTCCATTTTTGGTCACTTATGCTAATTTCTCATATTTGCTTGAGGACAAGCAAAATGCTGTTTGGGGGTGGTTTGATAAGAGCCCAAAACTGTAGTTTTAACCCTTTAACAATAATACTTTTAGACTAATTATGTAAGTAATAAATAAGAGTTAATGCTGATTACGTGTTTTTATGTATTTCAGGCATTGAAGTCAATTATGTGCAGAATTGTGCCACTTTGGCTAGATAAAGGAGCAAGGGTTGGTTGCTAAAAAGTTCTCTAATTAAAGGCCAAGATTCAAAGAGAAAAATCTTTTGTAAAGCCCGGTCAAAAGCTGAAAATTCAAAGTCAACGCGGGTAGAAACAACACACAAAAGTTAGCAAAACTTCTGAAGACCGTATCTTTGGACTCAGGCCTTGGAATTGGGCGTACCTTATGTGAAAACGACCGGGTCAAAAAGAGCTTCCCAATGGTCAAAACCTTGACCTAATCAGAGGAGTAGAAGTGGACGAAAAGTCTATTAAAGACAAAGCCATCTGAAAAGGGCTTTGTGGACT
This sequence comes from Coptis chinensis, assembly GCF_015680905.1. Lineage (NCBI taxonomy): Eukaryota > Viridiplantae > Streptophyta > Magnoliopsida > Ranunculales > Ranunculaceae > Coptis > Coptis chinensis. The sequence continues at coordinate 60,769,369 of NC_141461.1, read as the reverse complement.
GAAGAAATTGGGCTTTGGGCACGATCTTTCGGCCCAAAACATGGCTCCTAAGCCCATGCACGAAAATGTAGATCTGGTCTCCTCCATTTCCACACACAAGACTTAACTCTTAAGCAGGAATTAGGTTAGGTAGAGAGGTAGCCATTATAAAATAATCTAGATCTAGTTTTGAGAATTTTAAATAGTTAATTAATTAGTTTTCATACCTTGTTTTAATTTAGATTATTGAATCATTGTTATTCTTTCATTAGATTAATAAAAATAGTTAGTTCTTGATAATTTCGATTTTGTTATTTAAAATTGCTTAGATCTAATTTCAATTCTTGTTTGTTATTCAATTCTTAGTTGTTTAATTTTGAATTGAATTATTGAGTAGATTGATATAGTAAAGTTATAATCTTTATATTATGTCTTATTCAATATCATATGGAAATGATAGTTTGATGAATCAAAGTTAAACCTCCATTAGAGGGGTTTGATGAAGCCTTGATGAAAACTTGGTTGTGTAGTATAGAATCGTTGTAAGAATCTATTCCACTCTAGAAGGTAGTTGATTCGCCATGAGAATGGGTATAACTTCCTCACATACTAGTCATTAGTTGGTAGAGATTGCCATGGATGATTAGGGATTAGAACTACCAATTCTTATCGTAAGAATGTAAGAATTGGATTACAACAATCTACGCTAGGTTATTAAGTTGGATTCAAGGTGGGTTCAATCCCCCCTAATTCTTTATCTAGATTCAAACCTTAGTATTCCTTAGCATTTCGTAGTTGAATCATTATAGTTAGTATTTTAGTATTTGAATTCACATCGTAGTATAAATTCCACACTATTACTCTCACTAACTTTGGCTAGGACAGATAATATTAGAAAACATTGAATGCTAAAGAACTAGGAGTGGAACGAATCTTTTACTCTACTCTATTTCGATAGATTCGAGAGTATAGAGAAATCTTTGATAACCAAGCATAAAGTAGTCTTAGTTTTACTTGCATTTGAATTTCGTCATTTATTCGTGAGTAGAACTATTCATTTTTACATTTATCAATATGACGTGGTGATCAAGCAAGTGGACGTGTGGTTTTTCTATCCGGACATTATTTGTGTCATCACTCAATAATCATTGATAATCACCAAAAAGTGTAGTTTAAACTCCTTAATAGTATTCTACTTTGGCCAATTATGTTTATAATAAATGAGAGTTAGTACTGTTTACGTGTTTTTGTGCATTTCGGGACTTGAAGTTGATTAGGTGACTAAAGACACCACTTTTGCATGGAAAACGAGTCAAGATGATTACTAAGTAAGTTTTACATTTAAAGCCCAAGAATCATGAAGGAAATCCTTTTTCAAGCCCAGTCAAAGCTAGGAAGTCAAAGTCAATATGGGTAGAAGAAGAATAGAAAAGTTAATAGAACTTAAATAGGTCGTATCTTTGGACTCATACTTTAGAATTAGGATCACTTTATGTCAAAACAACCAGCTCATAACCTGCTTTCCAATAGACCCAGCTTTGCCCCAATCAGAGCTGTAAAAGTGGACAAAAGGGGCATGGAGATAATTTCCAATAGCTGAATAGTTGTGGCCTCTTTAAACTTAACCTAATGAACTTTGGGCTCACATTAGAGGCCCAAAGTCCCCCTTTTTGACCCATGTATGAAAATGTAACCCTAACCCTCTCCTATATAAAAAGAGTTAAGGCTAAACACTCCAATCCTCTTCTTTTCTCTCAACCCCTTAGTGATAATTAGTTATAGCTTAGTTAAGGTTAGAATAATTTTAGTTTGTAGCCACCATTAATTCCCATCAATAAAAAACTTTAGTATTAATTTTAATTATTAATTGTCTTTTCAATTATGTCTTCTATTCAATCTTTAGTTAGTATGATTTCGATGACACAAGGTTAAACCTCTATTAGAGGAGGTTTATGAAGCCAGGTGAGGACGAGCAGCCATTAGCTTTTATTATTTTGCATAAAAGAACTTCAAGTTCTTCATTGTGAGTGTCTAGAGATAGAGCTCATAATGGAGAACTAGAGTTTAGAGCCACCACCAAAGAGATTTGTGGTGGAGCTAAACTCTCATGCTAGTGAAGCCTTGATCCGAGATGACTTGGTGTTCACTAGGGATGAAAATAAGCAACTCGATACTAACTAATAGTCTATCGAATTGCGTGGCAGATTAAACCCCTTCTAATATCTTCTCTCATACATTAATTCACTATTTATCTATTGTTTTCACATCATATTACTCTCACTAGTAAAAGCATTTAATGAATCTAGACTTGCATTCAAGTAATGTATTACTAGAGTGGTTTGAACACGACTACTCCTCATTATTTCTATGAATTTTGAGAGTATTTAATTACTGTTTTTCCATCTCTAATCTACTATTCACGCACCTTCAATCTACGACTTTGGTAGAAAGCAATTTTGTATCTTATCAATCATTCAAATGAGGCTTTTGGCTAGATTCTCACAAGATATGGAACTTAATTGTTCTAACCTTGGTCTCGGAAACTCACTGCTCTATACAATCAAATGCTTATGTATGTCATTCATAAAAAGATGTAGAAACTATTGTACGTATATTAGTTTAAGTTCGAAGAACGAATCCTTATTCTATTGCAATAATGAGACTTCTAGACTTTTTATTCATCATGGAAAAAGGAAACAAGACTTTTAATACTAAACAGAAAACTATTTTTGGTCTTTTTTGAATTTTTGTTTTTTTAAGAAGGAAAGAAATATACTAATATGTCTAATATAAGAAATGCATAGTTTTTGCAAAATGTTATTATACTACCCCTAAATAGAAATATGTTTTATCCTCAAAGTATGAAGAGATAAGGAAAGAAATCACCATAGAAACATTAGCAAAAACGGCGATACACATGTATTATGTTCTTCATGATAAAAATATGCCACCCCCAAATAAGTTTATGGCGTGGGTTGTTTTGATTTAGAATGAGAAATACATGGTTTATTGTACTAGGGATTTACGTAATTATTCCACTATGAAATTTTTGGGTTTTTGTATTTTTGAAAGCATATGTAATGCAGAAAGAAAAATGGAAACTTTTGGCATGATGTATTTGTATTACATTCTACTCATATACCAAATTCCACAGATAAAAAGTAACAGGCATATAGAATTAATATTATACTAACGTTATAAAAAGGAAAAAAAATAAACAACAGAAAATACAAAAAAACATCCAACTATACGGACACTAGGGAACTTCCTAGTCAGAATCTGTACGTGACTCCTCACGAGGTCGAGAAGATCCTTCTCCTTGCTGACGTCAGGTCCTAGGGTGTCTATCACTACACGGGAGTGCATCTCTAATGCTCTGCAGTGTCCTTGTGACACTGTGCTGAAAATGTCGTTGCTCCTGCTGGAAAGTCTGCTGCTCCTCTCTGAGGGTTTGCTGAGTTGCTCTAATAACTTGCTGACCTTACCTGAAGTGGTGGACGTGCTGGTGCAGAATCCTCTGGCCCTTATGGAGGAAATGAATTCTGTCCATGGGTTGAGTGAACTGTCTAGTGGCACTTTCAGCGAAGTAGTACACTGGCTCGGTAACACGTGCTTGCTCGGCGGCTTTGGCGGCAGGTGGATGCTAGAGTTTTTGGTCGCAGTTGGCATAAACAGGACCCATGGTAGCGTCCTTGACCTCCACTGGAGCGTCTGTAGCATCAAACCAACAATGTTGCATGATCCTAGTGACCAACACTGGTAGAGGGGTGGTGGGCCTCCTGGGTTTGCAGAGTTGCTCCCAAATGAAGGTGGCGATGCGGAAGTTGTTCTTTTGCTCCTAAAGAATCCACAGGAAGTGGAGCATTGCCTTACCGATATCTATCAGAAGGCTTGACTGAGCCTACCAAGTTGAAGGTTGTCCATTGAGATACTGCCAACTGATTCCTTCGTAGCAAACTTTGAAATATGCAGTGTGACGTGGGATTTTTCCTACCCTTGAGAAGCATTTATGCCATCATCACATCTATGGTCTTGTTGTACGGGATTGTTCCATTTGAGTATAGACCTTCAGAGGAATCCCCAGAGCCTCACTCACCACCTCCTTAGTGAGCTCAAATGTGTGGCCATCCCTGACAACCATGTCGTGGTCATTCTCCCCTCATTGTATGTAGTTGTAAAATGAAAGAGTAAGAGAGGGAGAATAACTCGCTCCTTCCAACAAATCTAAAGACTCGCATCCTCTTCTTCTAATCTAAGCCTTGAAGTGCACTTCAAATAGATCGAAATTGAAAAGGGGTTCAAAATTTTGCTCCAGCACGATTTTTAGGACTCGAGCCATTTTGAGTAGGAGTTGATGAAATCGGGGTTTTTAGTAGGAATGAGGGATGAAAATGGAGCTTATTGTAAAAGATTGGAGTGGTGGTGTTTGGTGTAAAAAATTGGGCGGTCGCACGGTGGTAGGGGTAGACGCATGAGCGGTTAGGTGCGGTTAGGGTTGGGAAATTTTGGGGAAGATGAGGTCGGTCGGGCGGTCGCGTGGCTTAAAAAGGGTTGATGGCATGTGCCTTTTAAGTTGTTTTGAAATTTTGGCCCAAGCCCAAATGAAATTAGGTAATTTCGATCGTATCATTAGTGCCTTGACAGCTTCAAAAGCCGATCTGCGCTTCGTTACTCTTCCGATCTTGACCTGTAAGGTACCAAAATGATTAGCATCGAAAATTCTACGTAAGGGTATATGGTACACTCACATCCAACGGTGGATGAAAAACAGATAAAGAAAAGAAACGAAGAAAGAACTGAAGGGAAATATCTACAAACAAAAGAAGGAAAAAATTTTAATTAATTTATTTGGGTTTTGAATAAGTTTGAACTGAAATTTTTAAAAGGTGGGTCGTTTTAAGTCAGATTCCCAAAACTTTGAAGTTTTTGAAAACATGAGTCAATCCCAACCAGATGGTTGGATTACTCTCTTCAGCTGTGCTCGGTGAGCAGGTGGCTAGCACATGAAAACCTTGAAAACTAAATTTTACTATTAGGTTGAAGACTGAGACAAGTTGGTGTTTGACAATTCAAGCACCAGCCTTCTCTTATAGCTCGTCACTTACACGCGTATGAACTCTTACCCAAACCAGGAATGGTTATTGGTATCTGTGTCCATATCTTCAGCTGCAGTTCTCTAGGAAGTGCTTGCACACATGATCATTGAAATTGATCCATATAGTCTTGCTAGGTGGAAGATTTTTGTTCGTAACATAAGATATTTTGGAAATTTTTTTGAAATTTTTTATAAAGAGAGAGATTGAGAAGTGGAAAGATTTTGAGAAGAAAGGAAGAATTTTTTGAAAATTTATACAAGTTTGAGTCTTTTAACGTCAGATTCTTGAGACAAATAAAAAGGTGGAAGCAAAAGATAGAATTAAATAGAGAATAGTATCACTTTGAGTTACTCTATTTGTTTAATTCTTGTTTGGAGACGCCTTAATTTTTTTTCTCAAGCAAAATATATCTCTAACCATATAGAGGTTTTGACAAGAAGATAAAATTATACGTGAATCCGGCACCATTTTGGCTACTCTGGGGCGAATAATTTTCATTTTTATATCCTCTAGTTTTGAAACTTTATATGGAGAGATGTTTTAAGATACTCATACTAAAAAAACTATGATTCTTGACTTTAATTTTTGCAAAACAAACCATAACAGGTAATCTCAAGCAACTTTCGTGTCAGCTCTGGGGCGAACCCAATCTAGACAGACCGAGCTTCAGCTACGCGAGTTGGGGGATTTACTACGCAAGACATAGAATGTCCTGACCCGTGCGAATGTCGCGGTGATATAGGCAACCCTTAGTAAGCAAAACTAATCTCAAACCGCTCCTAGATTGCATTGTTCTACGGGTTGGTCTGTGTAGAATCCATTGCCCATTTTGTTTTTGAAAAATCACATAACTATTGATGTATCGAGAATCTTGCATTAACATAACAGAGAAAACAACTGTTTTGAAAAAGAAATGTAAAATAAAGAAGAGAAAAATTGTATACTCGCTCCACAGGTTCACACTTACTCAAACGACAAGTAAAAAATGTTTGACAAAGAATATGCTAGATATACGTGGACTAAGGCTCCAACACTTACAACCACACACTCCAAATGGAGGGTCCGATTACCTTATTGATGTATTCCCTTTAAAGAAAAAGGTGGAATGGAATGGGAAAAGAATACATCATAGAAAAGATGATTTAATTCTCATAAATAGGATGATCATGAAAGAATTTTTAAAGCTCCAACTTTGTTCACATCACTTGTTGCTTCAAAGGTTGTGCTTGTTGGTTTAGGATTTGGAATAACTTGTCCTGGGAACACACCTTTTTGGATTATGTCTTGGGCTAACAAGTTCAATGATTGTTGTATGGATGCTAGGATTTGAGTTTGTTATTGCATGATAGATAGCATTGTCTCAGTGGGCTTATCTGTTTGGACACTAGTTGCTGGTGTAATTGGAACTAGGTCTCTTTGGCTGTTGATAGGTAGGTTTTGGTAGTTTTGGTTAAATCGGATGGAACCAATGTACTTTGTCTTTGTCTGAATGTATTTGGTGGTTTATTGAAACCTGGAGGTGGTTTGGTTTGTGGATTATTAGTCCATGCGAAGTTTGGATGTTGTCTCCATGGTGCATTTAGTACATTGAAAGCACATACTTCTTCTGGTTGAAGTGATGATATGTTTGTGATCAAGGGACATGTGGCATCAATCTATATGATTTAAGCTTAAATAGAAATTGCATGGTGAGGTATTTATGTTCATAATAAGATGATGAGTTTGGTCTTTCTGTTTGGTTATGAGGGCATCTATCTTTCTTGTTAGGGTTTCGATTATAGTTTTGATATCAGGATCAGATTTCACCTTAAAAATATCACTGGCCTTAGATGTACTGGGTTGGGCTGTTCTGGAATTGTTTATATCACCCCAATGGGTACTCTTTTCAGCTTGGTTTTCAAGAAAGGTTAAAGCTTCGGTGACACCTTTATCCAAAAAAAATTACCATTACTCATGATGTCGAGGGTTACTTTGTGTTCTTGGAGAAGACCTTTGAAGAAACATTGGACAAGAGTGGATTTTTCTAGTTTATGGTGAGGACATGAATGGAGTAGGTTAAAGAATCCATCCCATGCTTCGGAAAATGTCTCACTCAGACTCTATCTGAAGAACTGTATCTTACTCCTTATCTCTTCTGTTTTCTTCGATGGAAAATACTTCTTCATGAAAGAGAATACAACCTTTTCCCATGTATCGAATGAATCAGGCTTCTGAGAAATAAGACAAGTGTGACTCTTACCAGCTAGAGAGAAAGGAAACACTCGTAGCTTCACTTGATCGTCGGCGACAACCAGATGGTGGAAAATATTGCATACTTCATGTTTATACAGTAACTCGTGTTCAAACCCGTGGAATATGGGTAGAAGATTGAACACGTTTGGTGGAATGCGAAAGTCGCTCATGAGGGGTGTGATTCATATACAAGATGGAGGTCCATCTTGTAACGGTGTGTAGAAGTTGGAGAGAGGCTCTTCAGCTTGCACGACTTTGTTGACCATCTTAGTAGGTTGGGGGGGATGAGAAATTTGGGATTGTCTAGGACGACGTGCTCTCCTATGTGAGTAAGTTTTATTCTCTTTTAACCTTGTAGTGCCTGAATGTAGTATCATGCACTTTTAGCACAATGACAAAAACTATCCTACCATGCGCAAACGATGCAGTGTATGCTCAAGCAATCGAAATTCATTTTTGCAAGTTTGGAGTTTGGAAAATGTTAGCTGGGTCTATAATTTACTATGCCTTATTCAAAGGAATAATTGGGCACAAGACTAAGATGGATCTACTACACGGCTCAGAAGAGTAAGCAATCACGTTTTACCAAGTGGTGTGCTACCAAGAATTCACTCATGGTGAATCTGGGGGAGGGGAGTGAGAAAAGTAGTTGGTCTACCGAAATCTGGTAACTAATTACTCTAAATTCTTGTGGCTATATTTTTGTCATTTTCTAGAGGAGCGTGATTACTTTAGGCTCTAGTTGATTGATTTTAAATTGGTTGTTTGGTCTAGACTTCAAAAATCATGGAACGTCCGATTTATCTACATTGGGGAATGACTTCCTAATAGTTATGTGGCTCAGGTTTAGCCTTATGCATGAATTAAAATTGCAGTGTGGAAATTAAAATTCAAACAATCATGTAAGCATCTTTGAACACACAAGGTATCCTCTTACATGAGCTTCGAGGAGGTTTAGAATTTACCTCTCAAACTGTGCTTACATGCTACTTGAGGAGAAGGCGACGTTGGTTTGTGCATGATCTGAGAATCAGGCCCAACCGTTTGAGCATTCCCTGTTTTAGGTTACAAAAAAAAAGTCTACTTAAAAAGCCCACAATTCGGGTTTTTAATAATTAAACAACTTTGCCTTCAATGACGCAATACATAAAAGTAAACTAACACTAATACTAAGACTAATAGATTAACTAGATTACCTAGATTACCTAGATTAACTAGAGCTAATCCTAATTAGAGTGTTGATTACCAAGTTGATTCAAAGTGCACATGATTCACGACTCGCCTCACACACTTGAACTTTCAAAGGCAATGAAAACTCTAACCATTGGTAAGTTTCGCAACTTCAACCATGTGCTCAACTCATGCTAATCTACATAACTAACAAAAAAAACTCTTTTTTTTTTCTTTTTTCTTATCTCTATCTATCACAGCAAAGTCCACTGATTTATACTATTCTATTACAAAATCCGGATCTTTAGTTACAACCACACATCAAAACTGATCGAACTATGAGAAAACAGAAGTGGAATGTCCTGAGGTGCCTGGGCGGTCGTGCGATCGCACGGGTAGTCGCCCCACCGGTTCTGGCCAAGTTCAGTCGGTTTCTGGCAGCAGCTTTAGCTCCTCTCCAGCAGTTGAACCTCAAACCTAGATTTGAAATAAAATAGATCAGTATTGAAAATAACAAAATATATTCACAAAAAATTAAAAAAACAAGAAATGAAAGGGATAGAATGGTGCTTCCCTCCTTAGAGCTCAACCAATAAGAATCCTTGTTCTTTCAATCCATGACGGCGGCGCCATTTGACGTCTTAGTATTGGGGTAAGTATTTCAAAGATTATTTGATTCAGGTTCACCATAAATTGTTTAGAACTTGGATTGAATGGGAGTTGTGAAGGAGAAAAGGTAATACTATTAGCTTTTAGGACTTGTTTTTATACTCTACTTGTATTAAATGAACAACTTGAAAAAAAAAACAACTTGATTGATGAAAGAAAACTTGAAAGAAACTTGTTTGATTGAATGATTGAAACATAAACTTGGAAGAAATAACTTTGATTGAATGATTGAAACATAAACTTGAAAAAAATAATTTTGATTGAATGATTGAAACATAAACTTGAAATAAAAAAGATTGAATTGAAGAACAAAAAGTAAAACAAACTTGAATATAAATGACTTGAAAAATAAATCCTACACTACTATCCTACATGAGACTAGAATAAGTCTAGGTGCATTCTTTCCTACTTTTTGGTTCGTATACCCCTACTTTTACAAAAGTCTTATTTGCCCTCTCCCTCTACAATTAAGACACCTCACCATGGTTGCTTTATGCTTTTCCTTTTTGCTTTTCCTTTTTCTTTTGCATATCTTCTTGATCAAGCTAGATTTTGAGCAAGTCTTCTTTTGTATCAAGGTCATCCATCTCTAGTCTTCTGAGTTAAGGACATGACTTTTGGTTATCTGGTTTTGAGTCCTTGACCTTTGACTTTTGACTTTTTCAGCACTTTTTCATAGCAGGTTCGAGTCTTCATAATAAGCGTAAATAAGGCTCATTTTGGTGCTAAGATGCAGCTTTTATGATAAGTGATCTGAATTGCTCTATAATCTGAAAAAAGTAATAAAAGCTATGAATTGTCTTTTCATTATGCGTAAGAAGGGTTGTAATGCAGTAATATAAAGGTAATAAAATGCACATTTGGGAGTTGATCATCAATCGACATATTAGTTTCGAAATTACCCGATTAATAAGGCACAATGAAATTGCAAACTTACCATATTTTAACTTATTATCGTAAATAGGTGGTCAACCTGATAGTGGGACATCCTCCTCGATCAAATCTTCATTCTCCTTTCTAAATATCAAACACTACCTTCGCCACAGGTTTTCATTCTGTGTGCATCCATCATCTCCTTGTAATCTTCCTCCTCATCAATTGTGCAAACGTGTCTAGAGAGTAGGTAGCTAAATCGTAGTGGCTTTATCTTCGTTACTTTTTTCAGAAAACCAATGAATTCTCCAAAACATGACTTCATACAACAACACCTAAGCTTCATTGATCCACCTACGTATGTCACAACCCCACTCTCAAAAGTTTTGACTTTACCCCCAAACTTACATATGAAAAGTCCTTTCTCGTTTGCTCCCATTTTAGTCACTGTTAAAGCCAATCAAACATGATTTATCTTATTGTTCAACGCAGAGATAATGTTTCTAGAAGTCTAGTATAATGGCATCTAAATGTGATATAGAGCTGAGTCTGAATAGTAGGTCCGAGTAGAACTGCAAAATCAACAGAGATGTATGGAATGGCATGGACATAAACCATCTACTTACGTACACATTAAGATGGTTGTATCATATCCAAAGTGAATGTGCCTTCCTACCTAATCTCAATCCCCAGGAGCATATGCTATTGTTTGTTAGAACATCAAAATTAAAATAGATATTTAGAAAATCCACATTATCGTTCAGTCCACATGCTCATTCTTGTGGATTTAGCTTGCATTGATCAGATAAACAAACAAAACTCCATGAATCATGAAACTAAAATATCTATCAAAACTGCGAAATTATTACATACTCGCATCTCATACAACTTTTCCATTAAGAGACCTCCTTGCCTCTCTTAGATATAACTTACTAAACACATTCAATACAGCAACAAAGGCTATGAATCTAATACTCATGACGGGCACAACATTAGGAGAAATGTTGAGCCCTGGAGCATCATCTGTGTAGAACTGGAGCATAATGTTTTTCTAAGTATAGTGTCGTCTCAGTGTTATATAGAGCTGATGTAAACTTTTAAAGTTAAAACAACTCCAATGTGGAAACTTGAGTTAAAGTTTGGATTTTTACTCCTAAAACACTCAAATAAGCAATAGGTTACTCTGAAGAGGAACCACTAAAGTGTCTCGAAATTATAATTTCGTGTCATGAATGACTAACACAAGCTTATAATGCTAGAGAGAGAATAAGTAAAGTGGAGGACAAATAGTTATAACTTGAGATTAATGAGCCACATTAATGACCCAATACCTCATTAATGAGGCTATGAATCATAAAAAATAATAGAATTAGAATTTAAAGCACACCTTGTGAACAAGCTTCAAATCCAAAAGATCTGGTCAAGGAAAAACTTTGTGAACTTTTGAGGAAGAATATGAGTTGCCCTTGGGACACGTGCAAACAGTAATTAAGAAGAACTGAAGAAGAACAAACCAAATACTAGGTTGATCAATTCGAAGTAAAAACTAGGGAATCTCTCCCATGCATTTAATGCATGGAAGTGAGGTGTCATGTAGGGGTACAATGGGAATTTCAGTTCCTACAGGTTAAATGGGTGATTTCACTAAAACTTTGAGTATTTTTTGGTTTTTAATTTAGGGTTTTCATAAAGGCACCACTTGTTTTACCAAGGGCTACCCACACCCAAAACAAAACCAAACATATCCTAAAACCAAATGGGCGTACCACTTGAAAATTTAATAGACACCACTTAAGATTTTTTTTTTTATAAAAAAAAATTGTTTAATTTTGATTAGTTTGGTTTTATCTTACGTTCCATTGAATCAATGTGCCTTTTCAATGTTGACAAAATTCAAAATTTTAATCATCTTTCATAAAATTGAACGAATGGGTATATTCAAATGAGTGATTGAATAATTTCGTTAAAACTTTTGTTTTGATTTCAATTGTAATAATGTGGAGAAAAGATTATAGATTTGATTCGTAAATTATTATGAGACTGCTTATTTGTTTTCATGTTGGGGTTCCTCCAAACTTTGATAAAATTTATAATTCAATCAATTTTTTTTAAAATAAAATAAATAAATCAATGAGTATCTTTAATTAGTGATAAATTTTATAAATCTTTCTTGTTTGATTTTGAATATTATAAAGAATTTTTTTTTTTATTATTAAACTATTTTAAAAGATTATTATTTTCAATCCTAATGCTAGGACTCGTTTGTTTTGTGGTTAGTGTGTGGTGCCCTTGGTAAAATCAGTGGTGCCTATATGGAAACCCTTAATTTAAGGGACTATATAGACAATTTACATGATCAGTAAAGGCAAAATATGAGAATCTATGTGGGCCCCCAAAAGTGGGTCTAACGTCCTATTGTGGAATAAAATAGATGAGTACCGATTTTGGTATGTTTGTTAACTTGGGGTCCGATTTTTTAAGTTGCCCAACTTTTTTTGGCATTCACTATAGTTAGTCCAATGAGTAGTCAAACCAAGGTTCAAACTTAAACCAGAGTTGAATAACACCAAACAGATGAAGAAGAAGAGGCATTTTAATTTCAACTGCAAAACGGTAGTATTTCTTAACTTTGCAATCCTCCTTCCTTGTTTTTTGTTTGGTCATCTGCTCATTTTCACTTCTTATTTAGCTTCTTCTATGTGGTTTTGTTGTTGTTGTTGTTGTTGTTGTTAACAAATAAAATGGTCATACGTTTCTCAGAGATGGAAAACTTATATCAAACTGTTTTTATTTTTCCAGTAGTCCCAGGAAGAAACCGTGTCTTGTTATATATAAATATATATAATTATAGACGATTTTAATTCTAGGTTGCCCTTTGTTCACTATATTTTATGCTATTTTGGTTTTTTATCTTTCTTCGCTGACCTCTGTTGCTTGTAAAAGAAATTAAGTAATCTCTCTACATTGGTATTATGTTAAAAAGTTGCATCAATATTAAAAAAATTATTACCATTTTGTGTTAAAGAGAGGGTTTATTAACTACCATCATATTAGGGTATTAAGAGAATGCATGCCATGATGAAGCAATGCCATGCGTTCTATATTAGAAGTAGACTTTTCCAAGGCATCGGCCTCAAAACATGTCGTATCTTCCCCATCATCATCCGAATCAACAACCCTATCCTCAGGCAACCGCCACGTCTTCTAAATACATTCCGAATAAATCTTTGCATTTGAATGCAACTTCAACATAATCCGATCAGTTTTCGGAATAGCTCCAAAATGCAGCTTGATCTTAGTAATCAATACAGGGAAGGGTGCAGTATGACTTCCAACACCTCTAATCATATATAACACAAAGTCGAGGATGCAAAAATCATACCTCTTTTCCTGCAATACCCAGAGAATGTGTAGACAGTTCAAATTGATGTCACTGACTTTCGAGGTGCCAATGATGTTCTTACCAACCCACTAAGTTATAGCCAGTTGGTTGGTTCTCAGAGACGACTGTCGAACATAATGTGATCTCGCATTGAACTCTCCTTCCAATACAGTCTCTTTTATCAATGCTTCGATCCCACTGTGATTCATGTACTGTGATTATGAGGTTGTGTCTTGTATGTATCAACGTCCATAATCCTAGACAACATACCCGTACACACTTCTCTCCTTGTCCCATTTACCTTCACAAAAATCTTTCTACCCTCAATTTCCCTCTTCTTGTAAAAATTCAAAACCAAATCCGGATGATAAAATTCATTCTCCATATACCACAACTTCTTCCATCTCCTTCGCATCATCTCATCACTATAAAAGGGGGAAAATTGGTCTAAGGTGAAAACTTGTTCAGAAAGAATTTTGCGATTTTTAGTAGCCATTAAGGTTTTTGAATTCGAAAATGGGGTTAGGGTAAGGTGGGGGAGAGGTAATGAAACAAGGAATCGAAATTTGGTTTGAGTGGAGTGGGCAGGCAATTTTTATTATTATTTTTTTTGTTTGTTTGTTTTGCTCGAACTGATGGAGGCGTGAAGTGAAGAAGATGAACGTGAAGGGTTTTTGGTTGTTTTGGAGACTCACGTGCGAGGCACATGACTGCGAGGTTTTGGGCCCAAGCCTAAACAAATTCGAAAAGTGGCCATTCTGTCCTTATGCGCCAAACTTAAAACTGAAATTCTCGATTCGTTAACGGTCCAATTTTTGCGAATGATCTATTAAAACGATCAACAAAGAGAGTACCATCCAATGATCCATAAAAAACATAAATCTAACCGTGGTTGACATAAAAGAAAATGGAAAACACCTTGCAATATGTGCATGACATAAGTTATGTGATCAAATGAAATCTAAATTTATAGATATTGTCAACCCAAATCAAAATACAACTAAATAGCATAAACAACAAGAATAGGAAGTTGAGAGATCAAGAAAAGGAAAGACTAAACACCCCACCCCAAAACAAATTTTAGACAACATGGTTTAAAAAATTTGTTTAAAAACGTGGGTCTTTTAAAGTCAGATTCCCGAGACTTCCTAGATTACTATTTTTATGGTTTTAACATTTTTTTACTTTTTATGAATCAGGTTTAATATAAAAGAAAACAATAAAGCAATAAAGGCATAATTCACACCATAGAGAAACATGACTAAAAAACTGAGAAAACATGCCAGAGTGGAGAACGTGAATTATGTTAAACGTGGACTTAGGATCCGGTACTTACAACCATAGTACAAAATATCATGATAAATATCGAGATTTTAGAGTTGGATATATAAATATCGCGATATTAATTTGGATAAATACTAGTGTAAGTATCGACGCTATTTGTGGATATATCGCAATATTTTGACGATATAAAAAGTTTTTTTTTTTAATCACGATATTTTCAGATATAATTGGTGGTGGTGGTGGTGGTGGCGAGGGAAAGGAACTGGAGGGTTTCGCAAACCGACGAACAATGTCCATCTCACAATTTTGTCGATCTTTTACTTTTTATAGGTAGAGAGTGTGATCAGTCAAGTTAAAGAAGTGGGCACTAGCATTTTGGATTTTTCTAAGAATGTTATTCAAGGATTTAACAGAATAGTATTACCTACCTTGCAAAAATTTGGTGATCAAGTGGTCAAGATTGCTGAACCAATTATTGAAGTGCCTTCTTAGAAGACCCAATAACGAATTGAGATCTCTGGCATTGATACAAAGCCAATCTACAAATTTGTTCAGGTTTTACTTTTTTCTTTTTATTATCCATCCATGATTTTTCTTCATAATGATCCTATTTTAGCTATTTACTTCAAGTTAATTATTTCTTGATTGCGTATAACTCTTGGATAAAATATGGATACCCAAATTGTTATTCATCTATAATCCTTTATATATATTTGTGATTCTACTACACAGACTACCGCCTTACCACAATAGTGTATACGCACAAGATGAATAGGAAAGAATAGATAACGACACTACAGTTTCTTGGAAAACAGTAATAGGGAGAGAAGGTGCATGACAATAAAACAAAAGAAGCACAAATAAATTACTTACAGATTCAATAATGAAAAGGAAAGATAATCGAGTCTAGTGTTAGACACTATGTCCTTAAGACAATATTGCCCCGCTAATGTGCTTATGGTTCATGTGACAATTTGTCTCCCATGATATAATGATCTACCATGTAGTAGAACAAGCACTTCAATCTACACGTCTGTTGAACCAAAGTTATGCTTGTACTCCTGATAAGAGCCCAAAACTGTAGTTTTAACCCTTTAACAATAATACTTTTAGACCAATTATGTGAGTAATAAATAAGAGTTAATGCTGATTACGTGCTTTTATGTATTTCAAGCATTGAAGTCAATTATGAGTAGAATTGTGCCACTTTGGCGAGATAAAGGAGCAAGGGTTGGTTGCTAAGAAGTTCTGTGATTAAAGGCCAAGATTCAAGGAGAAAAAGCCTTTGTAAAGCCCGGTCAAAAGCTAAAATGTTAAAGTCAACATGGATATAGTAGAAACAACACACAAAAGTCAGCAGAACTTCCGAAGACCGTATCTTTGGACTCAGGCCTCGGAATTGGGCATACCTTAACTTATGTCAAAACAGCCGGCTCGAAAAGAGATTTCCAATGGTCTAAATCTTGATCCAATTAGAGGAGCAGAAGTGGATGAAAAGTCTATTGAAGTCAAAGCCAGCTGAAAAGGGCTCTGTGGACTGAAGAAATTGGGCTTTGGGCTCGATTTTTCGGCCCAAAACATGGCTCCTCAGCCCATGCACGAAAATGTGGATCTGGTCTCCTCCATTTCCACACACAAGACTTAGCTCGGAAGCATCAATTAGGTTAGGTAGCAAGTAGCCATTAGAGCATAGTTTTAGATCTAGTTTTACATTAAATTAATTAGTTTTTATTATCTTGTTTTGAACTTAGTTAATTGAATCATTATTTTATTATTCATTAGATCAATAAAATAGTTAGTTCTTCATAATTTCGGTTTTAATTTATTTAAGTACTTAGATCTAATTTTGATTCTTAGTTGTTAATTTAGATTTGAATTATTATTTAGTTCAATTTAGTAAAGTTAGAACCTTTATATGATGTGTTGTTTGAATTCCATGAGAAATAATAGTTTTATGAATCAAGGCTAAACCTCCATTAGAGGGGGTTGAAGAAGCCTTGATGAAGCTTGATCTTTGTTAACTTAGAAATCATCGTGATAATCTATTTAATTCTAGAAAGTAATTAGTTCACCATGAGAATGGGTTTGGTTGCGTCACATGCTAGTTATCAATTGGTAGAGTTTGCCATGTATAATTAGGGATTAGAAATACCATTTTGATATGCGAAAGCATTGAAATTTGGATCACGACAAATCTTTGTTAGTTGATTAAGTCGAGTTAAGGTGGAATCAATCCCCCCTAATTCCTTATCATATAGTCAATTTAGAAATTTTGTAGTTTGAATTAGCGCATCTTGTTATTTTAATTGACATTGTTGTATAATTCCACACCATTACTCTCATTAACTTTGGCTAGGACTGATAATAATTAGAAAACATTGAATGCTAAAGAACTAGGAGCGGAACGAATCTTTTACTCCACTCTATTTTGATAGATTTAAGAGTAGAAATCTTTGATAAATTAGTCTTCGTAAAGTTTTAGTTTTACTTGCGTTTAAGTTTCATCATTTATTCATAGGTAGAATTAAATCAATTTTACGGTTTATCAAATGGCGCCGCTGCCATCTTAGTTCTCTTTAGTATTGTTTTCTTTAGAATTGTTAGTCTTCCAAAGTCCCAAAACCCACCCACCCTTGTTTGATTATAACTGTGGTTGTCCATTTCAGCATTGAAATTTTCCTCGCAAAATTACACAGAAAGCAACTCGCGCCCTAGGCAGCCTAAATTGGAGCGCCACCGTGCCTAAGCACCTGGACCTTGAGTTTTTCCCTGAACGCAACCCGCGCCCTACCAAGGCTAAGTTCGAGTGCCCCCTGCGCCCAAACACCTGGAACTCCAGCTTGACCTGAGCGCGAACCCGCGTCCTACCTAGGCCTATTCTGAGCGCGACCTACGCCCTCTGCTGAAACTGCCCGATTTCCACAGGTTTGTTTCAAACTTCCATTTCTTCAAGGATTTTAGTGTTATAACTTGTTATATACACTGAGCACGCGTATACAAGATGCTATTTATAAGCGAAACAAGGAGGCATTCAGGTACTTCTTTCTTCAAACACCTCGCATCTCCTGTTAAAGGTTCATACTAGCATATCAGGATTGTTTGGAGTGTTGTCGTGTTTAGTTAAGATTGGTCTTAGCCTTGCATGAGATTAAGGTCAAGCCGAAGAAAAACCCCTAAGGTAATCAACCGACAACGTCAACAAACACGCCTTTCTAGTATACCACTCACTACCCCTCTAGTTAATATACCACACACACCACTTGAAATACTGGTTGAAGAAAGAGAGTCTCCTCTCTTTGACTTTTACAAAGCCTTGAACGATAGCCCCAAATCTTGCATCGTTCTATCATACCCAGTGGGGGATTTTCGAATCCCCCCAAATATATTTAATTTGTTACCCATTTTTCATGGGTTAGACCATGAAAAGCCTTATCAGCACATGCGTAGGATTGACCAAGTCCTTACTACATTCCACCATCCTACAGTTGGTGCTGAACAAATTAAACTGAAGGTATTTCCCTTCACTTTAGCCGATAAGGCGGCGTCTTGGTTAACTGCCCGAGCGCCTAATTTTATGGACTCGTGGGTTAAACTTGTTCAACTATTTATGGAACATTTTTACCCACCACTGAAGACCGATGAAATGCTTTCCAAGATTCATTTCTTTCGACAGAATCCTCATGAATCATTTTCAGAGACTTGGAATCGTTTCACCGATCTTCTTATAGAGTGTCCACACCATAACCTCGCTAAAGACACGTTAGTTCGTGCCTTTTTCAAAGGACTTCTACACCACCATAAAGAAGTCATTGACATAATGAATGGGGGTTGTTTCCTAAGTAAGGGAGCCTTCGAGGCTTACAAATTTTTAGAAGATCAAACTAAGCGTAATAATAACTGGGGGGGTAGTGATGATATCTCCCGTTCCGCTAGTTCTTCTACAACAGTTAAGGCCGCTGGTATATTTGAGATGAAACCCGACCCTGAACTTAAAAATTTAATCGAATCTCTCACTAAAAAGGTAGAGGCTATTTCTGTTCAACAAACGCCTATCCCCGTCATGAATGTCAACTCCAATCCATGTAATTTCTGTTTGAGTCTAGAGAATCCCAACTCCTATTGTCCTCTTGCTTACGAACAACAAACATTACAACAAGATAACATTTGTTCAATTAATAGTTATCCTATTCCTAACACCCCTTGGAGACAACATCCCAACTTCAGTTGGAGAAATAATCAACAAGTAAGACCTCCAGGGTTTAATAATTAAAATGTCAGGCCAGCAAACAATTATAACCAAGGCCCACCACGACAAGGTCAAGGACAAGGTCAGGGTAATTATAATTATAGCAACCAAGCTCAACACAATAATGACAAGGTCAAGGTAATTATAATAATTATAACAATAATAATTATAATGCTAATAGAGGTATCATTCTGGTTAATAATAATAACTATCAAAATCCACCAATTAATAATCAACGTGACATAGTTCCTATCACACAACCTATAGCTAACACTCCTCCACAACCGGATCATTTCGATACCTTTATGGAATCTCAACAACAGATTTTACAAACCATCCAACTTTCCTTACAACAGTTAGCACAAGAGAAAGTACAACCCAAAGGTGTGTTTCCAGGACAAGCGGTACCTAATCCTAAAACACCGAACACAGCCTTTGAGATGAATGGTAATACTAGTACGGAAAATGCAAACGTAGGAGAGCTGAATGCCATCACCACTCTCCGTTTTAGAAGTGATAACTGTAGGAACCGTTATTTCAGAACGAATATTTCTACAAACCGCGAACTCCACGCGCAGCGGAATTAATGGGTGTCCACGATTTGTGATTGGAAAACATACCTTTGAGAATCGGTTTAGATAACTCTGAGAATCCAAGCTTTATGAAATCCGAAATCAACCTCTTGATCTTCTCTTGTATTCCCTTAGAATAGATTGGACGTTGTGTGGACAACAATCTACCAACCCCCTTCTTTCTCTCAAGATCAGAAACGAATTCAGATCTACCTTTCTTGCCTCTTTTTCAGAATAATGAATAGTAAATTTCAGCCAGAGAGAGAGTATTCTATATATAGGCTACAATAGGGACCATGAGGAGAAATTAGGTTTGGGCCTCCTGACGGGCTTGGGCTTCCCATGTTCACCCCGAACACATGACCCAAGTCCGTCAACAAATGGCTTATTCCACTAAAGGCCATTGTTGTACTACCGCCCTAATCCCAAATTACGTGTCAGCGTTTATGGGCCCCATATTATATGCTCGTTGATCTCTCCGTGTTTAAGATATCGAATGTCTATTGATTAAGTCAAGTTACTGACAACTACATTAATCAACTTCTTATGTTCTTGAGTAGTACCACTCAACCTCATTGTCATGTCAGAATAAATCCACCTGCAAGGTTTACATGACAATCTTTTTGAGCTCCTCAAGGGGACATCATCAACCCGACTTCTTGCGGGACACGGATTCCTTCTATAATCAACAGCATACCTTACATACAATGTCATTACCTAATCCATCGAGTTTGTTGATTCACAAATGAATTTCACTCATTGATGATTTAAAGCAATGTACAATGCATGTAAGTGCCCGTTATTATATCCGGATTAGGAGGACAAGCATCCATAATAATAGAGGCGTTTGTTCTCTTATATAGTCAGTATAAGGAGAAACAGCCTCACTTGGTCCTGTTCAATACACACAAAGTGTACTAGTGTAATCCTATAGTCAAGATAGACTAATATCAGATTATACTAAAACCGTACCAATGGTTTGTCCAAATCAATTTAGGTTGTGAACGATTACTTATACTTTATAAGGTACTGATGATATGATCTTCTGTGTGTCCACACAATATCATCTACAACATAAAGTATTAGACATATGCATATAACTAATATGTATAACATTTGCCCATATGATTCTCATTCAAAAAATGAAGAATTATAGTTAATACAAAAGTAATGCTTTTAGTATATAACCCTATCAATAACAACGTAACTATGCCTATAGTTACCCCACAAGTAGTCCCTACACCGGAGATTGAACTAGATACCAAAATAGAAACTAATGAGCCTACCCATGTAGAGGTACCAGTTAAACCACAACCTAAGAAACAGAAAGAAAAGGTTAGACATCCAGTTGATCCATATGCTAAATATAAAGAGAAACCATTGTTTCAACAAAAATTAGCTATGTTAAACAGGGATACAAACTTTGACGAGATTAGGGAAGTTTTTAAAAATCTAACGATAAACTTACCTTTTCTAGAAGCAATTAAAAAATTACCTCACCATGCTAAGTTTCTCAAAGAGTTGTGTACTAAAACGAATAAGACAAATATTCCTAAAGATGCCTTTTTAACTGAATAGTTTCCAACTTTAACAGAACACAATGGAATCGTTAAGTACAAGGACCCTAGTCGTCCTACTGTACAATGCACTTTAGGAGATTCCCACATGACGACCGGTTTACTAGACCTGGGGGCGAGTGTTAACTTACTCCCGTATTATCTATATAAACAAATAGGTCTACAAGAGATGTAGCCTACTAAAATGATGTTGCAATTAGCGGATCAATCTATTAAGTACCCTAAGGGTGTGGTTAAACAACGTGCTTGTTAAGGTCTAAGATTTCTACTATCCTGCTGATTTTGTTATCTTCGATACAGAAGTCGCTAACGACTCTGTTCCGATCATTTTAGGGCGTCCCTTATTGGCAACTGCCAATGCGCTTATAAATTGTCGCGATGGTTCGATGTCCTTATCTTTTGGCCAACTTTTTGTTGAGGTAAATGTTTTTAAAATGATGAAATAGTTACCAGATTCGTTTATAGATGGGGAGGTTAGCATGATCAATAGCTTAGCTCAAGATTATTTTAATAACACGTTCCAGAAAACCAAATGCATAAATTCCTGTCTTTTGGAAGTTCAGATTTCGCTGATGACTCCTACTTAGAGGAAGTCAACACCATCTTCGAGTCTACACCTATCGTAGACCCTTCTGTTGCTCCATCTACAGAGTTTGAAGACCTACTGCCTAAGCAAGTATTCATTACTCAAGATGAGGACCCCCCAAAAGCATATATCGATATTCCTTCCACCTCGGTGCTTAAACCTCTTCCTCCTGAGTTAAAGTATATTCAACTTGATCCGGATGGTAGTCATCTGATAATAATATCTTCTCTGTTATCAAAGGAGGAAGAGACACGTTTGATCAGGGTGATTAGGGAACATCGTTCTACGATTGGTTGGTCCCTAGCCGACATTAAGGGAATTAACCCTAATATATGCACTCATCATATCCATTTAGAGGATAACGCAAAGACTTCTCACAAACCTCAGCGTCGCTTGAACCCTTCCATGAAAGAGGTGGTTAGGGAAGAGGTCTTATGGTTACTCGATGCGGGTATCATATACCCAATCTCTGATAGGAAATGGGTAAGTCCCATTCATGTAGTTCATAAGAAATCAGGGATTACCATGGTACGTAATGCCAAGGGTGAATATGTTGCCACGCATAGTCCTATGAAATGGAGGATCTGTATTAATTATAGACGTTTACATGCCATGACACGAAATGATCATTTTCCTTTACCCTTTATAGATCAGATGCTTGAACGTCTAGCTGGTCATGCTTTTAATTGTTTTTTGGAAGGCTACTCTGGCTATTTCCAAATTATTATTGATATAGATCACTACTAAAAGAACGGCTTTTTGTGTCACTTTTTAAGTGACACAAGAAGTCACTTGTGTCACTTTTGAAACTAATTCTGGAGTGACCTATAAGCCCCCGACACATAAAGTTCTACCAAAAGTGACACAAAAGCCTTATTAAATGTGTCACTTTTAACAAAAAGTGACACTTAAGAATAACCTCTTGTGTCACTTTTAAGAAAGAGTGTCACAGTGCTTGTCAAAAGTGACACTAGTTGTATCCGTTTAGAACTAGAGTGGGACATAATTTCGTTAAAAGTGACACATTAAGTATACTAGTTGTGTCACTTTTGGACCAGAGTGAGACATATGAGACATAAGTACGTCAAAAGTGACACATTAAGTATACTAGTTGTGTCACTTTTGGACCAGAGTGAGACATAAGTACGTCAAAAGTGACACATTAAATATACTAGTTGTGTCACTTTTGGACCAGAGTGAGACATAAGTACGTCAAAAGTGACACATTAAGTATACTAGTTGTGTCACTTTTGGACCAGAGTGAGACATAAGTACGTCAAAAGTGACACATTAAGTATACTAGTTGTGTCACTTTTAGACCAGAGTGAGACATAAGTACGTCAAAAGTGACACATTAAATATACTAGTTGTGTCACTTTTGGACTAGAGTGAGACATAAGTACGTCAAAAGTGACACATTAAGTATACTAGTTGTGTCACTTTTGGACCAGAGTGAGACATAAGACGCGTCAAAGTGACACATTAAGTATACTAGTTGTGTCACTTTTGGACCAGAGTGAGACATAAGTACGTCAAAAGTGACACATTAAGTATACTAGTTGTGTCACTTTTGGACCAGAGTGAGACACAAGTATGTCAAAAGTGACACAAAAGCCCCTTACTTCTTGTGTCACTTTTGGGAATCAACTCCATATAACTCGTATGAAAAAGAAAGCGACACATAAGAGTGGTCAGTTGTGTCACTTTGAATAGATATTATGTCACTTTTTTCAAAAGTGAGACAAATGAAAATAATTTTTTTAAAAACATTTTTCATTTTAGTATTCGATCGTATTCATTTCTCAACCTCGCATCCTATATGTCATAACAAAAATCCCATTAACCTGCTTTTATGACATAAACAACATCCACATACATTTATCAAAACATCACAACCAAAATAACTTTAACTTTCGCTTTTATGATACGGAAACAACATCCACTCGAGAAGAAAGAAACAACATTCAAAACAATTAACTTCTATTGATTTCATCGATCAAACCAAGTATTTTTCATCTAGTTTGACTCCCAACAAAAAAGTCATTCCAATACCAAAAGAATCATAATTAAAAAAAAAAAAAAAAAAAAAAAACTACAATACTATCCTAGCAATATCTTAGCTTGTTCAGGCGACTTCCAACACCAAAAACCTAGCTGCCATCTATTCATCTCGTTAATCGATCCATGACACGCATCATATCATGAAGTCGTCATTCCACTATGACTAGTATATAAAATTAAAAAGCAAGTGAATCAAGAAGGGTATATTATACAAGTAAGAAAAAAAAACGATAAGAAAAGTATATATACATAAACAAAGGGAAAATATGGAAACCCACTTACCCAAATTAACTACTCGATAAATTGTTGGATAAAGTCGATGAATTCAAGACGAAGTTCATCTATTTCATTGGTGTAACTCTTCTTGCTAGAGAACTCCAATACCTGTTCGACGAAAAATATATTATAAATATTATGAAAATAAATGATGCAGGCAATGCATTGCCTACCATATTTACAAATGCACCAATTTATAAGCTAGCTAAGACTATATGAAAAATAATGCTACTTTGCAGTCACCTTCTTTTTTATCGGTGGACCAGGATCCTCTACTAAATCTTGCATAAAAGCAATACATAATATCCATACAATCCCCCTTATTGTTGTGGGCACTATACATAATTAATACTTGCATTAACACATACACAAATTGAAAGATACTTTGTATTGTATTCCAAAGAAACTAAGCTTACTGTCACATAGTTCCAATTTGGATTTGGATTCATCTTTCTCTTTCCTTTGGACATATTTGATGTCTTGATCGCACTGAAAATGAAAATGCATTTGTTTCATTCTCATTATTTTCAAGATAGAATCAAATATACAATGAAAAATACAATAAATAAAGACTAAACTCACGTGTTTACTAATAATTTAAAAGATGGATCCGGCGGCCCTCGAAAATCTTTTAAAGAATCCAACCAGTACACTTCCATTGATGGTATGTCAAGAACCATTAAGACCCAATGCCCCCTACATGACCAGTTATGTGGATACAAATTCAATTAAGTACTTTTAATTATATAACCAATCGGAAAAAAATAAATAAAAATAAAAATAAAATAATTTTAATTATATGAAAATAATGTATATGTACTACAAATGTATAAACACAGTTACCCTATGTTGAAAGGAATTAAAAGCACACGATCACCGTGTTCTTCAGCCAACTTCTGAATATATCGAGCCTTCTCATCATCTTTTGTATAAATAGTAAAACTTTCTGGGTTACCAAATGCATACTTTGCTCGAGCAATTCCAAAAGTCGCATATAAATATCTACAACATATATATACATTCTGTTAAGTCGTCGCATATGAAAAGTTAAATTATAACTAACACAAATAAGTTCACCAAATTATTCATACCTCATGTAGGAGATAATGCAGCTACCATTTAACATTCTCTTCTCACACACATCCATCAACTCATCTTTTGAAACTCGTACTTCCTCCATCTCATCATGGAAAAGAGTTCCAACCATTGGAACTTCTATAAAAGCATTTTCTTTCACTATTTTGTCGACACAATCCACAAACTTTCTGATCTTATATTGAATACTGCCCCGCGGAAGTGGAATACGCTTCTCTACCTAACAAAAAGTTGATGAACAAAATTGATGTTTATATAACAAAATTAAATAAATTACCATACAAATATCCATATCCTTATACTACCTCGTCACTTTTAAGTATCACAAGTTCCTTAGGCCATGCCACAAATGAGTTTACTGCATCTTTAACAAATACATGTTCATCGCCGTTTCGAACTGGGAGAAAGGCATCACCACACAATGCTTTATTTATTGAGACCTTCATATATGACTCTCCCAAAGGCATGTTGTGAACAGTATCCTCTGGCCCCTTCCTTGCTAAAACACGACCTTCGGCAACAATGTTGTCTTTAGATTTCAATGCCAATCTACAATCTTGGTCCTATAACAAATAAGCAAAACAAAGACAGCATTATCTAGTAACAAATTTGACACAAACATTTAATCAACCTTTTTAATTAAGAAAATATTTTTTTTACCTTCCCATCTTTAGCTTTAAGTTTTTCGGAATCCACAATGCTCTTTCCGTTGTCTATTTTTGACTATACGACAAAGTGTACATCAAGTTAGTATATGTGAAACACTTGGAATAAAAGAATGAAAAAAAACTACGTATCATTCCCTGCATTTACTCCTATAACAAATAAGCAAAACAAAAACAACATTATCTAGTAACAAATTTGACACAAACATTTAATCAACCTTTTTAATTAAGAAAATATTTTTTACCTTCCCATCTTTAGCTTTAAGTTTTTCGGAATCCACAATGCTCTTTCCGTTGTCTATTTTTGACTATATGACGAAGTGTACATCAAGTTAGTATATGTGAAGCACTTGGAATAAAGGAATGAAAAAAGCTACGTATCATTCCCTGCATTTATTATACCACAATGAATATAACATGGTTAAGGCAACTATAGAATGAGCTTACCTGTACATTTTTCGACTTAAGTTTTACTGAAGTCACACCTTTTTTTTGTTGACCACCATCTTTTCTCTATACATTAAATATGAGTTTAGTTAAAGAGAACACTCGAAATATGTAGAAAATCAAAAATACAAATTTAAAGCCAAAAAACTTACCTGCTTAGACTTGCCAATCACCTTATGCCTATTATCACTTTTGGCACTATTGGATTCCACATTTTCTAATGGCAACGAGTTGACGAGTTTTGGTCCTTGCTTGAGCAACTCGCTCAACAGTTCTGTCGTCGTTGGTGAATTAGTCTCACCTTGTTCTTTAAGCACATGTAGCACCAAAATTTTCAACTTCTCGTTTTGAGCTTCTTTCTCTTTCAACTTCACTTCCAAATCCTCGTGATATTTCTTTGATCTTTTATTAGGAAGATTGAAGTACATAGTGGGAGTCGTATATTGTCCACCCGCCCTAACTCAACCACTAGGCTCTGGAGTTCCCAATGCCATAGTAAGTATGTCATTTTTTCCTTCCGTTGCCAAAACCCCCTCCTCTACCTTATTTTTCAGCTCCTCCTGCAAAAATAGATATAAAATTCAAAATCAACGAATGAGCGACCGGGCTGTTCTAAGAAGAGAGGCGAAGACGGCGGATTTTCAAGATTGTCATTCGTTTTACGCAAGAGTAGTATATCGTTAAAACCATCATAGAAAACTTAGTCAATGTGTAGGAGATAATATCGATATGTAAATAATTAAGCTAATTTATGATCGGATTATTCTTATCTTTCTTCGCATGAGAGAAGATGAGTAGAAACCGATATATTGGAATTGCAGATCTTACAAACACCAAACTTCGGTTGGCGAGATACGTGTCAAGCGTGTGGTGACTCGAGATCTGGTGAAAGTTATGGTTCAACTGGATTGTGTACCATATCTTCATAACTCGATTGGCAGCTCCACTGTTTGTTTGCACCGCCTCAAGGCTTCCTCAGCTCGGCTCGAGTAAAACCCATCTCAACTATAGTAGCAATAGTTGCTTCATCCGGGAGGTGGAGCCATGGTATTTGTGATCGCCACTGTAACACCATGTAGCCCTTTGCTTTACATCTACCACACGAGTATATATGAGTAACAAAGGGAGACCATGGAGGTAATGAAAGCAGGGCTGCAAGTGGGAAA
Organism: Coptis chinensis; assembly: GCF_015680905.1. NCBI lineage: Eukaryota > Viridiplantae > Streptophyta > Magnoliopsida > Ranunculales > Ranunculaceae > Coptis > Coptis chinensis. Next base: position 60,741,993 of record NC_141461.1, on the reverse strand, counting down.
CATGTGATGGTTCCATATGGGAAGGACAACATCCAAAACCGATCGCAACATACGGACAAACACTTCGGGATCCCTAGGAACGGAAACAACCTAATCGACAATCCGGTGCGGAAAGAGGTTGAACAAGCAACTCGAGCACGAGATGAAGAGCTTGGAGACAAGAGTAAAGTGGAATTAACAAAGTACTCAAGCATGCGACAATAGCTTTGTAAGGTATCATGCAACCACAAATTGGGGAGACAACTTGTTCCCGCCGCCGATCTTATCTGTTCAAACCCGGATGAAATAATGAAATAGGGTAGGGTCCAAAGTAGTTGGCTTGTAGCCTCAAATGTTGTCAATAGCTCTTTGAAGGTTCCATGCACGTAGAAATTATTCACCGTAATCGTGTTACATGTACGATGCGCTATCAAAAATAATGGCCACCATGTCATCCACAACCTTCCCAAGATATCTACATTTCAGCGCGGTGATATTTCTAGGGAAGCGGATGAAGAATGTCCGAGAAGCTTAGAGCATCATGAAAGATTTTAGGCGGGGCTGTAGCAAGGCTCTTAGATGTAGAACTTAATGAACGAGTCAATCCTGCGACGGTTTGGACCGCTAAATCCTTTAACAAGAGTCACAGAGAAAGAAAGCATTGCAAAAGCAACCTTACTTAGACTTTCTGCATCAATCTTTGAACTTTCTCTATTTGTCAAGAACATTATTTGAACTTTATTTGAACTTTCGCATCAATCTTTGAAAGCCTCTATTTGTCGACAAAGTCCTTCCACCCCGTGTCCGTGTCAACCCCCATGTCTACCATGACGGTTTGTAACTTCACAAAGAACGAACCGACCGAAATACCGATAAGATTTCCTCCTCCCACTCCATTCGGTTGGGAATTGTTTGCGATGTTGAGACTGGATTCATGTATCTTACCATTGGTACAACGTTTGCATCATCACCATTTCCAGAAATGACGGATAAAGTAGCATTCTTTGTTACAACTTCTCTATCTTCCATCTTCTCTTCCACCTTTGAATCATCGGCTAAAGATATTTGCCATATTATTTCCTTGTAAGCAATGCCAAAATCCTTCAACACATCAAAGATCTCGTGGACCCTAATTCAGATACCATACCGCTAGAACCTTTCAACACAAAGTTGGATGAGAGGAGAGGAGACCTTCAAGGAGGGAAAGAATTTCGATGACCTCCATTTGCTTTCCAGAATCAAGCTCGGCTAGATGAATCCCACTCACCAAAATTAAAGTTTCATTTGTTTCCTTCAGACGTTCCCTCAAAAAATGTGCATAGTGTTCGAAAGCTAGAGTAGCGAGAATGTTGAGGCGAAAAGTTCCCGAAAAGCAAATGATATACTTTCAATTGAAAATGTAAAGCGGCATTAGTGGCAAGGTGAACAACTGCAGAAGCGGCTTCAATCCCTTTCTTATCAATAAATATACGGCATGTGTCGGCGATTTGAAGAATCGTTTCAAGAAGGCGGGCTGCATTATTTATGCATTCAGGAAGGAAAGACTCAATATTTGCTAAAGAACCATCGGGAGATGCCTCGGTTATTTGTTAACGAAGTTTCCATCTTGAAAATTCCCCATCATTAGTTGAAACGAGAATACTTTCTTACGCATCGGTTTCCATTGGGAGGGGCTGAACAACCTATTGATTCGGTGGCCAAGGAAGGAGCTTCAACCCCATGACCAATCTTTGAAATGGTAAACAATATCTCCATTAACATATCCACTCGGGACCACGCAGAATGAAGAAGCATGACGATTAGTTCATCCAATCCTGTAGACAATGATCCTGGAGCATCCATCGGAAAGAGCCCGTACATACGTCCCGGAAGTAAATATTCTTACAAAGGACCTCAAAGCATTGCAATCCTTAACGGCTTGCGGGCCTTTGTTATTCAAGAACAATGCATCCAAGCACAGCGTGGTATGCATGCAACGGCTTCAGCAGAGCAAATAACACCACCCATTCAGCCTCCAGAAAGCAGATTGCAAATCAGCAAAGATCTAAGACAGGAAAACAAGTAGGATCTTTATGAATGAGATCACTCATGACAGTTGCTGCAAGTGAGAATACCCCACCACCAAAATCTTTTGCTCTTCCTCGAAGATGATACAAAGGCAATGAGGCAATAAACTTTTCGGCTGAACCGTATAAGCGAGCCGAGCTCCGGGGCATAAGTTCCAAGTGATATAGCACGCGTAACAAAGCATTCATTAGTAACGCCCGGTGGTATGCAACCAATCCATCAGAATAAATAGGTTGCCTGTTATCCATTTCGCCCGCGGCCAACATCGACAACTTGTTTTCCCTTACCAAAACTATGAGAGTCTTCACCCGTTTCTTTCATTGGAGCCACTTTCAATATAACAAACTTCTGTCTTGAGACGAAAGCAATAGTGTCGTCTAACCCCCCCCCAAGTCTACGAGCAAGTGTCAGCTGCTTTGGGTTGCTATAATCCATAAATGCCTCAAGAACATGAGCTAAAGTACCAACCAAATGTAAATGTTAGGGTTCCGTGTCTTTAAGAAGAGGAAGAAGAGGATGAAACCAAAGCGGTGACTAGAGGATTAATGGAGAGCCTCTCAAAAAAACAACAGAACATTTGAGTAATCACCGGTGATGGAATCGATAGTCTTCTACATAAAACTTGGTAGAATACCACGGTGCCCATCGGATGTGATATAAATCAACAACTGCTGCCTGGCGTGATCTATTTTGGCAAAGGGCAACCAATGCTAGAGTAGACAGAATTCAGATCTTTTCGGGAACCATATCTTCATAACTCGATTAGTACCATATGATTACCTATAGCAGGTATTATAATGTAACTGGCGTAAATTTTATCTAATAATCAACGTGTCTTTGTGCGTCAAAGGTCTCTGTGTACAGTAATTCCTCTCAATTTTAAGCTTATAAACAAAACTTCAGTACAAGTTTCAAACAGTGTAAAACAAGCCAACTGCTCACTATAAATATTTCAATTTCGTTACAACCTAAACTGCGATATGGAAAATGGTGCTAATTATTATAATATCTGAACTTATCACGGATGACAATCTATTATCAATTCAACATGTCAAAAAGACATTCTTGTCACCATTCCACATCCATGCTGTGGAATCCTCTGAACCAGCTAAGACCACATATCCTCTTGGATGCCACCTAACCCACTCAATACCCCCTCCTGGACCTTCAAGTGTACACTTGAGACTACCTGAAGTGATGTCCCACACTTGAATAAGTCCATCAAACCCTCCAGAAGCGAGGAGCTTCCCGTCAGAACTAAAGGCTAAACAAGTAACGGAGTCTCTATGCCCTGGGAGCTCTTTAGCCCAATCCCCATGACCAATCTCCATAAACAAGATAGGACAGCACATTCCACACAATCCCCTTCAATAGGGATATTATGTAAAACCCAGCGTCCCAGCCTATAAGAAGTAAGACCTGAAAGAATATATTAAAGGGATGGGTTAATGAGTACGGAGCCCCTTAATCCCCACGAACCGGATTTACAGATACGTCACAGAAGGGGCACGGAGACCCTCTTCTTGCTGTCTTGCCATCATTTCATGGAATTAAGGACTAGGGATGGAGGTCTAAAGATGATAGTACTCTGAAACTCTGATACTCAGATACTCAACTACTATTTGTGAGAATAATGGGCTAGCGGCTTTTTTTGCCGTCAAAAAAAAAAACCCTACCAAAATTTAAAGTACTATCGAGTACTATTACAGCTCTAAGTTACATTAAAAGTACTATTACGGTGGTACTATCGAGTACTAACGTAAAAAACAGAGTACTATTACAGCTCTAAGTTATATCCATTCATGGATCAAAAATACAAGGCGATCGAGCTCATCGACAATTTATGGTAGCCGAGGGCGAATGCGAAGGCGGACAAAGTGATAGTGGCTTTGGGCTATTTCCCCGGGATCGACCTTATTGTATTGATTAGGGACAGTTGCTTTTGTTTTGGCTTACTCAATAGGGGATACCCGATCTTTATTTCCGGTATCGTCGAGGAAGCGAAAAGATCACTCCACTTAAAAGGAGAGGAAGCTTTCAAGAAAGGAAGCCTTGGAGGGATAAGCGATGCGAAGTCAAAGGTAGCAAGCAAAGGCTGTGAAAAGCCATGCCCGTAGAAGCTTTGAAAGCTATCTCTCAAAGGGGTTTGGAACCGAACCACGATGGAAAGGTGCCTAGAAGTGCCTACTACTAGACTACATTCAATTTCGGTCGGAGCGTTCATCGTTATGCTTGCTAGTTCAGTAAAAAAAATAATCATAAATCGAAGCTAGATCAAGCTAGATAGGGAACCACATCATCTAGATCAGTACAAAAATACATCAATATATCAAGCTAGGTATCCTACACAATATCAAATATGCTTCGCAAACACACATACAATGATGAGCTTGATACTTACAATCTTTTGAACTACCTCCTTTGTGGCATCATCAGCATATTCACCACTTTTGTCTTGTCGAGCTAAACGCCACAAAAGAGATCTATCATCTTCATCAATAGGTATCCCAGCTTCTATCTATTATCAATTACAAATAACCAAACCAACCAAGTAATATTAGATTATCTACGTTGGTTTTATCTAACAAACTTTAATATAATATCTACTTACCATCTTATCGACAAGGTCATCATAACCTAATTTGCTTAGTCGATGGTTATACTTGTTCAAATTTCTTCTTTCCAATTGAATCTTGCTTAGTTCCTAACAGCCCAAATGAAAATAGTATATTAGTTTATCACACCTTAACAAAATTATAAATTTATTAGAAATGAAAATTCAAAGGAAATGACAGATATATACCTGGAACTCTTCCGATAACCTTATTTTTACAAATTTCTCCCAATCTTGCTTCTTAACATTAGGATAGATTTTTGGTGGATTCATTAGATCGGGTCATCTATGTAAGGTATGACAAAATATTTTGTGCAATAATTATTAAATTTCCGCCATATCTTACCACATTCTTTGCAATCCTTTTTCTTAAACTTAGGATGCCTCAAATTTTTCCTACAAATAACCAAGGCAGAGATGAGTCTACACTTCTATAAAGACAATAATAATAATTCAAACTCAGTATAATCGGCAAAACAACCGCTTACCAAACTTGAATCCCATACATTATCTTTTATTTGCTTATCAACTTTTCGTCGGTTTGGGTTTTCGGCTAGTGGAACCATATTTTTAACTAGTGTGTCAACCCAATTACTGAACTTCGCTTGAATAAATGCACCTTTGATCTTTCCTTTTGCATTAAACTCCACCACAAGCTTACCTTTAAAATGCTTAGTGAGTGAAGCTTTTTTAGCTTGACCCTAACACTTGTAATATTGTCACCTTTCTCGATTGGATGCTTCTTTTTTTTCGAGATGATTTGGCACTTGTTTTGGATCCATAGCTAACTAAACCTTACAAAAACTATAGAATAGGAAAATCATTAGAAGATGACATTGATCAGTAGCAATAAGCATGTCTATGGCAAAAACTTGATATCATAATTTGAACGAACCAAAATAATCGTAAGGACAATACATAAATGACAAAAGTTGGTCACAATCTCTTATTAACAAACCAAATATCGATTCCACCACAAAAACAATGAAAACTAATAAATCAAGAAGTTTCTTTATGCTCAACCCAAGTGCCCTCGCAATCTTCACGGACGAAAACCGGTGAGATTCGTCATTAACATCAATGAGTCAACATTTGGCAATTCAACAAAATTGTCATCTCCTACATGAGCATCAGCGAGCTCATCATCGTTATCGTCGTCGATTCGGTGAAAGCATCTTTGAGGAGATTCTACAACAACTGACCACGTTGGGTCAAGTTGATCAGGTACATAGAAAACTTGCTTTCGGCACGAGAAGCTAGGATGAAGGAATCAGATTTATAGCCAACTCTACCAAGATCCACTAAAGTGAAACCCATGTCATCCTTCCTAATTGCATTCTTGCTATCAACCCGATCACACTTGAACATTGGAATCTTGAAATTTGTATAATCGAGCAACCATATTTCAGCAATAACACCGTGAGAAAGACATGTTAAAAAAAATTAGGTTTTGATCCTTTTGCTTTGAAACACGTGGTGTTGTTCTTTTGTCAAACTCACGCCACTATTTTGATTTACTCATAAAGCGTCTTGCCGTTTCGTGGCAAAACGATAATCATTAGTGACATAGGTAGAATATTTGTAAACATGTGCCAAAGGCCCTTCGATACCCCACTTCAAGGTGTTTGACACCTTGTTGTCGATTTCCCTCTCCAAAAAAAACATTGCATTGTTGTGTAAACATTTTAGTCCTAATCTAAGTTAAATTAACATACAAAAATAACAAAAACAAAAAAAGACCAATTTATAATATACCTTGTCTCTAAGCCAATCACTAAATGGCGATTGTGTTCAAAGATGCAACCATGTGGTTTTTTTTTATTTTACGAGGTTGTTGTTCCTTGGATAGTTCATATGTTCTCTATCATGTTAGGCCACAAAATAAAATAGTTAGCTATCGAATCGAAACCAAGGAACTAAAATAGACTTTTAAAGTGAACAACTAAAGAAACCTTACTTTCGATGTAAAATTTGAACATCTCTTGTGTTTTGCAACACATAAAGATGTGCCCGGTCCAATGTTTTTCTATCTACTTGACTATGGGTACTTCCTCGGGGAAGATTTCCGGATGATATCAAATCTGTGGTAGTGTTATCTTCTTTACGGAGAGGAATCCCAATTGCATCTAAGTCAGGTAAGAATTAAGCTACAAAATTCAATTGCTTCCTCTGCAATGTAATTCTCAAAGAATACAAGCTTCGGTCGATTTCGATTATTATAAAGCCCCTTTAACACGGTCATGTACCTAAGAGATTGAACAATAGTAATGTTTATAAAGAAAAGCATTAAGAAATATTGAAGGGTAATATATAATTCATTGTACCTCTCAAATGCATACATCCATCGGTAGAATACAGGACCACAAAGATCAACTTCTTTGACAAGGTGCACTATTAGATGAATCATAACGTCGAAAAATGATGGCGGAAAATACTTTTCCAGCAAACATACTGTGAGCACAATGTCTTCCTGAATTTGAGGCAATTTTTCCTTATCTATTACTTTCGAGCAAATAGCCTTAAAAAAAGAACATAGCCTAATAATTGCACATCTCACATTCTTTGGCAAAATTGTTCTTATTGCAACCGGAAGAAGTTCTTTGCATCAAAACATGACGTCGATGCGACTTCATATTTTGCAGTTTTAGATCTTGCATCGAGACAAGAGGCCTAAAATTGAAGAGTATCCACTTGGGACTTTTAACTCATGCAAAGTTTTGCATAGTCTTTTTCTCATCTCTAGATAGTGTGTACACAAGCGGAGGCAAGAACGATCGCTTTTCCCCAATTGTTGGAGCCAATTCTGTCCTTAGACCCATTTCTTGGAGGTCAAGGCGAGACTTAATGGTGTCTTTATTTTACGTGGAATGTTAAGTAGGGTCCCAACAATGCTTTGTCACATACATTTTTCTCCGTGTGCATAAAATCCACATTATGTCGGAGTTCTAGATATCTCAATTATGGAAGCTAAAAAAAAACTGATTTCTTCATAAAACAATTGGTAGCACCGTAATGGTTCCCTTTGTTCCTCATATGACTTTGATCCCTTCAACTTCTTCTAGTACTTTCAAACCGGTTAAGGGTTCAGGTGCCTCCCCGCAGCTCTGTTTTACCATTGAAGGCTTTTTTGTCTTCGATATGGATGATAGCGGAAGAAATCTTCTATTGGCTGTGTATCGTTCTTCCCGAGTGCTTAAGCCTGGTTGAGGGCGTGCCCCTCGCCACAAATAGGACAAGCAAAATAACCTTTCAAAGTGCACCCGGTAAAGATTGCTATCGCGCGGGGAAGATCATTGATTGTCCATAACAAAACAACTTTAAGTATAAATGATTCATGACGGTACACATCATAAGCATCCACCCCTATCTCCCACAAAACATGTAAGTCGTCAACCAAGGGTGCCAAGTAGACGCGTCGATATTGTTTCGAGGTTGATTTGGACTGATATCAACATCGTAAGCATCATATACTTTCTTTTCATGCATAGCCACGTAGGAGGTTGTATGTGACCAGCATAACAGGCCATAAACTATACTTAGTACTAAGAGTGCGGTGTGGATTGACTCCATCGGCTGAAAGTGCTAGGCTTAAGATTTTCGGATTCTCGCACGCAAATTCGGATATTTTTCGTCAACCAACTTCCATCTTTGGAGAGTCTGTTTGGGGCGCATCTTACCATCAACCACCCTTTCATCGGCATGCCATGTCATTGACTTTGATGTTTGGGCAGATTGAAACATCTTCTTGAATCTTGGAATTGGTGGAAAATACCACAAAACTTTTGCTGGTACTCCACTTGATTTGTTGGTCGCTCTCTTGTTCTCTTTATATCTTGAGACTCCACAAATAGGGCACATAGTTTCATCTTTGTATTTATCACCCCTATAGAGTATACAATCATTTGGACATGCATGTATTTTCTCGTACTTCATCCCATAAACAGATAATGTCTTCTTGACTCCATTCAAGGATTTCGGCAAGAGATTTGGTTGAGGAAGCATCTGTCCCAGTAGCTTCAATAACTTCGAAAAACTTGTGTCAGACCACCCACTATTTGCTTTCAGATTAAATAAAATGATAACTATTGATAGCTTTGTGAATTTTGAGCAACCCTCAGTACAAAGGCGTTTCGGCATCTTCAAGCAATTCCTTAAATTTCTCGGGATCAGTCGTATAATGGTCCTCTGCAGCCTTCGCCATTTCTCTCATGCGTTCAACATCTTCAGGAGTCTCAATCTCATCATAATATCCAACATCTTCAGGAGTCTCAGTCTCATCATAATGTCCAACATCTTCAGAAGTCTCAACCTCATCATAATGTCCAAAAGTGTCTTGTTCTGTAAAACTAGTTAGGGTCTCGGAAAATAGAGAGCTTTCGCCATGAAACCGCCAAATAGTGTAACCTTGGCTAATACCACGTTCGAAAAGATGATTTCTGACCTCAGTCTTAGTTAACTCGTTGATATTTGAACAATCTCTACATGGACAACGTATGAAACTTCCTTCTTCCTTTCCAACACTAATTAACCTTTCAACTCCTTGAATATATTCGCTTGTTAACCGGTCCTTGGACATCCAAGACTTATCCATATCGTAGCAAAATGCAACAAACCAATCTCTTAAAGAAAAAAACAGAGTCAAAAAAAAAAAAATCAAGTACAAAGACCACACATTCAAAAATAAAGTATCATGGCAAGATGATATCAACACATGACACATTAGTAGGAAAAACATTAAGTAAGTCTAAGATGATATGATAATGGTATTATGCAAAATCAAATTACATTGGAAATCTAACTAACCAATTTAGGCTACTCTCAATAACCAAATAGAAGCTAAGAAGCACGGATACCGACATACGACACGACACGGATACGCGGACACGGCATTTTTCAAAAATATAGGAAACGGATACGTCTTGGACACGTTTGAATAATATATATATATTTCGCCCGTCCACGGAAGATACGCGGAGAGCCGAGTATTAATGAATGTTGCTTTGTGATTGAAGAACAAAGCATAAATGCGCGATTACTAAAATCTTTATGCAACATGGAGTTCCACGGTGACTTCTCTAGTGGAACATAAGCTGCTTTGGAAACTTCATTGAACTTGCGTTACAAGAATTCACACCGCATATCGTTGTACGAAACCAAAATGGACTCTCGGAATGACAATCTCATTTGAAACATAAGTGTTTCACTTTCGAAAACAGGACCGCCAAATTAGATGAGGTGGGCTATATATACAAGGGTTAAAAATCTTCAAGATTTGTACTTTCGGTCAACAAAATGATGTACCATACCACTTTTTTTTGCCTCGAGTTTCTAAAAAGCGAGAATAGCCGGGCGGGATTTACTAAATCATATACCATAAGGAGAAACAAATTAAGTGTAAAGGGTGCACTGCTTCCCATTTGCATATGTTGTTTCGCATTTTTTATATAAAACCAATTTTTATTTATTGAACCAGTCCAAAAGTGGCTCTTACGAAGTAAATTTAGGCTTTTAGCAAATGTAAGAAAGTGGGTACATTAACTGGTACCCTATAAAACTTCTCATCCTGATGTTTACAAGGACAGGAAATAACTAAATTACAAACAATATATATCAACAGCCAACAGATTGAAAATACAACAATCAACATACATGCGACAACAGGAATTCAGAATTGCTGTGCTCAGGCTAAAAGACTGGCCATATGAACTTTGATATCACTTGCAACATTCATAAAATGCACAACTGCACTCATTCATCATTATGCCCATCAGAAGATGGATGAATTAGTTGAAACATTAGGGCACCAAAAGCAATGCAAAGGGTCCTAACTGACAATTTGTCAATGAAATTCTATATACAGACCTAACCATATATCTTTGATCCAGTACACCATAAAATTCCTATAGATCTACAGAAAATGCTAGACACAATGACAAGTGTAATCTCTTTCGATTTCATGAGTCTCCTAAGTCAGGGTCGGCCCTGCCTATAGGAAATGATCCATAAAAAATATAACAATCCAGTCCAGTCTAGGTTCCAAGCATTGCTTCTTCACCAAAATCCAAAAGAAGAAATGGGAACAAATGAATCAATTAAGTACAGACAACATTTAAAGGTCCATTAAAAAGAGATTTAACTTTAACTAATGCATACTGCAGTCATAATACTAGTATTTCCCTAAAGCAGTGTCCAAAAGAACCGTTCAGTCAAAATACAACAGTGATATATCAAAACTAACATAGTTCTCTAAACTTGATATATTTGATAGAGCTCAAACAATGCAATCCAAAGCCCTTTCAGCAAGAAACACAGGGTAACATGGCAATCAAAGAGCAAAATACACAAGGATCCGCATCACAGAATACCCTGTCAAATGCCCTTTTCCTATGAACAGAGAAGGGTTCTTACTTGAAAAAAAAATTAAGTAAAAACAAAAATACTTCAAAGAATTTTTGGTAAAGATCTTGAAACATGAAAAGAATGCAAAAAAGTTGCTTAGAGGCCAAAACAGGATAGAAGAACGTTTTCTTTATAATACAACTTTCGATTGGGTAACCAAACAATAAAAGCGTCGCGAGGAAAACGAAGGGCACAACACATTATCAAATGGGGAGATTAGAGGTGGTCGACGATATGTTCGAAATCCCACGACTTTTGACAAATGACAAAAGCAAAAAAATCCAAAGAAACAACTGAAAGAGCAACATAATAGACTGCTACCACACAAAAACAAAACTTTGATCAGATTAATTTTCAATAGCATCCAAAACATAGACAATTAAATAAAAACGAAATAAAAATATTAACTTTATTTTTTTGCTCAAGAGAGAGAGAGAGAGAGCTGGAAAGCGAACCGGAGAACGAGGGATGGACGAGAGATGGGTGAGGAGCGCGCGTGGTGCAATAAAACACCGGTGAGAAGTTGGGAGGAAGAACGGTTACGAGACAGTTTTTCTTTTCTGGTTTTTTTCTTCTGTGTTTTTTTTCTTTTTTAACCTAAGTGATGAGTACGAAGTGATTTAAACGAACTTCAGTTTCTATTTCAATTCTCTTTCTATTCCGTTTCCTTTTAGGTTTAGTAAGGTAGTTGTTTTTGGGAGGGAACTTAAAAATATAGTCGCGCGCACAAAATCATGACTTTGAGTTTCATGGCATACGAAGTAATTATTCGTACTCGTACTCGTGTCGCTTATTTATTTCGATAATTTGTTAATTTTTGTTTTCGATATTTTTACACCCAGAAGTGACACATCAAGGCAAACCACTAGTGTCACTTTCAAATAATGGGACACAAAAAATAAAATTACTTGTGTCACTTTTCCTAGAAGCAACACATCAACCCTCCTTCTATAAAAAAGTGACACATCAAAACTCTGTGTGTCACTTTTTTCTAGTAAGTGACACAAGACAAAAAAAATAAGTGACACAAAAAGCCCTTCTTTTAGTAGTGATGACCAAGAAAAGACTACTTTCACATGTCCTTTTGGAATATACGCCTATAAATAAAAGCCTTTTGGCTTTTGTAATGCTCCTAGTACCTTCCAACGGTGTATGGTTCATATATTTAGTGACATGGTAGAGCGTTTCATGGAAGTATTCATGGATGATTTTTCTATCTATGGAGACTCTTTCACTGACTGCCTGTCCAACCTATCTAAAGTTTTGACACGATGTGAAGAGAAGAGTCTGGTTTTAAATTGGGAAAAATGTCATTTCATGGTAAAAAAAAGGCATAGAATTAGGTCACATTGTATCTAGTGATGGCATCGAAGTAGATAAGGCCAAACTAGATAAGATAGTGACTCTACCAATACCACGGAATGTCCGTGTTTTTAGAGCCTTTCTAGGCCATGCAGGTTTTTATAGGCGCTTTATCAAAAAAAATTTGAAAATAGCTAGGCCGTTAACTAATCTGCTTTTAAAGGATGCCATTTTTTATTTTAATTTTAAAAGCTGCTTTAACTTTTGCACCCATTATACAGCCTTCCGATTGGTCTAAACCTTTCAAACTCATGTGTGATGCTAGTGATTATGCAGTTGGTGCTGTCTTGGGACATAAACTAGATAATAAGTCCACTATTATTTATTATGCTAATAAAACTCTAAACGATGCTCAAAGGAATTATACAACTACTGAAAAAGAATTATTAGTTGTCGTTTATGCTTCAGATAAGTTTCGCCCTTATTTGGTTTGTTTTAAGACTCTAGTTTACCCGGACTATGCAGCCCTTAGGTACCTTCTCGCAAAGAAGGATGCCAAGCAGAGATTAATCCGGATGGGTTCTTCTCCTGCAAGTGTTCACATTAGAAATAAAGGACAAAAGAGGGGTCGAAAACATAGTTGCCGACCACTTATCTAGACTTCTAAATGACAATGATAGTGATTCTGAGTCCATATCGGACTCTTTTCCTGATGAGCATCTGTATGCTATTTTTTTAGCACCATGGTATGCTGACATTGTGAATTATTTAGCGTCTAATATTATTCCTTATGATTGGTCAAGAAATGAACGTAAGAAATTCTTGGCCAGAGCTAAGCTATACTACTGGGATGAGCCCTACCTTTTCAAGTATTGTGCGGATCAGATTATTCGTCGATGTATTCCCCAATGGGAATATAATGAGATTCTCTCATTCTACCATGACAAAGAGTGTATGTGGTGGCCATTTTAGTGGTATGAAAACAGCTGCTAAAATTCTTCAATGTGGGTTTTATTGGCCTACTATCTTTAAAGATGCCCAAGTGCATTGCAAGACGTGTGTTCATTGCCAATAACTTGGGCGAATCACAAAGCGTAATATGATGCCATGAAATCCAATCATAGTGGTAGAAATTTTTGACATATGGGGCATTGATTTCATTGGTCCCTTTCCAGTTTCCCACAGTTTTATTTATATTCTAGTTGTCGTGGACTACGTGTCTAAATAGATAGAGGCTATGGCTTGCCGTAGCAATGACCATAAGACAGTTGTGTTTTTTGTTAAAGAGTATATTTTCTGTCACTTTGGCATTTCCAAAGCCATCATTAGTGATGGTGGAACACATTTTTGCAACATAGTTGTTGCATCTCTCATGAAAAAGTATGTAGTTACACATTAGGTAGCAACTCCGTATCATCCACAAACTAGCAGACAAGTAGACGTTTCTAATAGGGAAATCAAAAATATTTTAGAAACAACTGTAAATCCTGATAGGAAAGACTGGTCAAAGTGTCTATCTGATGCCTTATGGGTATATAGGACTGCTTTCAAAACTCTTATAGGTATGTCTCCCTTTAGAATTGTATTTGGGAAACCTTGTCATTTGCTCATTGAATTGGAGTACCGTGCTATGTGGGCTATAAAAAACCTTAACTTCCATTTTTATGAGGCGGGTGTGAAGCGCAAGTTGCAATTGAATGAGCTTGAAGAAGTCTGTAGCGATTCTTATGATCTCGCGAAGGATTATAAAGTTAACATGAAACTTGTTCATGATAAGTAAATCTTGCACAAAGAGTTTGTGGTAAGTCAAAAGGTCTTACTTTATATCACCCGTCTACATATTTTTCCATGGAAATTAAAAACCCGTTGGTCTGGTCCTTTTCTAGTTACTGAAGTCACCCCTTATGGGGCAATCACCTTGGTAAATCCCAAGGACAATAGTACCTTTCAAGTCAATGGCCAACGGTTGAAACATTTAAATGAGCTTTTGTCCCCTGATGTAGACGAAGGCCTTTTACAGGACCCTATCTATGAAGACTGACATTTTCGTTGGTGTACTTCCTTTCATTTCCATATAATGGTAAGTACACCATTCAGGTAACCGGGACCTCCCTATGGAGTGTGTGGCTGTAAGTACCGGATCCTAAGTCCACGATTAACATAATTCACGTTTTCCACTATTGCATATTTTCTCAGATTTTGAGTCATGTTCCTCTATGGTGTAAATTATGCATTTATTGCTTTCTTGTTTTTCTTATATTAAATTTTATTCATCAAAAAAAAAATTGTTAAAATCACAAACATAGTAATTTAGGAAGTCTCGGGAATCTGACTTTAAAAGACACACTTTTAAAAACAAATTTTCTAAACGCTGTTGTCTAAAATTTGTTTGGGGGTGGGGTGTTCGTTTCTGTCCTGGATTGTTCAACTTTCCTGTTGTATTGTTTAGGCTGTTTAATTGTATTTTGATTCGGGTTGACATTATCTGTGAAATTAGAGTTCATTCGTTCACATAACTTACGTCATGCAAGCACTTCAAGGCGTTTTCCATCTTCTTATATGTCATCCACAGGCGGAATAGAGTGTTTTATGAATCATTGGATTGGAAATTCTCTCCTAATCATTTTCATAGCTTATTCACAAAAATCGGACTGGTAACGAAGCGGCAATTTTAGTCTGAAGTTGCGCGAAAAATCGACAAAAATTGAAAAATCAAATTGAGCTTGGGCCCAATCTCGTGCGCACGTGCCACACACGTGCGTCTCCATCTTCAAACCAACAGTCACGAGTTGTTTCATTCCGCCATTAACAAAGCTTAAAAACCTAACCAAATAAAAAAAAAAAAGGAAACCTAACTACACCCATGCCCACAATACAAGCCCACCTCAAATCTTCTCCAAACTATTCCCACCACCACCCCCAACAATTTCCACCACCGAAAACCACCAAAAATCCAAGAATTTGGAACTACCGCGCTACCACCGCGCCACCACCATTGTTTTGTTTGTGAGGGAGTCTCAAACTCCATCCCCACATTCCATTTAAACCCCCAAATCGTCCTAAATCTTAATGGCTCAAAGACGGAGGATTTTGTCAGAGCACGCGTTTACTGCCGACCACTTCACGTCGTTTTACAGTGACGAAATGGTTAGGAGAGATTGGAGTGGTTTGTGGTACTTGACAGACGATTTTTACCACAAAGATTTGGTCCAACAGTTTTATAAGATGAGGGAGTTGGATGGGAATAGAATTTTTGTTAAGGTGGCCGGGAGGAGGAGAGAAGTATCTACTGGGTTGTTGGCTGAGATTTTAGGCATTCTGCCTAGACGCCATCTCGATGCCACATTACAGGAATCCTAATTTACTTCGATCGAGCCTTTAATGAATGCGACTATTTTGGAAAGGAACTACAATGCGAGCTCACATTCTATGGCTGTAGCTCAGTGGATTGGTAAGAATCTCATAGGGAAGGAGAAGGTCAGCGACATCAATCTGAACTGCCTTCACATTCTATGGATACTCTAGGAGCAGAAGTATGAATTCTGTATTCTAGTGTTTCTGAGTAACATGATTAGGGGAGTTGGGAAGAGTATTGCACCTCTCCCTGTTTTGATAACGAAGATCATGATGACCTTGAGAGCGACTCTGACGTCTGATAGGATTTGGCTGAAAGAGCACAGAAATCCTACTATTTATACGGAGTGTATCCAAAAAGTTTGGAGGTTGCCTAAAGAGAGGGTAGTTGAAGAGGATGACTCGGAGGATGAGGAGGACATGACATGTCTTGATGCCGATGCCTTGGAGAGGTGTAGGTTGGATGCATAACGCATGTCAGTGCTTCATCATGGCATGCGTTCCCTCAATACTATTTGCGAAGATCTCCGGACTCGGCAGGCTACCATGCATCATAACTTCAAGACTCGTGCCCAGCGCGAGGATGAGCGTTTGGAACAGATGAAGGCCAAGAAAGAAGCTTAGCGCAAGTTCCGAGGCGATATGCTTGCACGCTTCCCACCCCAGGGGGTTCTTCTTCTGAGGAGATTTCTGTGAGGCACGAGCATCATCACCGCAGGACGGATGGCTCTGGCCCATTGGGAGCTCAGGAGCTATCTCCTTCTCAGCTGCCTTCCGCCACCAGTAGCGAGTGGTTTAGGGCTCTTATGGATTAGATGTTGTTTTTATTATTCCTTTTATGTTTTATGTATTTCTTTTTATTAGTTCAAATGTTAAACTTTGAATTCCGAAGTTAAATGTGAATTTGGTAGTTAAAATGTTGTTTGAATTTCATTTTTAATATAATATGGTTCTTTTCAATTGTGCATTGTTTTTATCATTAATCCCACCTTCCTGAATTGTTTGGTGGTGGTATTATTTACTCTAGCATGATTTGTTATATGATCCTCCATTTTATAAGTTGTTTTAGAGTGATGGTTGAGAATATTGCCGATATGGGCATACCTATGATTAGATGTTGTGATAGGATGAAATCTTAAAGAGTTTAGAATTTACTATTCTAAATTAAATCTAAAAGATATTAGGGTTGTTTTAGATTCAAGAATATGGGCTGTTTCCGTTTTCGGTTTTGAAATTTTTTTTGCTTCCGACAATGGCCTTGAAGCTTTTTGGCAACTCCCCAATTCGTTTTGGCAACTTAAAACCTATATAAACTTCCTTCATTCTACACTCACAACCCACACTACACCTCACATTCATCTCTCACCTTTCACTCCCAACTTTTCCTTCTTTTTCCTTCTCACTTCCGCATTTTAGCAGCTCGGAGCGTGCCTGCGCCCCAGTGGAGCGCCACCTGCTCCCTAGGCAGTGTCAGTCAGAATTTCATCAGAGCGCAACCCGTGCCCTACCAAGCCCAGAGCTGAGCGCGACCTGCGGCCAAAACACTAGAATTCCAGTTTTCATCCTGAGCGTGACCCGCGCCCATCCCAGGCAAAAAGTGAGCGCGCCCTATACCCAAGTGCCTGGAACTCGAAAATCACCAAGGTGCACCTCGTGCCCTACCCAGGCATAGGATGAACGCACCCCGCGCCCTAACCTTTGTGGGCACGAAAAATTCCAATTTTTTGTGGATTGTTCCAGGATCGTTGCAACTGTTCTAGAGAGTAGTTTTGTGATGACTTCTCCTATAGTGATACCGGAGCAGTCTTTCGAACACTTGTTGGGAAGCGAGACTTATGGACATTGGTTCCGCGAAAGGATCATGCAGTTCGGATGGAGGCATCTTCTGGTAAGTGAAGACAATTCGTATTCACCTAAGCTTAATGAATTTTTTTACAATAATATTAAGTTCTATTGTAACCTAGATGGAGAATAAGAATTCTCCATCACGGTTGATGACATGCCACTAGAATTCAATAAGTATGTGGTAGCGTTAGTTTTGGGAATACCAATACCTGATGCTATTCACACGTGGGGATATATGACCGATAATGCATACCTCTATGACTATACATATTTCCATGAGTATTATGGGGGAAGGGTGTTTCGTATAATTGACTAAGGGCGTTATAACATAGCCCTTGGTAGCCTTTCCCTCAATGTAGGCACCACCATGTTATTCATCCTGATGAATATTTTAGGGGATTGGCAATTTACCTTTGCAAATAGTACTGCTGGTGACGTTTTCCTTGCTTTAGCTTAGGGACGTCGCCGATATGACATTCCCCGAGTATTAGTGGCTAGTCTTAA
This sequence comes from Coptis chinensis, assembly GCF_015680905.1. NCBI lineage: Eukaryota > Viridiplantae > Streptophyta > Magnoliopsida > Ranunculales > Ranunculaceae > Coptis > Coptis chinensis. The sequence goes on along the minus strand of NC_141461.1, from coordinate 60,723,929 downwards.
GAGAGCCTAAAGCATGTGGCATAAGTATCTTCTTATGCCTGTTTTGGTTTGACACATCATGCTCAGTTATCTACCTAAATTCTGTACCCAGTTCACGGAATGGAACAGGGTTGAAGTCATGAGACCCACCAATTGGGTGGTTCGCTCATTTCGAGTAATGTCTTGGCCGGGATGGCAGGTGCAACCTCATTTGGTTGCTCTTTATACCCTATCAGACATAGTAACACTCGACAGGTTAACACAAGTTGATGAAGCACGGCGGCGGGCTTCGCAAGTTATCATGGCATGGCAGGATGCGAAGGAACCTCCTCTCTTTGGAGAGGGAAATGAGGATAAGGATTAAACGGGAGTTAAGGTTAGTTTTTATTTCAGTTAGTGTTTGCTTATGTCCCAAGAAATTTATTTCTCATTAACCCCATAACAGGTGGAACTCTTATAGAGTTACGTCAGTTTTCATTTTCTATATTAGTATGTTTAACCTTGTTTTGCAGATGTTCTAGAATTTCACGCGTTTCCATGGTATTTCTCTACCCTATTTATTTAAATACTTTAAGGACAAAGCATGCTTCTTGTTTGGGGGGGGCATAGAAACACGTGTAATTAAGGCATCTATTAGGATATAGATATGTACAGTATGCACTTGTTTTCTAGTTAAAAAAATAAATTTTTTTAAAAATATTAATAAAAAGTTTATGTTGCATTAGAATAGTTTTTAGAAACTTAGGTTAATATGTAGGTAATAATCCTTGCATCTATCTATAAATATATTACATTAGTATCTATGATTGTTGGCAGTAAGTTTCTGAAATCTAGGCTAGAGTACTTATTCTACAAATCCTGTGAGAATATAACCTAAAGCCTTATATGAGTGAAATATTTGAGAAATGACACAAGGGAGAAGTAAAATCCGGATAGAGAAATCACACATCCACTTGCTTGATCACTATACCATATCCTAAGCGAGAATTTAGGCCCTCTTTGGATCATTATAGCCAGAAATTCAAACCTATGAATTATTTTCCGGTAGTCACCCCTCTGAACCTTTCTTTAGCCATTCATAACCGCAAATCCTTTACCCTGTTACAAAACAAACAAAAAAAAAAAAAAAAACCTACCCATTCTTTGAATGAGTCTAAGAATAGAGATGAAGAATAGAAAAGAGAAAGACCTTTGAAATCAAGAATTTGTTAGTCGCTTCAAATAAGAAAAGAAAGTTTCCATCCAAATAAATAAATAAATAAATAAAGAGTTAGAACTCCAAAAATAGAATCAAAGGAGTCAAAAGCCAAAAAAAAAAAAAAAAAAAAAATATATATATATATATATATATATATATATATATATATATATATATACAAAACAAAGTGTAGAAGCAAAAGTAAAGAACAAGGTTTTGTCTAGTTACTTAATATGAAGACTCTATTATCTCAGACTTGTCCATTTTGAATATCCATTTCCTTCCTTCTCAAACCAACTCCTAATCCCCGTAACACCTAATAAAGACCTCTAGCTCAATTAGGAATAGGTTAGTGTGATAGTAAGTGGTAGATGTGTTTGATCGACTCCAGTTTTCTTGTGTGTCATTGAGATTGTAAGATAAAGTGTGCCCACTACACACTGGAGTAGCGAAACTTGAACAGAAAAATCAGAGTGGTTTTTGTATTGACATTTATGTGAGAACCTACTTAAGGACGATATTCCGAGTTTTCAAAAACGGACCTGCTAGTGCATTTCAAAGTATTATTCATTGTATATATATTTATTCATAGATGATTGATTATTATACATATATTAGCTTAGGTTTTGACTTGACTATTCTTTATTCATTGCTAGTGAGATATATAGATAATTGGAAGCATAAATAAGGAAACAATAGTTTTATTTCTTAGTCGTTGTAGTATAGATGAAGTTTGTGAGTACCTTCACTGGAAAACTCTCACAAGGCTAGAACTCGTCCACTAGGGAATTTCTAGTGGTTTAAGGCCTTATTGCATATGGTCAATGCAATCGCACTCGGCGAAACGAGATTAGTTAGAACTCCATTTTTGATCACTTATGCTAATTTCTCATATTTGCTTGAGGACAAGGAAAATGTTGTTTGGGGGTGGTTTGATAAGAGCCCAAAACTGTAGTTTTAACCCTTTAACAATAATACTTTTAGACCAATTATGTGAGTAATAAATAAGAGTTAATGTTGATTACGTTTTTTTATGTATTTCAGACATTGAAGTCAATTATGTGTAGAATTGTGCCACTTTGGCGAGATAAAGGAGCAAGGGTTGGTTGCTAAGAAGTTTTGTGATTAAAGGCCAAGATTCAAGGAGAAAAAGCATTTGTAAAACCCAGTCAAAAGTTGAGAAGTCAAAGTCAACGCTGGCAGAAACAGCACACAAAAGTCAGTAGAACTTTCAAAGACCGTATCTTTGGACTCAGGCCTCAGAATTGAGCGTACCTTATGTCAAAATGGCCGGCTTGGAAAGAGATTTCCAATGGTCCAAACCTTGACCCAATTATAGGAGCAGAAGTGGATGAAAAGTCTGTTAAAGTCAAAGTCACCTGAAAAGAGCTCTGTGGACTGAAGAAATTGGGCTTTGGGCTCGATTTTCCGGCCCAAAACATGGCTCCTCAGCCCATGCACAAAAATGTGGATCTGGTCTCCTCTATTTCCACACACAAGACTTAGCTCGGAAACATCAATTAGGTTAGGTAGCAAGTAGCCATTAGAGCTTAGTTTTAGATCTAGTTTTACATTAAATTAATTAGTTTTTATTATCTTGTTTTGAACTTAGTTAATTGAATCATTGTTTTATTATTCATGTTAGTTCTTCATAATTTCGGTTTTGATTTATTTAAATACTTAGATCTAATTTTGATTCTTTGTTGTTAATCATTTCTTAGTTGTTAATTTAGATTTGAATTATTGTTTAGTTCAATTTAGTAAAGTTAGAACCTTTATATGATGTCTTGTTTGAATTCCATGAGAAATGATAGTTTTATGAATAAAGGCTAAACCTCCATTAGAGGGGGTTGAAGAAGCTTTGATGAAGCTTGATCTTTGTTAACTTAGAAATCGTCATGATAATCTATTCAATTCTAGAAAGTAATTAGTTCACCATGACAATGGGTTTGGTTGCTTCACATGCTAGTTATTAATTGGTAGAGATTGTCATGTATAATTAGGGATTTGAAATACCATTTTGATATGCAAAAGCATTGAAATTTGGATCACGATGAATCTTTGTTAGTTGATTAAGTCGAGTTAAAGTGGAATCAATCACCCATAATTCCTTATCATATAGTCAATTTAGAAATTATGTAGTTTGAATTAGCGCATCTTGTTATTTGAATTCACATCGTAGTATAATTCCACACCATTACTCTTATTAACTTTGGCTAGGACTGATAATAATTAGAAAACATTGAATGCTAAAGAACTAGGAGTGGAACAAATCTTTTACTCCACTCTATTTCGATAGATTCGAGAGTAGAAATCTTTGATAAACACTGTCTTCGTATAGTTTTAGTTTTACTTTCATTTAAAAGTTTAATCTTTTATTCGTGAATAGAAATATTCAATTTTATACGTTTATCAACTCCCACAACGAAAACTTGGAAGAAAGTAGATAAACATAAATGAATCGTGAGTCTCAATTGGTGTATGCTATGGATGTATGGATTTTGTTAGTTTTTCCAAAGGCATTTGGACGTTGCCTTTATATAGGTGTTGGCCTGACTATCCAAGAGTTGTGATGTCTCTTTGAAAAGGTTTGGAGACCTTTCAATTAGGCATTGTGTCTGTTAAGACACTAACTTGAATAGACATTGTAATGTTTCAAAAGTTTGTGTCTGTTAGAGACATTTCAAACAGACATCAAACCTTTTTGAACTACTACTTGTTTATTTCATCCACTTCTGCACAAGTAGTTACATAACTACCTAGAACTGCCAAAGTTGGCTACAAGAGTGACACATACATTCTAGTTTCAATTTTTTCCATTCAAATATCCAACATAAATTAAATAAGCACTCTACAAATTAGAATGTGATTACAGATGAAGAATTGTGAAAAAAGTTGCAATTAGTCCTATTTTTGTTATACTAAAATGTTTATTCATGTACTTATAGTCTTAAAATTGATTTGATTGGATACAATTTTAGTCTAGAAATGGAGTTAGTGAAGATATGATTGTCTACATATAATTTTATGCAATCTGATGTAAACTAACAATTTTAGGAGCTGCACATGAAAGATAACTTGAGTAGAAGTTGAAGCAGTGAGAGAGATATTGGAGGTGTGATTCTCACAATGATATAATGAGGATCTTAACCTCCTAGGTGCGAGGTTATACTTCAAAGGTTCCATATATCTTTCGGTTTTTGGATTTAGGGCATTAGTTGAAGGATAAAACTTCATAAGGTTGTCGTGGACAAATGCAGCTGTAGTTGTAATATAGTAGAACAACCACATTCTTATGTTTAGTTGTAATATAGTGATTTGATGCTATATTGGGGGTATTGCCAAAATCAGAATATTCAGTGTTATACTCAAAACAATTTCTAGGCGTTTTAAAAAAAATTTGTCAGATTGTGGGGGATATTGCGCACCTGACCATCAAAGTGATAAACATATTGCTTCGTCAGCATTGGAGATCATCATAAGAGCATAACCAATTGAGATTTTGGAGCCATCTGGAGGGTCACTTGTCAGTTATCTCCTTTTTCCACCAATTTGGTCACTGATCTCTTTCAATTTTCGTGGTTACAAAGGTTTGTTTCTTGCAACCAGATTTCGATTGCTAATCCTTTTTTTATTGCATAACCATATTTGAATCACTATAGGTGTAAGAATCCCCTATTTGCCTCATATATATGTATTGTACACTTCTGAAACTTAGACTGTTGTTTCTGGTTTTCTTTCTCACTAGGTAAGTTAACTCCTGCACAGACCCTTGATCTATTATCTAGACGGAAGTACCATATGATCAATATCCGGTTAGAGAATGACAAGAACAATGCTGGTATTCCTCTTCTTCCTTCTAGTGCTAAAAACAAGATTATCTCAGTTCCGTAAGTGTTCTGACATTTTGTACTTGCGTCTATTCAATCATATATCTTAATTTCCTCTGGGAACGATTTTGAGAGGTGTATACTGTGAGGAAAAAGGGAGGTGATGATAAATTACTCTTGTTGCTTGGGTAATATGATATGGCAAACATTTCAAAATTTCTTATTTTTCATGGTTGCCTCTTTGAGTCTATCCTTAGGCTGGAAAGATAATGACTTAGCTTGATCTGCCAATCAATTGAATGTGTTTAGATGTATCTATAAGTCATGGACGCTATTCATATTACATTCATTTCTTCAATCAAATTGAACTTCTCAATTTCTTGATAAGATCCTAAAAACAAGTATACCTTAATTTGTGATTTTAGTATAGAAGAAATATCAAGCACGATTAAAGACCTTGTCAAAAAGCGAAAGAAAGCGTAAGGTTTGAGATAGTTGCCCGAAAATTTCATACACGAGGACATTCCATAGGGCACTCAAACATCGCGTGATCATGGACTCGTGAGTCTTTCTTGACTTTCTCATTATGTTTACTTTGCAGCCTTTCAAAGCTTATTACTCTAGCTTGATGATTGGTATTTGTGTTTATGTGTTTAATTTATACATGTATACATCGTTGAAATACTCGAACCTTCGTGATAATTCTAAAATCGTTGCAAGTGAGCTTACAATTCTTGGCTTTAAAACTGTTGGATCGGGTAATGCGGTGGATTCTATGGGACTAGGGGATGGTTGCAGAGTCGATTATTTATTTGAGCCAAATGTTTCTTCTTTGGAGGTCCTGTTACCATCTTACGCCATTTCCCGTAAGTCGCTTGAGAACTTCAATCTAATGAAATGTTTCTTCCTAAGAACACCAAATAGTTGTTGTTAACTTTTACTAATAAAAGATTGTTCACAATCTGCATTTTGGTTGTTTCTCATAATGTACCAAATTTTTATTTTTATATTTTGTGCTGTTTGCTTGTCAGATACTAGGAAATTAAGTTTTGAAATGTATAAGCATTAGTACTACACCAGATATGAAATTAACACGCGTAGCAGATTCTGTGCCAATCTATTACTGTTTTGTATTTTGATAACCATAAAAATAGTAGAATCATAAATATTAATGTTAACAATACTAATGCGTAATCCTACCGTTCTTACGTTTAAATCAATTCTTCTTACTCTCAAAACATAATCATGCAATATAATGAGTAAGGATTCGTTCCACTCTTAACTGTCTAGACTTAAATTGAATTCAACTAATCAAACCCAAAAGGAACAATGGTGAGAGTAATGATTTGATGTGAAATTTCTATACTACCATTCCCAACACAAGAACAATAATAAGAACATGTCATTATGGAATAAGTAATTAACTTTATAAATCTAATAGAACAATAAGAACAAGATATGATTGAATGAATAACAACTACTTATTAATCTAACGAACAATAAAAACAATGATTCAATACTCAAGAAATAAACTAATTAATTAATCTAAAACTAGATCTAGAACTAAGGTTTAATGGCTACTTTTCTTATCCTAACCTAATTTATTTTCTAACCTAACTATCTACCCCCTAACAAAGAGTCAAACTTTTGTTTTTATACTTTCAGATCCAAAAATCGTGCATGGGCTTGGAGCCATGTTTTGGGCCGGAAAATCGGGCCCAAAACCCAATTTCTTTAGTCCAAAATGGGCTCTTCAGTTGTAGTTGGCTTCGACAGATATTTCGTCCACTTTTGCTCCTCTGATTGGGTCAGGGCTTAGACCATTAGAAAGCTCTTTCTGAGCCGGTCGTTTGGCATAAGATACTCCCAATTCCGAGGTCTGAGTCCAAAGATACGACGCCGGAAGAGTCGACTGACTTGTACTTGTTTACGCCCGTGTTGACTTTTCAGCTTTTGACCGGGCTTTACAAAGGCTTTGTCTCCTTGAATCTTGGCCTTTATTCACAAAACTCCTTAGCAACCGACCTTTGCTCCTTTATCTCGCTAAAGTGGCACATTTCTGCACATAATGGACTTTGAAGCCTGAAATACATAAAAACACGTAATCAGTATTAACTTTTAATTATTATTCACATAATTGGTCTAAAATTATGATGGTTAAGGGGTTAAAACTACAATTTTGGGCTCTTATCATGTTTTCACAAGCTTTACTGACTTTTAGATTATGCTGGTAACTATAGTAAGACCTTGAATTGACCATCTTCAACGTCCAAGTAACAGTTCATTCCATGGATCAGCTTCATAGCTACGCAACCAGCCAATACTCATAACAAACCCGAGATGTCAAGGACCGGAAAATAATTACTTAACCAGGTTGGTAACTTTGTAACATGAGTTCCAAACTATTCTGGTTCTTGTGGATGTATAGTGGATTGAGATTGTACAGAAGGCCTTTATAATTCATAGAGTCAATAAGCCATTCATCACATGTAGAGTAGTGGAACATATATATACATATCTTGGAAATGTTGAATCAATAAGAATTGTATTATTTTGATTTTCAGGTTATGACAGGATTTACATGTTTTAAATGTCGAAAATACAGAGGAGATTTTGCTGGATTTTATAAAAAAAAATGATGATTTATCATTGATTTTAATTAATTAAAATTGAATGTAGTCCTATTGACGCGTTGTAATATTTCATTAATCCTTAGGCGTTACAACCAGTGTAGTAATTTCTGTGACATTTTAAATATTTGAAATTTTGAATATGACTTTATAACGACATATAATCATCCTAAATATGTACAAAAAAATATTAAAAGTATGACCACATTCAAAGAAAATATAGATGATTTGTGGATATTCTTTGCGATATTTGTCGATATATCACGATATATCCATGATATTTGCAGTTAGCAATACCCACACACAATCAAGTGATATTTTGCGATATTTGTCGATATTTTTTGATATATCTTGATATATCTATGATATTTGCAGATGCCCCAATGTAATATATCCATACAGAGAAGGATATATCCACGATACATATCCATAAATCAAGGGTTGATATTTTGTCATATCCTGATATTTTGTACTATGCTTACAACCACACACTCTAGAGGGAGGGACTGATTACCTGAATGGTTCACTCACCAATATATGAAATAAAAGGAAGTACACCAACAACAAAGGTCAGTCCTCACAGATAGGGTCCTGTAAAAGGACATCCTCCACATCAGGGGACATTAACTCTGATAGGGTTATATACTAAAAGCATTACTTTTGTATTAACTCTAATTGTTTATATTTTGAATGAGAATCATATGGGCAAATGTTATGCATATTATATATGTTATTAGTTATATGCATGTGTCTAATACTTTATGTTGTAGATGATATGGTGTGGACACACAGAAGATCATATCATCAGTACCTTATAAAGTATAAGTAATCATTCACAACCTAGATGGATTTGGACAAACCATTGGTACGGTTGTAGTATAATATGGTATTAGTCTATGTTGACTATAGGATTACACTAGTACACTTTTTATGTATTGAACAGGACCAAATGAGGTTGTTTCTCTTTATACTGACTATATAAGAGAACAAACGCCTCTGTTATTATAGATGCTTGTCCTCTTAATCCAGATATAATAACGGGCACTTACGTGCATTGTACATTGCTTTAAACCATCAATGAGTGAGATTCATTTGTGAATTAACAAACTCGATGGATTGGGTAATGACATTGTATGTAAGGTGTGCTGTTGATTATAGAAGGAATCCGTGTCCCACAAGAAGTCGGGCTGATGATGTCCCCTTGAGGAGCTCATAAGGATTGTTATGTAAACCCTGCAGGTGGATTTGCTCCGACATGACAATGAGGTTGAGTGGTACTACTCAAGGACATAAGAAGTTGATTAATGTAGTTGTCAGTAACTTGACTTAATCAACATGCATTAGATATCGTTAACACGGGGAGATCAATGAGCATATAATATGGAGCCTATAAATACTGACACGTAATTTGGGATTAGGGCGGTAGTGCAACAATGGCCTTTAGTGGAATAAGCCATTTGTTGACGGACTTGGGCCGTGTGTTCTGGGCGAACATGGAAAGCCCAAGCCCGTCAGGAGGCCTAACCCTAATTTCTCCTCATGGTCCCTGTTATAGCCTATATAAAGGAAACCTCTTTCTCTGACCATTTTTTACACAAGAAAAATCAAGGTTTTGCTCAAGAAAAATAGATCTAGAAATCGGATCCAATTTTGTGAGTGATAGAGGCCAAGTGAGAAAGGAGAGGTTGGTAGATCGTTGCCCACACAACGTCCACTCTGTGCATAGGAATACAACAGAAGATCAAAAGGTTGTTGATTTCATAGCTATTGGATTCTTAGAGATATCAAGAAGCTGATCTAAAAGGTATATTTTCCTTTCCAAAATCTTGAGAACCATTAATTCTGCTGTGCGTGGTTTTCACGGTTTGTAGAAATATTCATTTTGAAGTAACGGTTCCTACAAACTCATGAAAATGTTTTAACCATTGGACATTGACTAGAAAGGTACTGTTATCCTTGGGATTTAACAAGGTGATTGCCCCGTAAGGGGTGACGTCAGTAACCAGAAAAGGATCAAACCAATGGGTTTTTAATTTCCCTGGGAAAATATGCAAATAGGAGTTGTAAAGTAAGACCTTTTGACCAACTACAAACTCTTTACGCAAAATTTGTTTATCATGAACACGTTTCATGTTAGCTTTATAATCCTTTGCGAGATTATAAGAATCGCTACGGATTTCTTCAAGCTCATTTAATTGCAATTTGTGCTTGACACCCGCCACATCAAAATTAAAGTTAAGGCTTTTTATAACCCACATAGTACGATGCTCCAATTCAACGGGATAAGGTTTTCCAAATACAAGTCTAAAAAAAGACATACCTATAGGAGTTTTAAAAACAGTCCTATACGCCCATAAGGCATCAGTTAGACGCTTAGACCAATCTTTTTTATCAGGAATTACTGTTGTTTCTAATATTTTTTTAATTTCCCTATTAGAGACTTCTACTTGGCAACTAGTTTGTGGATGATAAGGAGTTGCCACCTTATGGGTAACTCCGTACTTTTTAACTAGAGAAGCAATAACTTTGTTGCAAAAATGTGTTCCACCATCACTAATGATGGCTTTAGGAATGCCAAACCGATAGAAAATGTATTCCTTAAAAAAAAATACAATTGTCTTATGGTTATTGCTATGGCAAGCCGTGGCCTCTATCCATTTAGACACGTGGTCCACGACAATAAGAATATAAATAAAACCATGGGAAATAGGAAAAGGACCCATGAAATCAATGCCCCATACATCAAAAATTTCTACTACCATAATAGGATTTAAAGGCATCATATTACGTTTAGTGATTCGCCCCAGTTGTTGGCAACGAACACACGTCTTGCAATGCACTTAGGCATCTTTAAAAAGGGTTTGCCAATAAAACCCACATTGAAGAATTTTAGCTGTTGTTTTCATACCACTAAAATGGCCACCACACTCTTTGTCATGGCAGAAGGATAGAACTTCATTATATTCCCACTGGGGAATACAACGACGAATAATCTGATCCGCACAATACTTAAAAAGATAGCGCTCATCCCATTAGTATAACTTAACCCTGGCCAAAAATTTCTTACGTTCATTTCTTGACCAAATATCAGGAATAATATCAGAAGCTAAATAATTCACAATGTCAGCATACCATGGTGTAGAAAAAATAACATAAAGATGCTCATCAAGAAAAGAGTAAGGTATGGACTCAGAATCACTATCACTGTCATTTGTTAGTCAAGATAAGTGGTCGGCAACTACATTTTCGACCCCTCTTTTATCTTTAATTTCTAAGGTGAACTCTTGCAAGAGAAGAATCGATCGGATCAATCTCTGTTTAGCATCTTTCTTTGCGAGAAGGTACCTAAGGGTTGCATGGTCCATTTAAACTAAAGTTTTAGTACCAACCAAATAAGGAAGAAACTTATCTAAAGCATAAACCACAGCTAAAAATTCTTTTTTCATAGTTTTATAATTTCTTTGAGCATCGTTTAAAGTTTTACTAGCATAATAAATAATAGTGGACTTATCATCTAGTTTATGTCCTATATAGCACCAACAATATAATCACTAGCATCACACATAAGTTTGAAAGGTTTAGACCAATCGGGAGGCTATATAATTGGTGCAGATGTTAAAGTAACTTTTAAAGTTTCAAAAGCTTGTTTGCAGTTATAATTGAAATAAAAAATGACATCTTTTAAAACCATATTAGTTAAAGGTCTAGCTATTTTTGAAAAATCCTTGATAAAACGCCTATAAAAACCTGCATGGCCTAAAAAGGCTCTAATGTCACGGACAGTCCGTGGTAAAGGTAGAGACACTATCTTGTCTAATTTGGCCTTATCTACTTCGATGCCATCACTAGATACAATATGACCTATCACTATTCCTTTTTTAACCATAAAATGACATTTTTCCCAATTTAAAACCAGATTCTTCTCTTCACACCGTGTCAAAACCTTAGACAGATTAAACAGGCAGTCATGAAAAGAGTCTCCATAGATAGAAAAATCATCCATGAAAACTTCCATGAAACGCTCCATCATGTCACTAAAGATATGAAGCATACATCGCTGGAAGGTACTTGGAGCATTACAAAGCCCAAAAGGCATTCGTTTATAGGCATATGTTCCAAAAGGATATGTGAAGGTAGTCTTTTCTTAGTCATCAATATTGATAATAATCTGAAAATAGCCAGAGTACCCATCTAAAAAATAATAATAAGCATGACCAACTAGACGTTCTAGCATCTGATCTATAAAAGGTAAAGGAAAATGATCCTTTCGTGTCATGGCATTTAAGCATCTGTAATCAATACAGATCCTCCATTTCATAGGAACACGAGTGGAAACATATTCACCCTTAGCATTATACACAATGGTAACCCCCGATTTCTTAGGAACAACATGAATGGGACTTACCCATTCACTATCGGAAATGAGATATATGATACCCGCATCGAGTAACTGTAAGACTTCTTTCCTGACCACCTCTTTCATGACAGGGTTTAAGCGATGCTGAGGTTCGCGTGAAGTATTTTCATTATCCTCCAAATGGATATGATGTGTGCATACATTAGGGTCAATCCCCTTAATGTTGTCTAGGGACCAACCAATCGCGGAACGATGTTCCCTAATCACCCTAATCAAACGTGCCTCTTCATCAGCAGACAACAGAGAAGATATAATTACCAGATAACTACCATCCGGATCAAGTTGAATATACTTCAACTCAGAAAGAAGTGGTTTCAGCACAGGGGTGGGAGGAATGTCGATAAAAGGCTTCTGGAGGTTCTTCATCGTGAATAGTAAAGACTTGTTTAGGCAGAAGGTCTTCAAACTCAGTAGATGGAGCGACAAAAGGATTTAAACTAGGAGTAGACTCGAAAAGGGAGTTGACTTCCTCTACGTAGGAGTCATCGTCAAAATCCAAACTTCGGAAAGAAGGAATTTATGCATCTGATTTTTTGGAAATGTGTTATTGAAATAATCTTGAGCTAAGCTCTCGATCATGCTAACCTCCCCATCGATAGTCGTATCAGGTAACTATTACATCATTTTAAAAACATTTACCTCAACAGAAAGATAGCCAAAAGACATGGACAACGAACAATCGTAACTATTTATAAGTGCGTTTTCAATTGCCAAGAAAGGATGCCCAAAGATGATAGGAACAGAGTCGTTAATGACTTCTGTATCGAGGATAACAAAATCAGCCGGATAGTAGAAATTTTAAACCTTAACAAGCATATTTTCAACCACACCCTTAGGATACTTAATAGAACGATCAGCTAATTGCAACATCATTTTAGTTGGTTGCATCTCTTATAGACCTATTTGTTTATATAAATAATAAGGGAGTAAGTTAACACTCGCCCCCATGTCTAATAGAGCAGTTGTCGTGTGAGTTTCCCCTAAGGTGCATTGTACAGTAGGACGACCCCTTGTACTTAACGATTCCATTATGTTTGGATAAAGTTGGAAACTGTTAAGTTAAAAAGGCGTCTTTAGGAATATTTGTTTTATGCCTAGTAGTGCATAACTCTTTGAGAAGCTTAGCATGGTGTGGTAACTTTTTAATAGCTTTAAGAAAATAGAGGTTTATCATTAGATTTTTAAAAACTTTCCAAATCTCATCAAAATTCGTATCCTTGGTTAACATGGCTAATCTCTGGGGAAACGGTGGTTTCTTTCTATATTTAGCATATGGATCAACATGATGTTTAACCTTAGCCTTTTGTTTCTTAGGTTATGGTGTAACTGGTACCTCTATAGAGGTAGGATCTTCAATTTCTATTTCGGTATCTAGTAAGTTTTCATTTGTTATGACTACTGGTGGTGTAACAACATGCCTAGTTACGGCGTTATCGACCACTTTGCTAGAACGGAGAGTGGTGATAGCATTTAACTCACCTACGTTTCTATTTTTATTACTAGTATTACTGGTTACTTTAAAGGCTGTGTTTGGCATTTTAGGATTAGGTATAGCTTGAACTGGAAACACACCTTTTGGTTGTACTTTCTCTTGGGTTACCTGTTGTAAGGAATGTTGGATGGACTGTAAAATCTATTATTGGGTTTGCATGAAGGCGTCGAAATGATCCAGTTGTGAAGGTGTGGTTGTTACAGGTGGTGTGACAGAAACTACCTCACGTTGATTATTAACGGGTGGGTTATGATAGTTATTATTAATCGGAACGATATCTCTATTAGCATTATAATTATTATTGTTATAATTATTATAATTACCTTGTCCTTGTCCTTGTCGTGGTGGAGCTTGATTATAATTGTTTGCTAGCCTAACAGTTTGATTATTATACCCTGGAGGTGTAACTTGTTGCTTATTTCTCTAACTGAAGTTGGGATTTTATCTCCAAGGGGCGTTAGGAATAGGATAGCTATTTATGGAGCAAATATTATCTGACTGTGATGGTGGTTGTTCATAGGCGAGAGGACAATAGGAATCAGGATGCTCATAACTCAAACAGAAATTACATGGAATAGAGTTGACATTTATGACAGGGCTGGGGTAGGCTTTTGTTTAACATAAATAACTTCTACCTTTTTAGTGAGGGATTCAATTAGAGTTTTAAGCTCAGGATCATATTTAACCTCAAACATACTGGCAGCCTTAACTATTGAAGAAGAACTAGTGGAGCGGAGGATAACGTTACTACCCCCACCCCCCAGTTATTATTATGCTTTGTTTGATCTTCTAAAAACCAATAAGCCTCTGAGCCTCCTTTACTAAGGAAACTACCCCCATTCATTATATCAAGAACCACTTTATGGTGGTGTAAAAGGCCCTTGAAAAAGGCACGAACTAACGTATCTTTGGCAAGGTTATGATGTGGACACTCTATAAGAAGATCAGTGAAATGATTCCAGGCCTCTGAAAAGGATTCATGAGGATTCTGGCAGAAGAAATGAATCTTGTAAAGCATTTCATCTGTCTTCAATGGTGGGTAAAACTGTTTCATAAACAATTGAGCAAGTTTAGCCTATGAGTCTAAAGAATTAGGCGCTTGGGTAGTTAACCAAGACACCGCCTTATCGGCTAGGTTGAAAGGAAACACCCCCAGTTTAATTTGTTCTGCACCTACCGTAGGATGATGGAATGTGGTAAGAACTTGTTCAATCCTACACATATGCTGATAAGGTTTCTCATGGTCTAACCCATGAAAAACTGGTAACAAATTAAATATATTCAGGGGGATTCATAAATCCCCCACTGGGTCTACAAGAACGATGCAAGACTTAGGGCTATCGTTCAAGGCTTTGTAAAAATCAGAGAGAGGAGTCTCTGTTTCTTCAGCCATTGTTGCAGGTGTAGTGTGTGGAATTCTAGATAGGCGTGTGCGTTGACGTTTATGATAAATCACGTTAGTCGGTTTTTTCTTACCAGACCTTAATCTCATGCAAGGCTAAATCCAATATTAAAGAAACACAAACAATAGTTAAAACAATCCTAATATTCTAGAATTAAAAATTTCTCTGACAGAAAAGGCGAGGAGTGGAAGAAGGAGTACCTGAATGTCTCCTTGCTACGCGTTTGAATAGCGTCTTGTATACACAATTTCAGTGTATTCAAGAAGATCGCAACACTGAATAACTTGAACAATTGAAAGTTTGAACTAACCTGTGAAATTGGGCTTATGCAGAAGAGGGCGCAGGGCGCACTTGGAATTAGCCTAATATGGGCGTATGGCGCGCTCTTGCCTGACTCAAATCCAGGCGCTTGAGGGCGGGGCGTGCTCTTGCGTTAGACGATGTCCAGGCAGTTGAGCACGGAGTGCACTCGAATATAGCCTAAAGAGGGCGCGGGGCGCGCTCAAGGTATTCCTGCGGAAAAATTAGTTTCTAAACCAAACAAACACAATTAGAACCAAACAAGGGTGGGTGGGTTTAATGGGATTTTAGTAGGATTAACACTACTAAAGGAAATGAAGCTAAACAAAACTAAGATGGCAGCGGTGCCATTTGATAAATGTAAAAAGTAATTTTTACTCCTACTTAACTAATTAAACTTAAACAGAAGTAAAACATATGAATTTATGCTATTAATCAAAGTTCTACTCTCATGACTCAGAATATAATTGGAGTAGAGAATTCGTTCCACTCCTAGCTGGTTTATATGTGAAGATTTCCAAGTTTATGTAATTCTAACAAAATCAATGAGAGTAATGAAATGAAAATATACTAATGTGGTGATTGAATACTAATTAAAATGATGTAATTTATACCACAGCAATTCAATACTAAGATGTGAATATGGGAAGGAATTAGGGGGATTTGATTCCACCTTGATTCATACTTAATAAACTAGCATAGATTTGTTGTAATCCTAATCTACATGTTTTCACATAAAGATTGGGTCTTTCTAATCCCTAATTATTCATGGCAATCTCTGCTAACTAATAATTAGCATGTGAGGCAATTTAAACTCATTCTCATGGCGAATTAACTACTTTCTAGAATGGAATAGATTATTACAACTACTTCTATACTAACACAATCAAGTTTTCATCAAAGCTTCCCCAAACCCCTCTAATAGAGGTTTTAGCTTTGATTCATCAAACTATCATTATTAAATGAATAAGAAGAAGACATCCTTGAAGAAATGTAAAATTACTTTATTAATATAATGAAAAAGAGTCCAATGATTCAAAACTGCATTAAAAACTAAGTATTGAGTAATTAATTAAGTCTAATCTATATTAGGAATCTAATCTAGGAGAGATTAAGAGTTTGGCCTTAGTCCTCTTTATATAGAAGAGGCTAGGTCTACAAATCCATGCATGGGCTTTGGAGCCATGTTTTGGGTCATAAAATTGAGCCCAAAACTTGATTACTTCGGTCCAAAAAGGGTTTCTCTATTGGAAATTACTATAATGGCATTTTCGTCTACTTTTGCTCCTCTGATTGGCCTAAGACTTAAACCATTAGAAAGCTCTTTCTGAGCCGGTTGTTTTGAGATATGGTAGGCCAAATTCCGAGGTCTGAGTCAAAAGATATGGCATTCGAAAGTTATGCTGATTTTTATAGACTATTTCTGCCCACGTTGACTTTGACTTTTCAGCTTTGACTGGGCTTTAAAAATGAATTTTCTCCTTGAATCATGACATTTAATCATAGAACTTCTTAGCAACCAACCTTTGCTCATTTATCTCACAAAAGAGACATATTTCTTCACATATTCGACTCCAATGCCTGAAATACATAAAAGCACATAAACATCACTAACTCTTATTTATTAATCACATAATTGGTCTGAAAGTAATATTGTTAAGGGGTTAAAACTACAGTTTTGGGCTCTTATCACTCCATTTGTCACATATTCTTTGGTGATATATTTGACAATTAGCTGACAGTCACTAAAAGCTTTGAGCTTTTGGATTTGTAGTTGTTGCGCCATGTGGAGGCCTGTGATTAATGCTTCATATTTCTCTTTGTTATTGGATGTTGTGAAATCGATTTTGATTGACTTTTGTAGCTAGGTTCCTTCTGGTGAAGGTAACACAGCCCCCAGTCCACTACCGTTGTTGTTGCATGCTCCATCTACGTAGAGGTGCCATGTGTCTTGGGTGGTTAGTTGATGGAGTGAAGTGATGGGCTTGGGTTTCCAATTGACATCTTCGACGGGGAAGTCAGCAACGACCTGACCGTTGCAAGACGTTCTGTGAACAAAGTCGATGTGGTGCTTTCTAAGTTCTTCAACCCATTTGGCCATGCGGGCTGTTTTGTTGCTAGAAATCAAAACCTGCTTGATGAGTACATCTATGATGACCTTGATAATGTGAGCCTGGAAGTAAGGTCAAAACTTGTGAGCAGAGTATAATAAAGATAACATTGTTTTCTCAATTAGAGAGTAATGTTTTTCTGAATCTGCCAATGTCTTGTTGGTGAAATAGACTAGTTTTCGGATTCCTTTGCTTTTGCGAAAGAGGACTGAGCTGATGGCAAAGTCGGTAGTCACAAAGTAAAGCCCAGTGTTTCTCCTACATTTGGTTTGGACAGGACGGGCGAAATTAATAGGTAAGCTTTCAGGTCGTTGAATGCTTTGTTACGTTCCTCTGTCTATGTGAATGTTATACCTTTCTTGAGTGTTTGTAGGAACGGTCTGCATTTGTCAGATGCACGTGTGATGAATATGTTGAGGGCTAAAACCATGCCAGATAGCTTGTGAATTTGTGGCTTGGAAGTTGGTTATGACATTTCAAGAAGAGCTTATATTTGTTATGGGTTTGCTTCAATGCGTCTTTGTGAGACGAGGTACCTTAGGAATTTTCCTGAGGCTACCCCAAATAAATACTTTGCTAGGTTGAGCTTCATCTTGTTTTGACATAATCTTTCAAAGGCTTCTTGTAAGTGAGAAATGTGATCACCAGCCTTTTCGCTTTTAACTACCATGTAGTCTATGTAGACTTCCATGGTGTCACCCAACAAGTCTTTGAACATCTTTGTAACAAGTCTTTGGTAGGTCGCACCGGCGTTCTTCAAATCGAATGGTAGGACGTTATAGCAGAATATTCCATGTTCGGTTATGAAGGACATTTTTTCCTGATCCTCCTCTGCAAGTGGTATCTGATTGTACCCACTATATGCATCCATAAATGATAGAAGTTCATGTCCGCAAGTTTGATCTACCAGAATGTCAATTCTTGGTAGGAGGAAGCTGTCCTTTGGGCAATTCTTGTTGACATTGGTGAAGTCTATGCAGAGTCGTACCTGGCCATTTTTCTTAGGAACGGCTACGATATAAGCTAGCCAGGTTGGGCACTTGACTTCTCTGATGAATCCAATATTTTTGAGCTTTTCTATCTCTTCGTTAATGGCTTTTTGAAATTTGAGTGCTAGTTTGATAGGCTTTACAAGTTGGATCTACATTTAATTTGTGGCAAGCGACCTGTGGGTCGATTCCTAGCATATAGATATACGACCAAGCAAAAACATCTTTATTGAGAGATAGAAATTTGACAAGTTGCTCCTTGAGCTTGCGGTCTAAATCAGCCCCTATATAAACAAATTTTAAGTCATCATTTGTGCCCAAATTGACTTTTTCTCTTGGTTCAATTTGTGCTTGTTTCTCCTTGAGCTTGTCAGCTTTTGATGCTGGATTGGTTGGAAGCTTGAGGATTTTGCGGCTTTGGGATTTTTTTGTTTGGACGACTTGAGTTTTGGCCATGGTTGTTGTGCTAACTTGATTGCATCGATAAGCTTCTAGTTGGTTGCTTCTGAGCTCCATGATGGCTTGGGGTTCGGGGAACCACAGGACTTGGTGTAAGGTTGATGGAACTGCTTGGATCTTGCGAATCTATTTGCATCTTAAGATGGCAGTGTAGGATGACTTGACATCAATCACACTGAAGCATGTGGAGGTCTTGACTATGTCATCTTTTTCTCCAATAGAGACTGGTAGGATGGCGTGTCCAATGACATCTATGCGGTCTCCATTGAACCCGTGGAGTGGTGCATTTAAATTTATCATCACCGAGTCTGGCAGGTGCATATCCTTGTATGTTTGGTAGAAGAGGATGTCGCAGGAGCTGCCTGGATTGATTAGGACCCTTTTGATTGTCTATCCACTGATCTTAACATGCACTACCAGGGCTTCATTGTGGGGTAGGCACACCTTGTCAAGATGTTCCTTAGTAAATAATATGGAGGTCGTAGATTGAGAGTTGGTAGGAGTGATCACTTCGGCTTTGTGGGAGAGGTGGTAGATTTTTTGTAGTGCTTATACACGCTAGTGCTTTTCGTGACCTGAGGTCTCGTTGTTGGAGGTGTCTGTAATCATGTGGATTATCTTTTCCTCGTCATGATTGGAGGAGTACTGTATGCTGTTGTATCTCGATCGACCTAGAGATTTAGATCGTCGGGCTGTTCTGCTTCTACTCCTTCTGTGAGCAGGTCGTTTGTGGCTTTGGCTCCTGCTTCTGTTGCAGTTGGCATTCAGCTTATGCTTGATGTCACTTTTCGACAGGAACTCTTTTAGTTTTCCCTTTTCAACTAAGTCTTGGAGGTAGTGTTTAAGACTCCAACATTCATCGGTGTCATGGTGGTAGAGTTTGTGGAAATGGTAGTATGGGCGTCTTGGTATTGCTATCACCTTGTTGATGTTTGGCTTGAAGTAAGGTGTTGTATATATCTTCTTCAGGATATGGCTTGGCGTCCTAGTGAAGTTTTAGAATTCTCTTTTGGTGTAGGAGGGCTTGTGGGAATTGTTGCCCTTGTTGTTGTTACTTGAATGTTGATGGCTTTCTTTGGGTCTTCGCTTGTCGCTTATTGCTAGGACTTCTTTGCCTTTACGCTGGGCCATCCACTCTTTGTACTTCATGTACTTGTCAACTCTGTGGTACAGGTCATCTAGGCACTCTGGCTTGTTACGCATGAGAGACCCTGCTAGATCGGAGTCGTCTAGGAGGGCGTTGGTAAATACATAAGTTACAAAGCTGTCTTTGAGTCCTGGCTCCATTGATAGGAGTTCCTTCTTGAAATGTCCTAGGAAAGCGCAGATAGTCTCACCTTATGCTTGCTTTAGTTGGAACGAGTTTAGGTCGGCTTGTTTCTTCCTATTGTGGATGAACTCTGCTGCGAACGTCTCTACCAGCTTGTCGAAGTTGTTGATTGTATCGGGAATGAGTGTGTAGAACTAGTCTAATGCTCCGTCCTTCAAGCTGGCTGGAAAAAGTTTGCAATTTAGGTAGTCGTAGTTTGGAGCGCTGTAAAGCGTAAGGATCTGGCTGAAGCGAGCTATGTGCTAGCCTAGACACTAGCTGCCATTGTACAACGGGAACTTTGGTTGGATGAAATCTGTGGGAGGCGGCTTGTTCCTGACTTCAGTGGTGAATGGTGACTTCTTGTACGACTTGAGTATCTTTTGAACAATCTGGGCTGCACTGGCCTTTTTGCTTGACTTCTCCAACCTCTAGGCGAAGTCTTCTAGTCGTTGGTTGGTGGTGGTGGTGAGGGCTATGACTACGTTGTTCTCGATTACGTCTGGAGTCATGTTGTCGGTGTTGGAGGTTGTTTGCTCGCGCATAGCTTGGTTATCTTGCTGGAGCGTGGTGAATGATTCGCCGAGGAATTTGACTTGATTTACCAGGGCTTGTAGTTGTGCTTCTATGGTGGTTTTCTGACCATCTTCGTGGGCTTGAGAAAATGGTGTGTGTGTTTTTCTCAAGGGAGCGAACCGATAGACGGCGCCAGTGCAGAGGTTTGTATATATTGGGGTCTACGACCTGATATTGTGATTGGTGGGGAATGGCTGCAGACTTTCTTGGGATAAGAGTTGCCTACGTATTAATTCCTTGGGTAAACTTGAATCAAGCCTTATGTAGTTCATATCTCTCTACTTATAGATGTTTGAGCTGACCTTCCTTATTTTCTCCAAGCCATTGTCAAGTGTAGATCTATCTTGTGCTATCTTGATGATTTGTCATTACTCCTGATGTTACAAAGTAAATGTCTCCTTGATTGGTGTGTTAATTGAGCTCCAAGATCACGCTAGATCATTTCCTTCCATATATGGTTGTAACTGATATTTGGGACGACATGAGTCTAGGTCGTTGTTAGTTATGGTGGCGTGGTACGAGCTAGTGAATATACGACCTGGATTGTGGACACGTGTTCTGTAGTGACATACTTGAGAATGGAGGGTACTTACATTATGCGGACCATCAAGATGGTCCTTTGAATTAGAAAACAACATATTAAAGTTAACTTTGGTTTCAATTACTTATTTACTTAATCAAACAAATTATTCAAGTATTAGTTGATATGTCTACCTAACCTCACAACTACTTTGTTCATAAATTTGTATAAATGAGATGGTGGTTTATCCAACTGTAAATACTTAATCAAAAAAAGATATGCATTTATATCTGTATAAATGTGATGGTGGTTTGTCTAACTGTAGACCCATTTTAGAGACCAAGGAACAAACTCTTGAATCACGATTGACTAGTTCAGACTCATATGTCATATGTCCCTGGCACGATTTGTGGCATCATCATATCTTTCTTATCATGCCTATCTGGTTTATGTGTGTATACACCTTAAACTTTTCAAGTGCCCCTCCCATCTTTCGGTGGAAGTGAGTTAACGTATTCTACTGGTCTGCACGAAGTGTCAACAGAAAATACACATGTAATAGTTGGTTGTTGAGAGTAGTAGTTTAATACATTGTTAACTCTTTGTTTGTGATCCTTGAAGATGATGGAAATGTGTTTTCTTGGGGATGGAACAAGTATGGGGGGTATGTTTGCAGCCAAATTTGGCACCACTCGCCAAGAGTTTACTTCTTTTCAACCAAGATTACTAAGTAGGTTGTTTGTGTGTCTGGCTTGGCTTAGGTGATTTGATCGATCATAATACCCCCTCCCAAGTTCCTATGGATGGTCACCTTTCGAAGAATGTCGCTTGTGCTACTTGAGTTGGTCAACAAAATCCAGCAATGGTCAACAGTTTTGTTAGAATAAACTCTTCCCTCCCTTTGATAGATGCAGTTTCCATGTATACATTTTGTATGTGTATGTACATATTTGTACGCATATACATATATACATGTGTTCATTCTTTCATGGTCAAGGAAGACCATTACCATCTAGTTTATATTGCTGGTTTAGTAAGGGTGTTGTGTCTCCAGATGTACGACATATATAATCCCTTTTGTGTATCTGTAAATTATGTAGTCAGATAGGTCTTTCGTAATAGTTTAGAATATCTTAAACAGTAAAATTTCACACATCGTGGGGAGCAACATTCTGAAGTCTTTCTTACATTTTTCTTAATGGTTAAGCGGTCACTAGATTACTTTCATTTATTTTGTGGTTTTGAAGGCTTTTCTAATGGACTTAAGGATGCTCAGTGTTGCTAAAATTTTGTGGTTTGTTTTTTTCAGAGGTACTACACCAATTCGAGGTATGAAGTTGCTTCCTGTGGAGGTGTGGATTTTGTGCCTACGACCTGATGTTGAGTTTGGTAAGGAATGATTGCACTCTTTCTTTGGACAAGAGTTGCCTACGTATAAAGTTCCTTGGGTAAACTTGAATCAAGCCTTACGTAGTTCATCTCTCTCTACTTATAGATGTTTGAGCTGACTTTCCTTATTTGCTTTAGGCCATTGTCAAGTATAGATCCATCTTTTGTGCTATCTTGATGATTGGTCATTACTTCTGATGTTACAAAGTAAATGTCTCCTTAATTGGTGCGTTGACTGAGCTCCAAGATCGCGGTCGATCATTTGTTTCCATATATGGCTGTGTTTAATATTTGGGACGACCTGAGTCTGGGTCGTTGTTACGTTCTGGTGGCGTGGTATGAGCTATAAAGATATGACCTGGTGTGTGGACACGTGTACTGTAGTGATATGTTTGAGAATGGACGGTACTTACACATCCCCCTTTATTTTATTTATCTTTTGGACAGCTGTGGTGTGAAAAGAAAAAATAAAATAAAGCTTTCAACACGTGTCACACAGCTGGTTTTGTTTAAACAAGTTTGGAAAATGTGTTGGAATTGTTGGATATTATCCATAGTCCCAAATCACGGCGGTTTGTGGGTGAGGTTATGATTGCTTTTTGTGGGAAGGCAAAACATTTTGTCTGTTTTCAAGATTTGTGCAGCTGAAGGGTTTTTGTGTGTGAAGGTGTTTCATTTCTTCATTCTATCAACATAATAGAAGAAAAAAACAGAGAAAAAAGGAAAACCAAAATCTTTTTCTACTTTTCGTCTTCAGGTGCATCACTTTCCATCTAAAAAATTTGATATTTTGTTTCATTTTTGCTTTTGTAATGTTGATTACTATTGATAGTTTGAGTGGGGAAGCTGAGTTGGATCAGTGGAGAGAGAGAACTGTGAGTGATGATGGTGGTGGTGTTAGGGTGCATAGTGGTGGTGAGGCATCATCGTCCTTTTCATTGGAGACTATTTCGACAAGATTTGCCAAAACACACCAGTTGGGTCAAAAGTGATCTTGTTCGGATGAGATTGCAAAGGAGATTTTTGTTATGGAGAGTTGAGACTGGACTTCGATTTTGAAGTTGCCTACGTACCGAAAGATATTGTTTGGGATCAAGTCTCGATTGCGTAGTTCTGGATATTGATGAAAGTTAGATTTTATAGAATCATGATTAGTTACTTCATCGTCTCCAGTAAGTAATCCAATCGTGAGATCAATTTGGATAACAGCTTGAGAACTGTCACACGATCGATAGTGTTTTTCTAACGAATCTTGAATGTGGATGAAGTTGTGGAAGTTATTTGACTCGCAAAACCTGTGCGCAATTGATATTGATTTTATGTGTAGGTATGTAGGCTTTGAGCATAGGCTTTGAACATGGGCTCTGAGTGTAGGCTTTATTGTGGATAAGCTCTGAGCATGGGCTCTAAGCGTGGGCTTTTTGGGCTATGAGCATGGGCTTTATTGTAGATAAGCTTTGAGCATGGGCTCTAAGCATGGGCTTTTTGGGCTATGAGCATGGACGTGGGCTTTTTGGGCTCTGAGCGTGGACTTTTATTGTAGATAGGCTCTGAGCATGGGCTTGTATTGAGTTGGACTTTTATTGGGTCACATTTTTGGGGTCAGAACAAAGACGATGACTGAGGAGGTGGTGTCTAGGTCGGTGTTTGATAACTTTGGGGGCTTGAGAAGGGAGTTTGGGATTGATAGCCCTGATTTGATGATATACGACCTGAGTGGTGAGAGGAACGTTTTTGGTTCAGACTATGTTCCTCGAGATGGTGGGGTTGAAATTTTCGTTCTCACTTCTGACCTTGGACGTTCTGAACTTTTGCGAGAAGGCACCTTTGCAATTTGTGGGTAATAGTTAGAGGGTGTTGCGTGTTCTGGATCTGTTGAGACAGAGGGGTTACAATATTTGTTTGTCTAACGTGCTGGAGCACTTTACTGTGAAAATATCTTATGCTATGAACTTTGGTTTCCAAGTGATGAGGGGTAAATCACCGATGATTGTTGGTGTGAGTAAGGAGGAATGGTGGCGTAGGCCTCTATTGATTGTGGAGAGTTATTGTCCTCTTGGATGTGAGGTGGAGAATTGTAGTGTGAGGACTGATGGTAGGTCATTATTTGATGTGGGTTGTTTTCATGTGTGGGTCATTTACTTGTGTAGGTCGTTTGTTTTGGTTACGAGTTGATATGATTACATTCTGACATTCGTTTATTTTGCAGAGGTTGTAATTCGTGGTCGTATTTCTACGGGGGCTATTGAAGAGTTCGCGAGGCTGAGTTGGGAAGAAAAAGTGTCTTTGTTGGAGGAGGTTACACACTACTTCAAAAGATGAGGTGGTGCGAAGATAAACTTAAAGAAATCTTAGTAGAAGAAAAGAACCGAAAGCTAGTATTTAACATCTTTGATTCTAACTCGGATACTGAGATGGAAAGAGAGGACCAAAGGAGGGCACCTGTTTTTGGAGTGAAAATGGGTGGAGGAGGCTCTGGTAGCCATCCTGTGTCTAGATGACCTAAGGGGGGTGCAAATGATAGGGTTGGTCGTGGAGGTGGGAGTGCTAGGGGAGGTGGTGATGCTCCCGCTCCTTTTCGTAGGCCTTAGCTGAAGAGGCGTTCTGAGTTGGTTGAGCCTGAGGGGGCTAAGAGGACCCGAACTAAGTCTGAGGAACAACTTGCTATGGTGGAAGGTTGTACCTCATCAGGTCAGGCTCCTTTGAAGAGGATAAACCTGAAGGAGTTGACGGTGAATGTTAGGGTGGTTGATGCTAGGGACAAGAAGAAGGCTAGTGAGACTGAGCCAGCTATCCAAAAGTGTAAAGGGTCAGGGACTTCGGCCCTAGGTGACAAGGCTGGTGATTCTAACGTTCTGGACAGAACGATCACCTACTACGACCTAATGAGTGGGTTGTCGCAGTTAGTGAAGAATAGGGACTGCAGTTTCAAGTCTTCACTAGTTGTGAATGGGCTGCTGGAGAATATTGCCTTAGATGGAGATAGGCACCAGCTGGAGGTGGGGAAGGATCTGAAGGCAAATCTAAAAGATATGTATCGCTCCATCTACTTTGTAAGTATCCTTCCGATATGAGTGTTTGTTTTATGTTTTTGAGTTATTACTTTTTGACTTATTTTGTTGGTTGTCGGGTTTTGGGAATGCATAGGAAGCTGAGAGAGATGGCAACTATCTCCGACTTGTACAAGAAGGAGCTGGAGGTTGCCAAGGAGGCTTATGACAAGCTGCTGGATGTGTAAGAGGTTGAATGGGCTGAAGTGTTGGGGCTGAGGTCGCAGGTCGGGGATTTGGCTGGGAAGGTGGCCTTATTGCAGCCTGATAAGAGCCCAAAACTGTAGTTTTAACCCTGTAACAGTCATACTTTTAGACCAATTATGTGAGTAATAATTAAGAGTTAACACTGATTACGTGTTTTTATGCATTTCAGGTTTCAAAGTCCATTATGTGTAGAAATGTGCCACTTTAGCGAGATAAAAGAGCAAAGGTCGGTTACTAAGTAGTTCCGTGATTAAAGGCCAAGATTCAAGAAGACAAAGCCTTCCTAAAGCCCGGTCAAAAGCTGAAAAGTCGACACGGGCTGAAACAGCACACAAGTCAGCAGAACTTCCGAAGGCCATATCTTTGGACTCAGACCTCAGAATGGGACCTACCTTATGTCAAAACGACCGACTCGGAAAGGGCTTTCCAATGGTCCAAGCCTTGACCCAATCAGAGGAGCACAAGTGGACGAAAATTCTGTTGAAGCCAACTGCAGCTGAAGAGGCCTTTTTGGACTGAAAGAATTGGGTTTTGGGCCTGATTCTCTGGCCCAAAACATGGCTCCAAGCCCATGCACGATTTTTGGATCTGAAAGTATAAAAACCAAAGCTTAGCTCTTTGTTAATGGTAGCTAGTTAGACCTAAAATAATATAGATAATTCTAGATCTGTTTTCATTAATTAAATTAAGTTTTAGTTCCATTTTCAATTCTTGTTTTAGATTAAGTCTTTGAATCATTGTTCTTGATTGATTAGATAAATAAAATAGTTATTTTATCAATTTCGAATTATGTTATTTCAATCTATTAGATATAGTTTTAATTGTTGATTGGTTACCATTTCTTAGTTGTTAATTGGAATTTAATCATTGTTTAGTTTAGATTAGTAAATTTCGAATCTTGATAATATGTGTAGTTTAGATTCTTATGGGAATGATTGCGGAATGATCCAAGGCTAAAACCTCCATTAGAGGGGTTGATGAAGCCTTGATGAAAACTTAGTGGTATAGTGTAGAAGCATTGTAGAATCTATTCCAATCTAGAAGGTCGCGGATTCGCCATGAGAATGGGTGGACGACCTCACATGCTAGTTAGTACTTTCGGTAGAAATGCCATGAACACTAGGGATTAGAACTCGAATTTCTTGCCCGTAAGAACGTAAGAATCGAGATACAAGAATCTATGCTAGGCTATTAAGTTGGATTCGAGGTGGATTCAATTCCCCTCTAATCCTTTATCTAGATTCAAAACAATCATATTTCCATAGTATTCGTAGTTTAAATTCAAATAATCAAATTCAGTAAGTATCATAGTATATAACCTTCGTAAAGCTCTCATTGACTTTAAGATTGATCAATTAGACTAGAAAACATTCCATGTTAGAGCACTAGGAGTGGAACGAACCTCTTACTGCACTATATCTCAAGGGATTGAGAGTAGAGAAATCTTTGATAAATTAGACACTTAAGATTAGTTTTAGTTTACTTACGTTTTGAGTTTCATTGTTCATTTCGTAGGTAAACTATCAATTTTATCTTTATCAAATGGCGTCGCTGCCATCTTAGTTGCACTTTAGCATTGTTTTCATAGTAGAATTAGTCATTTTTAAGTCCCATTAAACCCACCCACCCTTGTTTGATTCATATTGTGGTTGTCCATTTCAACATTGAAAAAGTTCCGCAAAAATATACACCGAAGCCGCCGCTTATAAGGAGCTGCGCCCTATACTCTGGACCTCGAGCGCGACCCGCCCTCACTTACTGGACCTCGAGCGACCGCCCTCATACCAACAGCGACCAGCCACTTATGGACTAGGAGCACGACGCGTTCTATCCGAAAGCACTTTACGCCTCTAAGCCAAAAATCCCGGATTTCAACAGGTTTGTTTCAAACTTCGATTTTTAAGTTTTTCAGTGTTCCAACTTATTATTTACACTGAACAAGCGTAAACAAGACGCTTATTCATAAAGCGAAGCAAGGGACTTATCGGTATTCTTTTCTTCCATACCTCGCATCTCCAGTTAGAGGTTCATACTAAATATCAAGATTGTTTGGATTGTTTTCATGTTTAGACTTAGACTTGCATGAGATTAAGGTCCGGTCGGAGAAAAACACCGAACGTAATTAACCGTCAACAAACAAACATATCGAGTATACCAATCACAACACCTCTAACTACTATTATAACACCCCGGCTTTTTCTTTTGTTTTCCTAGTATAAAATAATAATAATAATAATAATAATTAAAACAAAAAATAGGATAAACTCTGTTAAGGATAGGAAACCCCGTAGGTTAGGAGATAAACCTTCCTTCCTTGTTTTTCGCGGGGGTTTAAAACAAAAAGGAGTTTGCACGGAGAGTTAGGAAAACACAGAGAGTTTTAAACAGAAAAAGGGAGAATTTTACCGAGAGAGGAAAAGGAAGTTTTTATAGAAATCTACGGATAGCTAGTCGACAATGGGGAGCTAATCACGGGTGAGTAGATATTTTTGTTTAACTCATGGATTTTCTTCGTTACTATTGTCTTTCTAAATTTTTATAAACTTCCGTCATCTGCCGGTTCTCAGGCCGCTCTATGCATGCTGTAAACTTGTCTGCGCTGATATGTCTACGC
Source organism: Coptis chinensis (assembly GCF_015680905.1). NCBI lineage: Eukaryota > Viridiplantae > Streptophyta > Magnoliopsida > Ranunculales > Ranunculaceae > Coptis > Coptis chinensis. The sequence continues at coordinate 60,695,456 of NC_141461.1, read as the reverse complement.
AGTTGATTGAACAACGTGAAAAACTTGTGCGCTATATGTTTATGCATTGATTTTAACAACAGAAAAATTGTGCGCAATCAATTTGTTTGCGCGACCGATTGAACAAAGTGTGTTTATAATAATTGAAGTATTAACTCTAATCACATGATTACATCTTGTCGAAAAATTGTTAGATTATAGTGATTTAGTTTTCCATGTTTTTTATCTTGCCGGTTGTTTTGGTTGTGAGAACCAACCCTTTTGGTTGGTTGAAGGGTGGTCGAGTTGATATCGAAGTGATGGGTAGAGGTTGGTGGTTTGTTTGGAGTCTCGTGAAGCTGATCGGGACGGTGGTTAATGGCGTTAATGGAGGCCGATCCGAATCGATACTATTTAATTTTGTTGTGTGTTTTGATGGGTTGTACTTGTGGTTTTAGTATAGAACTGTGTTGGTGAAATGAGAATTGATTTCATAGGGGGTGGGGGCTGTTGAAGCTCAAGAGAAGCCATTAATGGCGTAGAACGCGATTTTCGCAATATAATGGAATTGAGATTTGAGGGTATCGGTGGATTGGTTTTTGTGATGAATCCAACCGTGGGATTTAAATTGGAGATGGGTTGGTGGGTTGTGGTGGTCGGGTGGTGGAAGTTTTGGTGAGGAAGGAGATGAAGCGGTGCCTTCGATTGGGCTTGGGGCCAAATCGGGATGGGCTTTTATCTTTTACTTTTGGATTTTAGTTTTTGGGCTTAAGTTAGCCTATGGGCTTTAGACTTTGGGCTTTTGAGTTAGAAGAGTTTGTGGACTCTGACTTTGACTGTTGACCAGAGTGGACTCTGACTTTGACTAGAGTTGACTTTGACCAGTTGACCCGAAAATTTGACTTTTCCTAAAATTATGATTCAGTCTAATAGGATAAGTCTAGGACTATTAACGTGCTTGGCTTTAGGCTAAGACCTTTCTATATATACGTGTGTACGTGTATTAACTAATATGTGATTGTGCAGTATTTTATGATATACAACGTTGACACTTAGACATTCATGAAATTAATAACGTGTAAACCTAAAAATACGTGAATCAAGATATTTCGTCGTTCTCTGAAATAATAAATACAATAAATTTCAATAATGCGTAAAACAATTTACCTCACTCTTTTAGAACTCTCCACGTCTAAAATTTTGGATATTGAGTTTTATGACTGTTGATGTCATATGTTAGGTGGGCATTTATTGAATGTGCCATAAATGGCCCGTTAGCGTTATATATGGGTATTCATTGAATGTGTCATGAATGACCCGGGTATTCATTGAATGTGCCATGAATGCCCAGATTGTTTGGACTGCCCTAGAGAGGAACTAAGGTATTCGCCTTGCGGGTTAGTTGTATTCTTTGATTATGCGAGTGTTTGGGTTACTTTTGAATACATAGGATATCTACATATGTTATATGCAAGTTCTAACTTTCTTTTGCAGGAGGGTAGGACTTAATAACATTTTTGTGCAGGGACGCGGTCCTACCCTTAAACAGCAGCGAATATCGGTAAGTTTTAATTCCGGTATTTAGATATTAAAACGAGTTATTATAATGAGTTATATAATGGAAGTTTTGCTTGGGAAGAAGCTATGCCGGTTGAAATGACGGAACTACCTGTCTTCCAAGCTGTGAATGATTAGGTTATGATAGAGTTAAAGTGTTAGTGGGATAAGAAAAGTTTTGAATGTTTATATGTGTTTAGTCTACTCATACCAGCAAATTCAATTTGCTGACCCATGTTTGCTTTGTTTTGGCAACGTGGGTGTGTTCTTGGGAACATAGGTGGAAGGCAGTGGAACCGCGGCGTGTGATTGGGATTCTCGCCTGGAGCAGTCTGGGAGTTTAGTTGATTAGGTCTGATCTTTTGGAAAGATGTAATAATGTAGGTTACATTTGCATATGACATGAGAATACGATGTTGGAAACTGTTTTGTAAAGTTTGTTTGATATTTTATTGGGATGGAAGAAAGTTTTTAATAAAGTGATAGTTGAGGAATTTGGAGATTTTGTTGTTAAGTTGATCCTGTTGTGATGTGGGTTTTAGGTTTTGACATGTGTTGTATCCCCCGTCATAGCCTGGTTTTTTAGACAATTGAATATAGTGATGTTTGAGATGTTTATATTTCAAATATTCATTTTTTTTAATTGTTTAGAAAATCGGGCTGTGACAACTATCCCACCAACCATACCTGACATAATGGCTGAAGAGAGAGAGACTCCTCTCTCCGACTTCTACAAAGCTTTGAGCGATAGCCCTAAATCTTGCATCGTTCTAGGACCGGTGGGGGATTTTGAATCCCCAAACATATTTAATTTGTTACCCGTTTTTCCATGGTTTAGGCCATGAAAAACCTTACCAACACATCGTAGGATTGAACAAGTTCTTACAACATTCCATCATCCTACGGTTGGTGCGGAACAAATTAAACTAAGGGTATTTCCCTTCACCTTAGCCCGATAAGGCAAATTGCCTTTGGTTAACGCCCAAAGCCCGAACTCATGGACTCGTGGGCTAAACTTGTTCAGCTATTTATGGAACATTTTACCCACCCCTAAAGACGGATGAGATGCTTTCCAAGATTCATTTTTCCGACAAAATCCTCATGAATCGTTTTTTCGAGGCTTGGAATCGTTTCACCGATCCGCTTATAGAGTGTCCACACCATAACCTAGCAAAAGACACGTTAGTTCGTTGCCTTTTTCAAAGGACTTCAACATCACCATAAAGAAGTCCTTGACATAATGAATGGGGTAGTTTCTTAAGTAAAGGAGCCCCGAGGCTTACAAATATTTAGAAGAACAAACTAAACGCGCTAATAATAACAATTGGGAGCGATGATATCCCCGCCTCGCTAGTTCTTCTTCAACACTTAAGGTCACCCGGTATGTTTGAGATGAAACCCGATCTAGAACTTAAAAATTTAATCGAATCTCTAACTAAAAAGGTAGAGGCTATTTCTATTCAACACAATCCTATTCCCGTCATGAATGTCAACTCCAACCCATGTAATTTCTGTTTGAGTCCCGAAAGCACCTCGACTCCTATTGTCCTCTCGCTATGAACAACAACAATTAGAGCAAGATAATGTTTGCTCCATTAATAACTATCCTATTCCTAATGCCCCATGGAGACAACATCCCAACTTTAGTTGGCTTAAATAATCAACAAGTTACAACTCCGGGCTTTAATAACCAAAATGTTAGGCAAGCAAACAACTATAATCAAACTCCAACTAGGCAGGGACGGGGACAAGGTCAAGGAAATTATAATAATTATAACAACCAAGCTTAAACCACGCACAAGGTGTAGCACAAGGTCGAGTAATTATAATAGTTATAATACCAATAGAGGTATCGTTCGGTTAACAATAGTAACTATCAAAACCCACCCATAAATAATCAACGGAGATAGTTCGGTCGCACCACCTCGCGGACTACTACACCTACACAACCGACCGTGATCGACGCCTTTATACAAAGTTACCCAACAACTTTTCCAATCAATGACTCAATCAAATCAACAGATCTTACAATCCATAAATCAGGGCATACAACAATTAGCCCAAGAGAAAGCCCAACCAAAAGGCGTGTTTCCAGGACAAGCTATACCAAACCCTAAAACAACAAACACAGCCTTTGAGGTAAACGGTAATACTAGTACGGAAACGACAATAGTAGGTGACCTGAATGCCATCACCACTCTCCGTTCTGGAAGAGTGGTTGATAACAAAGTAACTATGCCTATAGTTACCCCATCAGTACTCCCTACATCGGATATCGAACTAGATACCGAAATAGAAACTCAAGAGCCTACCACGTTAGAGGTACCCGCTAAAACCACAACCTAAGAAACGTAAAGCCAAGGTAACAAATCAAGTCGAGCCATACGCTAAATATAGAGCAAAACCACCATTCCCCTCGGTTAGCCATGCTAATCGGGGATACAAACTTTGAGGAGATTAGGAACGTTTTCAAGAATCTAACGATAAACCTTCCTTTTTCTTGAAGCTATTAAAAGCTACCTAATCACGCTTAAGTTTCTTAAAGATTTGTGCACTACTAGGCGAAGACCAACATACCTAAAGACGCTTTTTCTAACTGAACAATTCCCAACTTTATCCGAAAAAATAATGGAATTGTTAAGTACAAGGACCCCCGGTCGCCCCATCGTAAAATGCACCCTAGGAGATTCCCACACGACGACCGCGTTATTAGACACGGGGCGAAAGTGTTAACTTATTCCCCATATTATTTGTATAAACAAATAGGTCTACAGGAAATGCAACCTACAAAAATAACGTTGCAATTAGCGGACATGTCAATTAAGTATCCTAAGGGTGTAGTGGAAAACGTGTTTGTTAAGGTTCAAGATTTTTTACTATCCCGCTGATTTTTTGTTATCTTCGATACGGAAGTCGCCAACGACTGCAGACCGATCATCTTAGGGCCCTTCTTAGCAATCGCTAACGCCTTATAAATTGCCGCGATGGTAAGATGTCCTTATCTTTTGGCCATCTTACGGTTGAGGTAAATGTTTTAAAATGATGAAACAATTACCAGATCCATCTATAGATGGGGAGGTTAGCATGATCGAGATCTTAGCTCAAAATTATTTTAACAACACGTTTCTCGAAAATAATATGTACAAATTCCTTTCTTTTGGAAAGTCAGATTTTGTAAATGACTCCTACTTAGAGGAAGTCAACACCATCCTTGAGTCCACCTAATTGTAGACACCGGGTTGCTCCACATATTGAGTATGAAGACTTGCTACCTAAGCAAGTATTCATTATGCAAAATGAGGACCCCGAATTTAAACATCTATTGATTTTCCTCCCACCCCGATGCTTAAACCCCTTCCCGTGAGTTAAAATATATTCAACTCGATCACGGATGGTAGTCATCCGTAATTATATCTTTCTGTTATCTAAGAATGAAGAGACAAGTTTAATCCGGGTGATTAGGGAACATCGGTTCCGCGATTGGTTGGTCCCTAGCTGACATTAAAGGAATTGACCCTAATGTTTGCACTCATCGTGATCCATTTGGAGGATAACGCCAAAAACTTCGTGAACCTAACCTCGGCCGCTTTTGAACCCCGCCATGAAAGAGGTGGTTAGGGAAGAAGTCTTACGACATTCGACGCGGGTATCATATACCCAATCTTTGATAGCGAATGGGTCAGCCCCATTCATGTAGTTCCTAAGAAATCAGGAGTTACCATGGTTCGTAACGGAAAGGGTGACTATGTTGTCACACAAGGTCCTATGAAATGGAGGATCTGTATTGATTACAGATGTTTAAATGCTATGACATGAAAGGATCACTTTCCTTTACCTTTTATAGATCAAATGCACGAACGCCTAGCTGGTCATGCTTTTTATTGTTTTCTGGATGGCTACTCAGGCTATTTTCAGATTATTATTGATATTGATGACCAAGAAAAGACTACCTTCACATGTCCCTTTAGAACGTATGCCTATAAATGAATGCCTTTTGGCCTTTGTAATGCTCATGGAACCTTCTAGCGGTGTATGCTTCATATATTTAGTGACATGGTAGAGCGCTTTATGGAAGTTTTCATGGATGATTTTTCTATCTATGGAGACTCCTTCACGATCGCTTGTCTAACCTCGTCTAAGGTTTTGACACGGTGTGAAGAAAAGAACCTCGCTTTTAAACTGGGAAAAGTGTCATTTCATGGTGAAAAAGGGCATAGTACTAGGTCACATTGTATCTAGTGATGGCATCGAAGTAGATAAGGCCAAACTAGATAAGATAGCGACTCTACCTAAACCACGGACCGTCCGTGATATTAGAGCCTTTCTAGGCCATGCAGGTTTTTATAGGCGATTTATTAAAGACTTCTCAAAAATAGCTAGGCCTTTAACTAATCTACTTTTGAAAGATGCAATCTTTGATTTTAATTTTAACTGTAAGCAGGCTTTTGAAACTTTAAAAGCCGCCCTAACCTCTGCACCAATTATACAGCCTCCCGATTGGTCTAAACCTTTCGAACTCATGTGTGATGCTAGTGACTATGCAGTTGGTGCAGTCTTGGGACAAAAACTAGATAATAAGTCCACTGTCATTTATTATGCTAGTAAAACATTAAACGATGCTCAACTAAATTATTCAACTACAGAAAAAGAATTCTTAGCCGTCATTTATGCTTTAGATAAGTTTCGGCCCTTATTTGGTTGGTTCTAAAACTTTAGTTTACACGCACCATGCAGCTTTTCTTAAGTACCTTCTTGCGAAGAAGGATGCTATGCAGAGATTAATCCGATGGATCCTTCTCCTGCAAGAGTTCACATTAGAAATAAAGGACAAAAGAGGGGTCGAAAATGTAGTTGCCGACCACCTATCTAGACTCACAAACGACGATCGATCGATTCGAGTCCATACCGGACTCTTTTCCGATGAGAATCAGATGCCATTTTTTCAAAGACCATGGTATCGACATTGTAAATTATCTAGCGCTGATGTTATGCCTTATAATTGGTCAAGAAATGAACGTGAAGAAGTTTTTGCCCGAGTTAAGTTATACTACTTGGGATGAGCCCTACCTTTTAAGTATCATATGCGGATCGATTATAAAATCGTTGTATTCCCCGGTGGGAATATAATGAAGTTCTATCATTCTCGCCATGACAAAGAGTGTGGTGGACATTTTAGTGGGATGAAAACAGCCGCTAAAGTTCTTCAATGTGGATTTTATTGGCCTACCCTTTTAAGGATGCCCAAGTGCTTTGCAAGACGTGTATTCGTTGCCAACAACTTGGGCGAATTACGAAACGTAATATGATGCCATTAAATCCAATCTTGATCGTAGAAATTTTTGACGTTTGGGGCATTGATTTCGTGGGTCCTTTCCCGGTTTCCCACGGTTTTATTTATATTCTAGTTTGCCGTGGACTACGGTCTAAATGGATAGAGGCCCTAGCTTGCCGTAGCAATGACCATAAGACCGTTGTATTTTTATTAAAGAATATATTTTCTCGTCGGTTTGGCATTCAAAGCCATCATTAGTGATGGTGGAACACATTTTGCAACAGAGTTGTTGCATCCCTAGTGAAAAAGTATGGAGTTACACACAAAGTAGCAACTCCTTATCATCCACAAACTAGCGGACAAGTAGAAGTTTCTAATAGGGAAATCAAAAAGATTTTAGAAACAACTGTAAACCCCGATAGGAAAGATTGGTCAAAGCGTCTATCGGATGCCTTATGGAAATTATAGAACTGCTTTCAAAACTCCTATAGGTATGTCTCCCCTTTAGACTTGTTTTGGGAAACCATGTCATTTGCCCATTGAATTAGAGCACCGTGCTCGTGGGCTATAAAAGCCTTAACTTCAATATTGATGAGGCAGGTGTCAAATGCAAGTTGCAATTGAATGAGCTTGAAGAAATCCGTAGCGATTCGTACGATCTCGCGAAGGATTATAAAGCTAACATGAAACGTGTTCATGATAAGCATATCTTGCGCAAAGAGTTCGTAGTCGGTCAAAAGGTTTTGCTTTACAACTTCCGTCTACATATTTTCCCAGGAAAACTAAAAACCCGTTGGTCTGGCCCTTTTCTAGTTACTGAAGTCACCCCTTACGGGGCAATCACCTTGGTAAATCCAAATGACAACAGTACCTTTCAAGTTAATGGTCAACGGTGAAAACATTTTCACGAACTTCTGTCCCCTGATGTAGAGGAAGTCCTTTTACAGGACCCTGTCTATGAGGACTAACCCTTGTCATTTGGTGTACTTACTTTCATTTCCATATACTGATAAGTGCACCATTCAGGTAACCGGGCCCTCCCTATGGAGTGTGTGGCTGTAAGTACCAGATCCTAAGTCCACAGTTCACATAATTCACGTTTTCCACTTTTGCATGTTTTCGGTTTTGAGTCATGTTCCTCTATGGAGTGAATTATGTATTTATTGTTTTTCGTGTTTCTTATAATAAACAAATAAAAATAAAAATAAAATTCTTAAAATCATAGAAATAGCAATCCAACAAGTCTTGGGAATCTGACTTTAAACGACCCACGTTGTAAACAAATTTTGTGTTTAAAAATTTGTTTGGGGGTGGGCAGTCGATCTTTCCATCGGGATTGCTCGAACTTTCCATTGGTTTTGTTTAGGCCCATTACTTGTAGTTCAATTGGGTTGACGTAATCTAAACTTAGATTTCCTTCGTTCGCATAACTTACGTCACACACGCACTTCTAGGCCTTCTTCCACCCTCTTATACATCACCCATGGTTGGAATTGAGTGTTTTATAGATCATTGGATTGGAAATTCTCTACTGATCATTTCCATAACTCATTCGCCAAAATCGGGCCCAAGAACGAAGCGCAAATTGAGTTTGAATTTGCTTTAAAAATCGAAAATTTTGAATTCAAACCGGGCTTAGGCCCCAAACGCATCGACGACGGCGTCACCTTCCTTCCCAAACCGCACGCACGCACAGTGTTTCCACTTCCATCCCGCCGGTTACAAGTTAAATAAAATTTTGGAAACCAAAATAAAAAAATAAATATAGAGAGAGGGAAGAAAACCTAACTACAACTACACCAAGGAAATCAAACCCACCTAAAATCTTCTCTAAACCATCATCACCACCAACCCAACTCCGAAAAACAGCCACCAATTATAGTCTCCACCACCACCACCACCGCCACCAACGCCGTTTTTAGTAGTTTTCTTCAAAACTTGCCTCCCCACAGTCTACAAACCATTAGTAGTCTAAGAAATTTCAATGGGCCACTTACGTAGAATTTTGCCGAACACGCGTTTGCTTCCGACCGGAAAGCCATTTTATGACGGAGATGTTCAAGAGACATTGAACGGATCGGTTGTTGTACTCAACTGAGGAGTTCTATCACTATGATTTGGTAGAACAGTTTTATAAAAGTTTAAAATTGGAAGGGGATAGGATTTTCATAAAGTTAGGAGGAACGCGGAGAGAAGTAACAAGACGGTTGTTAGTCGAATCGTTAGGAATTATGCTTGAAAGCAGCCTAGTAACGACAATTCAGGAATCCCAGTATACTAGAGTTCCTGCTTTGATGAGGATACGGTCGTGGAGGGTGAATACAATCCAACATCCCATTCGTCCGCTAGACCATTCTCGAGAACCAATCAACCGGGTCAGAGCTCGGTGGATTGGTAGGAACGCCCTCAGGAAAGTCAAAGTCAGTGATATCGGCCTGCAATGTCTGCACGTTCTCTGGATTTTGCAAACAAAGAAGTATAATTTCTGCATCCTCGATTTAATGTTTAATGTGATTTGAGGAGTGGGGAAGAGTTTGGGCGCCCTCTTCTTCCGTATTGATCACTTTAAGATCATGCTCTCCTTTAGAGTCTGCCGCAAGATCTACTCCTATTAAGATCAAATTGCATTCTAATGCAAGTATCTATACAGATTGCATCCAAGAGACTTGGCGTTATCCGAAGAAAAAATGGATGAGTCGGAGGATGAAAGGAGGATATGACATGTCCGGATGAAGATGCATTAGATAATTGTAATTCTAATTTAGAACGATGCAAGTGTTGCAAACCGCCTTGGAATGCGTTTATGGTATTTGTGAAAATATCCGAGATAGACAGAGTGTAGTTCAAAAGAAACAAGGGAACCTTCGTGAGGAGATTTGAAATGCTCGAAGGGGTTCGACGATATCTTATCTAACATGGAGACTATCCACCAAGCAACAACAACCAAAGATGCACGATTACTTTCGATCGAGATGGAAGCCCAACGCTTGTTCCGAATAGAGATGCTACGACGCGATGCCACCCGTGGAGGACTCTGTTTCAGCCGAGTCCGACAGCATGAGCCGCCGTCGCCAAGCGACGATGGTTCAAGCCATTCTCCATCCCAGAGCCAATCTCCATCTCGTGGTCCATCTTCATCACACAACTAGGTGTTCACCCGGTTGGAGTTATTTGTTATTTCATAATTTCGTTTTATTAGTTGAATTTTTTAATTAGGTAGTTAAATTTAAATATTCATGTGTTTGTTTTATGTTGTTTGGATTTAAATTTTATTTTTAATATAATTGGTTAATTTCGAAAGTAACGCTTGTTTTATCATTAATCCCACCTTCCCCGACTTCGTTTGGGGTGGAAATATTTAGACCGAGCATAAGTCGTTATATGATCATATGCTGTAAGTTGTCTTGGAGGAAAGGTTGATAATTTGGCCGATATCGGCATATCTATGACTTGTGTGATGATAGCATGAAATCTACGAGAGTTTAGAAGTTACTATTCTAAATCAAGTATGAAAGATACCAGGATTTTTAGAAAATCATGGAAATGGTTTGTTTCGTTTTTCGGTTTTGGAATTTTCCTATTTTTCGAAATTGCCTTCAAACAAATTGGGAACTTCCCGATTCGCTTTGGTAGCTCAGAACCTATTTAAACTCCTTTCTTTCTACACTAACAAACCACACTACATCCCACCATCATCCCGCAAGACCTTCCACTCCAAGTTTTTTTTCTTTTTGCTCCAAACTATGGTTTCAAATTTCTTCAGAAATTTTAGGCCTTTACATTTTCGAAAATTTTTGTCGAGCGACCAGCCCAAAACACTGTAATTTTAAAACCCACGAAGCGACCATCACGCTTCTATGGTGAGCCGCCGCCACGTTAACGCGAAAAATTGAAATTTTCGGACGGTCATTCCGAGGATTTTTTGTGGAGCTATTCAAAGAGTTATTGTGATGACATCTCCTATAGTCATACCCGAACAGTCCTTCAAAGATGTGTTGGCACCGAGACCTATGGACATTGGTTCCGACAAAGAATCTATGAGTTAGGATGGCGCCATCTATCGTAAGTGATGACGATTCATATTCACCACGCCTACCACCGCTTATTTCTACGACCATGTTAAATTCTATTGTAATCAAGATGGAGAACAAGAATTCTCCGTCAGAAGTCGAGGACACACACATCAATTCGATAAAAATGTAGTCGCTCTAGTTTCGGATTACCACAATACCGATCCTCGCTCACACATCGGTGTATATGACCGATAATGCATATCTTTATGATTATACATATTTCCATGAGTATTATGGGGAGGGTATTTCGAAAGTAATGGACCGAGGGCGATATAGCATTGCCCTTGGTAGCCTTTCCCTAAACGAGGCACCACCATGTTATTCATCCCCGATGAATATTTTGGGGAATGGTCCGCAAAAAAGATCAGGTGACATTTTCCTCGCTTTAGCTGAGGGGGCCGCCGATATGACATTCCCCGAAGTTTTAGTCGCTAGTTTTAAGAGAGAGCCAAAGCAAGAGGCATAAGTATCTTCTTATGCCTGTTTTGGTAAGTCGCATTATCGTAGTTGCCGTATTATTATGTGCACAATTCACAGATTGGGAAAGGGTTGAAGTCATGAGACCCAACCAATCGGTGGTTCGTTCGTCATGAATAATGACTTGGCGGGATGGACGGTGCGACCTCATTTGGTTGCCCCGCACATCCCATCGTATTATGATAACACTTTAACAAAGTTAGCATTAGTAGATGATAACCTGGCGGCAAGCTTGGCAAATTACAATGGATCGGCAGGATGCTTAAGGAACCTCGCCTCACTAATGAGGAAGAGGATGCTTAAAAGGGAGATAAGGTAAGTTTTTAGTTTTGTTAGTGTCCGCTTATGTCCCAAGCAATTTAATTCGTTACCCCCATAATGGGTGGAACTCTTATAGAGTCAATGCCGCTTTTATTTCCTATATTAGTACGCTCTAACTTTGTTTTTGTGATGTTCCTGAATTTCACACGCTTTCAATGGTATTTTTCCTACCCTCTTTATTTACAATACATTGAGGACAAAGCATGATTCTTGTTTCAGCGATAGAAACATGTGTAATTAAGGCATCCGTGAGGATATAGATATGTATAATATGCATTTGTTTCTAGTTAAAATTTCAAAATTTTTCAAAAATATAAATAAATAAGTTTATGCTATACACTTAGGAATATTGGTATTGTTTTCTCTATGCTTTTAACAATCTAGAAGTCTCAACGAAGCTTTTGCATCGTAATAATTGTTAGAAACTTAGGTTAATATGTAGGTAATAATCCTTGCATCTATCCATAAATATATTACATGAGTATCTATGATTGTTAGCAAGAAGTTTCCAAATCTAGGCTAGAGTACTTATTCTACAAATCCCGCGGAGAATATAGCCTTATATGAGCTTAAACATTTGAGAAATGACACAAGGGAGAAGTAAAACCGGATAGAAATCACACGCCCACTTTGCTTGATCACTATGCCATATCCTGCTTAGAATTTAGGCCCCTTTGATCGATATAGCTAGAAATTCAAACCTATGAATTATTTTTCGCTAGTCCCCCTCGAGCCTTTCTTTAGCTTTTCATAAACCACAAATTTTTTACCCCTACAAAAACAAAACAAAACAAAATAAAAAAAAAAAAAAAAAAAAAAAAAAAAAACAAATCAACCTACCCAATTAGAATAAGTTCGAGAATAGAATGAGGAAGAAAGAAGAAAGAAAACCTGTGTAAAAAAAAAAAAATTATCAGTTGCTTCTTTGAAAAACAAGAAAAGAAGTGTTCATTCAAAGAAAAGAAAAATCAAAAAAAAGAAAAAAAAACTCAAAAATACAAAAGAATCAAAGAAGCCAAAGAAAAGATGGGAAAGATGGAACAAGTATAGAAGAAAAGGGTTTCGCCTTTCAATTTTTCTTTTAATATTTTATACATGAAATTTTCCTGATTTCAACCTTTTGAATATCCATTTCATTCATTGAATATCTTATTTTGTTCATGGCGTCGGCTCCATCACTTTCTTTGTTGTCATTGAGATTGCTAGTAAATTTGAGGATGGAAAGTTAACCGGAGCAGAGTTTTTCGCCTGACAATATATGAGATAGTTTTGTTTTATTCCTCGAAGTTTTTCAGAAACAACCGCCTGGCATTTCTCATGTATTACCATAAGAGTATATCTTTTTGTCATAGATGATCGATTATTACAAGGCCAGCTTCAGTTTTCAGTTTGTGTTTTCGATTTCGTTACTTAATTTGCTTTAGTGAGATGTATGGAGGGTTGCATTGAAAATCAAATTTGCGTTTCGAGCACGTTGTCGAAATTCCATGCTTGAGTTTTATTGGTATCAATTGGGACCTTACGCATCCCAGTAAAATCAATTTGCCTTTGGTCGCATGATTGCAATGGTTTACAAAGAAAACGGCAGTAGATAAAAATTTTGTACTTATTTCAAAAGTTCGACACGCAAGAAAAAAAAAGCTTCTTAGGTTTGACAAAAATAAATTACCGAAAAATCAGATCTTCAAAGTCCACAAACGACACGAGTATATTTTAAAAGTCGAAGTTTCACCGACACGTAAGCATTTCAAAGAATCCGCATTACGTGCAGAATTGTTGACGACCCAAGAAGATTAAAAGAGTCGTTTTCAACCGAAACAAAAGCCTTTGGAAGAATCGCCTTGAAACAAAGCCAAACGCCACATGTCGCCAAGTCGATCTTTGATCGCATCTTCGATTCGGGGCTAATGCTCAAATGACCAGCCCGGAAAAAAGTTCAACGGTAAAGCTTGACCCATGCAGAGAGAATAGGGGGACGAAAGATCCAACCCAATGGTTAGGCCTCGACCTAAAGAATGGGCCCTGCGCCAAAACATGGCCCAGTTCATGCACAATTTTTGATTAGATAAATAAAAAACAAAGCTTATCCTTGAATCGAAAGGCCAGACCATTAGAGATCAGTACCCCAGATTGCTTTGATTAAATTACCATTTAGTTCATTTTCAACCTGGAGATTTAATCATTATTTGTTTGAGATTAGATAAATAAAAAATTTCGATGAATTGTGTTATTCAATTCAGCCTTTTAGATTCATATGGGAATGATCATTATTGAGTTTGACCAAGGCTAAAACCTCCATTAGAGGTTGATGATTAAAACTTCGATGAAAAGTTCGATGCATTGGTAGAACTTAGACGGGTAGAAGAAAATGTGGGTGGAAGTGGATGCACAGTAATTATCGGCCACAGTGCCATGATTCAGGCAGATGAAGAACTGTGATTCAGAAGCCCGTTCGTGAAGAATACAAGAATCGAGATCTAGTCCTAGTTCCATGGTTAGTTATTGTTGATTCGGAGGTGATTCCTCCCCAATCTCTTTTATCAGATTAAAATAACATATTTCCATAGTATTCGTAGTTTAAATTCAAATAATCAAATTCAGTAAGTATCATAGCATATTAGAAGAAAGTTTCCTCATCGACTTTAAGATTGATCATTAGACTAGAAAACATTCCATGTTAGAGTAGAGTGGAACGAACCTTTTACTCACCACTATATCCCCAAGTGATTGAGAGTAGAGAAATCTTTGATAAATTAGACACTTAAGATTGTTTTGTTTATTTTACGCTTGAGTTTCATTATTTCATTTAGGTAAAACTATCAATTTTATCTTTATCACAGCCATCTCTTGATGCTTCTTCTGGGTGGAGGTAGTGATAAAAATAAAATTGAATAGCTTACCTACTTAAATAAACGATGAAACTCAAAACGTAAGTAAACTAAAACTATTTTATGATCCTATATGCTTATCAAAGATTTCTACTCAATCCTATGAGATATAGTATGAGTAGGAAGTTCGCTCCACTCCTAGTGCTCTAGCATGGAATTGTTTTCTAATCTAATTAGTCGCTTTAAAGTCTAATGAGAGCTTTAATTAAGGTGTGTTATACTACGATACCTATATGAAATTGATTATGTTGAATCTAACTACAAATGCTATGGAAATATGATTGTTTTGAATCTAGATAAAGGATTAGAGGGGAATTGAATCCACCCTAATCCAACTTAATAGCCTAGCATAGATTCTTGTATCTCGATTCTTACGCTCTACGGCAAGAAATTCGAAGTTCTAATCCCTAGTGTTCATGGCATTTCTACCGAAAGTACTAACTAGCATGTGAGGTCGCCCACCCATTCTCATGGCTTAATCAATAACCTTCTAGATTGGAATAGATTCTACAATGCTTCTACACTATACCACTAGTTTTCATCAAGGCTTCATTAACCCTCTAATGGAGGTTTTAGCCTTGAATCATTTCAAGAATTATTCCCATATGAATCTAAACTAAACATATTATCAAGATTCAAATTTACTAATCTAAACTAAACGATAATTAAATTCTAATTAACAACTAAGAAATGGTAACCAACAATAATTAAAACTAGATCTAATAGATTGAAATAACACAACCAAATTGATAAAATAACTATTTTAATTATCTAATCAATCAAGAATAATGATTCAAAGACTTAATCTAAAACAAGAATTGAAAATGGAACTAAAACTTAGTTTAATTAATTAAACTAGATCTAGAATTATCTATATTGTTTTAGGTCTAACTAGCTACCATTAACAAAGAGCTAAGCTTTGGTTTTTATATGTCTAGATCCAAAAAATCGTGCATGGGCTTGGAGCCATGTTTTGGGCCAGAGAATCAGGCCCAAAACCCAATATTTTCAGTCCAAAAAGGCATCTTCAGCTGCAGTTGGCTTCAACAGACTTTTCGTCCACTTCTGCTTCTCTGATTGGGTCAAGGATTGGATCATTGAAAGCCCTTTCCGAGCCAGTTGTTTTGACATAAGGTAGGCCCCATTCCGGAGGTCTGAGTCCAAACATACGCCATCGGAAGTTCTCCGACTTGTGTGTCAAGCTTTTCTGCCCGCGGTTGACTTTTCAGCTTTTGACCGACTTTTAGGAAGGCTTTGTCTTCTTTGAATCTAGGCCTTTAATCACGGAACTCCTTAGTAACCGACCTTTGCTCTTTTATCTCGCTAAAGTGGCACATTTCTGCACATAATGGACTTTGAAACCCCGAATGCATAAAACACGTGAATCAGTGTTAACTCTTAATTATTACTCACATAATCGGGTCTAAAACTATGGATGTTATTGTGGTTAAAACTACAGTTTTGGGCTCTTATCAAACCACCCCCCAAACAGCATTTTGCTTGTCCTCAAGCAAAGATGAGAAATTAGAATAAGTGACCAAAAAATGGAGTTCTATCTACTCTCATTTTCATTGAAAAGCATTGCATTGACCATATGCAACAAGGCCTTAAATCACTAGGAATTCCCTAGTGGACGAAGTTATAGCCTCGCGGAGAGTTTTCCAAGCTGAAGGTACTCACAAACTTCAACTATACTACAACGACTAAGAAATAAAACTATTGTTTCCTCATTCATGTCCCAACTATCTATACATCTCACTAGCAACCTAATAAGAATAACTAAGTCAAAACCCTAAGCTAATACATGCATAATAATCAATCATCTATGATACAAATATAAATACTACTTGTAATACTATAAAATGCCTAGCGTGTTCGCTTCTGAAAACTCGAATAGCTGCCCTTAAGTAGGTCCTCACATAAATGTTAAGACAAAACCACTCGATTTTTCTCGCCAAGTTTCGCTTTTTATCCAGCAAAGTGTGGGCACACACTTTACCTTACAATCTCAATGACAAACAAGGAAGCCGGAGTCGATCAAACACATCCGCCATTTACTATCACACTAACCTAATCCTAATTGAGTTTAGAGGTCTTTATTAGGTGTCATGGGATTAGGAAATGGTTTAAGAAGGAAGAAAAAATGGATATTCAAAAGGACAAGTCCGAGATAATAGAGTCTTCATATTATGTAACTTAGAGAAAACATTGTTATTTTATTTTTGCTTCTATACTTTGTTTCCATCCTTAGCCATATATTTTTCTTTTTCTTTTTCTTTTGGCTTTTGGAGTTTTTTATTCTCTTTTTTTGGAGTTTGATTTATTTTATTTTTTTTTTTTTCCTTGGATGGAAACTTCTTTTCTTTTTCCTCAAGCAACTACTAATTTTCGCTTAATGTGTTTTTTCTTCTTCTTCTTTACTCATTCTATTCTCGACTTATTTTATATTGGGTAAGTTGAATTTTTATTTTGTTTTGTTTTGTAACAGTGGTAAGGATTTGTGGGTTATAAAAGGCTAAAGAAAAGGCTCGTGAGGGGCTTATTAGCGGAAAATAATTCATAGGTTTGAATTTCTCGCTATATCGATCCAAAGAGGCCTAAATTCTCGCGCTAGATATGGCATAGTGATCAAGCAAGTGGACGGTGATTTCTATCCGATTTTACTTCTCCCTTGTGTCATTTCTCAAATGTTTCGCTTCATATAAGGCTTTAGGCTATATTCTCACAGGATTTGTAGAATAAGTACTCTAGCCTAGATTTCGTAAATTTTAATCGCTAACAATCATAGATACTCATGTAATATATTTATAGATAGATGCAAAGATTATTACCTACATATTAACCTAAGTTTCTAACAATTATTCCGATGCAAAAGCTACGGAGACTTCTAGATTGTTAAGAGCATAGAGAAAGAAAACAATACCAATATTTCTAAGTGTATAGCATAAACTTATTTATTTATATTTTTGAAAATTTTGAAACTTTAACTAGAAAACAAATGCATATTATACATATCTATATCCTAACAGATGCCTTAATTACACGTGTTTCTATGCCCCCAAACAAGAATCATGCTTTGTCCTCAAAGTATTGTAAATAAAGAGGGTAGGAAAAATACCATTGAAATGTGTGAAATTCGTGAACATTTGCAAAACAAAGTTAGAACGCATTAATATAGGAAATAAAACCGACGCTAACTCTATAAGAGTTCCACCCATTATGGGGTTAACCGAATTAAATTGCTTTGGGACATAAGCGCACACTCAACAAAACTAAAAACTTACCTTATCTCCCCGCTTTAACATCCTCTTTCCTCGCTAGTGAGACGAGGTTCCTTCGCGATCCCCGCCACCATTGTAATTTGCCAAGCTTGCCGCCAGTTATCATCTACTAATGCTAACCTCGTTTGTTATCATGTCCGATGGGATGTACGGGCAACCAAATGAGGGTCGCACCGCCATCCCGCCAAGTCATTATTCACAACGAATTTAACCAATCGGATTGGTGGGTCTCATGATTTCAACCCTTTTCCAACTGCGGAATTATGCAATAATACACGTAAACAACTACGCATGATGCGCTTTTACTAACACGTGCATAAGAAGATACTTACGCCTCATGGTTTGGGCTCTCTTAAGACTAGAGACTAATACTGGGAATGTCATATCGGCGACGCCCCTCGCCTAAAACGAGGAAAATGTCACCAGCAAGATCGTTTTGAAATGAACCGCCATTCCCAAAAAATATTCATCGATGAATAACATGGTGGTGCCTACGCTTGGAAAGGCTACCAAGGGCAATGCTATATCGCCTCGGTCCATTACTCAAATACCCCCCCCATAATACTCATAGAAATATGTATAATCATAAAGATATGCATTATCGGGTCATATATGCCCATGTGTGAACGGATCGTATTGGTAATCCCAAACTAAAGCGCCACATTTTTATCTAATTGATGTGCCGCGCGGTCTTCGACTCACGACGGAGAATTTTTGTTCTCCATCCCGACACAATAGAATTTAACATGGTCGAGAAATAAAAGAAGTTGTGGTGAATATGAATCGCCATCATTTACCGTTAGGATGACGCCATCCTAATCGGCAGGATCCCTTGTGGTCGGAACCAATGTCCATAGGTCTCGTGCCCAACACATCTTCGAAAGACTGTTCGTGTATGATTATAGGAGATGTCATCTTAACTACTCTTTGAATAGTTCCAAAAATCCCGGATCAACCCTCCAAAATTGGAATTTCCCGCTAATCAAGGTAAGGTATGCGGGCGCCACATAGGCGGTGGTCAAAGGCCTACGCGGTGTTAATGCTTTTTACAGTGTTTTGGCGCTGGTCGCACTCGAGAGGGGGCTGGGTCGCCTTTGCAAAATTTCGCGGAAAATGTAGAGCAGCGCAGCGCGTTCGTAAGTGTCAAAACCGGGTTTAGAGCAAAAAGAAAGAAAAACTTGGAGTGGAAGGTGGATAATGGTGGGGTGTAGTGTGGTTTGTTAGTGTAGAAATAAAGGAGTTTAAATAGGTTCTGAGCTACCAAAACGAATCGGAAGTTCCCAAATTGTTTGAAGGCAATTTCCGAAAATAGAAAAAAAATTCCAAACCCAAAAACGAAACAAACCATTTCCATGATTTTCTATAAATCCCGGTATCTTTCATACTTGATTTAGAATAGTAACTTCTAAACTCTCCTAGATTTCATGCTACCACCACACAAATCATAGATATGCCGATATCGGTCAAATTATCAACATTTCCTCCAATACAACTTTACAGCCAGATGATCATATAAATAACTTATGCTCGGTATAAATATTTCCACCCCAAACAAGTCGGGAAGGTGGGATTAATGATAAAACAAGCAAGACTAAAAATAACCAATTATATTAAAAATAAAATTTAAATCCAAACAACATTAAATAAACACATTACTATTTAAATTTAACCATCAATTAAAATCCAACTAATAAAACAAAATTTTGAAATAACAAATAACACAACCGATGGTGAACACCTAGTTTTGTGATGATGATGGGCCCCTGGATGGAGATTGGCTTGAACCATTCTGTTCTTTTACGACGACGCCATGCCCGGCCGGACTCGGCTGAAACAGAGTCCTCCACGGGTGGCATGCGTCAGAGCATCTCTATTCGAACAAGCTGGCTTCCATCTCAAGCATCGAAAAGTAACGATAACCGGGTTTTGTTGATGCTGGTGGATAGTCTCCATGTTAGACAAGATATCGCCCGTAACCCCTTCGAAAGCATTTCAAATCTCCTCCGGGTTCCCTTGTTTCTTTGAACTACAACTGCCTATCTCGGATATTTCCACAAATACCATAAACGCATCAGCAAGGCAGTTTGCAAACACTTGCATACGCGTTCTAAATTAGAATTACAATTATCTAATGCATCTTCATCCGCACATGTCATATCTTCCCTTTCATCCTCCGACTCAACCATTTTTTCTTCGCATAACGCCAAGTCTCTTGATGCAATCCAGATAGATACTTGCATTAGAATGCAATTTGATCTTAATAGGAGCAGATCTTGCGACATTCTAAAGGAGAGCATGATCTTAGTGATCAATATAGGAAGAGGCGCCAAGCTATTTTCCCCACTCCTCTAATCACATTAAACATTAAATCAAGGATGCAGAAATTATACTTATTTGTTTGCAAAATCCGATTGAGAACGTCGAATCGCGACATTGCGTGTCGATATCATCGACTTTGTCTTTCCCGAGGACGTTCCTACCAATCCACCGAAAGCTACAGCCAGTTGATTGGTTCTCGTGGGTGGATGGAATGGTGGTTACTTGAACCGGTGGCTGTTTTTCGAGTTACCGATGCGGTGGATAGAATTGTCGTGGTGGTGGTGGTAATGGTTTAGAGAAGATTTAAGTTGGCATTTTTTGATTATCTTGGTGTGGGTGTAGTTAGGTTTCCTTCTCTCTATTTTTTTTATTTTGGTTTTCAAAGTTTGATTTAACTTATAACCGCAGATTGAAAGGGAAACACCGGTGGCGTATGTGGTTACTTGCGCGGCGGTTTGGGAAGGAATGGAGAAGACGGCTTTACGGCGCGGCGGTTTGGGCCCAAGCCTAATTTGAATTCCAAAATTTTCCAATTTTTTTCCAATTTCAAATTCAATTTGCCGCTTGCAAGCATCGCCTCGATTTTGGCTTAATGAGTTATGGAAATGATCAGTAGAGAATTTCCAATCCAATGATCCATAAAACACTCAATTCCAACCATGGGTGACGTATAAGAGGGTGGAAAATGCCTCGGCGCGGTGTGACGAAGTTATGCTTAACGGCGAATTCTAGGTTTAGATTACGCCAACCCAATTGAACTACAAGTAATGGGCCTAAGCAACACCAATGGAAAGTTCGAAAGCAATACCAATGGAAAGATCGATCGTTTCACCCCCAAACAAATTTTTAAACACAAAATTTGTTTAAAACGCGGGTCGCTTAAAGTCGATTCCCAAGACTTGTTGGATTGCTATTTCTATGATTTTAGAATTTTTATTTTATTTTTATTTTTATTTATTTTTATTTTTATTAGTTCATTATAAGAAACACTAAAAACAATAAATACATAATTCACCCCATAGAGGAACATGACTCAAAACCAAGAAAACATGCAAAAGTGGAAAACGTGGAATTATGTTAACCGTGGACTTAGGATCCGTACTTTACAGCCACACACTCCATAGGGAGGGCCCGTTACCTGAATGGTGCACTTACCACTATATAGGAGTGAAAGGAAGTACACCAAATGACAAAGGTCGGTCCTCATAGATGTGGTCCCGTGAAAAGGACTTCCTCTACATCGGGACGTAAGTTCGTGGAAAATGTTTTAACCGCTGACCATTAACTTGAAAGGTACCGTTGTCATTTGATTTACCAAGGTGATTGCCCCGTAGTGGGTGACTTCAAGAACTGTAAAGGGCCGCACTAACGGTTTTTAGTTTTCCCGGGAAAATATGTAGACGGAGTTGTAAAGCAAGATCTTTTGACCGACCACAAACTCTTTTGGCGAAGATATGCTTATCATGAACACGCTTCATGTTAGTTTTATAATCCTTCATGAGATCGCATTTAATCGCCACGGATTTCTTCAAGCTCATTCAATTGTAACTTCGCTTGACACCCGCCCTCATCAATATTAAAGTTAAGGCTTTTATAGCCCACGAGCACGGTGCTCTAATTCAACGGGCAAATGACATGGTTTCCCAAATACAAGTCTAAAGGGAGACATACCTATAGGAGTTTTGAAAGCAGCCCTATACGCCCATAAGGCATCCGATAGACGCTTTGACCAGCTTTTCCTATCGTGGTTTACAGCTTGTTTCTAAAATCTTTTGATTTCCTATTAGAAACTTCTACTTGTCCGCTAGTTTGTGGATGATAAGGAGTTGCTACTTTGTGTGTAACTCCATACTTTTTCACTAGGGATGCAACAACTCGTTGTAAAATGTGTTCCACCATCACTAATGATGGCTTTCGAATGCCAAACCGACGTAAAAATATATTCTTTAATAAAAAATACAACGGTCTTATGGTCATTGCTACAAGCAAGCTAGGGCATCTATCCATTTAGACACGTGAGTCCACTAACAACTAGAATATAAATGAAACCGTGGGGAAACCGAAAGGACCCATGAAATCAATGCCCCAAACGCCAAAAATTTCTACTATCAAGATTGGATTTAATGGCATCATATTACGCTTCATGATTCGCCCAAGTTGTTGGCAAATAATACACGCCTTGCAATACATTTGGGCATCCTTAAAAAGGGTAGGCCAATAAAATCCACATTGAAGAACTTTAGCGGCTGTTTTCATCCCACTAAAATGGCCACCACACTCTTTGTCATGGCAGTAACGATAGAACTTCATTGTATTCCCACCGGGAATACAACGATTTAATAACTGATCCGCACAATACTTAAAAAGATAGGGCTCATCCCAAAGAGTATAACTTAACTCGCCAAGAACTTCTTACGCTCATTTCTTGACCAATTATAAAGCATAACATCAGCCGCTAAATAATTTACAATGTCAAAGATACCATGGTGCTGAAAAAATGGCATACGATGCTCATCAAAGAAAAAGTCCGGTATGGACTCGTAATCACCGATCGCCGCTTATGAAGTCTAGATAGGTGGTCGGCAACCACGCTTTTGACCCCTCTTTTGTCCTTTATTTCTAATGTGAACTCTTGCAGGAGAAGGATCCATCGGATTAATCTTTGCTTAGCATCCTTCTTCGCAAGAAGGTACTTAAGTGGTCGCATGGTCCGCGGTAAACTAAGGTTTTAGAACCAACCAAATAAGGGCTAAACTTATCTAAAGCATAAATGACGGCTAAGAATTCTTTTTCGGTAGTTGAATAATTCCGCTGAGCATCGCTTAATGTTTTACTAGCATAATAAATAACAGTGGACTTATTATCTAGTTTTTGTCCCAAGATCGCACTAACCGCGATAGTCACTAGCATCACACATGAGTTCGAAAAGGTTTAGACCAATCGGGAGGTCAGATAATTGGTGCAGAGGTTGCATGCTTTTAAAGTTTCAAAAGCCCGCTTACAGCTTAAAATTAAAATCAAAGATTGCATCTTTCAAAAGCAGATTAGTTAAAGGCCTAGCTATTTTCGGAGAAGTCTTTAATAAATTGCCTATAAAACCTCGCATGGCCTAGAAAGGTTCTAATATCACGGACAGTCCCGGGTTTAGGTAGAGTCGCTTATCTTATCTAGTTTGGCCTTATCTACTTTGATGCCATCACTAGATACAATGTGACCTAGTACTATGCCCTTTTTCACCATGAAATGACACTTTTCCCAGCTTTAAAACGAGGCTCTTTCTTCACACACGGTCAAAACCTTAGACAAAGTTAGACAAATAGTCTATGAAGGAGTCTCCATAGATAGAAAAAATCATCCATGAAAACTTCCATAAAGCTTCTACCATGTCACAAAATATATGAAGCATACACCGCTAGAAGGTTCCCAGAGCATTACAAAAAGCCAAAAGGCATTCGCTTATAGGCATACGCTCCAAAGGGACATGTGAAGGTAGTCTTTTCTTGGTCATCAATATCAATAATAATCTGAAAATAGCCCGAGTAGCCATCCGTAAAACAATAAAAGCATGACCAGCCTAGGCGCTCGAAAGCATTTGATCTATAAAAGGTAAGCGGAAAGTGATCCTTTCGTGGCATAGCATTTAACCATCTCAGAATCAATACAGATCCTCCATTTCATAGGACCTCAGGTGACAACATAGTCACCCTTCCCATTTCGCACCATGGTAACTCCCGATTTCTTAGGAACTACATGAATGGGGCTTACCCATTCGCTATCGAGATTGGGTATATGATACCCGCGATCGAAAGTAATCGTAAGACTTCTTCCCTAACCACCTCTTTTTATGGGTGGTTCAAGCGACGCTTAAGGTTCGCGAAGTCTTCGCTATCCTCCAAATGGATACGATGAGTGCAAACATTAGGGTCAATTCCCTTTAATGTCGGCTAGGGACCAACCAATCGCAGACCGATGTTCCCTAATCACCCGGATTAAACGCGGTTCTTCATTCTTAGATAACAGAGAAGATATAATTACCGGATGACTACCATCCGGATCAAGTTGAATATATTTTAACTCGTGGAAGCGGGTTTAAGACCGGGTGGAAGGAAAATCAATAGATATTTCGCCGGGTCCTCATTTTGCATAATGAATACTTGCTTAGGTAGCAAGTCTTCATACTCAATATGTGGAGCAACCGAAGTGTCTACAATTGGTGTGGACTCAAGGATGGTGTTGACTTCCTCTAAGTTAGGAGTCATTTACAAAAAATGAAGTTCCAAAAGAAAGGAATTTGTACATATTGTTTTCGGAAACGTGTTGTTAAAATAATCTTGAGCTAAGCTCTCGATCATGCTAACCTCCCCATCTATGATCTAATCGGGTAATTGTTTCATCATTTTAAAAATATTTACCTCAACCGTAAGATGGCCAAAAAGATAAGGACATCTTACCATCGCGGCAATTTATAAGCGCTAAGGCAGTTGCTAAGAAGGGGCTTCTTTAAGATGATCAAGACAGAGTCATTGGCTTAATTTCTCAGACGAGGATAACAAAATCAGCAGGATAGTAAAAATCCTGAACCTTAACAAGCACGTTTTCCACTACACCCTTAGGATACTTAATTGACCCGTCCGCTTAATTGCAACGCTATTTTTATAGGTTGAATTTCCCCGTAGACTCCATTTGTTTATACAAGTAATACGGGAGTTAGTTAACACCGCCCTCGTGTCTAATAAAGCCGTCGTCGTGGTGGGAATCTCCTAAGGTGCATTTTACAAGAGGGATCTAATTGTGGTCCTTGTACTTAACAATTCCATTATTTTCGGATAAAGTGGGAATTGTTCAATTAAAAAGCCGCCTTTAGGTATGTTGGTCTTACGCCTAGTAGTGCACAACTCTTTAAGAAACTTAGCTGGTTAGGAGCTTTTAATAGCTTTGAGAAAAGGAAGGTTTATCGCTAGATTCTTGAAAATGTTCCTAATCTCCTCAAAGTTTGTATCCCCGGTTAGCATGGCTAACTTCGAGGGAATGGTGGTTTTGCTCTATATTTAGCGTGCATGGCTCTAATTTGATGTGTTACCTTGGCTTTTCGCTTTTTAGTTTGTTGTTTAAATGGTACCTCTACGCTGGTAGGGTCTTCAGTTTCTATTTCGTATCTAGTTCGATATCCGTGTGGAGTATCATGGGGTAACTATAGGTATAGTTACTTTGTTATCAACCACTCTTCCGAGCGGAGAGTGGTGATGGCATTTAGGTCACCTACTATTGTCGCTTCCGCGACTAGTATTACCGCTTACCTCAAAGGTCGTGGTTTGTTGTTTTAAGGTGGGTATGGCTTGTCCCGAAAACACCTTTTGGTCATTTCTCTTGGGCTAACTATTGTATGCCCCGATTTATGGATTGTAAGATCTGTTGGTTTGATTGAGTCATTGATTGGAAAAGTTGTTGGGTAACCTCAGATAAAGGTGTCGATACGATCCGGTTGTGTAGGTGTAGTAGTCACAAGTGGTGCGACCGAACTATCTCACGCTGATTATTAATGGGTGGGTTGTGATAGTTACTATTGTTAACCGAACGATACCTCTATTGGTATTATAACTATTATAATTATTCTCGACCTTGTGCTACACCTTGTCGTGGTTGGCGCTTTGGTTGTTATAATTATTATAATTTCCTTGACCTTGTCCCCGCCCCTGCCTAGGTGGAGCTTGATTATAGTTGTTTGCTTGCCTAACATTTTGGTTATTAAACCCCTCGAGGTGTAACTTGTTGATTGTTTCGCCAACTAAAGTTGGGATGTTGTCTCCATGGGGCATTAGGAATAGATAGTTATTAATAGAGCAAACATTATCTTGCTCTAATTGTTGTTGTTCATAGGCTTAGAGGACAATAGGAGTCGTGGTGCTCGTGGACTCAAAACAGAAATTACATGGGTTGGAGTTTACATTCATGACGGGATAGGCTTTTGTTGAATAGAAATAGCCTCTACCTTTTAGTTAGAGATTCGATTAAATTTTTAAGTTCTCGATCGGGTTTCATCTCAAACATACCGGCGCCTTAATCGTTGAAGAAGAACTAGCAGAGCGGGGATATCATCACTCCCCCCAATTGTTATGGCGTTTTTTAGTTTGTTCTTCTAAAAATTTGTAAGCCTCCGGGCTCCTTTACTTAGGAAACTACCCCCATTCATTATGTCAAGGACTTCTTTATGGTGATGTTGAAGTCCTTTGAAAAGGCACTAACTAACGGTCTTTTGCTAGAGATTGGTGTGGACACTATAAGCAGATCGGTGAAACGATTCCAAGCCTCGTAAAATGATTCATGAGGGTTTTGTCGAAGAAATGAATCTTGGAAAGCATCTCATCCGCCTTTAAGGGGTGGGTAAATATGTTCCATAAATAGTGAACAAGTTTAGCCCACGAAGTTCACAGAGTTAGCGCCAAGCGCTAATCAAGACGCCTTTATCGGGCTAAGGTGAAAGGAAATACCCTCCGCCTTTAATTTGTTCCGCACCAACCGTAGGGATGATGGAATGTTGTAAGGACTTGTTCAATCCTACGATGTGTTGGTAAGGTTTTTCATGGCCTAAACCATGGAAAACGGGTAACAAATTAAATATGTTTGGGGATTCAAAAAATCCCCATCGGTCCGCTAGAACGATGCAAGATTTAGGCTATCGCCAAGGCTTTGTAAAAGCCTGGAGAGGAGTCTCTTTCTTCAGCCATTAGGTCAAGGTGTGGTTGGTGGAATAGTAGTTAGAGGTGTAGTGATTGGTATACTCAATAGATTTGTTTGTTGACGCTGACGGTTAATTACGCTCGTGTTTTCCTCCCACTGCACCTTTAATCTCATGCAAGTCTAAGTCTAAACACTACAACAATCCAAACAATCTTGATATATTAGTATGAACCTCTAACCGAGACGCGAGGTATGGAAGAAAGGAATACCGATAGCGCCCTTGCTGCTTCGCTTTATGAATAGCGCCTTGTTTACGCTGTTCAGTGTAAATAACAAGTTAGAACACTAAAAACTTAAAAATCAAGTTTGAAACAAACCCGCTGAAACCGGGATTTTGGCTTAGGCGCAGTGCGCCAAGATAGGGCGGGTCGTCAAAGCCCTTGTTCCAGACTGACTTAGCTGGTCGAGCTCGGGTATGAAAGGGCTGGTCGCGCCGGTATGAGGGCTGGTCGCGCCTGTTCCAAACTATAGGGCATGTGTTCCTTTATAGGGCCGGGTCGCCAAAGCTGTAATTTTGTCGCGAAATTTTTCGACTAAACGGATAACCACAAAGATGAATCAAACAAGGGGTGGGTGGGTTTAATGGGACTTAAAAATGACTAATTCTATTATGAAAACAATGCTAAAGTGCAACTAAGATGGCAGCCGCCATTTGATAAAAATGAAATTGAATAGCTTACCTACTTAAAATGAACGATGAAACTCAAAACGTAAGTAAACTAAAACTATTTATGATCCTATATGCTTATCAAAGATTTCTCTACTCTCAATCCTATGAGATATAGTGGAGTAGGAAGTTCGCTCCACCCTAGTGCTCTAGCATGGAATTGTTTTCTAATCTAATTAGTCATTTTAAGTCTAATGAGAGCTTTATGAAGGTGTGTTATACTATGATACCTATATGAAATTGATTATGTTGAATCTAACTACTTAATGCTATGGAAATATGATTGTTTTGAATCTAGATAAAGGATTAGAGGGAATTGAATCCACCTCTAATCCAACTTAATAGCCTATCATAGATTATTGTATCTCGATTCTTACGCTCTTACTACGGCAAGAAATTCGAAGTTCTAATCCCTAGTGTTCATGGCATTTCTACCGAAAGTACTAACTAGCATGTGAGGTCGCCCACCCATTCTCATGGCTTAATCACGACCTTCTAGATTGGAATATATTCTACAATGTTTCTACACTATACCACTAAGTTTTCATCAAGGCTTCATCAACCCTCTAATGGAGGTTTTAGCCTTGAATCATTCCAAGAATCATTCCCATATGAATCTAAACTAAACATATTATCAAGATTCGAAATTTACTAATCTAAACTAAACGATAATTAAATTCTAATTAACAACTAAGAAATGGTAACCAACAATAATTAAAACTAGATCTAATAGATTGAAATAACACAATTTGAAATTGTTAAAATAACTATTTTATTTATCTAATCAATCAAGAACAATGATTCAAAGACTTAATCTAAAACAAGAATTGAAAATGGAACTAAAACTTAATTTAATTAATTAAACTAGATCTAGAATTATCTATATTGTTTTAGGTCTAACTAGCTACCATTAACAAAGAGCTAAGCTTTGGTTTTTATATGTCCAGATCCAAAAAATCGTGCATGGGCTTGGAGCCATGTTTTGGGCCAGAGAATCAGGCCCAAAACCCAATATTTTCAGTCCAAAAAGGCCTCTTCAGCTATAGTTGGCTTCAATAGACTTTTCGTCCACTTTTGCTCCTCTGATTGGGTCATGGCTTGGACCATTGGAAAGATCTTTCCGAGCCGGTTGTTTTGACATAAGGTAGGCCCCATTCCGGAGGTCTGAGTCCAAAGATACGCCATCGGAAGTTCTCACTGACTTTAGGCCGCTTTTTGCCCGTGGTTGACTTTTCAGCTTTTGACCGGCTTTAGGAAGGCTTTGTCTTCTTGAATCTAGGCCTTTAATCACGGAACTCCTTAGTAAACCACCTTTGCTCTTTTATCTCGGGCTTAAAGTGGCACATTTCTGCACATAATGGACTTTGAAACCCGAAATGCATAAAAACACGAAATGTGTTAACTCTTAATTATTACTCACATAATTGGTCTAAAAGTATGACTGCTATGTGGTTATAACTACAGTTTTGGGCTCTTATCATGTAGCTCATTAGATTGCAGAGAGCAAACAAGCTTTAGCCATTATTGAGCGAGCTCGTAAAGAATATAACAACCGGTTGACTCGGTAGATAGTGGTGATGTCTCACGCTCCGTGGATGACTACATGGAGCTAGAACGTAAGTACAAAACTCTCAAAAGGTCTGTTGAAAGTGGAGCTGCAACAATCACTGTAGAAAGTACTGTTGCAGATGCTAGTAGACGATCTGATCTACCAACCGACCTGGGTGTTGCTTTTATTGCTCAGCCCACAAAAGATGCTGCCACTAATGTGCTGAATGCAAGTGGTGATCCGGCAAGTGGCTCTGTTGGTGAAAAGGGCTGCCAACTGGACCCTTTGAATGTGGAGAATCTTCCTTGTATCAACTGATTGTGTTATTCTTGTAATTTTATTTGATGATAGATAGATGAAGTTTTTTAACTATATTATCTTTTATTGTTGATACTGATACTTCTATTGTTGATGGGGATGATGAGGTCTTTTTCCCAGGATAACCTCGGGGCTCTAGTATCTAACCAAATTTGTAATAAGTAAAAATATTTAAATTACTTGTTTTGAATTGAGACTGTCTTTGAATTTTGTATGCATGTGATTGTTCCTCTTACTTTTTATTTTGTTATTTGACTAATTGCGGTTGTATAGTAGTAGATTCGACGACCTATTATACCTTGCTAGATCGTATGATGCTTGTAGGTCGTAGGTGTTTGTGTACGACCTGATAGAAGCGCGTAGTTGGCACCTAGGTTGCTTCGTGTCCTTACGTGTGTGCGTTACACCAAAACTACCATT
This sequence comes from Coptis chinensis, assembly GCF_015680905.1. Classification (NCBI taxonomy): domain Eukaryota; kingdom Viridiplantae; phylum Streptophyta; class Magnoliopsida; order Ranunculales; family Ranunculaceae; genus Coptis; species Coptis chinensis. The sequence continues at coordinate 60,665,618 of NC_141461.1, read as the reverse complement.
TTCTAAAAGTTAATTTTACATCAAGAACGGTTATATATGTTACCACCTTTATCACCTAAAATATCCGCTAGTAAATAAAACAATCGTTAGAAAATATCGCAAATAATAATTTTAATAATTTTGATTAACTTGGTCACGGTTAGTGCGGTATTGTATAACGCTTGTATCCGTGGAGTAAAGTAATAAACCAATTAAAGAAATAGCTTAAAAGGAAAGAAAAGAAAGAAGCTGGCAATTTTGGGTAGGCACCCATCTCCCCTTTGATTCTCTCTCATTCTCATTGCAAACACTAGCTAATAGTTAGAACAATGAATTTCATCGCCCCCCGTAAACTCTCTCTCTCAATTGACCGAAATGGAATCCACGATCTCGGATTTATTTGTAATTAGAATCGGATCTCGACGAGCAACTAGTTCCAGCAGGAGGTTGGATCTTGTTAGGCATGGAGAAGCATTCTTAAAGGCTATTCCCAATTGCAGCAAAGCAGATTAGGTAAGCTCCCCTCGCTCTCTTTTCTATCCGTGTTCTTCAAATTTGGTAATACGGTGGTTTAATTTCTTATTTTTGTTCCAAGGTTTTTAAAGAGTGATTTTTCTCCAAGTGATTTTTAAATTATCGAGAGAAGACTTTTAGTAAACTATCATGTGTTTTCGATTATAAATTCCTTTCCTTTTCCTTTATCTCATATTTGTAGTGTTTACTTATTGAAGGGTGTTTGTCTACCGGTTTTGCAATAGTTTCCCTGCTATGCTAAGTCTAACTTTGACGAAAAGTTAAATATTTATTGGTTTAATTTGGGGTTAGAGCTTCTTTGTCTTTGTTTTGATGTATCATGTGTATATTAGACTTTAATGACTTTGTTTCTTTAACAAAATGAATGAGGTTTTTTTTTGTGATATTCCGATTAGGGAAAAACAGTGAAGAGAATTATTAGAACATTATAATCATGACAAAGATAAAACAATGAAGAGAATTATTAGAACATTATAATCATGACAAAGACAAACTGTTTATATGTTACAAGGTTATGAGAGTCTCAAGGAATACCTTTAATAAACATTTGATGGTTGATTTTATTTTATACTTTTTGTGGCTATAAATTGAACATGTGTTGGCTGGTCTTCCCCATGTTGGACAGTTTATATGTTATATATGCACCTAAGACTCTAAGGCACCATGAATATCCTAATGAATATACCCCTTATTAAACAATTAAGTGGTTTTATTTTCCAAAGTGGGTCAACATGACTGCAAAGAGTTGATCCACTACTTTACCCATCCATTTAATACAACTAGAGGTGTTGTTTCAAGAAATTAACTACATGAGTAGCATTTTTGTGCATTTTCGGGTCAGGTAGGCTCACATCCTAACATTGTAGACTGTCAGCAAGGGAGGAGCTTCTCGCCATCTCTCAATGGCTGATATAGTGACTCCAAGTTTGAAGGAGGTTACTAGGTGGTGTGAGTTAGGACATAGTAGGTAATGATCCAATTTCTTCTAATTTTAACTTGGTAGTTGCATCTCAAAAGTTTCCCAAGAGATTTGGGAACTCTCAAATAAGGTTTTTGTGAGGTGTCATAAAACAAAGGTTCAAGAAAATCGGTTTCGTGGAAATCCTCGATGCAATTATGGTCCTTCATTGCCCGGATTAGTAGCAAACGGTGGGGATTAGATGTGACATTGACCGATAACTCAACCAGATCATAGGCAGAGTAACACTTGTTTCAAAGAGTAATATCCGAAGTTGATAATTTTGCTATCTATATATTGGTGTATATTATTGTATTCAAAGTATGTTTTAATCGGCAATTCCTTTTAAAATTGCATTAAGAGTAAAATTTTTATGATGCTTGGGAGGCTTGGTTTGAGCAAAGTTTGGACATACATATATAGAATTTGGGAATATGAATAACCTCAAAAATTATTAGAATGACAGGTTTGTCCTATTATTTTGTTCTATTTTTATTTTTTTTTTTTATTGAAAGATGTCTTTATCTTCCCCGTGAATAGAACCTCTTTGTTATTCTATGCCTCTAACAAAGGTCCCTACTCTATATACCTTCATCATATATGGCTTCATTTTTTTTCTTCCCAGATTGGATCACTTCTTGCCATATAGACACTAATTAAATTACCGATGTTTTTTCAATTCCCCCGACGCCTCCATGGTAAAGATACAATCACAGCCTTTAAATTATTTCCCTTTCCTTTTGAGTCTGTGTTAGTTGTGTGCAAATTTTAGACTTCAAGGGTGACTAACTGACTATCCTCCACTTTGTTGAGCCTTAGTGTTGAAGTTTAGGCATGTACTAATTCATCGGCTTTTTCCACCGATTTATTTGCATGTTATCAGGTCGGGCTTGTTAGTGTCCAAATCCTTACTCCATGAATGTTTCATTTGCTCTACGAGTTTGGTCGAAGAAAAATGGACAAGATTGGTCACAAGACATAATTTTGCCATCTTTCTCATAGTAATGGAGGTTTCATATCTCACATATTCTATTAAGGTAACATATATGTTTCCATATAGCTTAATGTCATTGTAGAGTCAACCTTGTGTATGTGTATTTTTATGCATTTGGTCTGCCCATCTTTCTTTTGCATCTTAGTGTTTCGCTTTCTTAGTAAGTGGTGAGTCATAAAGGAGCTAGTGTGGATTTCCTCAGAGTGTATTAATGCACCTTCAAAGTAAATTACTTAGTAAGTCGAATTAGAAATTAGAGATCTCGTGGAATTCTAGTGTGAGGTTGGTTGTTTATTTTCACTCAAGTTATATTGGTTGTACATTCCTTATTGTTGGAAGTTAAAACTTGATAGAGGTATTTGGAAGTTCTCTACTTAATATCTTATCATTTGCAAGCTTAGTTATATTAAATATGGGGTTCCCGAATGGAAGTGGGTAGTTTGTTGTAGAAAAGGATTCTCTTGTTCCGAGTTGAATTCGATATTTTAATATTGAATTAATCTTTGGTGCTAATATAATGATAGTACTCATGGGTTGGAGTACAATTGGGACAATATGCCAAGGCTTTAGATATGACACGTAAATTTCCTTACACTTACGTAACGATTACTCAAGGGTATTTAGGTTTCTTAATTAAGTGGTCGATAGCCTTAAATATGTTTTGGTTTGCAAAAGACAAATGTGTAGTTCTTGGGTTCGTTAGGAAATCGACACCCCACCGAACTTGCTCTTGGGGTTTGTTTAATATATTTTCTTAGCTTATGCAGATATTGTATATCGCTGCATGCAACTTCTTGTACATAGTATCTTGTTCTTGCTTCTTTGGACCATCTTCACATTAGTTAACTCGGCCATTTCTTTTTATATTCACCGTAAGTGACTAGCAAATGCATCCAAGAGCTTTGTATGCCTTCATAACGCTATTTCCCTTTTTCTTTTCTCGATAACTAATGAAATTTGTGTACTTAGGTGGCTTCCGCTTGATGTTGTAAGGATATGAGGACGCCATTGGCTTGAACCGCTGTTTCACCCAGTTCTAGTTCAGACATACCGACATTTGCAATCACAAATAATCCTTCCTTTCCTCTCTTGAATGTGGTTAATATAACAAGGTATTTCACAGACTTTCACATTTACCTTCGATATAGATATGTCCGCTAAAAGTGGCTTAAAAAATTGGTCTCAGATTTATTTGTACCGAAGTTTCTTTTTCGAATGGGCACACACAAAATACACCTTGAACTATAAGCATAAAACCCGATAGGCACCGAAGTTTTACGGATTTAAAGATTTTGTTGGACTGGTCTATGCAGAGTGTGGGTTGCAATCCTTTACCTCCCCGTGGAAGTGATGTTTGTGATGTCTCGCCTAGAGAGCATGCACCGTAGTAGGGGAAGGTATTTGTTATATTCTCTCTGTCATCTTATTACTAATCCCTCCTTTTGTTGCTATTTATTCACCTAGTTCCTTTTACATGTTTGAGATTAGCAAGAATACCATTATGTATTGAAACTATACAACTAGAACCTATATGCCTATTATGTTGTAAACGGACTAGTATTTTGGTTGTGGTTGTGATTGTTAGGGGTTGGTTTTGTGTTGGGTTCTTTTTCAGAAACTACAATGCAAGTACTCATGGGTTAAGTTGGAGTATAATGGTGACAATATGCCGAGGCTTTAGATATGATGCGAAGTTTTTTACTCTTACAAGAATGATTGCTCAAGGGTAGGTAAGTGGTCTTAAAACAGTTTTTGCTTTACGTTTACCCAAATTGTATTGCCTATTGAGAGGTTGTTGCTTGTTGCCATTTTTTCGATTTTCTCTTTAAATGCTTTTTTGAGGCCAAAAGCTATCCTTTATGTGTTGTTGTTTTGTCGCGAACCGGTGGAGCCTTTTAAATGTGCTCTCGCTTCATTTCCTACTTAAACAAATCATTCTCTTTACTTGAAGATAATATGGAGGAATGTTGAAAGGCTAGATTATGAAACGGACTTTGCTCGCTTATGTTTGTTTATATATGTCGCTGAAATGAATCAAGGAAGGAAGTAGGAAAACTTCTTTAGCTTTAGTTTTTATGTTTATGTAAATTGGGATTTGGGTGGATTGGAGGCTTTGTTTCTATGTAAATTGGGATTTGGATTGGTGGATTTGTTTCTATAAAGTTTAATTGGTTGGTTTTTCTTTGTTATTCTTTTGTTGTTGTGGAGTGTGATATATTATGTAAGATGGAATAATCGATCCGGGGCTAGAGCTATAAGTGTGGTGGAAACAATTTGATCCCGAAATTAATTTTATTTTCCAGTGTTTACAATTTAGTAACGGATATATCCGTGACATACCAAATCATTTTTCCCGCCTAATTATTAGAAATGTAACAAATGCATCCGTTAGTGACTGACCACCAAACTTTACTCACATTTATATCCGCTATAAAACCACCAATTTGATTGACATTTATCTGTTACAAATATTTATAGTAACGGATATATCCGCTAGTAATTTTTTTGCCTAAGTGATCAGAATATCTCGTGAGCTAACTAATATAATCGTTAGTAAAATATAAGTAACGCTTATAACCGTTGTAAACGCCTCTTTTGGTGTAGTGGTGTATTGATTGGTTACTTTTAGGGGAACGCTTTTTTATCGATAATTAATCTTTGAGTGGTAATTATAGTTGAGTCAAACTTAACCTTTTCAAATGCCTCAAGTTGATTTATGGTCCTTTTGGGGGTACCCCGGATTGTATTTGATCGATAATTAGGCTTTATGGCAATTATAGTTGAATCGTTTTAAACCCGGCGCTGGCGTTAAGTTGATTTGTGGTCCTTTTGGGGACCGTGGATTGAATTTGATTGATAATTAACAACCTGCGGTAATTATAGTTGGTCGTGACTTAACCCTGGCATTGGTGTTACGATCTGATACTTTGATATCCTAGATCAGGTAGTGATTGCAAGATACGTGGCACTCATGTAATGCAAGGATAACATTTATACACAAAATGCTGATGGAATTTTATTCATATTGGTTGATATATATGGAGACAAATTATTGATAAAAACGCTTTAAGTAGAGTCAGATTCCAAGGTCGGGAAGCATATCACCGAAGCTGAGTTTTGATCCAAGAACTTCATTTCCAATGATTTTGTAAACTATGTATGGGCCTTCCCAAGTTGGGTCAAGCTTGGGTAGTGCTAAGGTGTTTTTGAGGACTAGGTCGCCAGCTTTGAAAGATCTTGGGATGACCTTCTTATCAGAAGATCATTGGATTGTTTGGTGGTACCGAAGCCAGGGATATTGCAGCTTGTTTCCCTTTGCTCCTTTAGAGGTCGACTTTTGGTTAAGATGATATCATTTTCTCCTCGATTTGACGATGTCCTAACGGTGGTTGTGGATTGTAAGTTCCGATGGTATGACCGCTTCGCTCAAGCAAAGTGTGAAAGGAGACTCGTTGGTACCGCTCGGCCATTGTTATGTATGCCCATAAGATGTTCTCGAGTTGTTCCGCCATCAGTTTTTCTTTGCTCTCCAACTTCTTTTTGGAGATTTTCTTTGATGGATTTGTTTGTGGCCTCCGCCGCCATTGCTTTGTGCATATCTAGGTGTAGAAAATGCTTGAGTGATGTGCCATTTTGTAGGAAAGCCTTGACTTGCATGCCAAAGAAATCGGGTTCCGCTTGTCCATGACGAGGGTGTAAGGTAGACCAAATCTTGTGATGATATTAGTCCATATAAAGTTGATGACGTGAACTTCCTTGACTTGAACGAGTGGTATTGCTTCAACCCATTTGGTGAAGTAATCTGTGGTTGTATGGATGTATTTGAGTCATGTTTTCTTTTGTGGGATAAATGGTCCCATGATGTCTAGCCCCCACATATGGAAAGGCTAGGGGGCTAGCTATGTTGATCAACTCCCATGCTGGACTTAGATAGTTATGGAAAAATATTTGACATTGGTGGCATTTGAGAGCATACTTCTTTGCCTCGATGTGCATGGTTTGCCAATAATACCCTTGGGCAATTGCTTTACGGGCCGTAGATCTTGCTCTCGCATGGTTGCCACATTCGCCTTTGTGAATTTTGTCAAGATGAGTTGGTCTTCGGTGGAGTTATGCACCTTAGGTGGGTCCTCCTACGATTTGGCGGAACAATCGCCTATTGATCACAAGTATCGGGAGTTCGAATTGTATGGCATGAGCATTCCTTACCCGCGGGAGCTCGCCATGTAATATAAATTTCAGAAATGGGCCTATCCAAGATTTAGTGATTTCTTTTTCGGATGAGGGTGAAAGTTCGCGAGGTCAGCTTGACACTTTCTTGTTGGTAGGCGGCCTCTCTAGGATGTCAATGTAGACTATGCCGACATGCATCTAGGGTTTTCAAGGCTAAGAAAGCCGGATCGTCCGCATGATGTGTGTATCCTCTCCGGGAATGTGTTCCAAGAAGAATATTGTGAACGAGCCGATGATATCATTGACGCACCGGAATGCACGTCGCGAGCTAAGTTTGCTCGCTTTGTCACATACTCTTTAATCGACCGTTTGACGATTAGTTTTGAGTCACTATAAGTTTTGAACTTTCGACTTGTAGTGTTGTGCCATTTGGAGGCTTGTGATTAATGCTTCATATTCCGCTTCGTTGTTGGATGTTGCGTAAATCGATCTTGATTGACTTTTTGTAGCCGGGTTCCTTTCGGTTAAGTTCACACAACCCCCACCCACTACCATTGTTGTTGCACGCCCATCTACATAGAGGTTCCATGTGTCCGGGAGGTCGATTGACGGGTTCCCGTTAACATCTTCGACAGGGAAGTCAAAGAACGACCGACCTTTGTGAGACGCTCGGGAAAAATTTGATGTCATGTTCATCGAAGTTCTTCGCCCCCATTTGGCCATGCGGGTCTTTTTTTGTTGTTAGAACTAAAACCCGCTTTGATGGGTACATCTATTATTAGCTTGATGATGTGAGCCCGAAGTAAGGTCGAAACTTGCAAGCGAGTATATCAAAGATAACATTGTTTTCTTAATTGGAGAGTAATGCTTTTCTAAATCTGCTAATGTCTTGCTAGTGAAATAGACCGGTTTTTCGATTCCTTCGCTTTCGCGAAAGAGGTTGAGCTGATGGCAAATTCAGTAGTTGCGAGGTAAAGCCCTAGTATTTTTCCTTCATTCGGTTTGGACAGGACGAGCAGAGTTGATAGGTAAGCCTTCGAGTCGCTGAAAGCTTTATGGCATTCATCTGTCCATGTGAATGTTGCACCCTTCTTTAGTATTTGTAGAAATGGTCCGTGATTTGTCGATGCACGGAGATAAATCGTTGAGGGTTTGAAACCATGCCGGATAGCTTGTGAATTTGTTGCTTGCAAGTTGGTTCGCATTTCAAGGAGAGGTCGATTTGTTTCGGGGTTTGCTTCAACGCGCCTTTGTGAAACGAGATATCCTAGGAATTTCCTCGAGGCTACCCCCAAATACACACTTTGTGGGTTGAGCTTCATCTTGTTTTGCGCTAATCTTTCAAAGGCTTTTGCAGGTGAGAAATGTGGTCGCCAGCCTTTTCACTTTTAACTACCATGTTGTCTACGAGACTTCCATGGTGTCGCCTAGCAAGTCTTTTGAACATCTTTGTGACAAGTATCCGGTAGGTCGCACTTGTTCTTCAAGCCGAATGGTAGGACGTGTAGCAGAATCGTCTTTTTGTTCGGGTTATGAAGGACGCTTTTTCCTGGTCTTCTTTTGCAAGTGGCATCTAATTGTATCCGCTATATGCGTCCATAAATAATAAAAAATCATGTCCACAAGTTTGATCTACCAGTATGTCAATCCTGAGTAGGGGGAAGCTATCCTTTGGGCAATGCTTGTTGACGTTGGTGAAGTCTATGCAAAGTCGTACTTGGCCATTTTTCTTAGGAGCAACTACAATGTTAGCTAGCCAGGTCGGGTATTAGACTTCTCTGATGGATCTAACATTTTTGAGCTTTTATATCTCTTCATTAATGGCTTTTTGAAATTTGAGTGCTAGTTTCTTAGGTCGTTGTTTGATAGCCTTTATAGTTGGATCTACATTTAATTTTCCAGGCGTTTAATTCGAGGGTCGATTCCCCGCATATCGATATACGACCAAGCAAAAACATCTTTATTGAGAGATAGAAAATTGACAAGTTGCTCCTTGAGCTTGGGGTCTAAATCAGCCCCTACATAAACATATTTTGGGCCATCATTTGTGCCCAAATTGATTTTTTCTCCTGGTTCGATTTGTGCTTGTATTTCCTTGAGCTTGGCTGCCGATGTCGAGGGGCTGGAAGCTGGAGGATCTTGGCGCTTTAGGATGTCTTTGGTTTGGACGACCTGAAGTTTTGACCGGTTGCCGCTTTTGACTTGATTGCATCGATGAGCTTCTAGTTGGTTGCTTCTAAGCTCGCGGATGCCTCGAGGTCCCGGGAACCGCAGGACTTGGTGTAAGGTTGATGGAACTACTAGGATCTTGTGAATCCATCTCAAGGCCCTAAGATGGCAATGTATGACGACTTGACATCAATCATACTAAAGCGTGTTAAGGTCTTGACCATGTCATCTTTTTTCTCCAATGGAGACCGGTAGAATGACGCCTCCAATGGTATCTCAGGCGTCTCCATGAAACCCATAGAGTGGTGCATTTGACTCTATCATCACCGAAGTCCGCAAGTGCATATCCTTGTAGGTTTGGCAGAAGACGGCGTCACAGAGCCGCCCTCGATCGATTAGGGACCCGCTTTGACCGTCCATCCGTTAATCTTGACGTGCACTACCGGGGGCATCATTGTGGGGTAGGCACACCTTGCCCAGATTTTCCTCGTGAATGATATATGAAGGTCGATTGAGAGCTAGTAGAGTGGTCACTTCCAGCCTTTGTGGGAGAGGTGGTAGATTTCTTGCAAGGTTTTACCGGCGCTTTTCAACGAATTCGAGGTCTTGTTGTTGGAGGTGTATGTAATCATGTGGATTACTTTTTCCTCATCATGATCGAGGAGTGATGTCTCCCCGTTATGTCTCTACCGACCCAGAGATTTAGATCATCGGGTTGTTCTCGCCGCTTCCTTCAAGCGAAAGGTGTCGTTCATGGCTATAGCTCCCCGCTTTTATTGAGGTTGGCATTCAGCTTTATGCATGAGGTCGTCGGCAGAACTCTTTTTAGCTTTCCCTCTTCGACTAAATCTTGGAGGTAGTGCTTAAGGCTCAAACATTCATCGTGTCATGGTGGTGGAGCTTATGGAAGTGGGCAAGATGGACGCCCTCGATATTGCAATCACCTTGTTGATATTTAGTTTGAAGTAAGGTGTCAGATATATCTTTTTTAGGATATGGCTTGGCATCCCCGAGAAGTTGGAGAATTCCTCGCTTGGTGCATGAGGGTTTTGGGAGTTGTTGCCTTGTTGTTGTTGCTTGAGTATCATTGATTCTTTGGGTCTCAACTTGTCGCCATCGCAGGACTTCTTTTGCCTTTGGGCCGGGCCATCCATTCTTCGTGACTTCATGAACTTGTCGATTCTGTGGTACGTGTCGCCTAGGGCGCTCGCTTGTTGCGCGCATGAAAGACCCCCGCTAGGTTAGAGTCGACTAGGAGGGTGTTGGTGAATGCAGAGGTTGCAAAGCCGCCTTTGAGGCCCGACTCCATTGATAGAAGTTCCTACTTGAAACGCCCTAGGAAAGCACGGATAGTCTCGGCCCGGTGTTTGCTTCACCGGAACAAATGAAGTCTAGGTCGGCTTGTTTCTTTCTATTGTGGATGAACTCTTCCGCAAACGCCCTACCCGATTTTGTCAAAGTTGTTGATTGAATCAAGAGTGAGCGTGTAAAACCAGCCTAATGTTCCGGCCCTTCAAGCCGGGCCGGAAAGAGTTTGCACTTTAGGTAGTCATAGTCCGAGCGCTGTAAAGCGCCGATTTTAATCAAAACGAAGCTATGTGCTAGCCCGACATGAGCTGCCTTCGCACAATGGGAACTTTGGTTGGATAAAGTCGGTTGGAGGCTACTTTGTCCCCGACTTCTCGCGGGTGAATGGTGACGCCTTTGTATGGCCGGAGCATCTTCGAACGATCCGGCCGCTACCGGGCTTTTTCGCTTGTTTTGTCCAATTGTTGGGTGAGGTCATCAAAGGCGCTGATTAGTGGTTGTTGTGGAGGCTGCGGACCGCATTGTTGTCGATGGCGCTTTGAGTCACGCTTGTTGGTGTTGAAGTGGTTTGCTCGCGGCATCGCTTTTGGTTCTCTTGGTGGAGTGTGGTGAATGACTCATGGAGGAACTTGACTTGATCTACTAGAGCTTGTATTTGTCCTTCCATGGTGGTTTTCTAACCGCCTTCGCGGGCTTTGGCGTAAAATAGTGTGGGTGTTTTCTCAAGGAAACGAACCGCGACGCGCCAATGTAGATGTGGATTTTGTGTTCACGACGATGTTGAGTTTGGTAGGGAATGATCGCGACTCTTTCTTTGGACAAAAGTTGCTACACGATCAAGTTTTCTTTGGGTAAACTTGAATCAAACCTTACGAAGTTCATCTCTCTACTTATAGATGTTTGAGATGACTTTCCTTATTTGCCCTGTGCCGCTGTCAAGTATAGATCCATATTTTGTGCTATCTTGATGATTCGGCCATTACTTCGATGTTACAAAGTAAATGTCTCCTTGATTGGTGCGTTGACCGAGCTCCGGGATCGCTGTGGGTAGATCACTTGCTTCCATATATGGTCAGTGTTTGATATTTGGGACTACCCGAACCGGGTTGTTGTTACGCCCCGTATGGTAATGAAATGGGTGATGTACGAAATGGAAGATACTACCTAGTGTGTGGACATGTGTGCTATAATGATATGTTTGAGAACGGAGGGTACTTTACACTTCCTAAGAGGTGTTAATTTGAGTTCTTTTTACTAGAATACTTTGTAAGCAGTTCGAAGTTATGCAATTACTTATATGCCTATCTACAAAAAGCCTTGTGGCTTTGAATGAGAGTATGAGATGGGTGTGACTATCGGTTGTTGTTTTTTGGTAATCAAACTATCAAAGTGTTATATTGCTTTATGCTCTTCCCGACTTCTTAGATATATTAACCGATAAACACCTAAAACCGTAATATTAAACCCCGTAGAGACATAGTATTTTGGTTAATTATGTGTTTAATAATCATGAAATAATTATATTTTCGTGTTTTTGCAGGTTTTCGCGAATTAACATGAATATGATGATAAACATGCATCAAAGTACGAGAATATTGTGCATACCAAGTCTTCCCACTCAGCCCCTGAAGCTAACATAGCCCGGCTAGAGCCAAGATTCCAAAGGACATAACCAAAGGCGTAACGGGTCCACGTGTAAAGAAGCAACAAACTTCGAAGCTCACATCTTTCAAACTTGGACGGGCGAAGTTCGAAAGTGAACCGCCATATTGACCATATTGTAGCCTCACGCGAAAGACGTAAAGTTGTAAAATGCCAAAATCCTAGCTACCATCGACACAACATGTGAACCCACTCTGCAGCCCACAAGATATGATGAGTCAAAGATACATCGACAAGTGGAAAGACACTTATGTGCCACCTTGCAAATGGGAAAAAGACAAAACAAAAATCCATGCATGATTTGATGTTGCAAATGAAGAAAAAGCAAAAACAAATTAAAAAGTAAAGACAAACTTTTGTAATATAAAGTTTGGATTGTTGCAAAGTGAAAAACAAAACAAATAAAGGGAGGCTTCACGGAAGGGCTATATATATGAGAAGGGACTTTACCTTGTTGGGGACTTTAGGACTTAGCTTTATATTCTTGTATTAGTTTCATTTCCAAAGACGATTGTTGCTTTCTCCTTCCAAGAGTTTATCTTTTCTTTTTAAAGCATCAAGTACTATAAGTACTCTTTTATAAAACTTATTTCTTTTCAAGTTAAATTCCATTTCTTCATTTACTTATTTATTGTATACAGAAGATCAATTAATCATCCAATGACCATGAGCTAAAATCCTCCCAAGGGGAGGGTTAATGATGTTCATGTGAGGATCCCGATTGACACTTTAATGTTCCGTAATCACTACTTAGGAATTAGGTATAGATTATGCATCCAAATTCCAAAATGATTGAGACCGCCCAAGTTTGGAGTGTTGATACTCCGTAATCAGCCTCGCGAGAGACCTAAAATGTCTCGCTAAGACTCTATGGTGTCGATAGCTCTCTCGATTTGTTCCAAATTGGATGTAGAATCAAACCAGAGCTGAAATGATATTCCGTGAGATAGAATATTAGTTCAACTCCTTATGCTAGTGAGATGAGCCTAAAGATGCGCATCTCACTAGGGATCGATAGTCGACATCGCCTTAGGTTTGTCTATGAACTCTAGACGGATTAGAGCTGTGAGTGATATGGTAATTTAACCGCTGAAATCGATTCTTGCATGAGTACGGTTAACCCTTCTCCCGTGATCTTTATCCCCGTTTATTTTACGAGAAATCAATCATTGTTATCTTACATCACTTGCATTATCAAGTAATTTAATTAAACTTGAGAAATAACCTAAACTCCTACTCAATATAAGTTGTAAATCCGGCCAGAACCTTGTCGAGCCCCTAAGGTATGGACTCCATCCCTTTACTCGACCTATCATACAAACCCACGCGGAGTAAGGTAACTTGACTAAACGGACGCTACGTACTTTTGACTTTGGACTTAAAAAATCAAAACCTGAAATTACCGCTTATCATTAACCCAAGGAATAAAGAAAGCAATAAGTCATTTCTTTTGTTGTCATCTTGTAGATAACTTATGTTCATGCCGGGTTATTTTGATTACAAATATTTAAACAAACGACACTGAGGTTAGCTCTCACACCGCTCAACTTTTCTTGTACCCAAGAGCCATATATTGCCGGGTCCGGTCCGAGTTCCACGGGGAGTTAATTTGTTTTAGGTTCCAATAGGTACAAATGTTTAGTTCTCTTCCTACAAAGGTGAGGAACTCACTCACCTTTTGTAACCGGGTGTTTTGCACTTGACCCCATCAATAAAATTAACCTTATAAAAAAAAATCATAAATAAATAACTTAAAGTTCCAAATTTCTAAGCATTGTGCACATCGCACACACCCCTCACGCCACGCCGTATGATTGTGTGGGCTTGAAGCGAGAGGTTCACCGTAACTAACCATCTACAAAGCTTTTAGGGCTTTAGGCAATTAGGCTAAGCAAGTTAGTTGTCTTTCGGGCTTAATTTTGATCTAGGTAGTACATAAAAACAATTTCACTATAAGTTGAAATGTCCACCCGATTTTGATCTAGCATATTCCCAAGTACTCTCTGGCATCATTGAACGTAAGTACCGGATTTTTTTGATCATTTTATAACAAATTTTGCAACTTTTAATTCATGTTGTGTATTCTAAACTTTACATCAAAAACTAAATAATCCAAAACAACTCTATATGTCAACGCCACTAGCAAAGACGACATTGTGCATTTACATAATTACATGTCCATGTGCTGAATAAAATGATTAATCCCTCCTCCCTATGTAATGTTAGAAAAATGGATGCAATTGAAAGTTCAAAGTGTTGTGAACATATGGAACTTGGATTTACACAAATCTATCGAGAAATGAATGAGTAATTTGTCTCCCAAGTTATCCCACTTGAGATGAAATGGTTGATAAATGAGTGTGAAAAACACTTAGTCCCACATGGAAAGAACACCAAAACATTGTTGAGTTTATAAGGCCTAATTGTAGCTTCATGGGTTGGGGCCCCAAGGGTTACAACTAATTTTCCATGGAGACGGGAACATACCAAGCTCAACAAGAAACACACCTATTTTCGACCGCTTCGGCTAGCTTGGGCATGGCTTGGTGGTGTGTAGTATATCTTCTTTTGGACAACCAATTTCTTAACAAGGCCTAATCCATTTGGGCCCATAAAGCTTAACAGTTTTCTTGAAATAGTAAAGAGAGAAAACCTTTTTCGAAATGGTGCAACGGTTCAAACATTGCATTATGTCTAAAAGGTGCAACTTTTTTTAAAGATGCAACGTTTGAAACGTTGCATGATGCCAAAAGGTATGCCCTTTCAAAAAGTTACATTGTTGTTTTGAAATGCACCCTCTTATAAATATCAGACTTTTGCATGAAGAGAAATCTCTTTTGCATCTCTTTCATCTTTGTTCTTAGTCATAACACAATGTTGAGCTTGTTGATTCTGTGGAATTAAAATGGTACTTTCCATAGAAGAAAAAATTCGCTCTATCTTGGAAGACAAGCTCATCCATTTTTTTTCAAAAAGTTTAGAGGTTATGGCGGACTCAACCTCAGATAGAAGAAAATCTCAAGTACATCGCTCCTTTTCTATCCTCCTCCACAATACTATGTAACTTTAGATCAAGAGGTGGAGTAAAAGAAATGACAAGCTCATCCCGAGATTTGTACAACTTTGAAAGATAGTGTTTTGTCTGATTACCCTCTATATACATGCTTAAAAGTACATTTAACAAAAGCCTTCTTAGAAAAGCTTATTTGGGGCCACAATGTTTGCACAATACCATGGGTTTTAAAATTAATCCTCAATGCTTTGATAGCTCTCAAGAGGTCCGAAGTTCGCTTCTAACTTGAGATACCTTGCGCCTATCTTAAAGTTGAAGACCATTTGATATCAGCGAGAAGTTCCTCGATATAAACCGACGCTTTTAGGTGAGCTGCCAAAGATATGGCAATTTAACATTCCCAAGAGTATCTTTTCGATGATCCCTCCAAAGCCATTGCTATTGTCTTCGACATTGAGTATTTAGTATTGAAGCATGTATCGTCTTCCTCCGGGTGGTGTCCAAGTTTATCCAGGTTGGAGATTGATCCTTGAATTTTAGGTTCAACCCAATCTTGCTGCCAATATTCTAAGAGATGCATTCATTCACGCCATTAGATTACTAAGATATAGGCGTGATATTGGACATGATCTTGATATTTGCTTCCAAGCAATAAACCTTTAGATTTTTCTTTCAACTTCTCGCCACACCAGATTTCATGTACAGCATCACTAATACATACCTTATATCAACACTAGGGAGTTGATTCTACATAGACGGAAGATCTTGTACCATTCTTTAGTAGATCCTTTTACATCCCTCCTATCCTAAGTCTCCCTCTTAACAGATTCTATATCGCTCTTGAGTCGAAGCTAATTCAAAGAATAAGTGCTTGAGTGCATCTGTTGTGATGTGGGTTTTAGGTTTTGACATGTGTTGTATCCCGAGTGGCGCTTTGGTTTTAGACAATTGAATATAGTGATGTTTGAGATGTTTATATTTCAAATATTCATTTTTAATTGTTTTTTAAAATCGGATTGTGACAACTATCCACCAACCATGCGACATAATGGAAGAGAAGAGACTCCTCTCTCCGACTTCTACAAAGCTTTGGCGATAGCCCTAAATCTTGCATCGTTCTAGCCGGACCGATTTGGGGATTTTTGAATCCCCCAAACATATTTAATTTGTTACCGTTTTTCCATGGTTTAGGCCATGAAAACCTTACCAACACATCGTAGGATTGAACAAGTTCTTACAACATTCCATCATCCTACGGTTGGAAAAGGAACAAATTAAACTAAGGGTATTTCCCTTCACCTTAGCCCGATAAAGGCAGCGTCTTGGTTAACTGCCCAAGCGTCTATTTCAATGGACTCGTGGGCTAAACTTGTTGACTATTTATGGAACATTTTACCACCCCCTAAAAACGGATGAGATGCTTTCCAAGATTCATTTTTCGACAAAATCCTCATGAATCATTTTACGAGGCTTGGAATCGTTTCACCGATCTGCTTATATAGAGTGTCCACACCATAACCTAGCAAAAGACCGTTAGTTATTGCCTTTTCAAAGGACTTCAACATCACCATAAAGAAGTCCTTGACATAATGAATGGGGGTAGTTTCTTAAGTAAAAGGAGCGCCGGAGGCTTACAAATATTTAGAAGAACAAACTAAATAATAATAACAATTGGGGGCGATGATATCCCCGCTCTGCTAGTTCTTCTTCAACACTTAAGGCGCCCGGTATGTTTGAGATGAAACCCGATCTAGAACTTAAAAATTTAATCGAATCTCTAACTAAAAGGTAGAGGCTATTTCTATTCAACACAATCCTATTCCGTCATGAATGTCAACTCCAACCCATGTAATTTGTTTGAGTCACGAGCACCACGACTCCTATTGTCCTCTAAGCCTATGAACAACAACAATTAGAGCAAGATAATGTTTGCTCCATTAATAACTATCCTATTCCTAATGCCCCATGGAACAACATCGACTTTAGTTGGCGAAATAATCAACAAGTTACAACTCGGGGCTTTAATAACCAAAATGTTAGGCAAGCAAACAACTATAATCAAACTCAACTAGGCAAGGACGGGGACAAAGGTCAAGGAAATTATAATAATTATAACAACCAAAGCGCAACCACGACAAGGTGTAGCACAAAGGTCGAGTAATTATAATAGTTATAATACCCAATAGAATTATCGTTCGGTTAACAATAGTAACTATCAAAACCCACCCATAAATAATCAGCGTGAGATAGTTCGGTCGCACCACGTGACTACTACACCTACACAACCCGGACCCGTATCGGCGCTTTATACAGGTTACCCAACAACTTTTCAATCAATGACTCAATCAAATCAACGGATCTTACAATCCATAAATCAGGGCATACAACAATTAGCCCAAGAGAAAGCCCAACCAAAGTGTTTCGGGACAAGCTATACCAAACCACAAAACAACAAACCACGACCTTTGGGGTAAAGCGGTAATACTAGTGCGGAAGCGACAATAGTAGGTGACTGAATGCCATCACCACTCTCCGTTTTGGAAGAGTGGTTGATAACAAAGTAACTATGCCTATAGTTACCCCATCGATACTCCTACTTTGGATGCTCGAACTAGATGCGAAATAGAAGCTGAAGAAGAGCCTACCACGGTAGAGGTACCCGGTTAAACCACAACCTAAGAAGCGAAAGCCAAGGTAACAAATCAAGTCGAGCCATACGCTAAATATAGAGCAAAACCACCATTCCAAAAAGGAAGTTAGCCATGCTAATCGGGGATACAAACTTTGAGGAGATTAGGAGCGTTTTCAAGAATCTAGCGATAAACCTTCCTTTTCTTGAAGCTATTAAAAGCTACCTAATCAGCTAAGTTTCTTAAAGATTTGTGCACTACTGGCGTAAGACCAACATACCTAAAAGGCCTTTCTAACTGAACAATTCCGACTTTATCCGAAAATAATGGAATTGTTAAGTACAAGGACCACAATTAGATCTAACGTAAAATGCACCTTAGGAGATTCCCCACGGCGACGGCTTTATTAGACACGGGGAAAGTGTTAACTTACTCCCATATTATTTGTATAAACAAATGGGTCTGCGAGGGAAATGCAACCTACAAAATAAGCGTTGCAATTAGCGGACATGTCAATTAAGTATCCTAAAGGGTGTAGTGGAAAGCGTGCTTGTTAAGGTTCAAGATTTTTACTATCTGCTGATTTTGTTATCCTCGATCTGAAGTTAAAGCGACTCTGTACCGATCATCTTAGAAGCCCCTTCTTAGCTTGCTAGCATGCTTATAAATTGCGCGATGGTAAGATGTCCTTATCTTTTGGCCATCTTACGGTTAGGGTAAATGTTTTAAAATGATGAAACAATTACCGGATCCATCTATAGATGGGGAGGTTAGCATGATCGAGATCTTAGCTCAAAATTATTTTAACAACCGTTTCACGAAAATAATATGTACAAATTCCTTTCTTTTGGAAAGTCAGATTTTGTAAATGACTCCTACTTAGAGGAAGTCAACACCATCCTTGAGTCCACCCAATTGTAGACGCCGGTTGCTCCACATATTGAGTATGAAGACTTGCTACCTAAGCAAGTATTCATTATGCAAAAATGAGGACCCGGCCGAAACATCTATTGATTTTCCTCCCACCCGGTCTTAAACCCCTTCCCCGAGTTAAAATATATTCAACTCGATCCGGATGGTAGTCATCCGGTAATTATATCTTCTACTGTTATCTAAGAATGAAGAGACAAGTTTAAAATCGGGTGATTAGGGAACATCGGTCTGCGATTGGTTGGTCCCTAAAGTGACATTAAAGGAATTGACCCTAATGTTTGCACTCATCGTATCCATTTGGAGGATAGCGAAAACTTCGCCCGAACCTCAGTAAGCTTGAACCCTGCCATGAAAGAGGTGGTTAGGGAAGAAGTCTTCTACGATTACTTTCGATCGGGTATCATATACCCAATCTTTGATAGCGATGGGTCAGCCCCATTCATGTAGTTCCTAAGAAATCGGGGAGTTACCATGGTTAAACGCGAAAAGGGTGACTATGTTGTCACCTGAGGTCCTATGAAATGGAGGATCTGTATTGATTCTGAGACGTTTAAATGCTATGACATGAAAGGATCACTTTCCTTTACCTTTTATAGATCAAATGCTTTCGAGCGCCCTAGCTGGGTCATGCTTTTTATTGTTTTACGGATGGCTACTTTCGGGCTATTTTCAGATTATTATTGATATTGATGACCAAGAAAAGACTACCTTCACATGTCCCTTTAGAGCGCGTATGCCTATAAATGAATGCCTTTTGGCCTTTGTAATGCTCATGGAACCTTCTAGCGGTGTATGCTTCATATATTTAGTGACATGGTAGAAGCTTTATGGAAGTTTTCATGGATGATTTTTCTATCTATGGAGACTCCTTCCGCGGTTGTTTGTCTAACTTTGTCTAAAGGTTTTGACGGTGTGAAGAAAAGAGCCCTCGTTTTAAAGCTGGGAAAAGTGTCATTTCATGGTGAAAAAGGGCATAGTACTAGGTCACATTGTATCTAGTGATGGCATCGAAGTAGATAAGGCCAAACTAGATAAGATAAGCGACTCTACCTAAACCACGGACCGTCCAAGTGATATTAGAGCCTTTCTAGGCCATGCAGGGTTTTATAGGCGATTTATTAAAGACTTCTCGAAAATAGCTAGGCCTTTAACTAATCTACTTTTGAAAGATGCAATCTTTGATTTTAATTTTAACTATAAGCAGGCTTTTGAAACTTTAAAAGCGCCCTAACCTCTGCACCAATTATCTGACCTCGATTGGTCTAAACCTTTCGAACTCATGTGTGATGCTAGTGACTATGCAGTTAGTGCGATCTTGGGACAAAAACTAGATAATAAGTCCAGCTGTCATTTATTATGCTAGTAAAACATTAAGCGATGCTCAGCGAAATTATTCAACTTCTGAGAAAAAGAATTCTTAGCCCGTCATTTATGCTTTAGATAAGTTTAGTCCTTATTTGGTTGGTTCTAAAACTTTAGTTTACACGGACCATGCAGCCGCTTAAGTACCTTCTTGCGAAGAAGGATGCTATCGAGATTAATCCGATGGATCCTTCTCCGCAAGAGTTCACATTAGAAATAAAAAGGACAAAAGAGGGTCGAAAATGTAGTTGCCGACCACCTATCTAGACTTCACAAGCGGCGATCGGTGATTCCGAGTCCAAATACAGGACTCTTTTCACGATGAGACATCTGTATGCCATTTTTCAGCACCATGGTATCTTTGACATTTAAAAAATTATCTAGCGGCTGATGTTATGCCTTATAATTGGTCAAAGAAATGAGCGTAAGAAGTTTTTGCGGAGTTAAGTTATACTCTTTGGGATGAGCCCTACCTTTTTAAGTATTGTGCGGATCAGTTATTCGTCGTTGTATTCCCGGTGGGAATATAATGAAGTTCTATCATTCTGCCATGACAAAAAAGTGTGGTGGACATTTTAGTGGGATGAAAACAGCCGCTAAAGTTCTTCAATGTGGATTTTATTGGCCTACCCTTTTTAAGGATGCCCAAGTGCTTTGCAAGACGTGTATTCGTTGCCAACAACTTGGGCGAATTACGAAACGTAATATGATGCCATTAAATCCAATCTTGATCGTAGAAATTTTTGACGTTTGGGGCATTGATTTCGTGGGTCCTTTCCCGGTTTCCCACGGTTTTATTTATATTCTAGTTGCCGTGGACTACGTGTCTAAATGGATAGAGGCCCTAGCTTGCCGTAGCAATGACCATAAGACCGTTGTATTTTTTATTAAAGAATATATTTTCTGTCGGTTTGGCATTCGAAAGCCATCATTAGTGATGGTGGAACACATTTTGCAACAGAGAGTTGTTGCATCCCTAGTGAAAAAAGTATGGAGTTACACACAAAGTAGCAACTCCTTATCATCCACAAACTAGCGGACAAGTAGAAGTTTCTAATAGGAAATCAAAAGATTTTAGAAACAAGCGTAAACCACGATAGGAAAGATTGGTCAAAGCGTCTATCGGATGCCTTATGAAGCGTATAGAACTGCTTTCAAAACTCCTATAGGTATGTCTCCCTTTAGACTTGTTTTGGAAAACCATGTCATTTGCCCATTGAATTAGAGCACCGTGCTCGTGGGCTATAAAAGTTCTTTAACTTCAATATTGATGAGGCAGGTGTCAAATGCAAGTTGCAATTGAATGAGCTTGAAGAAATCCGTGGCGATTCGTGCGATCTCGCGAAGGATTATAAAGCTAACATGAAAGCGTGTTCATGATAAGCATATCTTCGCAAAGAGTTAAGTAGTCGGTCAAAAGGTTTTGCTTTACAACTTCCGTCTACATATTTTCCCCGGAAAACTAAAACCCGTTAGTGCGGCCCTTTTCTAGTTCTTGAAGTCACCCCTTACGGGGCAATCACCTTAGTAAATCAAATGACAACGGTTACCTTTCAAGTTAATGGTCAGCGGTTAAAACATTTTCACGAACTTACGTCCCCACGATGTAGAGGAAGTCTTTTTACGAGGACCACTGTCTATGAGGACTAACCCTTGTCATTTGGTGTACTTACTTTCATTTCCATATCTTGATAAGTGCACCATTCAGGTAACGGGCCCTCCTATGGAGTGTGTGGCTGTAAAGTCTGGGATCCTAAGTCCACGGTTCACATAATTCACGTTTTCCACTTTTGCATGTTTTCTCGGTTTTTGAGTCATGTTCTCATGGAGTGAATTATGTATTTATTGTTTTTCGTGTTTCTTATAATAAACAAATAAAAATAAAAATAAAATTCTTAAAATCATAGAAATAGCAATCCAACAAGTCTTGGGAATCGACTTTTAAAGCGACGACGTTGTAAACAAATTTTGTGTTTAAAATTTGTTTGGGGGTCAGAAGCAGTCGATCTTTCCATCGGGATTGCTCGAACTTTCCATTGGTTTTGTTTAGGCCCATTACTTGTAGTTCAATTGGGTTGACGTAATCTAAACTTAGATTTCCTTCGTTCGCATAACTTACGTCACACACGCACTTCTAGGCCTTCTTCCACCCTCTTATACATCACCCATGGTTGGAATTGAGTGTTTTATAGATCATTGGATTGGAAATTCTCTACTTGATCATTTCCATAACTCATTCGCCAAAATCGGGCCCGATAAGCGGCAAATTGAGTTTGAATTTCGAAAAATCGAAAATTTTGGAATTCAAAGCTGGGCTTAGGCCCAAACCCGACGCATTACGGTCGTCACCTTCCTTCCCAAACCGCGACGCATACGTTGTTTCCACTTCCATCCGCCCGGTTACAAGTTAAATAAAATTTTGGAAACCAAAATAAAAAATAAAATATAGAGAGGGAAGAAAACCTAACTACAACTACACCAAGGAAATCAAACCCACCTAAAATCTTCTCTAAACCATCATCACCACCAACCCAACTCGAAAAACAGCCACCAATTATAGTCTCCACCACCACCACCACCGCCACCAACGCCGTTTTAGTAGTTTTCTTCAAAACTTGCCTCCCCACAGTCTACAAACCATTAGTAGTCTAAGAAATTTCAATGGCGCTCTGACGTAGAATTTTCGGAACAGCGTTTGCTTCCGCGAGTTTCGCCATTTTACGGCGGAGATGTTCAAGAGACATTGGAGCGGGTTGTTGTACTCAACTGAGGAGTTCTATCACTATGATTTGGTAGAACAGTTTTATAAAAAGCGAAAATTGGAAGGGGATAGGATTTTCATAAAGTTAGGAGGAACGCGGAGAGAAGTAACAAGACAGTTGTTAGCTGAACTGTTAGGAATTATGCTTGAAAGCAGCCTAGTAACGACAATTCAGGAATCCCAGTATACTAGAGTTCCTGCTTTGATGAGGATACTGTCGTGGAGGGTGAATACAATCCAACATCCCATTGCGTCCGCTAGACCACCCTGAGAACCAATCAACTGGCTGTAGCTCAGTGGATTGGTAGGAACGTCCTCAGGAAAGTCAAAGTCAGTGATATCGGCTCGCGCAATGTGCGACGTTCTCTGGATTTTGCAAACAAAGAAGTATAATTTCTGCATCCTCGATTTAATGTTTAATGTGATTTGAGGAGTGGGGAAGAGTTTGGCGCCTCTTCCCGTATTGATCACGAAGATCATGCTCTCCTTTAGAGCTGTCGCAAGATCTACTCCTATTAAGATCAAATTGCATTCTAATGCAAGTATCTATACGGATTGCATCCAAGAGACTTGGCGTTATCGAAGAAAAATGGATGAGTCGGAGGATGAAAGGGAGGATATGACATGTGCGGATGAAGATGCATTAGATAATTGTAATTCTAATTTAGAGCATGCAAGTGTTGCAAAACTGCCTTGCGGTGCGTTTATGGTATTTGTGAAAATATCGAGATAGGCGAGTGTAGTTCAAAAGAAACAAGGGAACGCCGGAGGAGATTTGAAATGCTTTCGAAGGGGTTCGGACGATATCTTATCTAACATGGAGACTATCCACCAGCAACAACAAACCCGAGTATCGCGATTGCTTTCGATGATGGATGGAAAACGCTTATTCGAATAGAGATGCTACGACGAGCATGCCACCCGTGGAGGACTCGTTTTCAACCCGAGTCCGAATGGGCATGGCGTCGTCGCCCGAAGGACAGATGGTTCAAGCCATTCTCCATCCCAGAGCCAATCTCCATCTCGGGGTCCATCTTCATCACACAACTAGGTGTTCACCCGGTTGGAGTTATTTATTATTTCATAATTTCGTTTTATTAGTTGAATTTTAATTAGGTAGTTAAATTTAAATATTCATGTGTTTGTTTTATGTTGTTTGGATTTAAATTTTATTTTTAATATAATTGGTTAATTTCGAGTACTGCTTGTTTTTATCATTAATCCCACCTTCCCGACTCGTTTGGGGTGGAAATATTTAGACCAGAGCATAAGTCGTTATATGATCATATCTTTGTAAAGTTGTCTTGGAGGAAAGGTTGATAATTTGGCCGATATCGGCATATCTATGACTTGTGTGATGATAGCATGAAATCTACGAGAGTTTAGAAGTTACTATTCTAAATCAAGTATGAAAGATACCAGGATTTTTAGAAAATCATGGAAATGGTTTGTTTCCGTTTTCGGTTTTGGAATTTTCCTATTTTCGGAAATTGCCTTCAAACAAATTGGGAACTTCCCGATTCGTTTTGGTAGCTCAGAACCTATTTAAACTCCTTTCTTTCTACACTAACAAACCACACTACATCCCACCATCATCCCGCACCTTCCACTCCAAGTTTTTCTTTCTTTTTGCTCCAAACTATGGTTTCAGCCCTTCAGAGCGCGCCTGCGGCCTTTACATTTTCGAAAATTTTTTGTCGGAAAAGCCAGCAAAAACTCTTGTAATTCTAAAACCAACGAGTGACAACCATTAACATGTGGCGCGCACCTGCCTTCGATAACGAAAAATTCAATTTTGGGGCGGTCATTCCGAGGATTTTGTGGAGCTATTCAAAGAGTTATTGTGATGACATCTCTATAGTCATACGAACAGTCCTTCAAAGATGTGTTGGGCACGAGACCTATGGACATTGGTTTAGACAAAGAATCCTGCAGATTAGGATGGCGTCATCTAAACCGGTAAGTGATGACGATTCATATTCACCACAACTTCTTGCTTATTTCTCGACCATGTTAAATTCTATTGTAATCGGGATGGAGAACAAGAATTCTCGCAATGTGTAGTCGAGGACCACGACACATCAATTCGATAAAAATGTGGTCGCTCTAGTTTCGGGATTACCAATACGATCCTCGTTTCACACATCGGTGTATATGACCCGATAATGCATATCTTTATGATTATACATATTTCCATGAGTATTATGGGGGAGGGTATTTCGAGTAATGGACCGAGGTGATATAGCATTGCCCTTGGTAGCCTTTCCCTAGCGTAGGCACCACCATGTTATTCATCGATGAATATTTTGGGGGAATGGTCCGCAAAATAAGATGCTGGCTGGTGACATTTTCCTCGCTTTAGGCGAGGGGCGTCGCCGATATGACATCCCCGAAGTTTTAGTCGCTAGTCTTAAAGAGAGCCCAAAGCAAGAGGCATAAGTATCTTCTTATGCCTGTTTTGGTAAAGCGCATTATCGCGTAGTTGTTTACCGTATTATGTGCACAATTCGCAGTTGGGAAAGGGTTGAAGTTATGAGACCCACCAATCGAGTGTGGTTCGCTTCGTTCGCGAATAATGACTTTGGCGGGATGGCGGTGCGAGCCTCATTTGGTTGCCCCGTACATCCCATCGGAATATGATAACAACTAACAAGGTTAGCATTAGTAGATGATAACCGGCGGCAAGCTTGGCAAATTACAATGGTGGCGGGATCGCGAAGGAACCTCGTCTCACTAATGAGGAAGAGGATGCTTAAAAGGGAGATAAGGTAAGTTTTTAGTTTTGTTAGTGTAATGCGCTTATGTCCCAAGCAATTTAATTCGGTTACCCCCATAATGGGTGGAACTCTTATAGAGTTCGTCGTTTTTATTTCCTATATTAAATGCGTTCTAACTTTGTTTTGCAGATGTTCCTGAATTTCACACGTTTCAATGGTATTTTTCCTACCCTCTTTATTTACAATACATTGAGGACAAAGCATGATTCTTGTTTGGGGGGGGGGGCGCATAGAAACATGTGTAATTAAGGCATCTGTGAGGATATAGATATGTATAATATGCATTTGTTTCTAGTTAAAATTTCAAAATTTTTCAAAAATATAAATAAATAAGTTTATGCTATACACTTAGGAATATTGGTATTGTTTTCTTTCTCTATGCTTTTAACAATCTAGAAGTCTCACGTAGCTTTTGCATCAGAATAATTGTTAGAAACTTAGGTTAATATGTAGGTAATAATCCTTGCATCTATCCATAAATATATTACATGAGTATCTATGATTGTTAGCAGTAAGTTTCTGAAATCTAGGCTAGAGTACTTATTCTACAAATCCTGTGAGAATATAGCCTTATATGAGCGAAACATTTGAGAAATGACACAAGGGAGAAGTAAAATCCGGATAGAGAAATCACACGTCCACTTGCTTGATCACTATGCCATATCCTAAGCGAGAATTTAGGCCCTCTTTGGATCGATATAGCTAGAAATTCAAACCTATGAATTATTTTCCGCTAGTCCCCCCTCTGAGCCTTTCTTTAGCTTTTCATAAACCACAAATCCTTTACCCTGTTACAAAAACAAAACAAAATAAAATTTAAAAAAAAAAAAAAAAAAACAAAACAAATCAACCTACCCAATTTAGAATAAGTCTGAGAATAGAATGAGGAAGAAAGAAGAAGAGAAAAACCTGTGTAAACAAAAAAAAATTAATTAGTTGCTTCAGAAAATAAGAAAAGAAGTGTCCATCCAAAGAAAAGAAAAATAAAAATAGAAATAAAATAAAAACTCCAAAAAAATAGAATAAAAAGAGTCAAAAAGCCAAAAAAAAAGAAAAATATGGCTAAGGATGGAAACAAAGTATAGAAGCAAAAGAAAATAACAAGGTTTTCTCTAAGTTACATAATATGAAGACTCTATTATCTCAGACTTGTCCTTTTGAATATCCATTTCCTTCATTCTTAAACCATCTCCTAATCCCCGCAACACCTAATAAAGACCTCTAGCTCAATTAGGAATATGTTAGTGTGATAGTAAGTGGCAGATGTGTTTGGTCGACTCCGGTTTCCTTGTTGTCATTGAGATTGTAAGGTAAAGTGTGCCCACCGCATTAATCGAGAAGTTTAAACTTCGAGCCGGAAAATCAGAGTGGTTTTCGCCTTGACAATTATGTGAGGACCTACTTAAGGGACGCTTATTCGAAGTTTTTAAACGAACCTCGCTAGGCATTTCATTGTATTACTCATAGTATATATCTTTGTATCATAGATGATTGATTATTATGCATATATTAGTTTAGGTTTTTGACTTGGTTATTCTTATTCATTTGCTAGTGAGATGTATAGATAGTTGGGACATGAATGAGGAAACAATAGTTTTATTTCTTAGTCGTTGTAGTATAGTTGAAGTTTGTGAGTACCTTCACTGGAAAACTCTCACGAGGCTATAACTCATCCACTAGGGAATTCTTAGTGGTTTAAGGCCTTGTTGCATATGGTCAATGCAATCGCACTCAGCAAAACGAGAGTAGATAAAAATCCATTTTTGGTCACTTATTCTAATTTCTCATCTTTGCTTGAGGACAAGCAAAATGCTGTTTGGGGGTGGTTTGATAAGAGCCCAAAATTGTAGTTTTAACCCTGTAACAGTCATACTTTTAGACCAATTATGTGAGTAATAATTAAGAGTTAACACTGATTACGTGTTTTTATGCATTCGGGTTTCAAAGTCCATTATGTGCGAGAGAAATATGCCACTTTAGCGAGATAAAGGAGCAAAGGTGGGAGTTACTAAAGTAGTTAAAGGTGATTAAAGGCCAAGATTCAAGAACAAAGCCTTTCTAAAAGCCGGAAAAAAGCTGAAATTCGACCGCGGTGAACAAACACACAAGTCGTGAACTTTCAAAGGCGTATCTTTGGACTCAGACCTCGAATGGGGCCTACCCTTATGTCAAAACGACCAGCTCAGAAAAGAGCTTTCCAATGGTTCAAGCCTTGACCAAGCAGAGGAGCAGAAGGGGACGAAAAGTCTGTTGAAGCCAACTGCAGCTGAAGAGGCCTTTTCGGGATTTGAAAAGAATTGGGTTTTGTTCGATTCTCGGCCCAAAACATGGCTCAAGCCCATGCACGATTTTGGATCTGAAAGTATAAAAAACAAAGCTTAGCTCTTTGTTAATGGTAGCTAGTTAGACCTAAAATAATATAGATAATTCTAGATATGTTTTCATTAATTAAATTAAGTTTTAGTTCCATTTTCAATTCTTGTTTTAGATTAAGTCTTTTTGAATCATTGTTTTGATTGATTAGATAAATAAAATAGTTATTTTATCAATTTTGAATTGTGTTATTTCAATCTATTAGATCTAGTTTTAATTGTTGATTGGTTACCATTTCTTAGTTGTTAATTGGAATTTAATCATTATTTAGTTTAGATTAGTAAATTTCGAATCTTGATAATATGTGTAGTTTAGATTCATATGGGAATGATTGCGGAATGATCCAAGGCTAAAACCTCCATTAGAGGGGTTGATGAAGCCTTGATGAAAACTTAGTGGTATAGTGTAGAAGCATTGTAGAATCTATTCCAATCTAGAAGGTCGTGATTCGCCATGAGAATGGGTGGACGACCTCACATGCTAGTTAGTACTCGGTAGAAATGGCATGAACACTAGGGATTAGAACTTGAATTTCTTGCCGAAGAGCGTAAGAATGAGATACAAGAATCTATGCTAGGCTATTAAGTTGGATTCGAGGTGGATTCAATTCCCCTCTAATCCTTTATCTAGATTCAAAATAATCATATTTCCATAGTATTCGTAGTTTAAATTCAAATAATCAAATTCAGTAAGTATCATAGCATATCACCTTCGTAAAGCTCTCATTGACTTTAAGATTGATCAATTAGACTAGAAAACATTCCATGTTAGAGTACTAGGAGTGGAACGAACCTCTTACTCCACTATATCTCAAGTGATTGAGAGTAGAGAAATCTTTGATAAATTAGACACTTAAGATTAGTTTTAGTTTACTTACGTTTTGAGTTTCATTGTTCATTTCGTAGGTAAACTATCAATTTTATCTTTATCACAGCCATCTCTTGATGCTTCGTGGGTGGAGGTAGTGATAAAAATAAAATTGAATAGCTTACCTACGAAATAAACGATGAAACTCAAAACGTAAGTAAACTAAAACTATTTATGATCCTATATGCTTATCAAAGATTTCTCTACTCTCAATCCTATGAGATATAGTGGAGTAGGAAGTTCGTTCCACTCCTAGTGCTCTAGCATGGAATTGTTTTCTAATCTAATTAGTCGTTTTAAAGTCTAATGAGAGCTTTACGAAGGTGTGTTATACTACGATACCTATATGAAATTGATTATGTTGAATCTAACTACAAATGCTATGGAAATATGATTGTTTTGAATCTAGATAAAGGATTAGAGGGGAATTGAATCCACCTCGAATCCAACTTAATAGCCTAGCATAGATTCTTGTATCTCGATTCTTACGCTCTTACGCAAGAAATTCGAAGTTCTAATCCCTAGTGTTCATGGCATTTCTACCGAAAGTACTAACTAGCATGTGAGGTCGCCCACCCATTCTCATGGCTTAATCACTCCACCTTCTAGATTGGAATAGATTCTACAATGCTTCTACACTATACCACTAAGTTTTCATCAAGGCTTCATTAACCCCTCTAATGGAGGTTTTAGCCTTGAATCATTCCGCAATTATTCCCATATGAATCTAAACTAAACATATTATCAAGATTCGAAATTTACTAATCTAAACTAAACGATAATTAAATTCTAATTAACAACTAAGAAATGGTAACCAACAATAATTAAAACTAGATCTAATAGATTGAAATAACACAATTCGAAATTGATAAAATAACTATTTTAATTATCTAATCAATCAAGAATAATGATTCAAAGACTTAATCTAAAACAAGAATTGAAAATGGAACTAAAACTTAGTTTAATTAATTAAACTAGATCTAGAATTATCTATATTGTTTTAGGTCTAACTAGCTACCATTAACAAAGAGCTAAGCTTTGGTTTTTATATGTCTAGATCCAAAAAATCGTGCATGGGCTTGAGCTATGTTTTGG
Organism: Coptis chinensis; assembly: GCF_015680905.1. NCBI lineage: Eukaryota > Viridiplantae > Streptophyta > Magnoliopsida > Ranunculales > Ranunculaceae > Coptis > Coptis chinensis. The sequence goes on along the minus strand of NC_141461.1, from coordinate 60,636,030 downwards.
GGGAGAATCGTGCCCAAAACCCAATATTTTCGGTCAAAAAGGCCTCTTTCAAATTCGCAGTTGGCTTCAACAGACTTTTCATCCACTTCTGCTTCTCTGATTGGGTCAAGGATTGATCATTAGAAAGCCCTTTCCGAGCCAGTTGTTTTGACATAAGGTAGGCCCCATTCCGAGGTCTAAGTCCAAACATATGCCATCGGAAGTTCTCGAACTTGTGTGTTCTGCGATGTTGACTTTTTCAGCTTTTGACCGGACTTTAGGAAGGAAGGCTTTGTCTTCTTGAATCTAGGCCTTTAATCACGGAACTCCTTAGTAACCGACCTTTGCTCTTTTTATCTCGCTAAAGTGGCACATTTCGCACATAATGGACTTTGAAATCTGAAATGCATAAAACACGTAATCAGTGTTAACTCTTAATTATTACTCACATAATTGGTCTAAAAGTATGACTGTTACAGGGTTAAAACTACAGTTTTGGGCTCTTATCATGTAGCTCATTAGATTGCAGAGAGCAAACAAGCGCAGGCCATTATTGAGCGAGCTCAGAAAGAATATAACAACCTGGTTGACTCGGTAGATAGTGGTGATGTCTACGTTCTGGTGGATGACTACATGGAGCTAGAACGTAAGTACAAAACTCTCAAAAGGTCTGTTGAAAGTGGAGCTGCAACAATCATCGTGAGAAGTATCGTTGCAGATGCTAGTAGGCGATCCGATCTACCAACCACTGGTGTTGCTTTTATTGCTCAGCCCACAAAAGATGCTGCCACTAATGTGCTGAATGCAAGTGGTGATCCGGCAAGTGGCTCTGTTGGTGAAAAGGGCTGCCAACTGGACCCTTTGAATGTGGAGAATCTTCCTTGTATCAACTGATTGTGTTATTCTTGTAATTTTATTTGATGATAGATAGATGAAGTTTTTTAACTATATTATCTTTTATTGTTGATACTGATACTTCTATTGTTGATGGGGATGATGAGGTCTTTTTCCCAGGATAACCTGGGGGCTCTAGTATCTAACCAAATTTGTAATAAGTAAAAATATTTAAATTACTTGTTTTGAATTGAGACTGTCTTTGAATTTTGTATGCATGTGATTGTTCCTCTTACTTTTTATTTTGTTATTTGACGACCTGTGTTGTATAGTAGTAGATTCGACGACCTATTATACCTTGCTAGATCGTATAATGCTTGTAGGTCGTAGGTGTTTGTGTACGACCTGATAGAAGCGCGTAGTTGGCACCTAGGTTGCTTCGTGTCCTTACGTGTGTGCGTTACACCAAAACTACCATTTTCTAACAGTGCTAATTTTACATCAGTAACGGTTATATATGTTACCACCTTTATCACCGAAATATCCGTTAGTAAATAAAACAATCGTTAGAAAATATCGCAAATAATAATTTTAATAATTTTGATTAACTTGGTCACGGTTAGTGCGGTATTGTATAACGTTTGTATCCGTGAGTAAAGTAATAAACCAATTAAAGAAATAGCGAAAAGGAAAGAAAAGAAAGAAGCGGGCAATTTTTGGGTAGGCACCCATCTCCCCCTTTTGATTCTCTCTCTCTCTCTCTCATTGCAAACACTAGCTAATAGTTAGAACAATGAATTTCATCGCTCCCCGGTAAACTTTCTCTCTCAATTGACCGAAATGGAAATCCGTCGATCTCGGATTTCGCTGTAATTAGAATCTGGATCTCGATCGAGCAACTAGTTCCAGCAGGAGGTTGGCGCATCTTGTTAGGCATGGAGAAGCATTCTTAAAGGCTATTCCCAATTGCAGCAGCAGATTAGGTAAGCTCCCTCTCGTTCTCTTTTCTATCCGTGTTCTTCAAATTTGGTAATACGGTGGTTTAATTTCTTATTTTTTGTTCCAAGGTTTTTTAAAGAGTGATTTTTCTCCAAGTGATTTTTAAATTATTGAGAGAAGACTTTTAGTAAACTATCATGTGTTTTCGATTATAAATTCCTTTCCTTTTTCCTTTATCTCATATTTGTAGTGTTTACTTATTGAAGGGTGTTTGTCTACTGGTTTTGCAATAGTTTCCCTGTTGCGGCTAAGTCTAACTTTGACGTAAAAAGTTAAATATTTATTGGTTTAACAGCTGGGGTTAGAGCTTCTTTGTGCTGTTTTGATGTATCATGTGTATATTAGACTTTAATGACTTTGTTTCCTTAACAAAATGAATGAGGTTTTTTTTGTGATATTCCGATTAGGGAAAAACAGTGAAGAGAATTATTAGAACATTATAATCATGACAAAGATAAAAACAATGAAGAGAATTATTAGAACATTATAATCATGACAAAGACAATCTGTTTATATGTTACAAGGTTATGAGAGTCTCAAGGAATACGCCCTTAATAAACATTTGATGGTTGATTTTATTTTATACTTTTGTGGCTATAAATTGAACATGTGTTGGCTGGTCTTCCCCATGTTGGACAGTTTATATGTTATATATGCACCTAAGACTCTAAGGCACCATGAATATCCTAATGAATATACCCCTTATTAAACAATTAAGTGGCTTTATTTTCTACTTTCCAGTGGGTCAACATGACTGCAAAGAGTTGATCCACTACTTTACCCATCCATTTAATACAACTAGAGGTGTTGTTTCAAGAAATTAACTACATGAGTAGCATTTTTGTGCATTTTCAGGTTGTCGCGGAGGCTCACTGATCCTAACATTGTAGACTGTATTGCAAGGGAGGAGCTTCGCCATCTCTCAATGGCTGATATAGTGACTCCAAGTTTGAAGGAGGTTACTAGGTGGTGTGAGTTAGGACATAGTAGGTAATGATCCAATTTCTTCTAATTTTAACTTGGTAGTTGCATCTCAAAAGTTTCCCAAGAGATTTGGGAACTCTCAAATAAGGTTTTTTGTGAGGTGTCATAAAAACAAAGGTTCCGAAGAAAATCGGTTTCGTGAAATCCTCGATGCAAATTATGGTCCTTCATTGCCTGGATTAGTAGCAACGAAGTGGGGATTAGATGTGACATTGACTGATAACTCAACCAGATCATAGGCAGAGTAACACTTGTTTCAAAGAGTAATATCTGAGTTGATAATTTTTGCTATCTATATATTGGTGTATATTATTGTATTCAAAGTATGTTTTAATCGGCAATTCCTTTTTAAAATTGCATTAAGAGTAAAATGTTATGATGCGGAGGCTTGGTTTGAGCAAAGTTTCGGACATACATATATAGAATTTGGGAATATGAATAACCTCAAAAAATTATTAGAATGACAGTTTGTCCTATTATTTTGTTCTATTTTTATCTTTTTTTTTATTGAAAGATGTCTTTATCTTCCTGTGAATAGAACCTCTTTGTTATTCTATGCCTCTAACAGTGCCCTACTCTATATACCTTCATCATATATGGCTTCATTTTCTTTTCTTCCCAGATTGGATCACTTCTTGCCATATAGACACTAATTAAATTACCGATGTTTTTTCGAATTCCCCTGACGTCTCCATGGTAAAGATACAATCACAGCCTTAAATTATTTCCCTTTCCCTTTTTGAGTCTGTGTTAGTTGTGCGCAAATTTTAGACTTCAAGGGTGACTAACTGACTATCCTCCACTTTGTTGAGCCTTAGTGTTGAGTTTAGGCATGTACTAATTACTGGCTTTCCAGTTCGATTTATTTGCATGTTATTGTGTCAGTTGTTAGTGTCTGAAATCCTTACTCCATGAATGTTTCATTTGCTCTACAGAGTTTGGTCGAAGAAAATGGACAAGATTGGTCACAAGACATAATTTCTGCCATCTTTCTCATAGTAATGGAGGTTTCATATCTCACATATTCTATTAAGGTAACATATATGTTTCCATATAGCGAATGTCATTGTAGAGTCAACCTTGTGTATGTGTATTTCTTATGCATTTGGTCTGCCCATCTTTCTTTTGCATCTTAGTGTTTCGTTTCTTAGTAAGTGGTGAGTCATAAAGGAGCTAGTGTGGATTTCCCTCGTAGTGTATTAATGCACCTTCAAAGTAAATTACTTAGTAAGTCGAATTAGAAATTAGAGATCTCGTGAATTCTAGTGTGAGGTTGGTTGTTTATTTTCACTCAAGTTATATTGGTTGTACATTCCTTATTGTTGGAAGTTAAAACTTGATAGAGGTATTTGGAAGTTCTCTACTTAATATCTTATCATTTGCAAGCTTAGTTATATTAAATATGGGGTTCCTGAATGGAAGTGGGTAGTTTGTTGTAGAAAAAGGATTCTCTTGTCGGAGCTGAATTGGATATTTTAATATTGAATTAATCTTTGGTGCTAATATAATGATAGTACTCATGGGTTGGAGTACAATTGGGACAATATGCCAAGGCTTTAGATATGACACAGAAATTTCCTTACATTTACAGAATGATTACTCAAGGGTATTTAGGTTTCTTAATTAAGTGGTCAGATAGCCTTAAATATGTTTTGGTTTGCAAAAGACAAATGTGTAGTTCTTGGGTTCGTTAGAAATCGATACCCTACTGAACTTGCTCTTGGGGTTTGTTTAATATATTTTCTTAGCTTATGCAGATATTGTATACTGTTGCATGCAACTTCTTGTACATAGTATCTTGTTCTTGCTTCTTTGGACCATCTTCACATTAGTTAACTCTGTCATTTCTTTTATATTCACCAGAAGTGACTAGCAAATGCATCCAAGAGCTTTGTATGCCTTCATAACGGCTATTCCCCTTTTTCTTTTCTGATAACTAATGAAATTTGTGTACTTAGGTGGCTTCCGCTTGATGTTGCAAGGATATGAGGACGCCATTGGCTTGAACCGTTGCTCTCACCCAGTTCTAGTTCAGACATACTGACATTTGCACCGTCAAATAATCCTTCCTTTCCTCTCTTGAATGTGGTTAATATAACAAGGTATTTCACAGACTTTCACATTTACCTTCGATATAGATATGTCCGCTAAAAGTGGCTTAAAAAATTGGTCTGTATTTATTTGTACCTGAGTTTCTTTCTGAATGGGCACACACAAAATACACCTTGAACTATAAGCATAAAACCTGATAGGCGCTGAGTTTTACGGATTTAAAGATTTTGTTGGACTGGTCTATGCAGAGTGTGGGTTGCAATCCTTTACCTCCTGTGAAGTGATGTTTGTGATGTCTGTCTAGAGAGAGCATGCACTGTAGTAGGGGAAGGTATTTGTTATATTCTCTCCTGTCATCTTATTACTAATCCCTCCTTTTGTTGCTATTTATTCACCTAGTTCCTTTTACATGTTTGAGATTAGCAAGAATACCATTATGTATTGAAACTATACAACTAGAACCTATATGCCTATTATGTTGTACGGACTAGTATTTTGGTTGTGTTGTGATTGTTAGGGGTTGGTTTTGTGTTGGGTTCTTTTTCAGAAACTACAATGCAAGTACTCATGGGTTAAGTTGGAGTATAATGGTGACAATATGCCGAGGCTTTAGATATGATGCAGAAGTTTTCTTACTCTTACAAGAATGATTGCTCAAGGGTAGGTAAGTGGTCTTAAAACAGTTTTTTGCTTTGGCGTTTACCCAAATTGTATTGCCTATTGAGAGGTTGTTGCTTGTTGCCATTTTTTCGATTTCTCTCTTAAATGCTTTTTGAGGCCAAAAGCTATCCTTTATCACGAGGTTGTTGTTTGTTTTGCAATTGTGGAGCCTTTAAATGTGCTCTCGCTTCATTTCCTACTTAAACAAATCATTCTCTTTACTTGAAGATAATATGGAGGAATGTTGAAAGGCTAGATTATGAAACGTGACTTTGCTCGTTTATGTTTGTTTATATATGTCGTTGAAATGAATCAAGGAAGGAAGTAGGAAAACTTCTTTAGCTTTAGTTTTTATGTTTATGTAAATTGGGATTTGGGTGGATTGGAGGCTTTGTTTCTATGTAAATTGGGATTTGGATTGGTGGATTTGTTTCTATAAAGTTTAATTGGTTGGTTTTTCTTGTTATTCTTTTGTTGTTGTGGAGTGTGATATATTATGTAAGATGGAATAATCAGATCTGGGGCTAGAGCTATAAGTGCAGGGTGGAAACAATTTGATCCCAGAAATTAATTTTTTTTTCCAGGTTTACAATTTAGTAACGGATATATCCGTGACATACCAAATCATTTTTCCCGCTAATTATTAGAAATGTAACAAATGCATCCGTTAGTGACTACAGCCCGCCAAACTTTACTCACATTTATATCCGTTATAAACGACCAATTTGATTGACATTTATCTGTTACAAATATTTATAGTAACGGATATATCCGTTAGTAATTTTTGCCTAAGTGACTGTAACACCCCAGAGCTAACGAATATAATCGTTAGTAAAAATATAAGTAACAGTTATAACTGTTGGTAAACGCCTCTTTTGGTGTAGTGGTGTATTGATTGATTACTTTTAGGGGAACGTTTTTTACTGATAATTAATCTTTGAGTGGTAATTATAGTTGAGTCAAACTTAACCTTTTCAAATGCCTCAAGTTGACTTATGGTCATTTTGGGGTACCCTGGATTGTATTTGACTGATAATTAGGCTTTGCGTGGCAATTATAGTTGAATCGTTCTTAAACCTGGCGTTGGCGTTAAGTTGATTTGTGGTCCTTTTGGGGGGACCGTGGATTGAATTTGATTGATAATTAACAACTGCGTGGTAATTATAGTTGGGTCGTACTTAACCCTGGCATTGGTGTTACGATCTGATACTTTGATATCCTAGATCAGGTAGTGATTGCAAGATACGTGGCACTCATGTAATGCAAGGATAACATTTATACACAAAATGCTGATGGAATTTTATTCATATTGGTTGATATATATGGAGACAAATTATTGATAAAAACGCTTAAGTAGAGCTGTATTCCAAGGCCGGGGAAGCATATCACCGAGCTGAGTTTTGATCCAGTAAACTTCATTTCCAATGATTTTGTAAACTATGTATGGGCCTTCCCAAGTTGGGTCAAGCTTGGGTAGTGCTAAGGTGTTTTTGAGGACTAGGTCGCCAGCTTGGAAAGATCTTGGGATGACCTTCTTATTGTAAGATCATTGGATTGTTTGGTGGTACCGAGCTAGGGATATTGCAGTTGTTTCCCTTTGCTCCTTTAGGAGGTCGACTTCTTTGGTTAAGATGATATCATTTTCTCCTGATTTGACGATGTCAGAACGTGTGGTTGTGATTGTAAGTTCTGATGGTATGACTGCTTCTGTTCTGAAGCAAAGTGTGAAAGGAGACTCGTTGGTACTGGCTCGGGCCATTGTTATGTATGCCCATAAGATGTTCTCGAGTTGTTCTGGCCATTGGCTTTTCTTGCTCTCCAACTTCTTTTGGAGATTTTCTTTGATGGATTTGTTTGTGGCCTCTGCTTGGCCATTGCTTTGTGCATATCTAGGTGTAGAAAATGCTTGAGTGATGTGCCATTTTTGTAGGAAAGCCTTGACTTGCATGCCAGCAAATTGGGTTCCGTTGTCCATGACGAGGGTGTAGGGTAGACCAAATCTTGTGATGATATTAGTCCATATAAAGTTGATGACGTGAACTTCCTTGACTTGAACGAGTGGTATTGCTTCAACCCATTTGGTGAAGTAATCTGTGGTTGTATGGATGTATTTGAGTCATGTTTTCTTTTGTGGGATAAATGGTCCCATGATGTCTAGCCCCCACATATGGAAAGGCTAGGGGGCTAGCTATGTTGATCAACTCCCATGCTGGACTTAGATAGTTATGGAAAAATATTTGACATTGGTGGCATTTGAGAGCATACTTCTTTGCCTCGATGTGCATGGTTTGCCAATAATACCCTTGGGCAATTGCTTTATGGGCCAGAGATCTTGCTCCTGCATGGTTGCCACATTCGCCTTTGTGAATTTTGTCGAAGATGAGTTGGTCTTCGTGTGGAGTTATGCACCTTAGGTGGGTCCTCCTACAGATTTGCGGAACAATCGTCTATTGATCACAGTGTATCGGGGAGCTCGAAATTGTATGGCATGAGCATTCCTTACCTCTGTCGGGAGCTCGCCATGTAATATAAATTTCAGAAATGGGCCTATCCAAGATTTAGTGATTTCTTTTTCGGATGAGGGCTGAAAGTTCGCGAGGCTGTTGACACTTTCTTGTTGGTAGGCGGGCCTCTCTAGGATGTCAATGTAGACTATGCTGGGACATGCATCTAGGGTTTTCAAGGCTAAGAAAGCCAGAATGTCTGCATGTATGTTATCCTCTCTGGGAATGTGTTCCAAGAAGAATATTGTGAACGAGCTGATGATATCATTGACGACCTGAGCGTACGTAGCTAAGTTTGCTCTGTTTGTCACATACTCTTTACTGATCTGTTTGACGATTAGTTTTGAGTCACTATAAGTTTTGAACTTTCGGACTTGTAGCTGTTGTGCCATTTGGAGGCTTGTGATTAATGCTTCATATTCCGCTTCGTTGTTGGATGTTGCGAAATCGATCTTGATTGACTTTTGTAGCTGGGTTCCTTCTGGTTAAGTTCACACAACCCCCAGTCCACTACCGCTGTTGTTGCACGCTCCATCTACATAGAGGTTCCATGTGTCTGGGGAGGCTGATTGATGGGTTCCCAGTTAACATCTTCGACAGGGAAGTCAGCAACGACCTGACCTTTGTGAGACGTTCTGGGAAAAAATTTGATGTCATGTTCATCGAGTTCTTCAGCCCATTTGGCCATGCGGGCTGTTTTGTTGTTAGAACTAAAAACCTGCTTGATGGGTACATCTATTATTAGCTTGATGATGTGAGCCTGGAAGTAAGGTCGAAACTTGCAAGCAGAGTATATCAAAGATAACATTGTTTTCTTAATTGGAGAGTAATGCTTTTCTAAATCTGTTAATGTCTTGCTAGTGAAATAGACCGGTTTTTCGATTCCTTCGCTTTCGCGAAAGAGGTTGAGCTGATGGCAAATTCAGTAGTTGCGAGGTAAAGCCCTAGTATTTTTCCTTCATTCGGTTTGGACAGGACGAGCAGAGTTGATAGGTAAGCCTTCGAGTCGCTGAAAGCTTTATGGCATTCATCTGTCCATGTGAATGTTGCACCCTTCTTTAGTATTTGTAGAAATGGTCTGCATTTGTCAGATGCACGTGAGATAAATCTGTTGAGGGCTGAAACCATGCCAGATAGCTTGTGAATTTGTTGCTTGCATGTTGGTTCTGGCATTTCAAGGAGAGGTCGTATTTGTTTTGGGTTTGCTTCAATGCGTCTTTGTGAAACGAGATATCCTAGGAATTTCCTCGAGGCTACCCCAAATACACACTTTGTTGGGTTGAGCTTCATCTTGTTTTGGCGCAATCTTTCAAAGGCTTTTTGCAGGTGAGAAATGTGGTCGCCAGCCTTTTCACTTTTAACTACCATGTTGTCTACGTAGACTTCCATGGTGTCGCCTAGCAAGTCTTTGAACATCTTTGTGACAAGTATCTGGTAGGTCGCACCAGTGTTCTTCAAGCTGAATGGTAGGACGTTGTAGCAGAATGTTCCTTGTTCGGTTATGAAGGACGTTTTTTCCTGGTCTTCTTTTGCAAGTGGCATCTAATTGTATCCGCTATATGCGTCCATAAATAATAAAAAATCATGTCCACAAGTTTGATCTACCAGTATGTCAATCCTGAGTAGGGGGAAGCTATCCTTTGGGCAATGCTTGTTGACGTTGGTGAAGTCTATGCAAAGTCGTACTTGGCCATTTTTCTTAGGAGCAACTACAATGTTAGCTAGCCAGGTCGGGTATTAGACTTCTCTGATGGATCTAACATTTTTGAGCTTTTATATCTCTTCATTAATGGCTTTTTGAAATTTGAGTGCTAGTTTCTTAGGTCGTTGTTTGATAGCCTTTATAGTTGGATCTACATTTAATTTGTGGCAAGCGACCTGAGGGTCGATTCCTGGCATATCGATATACGACCAAGCAAAAACATCTTTATTGAGAGATAGAAAATTGACAAGTTGCTCCTTGAGCTTGGGGTCTAAATCAGCCCCTACATAAACATATTTTGGGCCATCATTTGTGCCCAAATTGATTTTTTCTCCTGGTTCGATTTGTGCTTGTATTTCCTTGAGCTTGGCTGCTGCTGATGTTGGAGGGCTGGAAGCTTGAGGATCTTGCGGCTTTAGGATGTCTTTGGTTTGGACGACCTGAGTTTTGACCGTGGTTGCTGCGCTGACTTGATTGCATCGATGAGCTTCTAGTTGGTTGCTTCTAAGCTCCGTGATGCCTCGAGGTCCGGGGAACCGCAGGACTTGGTGTAAGGTTGATGGAACTACTAGGATCTTGTGAATCCATCTGCGTCCTAAGATGGCAATGTATGACGACTTGACATCAATCATACTAAAGCGTGTTAAGGTCTTGACCATGTCATCTTTTTCTCCAATGGAGACTGGTAGAATGACGTCTCCAATGGTATCTGTGCGGTCTCCATGAAACCCATAGAGTGGTGCATTTGACTCTATCATCACTGAGTCTGGCAAGTGCATATCCTTGTAGGTTTGGCAGAAGACGATGTCACAGGAGCTGCCTGGATCGATTAGGACCCGTTTGACTGTCCATCCGTTAATCTTGACGTGCACTACCAGGGGCATCATTGTGGGGTAGGCACACCTTGCCCAGATTTTCCTCGGTGAATGATATGAAGGTCGTAGATTGAGAGCTAGTAGGAGTGGTCACTTCAGCTTTGTGGGAGAGGTGGTAGATTTCTTGCAGTGCTCTTACTCGCCTGCGCTTTTCACGACCTGAGGTCTTGTTGTTGGAGGTGTATGTAATCATGTGGATTACTTTTTCCTCATCATGATCGGAGGAGTGATGTCTCCTGTTATGTCTCTACCGACCTAGAGATTTAGATCATCGGGTTGTTCTGCTTCTGCTCCTTCTGCGAGCAGGTCGTTCATGGCTATAGCTCCTGCTTTTATTGAGGTTGGCATTCAGTTTATGCATGAGGTCGCTTTCTGGCAGGAACTCTTTTAGCTTTCCCTCTTCGACTAAATCTTGGAGGTAGTGCTTAAGGCTCAAACATTCATCGGTGTCATGGTGGTGGAGCTTATGGAAGTGGCAGTATGGACGCCCTGATATTGCAATCACCTTGTTGATATTTAGTTTGAAGTAAGGTGTTGTATATATCTTTTTTAGGATATGGCTTGGCATCCTGGAGAAGTTGGAGAATTCTCGTTTGGTGCATGAGGGTTTTGGGAGTTGTTGCTCTTGTTGTTGTTGCTTGAGTATTGATTGCTTTCTTTGGGTCTCAACTTGTCGCTTACTGCGAGGACTTCTTTGCCTTTGTGCTGGGCCATCCATTCTTCGTACTTCATGAACTTGTCGATTCTGTGGTACAGGTCGTCTAGGCGTTCTGGCTTGTTGCGCATGAAAGACCCTGCTAGGTTAGAGTCGACTAGGAGGGTGTTGGTGAATGCAGAGGTTGCAAAGCTGTCTTTGAGGCCTGACTCCATTGATAGAAGTTCCTACTTGAAACGTCCTAGGAAAGCGGATAGTCTCGCCGTGTGCTTGCTTCAGCTGGAACAGCGAGTCTAGGTCGGCTTGTTTCTTTCTATTGTGGATGAACTCTTCTGCAAACGTCTCGGCCAGCTTGTCAAAGTTGTTGATTGAATCAAGAGTGAGCGTGTAAAACCAGTCTAATGTTCCGTCCTTCAAGCTGGCTGGAAAGAGTTTGCACTTTAGGTAGTCATAGTCTGGAGCGTTGTAAAGCGTCAGGATTTGGCTGAAACGAGCTATGTGCTAGCCTGGACATGAGCTGCCTTCGTACAATGGGAACTTTGGTTGGATAAAGTCAGTTGGAGGCTACTTTGTCCCTGACTTCTGTGGTGAATGGTGACGCCTTGTATGGCTGGAGCATCTTCTGAACGATCTGGGCTGCGCTGGCTTTTTCGTTTGTTTTGTCCAATTGTTGGGTGAGGTCATCAAGGCGTTGATTAGTGGTTGTTGTGAGGGCTGTGACCGCATTGTTGTCGATGGCGTTTGGAGTCACGTTGTTGGTGTTGGAAGTGGTTTGCTCGTGCATCGCTTGGTTCTCTTGCTGGAGTGTGGTGAATGACTCATGGAGGAACTTGACTTGATCTACTAGAGCTTGTATTTGTCCTTCCATGGTGGTTTTCTAACCAGCTTCGTGGGCTTGCGAAAATAGTGTGGGTGTTTTCTCAAGGAAACGAACCGGCAGACGGCGCCAATGTAGAGATGTGGATTTTGTGTCTACGACCTGATGTTGAGTTTGGTAGGGAATGACTGCACTCTTTCTTTGGACAAAAGTTGCCTACGTATCAAGTTTCTTGGGTAAACTTGAATCAAACCTTACGTAGTTCATCTCTCTCTACTTATAGATGTTTGAGATGACTTTCCTTATTTGCCCCAGGCCGTTGTCAAGTATAGATCCATATTTTGTGCTATCTTGATGATTCGTCATTACTTCTGATGTTACAAAGTAAATGTCTCCTTGATTGGTGCGTTGACTGAGCTCCAGGATCGCGGTAGATCACTTGCTTCCATATATGGCTGTGTTTGATATTTGGGACTACCTGAGTCTGGGTTGTTGTTACGTCCTGGTGGCGTGGTACGAGCTGGTGATGTACGAGCTGTGAAGATACTACCTAGTGTGTGGACATGTGTGCTATAATGATATGTTTGAGAACGGAGGGTACTTACACTTCCTAAGAGGTGTTAATTTGAGTTCTTTTTACTAGAATACTTTGGTAAGCAGTGAGTTATGCAATTACTTATATGCCTATCTACAAAAAGCCTTGTGGCTTTGAATGAGAGTATGAGATGGGTGTTGACTATCACAGTGTTTTTTTTTGGTAATCAAACTATCAAAGTGTTATATTGCTTTATGCTCTTCTGACTTCTTAGATATATTAACTGATAAACACCTAAAACTGTAATATTAAACCCCGTAGAGACATAGTATTTTGGTTAATTATGTGTTTAATAATCATGAAATAATTATATTTTCGTGTTTTTGCAGGTTTTCGCAATTAACATGAATATGATGATAAAACATGCATCAAAGTACGAGAATATTGTGCATACTCGAAGTCTTCCCACTCAGCCCCAGTGAAGCCAACATAGCCTGGCTAGAGCCGAAGATTCCAAAGGGACATAACCAGTGCAGAACGGGTCCACGTGTAAAGAAGCAACAAACTTCCGAAGCTCACATCTTTCAAACTTGGACGGCGAGTTCGGAAAGTGAACTGCCATATTGACCAGGGCGACGAGCTCTACGCAAAGACAGAAAGTTGTAAAAATGCCAAAATCCTAGCTACCACTGGACACAACATGTGAACCCACTCTGCAGGCCCACAAGATATGATGAGTCAGCATACATCGACAAGTGGAAAGACACTTATGTGCCACCTTGCAAATGGGAAAAAGACAAAACAAAAATCCATGCATGATTTGATGTTGCAAATGAAGAAAAAAGCAAAAACAAATTAAAGCAAGTAAAGACAAACTTTGTAATATAAAGTTTGGATTGTTGCAAAGTGAAAAAAACAAAACAAATAAAGGGAGGCTTCACGTGAAGGGGCTATATATATGAGAAGGGGACTTTACCTTGTTGGGGACTTTAGGACTTAGCTTTATATTCTTGTATTAGTTTCATTTCCAGTACGTATTGTTGCTTTCTCCTTCCAGTAGCTTATCTTTTCTTTTAAAGCATCAAGTACTATAAGTACTCTCTTTTATAAAACTTATTTCTTTTCAAGTTAAATTCCTGTTCTTCATTTACTTATTTATTGTATACAGCAAGATCAATTAATCATCCAATGACCATGAGCTAAAATCCTCCCAAGGGGGAGGGTTAATGATGTTCATGTGAGGATCCTGATTGACACTTTAATGTTCCAGAATCACTACTTAGGAATTAGGTATAGATTATGCATCCAGTCCCAAAATGATTGAGACTGTCCAAGTTTGGAGTGTTGATACTCCAGAACAGTCTCGCGAGAGACCCAAAATGTCTCGCGCGAGACTCTATGGTGTCAGATAGCTCTCTGATTTGTCCAGCTGATGTAGAATCAAACCAGGAGCTGAAATGATATTCCAGAGATAGAATATTAGTTCAACTCCTTATGCTAGTGAGATGAGCCTAAAGATGCGTGCATCTCACTAGGGATCGATAGTCGACATCGTCTTAGGTTTGTCTATGAACTCTAGACGGATTAGAGCTGTAGTGATATGGTACTCTAACTGTTGAAACTGATTCTTGCATGAGTACGGTTAACCCTTCTCCTGTATCTTTATCCCTGTTTATTTTACGTAGAAATCAATCATTGTTATCTTACATCACTTGCATTATCGTTAATTTAATTAAACTTGAGAAATAACCTAAACTCCTACTCAATATAAGTTGTAAATCCAGTTGTGAACCTTGTCGAGCCCTAAGGTATGGACGATCCCTTACTCGACCTATCATACAAACCCACGTGAGTAAGGTAACTTGACTAAACGGACGTTTACAGACTTTTGACTTTGGACTTAAAAAAATCAAAACCTGAAATTACCGTTTATCATTAACCGAAGTGGATAAAGAAAGCAATAAGTCATTTCTTTTGTTGTCATCTTGTAGATAACTTATGTTCATGCCGAAGCTATTTTGATTACAAATATTTAAACAAACGACCTGAGGTTAGCTCTCACACTGTTCAACTTTCTTGTACCAGTAGCCATATATTGCTGGGCTGGTCTGGAGTTCTACTGGGGAGTTAATTTGTTTTTAGGTTCCAATAGGGGTACAAATGTTTAGTTCTCTTCCTACAGTGTGAGGAACTCACTCACCTTTTGTAACTGGGGTGTTTTGCACTTGACCCCATCAATAAAATTAACCTTATAAAAAAAATCATAAATAAATAACTTAAAGTTCCAAATTTCTAAGCATTGTGCACACTGCACACACCCCGTTACGTCACGCCAGATGATTGTGGGCTTGAAGCGAGAGGTTCACCAGAACTAACCATCTACAAAGCTTTTAGGGCTTTAGGCAATTAGGCTAGCGTTAGTTGTCTTCTGGGCTTAATTTTGGATCTAGGTAGTACATAAAAACAATTTCACTATAAGTTGAAATGTCCACCCCGATTTTGGATCTAGCATATTCCTCAAGTACTCTACTGTTGAACGTAAGTACTGGATTTTTTTGATCATTTTATAACAAATTTTGCAACTTTTAATTCATGTTGTGTATTCTAAACTTTACATCAAAAACTAAATAATCCAAAAACAACTCTATATGTCAACGTCACTAGCAAAGACGATTGTGCATTTACATAATTACATGTCCATGTGCTGAATAAAATGATTAATCCCCTCCTCCCCTATGTAATGTTAGAAAAATGGATGTGCAATTGAAAGTTCAAAGTGTTGTGAACATATGGAACTTGGATTTACACAAATCTATTGAGAAATGAATGAGTAATTTGTCTCCCAAGTTATCCCACTTGAGATGAAATGGTTGATAAATGAGTGTGAAAAACACTTAGTCCCACATGGAAAGAACACCAAAACATTGTTGAGTTTATAAGGCCTAATTGTAGCTTCATGGGTTGGGCCCCAAGGGTTACAACTAATTTTCCATGGAGACGGAACACAGTCAAGCTCAACAAGAAACACACCTATTTTCGGACCGCTCAGCTAGGCTTGGGCATGGCTTGGTGGTGTGTAGTATATCTTCTTTTTGGACAACCAATTTCTTAACAAGGCCTAATCCATTTGGGCCCATAAAGCTTAACAGTTTCTCTTGAAATAGTAAAGAGAGAAAAACCTTTTCGAAATGGTGCAACGGTTCGAAACATTGCATTATGTCGAAAAGGTGCAACCTTTCTAAAGATGCAACGGTTTGAAACGTTGCATGATGCCAAAAAGGTATGCCCTTTCGAAAAGTTACATTGTTGTTTTGAAAATGCACCTCTCTTATAAATATCAGACTTTTTGCATGAAGAGAAATCTCTTTTTGCATCTCTTTTCATCTTTGTTCTTAGTCATAACACAATGTTGAGCTTGTTGATTCTGTGGAATTAAAATGGTACTTTCCATAGAAGAAAAAATTCGTTCTATCTTGGAAGACAGTTTCTCATCCATTTTTTTTCAAAAGTTTAGAGGTTATGGCAGACCTCAACCTGTATTAGAAGAAAATCTCAAGTACATCGTTCCTTTTCTATCCTCCTCCACAATACTATGTAACTTTAGATCAAGAGGTGGAGTAAAAGAAATGACAAGCTCATCCCGAGATTTGTACAACTTTGAAAGATAGTCAGCTGCCTGATTACCCTCTCTATATACATGCTTAAAAGTACATTTAACAAAAAGCCTTCTTAGAAAAGCTATTTGGGCCACAATGTTTGCACAATACCATGGGTTTTAGCCTGAATCCTGAATGCTTTGGATAGCTCCTGAAGAGTCTGAGTTCGCTTCTAACTTGGAGATACCTTGCGCTATCGCAAGTTGAAGACCATTTGATATCGCGAGAAGTTCCTGATATACAACTGACGTTTTAGGTGAGCTGCCAGCATATGGCAATTTAACATTCCCAAGAGTATCTTTGATGATCCCTCCAAAGCCATTGCCATTGTCTTGGACAGAGCCGTTAGTATTGAGCATGTATGCGTCTTCCTCTGGTGGTGTCCAAGCGATCCAGTTGGAGATTGGATCCTTGAATTTTAGGTTCAACCCCAATCTTGCTGCCAATATTCTAAGAGATGCAGATTCATTCACGTCAGTTAGATTCCGCTGAAGATATAGCTGCATATTGGACATGATCTTGATACTTAACTGCTGCGTCGAAACCTTTAGATTTTTTTCTTTCTTCAACTTCGCTCACACCAGATTTCATGTACTGTATCACTAATACATACCTTATATCAACACTAGGGGAGTTGATTCTACATAGACGGAAGATCTTGTACCATTCTTTAGTAGATCCCTTTACATCCCCTCCTATCCTAAGTCTCCTCTTAACAGATTCCCATACGTTCTTTGAGTATTGACAATTCAAAGAATAAGTGCTTGGAGTGCTCTGTCAAAGCATTACAGAGACTGCATTTAGAGTGTTGTACCATTTTCTTCTAGATAAGCCTGTCTTGCGTAAGAAGGCAGTTTGAGAGTAACTACCATAGAGTGAATGAATGTTTTGGTATAGAGAGCTTACCCCACACCACTCTATACCATTTTACCTTTGTTCTCACTTTTCTTAGCACTGAATATGTTGACTTCACTGTGAAATCCCCCGTGGTACTAAGGGCCCATACCACTTCATCCTTCTCCAGATATCTATTAACTTCAGTCCCCATGATAATATTCTTGATGTGTCCAGCTGGGAGAGAGGTAATAGCTGAGGACCATTCGCCTTGCTCCAAAACATCACTAACCTTTGCTGCCTCGTTAAGATTAAAAAGATTTCTTGCTTCTGATATCTCCCATAGAGATTTGCTTGAGCACCATAGGTCATGCCAGAACCATGTATTAGTGCCATCTGCAATAATATACTTAATATGATTCCTAGCTATATCTCTGTGTTGTAGGATTCCTCACCAAACCCAAGAGCAGCTGGAAGGAATTCTCATAGTCCAGAAATAGTGTTTTTTGATATGCTGGCTCCATGTCCAATTTGCCCACAAAGAGTCCTCTTTCACTACAATTCTAAAAACCAGGCCACAGTACGCAACCTTATTCCATGTTCGTGCATCCGTCATGCCCAAACCACCCTGTTCCTTTGAGAATCTAAGAACCTCATGACTTGCATGATGCATTTTGTTTGCCATGCTAGGACCTGACCAAAGGAATCGATTACAAATCTTGGAAACCTTGTCAAGCACTTTCTTTAGGAGGACAAAAGTTTGGACTAATAAACTTGAAATGAGGAAAGAACTGATTGAATGAGTTCAAGTCTACCTGCCCTTGACAAGGTTTTATTCTTCCAGTTTGAAATTCTGGAAGTTAAACGTTCCACCAATGGGAGACAATCTCTTATTCCAAGTCTTGATGACGTCAAGGGAAGCCCAAGATAGGAGATTAGGGGAGATATGAGAGAGATACCCAATGCATTTGGTAAGACTTCACCCGCAGCAGAGGACATACAACCAACAAGTTAAGTGGATTTGGCCGATTTTACATTCAGTCCTATAACTTGAGAGAATTTCTGGAGTATCTCTTTCACAGCTAAAATGGAGTCCATGTCTCCTTTGCAGAAAAGTAGGGCATCGTCCGCAAAAAATAGATGAGAGATACTTAGTTTTTTGCACTTAGAGTGGGGATGAATCTGCCCAGAGATGAGAGCTTGCCTTAGTAGTCCAGAAAGGATTTCCATTACAAGAACAAACAAGTATGGCAAGACAGGATCACCTTGCCGCAAACCTTTTTCACCTTCAAAGAAGCCTTCAGAGTTGCCATTTAACATAATGGAATATGTTGGAGAGCAGTAGCACATTGTAAGCCATTCTACGAAGAGAGGGGGGAAACCAAAGCTGTGCAAAATAATTTCCATGGCCTTCCAATTAACAGAATCAAAAGATTTCCTGATATCAATCTTGATAGCACAGTTTCTAAATCCATGTTTCCTTGAGTAACCTCGAATCAATTCATGGGCCAGAATGAGATTATCTTGGATGTTTCTGCCTAGGACAAGGCAGACTGAGCTCCAGAGATTAAGAAAGTGATACAGTCCTTCATCTTACTTGTAAGAATCTTAGTAACACATTTATAAATAGTATTATAATAAGCAATAGGTATGAATTCATCAACCTTAGAAGGGGCAAGAGATTTGGGTATTAAGCATAGTAAAGTAGAGTTTGTACCTCTCTGGATGGCTTTATGTGAAAAAATATGCTTAATTGCAAGAATGAAATCATTACCCACTATGTCCCAGGATTTCTTGAAGAAGAAGGCATTAAACCCATCTAGACTAGGCTTTTGTTGTCCTCCATAGAGAAAATAGCTTCTTTGATTTCCAAGTCTTTGATATCCTTCACCAAATTGTTGGCCATATCTGATGTTAACCCAGGGAGATCGAGCTGCTCTAAAAACTGAAGATAACATGTACATAGAGAGGTTTCACCCAAGAGATCATAATAATAAGATATAAATGCTTGGGCTACATTATCTTGACCTTCCTGCATATCTCTTTGTGCATCAATAATAGACCAAATGTTATTTGTGATCTTCCTTTCTTTGATAGAGTTATGAAAGAATGCATTGCATTTGTCCCCAAAAGATAGCCAATCAGTGTGGGTTCTTTGCAAAAGATCATGTTCTTCCATGAATGAGCATGAGAGAACAGAGTTCCGACCTCTTTACTCTTTTAAGATTAAAAAAATGAATGTCTAGAGGTTTCTAATGCAGCCTTTTTTGTATATCTTCAAGATTTGTTTTTGTAGTGTTCACCAAATTCTGAAGATCTGTGGAGGTGAGTCTCGGCCATCCTTTGAGAGCAGCCTTTAGAAGTTTAAGCTTCTTAGACAGCATGTAGGAGCGATTTCCTTGTTGTGGTATAGACCAACATTTGCTAAGGGTTTCCTTGAATAAAGGATTAACTAGCTAGTAGTTGCAAAAATGAAACAGAGGTCTGTAGATAATCTTGTTAGAGAGGGTTAACACAATTGGTGTGTGATCAGAGAGTCCCTGTGGTAAGAACTCAACTCCAAAAGAAGGGAACATAGCTACCCACATTGGGTTAATCAAGCACCAGTCTATCTTAGACCACTTTCGAAATAAACCATCTCCATTGTTAGTCCAAGTAAAAAAACATCCACTCGAGCTATGATCATAAAGACTTACAGTGTTGAGACAGTGAGCAAAGGGAGTAGTTTCCCTAGGATGCACCAATTCTGAGCTGATCCTTTCATGAGAGTAAATGACATTGTTAAAGGCGCCCATCACACACCAAGGGCCAGTGACTGTTCCATGCAGATTCATGAGGTCTTGCCAAAGAATCTGCCACTCTGCTTTTTTATTGCTTACATAGATACGTGTAAGATGAAACACTTGTGAAGAAGCTAGTACCGTGACTTGAGCATGAATAAACTGAGCACTTTCCAGAATTTTGGAAAAATATAGCTGAGAAGGATCCCAAGATATCCAAATACGACCAGAGCGATCACTAGAGTAATTGTTCTCAAAAGACCAAGCAGGGGAGCAGACATTGCTAATACCTTGAAATTTTTCTATTTTGACTTTTGTTTCAAGGATGCAAAAACAGGATAGATTATTTCAAGTTCTGAAAATATTTAAATCTCTTGCTTTTTTCAGATCATTTATTCCTCTAACATTGTATATACATATCTTCATAAAAAACTATCATTTTTGTTTGTTTTTGTTACCTGAGCCCTTTGGCCTTCCACTGCTTCTTTTGCCAGATTGTTGCTGCTTTTGAAGTTGGGCACTAGTAGTAACCTGTGATGGCATACGCAGAGGTGTAGCTAGGTTTGATACCATATTCTGATCATCAAATGGTTCCTCCTACTGCTCAGAGATATCATTATCTACTATGCCTTCTTCCTCCAGTACAAGGGCTATATATGTGTTATTCTCTAAATTGAAGTGGAATAACTCCTCTTCAGTCAAGATGTTATCATCATTACTTGCTAGCTCATTTTGATCTCAAGCTCTATTATAAATCACAACTTCATTTCCTTGAGTACCAGAATCCCTGTGACTATCTCCGATTACCTCTGGAGGGTTTGAGGATGCCCGCAAGGCTACTGTAGTGTTACCACGAGAGCTGGACAATAAAACCTCCGGATTGTGTTCCTTACATCTGAGAGAAGGAGTGATTAACGGTGGCCCATCAAGCACTTGGGGTTTGATGTTGTACTACCATTTATGCCACCGTAAACATCCTCAGTAGCTAGTGCTGAGAAGGGGTTCGTCAACTGCAATGAGGGACTAGCACTTGCCAGAGCTGCCCTCACTTGATCAGGATTGGTGCTTGGGATAGGAGAGGAAGAGCTGTCAGAATATAATACTGTAGCAGGAGCTTCCCTCACTTGAACACTGTCATAGTGTAATCCTGTAGCTAGTGCTGCCCTCACTTGAACTCTGTCAGAGCTTAATACTGGAGTTCGGGACCTAGGTACCCAGACCTGAGTTGGAGCTAATGGGCATTTAGTTGTAACATACCCAAACTGACTGCAGGAGGTGCAAGACGGTGGCTTCCAAAGATACTCCATGTCCAGATACACATACTTACCCCCTAGCTTGAGTTTTACAGACTTGGGAAACTCAATTGTCAGAGGTATTGTGATGCAGACCTTCGCAAAATCTAGTCTTTTTTTCTGAGATGTTGCGTTGTCCATACAGATAGGCTCACCTATCAAACTTGCCAAGTATGAAATACCATTCTTTGTCCAAAGTTCTTTTGGGACATTGTAGAGTTTGGCCCAAATTGGTACAGTGTTAACATTGTTTCTCTGTGCTTCCACTTCAGGTGACCAAGACCGAACAACAAATATCTTCCCTGCAATGAAAATAGGTCCACCTTCCAGCACCATTTGTTTATCCTCATTCATAGAAAAAGTGATGAAAAAAAGATCCCTATCAGTAGTTATCTCCATAGATCCCTTAAGCTTCCAGTTTTTTTCCAGAGAACTCTTTACAAAGGGAAACCCCATTCTCTTATCTAGGAAATACCCAACCAAGGTGTCCTTCTATTCATTAATACCTTCTTCAATAAGGTCTTGCAGCACTATAACAGCACCATCTTCAATGATGTGGGAGCAATTGTTTAACGCCATGTTAGCTGTTGAGGTAGAATTCGCATTTTGAAACAGAGAACTCCATAAGAAAGGTGGGGGCAAGGTAGGATGGGATGAGGAGGTCGAAGCCATGTCTTAAAGCTTTACAGAATTGATCCGTACTCTACTTCTCTGATGGTCTGAACAACCCAAAAAAGGAAGGAAATGGAATTAGCAGAGGATAGGATCTAGAATCTATTCTAAAAAGTGCTATTTTAGGAAAAAGAGGAGCACCAGATCGCTAAGTTAGATTACCCTTAAGTTACCCCTTTTCTCTCACTTAATGTCCCCATGAGAGAAAACTTAATGTGGTTCCCATCCAACATTAAAACACCATGAGGGGGAAAATCTGTCTTAAGGACATAGTGAATCTTCACTAGGTTCAGATTAACATTTTCGTACTTGGTACATTTGAA
This sequence comes from Coptis chinensis, assembly GCF_015680905.1. NCBI lineage: Eukaryota > Viridiplantae > Streptophyta > Magnoliopsida > Ranunculales > Ranunculaceae > Coptis > Coptis chinensis. The sequence goes on along the minus strand of NC_141461.1, from coordinate 60,613,877 downwards.
AGAAAGGTTTGTACTGTTGTGGTAATTGGTAAAGAGTAGTAAGTATATTTGGGTTGTGGTCCTAACAACTTAAGACATATTTCTTTTCTTTTCGGATTATACATACCAATCAAGTTTTAGTGTAGTTTTTCCTTACCACACAGAATCTGTTTATGTTTTCGATTATTTTTTTGGTTTTGAGAATTAACAAAGTATTTTTCTATTTTAGAAATGGAAATACCACCAGTTAATCTTGTTGTTACGTTCCTGTTCCTGTTGCATTTCCTATTGTTGTTCCCCATTCTATTCCTCATGGGGAGAAGCCTGAAATGTTTACTAGAACTGATTTCAAGCATTGTCAACAGAAGATACTCTTCTTTTTGACCACCCTTAACTTGACAAGGTTTATGTGGGATAAGGCTCTTGAAGCCATGATGAAATTGATAAGGATAAGGTGTTGGCAAAAGATGATTGGTTTCATGCTGATTTCTTGTGTAGAAATTATATCCTTAGCAGATTGGCCAACTCATTGTACAATGTGTATAGTGTGTTCAAGACGGCTAAGGAACTTTGGGATTCTTTGGACAAGAAATATAAGATTGAAGATGTTGGCATGAAGAAATTCATAGTTGGCTGATTTCTTGATTTCAAAATGACAGATTCTAAGACCGTCATAAGCCAAGTTCAAATAATCATACATGATGTTATTGCTGAAGGAATGACCATTAGTGAATCATTCCAAGTGGCTGCTATGATTGAAAAATTACCACCATCTTGGAAGGATTTTAAGAACTATCTCAAGCATAAACGCAAAGAGATGAATCTTAAAGAACTGACTGTCCATCTAAGGATTAAGGAAGATAACCATTTATTTGAGAAGAAGGGCAAAGATCTCATGGTGGCGAAAACCAGTGTTGTGGAAGGCATAAGTACGAAAGGAAGTAAGAAGCGCCAAGTTGATAATCAAGGTGAAAAAAGTGTATGTGCCTAACAAGTTCAATGGCAAGTGCTTCAATTGTGGCAAAGTTGGACATAAGGCAAGTGAATGTCGCTGCCAAAGAAGTACAAGAAGCAAAAGACTGAAGCAAATATGAGAATGGAGAAGCTTTCTGATGATGTGAATGACATGAACCTATCTACTGTGGTTTCTGAATGTCTCATGGTTGGAAACGAAATGGAATGGTGGGTGGATACTAGTGCTACTTGCCACATATGCTCCAACAAATCGACATTCACCACCTATGATGCTGTGGAAAAGGAAGAACAACTCTTTATGGGAAACTCTTCTACGTCCAAGGTTGAAGGAAAAGGAAAGGTGGTGATGAGAGGTTGACTTATGGGATGGAACTAACTTTGAATAATGTGCTCTATGTAGTAGGAACAATTCTCCTTGGATACTTAAAGCAAGATGGCTTAGAGCAACCCAAAATCTACTTTTTTGGATATTGTCCCACACATACCGAGAAGCCAATTTTGGTGCGGACTTAGCAGCGAAGAAGGGATCAACTATGAACCAAGGAGATAGGCCATGGAGGTATCCTAGACCAAGCTATATCACAAGATTAGAAACTCCGAACATGCCTTACGTCCATTTTAACTAGACCTAGTTTTTGTCAAGTTATAAGCTCTCCTCTTGCGATGTAACATTCTTTATTATTTTAATACAATATCCCTACTTGTGTGCAAAAAAAAAATGATGTGCTCTATGTGCCTGATATTCACAAGAAATTAGTTTCTGGGTCACTGCTAAACAAGAATGGCTTTAAGTTGGTCTTTGTTTCTGATAAGTTTGTACTTACTAAGAATGATGTATCTGTGGGCAAGGGCTATCTAAGTGATAGGCTCTTTAGGATTTCTTGTTTTACTATTGTTCCAAAGAGTGCTAATAAAGTTGAATCTTCTATTTACTTGATTGAGTCTTCACATGTATGGCATGGTATACTAGGGCATGTTAATTATGATACATTGCGTAGATTAATTAACTTGGACTATATACCTAAGATAAAAATAGACCCACACCATAAATGTGAAACTTGAGTAGAATCAAAGTTGACCAGATCATCTTTTCATTATTTCATTGAAATAAGTATTGAACCTCTAGACTTCATACACACAAATATATGTGATCTTAAGTTTGTAGAAACTAGAGGTGGTAAAAAGTATTTCATTACTTTTATTGACGATAGCGCTAGATATTGTTATGTTTACTTATTGAGAATAAATATGGGGCAATTGAAGTGTTCAAGTACTATAAAAATGAGGTTAAAAATCAATTAAGCAAGAAGGTTAAGGCTATAAGGAGTGACAGATGGGGTAAATATGAATCACCTTTTGAAGGTCTCTATTCTAAACATGCATGGTATGGAATCATTCATCAAACTACAACCCTAGCTTTAATTATTCACCTCAATCAAACAGTATTGGTGAGCATAATAACCGAACTCTAAAAGAGATAATAAGTGTGATGTTGTTAAGTTCTGGTTTACCCCAGAGTGTGTAGGGAGGGGGAAAACTTTACTTTCCGCCAATTACATGCTCAACAAGATTCCTAACAAGAAGACACTTAAAACACCTTATGAATTCTGGAAAGGTCATAAGACTTCCTACAAATTCTTGAAAGTGTGGGGGTGTCTTGCTAAAGTGGAAGTCTCAAAACCTAACAAGGTGAAGATATGACCCAAAACTATTGATAATTCATTGGATATGCAAATAATAGTAGTGCATATCATTTTCTGGTTTATAAATCAGAGATTCAAGATATATATGTTAATACAATTATTGAGTCATGGAATGCCTCATTCTTTGAAACTATGTTTCCGTATAACATGTGTATAGAACCAAGTTCAACAAAGAGAACTTTAAATGCTACAACTAATAACCATCCTACACAAAGAGAAATTGAGGAGGAACCTAGACGTAGCAAAAGGTCAAAGACGTCAACGTCTTTTCGACCTGACACTACTACAAAAAAGTCTTATGATAGCATGCGAAAAACGCTATGGTTCGTGTACCATAGCGTTTTCCTAAACGCTATTAATGACAGTGCTATGCTTTTATTGATAGCGTTTTATGAAAAAACGCTATGGAATTAATAGCATTTATTGACAAACGCTATTATATTTATAACGTTTTTTTTTTAGCATATGCATTTCAATAACGTTTTTTTTTATTATCGCTATCCCTATTTCAATAGTATTTTTTTTCCTTAGCTATGCAGTTTAATAACGCGTTTTTTCTTTATCGCTATCCCTATTTCAATAGCATTTTTTTCTAAAATGCTATACCTATTTTATGACGTTTTAGAGATCTATGCACATTTTCATATTCTAGTTTTAATTGATTTCAAAATTATAAATATCCATTAAAAAGAAATTCAATTGAATCTAGATGGATTTGAACCATCAACCTCTAACTATCATTGAGTGAGCGCTCTTCCCATTTTGAGCTTATAGATCCACCGAAAAGAAAATACTCTCAATGGATTTGAATGAAAAAGATAATCAGTACACTATTTACAATCTTAAAGATTACTTATCTATACGTTATTTATATATATATATATATATATATATATATATATATGTTATTATGAAGTGTTGCTACATGTGATTATCAATATCGATCGAGATAACAAAATATAAGTTACATAAGGAACTAGTACATATGACGAAAACTCATCACATGTTGTAAGACGGTCTAGTAAATATGATCTTATATGCAAACGGCAGACTAGTTACATCTCAAAATTTACATAAGAAATAGTAAAAGAATCACTTTTCCAATCACGAGCACTCCCATCAATCTAAAGTAACCATTAAAACTAAATTTGACAACTGATACATTCAACCTTCCTTATGGTCATTATGGTAATTCCACACTAGTAGACATGATAACTCTGCACTTGGAGAACCATATATACCAATGAAAATATCTACTTACTAACCACAGTAACTTTTGAGGTTAACTAAGTACAAATTAAAACATTGTATACCTGGGTCCTTGTTAAACACCAAGGCAAAATTCAATTGAGCAACCGACTACTTGAGAGCGCTTATCTTTTGTTAGTGAACCCTTTCAAACTTCCGCACAAATCTCGTACTAAGAACGATATCTCGCAATATATTCCTCTCTGGAAATAAACATGCACAGAAAAATACAAGAAAATACTACTCTTGATATTGTTTACTTACAAAAGTCACTTTTAAAGCGACAAGCAGGCACATCATTCCCATAGATATTTACAACCTTCCTTTGGCAGGACCTGGCTTGGTCTTCATATTTCTCATAGAGTACGGGCACCGTGTGTAGCAAAACAAACACTACCCATATCAATTACAACAAGTTAGATATACAAGAAGGCAGAACAAGAGAGACAGAGAGAGAGAGAGAGAGAGTGCAGCTTACACCTATATAGAACAAGGTCACAAAAACCTTAATTACCTGTGGACAAATGATGACGTCATCTATGATTATACACTTAACAACTAAACAAATGAAAGTAGTCTTTCCTCATATAGCGTTGGTGTATCATCCTTTTACTTACAAGTCCTTTCATTGTTTGTTTGAACTTTGAACATATGAAATATACATTTTTGTAATTAGCATGTGGTCTTGGACTTTGGGAAGCTCACAAATACAATAATTAGCATCACGAATACAATAGTTAGCTTCATGAAATATAGTTGGGGACTTAGGGCTAATATATTGTTGATATCATGAAATATAGTTGTTGATGTCGCGTGTTAACATCGACAATCGACGCGTGTTAACCACTCTATTGCGTTCCTTGCTAAAAAAAACACAATTGAAGTTGGGGCAAACAATTACGGGAGGGAGGGGTTCAAACGCTTATGCCCACAATTTTTATAGCGTTATTTTACAAATGGAATCAAACATGTGCTATCAATGGCCATTTTTTTCTAGTAGTGATGGTCTTCATCTCGATTGACTTGGTCTCGAACATGTTGAATTTTTGTGCCACGTGAAGTGTGCAAAATGTAACCATTAGATGCCAACTAGTCAATGTGGTAGCTGCAGGTGTGACAATTATTAGCTAACTCATAGTTGCATCAATACCTACATAGTGTATCGGTTGAATTTTAAATACATGTCTATGTCCTAACCTTTTCAACAACAAAATGTAATGAAAAAGTATGTTCTAACCCGAAGTTATTGACACTAACTTTCTAACAAGGCAAAATGTGATGATCTCTTTTCCCAGGGGCCCAAACTATATAGTATATAGTATATAATATATATACAACAAAGAGAAGGTGGAGAAAATGATTTCTTCTTGAAGGGGAACCCAAGATTGCTCATTAGAGCTTTATTGCAAATTACAATGGCTACTTGATGATGCAACTGAAAGAGCCAAAGCACCAATAACACCCATTTGGAATCATCTTGGTTTCCACCATCTTTCTTGTATAAAAAGAAACCACATTGTTTACATTAAACATGACTATTAATAAAATGACAGTAAATATAGGAGCAGGTACACACTTTCCATGCCATGTATTTATCTAAGGTTATCAGCATAGTAAGATGACCACCACAGCATCCTATTCAATCCGTCATAGGCAGACAAATCAAGGATATATAATGCTCCAGACGATAAGACGTAAAACTCAAGATATGATAAATCCAATCAGAACAGTAGGAGAATGGATTATTAAATCAATTCACTAATATTCTTATGTTAATTAATCTTAGAATGCATATTAAGTTGGTGGGCTGGTGGCCACCAGAAAACTTCGTATGGATTTTCCTGTCACACTGTTTTCACTCAGTTGCCCTCAATTGCGATTGTAGATATATTTGAGTCATGAGTGAAAGCAATGTAAGTTTCAATATGTCAACATTCACGCTTGCATTCAACAATGAACAATCACTCACAATCATTCCTGTAAGCACCGAAGGCCAAAGTGTTATGGCCAAAACGCCTTCGGCCTCTGCAGCCACGCTCACTGACAATAATATGCAACCATGATCGTTTGTTGTGTTGATACCAGGAAGGGAAAAAACTAGCACTAACAATGTATAAAGTCTTTTGCCCTCTGTTGTGGCAGAACAAATATATACCTTTCTCGGAAAAAAGTTTCTTTTACTACTTTGTATGGTGAACAAAATCAGATTAATTAATCTCAACCTAAGCACTAACACAAAACTAGCAGTGTTGGATTCAATCCCTGAAAATAAACACAAAAAGTAGCAAGTCAAATCTAATTTGAAAGATTAAGTAAAATGAAGAATGGAAGTGGAAAGAAGAAGACGTGTGAGAACTATCAAGAAAGGGTGAAATACCTAGGAACGATTCTATTTCCCTGTCTCTTCAAGGAGGAAATCTGCATTTATATTTCTACCAGAATGTACTATCACTAACAATCAGTCTTAATGCATCGTCACATCTTTTATTAGAAACATACCATTTAATCATTAGAAGCTTCAAAATAGCATTTTCACCTCTTTCCCTCAAAAATCTCTCAGCAAAAGAGATTTCCCCACATCTGAAATACATGTTACATACCGCCAACGCACATTCTATCTCAAACCCAACAACAATCATAACTCCAGCATGCATCTGCATCCCTAACTTCAACTCACTAATACTAGCACAACCTGTCAATACAGTAGCAAAAGCGAACTCATCAGGCACACCAAATTCAACACATTTCATTTTATAAATGTTTGCAAACAAAAAAATTAAAAACATCATATTGAATTGAAGAAAAAAAAAGTACCTCAAATTCCAAAGATACCTTGTTTAAGCTAAGGCTGCTCCTATAACTCCCAAATTGAAAACCCCAAAACGAAAAACAATTGGAATTTGTGCTCAAACAAATTTGAAAAGAGATAAATCAGACCCATATTACCTGGTTTGTCTTCCTCCTTCAAGCTCTCCTCCTCGACCTAGTTCGTCTGACACTTGATTGTTGTGTATTACGATGTGAGATACCGTCATTTCAGAGAAGCGGTTAGGTTTTACAGTGTGAGACGGGTGGGAATGATAATTGTTAAGTGTTTAACCAAATAATCCCAACTTTTACAAATTTTTTATTTCCTTTTTAATACGGCTGGGTTTGGAGGTGGTGGAAAACGGTGGTGTAGTGTATTCTCAATTTGGAATGAGCGAAAATTGGGATAAAAATAAGTACCGGGCTGAAAATTTGGATTTTTTGGATTTTCGTTTGAGTGGGCTTAAATTTGGGCCTACCGACAATAGCATTTGTTCCAAAAACGCAATCAATTATATAGCGCTAGGTCAACAAACGCTATCCCCAAATATTTCATAGCGTTTTTTTATAAGTGCTATTGAATGAATGCTATCTTAGTGTGTTTTTGTACTAGTGTGATTTTCTAACATACTTGTTGGAAAATGATCCTCAAACGTTCAAGGAATGAAGCAATGTCCTCTCCAGAAGCTCCTTATTAGAAAGAAGCTATCAATAACGAGATTGAATCCATATTGCAAAATCATACATGAGAATTGGTGGATTTACCATTTGGTTCCAAGACTTTAGAATACAAGTGGATATTCATAAAGAAGTTTAAGACTAGTGGATCAATCGACAAGTATAAAACTAGACTTGTTGTCAAAGGCTTTAGACAAAAAAATATGATTAGACGTACTATTTTGACACTTACTCTCCTATTACAAGAATAACGTCTATAAGAATGTTAATTGCAATAGCATCGATACATGGACTTGAGATACATTAAATGGATGTAAAGACAGTATTCTTGGATGATGAGTTAGATGAAGAAATTTACACGAAACAACCTGAAGGGTTTATTGCTCCTAGACAAAAAAAAATAAAGTTTGCAAGCTTGTTAATTCCTTATATGGATTAAAGCAAGCACTAAAGCAATAGTATGAAAATTTTGATAACGCAATGTTGTCAAACGGTTTCAAGATAAACGAGTGTGACAAATGTGTTTATGTCAAAACCACTCAAAGAGGATGTGTCATTGTTTGTCTCTATGTGGACGATATGCTAATTTTTGGTAGTAATATGAATGTCATAAAATCTACCAAACAAATGTTGTCTAGTAAGTTTAACATAAAATATTTAGGTGTCGCGGATGTTATCCTAGGAATTAATATTTCTATGATGCAAGATGGACTTGTTCTATTACAATCTCATTACATTGAGAAAATTCTTGAAAAGTTCAAGGAATATAACATTACTCAAAAAATGACACTAGTTGAAATAAATCTTCATTTAGCCAAAAATATTGGTAATAACATATCTTAATTAGAGTACCCACATAAACTTGGCAGTTTAATCTATGTCATGAATTGTATAAGAATTGACATAACATACTCTATGAGCAAGCTAAGTTGATATACGAGTAATCCTGATCGACAAAGACCATTAGACAGTCATACTTAGAGTTTTGGAATACTTAAAGTATACTCAGAACTATGGTCTGCACTATACAGGATATCTAGCCATTCCTTAAGGGTACTACCATGCTAATTGGATATCCGACACTAAAGACTCAAAGTCCACAAGAGGATATGTCTTTACACTTGGAGGTGTAACTATTTCATGAAAATCCTCAAAGCAAACGTGCATAGCTAAGCCTATTATGGAATCAGAATTCATAGCATTGGACAAGGATGGAGAAGAAACAGAGTGGCTTTGAAATTTCTTAGGAGATATTCCAAACTTGCCTAAACATGTGCCTACAATGTGTGTACACTGTGACAGACAATCTACTATTGGTAGAGCACAGAGTAGCATGTATAACGGGAAGTCTCGACACATACGTCGTAGACATAACACCATTAGACAATTACTTTCAAATGGAGTTATCTCAATTGACTATGTAAGGTCTAAAGATAACACTGCAGGTCTGCTTACAAAAGGTTTAACAAGAGAGCAAGTGGAATGATTATCCAGGGGAATGGGCTTGAAAGCTTTGAGATAATAAACCAAGAGTCCTCATAATGGAAAAACCAACCATAGTTGGCTGGAGATTCTAAGATCTAGGTTCAAAGGGCCAACTGAATTATGTCTGTGATTCAGTTAGCACTGGAGAGTAATACTACACTCTAACCTATTCCTATGATAAGACAGTGCATATCTGCCCCAAGAACCAAGATATATAAGTTAACATTTTAATGATTTACTATATCTTGAAAAGTTATGTTATCCAAGTGGAGTATTGCCCAGGATACTCTATATAGAAATCACTTATGTTAGTGCAAAGTGTGGTCGCTTCTATGAGAATTTTAAAGGCAAATATCTCAGAAGCACTATCTGAAACCGACAAATGTTCAAGGCCAAAATGAACACAAACGTGAGAACCAATTGTGTTCAAGAAGGTATTGTGTGAAGATGATTGTCTAGGTTTATACAAATGGCTGACAGTTCAAGGACATTAATTGAAGTATACTGATCGCCTAATTAAATCCGATCGTCTTTCACTAATGCAAGTTCAAGGCCTCCCATGCTACTTGACCTGATGTGGTAACTTTTCATTTGTAAGAGAACAACTATCCGATGTTTATGATTGAAAAAACCAAATTTTCATTCATGTGGGGGAATGTTAGAAAAATGGGTGTGCAATTGAAAGTTCAAAGTGTTGTGAACACATGGAACTTGGATTTGCACAAATTCATCGAGAAAGGAATGAGTAATTTGTGTCCCAAGTTACCCTACTTGAGATGAAATGGTAGAGAAATGAGTGTGAAAAACACTTAGTCCCACATAGGAAGAACACCAAAGAGTTGTTGAGTTTATAAAGCCTAATTGTGGCTACTTGGGTTAGGCCCCAAGGAGTACCACTAATTTTCCATGGAGATGGAACACAATCAAGCTCAACAAGAAACACACACCCGTGTGCGTGTCGCCACCGTCTGACCGGCCGACTGGCTAGGATGGGTTGGGCTTGGGCTTAGGCATGGGCATGGCTAGGTGGTGTGTAGTGTATATTCTTTTTAGAGAACCAATTTCTTAACAAGACCCCGCCTATAAGGCTTAATAGTTTCTCTTGAAACTCATGTTCTAAAAATCAGTTTAGGCAGTGGCTAGGTGCTAGGCAGTGCCTAGGCGACTTGCCTAAGGCTATAGTCGGTGGACAAATCAATGGAATGACTAGGCGGGGTTAGGTGGACTGGGTAGGCGGTTTTGGGCGGGCTAATCGGGCTAGTATGTCAAGTCGGGCCCATTTATGTTTTTGAAAAAAAAAAAAAAAAACCTAAGAAGGCACAAAATCCATGGGATATAAAAACTTACGTTGTTAAGCCCAATAAGGCTTTAAGTTAACAAGGCCGAATAAGGCTTATAAGATTCAACATGACAACTTTTTCGTTGATCTTCATACTCTTCTGGGAACTTCAAACTTCATTTCCATATTCCTCCAAGTTCTTTTATTTGCACCACCGAAACCATAAATTATGATCATAGTATAAGTTATTTGTTTCGTTATTTTCAATTGCAAAACATGTACATATGAGACATGTTTTGATTTTACTTAATTTTTGTGGTTGGATCACTAATATGTATTTTTAAGAAGTATATAAAGTTAAATAAATAAATAAAACCACCTAAGCGCCGTCTAAAAGGCCTAGGCGCTCCCCCACCGCCTGACTACCGCCTAGCATTTTTTAGAACATTTCTTGAAACAGTAAAGAGAAAAAAAATTTGAAATGGTGCGATGGTTCGAAACGTTACATTATGCCGAAAAGGTGCGACCTTTCAAAAGATGCAACAGTTCAAAACGTTGTATTATGCCGGAAAGGTGCGTCCTTTCGAAAAGTTGTGACTGTTCGAAAATTTCATTGTTGTTTCGAAAAGACACCACTCTCCTATAAATATCAGACTTTTTACATGAAAAGAAATTCAATTTTGCATCTCTTCTCATCTCTGTTCTTAGTCAAAACACAATGTTGAGTTCGCTGATTCTGTAGAATTGAAGTGTTATTTTCCATATAAAGAAAAATTTGTTCTATCTTGGGAGACAGTTCCCCATCCAGCCTTGAAGCACTGTGAGGAGAAAAATTTGTCCTCACTGTGCCCGGATTGATATTTTCGTACTTGGTACATTTGAGAGAAAAGTTTGTACTATTGTGGTAATTTATAAAGAGCAAGTATATTTGAGTCGTGGTTTCTTCATGTAATTCCATTTGACCTATATTCGTGAAACCTATAACAATTAACAGTCCAGACTCTGCTATTGTTCTGGTTGGAACAGGTCCTTTGTCTCAAACTTTCACATGGCATGTAATCTCTATGTTTGAGTTATCTTAGGAAGGTTGCAATCTATAATAAATTGTCATATTCACTCGGACATAATTTCATGAAAGTGGTTTTTTTTTTTTTTTCCCTCGCTAGAACTCTTACTGATCATTACTTAAAACTTAAAAGGAACAATGTTAAGGTGCATCATACACTTCGGAAGAGGTCCTATCCCTTGGTTGTGGCTAGCCCATCTAGCCAAGTTGGCACACCCCGAATTTCGACAGAATTCGGAAAAACAATATTTGTTCTCGACTCTTAGATCTTCGAGGTGTGACGCACTCTCAACTCCCAAAAACCCATAAACAGTTTAAATATGCGGATAATTAAAAACCAATAATAATTTAACATTTAACAAAAGTTATCTTCATTACAAAACTTCACAAATAAGATTAGATTACAACTCTCCTTTCAATAACTCTTTAATTAAAATACAACTGAAAATATAAAACAGCCTTTGTCTCAACTAAAAATCTATTACACCTTAAGGAAAAACAAAACATATCCTGAATGCAACGCTAAAGCAAACCATAATCAGCAACCAACCTTCTTCAACATGAAACCTGTCAAGACTTATCAACTATGTTCATTTAATGAACACACCCGATAAGCAAACATGCAAATCGTGTCAGCATTATAAAAATGCTGGTGTGAGTAGCTCTAAAATACAACATATATTTATACATATACATACACAATCCATAAGGCAGTTAGTTCCTCCACCGAGGCGCCTTAACTCCCAACAACTAATACGACATTCTTAACTACAATAAGTAAGGCAGGTAGTTCCTCCACTGAGGCGCCTTAACTTCCCACTAACCACAAAACAAACTATACGCATATTAAATAAGGCATGTAGTTCCTCCATCGAGGCGCCTTAGGTTCTAACTAAACAAATAACCAACCATGCATATTATATCCGTACCGCATTTCATGCTCAATTATAGAGTGGGTCGTCTCTGCCCAAATAATTAGTTTAACCCACAATTCTGTAAAACCATATACAATCATCTATCTAAATATACATCATTAACCAACACATTACCATAATTATAATAATTAAGGCTTTCTTTGCGTGTCCCTAAAATCACGTCGTATCTATGTCTTACCTAGTTTCCCTGGCTACCACAATCGCTTCCCAACGCCGAACATGTACATCCACATACCTCCCCTTACATAATGAACCAATCCATGTGTAACTACCCTGAGCGGGATGCCGCACACCAGGTAACCCTCACACGAAAGCCATTATGTAAGTACTGCCACTATTCGGCATACAATATCGCGCATCTCGTTCTAATTTTGCGAACGGAATAATCAAGCCACCATTCGGCTACGATTGCCCAACACATGGGTCAATCAACATTTTATATATACACCCTATATAAGGGCCAATCAAATTGCACACGCCCACACAGGGAAAATCACATGAGTTGTGGTAGCTAGGTTCTAGGATTTTCGTTACGTAATTTATTCAGGTGTCATACATTTATGACTCATAATAATTTCACTATATCACGTGCAGGTCAAATACCTTATTGCACTAAGCCACAAAATTTAGAAAATATCTCAATTATATCTCGTAACCACTTTCATTCTTTCACGTGCCAATGTATTATTGCACTACGCCACACTCCCGTGGGAAATATCCACAAATACTCTACTAGCATCTCACAGATAAAATAATGGAGGGTTTATACATTTATTTCTCCAAAACTATTGTCTTTTATATATATATATCCCAACATATTATATAATGTCACAATTGCTTCAAACGTATCACATACATTTTTATAGCGTTTTAGGAATATTATATCTCCTAAAGTTTCTATCTCGTCACGTGTCAAAATATATACAATATCAACGTCAAATCTTACCTAGATAATGACAACCAAATTTATACAAGCTTCCACAGCATTTTAGCATTTGATTTGTCCATACAATTTACAACCTAAAACCTAGCATAATTAAACAGTCCACAGTCCACAATCAAATCCCCAAAAATCTAAAGTCCATGAATCTAAGTCCGTATGTAGTTTAATACTCATAAAAACATATATATCTAAGTCTTATAAAAAAATCCCCGCTTGTTACGTGCCAATATATTATATGCTTTACACCCTACTCACATCAAATCTTAATTAGATAATGACCAACCAAGTTATACAATTTACGATAATATTTTATTACTACATTTGTCCATATTCTTAAATATGTGAAAATCTAGAAAAAGTCGACATTCCACAGTCAACGGTCAAAGGTCAAAGTCAACGGCCAAAGGACAAAGTCAATGGTCAATGGTCAAAGTCAACAGTCAACGGTCAAAGTCAACACATCATTGTCAAAGTCAAACTGTCGTTTCCATGTTCAACAGGTTCATGGTCATAGCCATGGTTCATGGCTAAGGTCAAAGGTGCATGACTCCTGGGCTCATGACTAAGGAAATGGTTCGGACCCAACTAGCCAAGCCCAAACCTAAACCTTAGAACCCAAAAGTCTAAAACCAACTTATTTATTCCACCTGACCCAATTGGGGACATAAGGACCAGCCCACATAAATTAGAAACCGGCCCAAAGAAAACTAATTTGAAAAGGCCCAAACAAAATTAAAAGAAATGAATCCGGCTCAACCACTAAAGTTAGATCTTTGGCCTAAACAAAACTCAAACATTTCGGCCCGGCCCCAACACAACTAATAGAGTTTTGGCCCAACCAAAACTTAACCATTTCGGCCCAAGCCCAAGCCCAGGAGAGACCACCAGGTCGTCTTCTTCAGGCTTCTTCCTCCACCAGCCACCACCGATTCGGCCACCGCCAATGATAATCGTAAAATGGATAGTTTTACTAATGAATAAAGCGATGAAACTCTAAACGAAAGTAAAACTAAAACTGCTTTGTTACTAGATTTATCAAAGATATTTTTACTCTCAATCCTATTGAGATATAGGGGAATAGATGATTCGTTCCACTCCTAGTTCTTTAGCATGCGATGGTTTCGTGTCAACTAAGCAGTCCAAAGTCTAATGAGAGATTTACGAGGGGAATTCTATACTACGAGGTGAATTCAATTAATAAGTTACGAATAATGAAATGATAGAATGCTAAGGGTTTGAATCTAGATAAAGAATTAAAGGGAATTGAATCCACCTTAACTCGACTTAATCAACTAACAAAGACTCGTCGTGATCCAAATTGAATGCTTTGTATATCAAAATAGTAATTCTAATCCCTAATTATACATGGCATCTCTACCAATCAATAACTAGCATGTGATGTCGTCCACCCATTCTCATGGCGAATTAACGACCTTCTAGAGTGGAATAAACTCTCATGACGATTTCTAAGTTAACAAGGATCAAGCTTCATCAAGGCTTCTTCAACCCCCTCTAATGGAGGTTTAGCCTTGAGTCATACTACTATCATTTCCCATTGAATTAAAACTAGACATCATATAAAACTTCTATCTTATGCAATTTTACTAAACAATAATTGAAATCTCAGGTAATAAATAGGAAATGAATAACAAGTAATAAAGGAATTTAGATCTAAACAATTGTAAATGACAAAAATCAAAATGAACAAGAATCGACAATTTTATTTATCTAATCAAGCAATAACAATATTTTCAAGGTTTAATCTAAAACAAGGAATGAAATGAAACTAGACTTAATTAAAAACAATTAAAACTAGATCTAGAATTATCTATATTTTAGGTCTAATTAGCTACCCTTTACAAAGAGCTAAACTTTTGTCTTTATATGCTTCAGATCCAAAAATCGTGTATGGGCTTGGAGCCATGTTTTGGGCCAGAAAATCAGACCCAAAACCTAATTCTTTCAGTCCGAAAAGGGCTAATCAGCTGGATTTGGCTTCAACAGACTTTCGTCCACTTCTGCTCCTCTGATTTGCCCAACGCTTGGACCATTGGAAAGCTATTTCCGAGCCGGTCGTTTTGGTATAAGGTACGCCCAATTCCGAGGTCTGAGTCCAAAGATATGGTCTTTGGAAGTTCTGCCAACTTGTGCACTATTTCTGCCCGTGTTGACTTTTCAGCTTTTGATCGGGCTTTACGAAAGCTTTGTCTCCTTGAATCTTGTCCTTTATCACAGAACTTCTTAGCAACCAATCCTTGCTCCTTTATCTCGCCAAAGTAGCACATTTCTACACATAATTGACTTTACTGCCTGAAATACATAAAAACACGTAATCAGTGTTAACTCTTATTTATTACTCACATAATTAGTCTAAAAGTATGATTGTTAAGGGGTTAAAACTACAGTTTTGGGCTCTTATCAAACCACCCCCAAACATCATTTTGCTTGTCTTCAAGCAAATATAAGAAATTAGAATAAGTGACCAAAAATGGAGTTCTAACTAATCTCGTTTCGCTGAGTGCGATTGCATTGACCATATGCAACAAGGCCTTAAACCACTAGGAATTCCCTAGTGGACGAGTTATAGCCTCGTGAGAGTTCTCCAATGAAGGTACTCACAAACTTCATCTATACTACAACGACTAAAAAATAAAACTATTGTTTCCATATTCATGCTCTAAATTAACTATACATCTTACTAGCAATGAATATAGAATAATCAAGTCAAAACCTAAGCTAATATATACATAATAATCAATCTTCTACAATAAACATATATACAATGAGTAATACTATGAAATGCAATAGCAGGTCCGTTTCTGAAAACTCGGAATATCGTCCTTAAGTAAGTCCTCACATAAATGTCAAGACAAACACCACTCTAATTTTTTCGCTCAAGTTTCGCTACTCTAGTGTGCAGTGGGCACACTTTACCTTAGAACTCAATGACACACAAGGAAGCCGGAGTCGATCAAACACATCTGCCACTTACTATCACACTAACCTATTCCTAATTGAGCTAGAGGTCTTTATTAGGTGTTGCGGGGTTTAGGAGATGGTTTAATAAGGAAGGAAATGGATATTCAAAAAGACCAAGTCTGAGATAATAGAGTCTTTGTATTATGTAACTAGAGAAAACCTTGTTATTCACTTTTGCTTCTACACTTTGTTTCCATCTTTAGCCATATTTTTCTTTTTCTTTAGCTTTTGACTCCTTTGATTCTATTTTTTGGAATTCTAACTCTTTATTTTTTTTTTTTTGTTTCTTATTTTATTTTATTTTATTTTATTTTTTTATTTATTTTTTTTTCATTTGGATGGAAACTTTCTTTTCTTTATTTTCTGAAGCAACTAACTAATTTTTGTTTGCACAGGTTTTTCTCTTCTTCTTTTTTCACTCATCCTATTCTCAGACATTCTAACTTGGGTAGGTTTTTTTTTTTTTTTTTTTTTTTTTTTTTAAATTTTTTATTTTGTTTTGTTTTCGTAATAGGGTAAAAGAATTTGCGGTTTCTGAAAGGCTAAGGAAAGGCTCAGAGGGGCAACTAGCGGAAAATAATTTCATAAGGGTTGAATTTCTGGCTATATCGATCCAAAGAGGGCCTAAATTCTCCCTTAGGATATGGTATAGTGATCAAGCAAGTGGACGTGTGATTTCTCTATCCGGAATTTACTTCTCCCTTGTGTCATTTCTTCAATGTTTCGCTCATATAAGGCTTTAGGCTATATTCTTACAGGATTTGTAGAATAAGTACTCTAGCCTAGATTTCAGAAACTTACTGCTAACAATCATAGATACTCATGTAATATATTTATAGATAGATCCAAAGATTATTACCTACATATTAACCTAAGTTTCTAAAAATTATTCTAATGCAAAAGCTACGTGAGACTTCTAGATTATTAAGAGCATAGAGAAAGAAAACAATACCAATATTCCTAAGTGTATAGCATAAACTTATTTATTTATATTTTTGAATTTTTGAAATTTTAACTAGAAAACAAATGCATATTATACATATCTATATCCTAATAGATGCCTTAATTACACGTGTTTCTATGCACCCCCAAACAAGAAGCATGCTTTGTCCTCAAAGTATTTTAAATAAAGAGGGTAGGAAAAATACCATTGAAGCGCGTAAAATTCAGGAACATCTGCAAAACAAAGTTATAACATACTAATATAGAAAATAAAAACTGACGCAACTCTATATATAGGAGTTCCACCCGTTATGGGGTAGTAAGAAATTACTGGCTTGGGACATAAACAGACACTAACTGGAAATAAAAACTTACCTGCACTACCGCTTACTCGTCATTCTCTTCTCTTTCAAAGGGGCGAGGTTCTTTCACATCCTGCCATGCCATAACAACTTGCCACGCCTTCCGTCGTGTATCATCAACCATTGCTAATCTCTCGAGTGTTACTTGGTCTGATGGGGTGTAAGGGGCAACCAAATGAGGTTGCACCTGCCATCCCGGCCAAGTCATGGCTCGGAATGATCTGACTACGCGATTGGTGGGTCTCATGATTTCAACCTTTTTCTAATCCGTGAACTGGGTACAGAATTCCGGTAAGCAACCGCGCATAATGCGGCCAACCAAAACAGACTTATGCCTCATGGTATGGGCTCTTTTTAGAGTAGCCACTAAAACTCGGGGAATGTCATATCGACTACGTCCCTCAGCTAAAGCAAGGAAAACGTCACCAACGGTACTATTGGCAGAAGTAAACTGTCGTTCCCCTAAAATATTCATCATAATGAATAACATGGTTGTACCTACGTTGAGAGATAGGCTACCAAGGGCTATGCTATATAAGCCCTTGGTCCATGACACGAAATACCCCGTCCATAATACTCATGGAAATATGCATATTCATAGAGGTATGAGTTATCGGTCATATACCCCCGTGAACATAGGGTCGGGGCAAGGGCAATCCGAAACCAAAGCTACCAAATACTTACTGAATTCTATAGTCGTGTCATTAATTGCAAGGGAAAATTTTTGTTCCCCTTCTTAGTTACAATAGAATGTAATATGATTATAGAAAAATTCAGTTAGCTGAGGTGAAAAAGAATCGTCATCCCTCACCAGAAGATGCCGCCATCCTAAGCTGCCACGATCATTTCGTGAACGATGCTCCATAGGTATTAGTTCCCATCAAGTCTTTGAACGACTGTTCAGGAATGACTATAGGAGATGTCATCTCAAAACTACTCTCTGGAATAGCTGCAACGATCCTAGAACAACTCACCCAAAATCAGAAATTTCACATCTACGGAAATCAGGACGCAGGTGCGCTCAGATGGGGCGCAGGTAGCTCTCCGAAGAATTGGACTTCCATGCACTTGGGCGCAGGTGGCGCTCCTATGGGGCGCAGGTGCGCTCGTATGGTTTTCGAGTTATAGTACTCTAAGCGCAGGTGCGCTTGTGTTGGGCGCAGGTGCGCTCTGACTAGAATTTGTGGCAATACTTAAGGCACAAGTGGCGCTCCACAGGAGGGCAGGTGCGCTCCGAGTTGCTGAACCGCGGAATGTGAGAAGGAAAAGAAGGGAAAACGTGGGAGTGAAGGGTGATGGTTGAATATGGGAGATGTGAGTTTTGTGTGGAGAATGAATGAAGTTTATATAGGGTTTGGGTTCCTAAACCGATTCGGCAAGTTGCCAAAAAAATTTAAGGCAATTGTCGGAAACAACAAGTTTCCAAACCGAAAATGTAAACAACCCATATTCTGGATTCTATTCTAAATGTAATATATCTTATGCTGAATCTAGAATAGAACTTCTAAATTCTCATAAATTTCATGTTGCCATCACATATAATCATAGATATGCTGATATCGGCCAAATTGTCAACCCTCACTCCAAAACAATTTTACAAAAGATGAGCATATAGCGAATTGTGCTAGGGTGAAATAATACCACCCCCAAACGATTCGGGGAAGGTGGGATTGATGATAAAAACACATAAAATTTGAACATAACCAAAATTATATTAAAAAATGTAATTCAAACAACATCAAACCCAAATTCTAATTTAATTATTGAACTAATATCGAACTAATAAAACCATAAAATAAATAAAGACAAAATAACATCAAAACACAACATTCTTGAAACACCTAGCCGTGTGATGATTTTGGACCGGAGATGGAGATTGGTCTGGAGTGATGAATTACTGCGCCATCTGTTCAGCCGGGTGACGACGCTCATGCCTTCGGACTCATTTGAGCGAGAACCCTCCAAAGGGTGGCATGCATCGTAGCATCTCTATTCGAACAAGCATTGTGCTTCCATCTCGGATCTGAAATCGCATCTTGGGCTTGGTGACACTGGTGGATAGTCTCCATGTTAGACAAGATATCTTCCTGACCCCTTTCGAGCATTTTAACTCTCGTCTGAAGGTTCGCTTGTTTATTTCGAACTACAATCTGTCTATCTCGGATATCTTCACAAATACCATAAATGCTGTATAAGCCGGTTAAAACACTTGCATGCATTCTAAATTAGAACTACAACTATCTAATGCATCTTCATCCAGACATGTCATATCTTCCATTTCATCCTCCAACTCAACTACATTTCCTACAGACAACGGCCAAGTCTCTTGGATGCAATCCGTATAAATACTTGCATTAGAATGCAATTTGATCTTAATAGGAGCAGATTTTGTGACAGCTCTAAAAGACAGCATGATCTTAGTGATCAATACTGGAAGGGGCGTAGTGCTTTGTCCCACTCCTCTAATCACATTTAAAATTAACTCGAGGATGCAGAAATTATACTTATTCGTTTGCAAAATCCAGAGAACGTGCAGACATTGCAGACCGATGTCGCTGACTTTTTCTTTCCCGAGGACGTTCCTACCAATCCACTGAGCTATAGTCAGTTAGTTGGTTCTTAGACTTGACTGGCGGACGCAATGAGAACTCGGATTGTATTTACCATCCACGACAGTATCTTTCATCAAAGCAGGAACTCCAGTATACTGGGATTCCTGAATGGTAGTTTCTAGGTTGCTTTCAGGCGTAACGCCTAACAGCTCAGCCAACAACTGTCTCATTACTTCCCTCCTCGTTCCTGCTACCTTAATGAAAATCCTATCCCCCTCCAATTCTCGCTTCTTATAAAACTGTTCTACCAAATCGTAGTGATAGAACTCCTCAGTCGAGTACCACAGTCCATTCCAATCCCTCTTAATCATCTCCGCCGCGTAGAATGGCGCAAAACGATGGGGCCTAAATGCTTGTTCCGGCAAAATTCTTCATCGTAGCGCCATTGAAGTTTTTGAAACAAACAATGGTTTTGTAGATGGTGGAGGAGGCGAGTTTGATGAAAAACAAACTAAAAACAATGGTGGTGGCGATGGTGGTACGGTGGCAGGTTGGAAGCTTGAATTGGCGGCTATTTTCGATGGTGTGGGAAATTTGTTTGAGAGAACTTTAACAATGGTGGTTAACAATTTTTTTTGGTGTAGATAGTTTTGTTTTGTTTTGGTTGTTAGGTTTTCCTTTAAACTTTGTTAAGCGGCGGGATGGAAAAGGAAACACATCGCTTATGCGTTTTGGGAAGGAAGGAGACGATGTGCCACTTCGCGTCGCGGTTTGGGCCCAAGCCCAAATCAATTCGAACTTTTTCGATATTTGGCGCAATTTCAAATTCAATTTGCGGCTTTTTATTCTTGGTCGATTTTAGCGAATGAGTTATGGAAATTATCAGTAGAGAATTTCCAATCTAATGATCCATAAAACACTCAATTCCAACCATGGGTGACGTATAAGAAGGTGGAAAAATGTCTCGAAGTGCGTGTGTGACATAAGTTATGCGAACGAAGGAAATCTAAGTTATAGATAACGTCAACCCAAATGAACTACGATTAACGGGCCTAAGCAACACAAATGGAAAGTTCGAGCAATCCGGATGGAAAGACTGACTGCCCACCCCCAAACAAATTTTTAAACACAAAATTTGTTTTAAACGTGGGTCGTTTAAAGTCAGATTTCCAAGACTTGTTGGATTCCTATTTCTATGATTTTAGAATTTTTTTTTTAAAATTTTTATAATAGTTTATTATAAGAAAAACGAAAAACAATAAATACATAATTCACCCCATAGAGGAACATGACTCAAAAACCGAGAAAACATGCAAAAGTGGAAAACGTGAATTATGTGAAGCGTGGACTTAGGATCGGTACTTACAACCACACACTCCATAGGGAGGGCCGGTTACTGAATGGTGCACTTACCACTATATGGAAGTGAAAGGAAGTACACCAAATGACAAAGGTCAGTCCTCATAGACAGGGTCCTGTAAAAGGACTTCCTCTACATCGAGGGGACGAAGCTTCGTGAAAATGTTTTAACCGTTGGCCATTGACTTGAAAGGTACTGTTGTCCTTGGGATTTACCAAGGTGATTGCCCCGTAAGGGGTGACTTCAGTAACCAGAAAAGGACCAGACCAACAAGTTTTTAGTTTCCTTGGGAAAATATGTAGACGGGAGTTGTAAAGCAAGACCTTTTGACCGACCACAAACTCTTTGCGCAAGATTTGCTTATCATGAACACGTTTCATGTTAGCTTTATAATCCTTCGCGAGATCGTAAGAATCGCTACGGATTTCTTCAAGCTCATTCAATTTCAACTTGCGTTTGACACCCGCCTCATCAATATTGAAGTTAAGGCTTTTTATAGCCCAAAGCGCATGATAAGAGCCCAAAACTGTAGTTTTAACCCCTTAATAATCATACTTTTAGACCAATTATGAGAATAATAAGTAAGAGTTACTACTGATTACGTGTTTTTATGCATTTCAGGCTTCAAAGTCCATTATGTGCAGAAATGTGCCACTTTAGCTAGATAAAGGAGCAATGGTTGGTTGCTAAGGAGTTCTGTGATTAAAGACCAAGATTCAAGAAGACAAAGCCTTTCTAAAGCCCGGTCAAAGCTGAAAAGTCAAAGTCAACGCGGGCAGAAATAGCACACAAAGTCAGCAGAACTTCCGAAGACCATATCTTTGGACTCAGACCTCGGAATTGGGCCTACCATATGTCAAAATGACCGGCTCGGAAAGAGCTTTCCAATGGTCCAAGTCTTGACCCAATAAGAGGACTAAAAGAGGACAAAACATCTGTCGAAGCCAACTGCAGCTGAAGAGCCCATATTGGACTAAAGAAATTGGGTTTTGGGCCTGATTCTCTGGCCCGAAATATGGCTCCAAGCCCATGCACGATTTTTGGATCTGAAAGTATAAAAACAAAAGCTTAGCTCTTTGTTAATGGTAGATAGTTAGACCTAGATTGGAATTAGATTAGTTAGCCTCCATTAATGAGTTTTAGAACTTAGTTTTAGAATTTCATTTCTTGTTTTAGATTAATTTCTTGAATCATTGAATATCATTCATTAGATAAATAAAATAGTTATTATTCTTGTCATTTCGATTTTTGTTATTTCAATCTATTAGATCTAGTTTTAATTATTGTTGGTTACCATTTCTTAGTTGTTAATTAGATTTTAATTATTGTTTAGTTAAATTAGTTAAGTTAGAATTTTAATATGATGTGTAGTTATAATTCAATGGGAAATGATGGGTTGATGACTCAAGGCTAAAACCTCCATTAGATGGGTTGATGAAGCTTTGATGAAAACTTAGTGGTATAGTATAGAAGCATTGTAGAATATATTCCACTCTAGAAGGTCGTGATTCGCCATGAGAATGGGTGGACGACCTCACATGCTAGTTAGTGTTTGGTAGAAATGCCATGAACACTAGGGATTAGAACTCGAAATTCTTGTCGTAAGAACGTAAAAATTGAGATATAAGAATCTATGCTAGGTTATTAAGTTGGATTCGAGGTGGATTCAATCCCCTTCTAATCCTTTATCTAGATTTAAAAACAATCATATTTCCATAGCATTCGTAGTTTAAATTCAACATAATCAATTTCATATTGTATCGTAGTATAACACCCTTCGTAAAGCTCTCATTAGACTTAAGACTGATTAATTAGACTAGAAAACACTCCATGCTAGAGCACTAGGAGTGGAACGAATTTGTTACTCCACTCTATTTCGATAGAATTGAGAGTAGAATCTTTTGATAACCATAAAATTGATATAGTTTACCTACGAAATGAACGATGAACTCAGAACGTAAGTAAACTAAAACTATTTTACGTGTCTATATTTATCAAAGATTCTACTCTCAATTCTATCAAATGGCGCCGCTGCCATCTTAGTTTCACTTTAGCATTGTTTTCATAGTATAATTAGTCATTTTTATGTCCCATTTCACCCACCCACCCTTGTTTGATTCATACTGTGGTTGTTCGTTTCAGCATTGAAAAGTTCCGCGAAAAATTACCGAGCGACCGGCTCAAAGCGAGCTCACACCTGCCCAAGCGCTGGAACTTTGAGCGACCGCCCCCATACCGAAGCGCGACCAGCTAAGTTTACTAGAACTCTGGCGCTGGCCGCGCAAAGCTGGCACCCGCACTAAGCTGAAATTTGCGGATTTCCACGGGTTTGTTTTGAACCCGATTTTTCAAGTTTTTTGGTGTTTTAACTTGTTATATACACTGAACACGTAAACAAGGCGCTATTCATAAGCGCAAAGAGGGCCAATCAGGTATTCCTTTTTCTTCCACACCTCGCATATCGGTTAGAGGTTTCTACTAGTATATCGAATTGTTTGGAGTGTTGCTTGTTTAGTTAAGTTCAACTTAGTCTTGCATGAGATTAAAGGTGCGGTCGAAGAAAAACAACTAACGTAATTACACGGTTACGTCAACAAACAAGTCTATCTAGTTTCCCACCCACTACACCTCTAGCTACTATTTCACACACACCACCGATATTATGGTGAAGAAAGAGACACCTCTCTCGACTTTTTATAAAGCCTTGGCGATAGCCCTAAATCTTGCATCGTTCTAGCGGACCCGATTGGGGATTTCGCATCCCCAAATATATTTAATTTGTTACCGTTTTTCATGGTTTAGATGGTTTAGCACATGCATAGGATTGAACAAGTCCTTACAACATTCCACCATCCTACGGTTGGTGCGGAACAAATTAAATTGAGGGTATTCCCTTTCACCTTAGGCGATAAAGGCGTCTTGGTTAACGCCCAAAGCGCCTAATTGCAATGAACTTCGTGGGCCAAACTTGTTCAAATTTGTTTATGGAACATTTTACCCACCCCTAAAGACGGATGAAATGCTTTCCAAGATTCACTTCTTTCACGAGAATCCTCATGAATCATTTTGAGGAGGCTTGGAATCGTTTCACCGATTTCCTTATAGAGTGTCCACACCATCACCTAGCAAAGACCGTTAGTTAGGTGCCTTTTCAAAGGACTTCTACACCACCATAAAGAAGTCATAGACATAATGAATGGGGGTAGTTTCCTAAGTAAAGGAGCCTCGAGAGGCATATAAATTTTTGGAAGATCGGACTAAAGCGTAATAATAATTGGGGGTAGTGACGATTACTCCGCTCCGCTAGTTCTTCTTCAACGATTAAGGCTACCCGGTATGTTTGAGGTTAAATCAGATCCCGAGCTTAAAACTCTAATTAAATCCCTCACAAAAAGGTAGAGGCTATTTACGTACAACAAAAGCCTATCCCGTCATGAATGTAAATTCAAATCCATGTAGTTTACATTTGGAGTCCGGAGCATCCCGACTCCCCCACGTCTATAGCCTATGAACATTCTTGTTCCAATAATAGTGAACCTAACGCCCCTTGGAGACAAAATCCCAACCGGTTGCAGAAATAACCAACAAGTCACACCTGGGGTACAATAATCAATATGTTAGGCCAACACACGGTTATAACCAAGCTCCACCACAACAAGGACAGGATCAGGGTAATTATAATAATTATAACAACCAAGCGCAACCTCGACAAAGTCAAGCACAAGGTCAATGTAGTTATAATAATTATAATGCTAATAGAGGTATCGTTTAGGTAAATAATAACTATCACAATCCGCCCATAAATAATCAACGCGAGATACTTCGGTCCACCACCACCGTGACTACTACACCCACACAACCGGATCGTCTTGACACCTTCATACAAGTGAGCCAACAACTTTTCCAAACCATGGCTCAATCTAACCAACACGTTCTACAATCCGTTAATAATTTAAACCAACAGTTAGCCCAAGAGAAAGCCCAACCAAAGGTGTGTTTCGAGGCCAAAGCGATACCCAACCCTAGAACAACAAACACCTTTGAGGTAAAGCGGTAATACTAGTACGGAAACTACATCCGTGGGTCAGCTAAATGCCATCACCACTCTCCTTTACGGAAGAGTGGTTGATAACAAAGTAACTATGCCTATAGTTACCCCATCGATACTCCCACACACGGATATCGAACTAGATGCGAAATAGAAACTGAAGAACCTACCAGCTTTGTAGAGGTACCCGGTTAAACCACAACCTAAGAAACGAAAGCCAAGGTTACATATCAAGTCGAGCCATCGCTAAAATAAAGCGAAACCACCATCCCCCTCGAAATTAGCCATGCTAACCGGGGATACTAACTTTGAGGAGATTAGGAGCGTTTTCAAAAATCTAACGATAAACCTTCCTTTTCTCGAAGCTATAAAAAGCTACCTAACCACGCTAAGTTTCTTAAAGAGTTGTGCACTACTAGGCGTAAGACCAACATACCTAAAGGCGCCTTTCTAAGCTGAGCAGTTCCCAACTTTTATCGAAAATAATGGAATTGTTAAGTACAAGGACCACAATTCGATCCCTCTTGTACAATGCACCTTAGGAGATTCTCACGACGACGACCGGCGGCTACTAGACACGGGGGCTAGTGTTAACTTACTCCCATTTTATTTGAATAAACAAATAGGTCTAGAGGAGATGCAACCTACTAAAATGACATTACAATTAGGCGATCGGTCTATTAAGTATCCTAAGGGTGTGGTTGAAAAGCGTCTTTGGTTAAAGTCCAAAATTTTTACTACCGGCCGACCGTTATCCTCGACCACGAAGTCACTAACGACTCTGTACCTATCATTTTAGGGCGTCCCTTCTTGGCTCTTGCCACTTCGCTCATAAAGCGCCGCGATGGTTCGATGTCCTTGTCCTTTGGCCATCTTTACGTTAAGGTAAATGTTTTCAAAACGAGGACCGCGGTATCGATTCATCTACAAATGGAGAGGTTAACATGATCGAGCTTAGCTCAAGATTACTTCAAAAACATGTTTCGGAGAAACAGATTAACAAATTCCTTTCCGCCGAAATTCCGACTTTAACAATGACTCCACGGTAGTAAAGGCGAAATCGAAGAAGAATTCACGCAGAACTCTTTTGCACCGCTTCTTTACCACTTCGCGAGTCCCCCCTTGCCAACAACCATTCATCCCTTGATGCTATGACGGAAGATGAATTTTTCAATCTCTATCCCAGTGATCCTTTTGACCCACCTATTGAGGAATGTCTTGCATATATCAAGATTTCGATGATATGGACTTGAGAGCTCTAGCTGAGAATCATTCACCTTCCATCACCAATATTCCCCACCCTCCACCTTTTCAAAGGAACCTCGAGTTTGCTTTCGATCCTTTAGTTTCTCCCCTGTGCTTCATGATTTTTAAATCCACCTAGTAAACAAATACTTCCCAAGGATAAACCACTTGACACCTTCATTTTCAGACTTGAGCGGTCCCCTAACTACACCATGAATGAGTTTTGTGCTAAACCCACATCCTCATTTTTTCCATGCTTTCCCTCTAAAACTTATCCCAATCCACCATATTTTCCACAACCATTCACTTTTCCACACTTATTCACTAGGACACCCTCTCGTTCAAAGATGAAACATAAGGTGCATGCTCGGTTATGTTATAGGTCTATCCAACTTCGCTTTCATTCCACTAGGCTGCATCGTAGGAAATCTTGGTGCTTGATTATGTTTGGATATGTTTTCTACGATATTTATTTATGGAACGATCCACAACTATTTCGGTTGTTGATATATGATAAACTGCATATTCATACATATGTTTAGATAAGTCTAGGGAATCGACTTTTAAAAGACCCAAGTTTTTAAAGTACAATACCAACGTTCGAGTATAGGCCAAACAAAATTTTCAAACTTAAAAAGAGTTTTCCAATTTTGTTTGGGGGTGGCGTATTTTGGTATTCATTTCAAATCATGTTGCCACCCTAAGCCTGTAATGTTTACTCCAGTAGAGTTTGTGTTAGTTAGTACATACGAGTTTAATTGTGCTTCATATTATCATATCATCTTTACAATATTTACATTACAGTGCGCCAATTTTGCCACGTTTCTATGGTAAATTCTTTCCTTATCTCTTTACACTTTGAGGACAAAGCGTTCGATTGTTTGGGGGTAGGATAGAAACATTTGCAAAAATTAGACACTTTTAGGATGTAAATTACACACTTTTATTTATAAAATGTTAAAAATTATAAAAATTAGTTAGTTACATAATTTAATTGTGCTATTGAATTGTTTCATGAACCCCCTTCTCCCAAATTGTTTGGGGGTGGTATAGAAACACGATGTAAATGTTAAGCACACATTAGGTTGTATATTACGTATTATTTGTCTTAAAAATAATAAAAATAAAAATAAAAATAAAAAGTTTGTGTTATACACTTAGGAATATCGGTATTGTTTCTTTCTGTATGCTCATAATAATCTAGAAGTCTCACGTAGCTTTTGCATTAGAATAGTTTTTAGAAACTTAGGTTAATATGTAGGTAATAATCTTTGCATCTATCTATAAATATATTACATGAGTATCTATGATTGTTTGGCAGTAAGTTTCTGAAATCTAGGCTAGAGTACTTATTCTACAAATCCTGTGAGAATATAGCCTAAAGCCTTATATGAGTGAAACATTTGAGAAATGACACAAGGGAGAAGTATATTCCGAATAGAGAAATCACACGTCCACTTGCTTGACCACTATACCATGTCCTAAGAGAGAATTTAGGCCCTTTTTGGATTGATATAGCTAGAAATTCCGACCTAAGTATATTTTCCGCTAGTCGCCCCATTGAGCCTTTCATTAGCCCTTTCATAAACTACAAATCCTTTACCCTGTTACAAAACAGATCAAAATAAAAAAAAAATCAACCTACCCAATTTAGATAAGTTTGAGAATAGAATAAGGAAGAAAGAAGAAGAGAAAAACTTGTGTAAACAGAAGTTAGTTAATTGCTTCAAAAAAATAAAGAAAAGAAGTTTCCATCCAAAGAAAAGAAAAATAAAAATAGAAATAAAATAAAAACTCCAAAAAAAATAGAATAAAAGGAGTCAAAAGCCAAAGAAAAAGAAAAAAAATATATGGCTAAGGATGGAAACAAAGTGTAGAAGCAAAAGTAAATAACAAGGTTTTCTCTAGTTACATAATATGAAGACTCTATTATCTCAGACTTGTCCCTTTTGAATATCCATTTCCTTCCTTCTTAAACCATCTCCTAATCCCATGACACCTAATAAAGACCTCTAGCTTAATTAGGAATAGGTTAGTGGGATAGTAAGTGGCAGATGTGTTTGATCAACTTCGGCTTCCTTGTGTGTCATTGAGATTGTAAGGTAAAAAGTATGCCCACTGCATTAATGGAGTAGCAAAACTTGAGTGGAAAAATCAGAGTGATTTTTGTCTTGACTTTATGTGAGAACCTACTTAAGGGCGTTATTCCAAAGTTTCATAAACGGACTGTTATTGCTGCATTTCATAGCATTACTCATTGTATATATGTTTATTTGTAGATGATTGATTATTATGCATATATTAGCTTAAGTTTTAGACATGATTATTACGTATTCATTGCTAGTGAGATGTATAGATAATTGAGACATAAATAAAGGAAACAATAGTTTTATTTCTTAGTCGTTGTAGTATAGATGAAGTTTGTGAGTACCTTCACTGGAAAACTCTCACGAGACTATAACTCGTCCACTAGGGAATTCCTAGTGGTTTAAGGCCTTGTTGCATATGGTCAATGCAATCGCGACTCAGTAAAGCGAGTAGATAGAACTCTATTTTTGGTCACTTATTCTAATTTCTCATCTTTGCTTGAGGACAAGCAAAATGCTGTTTGGGGGTGGTTTGAAAAGAGCCCAAAACTGTAGTTTTAACCCCTTAATAATCATACTTTTAGACCAATTATGTGAATAATAAGTAAGAGTTAATACTGATTACGTGTTTTTATATATTTCAGGCTTCAAAGTCCATTATGTGTAGAAATGTGCCACTTTAGCTAGATAAAGGAGCAATGGTTGGTTGCTAAGGAGTTCTGTGATTAAAGGCCAAGATCCAAGAAGACAAAGCCTTTCTAAAGCCCGGTCAAAGCTGAAGAGTCAAAGTCAACGCGGGCAGAAACAGCACACAAAGTCAGCAGAACTTCCGAAGACCATATCTTTGGACTCAGACCTCAGAATTGGGCCTACCTTATGTCAAAACGACTGACTCGGAAAGAGCTTTCCAATGGTCCAAGCCTTGACCCAATCAGAGGAGCACAAGTGGACGAAACATCTGTCGAAGCCAACTGCAACTGAAGAGCCCATTTTGGACTAAAGAAATTGGGTTTTGGGCCTGATTCTCTGGCCCAAAACATGGCTCCAAACCCATGCACGATTTTTGGATCTAAAAGTATAAAAACAAAAGCTTAACTCTTTGTTAATGGTAGATAGTTAGACCTAGATTGGAATTAGATTAGTTAGCCTCCATTAATGAGTTTTATAACTTAGTTTTAGAATTTTATTTCTTGTTTTAGATTAATTTCTTGAATCATTGAATATCATTCATTAGATAAATAAAATAGTTATTATTCTTGTCATTTCGATTTTTGTTATTTCAATCTATTAGATCTAGTTTTAATTATTGTTGGTTACCATTTCTTAGTTGTTAATTAGATTTTAATTATTGTTTAGTTAAATTAGTTAAGTTAGAATTTTAATATGATGTGTAGTTATAATTCAATGGGAAATGATGGGTTGATGACTCAAGGCTAAAACCTCAATTAGAGGGGTTGATGAAGCTTTGATGAAAACTTAGTGGTATAGTGTAGAAGCATTGTAGAATCAATTCCACTCTAGAAGGTCGTGATTCGCCATGAGAATGGGTGGACGACCTCACATGCTAGTTAGTATTTGGTAGAAATGCCATGAACACTAGGGATTAGAACTCGAAATTCTTGTCGTAAGAACGTAAGAATTGAGATACAAGAATCTATGCTAGGTTATTAAGTTGGATTCGAGGTGGATTCAATCCCCCTCTAATCCTTTATCTAGATTCGAAAACAATCATATTTCTATAGCATTTGTAGTTTAAATTCAACATAATCAATTTCATATTGTATCGTAGTATAACACCCTTCGTAAAGCTCTCATTAGACTTAAGACTGATTAATTAGACTAGAAAACACTCCATGCTAGAGCACTAGGAGTGGAACGAATTTGTTACTCCACTCTATTTCGATAGAATTGAGAGTAGAATCTTTGATAAATTTAGACACGTAAAATAGTTTTAGTTTACTTACGTTTTGAGTTCATCGTTCATTTCGTAGGTAAACTATATCAATTTTATGGTTATCAGCACACGGTGCTCTAATTCAACGGGCAGATGACAAGGTTTCCCAAATACAAGTCTAAAAGGAGACATACCTATAGGAGTTTTGAAAGCCGTCCTATACGCCCATAAGGCATCCGATAGACGCTTCGACCAGTCTTTCCTATAAGGATTTAGAGTTGTTTCTAAAATCTTTTTGATTTCCCTATTAGAAACTTCTACTTGTCTACTAGTTTGTGGATGATAAGGAGTTGCTACCTTGTGTGTAACTCCATACTTTTTCACTAGGGTACAACAACTCTGTTGCAAAAATGTATTCCACCATCATTAATGATGGCTTTAGGAATGCCAAAACGACATAAAATATACTCCTTAATAAAAAATACAACTGTCTTATGGTCATTGCTACGGCAAGCCACGGCCTCTATCCATTTAGACACGTAGTCCACAGCAACTAGAATATAAATGAAACCGTGGAAAACAGGGAAGGGACCCATGAAATCAATGCCCCAAACGTCAAAATTTTCTACTATCATGATTGGATTTAATGGCATCATATTACGCTTCGTGATTCGCCCAAGTTGTTGGCAACGAATACACGTCTTGCAATGCACTTGGGCATCTTTAAAAAGGGTAGGCCAATAAAATCCACATTGAAGAACTTTAGCGGCTGTTTTCATTCCACTAAAATGGCCACCACACTCTTTGTCATGGCAGAACGATAGAACTTCATTATATTCCCACTGGGGAATACAACGACGAATAATCTGATCCGCACAATACTTATAAAGGTAGGGCTCATCCCAGTAGTATAACTTAACTCTGGCCAAGAACTGCTTACGTTCATTTCTTGACCAATCATAAGGAATAACATCAGCCGCTATATAATTTACAATGTCAGCATACCATGGTGCTGAAAAAAAAGCATACAAATGCTCATCAGGAAAAGAGTCTAGTATGGACTCAGAATCACTATCATCGTCGTTTGTAAGTCTAGATAAGTGGTCGGCAACTACGTTTTCGACCCCTCTTTTGTCATTTATTTCTAATGTGAACTCTTGCAGGAGAAGAATCCATCGGATTAATCTCTGCTTAGCATCCTTCTTTGCAAGAAAGTACCTAAGGGCTGCATGGTCCGTGTAAACTAAAGTTTTAGAACCAACCAAATAAGGACGAAACTTATCTAAAGCATAAATGACAGCTAGGAATTCATTTTCAGTAGTTGTATAATTCTGTTGAGCATCGTTTAAAGTTTTACTAGAATAATAAATAACTGTGGACTTGTTATCTAGTTTCTATCCCAAGGCAGCACCAACTGCATAATCACTAGCATCACACATGAGTTCGAAAGGTTTAAACCAATCGGGAGGCTGTATAATTGGTGCAGAGGTTAGGGCGGCTTTTAAAGTTTCAAAAGCTTGCTTACAGTTAAAATTAAAATCAAAGATGACATCCTTTAAAAGCAGATTAGTTAAAGGCCTAGCTATTTTCGAGAAATCTTTAATAAAGCGCTTATAAAAACCTGCATGGCCTAGAAAGGCTCTAATATCACGGACAGTCCGTGGTATAGGTAGAGTCGCTATCTTATCTAGTTTGGCCTTATCTACTTCGATGCCATCACTAGATACAATGTGACCTAGTACTATGCCCTTTTTTCACCATGAAATGACATTTTTCCCAATTTAAAACGAGGCTCTTTTCTTCACATGGTGTCAAAACCTTAGACAGGTTTGACAAGCAATCTATGAAGGAGTCTCCATAGATAGAAAAATCATCCATAAAAACTTCCATAAAGCGCTCTACCATGTTACTAAATATATGAAGCATACACCGCTGGATGGTACCAGGAGCATTACAAAGGCCAAATGGCATTCGTTTATAGGCATACGTTCCAAAGGGACATGTGAAGATAGTCTTTTCTTGGTCATCAATATCAATAATAATCTGAAAATAGCCAGAGTAGCCATCCAGAAAACAATAAAAAGCATGACCAGCTAGACGTTCGAGCATCTGATCTATAAAAGGTAAAGGAAAGTGATCCTTTTGTGTCATAGCATTTAAATGTCTGTAATCAATACAGATTCTCCATTTCATAGGACCTTGTGTGAAAACATAGTCACCCTTAGCGTTACGTACCATGGTAACCCCCGATTTCTTAGGAACTACATGAATGGGACTTACCCATTCGCTATCGGAGATTGGGTATATGATACCCGCATCGAGTAATCGTAAGACTTCTTCCCTAACCACCTCTTTCATAGCAGGGTTCAAGAAACGCTGAGGCTCGCGAGAAGTCTTCGCGTTATCCTCCAAATGGATACGATGAGTGCAAACATTAGGGTCAATTCCCTTAATGTCGGCTAGGGACCAACCAATCGCAGACCGATGTTCCCTAATCACCCGGATTAACGCGTGTCTCTTCATCCTTAGATAACAGAGAGAAGATATAATTACGGATGACTACCATCGGATCAAGTTGAATATATTTTAACTCCGGGGGAAGAGGTTTAAGCACCGGGGTGGAAGGAATGTCAATAGATGTTTCATCAGGGTCCTCATCTTGCATAATGAATACTTGCTTAGGTAGCAAGTCTTCATACTCAGTATATGGAGCAACTGAAGGGTCTACAATTGGTGTGGACTCAAGGATGGTGTTGACTTCCTCTAAGTAGGAGTCATTTACAAAATCTGAAGTTCCAAAAGAAAGGAATTTATACATATGGTTTTCGGGAAACGTGTTGTTAAAATAATCTTGAGCTAAGCTCTCGATCATGCTAACCTCCCCATCTATAGACTATTCTGGTAACTGTTTCATCATTTTAAAAACATTTACCTCAAACAGAAAGATGGCCAAAAGATAAAGACATCTTACCATCGCAGCAATTTATAAGCGCGTTGGCAGTTGCCAAGAAGGGACGCCCTAAGATGATCGGTACTGAGTCGTTAGCGACTTCTGTATCGAGGATACCAAAATCTGCAGGATAGTAGAAATCCTAAACCTTAACAAGCACGTTTTCCACTACACCCTTAAGATACTTTATAGACCTGTCCGCTAACTGCAACGTCATTTTTATAGGTTGCATTTCCTGTAGATCTATTTGGTTATACAAATAAAATGGGAGTAAGTTAACACTCTCCCCCAGGTCTAATAAAGCAGTCGTCGTGTGGGAATCTCCTAAGTTGCATTTTACAGTAGGACGACCAGGGTCCTTGTACTTAACAATTCCATTATTTTCTGATAAAGTTGGGAACTGTTCAATTAGAAAGGCGTCTTTAGGTATGTTGGTCTTACGCCTAGTAGTGCACAACTCCTTAAGAAACTTAGCATGGTTAGGTAGCTTTTTAATAGCTTCGAGAAAAGGAAGGTTTATCGTTAGATTTTTGAAAACGTTCCTAATCTCCTCAAAGTTTGTATCTCTAGTTAGCATGGCTAATTTCTGGGGAAACGGTGGTTTCTCTCTATATTTAGCGTATGGCTTAACTGGATGTCTAACCTTGGGTATCTGCTTCTTAGGTTGTGGTTTAACTGGTACCTCTACAGGTTGTGTCTATATCTATACAACTTATACTATGAACTTCCATCTGCTTTTGACGTTTGGGAAGCCCTGTAAAAGAAGTATGATACTGAGGAATTTGGCTTCAAAAAATACGTTGTAAGTCGTTATCTTAAGTTTCAGATGGTAGATGACAAATCTGTTGTGTCTCAATGCCATTACCTACAGATTATAGTTCATGAGATACTTTCAGAAGGGATGAAAATTGATGGCCAATTTCATGTTGCTGTCGTCATTGATAAGCTTCCTCCCTCTTGGAAGGATTCAGGAACATATTTAGGCATAAGTCTAAGGAGTTTTCGATAGATAATCTTATTATAAGACTCTGTATAGAAGAGGAATCACAAAAGCAAAACCATAATAAGGAAGTTGCCATATCATCTGCCAAGGCTAAGGTTAATATGGTAAACTAACAAACCAGTAAGACTAAATCTAGTTTGAAACCTAATTAGAAAGCCATGAAAAACAAACATGTTAACAAGAAAGCTCCACAGAATCAGAACCAGAATCAGGAGCATATGAATCAGAAACCAACCGTTGACATGTCAGAAGTTGTCTGTTATACTTGCAAGAAGAAGGGGTATTATGCTAGGAATTGTAAGTTTCGTAAAGTCAATGAGGCTAATGTTATTGAGGAACCTTTTGTTGCTATGATAACTGAGGTCAATTCTATTAATGTATGTGAGGGGTGGTGGGCTGATACCGGTGCTTCTAGGCACATTTGCTTTCATAGGAATTGGTTCAAAAGTTATACCACAACTACGAATCAGGAAACTCTACTTGGTGATTATCATACAACCAAGGTTCTGGGTACTGGTGATGTTGAGCTGCAGTTCACTTCTGGGAAGAAACTGTTGTTAAAGGATGTGCTTCATACTCCTGAGATTAGAAAGAATTTGGTTTCTAGTTTTATTTTGAACAAGGCTGGTTTTCAGCAAGTCATAGGTAGTGATTAGTATGTGATCACTAAGTCTGGGGTTTTTATTGGTAAGGGTTATGCATGTAATGGGATGTTTAAGTTGAATGTTAATGGTATGAATAAAACTTCTACTTCTGCTTACATGATCTCTTGTTCTGTTAATGTTTATCATGGTAGATTATGTCATATTAATAGGAAGTATGTTAAGAACATGAGCATACTTGATTTAATTCCTAACTTGAATGATGATTTTGCACACTGTGAATCTTGCATTAAGGCGAAAATCACAAAGAAGCCTCACAAATCAGTTGAGAGAAGTACAAATCTGCTAAACTTGGTACATACTGATATCTGTGAGGTTGAAGGAGTTCTGACTAGAGGTGGTAAAAGATATTTTATTACTTTTATTGATGATTGCTCGAAGTTTGCATATGTTTATTTGATGAAGAATAAAAGTGATGTGTTTGATACTTTTAAAGCTTATATACTTGAGGTTCAAAACCAGCATGACAAGAACATTAAAGTAATTCGAAGTGATAGAGGTAATGAATATGGTTCTGCTGATTTTAATCTTTTCTTGCAATCACATGGTATAATCCATGAGATGACAACTCCTTATTCACCTGAAATGCATGGAGTGCTGAACGTAAGAACAGAACTCTTAAGGAATTAACTGTTGCTATGTTACTTAGTTCTGGAGCACCCTCAAATTTATGGGGTGAAGCTGTTTTGACTGTATGTTATGTGCTAAATATAATTGCTAATTTTAAGACAAAGGTTACACCTTATAAGCTATGGAAGAACATGAAACCAAATTTGAGTTACTTCAGAATATGGGGATGTCTGGCTTTTGTAAGGAAGTATGATCCCAAGATTTCAAAGCTTGAGAGCAAAGCTTATGAGTGTGTCTTTCTAGGCTATGCTATGAACAGTAAGGCCTATAGGTTTCTACATATGAAGACTAATGTCTTGTTTGAATCATCTAATGTTGAATTTCTTGAAGACAGGTTTCCATACCTATCTAGAAATAGTGCAGGTGCGTCTTCCTCGAAGACACCTACTTTTGATGTTTCTGACACTTATATACCTAGATTACATGACAAAGACACTATTATAGGATCTGAACTGAGAAGAGGTAAGAGAGCAAGGGTTGCTAAGGAACTGGGACCCGATTTTGTCACTTTTGCTTTGGAAGGAGATCTTTCCTCCATTGAAGAAGCTCTTGCATCTTCTGACTATGAGTTTTGGGGAGAAGCCATACAGAGTGAGCTTGATTCTCTCATGGATAAAAAAAACTTTGGAGCTTGTTAATTTGCCTCCTGGTTGCAAGACTATAGGAAACAAATGGGTTTTAAGAAGCAAGTTTAAAACTGATGCTTTAGTGGACAAGTTTAAAACAAGAATTGTTATCAAGGGTTTTTGACAGAGAGAGAACTTTGATTTCTTTGACACATATTCACTTGTTACGAGGATAACATCCATTAGAGTATTATTTTCTGTTGTTGTTGTTCATAATCTTGTTATTCATCAGATGGATGTTAAGACAACCTTTCTAAATAGGGATTTAGAAGTGGAGATTTACATGGATCAGCCAACAGGTTTCATGGAACCAGGTAAGGGTGAAAAGGTATGCAAATTACTTAAGTTACTTTATGGGTTGAAATAGGCACCTAAACAGTGGCATGAGAAATTTGATAACTTTATCATTACCAGTGGGTTCAAGATAAATGAAAGTGACAAGTGCATTTATTATAAGTACTCTGATGGGGTATGTATTATTATATGCTTATATATTGATGATCTACTAATCTTTGGTTCCAATTTACATGTTGTGAAAGAGACCAAGAACCTGTTGTCTTCTAACTTTGACATGAAGGACTTAGGTGAGGCTGATGTAATGTTGGGAATCAAAATTACAAGATCGTCTGATGGCATATGGCTGGATCAGTCACACTACATTGAGAAAATATTGAAGAAGTATAACTACTTTGACTACGTGGCTGTTAGTACTCCTTTTGATTCCTGTGTTAAATTATTTGCAAATAATGGTGAACTTGTGAATCAGAAAGAATATGCAAGTATCATTAGTAGTTTGAGATATGCTACAGATTGTACTAGACCAGACATTACCTATGCAGTAGGTGTTCTTTGCAGGTATACTAGTAATCCTGGCGTTGAGCATTGGGGAGTAATTGGTAGGTTAATGAGATACCTAAAGAGAACTATTGATTTGGGTATTCATTATCAGAGATATCTTGCTGTTCTTGAGGGGTATACAGATGTTGACTGGAACACTCTCTCAGAAGACTCTAAGGCCACCAATGGCTATATGTTTAGCATTGGTGGAGGGGTTGTATCTTAGAAGTCCAAGAAGCAGACCATTATAGGACAGTCTACCATGGAGTATGAACTGATTGCTTTGACTAGTGCAAGTGAGAAGGCTAGTTGGTTATGAGATATTTTCACTCATATTTCGGTTTGGCATAAAATCGGTACCACCCACTTTGATACATTGTGATAGCACTGCTGTTATTGGGCGAGTTCACAGTAAGTTTTATAATGGTAAATCATGATAGATTTGTCGTAAACATAGTACTGTCAGGGATTTTATATCTAAAAGTGCAATGACTATTGATTTTGTGAGATCTGATGATAATCTAGTAGATCCATTTACCAAACCTTTGGCCAAAGAAAAACTGTGGACTACTGCTAAAAGCATAGGACTGAAGCCAATTGGAAGATGAACATCTATGATGATGGTAACCCAACCTAGGGACTGGAGATCCCAAGAACTTGGTTCAAAGGGAAGAACAAGTCATAGAATGTTGGTTGTGAGACATGCATTATTACTTATCTGTCCCGTAGTTGGATAGTAAAATGTATGAAATCCTAAAGCGATAAATAAAGGTTAAGGTTTTCTAGGAAAAACTCTTAATGAAGTTCTATGGTCCTTATGGGTAGAGTGCATAGCTACAGGAGCACTCATGATAGACTCACCTAGTGAATGTGAAAGTACAGGTTGCTTTCTATGAGAATAAGGGTTGATTCTCTAGATCATTCATGAATCCAGGAAGAGAGCACATGGTTTTTAATGTGCAGAACATGAAAGGAGAACACTGGATGTGTTATGCATGATTCTAACTTATTGTATAATCAAGACCTAAGTTTAAGACTTAGTCACTTATGACTCTTATACTTTGAGTAATTTTCACTACGTAAAGGTTTAAGTCTTGGACACCTTCATTTATGCATAACATGTTGAAACTGATATTGATTGCCCTTAAGTTTATTTTATATTTTGTTTTTATCAATAATAAGTGGGGGATTGTTGTGTTCTTTTAAATAAAACAAGTGGTGATGTTTGGAGTGACTTTCTAGTGGTTTAATCCCTTGACCTCTTTGTGGGATAGTTTTTTAAGTAGGGAACTTTAGTTCTATATTGGAGAGGAAACACTAGTGAGTAGTGTTTATAAGTGAAACTCTCATACTAAGGGTGTGCCCTTAGGGTACAAAGGCTTTTGGGTTAGGAGGGAGGATTCACACAAAGCCACACACACGCGCGCCGAACGGGGCTGGGCTTCTGGCTTAGGCTTTTTTATCCCTTATCTTCTTTTTGGTAAACCATTTTCCTTAAACTATTTCCAGATAAGTTTCAAAAACAGAATTGGATATGGATTGGGAAACATAAACGTAGTGGACTTGTAGAATTCAATCCTTATCAGGAAACTGAAGCAGTTCTCTATAATTTTGAATCTACTAAGTGCTCCACATTTTTTCCTCTATAAATACTCCTATACCAACAGCCTATAGTATATGAAAAAGCTACTTTCTAAACTGCATTTTGGGCAATCATAAGATGAGTATCATGGTTTTTCATTTTCTTCTTTGGCTTATCTGCAGTAAACAAAAGAGAGTAATAATTTGTTGTTGTATCCTAGAGGTTGACGCGGTCTGTCTACATAAAGAGGAATAGACTTGAAACAACCTTAAAGAGAGCGTACTAATCCGTGCCTTAGCCTTCTTTATACTCATTGTTTGTTCTTGTTGCAGAAATTATATTCTAATAATTGTCCATTTTGCCATTCGTCTCAACAGTGTTAGCTATTCCTACCAATATTCTTGAGGGAGCCTGATAAGAGCCCAAAACTGTAGTTTTAACCCCTTAACAATCGTACTTTTAGACCAATTATGTGAATAATAAGTAAGAGTTAATACTGATTACGTGTTTTTATGCATTTCAGGCTTCAAAGTCAATTATGTGCAGAAATATGCCACTTTGATGAGATAAAGGAGCAATGGTTGGTTGCTAAGGAGTTCTGTGATTAAAGGCAAAGATTCCAGAAGACAAAGCCTTTCTAAAGCCGGTCAAAGTTGAAAAGTCAAAGTCAACGCGGGCAGAAACAGCACTCAAAGTCAGCAGAACTTCCGAAGGCCATATCTTTGGACTCAGACCTCGGAATTGGGCCTACCTTATGTCAAAACGACCGCATCGGAAAGAGCTTTCCAATAGTCTAAGACTTGACCCAATCAGAGGATCAGAAGTGGACGAAAAGTCTGTTGAAGCCAACTGCAGCTGAAGAGGCCTTTTTGGACTGAAAGAATTGGGTTTTGGGCCTGATTCTCTGGCCCGAAACATTGATCCAAGCCCATGCACGATTTTTGGATCTGAACATATAAAAACCAAAGCTTAGCTCTTTGTTAATGGTAGCTAATTCATAAAACTTACAACTAATCAATCTTTATAACTTTAAAAATGGGGACCAACTCTTGGGCGACCAGGATTGCTATAACTTAAGATGCATCTTGTTCCTGTGCTCCTTTTTCCTTCCCGCTTTTAGTAAAAACTGGTTTGGTGCAATTATCTTATCTTTTCTGCTTTCTAAGTTCCTTTCCTTATCAGGTAAAATCCTCAACTGAAGATAGTGTGAGTTCTGGTAAGGAGAGATTCTAGGGGCTTAGCTTACAAGTTCAGTTCTCCGTGGATAATATTGTTTCTCATCTTT
Organism: Coptis chinensis; assembly: GCF_015680905.1. Classification (NCBI taxonomy): domain Eukaryota; kingdom Viridiplantae; phylum Streptophyta; class Magnoliopsida; order Ranunculales; family Ranunculaceae; genus Coptis; species Coptis chinensis. The sequence goes on along the minus strand of NC_141461.1, from coordinate 60,573,734 downwards.
GGTGGTTGCTTCAGCTGGTAAAATCCTCAAGTGTTAACAATGTAAGTTCAGAGTAGGAAGATAGCGCACTACCTCTTTGATAACGTAGTTGGATACGCTTCTAGAGATGGATTTGCAGCTAGATAATCTTCAGAGTTTTCCCCCACTCAAAGCTGCTCGGGAGCAGGGATGTAATCCATCCTTGGGTAACAATCAGATGCAACATAATAATGTGAATGCTACAGGTAACCAGGCGTCGAATTGGAGCTCGCTTTTCCAGGGAGGAAATGTATCTACATCAGATACCTCTCTCCAAAGGTTTGAGCTGGATATGATTGAGGGGGTTACACAAGTGCCGATGGACTTGAGGTGGAAAGGTCTCAATGTGTGGAAAGAGTATGTTGTGGGTTTTTTTCTGGAACAGAGGCTTCCATATCCGGTGGTGAAGGAGTTCTTGAAAAAAAAATGGAAAACAAAAGGTGTATATGAGATGGTTGCTGATGCTGACCTGTTTTATTTTAAATTTTCTAATGAGGAAGATAAGAGGAAAGTGTTAGAAAATCCCCAGATATTCATGGCAGGGAAATGCTTCATAGTTACTCAATGGACTCAGGACATTGAGAGGAGGAAGGATGTTGTTAAAGCTATACCAATCTGGGTTAATCTTTATAATGTACCAAAGGTGCTCTGGACTGGAGAGGGGTTGGGTTTTTTAGCCAGCAGAATAGGAGAGCCACAGAGGATGGATGAAGCCACAGCAGCACGGAAGAGATTACTGTATCATGAGGGTTTGTGTTCTAGTGGAAATTACAGCAGAGATGCTAGATTCTTTTGAAATAAATATGGGTGGAGAAGATGTTAGGAAAATCTCTGTAGAATATGGGTGGGTTCCAAAAATGTGCGACTATTGTAAAAGGTTTGGACATAAGACTGACTGTAGCAGTATAGGGCATATGCCTAGGGTTGACTCGTGTGGAAACTAGGGTGCACACAACTGAGATTACAAGTGTGATTAGTACTACTTCAGGGGAAGAGAACACAGTGCACAATGCGGCACCAGTCACAACCTCAAATAATGAGATAAATCGAGAAGACAGAGGTGCTCAAACTGTGGAGGGTGCTACTGGGGGAACAATGAATGTCATAAATCTGGGAATTGGAGGTTTAAATGTAGCTGGGGTGGATTTGAACAGTCCAGAGAATACCATGGGTGAAGACAATGGAATGAGAGTGGATGATAGTGAGGAAACAAGGATAAATGCAGAGGATTCAACAGTGGGATTGGATGAGATGAATGCAGTAATGGAAATGGTAGAGAATGAAGTGAGGGCTATAGTGTTAGCAACATCAGCTGAAGTACCAGAAGAAATTGAGAAGAGGAAGGAATATGAAAGCAACAGTGAATCAGATGTATGTCAGAGTAATATGTTTGCGGCCTTAGTACCTTTTGAGAACACTCGGATTGATGAAATGCAAACAAATCCAGATCCGCTGATGCACTATGAAGTTGAGCAGAATGAATATAACAATCTCCTTGTGGCAGCCAGAAATGGGGACTTGTCTGATGAGGAGTCTTTGGAGGAGGAAACTATCTATTTCAAGGATAAGAATAATATCCCCCTGTCTGTATAGGATTCACCTGCTTCTCCAAAAGGTGGTGTGACAACAAGGAGTAAAGGTCAAACAACTAATCAGTCTAGTGGTAAGAAAAGCAAAGGAAAGAAGAGTAGGGGACGCCCCAAGGGTTCAAAAAACAAAAACTCCAATCTATAAATGATAGGACCAATTTGCGTCTGGAATGTGAGAGGAGCTAATGACCTGTTGAAAGCAGCGGAAATAAATAAGGTGCGACAAAGTAAGAAGTTGTGTATATTTGGGCTGCTAGAAACGAAAGTGAAGCAAGCCAAGTATGACCTCATAAGACAAATATGTTGCCCTACATGGGAACATACTAATAACTATGATCGGAGTCACTCTGGACGATCTGGATATCTTTGGGATCCGTCGTAGTCGAGTTCTTGAACGGACGGATCGGATCATATATATACATTGTAGAGTTACATATCTTCCGGAACGAAAGAGTTCTTGCTCACGGTAGTATACCCTAGTAATGCTCCACGGGGAAAGACTAGTGTTATGGAAGGATTTGCATGGTATACACAAATCGATTCGGATGCCATGGTGCGTAGTAGGAGACTTCAATAACATTTTGGCTGCAAATGAAAGGATAGGAGGAGATCCTATGCATCCGAATGAAGTGGTGATTTTAGTATATGCATACGAGAATCGCGGGACTCTCGGATATAAAATCCATCGGGTTCTTTTACACTTGGTGGAATAAATCCATCGGATCGGCCGAGAATCATGTCGAGGATTGATAGATGTTTGGTTAATAGCCCGTGGCTATCTCGATACCATAAACTATAGCTGATTTTCTGCCACGGGGTGTTTGGATCACTCCCTATTCTCATTACATGGAGCGATTTTAAGAGAAAGCCAACACCGTTCAGATTTTGCAACTTTTGGGTTTATCAGGATGAGTTTAAAAGTATGCTAGAGGAAGTGTGGGCAACTCAAATCTATAATAACCCGATGTATAAACTGATGCAGAAACTCAAGTTACTAAAGGAAAGGCTTAGACCATGGGCAAGAAGGAACTTCTCCAATTTACATGAGAGAGTAATTGTTGCTAGGCAAAATTTACAGGATGCACAAGTGCTGGTCCAAAATAAGTCTGATGATGCGATGTTGGGAGCACAGGAAAGGGCTGCAATGCAGAAGTACATAAGTCTTGCACGAGCAGAAGCGGAGGATATGAGGCAGAAAGCAGAGGAGAAATGGATGATAGACGGGGATAGATGCACCATTTTTTTCTTCAATTCATTGAAGGAAAAAGCCGCCAAGAAAGGTATTTGGGCAATTGCAAACGACCAGGGGGTTACAGTTAAGGGTCAGGCAGATGTATCAGATATCATTGTTGAGTATTTCAGAAAGATGATGGGTACTGAGGCTCCGCCAGTTAGAGAGAGAGAGTTTTTCATGGATTTGAAAGTCCGAAATGTCATCGAGCCGAACATGAGATTTCTACTTGATGCAGAGAGGTTGAGAGGAGAGATTAGGCGGAGCTATCTTTGAGATGGAGAATAATAAAGTGCCCGGTCGGATGGGTTTATCTGTTCTTCTTTAAATATTGTTGGAGAGGCGATGGGGAGGATGTAATAAGTGCGCCGTTAAAAATGTGTTCAGATGCTTTTAAGATGCCGAGGGGGTATCAATGCTACCTTCCTTTGCCTCATCCCAAAGGTGAGCAACCCTTCAAGAGTGGAGGAATTTCGACCCATAGCACTGTGCAACACGATATATAAGTGCATATCGAAAGTAATCACCAATAGAATACAAATGGTGATATCTGAACTTGTACATGAGAACCAGTGTGCTTTTATCCCAGGTAGATCTATTCAAGATAATATTCTCATGGCCTATGAAGTGTTGAGAGGATATGATAGGCGGCATGGCACACCCAGATGCTCAGTTAAACTGGATATCAGAAAGGCATATGATATGGTTGTTGGCAAACGATCCTCCTCTTGTTGGAGAAATTTGAATTCCCTCAGAAGATGCGAAGATGGATTCATATGTGTATTAGTACAGCTTATTTCTCTGTCCTGGTGAATGGGGCTCCAGAAGGGTTTTTTGCTGGGAGAAGAGGTTTGCGTCAAGGCGACCCTATGTCTCCGTATATTTTTGTGCTAGTCATGGAAATTTTGGGAATTGTGACCAGGAAAAGCATTGGATCCAGGCTCATGCAATATCACTCTAAATGCAAAAGGAATATGTTGACACATTTGGCCTTTCCGATGACGCGTTCTCATCTTACGCGCAAAGGGAAGTAACCTCTATAGAAGGCCTCAAGGACTGTTTACAAATATTCAGTGAAGCTACTGGACTCAGCATTAACCCGCAGAAGACTACTATAATGACGGGAGCTATGTTTCATGATGATGCACGAGCGCTGGCCCAGATACTGGGTTTGGAACTTGTGAAACCTCCAGTAAGATATCTCGGTCTCCCACTCATTTCTACTCGACTTGGAATCAAAGAGTGCCAACCATTGATTGAAAAGGTCACAGGCCGCATAAAGGACTGGAAAGCTAAACTACTATCTCACGCAGGCAGATTACAGCTGGTCCTCGCTGTTTTGAGTTCTCTAAACATCTATTGGGCCAGAACTTTCATACTTCCTGTAGCAGTGCTGGAACAAATTGAGAAAATATGTGTCACCTTCCTATGGAGCGGAACTGAATCCAAAAGGTGTGTACATCAAGCAAGCTTGAGTACCATATGCAAAACAAAGGAGGAGGGTGGCCTAGGGATGATGAGTATGGAAATATGGAACAAGGGTGCGCATTGTGGGCTGCTGTTCAAGATCGCAAGTAAAGAGAGTAGTGTCTGGGTCGAGTGGATTTGGAGAAATCAGTTGGAGAATAAATTCTTGTGGACTATGCCGATTCCCAGAGATTGTTCTTGGTCATGGCGCAATATCTTGAAGTGTAGAAAGGAAGCAAGAGAGCTAATCTGTTATTCTATCTCAAATGGGGAAGACACTCTCTTATGGCACGACATTTGGTGCAGCAGTGATCCTCTCTTACACAATTCACAAGGTAGCTGAAATCATGCTTCCCCTCAATGCAACAGTGAAGGAGCTATTGACCAATGGATGCTGGAATGACATTGTAAATAATATACAGTGCAGTACCCTCAGAGAAGATATCTTGAGTACCAAAGTGAATCGACACATAGAGAGAGATCGAGTAGTATGGACACCGCATCATAGTGGATCATTCACGACGAACAGTGCGTACCATGCTCTGAGAAGACATGGGGGTAAGGTTAGATGGCAACGTATGGTATGGGGCCGACTGGTTATCCCTAGTCATTCCTTTACTGCCTGGCAATTATTCTCGAACAGCCTCTCCACTCAAGACAGGTTAGTTTACAAGAAGATTCTAACACATTCATCTTGTTGCCTGTGTCAGCAAAGTCGGGAATTCTCAAATCACCTTTTCTTTGAATGCTCCTTCTCTCGAGAGGTGATCAATGGCATTAAGATAGTCTTGGGTATTGGAACTGATTGCAGAAGCTCAAATAGAGAATGGTCTTCACTTTGAAACTTTCTTGGAGGGTCGAGCCAGTGGTGGAAATCTATAAGAGTTACATATGTGCAATAGTTAATGGGATTTGGAAGGAGCGAAATGCACGTAGGTTCTCCAATCATAGTAGGCCAGCATCAGCAGTGTTGAAATGCATTCTGAGAAAGATGAGAAGGTATCTAGAGGTGAAGGTATCGGAAATGGAGGTGAAGTTTAAAAGTGCGGCACAACAGTTTTGTACCTGGGAACCACCTGAACAGGATAGATTCAAATTGAATACAGATGGGGCTGTTGCAGATAATGGTACGGGTCATGGGGGAGCAATCAGAAATAGTAAGGGTGAGTTATTGAGAGCATTCACTGGTAGTGGAGGAGACAGGTCAGTACTCTTCCAAGAATTGAAGGCCATCGAGATTGGGTTGAGTATATGTTTGGAAATAGGCTGTGTACAAGTGGATGTGGCATCGGACTCTCTACAAGCAGTACAAATGAGTAACAAGCGAGCCAAGCCACCATGGAACTGTCAAGATGTGCTAAACCATATTTTAGATATAGCATCACAGTTGTTAAGTTGTACTTTCTCGCATGTTTTTAGGGAGTCTAACAGAGTGGCCGACCACCTAGCTGGCCTATCTATTGACCATGGTTGTAATATTGTGTATGTTGGTCCTCCAATAGGTAGGGAGTTGTATAATTTCATTGAGGAGGATGCAAGAGGAACCATATATGTACGAGTTGGATGATGAATACAGGTGAGGGTCAGCCTAACCCTAGCTTAAAGTTTTAAAAAAAATGGTAGCTAATTAGACCTAAAAACTATATATAATTCTAGATCTAGTTTTCAGTAGATTAATTAAGTTTAAGTTCCATTTTCAATTCTTGTTTTAGATTAAGTCCTTGAATCATTGTTCTTGATGGATTAGATAAATAAAATAGTTATTTTGTCAATTTCGATTTTTGTCATTTCAATTTATAGATCTAGTTTTAATTCTTGTTTTAGATTAAGTCCTTGAATCATTGTTCTTGATGGATTAGATAAATAAAATAGTTATTTTGTCAATTTCGATTTTTGTCATTTCAATTTATAGATCTAGTTTTAATTCTTGTTGATTATCATTTCGTAGTTTAAGTATATTGAAACATTGTTAGTTAAATTAGTTAAGTTAGAATTTTAATATGATGTGTAGTTATAATTCAATGGGAAATGATGGGTTGATAAATCAAGGATAAAACCTCCATTAGAGGGGTTGATGAAGCTTTGATGAAAATTTAGTGGTATAGTGTAGAAGCGTTGTAGAATCTATTCCACTCTAGAAGGTCGTGATTCGCCATGAGAATGGGTGGACGACCTCACATGCTAGTTAGTATTTGGTAGAAATGCCATGAACACTAGAGATTAGAACTCAAAATTCTTGCCGTAAGAACGTAAGAATCGAGATACAAGAATCTATGCTAGGTTATTAAGTTGGATTCCAGGTGGATTCAATTCCCTTCTAATCCTTTATCTAGATTCAAAAACAATCATATTTCCATAGCATTCGTAGTTTAAATTCAACATAATCAATTTCATATTGTATCGTAGTATAACACCCTTCGTAAAGCTCTCATTAGACTTAAGACCGATTAATTAGACTAGAAAACATTCCATGCTAGAGAACTAGGAGTGGAACGAATTTGTTACTCCACTCTATTTCGATAGAATTAAGAGTAGAAACTTTGATAAAGTAGAAACTAGATAAGATAGTTTAGTTTACTTACGTTTTGAGTTCATCGTTCATTTCGTAGGTAAACTATCAATTTTATGTTTTATCAAATGGCGCCGCTGCCATCTTTGTTTCACTTTAGCATTGTTTTTATAGTATAATTAGTCATTTTTAAGTCCCATTAAACCCACCCACCCTTGTTTGATTCATACTATGGTTGTCCGTTTCAGCGTTAAAAGTTCGGGGAAAATTTACGAGGCTTAACCGTCGCGTAACCGAAGCACCTGCTACCAAACGCGCCTGGAACCTTGGGCACGACCCGCCCCCATCTTGAGTGTGACCCGCCCTAAAACACTGTAACTTGGAGTTACACGGAGCGCGACCGCGCCCTAAGCTAAATTTTTCCGGATTTCTACAGGTTTGTTTCGAACTTCGATTTTTTAAGGTTTTCAGTGTTCTAACTTGTTATTTATACTGAATACGCGTAAACAAGACGCTATTCATAAGCGAAGCAAGGACGTTATCAGGTATTCCTTTCTTCCATACCTCGCATCTCCAGTTAGAGGTTTATACTAATATATCAAGATTGTTTGGGGTGTTGTCGTGTTTAGACTTAGACTTGCATGAGATTAAGGTCTGGTCGGAGAAAAACACCGAACGTAATTAACCGTCAACGTCAACAAACAAATCTATCGAGTATACCAAATACTACACCTCTAGCTACTATCCCACCAACCACACCTGACATAATGGCTAAAGAAAGAGAGACTCCTCTCTCCGACTTTTACAAAGCCTTGAGCGATAGCCCTAAATCTTGCATTGTTCTAGCAGACCCAGTGGGGGATTTTCGAATTCCCCCAAACATATTTAATTTGTTACCCGTTTTCTATGGTTTAGACCATGAAAAACCTTATCAACACATGCGTAGGATTGAACAAGTCCTTACAATATTCCATCATCCTACGGTTGGTGTGGAACAAATTAAACTGAGGGTATTTCCCTTCACCTTAGCCGATAAGGCAGCGTCTTGGTTAACTGCCCAAGCGCCTAACTCTGTGGACTCGTGGGCTAAACTTGTTCAGCTGTTTATGGAACATTTTTACCCACACCTAAAGACAGATGAGATGCTTTCCAAGATTTATTTTTTTCGACAGAATCCTCATGAATCATTTTATGAGGCTTGGAATCGTTTCACCGATCTGCTTATAGAGTGTCCACACCATAACCTAGCAAAAGACATGTTAGTTCGTGCCTTTTAGACTTGTATTTGGTATGTCTCCCTTTAGACTTGTATTTGGGAAACCATGTCATTTGCCCGTTGAATTAGAGCACCGTGATCTGTGGGCTATAAAAAGCCTTAACTTCAATATTGATGAGGCAGGTGTCAAACGCAAGTTGCAATTGAATGAGCTTGAAGAAATTCGTAGCGATTCTTACGATCTCGCGAAGGATTATAAAGCTAACATGAAACGTGTTAATGATAAGCAAATCTTGCGCAAAGAGTTTGTGGTTGGTCAAAAGGTCTTGCTTTACAACTCCCGTCTACATATTTTCCTAGGGAAACTAAAAACCCGTTGGTCTGGTCTTTTTCTGGTTACTGAAGTCACCCCTTACGGGGCAATCACCTTGGTAAATCCCAATGACAATAGTACCTTTCAAGTTAATGGTCCCAGTTAAAACATTTTCACGAACTTCTGTCCCCTGATGTAGAGGAAGTCCTTTTACATGACCCTGTCTATGAGGATTGACCTTTGTCATTTGGTGTACTTCCTTCCACTTCCATATAGTGGTAAGTGCACCATTCAGGTAACCGGGCCCTCCCTATGGAGTGTGTGGCTGTAAGTACCGGATCCTAAGTCCACGGTTAACATAATTCACGTTTTCCACTTTTGCATGTTTTCTCGGGTTTTGAGTCATGTTCCTCTATGGGGTGAATTATGTATTTATTGTTTTTTGTTTTTCATATAATAAACTAAAAAAAAAAAAAAAAAAAATTCTAAATCGTAGAAATAGCAATCCAACAAGTCTTGGGAGTCTGACTTTAAACGACCCACGTTAGAACAAATTTTGTGTTTAAAAATTTGTTTGGGGGTGGGCAGTCGGTCCTTCCATCCGGATTGCTCAAACATTCCATTTGTGTGGCTTAGGCCCATTACTTGTAGTTCAATTGGGTTGACGTGATCTTAAACTTAGATTTCCCTCGTTCGCATAACTTACGTCACACACGCACTTTGAGGCGTTTTTCCACCTTCTTAAACGTCACCCATGGTTGGAATTGAGTGTTTTATGGATCATTGGATTGGAAATTCTCTACTGATCATTTCCATAACTCATTCGCTAAAATCGGGCCAGTAACGAAGCGGCAAATTAAATTTGAAATTGCGCAAAAAATCGGAAAACTCGGAATTCAAATTGGGCTTGGGCCCAAACTGCACGCGCGTCTGTGCGTCTCCTTCCTTCCCAAAAACGCACAGTTCTTTCCTTTTCCAATCCTGCCGGTTACCAAAGTTTAAAACAAACCTTGAACACCAAAATAAAAAAAAAAAAAAAAAAAAAAAGAAGAAAACCTAACTACACCCACGCCTAGCATTTAAATCAAATTGAAATCTTCTCCAAACCATTACTACCACCAAACCAAACAATTTTCAAACTCTGAAAACAGCCACCAATCAAGTTTTCAAACTACCACCGTACCCACCATCACCACCACCGTGTCTGTGGTTGTTTTACATCAAACTCGCCTCCCCCACCGTCTACAAACCATTAGTTGTCTCAGAAACTAAAATGGCACTACGACGAAGAATTTTGCCGGAGCACGCGTTTGCTGCCGACAGCTTCGCGCCATTTTACAACGCGGAGATGATTAGGAGGGATTGGAACGGACTGTGGTAGTCGCCTGAGGAGTTCTATCACTATGATTTGGTAGAACAGTTTTATAAGAAGCGAGAATTGGAGGGGAATAGGATTTTCATAAAGGTAGCAGGAACGAGGAGGGAAGTAACGAAAGTTGTTGGTCGAACTGTTAGGAATTACGCTTTGAAAGCAACCTAGTAGCGACAATTCAGGAATCGATTATCTTGGAGTTCTGCTTTGATGAAAGATCTTTGTCGTGGAGGGTGAATACAATCCGACTCTCATTCGTCTTCCAAATCAACCCGAGAACCAATCAACTGGTCTGTAGCTCGGTGGATTGGTAGGAACGCCCTCGGGGAAAGACAAAGTCGGCGCGATATCGGTCTGCAATGTGCGACGCGTTCTCGGATTTTGCAAACAAATAAGTATAATTTCTGCATCCTCAATTTAATGTTTAATGTGATTAGAGGAGTGGGAAAGAGCTTGCGCCTCTTCCGTATTGATCACTAAGATCATGCTCTCCTTTAGATTTTGTCGCAAAAATCTACTCCTATTAAGATCAAATTGCATTCTAATGCAAGTATCTATACGGATTGCATCCAAGAGACTTGGCCGTTGTCTGAAGGAAAGGTGGTTGAGTCGGAGGATGAAAGGGAGGATATGACATGTCTGGATGACGATGCATTAGATAGTTGTAGTTCTAATTTAGAACACATGCAAGTGTTGCAAACTGCCTTGCGTTGCGTTTATGGTATTTGTGAAAATATCCGAGATAGACAGATTGTAGTTCGAAATAAGCAAACGAACCTTCAGACGAGACTTGAAATACTCGAAAGGGTCAGGACGATATCTTGTCTAACTTGGAGACTATCCACCAGCATCACCAAGCCCAGTATGCAGTACTCAGGATTGAGATGGAAGCCCAGCGCTTGTTCCGAATAGAGATGCTACGACGCATGCCACCCGTGGAGGATTTTGTTTTAGCCGAGTCTGAAAGGCATGAGTGTCGTCGCTGAAGGACAGATGGTTCAAGCCATTCTCCATCTCAGGGCCAATCTTCATCTCAGGGTCCATCTTCATCACATAACTAGGTGTTCACCATCAGTTTGTGTTCGCTGTTATTTCATGATTTTGTTTTACTAGTTGGATTTTAATTCAGTTGTTAAATTTAAATATTAAAGTGTTTGTTTTATGTTGTTTGGTTTTAAATTTTAGTTTTAATATAATTGGTTATTTTCGAGTTCTGCTTGTTTTTATCATTAATCCCACCTTCCCGACTTGTTTGGGGGTGGTAATATTTATACCGGGCATAATTAGATTTATATGATCATCTCTTTGTAAAGTTGTCTTGGAGGAAAGGTTGAGAATTTGGCCGATATCGGCATATCTATGATTTGTGTGGTGGTAGCATGAAATCTAGGAGAGTTTAAAAGTTACTATTCTAAATCCAGTATGAAAGATACCAAGATTTTTAGAAAATCAAGAAGATGGTTTGTTTCCATTTTCGGGTTTGGAATTTTTCTATTTCCGAAAATTGCCTTAAAACAATTTGGGAACTTGCCAATTCGTTTTGGAAGCTCAGAACCTATTTAAACTCCTTTCATTCTACACTAACAAACCACACTACACCCCACCATCATCCCGCACCTTTCACTCCAAGCTTTTCCTTCTTTTTCCTCTAAACTTGTTTTCAAAGATTTACGAAGCGGCGCTGCGCTTTCGTTAGAACACCGCGCTCGCGTACACTTTCAGAAAGTTTACTCAGAGCGCGACCCGCGCCCTCCTTGAGCGCGACTCGCGCCCAAACACTGTAATTCCAAAAACCCACGAGTGCGACCGCACCCAAAGCGAGCGCACCCGCGCCCTGCAATCTGTAAACACGGAAATTCCAATTTTCTAAGGGTCATTCCAGGATTTTTGGAACTGTTCAAAGAGTCGTTGAGATGACATCTCCTATTGTCATACCTGAAGAGTCTTTCGAAGGCGTGTTGGGAACCGAGACCTATGGACATTGGTTCCGACTACGGGATCCCGCGATTAGGATGGCGTCATCATCTTGGTAAGTGATGACGATTCATATTCACCACGACTTCTTCGCTTATTTCTACGACCACGTTAAATTCTATTGTAATCGGGATGGAGAACAAGAATTCCCGTCATAGTCGATGACACGACACATAAATTCAATAAAAATGTGGTCGCTTTAGTTTCGTGGATTACCAATACGATCATGTTCACACATGGGCATATATGACCGATAATGCATACCTTTACGATTATACATATTTCCATGAGTATTATGGGGAGGGTATTTCGAGTAATGGACCGTGGGGCGATATAGCATTGCCCTTGGTAGCCTTTCCTAAACGTAGGCACCACCATGTTATTCATCCCGATGAATATTTTGGGGAATGGCGGTTCATTTCTGCAAAGCGATGCTGGTGACATTTTCCTCGCTTTAGGGAGGGACGCCGCCAATATGACATTCCCGAAGTTTTAGTCGCTAGTCTTAAGAGAGCCCAAAGCATGAGGTGTAAGTATCTTCTTATGCCTGTTTTGGTAAGCCGCATCATGCGTAATTGTTTACCAGATACGTGCACAATTCACAGATTGGAAAAGGGTTGAAGTCATGAGACCCACCAATTGGGTGGTTAGCTCATTCGCGAATAATGACTTGGCGGGATGGCAGTGCGAGCCTCATTTGGTAAGCCCCATACATCCCATCGACACATAATAACACTTAACAGGTTAGCATTAGTAGATGATAAATGGCGGCAAAGATTGGCATGTTATAATGGGTGGCGGGATCGCGAAGGAACCTCATCTCTTTCTTGAGGAGGAGGATGTTTAAAGCGGGAGATAAGGTAAGTTTTTAGTTTTGTTATTATGCGCTTATGTGCCAAGCCATTTAATTCTGTTAACCCCATAATGGGTGGAACTCTTATAGAGTTGCGTCAGTATTTTTATTTTCCCTATATTAGTCTGTTCTAACCTTGTTTTGCAGATGTTCCCGAATTTCACGCGTTTCCATGGTATTTTTCCTACCCTCTTTATTTAAATGCTTTGAGGACAAAGCATGCTTCTTGTTTGGGGCATAGAAACATGTGTAATTAAGGCATCTATTATGATATAGATATGTATAATATGCATTTGTTTTCAAGTTAAATTTTCAAAAATATAAATAAATAAGTTTATGCTATACACTTAGGAATATTGGTATTGTTTTCTTTCTCTATGCTCTTAACAATCTAGAAGTCTCACGTAGCTTTTGCATCAGAATAATTGTTAGGAACTTAGGTTAATATGTAGATAATAATCTTTGCATCTATCTATAAATATATTACATGAGTATCTAGGATTGTTAGCAGTAAGTTTCTGAAATCTAGGCTAGAGTACTTATTCTACAAATCCTGTGAGAATATAGCCTAAAGCCTTATATGAGCGAAACATTTGAGAAATGACACAAGGGAGAAGTAAAATCTGGATAGAGAAATCACACGTCCACTTGCTTGATCACTATGCCATATCCTAAGCGAGAATTTAGGCCCTTTTTGGATCGATATAGCCAGAAATTCAAACCTATGAATTATTTTCCGCTAGTCGCCCCTCTGAGCCTTTCTTTAGCCTTTCATAACCCACAAATCCTTTACCCTGTTACAAAAACAAAACAAAATAAAAAAAAAATAAAAAAATCAACCTACCCAATCTAGAATAAGTCTGAGAATAGAATGAGGAAGAAAGAAGAAGAGAAAAACCGGTGTAAACAAAAGTTAGTTAATTAATTCAGAAAATAAAGAAAAGAAGTTTCCATCCAAAGAAAAGAAAAATAAAAAAATAGAAATAAATAAAAACTCCAAAAATAGAATAAAAAGGAGTCAAAAGCCAAAGAAAAGAAAAAGAAAAATATGGCTAAGGATGGAAACAAAGTATAGAAGCAAAAGAAAATAACAAGGTTTTCTCTAAGTTACATAATATGAAGACTCTATTATCTCAGACTTGTCCTTTTGAATATCCATTTCCTTCCTTCTTAAACCATCTCCTAATCCCCGCAACACCTAATAAAGACCTCTAGCTCAATTAGGAATAGGTTAGTGTGATAGTAAGTGGCAGATGTGTTTGATCGACTCTGGCTTCCTTGTTTGTCATTGAGATTGTAAGGTAAAGTGTGCCCACTGCACATCAGAGTGGTTTTTGTCTTGACATTTATGTGAGGACCTACTTAAGGACGCTATTCCGAGTTTTCAGAAACGAACCTGCTAGGCATTTCATAGTATTACGCATAGTGTATATATTTGTATCATAGATGATTGATTATTATGCATATATTAGTTTAGGTTTTTGACTTGGTTATTCTTATTCAATTGCTAGTGAGAGGTATAGGTAGTTGAGACCTGAATGAGGAAACAATAGTTTATTTCTTAGTCGTTGTAGTATAGATGAAGTTTGTGAGTACCTTCACTGGAAAACTCTCACGAGGCTATAACTCGTCCACTAGAGAATTCCTAGTGGTTTAAGGCCTTGCAGATATGGTCAATGCAATCGCACTCAGCGAAACGAGAGTAGTTAGAACTCTATTTTTGGTCACTTATTCTAATTTCTCATCTTTGCTTGAGGACAGGCAAAATGCTGTTTGGGGGTGGTTTGATAAGAGCCCAAAACTGTAGTTTTAACCCCTTAACAATCGTACTTTTAGACCAATTATGTGAATAATAAGTAAGAGTTAATACTGATTACGTGTTTTTATGCATTTCAGGCTTCAAAGTCAATTATGTGCAGAAATATGCCACTTTGATGAGATAAAGGAGCAATGGTTGGTTGCTAAGGAGTTCTGTGATTAAAGGCCAAGATTCAAGAAGACAAAGCCTTTCTAAAGCCAGTCAAAGCTGAAAAGTCAAAGTCAATGCGGGCAGAAACAGCACTCAAAGTCAGCAGAACTTCCGAAGGCCGTATCTTTGGACTTAGACCTCGGAATTGGGCCTACCTTATGTCAAAACGACCGGATCGGAAAGAGCTTTCCAATGGTCTAAGCCTTGACCCAATCAGAGGAGCAAAAGTGGATGAAAAGTCTGTTGAAGACAACTACAGCTGAAGAGGCCTTTTTGGACTGAAAGAATTGGGTTTTGGGCCTGATTCTCTGGCCCGAAATATGGATCTAAGCCCATGCACGATTTTTGGATCTAAACATATAAAAACCAAAGCTTAGCTCTTTGTTAATAGTAGCTAATTAGACCTAAAAACTATATATAATTCTAGATCTAGTTTTCAGTAGATTAATTAAGTTTAAGTTCCATTTTCAATTCTTGTTTTAGATTAAGTCCTTGAATCATTGTTCTTGATGGATTAGATAAATAAAATAGTTAGTTTGTCAATTTCGATTTTTGTCATTTCAATTTATAGATCTAGTTTTAATTCTTGTTTTAGATTAAGTCCTTGAATCATTGTTCTTGATGGATTAGATAAATAAAATAGTTATTTTATCAATTTCGATTTTTGTCATTTCAATTTATAGATCTAGTTTTAATTCTTGTTGATTATCATTTCGTAGTTTAAGTATATTGAAACATTGTTAGTTAAATTAGTTAAGTTAGAATTTTAATATGATGTGTAGTTATAATTCAATGGGAAATGATGGGTTGATGACTCAAGGATAAAACCTCCATTAGAGGGGTTGATGAAGCTTTGATGAAAACTTAGTGGTATAGTGTAGAAGCGTTGTAGAATCTATTCCACTCTAGAAGGTTGTGATTCGCCATGAGAATGGGTGGACGACCTCACATTCTAGTTAGTATTTGGTAGAAATGCCATGAACACTAGGGATTAGAACTCGAAATTCTTGCCGTAAGAACGTAAGAATCGAGATACAAGAATCTATGCTAGGTTATTAAGTTGGATTCAAGGTGGATTCAATTCCCTTCTAATCCTTTATCTAGATTAAAAAACAATCATATTTCCATAGCATTCGTAGTTTAAATTCAACATATTCAATTTCATATTGTATCGTAGTATAACACCCTTCGTAAAGCTCTCATTAGACTTAAGACCGATTAATTAGACTAGAAAACATTCCATGCTAGAGAACTAGGAGTGGAACAAATTTGTTACTCCACTCTATTTCGATAGAATTGAGAGTAGAAACTTTGATAAAGTATAAACTGGATAAGATAGTTTAGTTTACTTACGTTTTGAGTTCATCGTTCATTTCGTAGGTAAACTATCAATTTTATGTTTTATCAGAGCCTATACAAGATTTCCTTTCGTTGCTTGCCTATATTCTTAGTCTTCAAGCTAAAACAGATTAAACGATATGTCTACACCAAGAATATATCTAGGGAAGAAAAAGGGTTTTTTTAATGTTATAGTGCTTTTGAATCGTCCATTCTCTAATTCTGTGTTGTAGACCGGATCTTGTTGAATGTTAAGTCCTGCTTCTAGAATTTCCTTTAGCAATTTTTTTTTACATAAGCTGTAATTTTCATACGCCATTATCTACAATATACATAATAAAATTTATAAATTCTTTATCCAATACTCTTTAATATAACAAAAAAAAACTTAATTAATATGCATGAAATGAACTCAGAAAAGAATTATAAATAATGGAGAAGAGAAAGAAAGTATGCTACCTATTTTTCGATATGTGTAGTGCAATTGTTTTTTTTGGTACATATATAGGAGATAAGGCATGATTTCGTAGGAAGCTCAATTACTATGTGATTGGATTTTCATAGGATTCTAATTTAGTTTTATATATATCTTAAATTAGTTTATTTTTTCAAACTTCTACGTGTACTATTGGGCCTAGGCCCAACAAATTTTATAAGATATATTTTAAGCGGGTATTTGTATTGTAACTTCTATTCAAATTAAGTTACAGAGCACACCCCTAATCAAATGATCGAAAACTTTCACTTACTACCCATACCTTGCCTTAGATGAAAAGCACACAACTATGTGGGACTGAAATGAAGAAACCGCGGCATTACACGAAAACTAATTTTCAATGATCAGATTCACCCAATCGAAAACCAACTCAAATAACTACATAGCAGGTATTTTCATACCCAATTCTCAATTTTATATTAAATTCATTTTAGGAGGGTGGAGTGTTGAGTTGATCGCAATTTAGCGTCATACTCTTTGAGATAGATCGAGTGACTCGTATACCTATATATGATCATCGTGTGGGTTGACAAAATGAAGACGTGAATAGAAAACCAAGGCTAAAAAACAAATATACCATTTAGTGCATTTGTCATCTTAACTTAACTAACTATTAAAACGTGAAAAAAATTGAAGTTGTTGTTCCAAAATGGAAGGCATGCCGTATTGTAAAATGATCATAAGATGTGAAATTCTAAATTACAGCAGCAATAACATACAAAGCAGTAAGGATTGCTGATTTGAATTTGAAACCCAATTTGAATTCTAATAGATGCCCCTCTTTATATTTCTTGTAAATAAGTTACCATATCATCTCTGATTATCTTTGCCTTCTCTTTCTTTCTTTCAGCAGCATGAAGATGAGAACCAACATTAGTATGAGCATGCACATGAAAATTAGGAGAAATCACGCATTATCTCCACTCTATATTAAGTTTGCTTTGGCTGCATGGTGAAATGGACACTATTTGGATGATCGAGAAGTTCAGTTTGCTTAGTAAGTATATTGATCTTTAATTTTGACCCGTTCGTCTATCTATCGGGATTCTCCGCTTTTAATTACTCTAGTGTATGGCACTATATTATTATTTTTTTAATAGTTTCTTGTGTGTATAGCTATTGCATTATACCTCAATCTAATTCATATTCAAAGTAGTCTCAAGATAATAATAATATGTTAGAGGATAGATAAATAAAAGAATTGGCATTTAAACTAAAATTTAAAATAGTAGTTTCAATAGTGACTAATGTTCATAAATAGTAAGCTTTTATTCATAGTGCTATTCTTGTCACGCTCTGATGGTTTATGTGTTGTTGATATAGAAAACTTGTTCGTTTTCTAATTCGAATGTCCTCTAAGTTGCTTCTACTACAATTAGGTATGTGTCCTTGTTTTCCTCGTTGTTGGCATATTCTTTCTTTTCTACAACCTGTAAAAATAAAAAAATATTTGCGCTTGGAAATTTTCTGGTTAGAAAATTTATCCTATAGATAGCTGTAAAAAAAAATAATTATCATTTTTTATCTCTAACATTGATTTGTTCATTTTTAACAATCAGTAAATGTAAAGCATATTGATTTACCTTTTTCAAAATATTGGTTGTTGCGTAAATTCATCATAAATTTCTTGAGTTTGATCTTGAATACTTGGTTGACAAATCCTTCATTCCTTGAGGCAATTCCATTTTTTTCAATACATTTTGCAATTTCTTCATCAGCATTGAAATCCATTACAATTTGAGGGGGTTTTGTGACTATGATAGCGTTAAATTTTTTTTGTCTAACCATTGAGTTGTCAGTAGTATCATCTAAACCTGTGTACATGTCTGCCGTGATTATTGGTAGTCGGTTGTTTGCCTTCATCTGTACAACAAATGTAAAACTTAATTTTTCTGTAAAAGTAAATGCAAATGTAGAGAAAAATAAATATTTCATTAAGTTATGATGAACTGTAGATAATTCAAATCGAAAAAAACTAAAACATAAATTTGATGGATCTAACACTATGGTAATCATCATCCAATAGAGAATTCATCTCGAAAATAACTAAAAAAATAAATTTGATGGATCTAACACTACGCTAATCCTCATCCAATTCTGATCAATTATTTGGGATGCTTAGGTAGTCCATTTCCCAATTTGGTCCTCCTATAAGCAATGCTTCATTTATTGACTTCAAATAGGCATTTTCGATTCTCAAGTTTTCAATATATTGATGAAGTTGTTTTTCTCTAGTATTTGCTTCATGTAGCTCTTCACGTTTAGTAATGACTTCTTTGTGGTTGACGTCTAAAACCTCAAATTTATATATCTGCTATAGAAAGAGGAGAGCGTTTCCTGCAGCCGTATTTTCTGAGTCCACTTTCTTAGCTTGATATGTCCCCAGAAATGATTGGCTTATAGGATAATTAGGATTTTTGAAGATTTCTCTCATTATTGGCAAATCTATTATGACATCTGCAGCGTATTGGTTGTTTTCAATCTTTGATATGTAAACTGGTTCTCCCTTAATTTTTACCTTGATGAGAATTTCCCTCAACACTGTCTTCAGTGAAATATTGTGTTTGGTTTCATACTCCATGAGCTGTATTTTAAAAATTACATTAGTTAATGATTTGGAATGTGATAGTAACGACAACAAAATGTTTTGTAGTTTGAACGGGAACAATTACAAATTGTCAACCAATTGGTGATGAAGTTTTTTTGGTTTAATGAAGAAGGTAACATTAATATCCCTAGTCATTTGTTAACAACTTAGGTTTATTTTACACTAACAATGGCAATTTGACATCTTCAAAGCTCAAGGCAAGCCATTTTTATCAGTACAGAGAATTTGTTATTATCCAGAAATATCCAGTGTCACCATTTATTGACTTGCACAAAGTTGAACTTGTTCTTTGTTAATTTTCCATTTAGTAGCTTCTTCAACATTCAACTTATGTCAGGGCTTATAGTAATTTGCTAATTTTAGAACATGCACTATTTTAGGCTTTGTTTTATTGAAGGCTCTTTGACTGTTTTGCAGGCTCTGTGGGAGGATACTAAATATGGGTGAAAGTGGGCTATAATGAATAGGTGTTACTTCCCTATGGACGTTCCTGATGTTGTTGGCATACCATGCTCTCCTGAAAACAATAAGGTACACAAAACTTGAATTTGTTTTGCTTTCAATCTTTGTTGCTTATATTTTTTGTGTGCTTCTTGTTTCTTTGGTTAGTTGGTTGGGTGTTTTTTTATTATTTATTATTTTGTATTTTTAGTAATTGTGTTTGAAATTTTTTAGCACTTTATTATGGCGCTGATCTCCTAACTAAAATTTTAGATTATACTAATCTTTTTTAGAAAAAAATGGTTAGCAGTTTAAATGATTGTGGACTGTTTGTTTGGCAAATTGGCACAACTATCATGAACTTCTTTATGTGTCAAGTATATATGTGCCCCTGGGAACCCATTCCATTTAAAACTATACATATCAATGAGGTATCTTTTTGAATTAAGATGCATACATTAGTTCTAAGAAAACGATGACACTGTTGGTAAGACTTAAAGTTTTACAATGGTTTGATTCCTTTGTGATACTGAGCCCCACTTTGTTTAACCATACTATAGAAAATATCTTGTACTATACTGAACCTAATAGTCCAATACTCGAACTTAATCTAAAAATCCATTTTGTTACATATTAACATCAACATCAACTCATTGATTATCTTGCTCTATTTCCATACTTTATAGTTCATCAACTCTTTATAGTACTTTTAGAATCTTAGAAGTTGTAACTTAAATATAATATTTTTATATTTTACATATGTTTAGGATGGAGAGTCAGTACCATGTGCCAGCTACGACTCTTGGATGGTTTACTTACCTGAAGGTGAATTATTGTCACGCATAGGTCCTACAGATTTTCTAAAGGTTGAACCACTTTTGAGCTATTTATTTTCCAACATTCTCAATTTTATACTAATTGAACCAATTTGTCGCTCAGTTTAAGTATATAGTTGTGTTGTTGACACTCGATAGTTTAAATTTTTAGGACCTTGAGAAGTATGTAAGTTTAGATGTTGTTTAAGAATGGCGGAAACTTCTTGTGAGTATTGGTGATTTTTGAACGAATTTATTGATTATTATGTTAGCATATGCTTCTTCTTGTTGTCTCCTAACAGGCAACCTTTGAACGAATTTATTGATTTTTATGTTAGCATATACTTTTTCTTGTTGTCTCCTAAGATATGTTATTTATGTAGGACGCAGTGCTTCTAATGTCTGCTGCTGCAAATTCTCTACCCCCTTTATCCATTTGAGGTGATTTGGGTGTTCTTTCCATGACTGTTGCTAGATATGCTCCTTCACTCTTGAAATCATTTATCCAAATGGGACCTCAAGGAGCTCTTAGTGCCACAAAACTTCTCAGTGCTTTCTCAGATATTTTAGACTCGTTAGGGTTAAAATATCTTTTTGTGCGTAACTCAGTGGACCTTTTATGCTTTCTACTTGCAAGGATGAAATCTAATGATACCCTCTCAGCAGAGATGGTAACTATTAATACTTGGATTTTAGACTTAAGAGTTTCTATTGTTGTTGTCATCATCTTCATTGGCATTCTTCTTACCATGGACTATCTAGGGATTCTTTTTGATGTTACTGTAGCTAAAATTCTATTGTTGTTGTTGGGCATGATGGGTACTTTTTGCATTTTAGACTCATTATATTGATATGCAATTCATTCTTCCCTTAGGTGCTAAATGCCACATTTCGTTCCAATTTCAGGTTTACATGTTTGCAGAATGGTATAAACCTGGTTGTAAACTCGAGTATTTTCTTCATGGAAGTGAGGCAGTTGTTGATTCTCTTGTCAGGGGAATGCAAAAATTTGGTTGAAGGCTCTCTTTAGGAATTCATGTAGAAAATATTGTTGTTGAAAAGGGTCGAGCTGTTGGAGTCAGGCTAAGAAGTGGTCAGGTAATAGAAAAAGCCTTTTTATGTGGTACCCCTTAACCCCCCCAGATGGGAGTAGGCTTAAACCCAACTACCCAAGACCTCTGGGAACAAATTCCCAAGTCTTGACTGGTGGACCAATAGATTAGCTACGTTTCTCTTGTTTTTAAATGTTTTTATTTGAAATATAATGTTGTGCTTTTAAAAAGTGCTATGAATTTTTAAGTTGGTGATTCTTTATCCTGATGATGAATATATATGGTTCTAAATGTATATTACCTTGACTATCTTTATTTATGTTCTAGTTACGCGAAAGGGGTTTTTGTTATCTAATGGAATGGGAGGCAAAGATACAATTGCAAGTTTATTAAGGCTTGTGAATGGAAGTAGTTCAAACAACAATAGCTTGTGAATGTGTTTATGGTCGAGCAATGGTAATTAAGGCTTTCATCTGGATGCAAAGTTCACTATCTGATTTAGTTTGGTCTTCAACACTACTAAATGATATCTTGCTCACTTTGCATGCTCAGTTTAAGGTACACAACTTTTAGCTGAACAGTTTATTTGTATCAATTTACATTGGTGTCCTAGGTTTCAGTTTATGTGCATGTTTTTTTTTACCTTAACTAACAACAATAACTCTCTCTATATATATACAGGAACAAATTAAAGGAAAGTTTGCTCCATATCAAAACTCAACAACAACAGTAAAAGCAATTTTTAACAACGAAAGTGGTCTACTCTAAAGCACCAAACATACAGGCTCAAAAGAAAAAGACACAGAAATCAAAGTACTACTTCATGCTTTTTTATAACAACATGAGAAATCAACAAAATTATTAAATAAGATACTAGATAAAAAATAGTTTACCTTATCCATTTTTTTTAACTCTTTGTGAAACCTTAATTTAATATCCTCTTTTGTATGTAATAAAGAAAAGAAAAAGAACTCAGTTAGATATGTAAAACTAATGTATTGAATTCAACATGTAAATCAGAAAATAAAATAAAATAAAAACTGAAAGTTTACTTTTTTTTTTTTGGTGTTAGGTAGATCGTTGGTTTTGTATATATATATATAGGTTTGTTTAGGTTTTCTTATGTCATTAGAAGTTCAGTATTGATAGGATTCTTATTTTGTATATATTCATAATGAGTGTTTTTGTTTTGTGTTAGGTAGATCGTTAGTTTTGTATATAGATAGGTTTGTTTACGTTAATAGGATTCTTTGGGTTGAAGAAGTCCTTATGGTGGCGGGAATCCAATTAAGTCAGATTATTTATGTTTTTATTATTAGGCTAAACCAATTTTAAGTAGGCCTGGGAATCAGTCTGTATACCATGCACGACTATATGGTTACATGATTTTGTTAGTAGCTACCATCCCTAACTCTCATATGTGCGTCAGTCCTAATTTGCATTCATAGTTCTAGACTTCTAGTAGGATAGCATTGACAATGAATATTATGGTCATCTACCAATAAGAAAAAAAAAAAGCAAATTGTTTCCAAGTCACAACCAATTAACTCTTTACTTAAAAAGAGTCGAGAAGTGTCGGAGGCTTGGAAATAGCACTGGAGACTAAGTTATAGAGATGTACGAATAAGTACCTCGTAGCATGCGAGGTGAGGGAACGACAACAATAATGGCATCACAGAAGCAAAGGCCCCAATGACCGTACTAGCTGCTACGTGTACCGGATGGAGTACACCTTCAACAAAAGTCACACCCTATAGAATAACTATCTGAGCTAGTGCAATCCACTTAGCTATAGCGTGTGTGGACTCAGTCAGTATGATAACAAACGTGCTCAATGTCACTGCAATGACAATAGTAGTAACGGAAAAACTTACAGGTCCAAGCACCCACAGACTGAACATAGCAGGAAACACCCCTTGGACATACCGTAGACGACATTCCAACAACCGCGCAAAGCATCACCAAGAGTTGCTTCGGATACAATAAGGATTACAGTAACATATGATAGAGCTTGGAATGCTAACATGTGTTGGAGAGTGAGTGGACCTAATAGGGTAATGTAGGCTACTACAGTGCACGCTAGTCCAGTTCGAAATGCCGCGCCAAGGCGTGACCTCAGTGTGGATCGAGTTCGATCACTAAATTCTTATGGTGGTAGGAATCCAATCAAGTCAGATTATTTTGGGTTTTTATTATTAGGCTAAACTAATTCTAAGTAGGCCTGGGAATTAGACTGTATACCATGCACAACTATATGATTACATGATTTTGTCAGCAGCTACCATCCATAACTCTCACATGCGCGTCTGTCCTGATTTGCATTCATAGTTCTAGACTTCTAGTGGGATAGCATTGACAATGAATATTATGGTCATCTACCAATTAGAAAAAAAGAGCAAATTATTTCCAAGTCACAACATATTTACTCTTTACTCAAAAAGAGTCGAGAAGTGTCGGAGGCTTAGAAATAGCACTGGAGATTAACTTGTAGAGATGTACTAATAAGTACCTCATAGCATGCGAGGCGAGGGAAGGGTAGCAGCAATGGCATCACAAAAGCAAAAGCCCCAATTAACGTACTGGCTGCTACGTGTACCAGATGAAGTACACAATCAGTAGAAGGCACACCCTATAGAATAACTATCTGAGCTAGTGCAATCCGCTTAGCTATAGCGTGTGTGGACTCAGGCAGTATGATAACAAACGTCCTCAACGTCACTGTAATGACAATAGTAGTAACGGAGAACCTTACAGGTCCAAGCATCCACAGACTCAACATAGCAGGAAGCACCCCTTGTACAGTACCGTAGACGACATTCCAATAACCGCACAAAGCGTCACCAAGAGTTGCTTCGGATACAATAAGGATTATAGTAGCATATGATAGAGCTGGGAATGCTAACATGTGTTGGAGAGTGAGTGGACCAAATAGGGTCATGCAGCCTACTACGGTGCACGCTAGTCCAGTTCGAAATGCTGAGCCAAGGTGTGACCTCAGTATGAATTGAGTTCGATCACTCATGGTTATTGCTAGCATTGTTTGGCTGGTCCTGAGACTGGGTTCAAAGCTTCTACTGAAGGAAGTTTCAATAATGGAAGCATGGGATTATGTTAAATTATTCTTTGATAGCAAGTAGTTTTTGAAATAGTACAGAATCATTAGTATTGCTACCAGCGAAAGCAATTTAAGGTTTGCCCATCTCATCTCTGACAATACCTTCTATCCCATCTTTATGATGCCCAATATAACCATATGTGTTCAGTTTAACCTTCCATCTCATTGAGCCAGGTCCTGTTGTATATTTGCTTGAATGTTGAACTTTGTGTGTGCAATGAAACTTGGAATAAGGATTTGTTACCTCAGTAGACTCTAATAAAAAAATGTTTGTTGTCGCCTGAGAAATTCAGACTTTCTAGTGGAAAGAACTTGATTTGTACTATGTATGGGGGTGTAATGGTGTTCCAAAACAAAAGAATTGCAGTTGTTATTGTTGCTATTTTTTTCCCTTAGATGATTCGTTTCACAAAATCTGCATTTTTTTTGTTGAAATCGTGTTTCTGTTAATTTGTGCTACTTTGAAGTAATGTGATAGCTTGAAGTTGAAAAACTGAAATTCTTCGATAATTGACTGATCATGGAAGTAGAAGAGGTGCGTGGATTTAAAGCATTGGAGAAAAGAGTTTGAAGATGCAGTTCTGAGTGAATATCTTTAAACCTGGCCAAGCCTTAAAGGAGTTTGGTAGAGAAATTTCAGCGAAGAAACAAAATATTAGGTTGTGGCGTTGACAGTAACAATGTAATGGTGATGTAAGGACAGGATTAGGGAGAGGAAACAGAGCTTCACATTGTGGTTGGTAACTTGGTATCGAGGTGTGAGGAATAAAAAAGGAAGGTTAAATTTTGGCCATTGTTCATTGATATCCCTTGGGCTTATTCCTGACTCACATGCTATAGGCTCCGTCAAATAGATTCGAACTATTTAGTGTGATTTTTTCTGATAACATCAGTCCAGCTCCTGCTACATTTTCATTTGGATAGATATAACTGAATCTTTTGATAAGAGCCCAAAACTGTAGTTTTAACCCCTTAACAATAATACTTTTAGACCAACTATGCGAGTAATAAATAAAAGTTAATGCGAATTATGTGCTTTTATGTATTTCAGGCATTGAAGTCAATTATGTACAAAAATGTGCCACTTTGGCGATATAAAGGAGCAAGGGTTGGTTGCTAAGAAGTTCTGTGGTTAAAGGCCAAGATTCAAGGAGAAAAAGCCTTTGTAAAGCCCGGTCAGAAGCTGAAAAGTCATAGTCAACGCGGGCAGAAACAACACATAAAAGTTAGTGGAACTTCCGAAGTCCGTATCTTTGGACTCAGGCCTCGGAATTGGACGTACCTTATTTCAAAACGACTGGCTTGGAAAGAGGTTTCCAATGGTTCAAACCTTGATCTAATCAGAGGAGTAGAAGTAGACGGAAAGCCTATTGAAGTCAAAGCTAACTGAAAAGGGCCCTGTGGACTGAAGAAATTGGGCTTTGGGCTCGATTTTCCGGCCCAAAACATGGACCCTCAGCCCATGCACGAAAATGTGGATCTGGTCTCCTCCATTTTCACACATAAGACTTAGCTCTAAAGTATCAATTAGTTTAGGATAGAAGGTAGCCATTTAGAGAATAATCTAGATCTAGTTTTGAGAATTTTTATTAGTAATTAATTAGTTTTTTCATACCTTGTTTTAGATTAGTTATTTGAATCACTGTTTATCATTCATTAGATAAATAAAATAGTTAGTTCTTGATAATTTTGATTTTGCTATTTAAAATTTCTTAGATCGAATCATTGTTTGAATTAGCGTATCTTGTTCTTAGAATTCACATCGTAGTATAATCCCGCCATTACTCTCATTAGACTTTGGATAGATTCGCAATTATAGAAAACTTTGAATGCTAAAGAACTAGGAGTGGAACAAATCTTTTACTCCACTCTATTTCGATAGATTCGAGAGTATAAATCTTTGATAAAGAACTATCTTCGTAAAAGAAAAAGTTTTACTTGCGTTTTGAAATTCATCATTTTATTCGTAGGTAGAATTATATTCAATTTTATCATTTTATCAAATGGCGCCGCTGCTGGGGACTACGTGTCTAAATGGATAGAGGTTATGGCTTGCCATAGCAATGACCATAAGACAGTTGTGTTTTTTGTTAAAGAGTATATTTTCTGTCGATTTGGCATTCCCAAAGCCATCATTAGTGATGGTGGAACACATTCTTGCAACAGAGTTGTTGCATCTCTCGTGAAAAAGTATGGAGTTACACATAAGGTAGCAACTCCATATCATCCACAAACTAGCGGACAAGTAGAAATTTCTAATAGGGAAATCAAAAAGATATTAGAAACAACTATAAATCCTGATAGGAAAGATTGGTCAAAGCGTCTATCTGATGCCTTATGGGCATATATGACTGCTTTCAAAACTTCTATAGGTATGTCTCCCTTTAGACTTGTATTTGGGAAACCTTATCATTTTCCCATTGAATTGGAGCACCGCGCTATGTGGGTGATAAAACATAAAATTGATAGTTTACCTACGAAATGAACGATGAACTCAAAACATAAATAAACTAAAACTATCTTACGTGCTAGATTGCTTATCAAAGTTTCTACTCTCAATCCTATAAGATATAGTGGAGTAGGAAATTCGTTCCACTCCTAGTCCTTCCGCATGCTGTGTTCTCTACGTATAAGTAAACTTAACTCTAAAGTCTAATGAGAGATTTACGAAATGGCAACTAGACTACGATGCAACTACCCACAAGATGCAACTAGTCGACTATTTAAACATTATGGGAATGCTACGTTGATTCTATGATAATGAGTTAGAGGGGGATTGATTCCACCTTAACTCGACTTAATCCTACTAACGACGAATCGTCGTTATCCGAATTGAACTACTTCGCAGAATAATCTGGTTACTCCTAATCCCTAATTACACATGGCATTTCTACCAATTCATAACTAGCATGTGAACAATTACACCCATTCTCATGATGAACTAATCGTTTCTAGAGTGGAAAGGAAATTACGACGACTCTACGATAATCGGAACCAAGCCTTCATCAAGGCTTCTTAGCCCCCTCTAATGGAGGTTTAGCCGAGAATCATTACGCAATCATTTCCGATTAAATTAAAACTAAACATAATATAAAGAATTGAATTTTACTAATCTAAATTAAACAATACTTAAATTCTAATTAATAACTAAGAATTGAATAACAAGTAATAAATGAAATTGGATCTAACAATTGTAAATGACAAGAATCGAAATTGACAAATAGCTATTTTATTTATCAAACTAATTAAGAACAATGATTCTAAGAGTTTAATCTAAAACAAGAATTGAATACAAACTAAACTTAATTTAATTAAATAAAAACTAGATCTATAATTATCTATTGTTTTAGGTCTAACTAGCTACCATTAACAGAGAGTCAAGCTCTTGTTTTTATACTTTCAGATCCAAAAATCATGCATGGGCTTGCAGCCATGTTTTGGGCCAGAGAATCAGGCCCTAAACCCAATTCTTTTAGTCCAAAAAGGCCTCTTCAGCTACAGTTGACTTCAACAGACTTTTCGTCTACTTCTGCTCCTCTGATTGGGTCAAGGCTTAGACCATTGGAAATCTCTTTCCGAGCCGGTCGTTTTGACATAAGGTAGGCCCAATTCCGAGGTCTGAGTCCAAAGATACGGCCTTTGGAAATTCTGAGGACTTTGTGTGCTATTTCTGCCCACGTCGACTTTTCAGCTTTTGACCAGGCTTTAGAAAGGCTTTGTCTTCTTGAATCTTATCCTTTAATCACAGAACTCCTTACCAACTGACCTTTGCTCCTTTATCTCGCTAAAGTAGCACATTTCTACACATAATGGACTTTGAAGCCTGAAATGCATAAAAACACGTAATCAGTACTAACTCTTAATTATTACTCACATAATTGGTCTAAAAGTATGATGGTTAAGGGCTTAAAACTACAGTTTTGGGCTCTTATCAAACCACCCCCAAACAGCATTTTGCTTGTCCTCAAGCAAAGATGAGAAATTAGAATAAATGATAAAAAATGGAGTTCTATCTACTCTTGTTTCGCTGAGTGGGATTGGATTGACCATATGCAACATGGCCTTAAACCACTAGGAATTCCCTAGTGGACGAGTTATAGCCTCGTGAGAGTTTTCCACTGAAGGTACTCACAAACTTCATCTATACTACAACGACTAAGAAATAAAACTATTGTTTCCTTATTCATGCTCTAAATTAACTATACCTCTCACTAGCAATGCATATAGAGTAATCAAGTCGAACCCTAAGCTAATATATGCATAATAATCAATCATCTATAATAAACATATATACAATGAGTAATACTATGAAATGTCTAGCAGGTTCGTTTCTGAAACTCGGAATAGCTTCCTTAAGTAGGTTCTCACAATAATAGTCAAGATATAACACTCTGATTTTTCTACTCAAGTTTCGTTACTCCAGTGTGTAGTGGGCACACTTTACCTTACAATCTCAATGACAACAAGGAAGCCGGAGTCGATCAAACACATCTGCCACTTACTATCACACTAGCCTATTCCTAATTGTGCTAGAGGTCTTTATTAGGTGTTGCGGGGATTAGGAGATGGTTTAAGAAGGAAGGAAATGGATATTCAAAAAGGACAAGTCTAAGATAATAGAGTCTTCCTATTATGTAACTAGAGAAAACCTTGTTATTTACTTTTGCTTCTACACTTTGTTTCCATCCTTAGCCATATTTTTCTTTTTCTTTTCTTTGGCTTTTGACTCCCTTTTATTCTATTTTTGGAGTTTTTATTTATTTCTATTTTTTTTTTTCTTTTCTTTGGATGTAAACTCCTTTTCTTTATTTTCTGAAGCAATTAACTAACTTTTGTTTACACAGGTTTTTCTCTTCTTCTTTCTTCCTCATTCTATTCTCAGACTTATCTAAATTGGGTAGGTTGATTTTTTTTTTTTTTTTTATTTTGTTTTGTTTTGTAATAGGGTAAAGGATTTGTGGTTTATGAAAGGCTAAAGAAAGGCTCAGAGGGGCGACTAGCGGAAAATAATTTATAGGTTTGAGTTTCTAGCTATATCGATCCAAAGAGGGCCTAAATTCTCGCTTAGGATATGGCATGGTGATCAAGCAAGTGGACGTGTGATTTCTCTATCCAGATTTTACTTCTCCCTTGTGTCATTTCTCAAATGTTTCGCTCATATAAGGCTTTAGGCTATATTCTCACAGGATTTGTAGAATAAGTACTCTAGCCTAGATTTTAAACTTTATTGCTAACAATCATAGATACTCATGTAATATATTTATAGATAGATGCACAGATTATTACCTACATATTAACCTAAGTTTCTAAAAATTATTTTGAATGCAAAAGCTATGTGAGACTTCTAGATTATTAGGAGCATAGAGAAGGAAAACAATACCACTATTCCTAAGTGTATAGCATGAACTTATTTATTTATATTTTTGAATTTTTTTGAAATTTTAACTAAAAAACAAGTGCATATTATACCTATCTATATCCTTACAGATGCCTTAATTACACGTGTTTCTATGCCCCCCCCCCCCCCAAACAAGAAGCATGCTTTGTCCTCAAAGCATTTAAATAAAAAGGGTAGGAAAAATACCATTGAAGTGCGTGAAATTCAGGAACATCTGCAAAATAAGGTTAGAACGCACTAATATAGGAAATAAAAACCGACGCTTAACTCTATAATGAAGTTCTACCCATTATGGGGTTAACAAGAATGAAATTGCTTGGGACATAAGCAGACACTAACTAGAATTAAAAATTACCTTATCTCCCGCTTTATTCATCATCTTCCTCATCCTCTTCTTCTATAAAGAAGTGAAGTTCCTTCGCGTACTGCCATGCCATGATAATTTGCCAGGCTTCCTGCCATTTGTCATCTATTATTGCTAACCTATTAAGCGCCACTTGGTCTGACGAGGTGTAGGGTGCAACCTGATGAGGTTGTATCCTCCACCCTTGACAAGTCATTGCACGGAAAGATCGAATAATACTATTGGTGGGTCGTATAGTGTCGACCGTAATCCAATCCGTGAAACGTGTACAAAAAGTAGGAAAGAAACATAGCATAATATGGGAAATTAGAACAGGCATAAGAAGGTACTTATGACTCATGCTATGGGATCGAGCTAAACTAGACATCAAGGTTCGGGGAAGGTCATGACACATACGTCCCGTGGCTAAAGCAAGGAAGATGCTGCAAGTGGCATCATTCACGTAAGAAAACGCCATTTCCCTAAAATGTTTAGCATGATACAAAACATAACAGTTCCTATGTTCATGGACAAAGCTACCAAAGGCGACGTTATATTCCCTTGGTCCTCGATACAGAAAATGCTTCGCGCATACCATACGACTCATGCAAAAACTCGTAAGTGTAGACATACATATTATCTACCCAATAGCACCATGGGTCTTGTATTTTTCAATGGGCATAGCAAGTCCAAGAACAAATGCTAGCAAAACACGGTAATTTCCATTGGTTCATTATCAATGTTGATGGAGAACACTTGTTCTCCATCCTGGTCTCTCAAAGAAAATGCAGTTATCGTGAAAATTAAGATGCTAGTGTTGGAGAATCTGATGCATCAGGTCTTACCATGAGCGGTTCCCAGCCAACGTATGTGATTGCCTCGCGAAACCAAGCACCATAAGTAGTGCTTTGGAACAAATCTTCGAAAGACTGTTCCGGTATCAATGTAGGAGATGTCATCTCAAAATTACGCTCTGGAATAGTTGTGAATGATCCGGAAACAACCCGCAGAAAACTGGAATTTTTCTGGTCCACGGAAGTCAGGGCACGAGTGCGCTCTCTTAGGGCGCGAGTGCGCTCTGAAGATTTTGGGATTCCAGTGTTTGAGCGCGAGTCGCGCTCTCCTTGGGCGTGAGTGCGCTCTGAACAAAAATTCTGAAAATGTGCAGGGCGCGAGTGCGCTCCTCTGGGGCGCAAGGGCGCTCCGAGGTGCTGAAAATTGGAAAATGAGACGAAACATTAGAATCGTGGGAGTGAAAGGTGAGTGATGGAGGTTAGGTGTAGTGTGAGTTGTGAGTGTAGAATGTATGAAGTTTATATAGGTTTTAAGTTGCTAAAACGGATCGGGAAGTTGCCAAAAAGTTTTTACGACAGTTTCCGGAAATAGCAAAATTTCCAAACCCGAAAACGGAAACAACTCATTTTCTTGATTCTAAAACAAACCTAGTATCTTTTAGGATGAATTTATGATAGAATCTACCTATTTAATCGAGATTTCATCCTACCATGATATTTATTCATAGATATGCCTAAACGGCCATATTTTCACCTTGACTCCGTAATAAATTCTAAGACGAGGGTCATATAAAATCATCATTGGAATAGATAACACCACCCCCAAACAATTTGGGAAGGTGGGATCAATATTAAACAACCTCGCACAATGAAAATAACCGCATTATATTAAAATTTTCATTCGAAGTACATTTCACTACAAAATTCAAATTACGAAAATAAAACTTACATTAAAATAAATAACAATAATGAAACTACAAATAAAAATAGAAACATCAAACGATACTATCCCTAACCACTCCGGTACTGGTAGCAGAGGGCACACGCTTAGGAGATGGCTCCTGAGCTCCCGATGGGCCAGCACCATTCGTCTTTCGGCGACGACGCTTGTGCCTCGATGGTGTGTCCTCAGAAGGAGAATCCCTGTGAGGTGGGAATCGTGCAAGCATGTTGGCCCAGAACTGGCGCTGAGCTTCTAGCTCGGCCCTCATCTGTTCCCACCTCTCATCCTCTCTCTGGGTACGGATCTCGAAGTTATGATGGATAGTTGCCTCTGTCAAGTCCGGAGGTCTTCGCAGAGATAGTGTTGAGTTTAACGATGCCACGATGAATCACAGCCATGCGTTCTGTATCTGACCAGCACCTCTCCAAGGCATCCGCATCAAAACAAGTCAAGTCCTCCTCATCCTCCGAGGCATTCTCATTTCCCCTATCCTCCTCGGCATTCTAATTTCCACCATCCTCCTCGTCCTCTACCCTATCCTCAGGCAACCTCCAAACTCGTTGGACACACTCCTTATAGATGCGAGGATTTCGGTGTAGGGTTATGTAAGACCTAACAGACGCCGGAGCTGCTCTCAACTTCAGCATGATCTTGGTTATCAACACAAGGAGAGGTGCAACGGACTTCCCTACTCCCCTAATCATGCTAAGCAAAAACTCCAAGATACAGAACTCGTACTTCTGCTCCTGGAGTATCCATAAAATGTGGAGGCAGTTCAGACCGATGTCGCCGACCTTCTCTCCTTCCCAGAGGCGTTCCGACCAATCCATCGAAATGCTGCAGCCCGGTTGGTTGGGGAGGGATGCCTGGCGAACACAATGCGATCTCGCATTATAGTTCCCTACCCCATTATATTGGGACTCCTGCAACGTGACATCCAGATGGATTCTAGGCAGAATGCCTAGAATCTCAGCCAACAACCCAGTAGTTACTTCTTTCCTCCTCTTCGCCACCATAACAAAAATTCTAGTCCCCTCCACCTCCTTCGTGTTGTAAAACCGTCGGACTAAGTCTTTGTAGTAAAAGGCTTCGGTCGAGTACCACAAGCTATTCCAGTCTCTACTGATAATTTCGTCACCGTAAAACGGCACGAAGTGGTCGCCAGTAAAAGCTTGCTCCGACAAAATTCGACGTTGTTGAGCCATTTTAGTGTTTGGAATGTAGTGGGGGTTTAAATGGGATGTGGTGTTGGAATTTGAATCGACCGACTGAAGCAAACAATGGTGGTGGCGCGGTGGTGGCGTGACAGCTTGAATTTGTAAATTTTCGTGGGTTTTTGGTGATGTAAGTTGGTGGATTTGGTGGTGGTTTGGTTTTAGAGGAGATTTGAATTGGATTTTTGATGGTTGGCGTGGGTTAATTTGGTTTCTTTTTAATTTTTTTTTTTTAGGTTTGGAGCTTTGGTGGTTGTTAATGGCTATTTGGAAAGATGAACGCGACTGTTGGGGGAAAGGTAAGGGCACGGGTGCGCTGCCGGTGCGCGCGGGGCCCAAGGCCAATTCGAAATTTTTGAATTTTTCGATTTTTCGCGAAACTTCAAACTAAAATTGCCGCTTCGTTACCGGTCCGATTTTTGCGAATGAGATATGGAAATGATCAGGAGAGAATTTCCAATCCAATGATCCATAAAACACTCTATTCCGACTGTGGATGACATATAAGATAGTGGAAAATGCCTCGAAATGCGTGCATAACGTACGTTGTGCGAACGACTGAACTTTAAATTCATAGATTATGTCAACCCGGATTGAAATACAATTAAACGGCCTAAGCAACTTTAATAGGACATAAAACATTCTAGGATGGAAACACGAACACCCCACCCCCAAACAAATTTTTTACAACAAAGTTTAGAAAATTTGTTTTTTAACAGTGGGTCTTTTAAAGTCAGAATCCGAGACTTCCTAGATTACTATGTTTATTATTTAATATTTTTTTTTCTTTTTTTTTTCTTTTTATAAGGAAAAATAATAAGAAATAAAGACATAATTCACCCCATAGAGAAACATGAATAAAAAATCTGAGAAAACATGCAAGAGTGGAAAACGTGAATTGTGTTAAATGTGGACTTAGGATCCGGTACTTACAGCCACATACTCCATAAGGAGGGCCCGGTTACCTTAATGGTGCATTCACCAATATCTGGAAATGAAAGGAATGCACCAATCGCAAAAAAAAATTGAGTCATTTATAGTTAGATACTCGAGACTTTATCTAAACATATATATGAACATGCAGTTTATCATATATCAACAACCGAAATAGTTGTGGATCATTTCATAAATAAATATCACAGAAAACATATCCAAACACAATCAAGCACCAAGATTTCCTATGACGCAACCTAGTGAAATGAAAGCAAAGTCGGATAACCCTATAACGTAACCTAGCATGCACCTTCTTTTTCATTTTTGAACGAGAGGGTGTTCTAGTGAATAAGTGTGGAAAAGTGAATGGTTGTGGAGAATATGGTGGATATAGATAAGTTGTAGAAGGAAAGCATGTAAACAATGAGGATGTGGGTTTAGCACAAAACTCATTCATGGTGTAGGTAGGGACTGTCTCAAGTCTGAAAATGAAGGTGTCAAATGGTTTGTCCTTCTGAAGTATTTGTTTACTAGGTGGATTTAAAAAATTATGAAGTACAGGAGAAACAAAAGGATCGAGTGCAAACTCGAGATTCCTTTGAAAGGGTGGAAGGAGGGGAGTCGAGGTGGATGTTGTGCAAAGTAGTTCTTGATAGGGTGAATCATCACCTGCTCTAAGAAACTCATCGAATTCCTCATCTAGATTGGTCATATCCATGTTACTATGATAGTCCTCTATATCTTTGAGAAAGTCATCTATGTCATCCTCATCCGTAATATGTGTATCGACTAGTGTAGGGATGAAAATGTTGGAGTCTGAAATTCCAAAGGAAAGAAATTTGGGCATATGATTATCAGGGAACGTGTTGTTGAAATAATCTCGAGCAAAGCTCTCGATCATGCTAACCTCTCCATCCATAGACGAATCGGGTAAATGTGTCTTTGTTTTAAAAACATTTACTTCAACAGCAAGATGGCCAAAAGACATTGACATTGAACCATCACGGCAATTAATGAGCGCATTGGCAGTTGCCAGGAAATGACGCCCTAAGATGATCGGGACAGAGTCGTTAGCGACTTCTGTATCGAGGATTACAAAATCAGCCGGATAGTAAAAATCCTAAAATTTTACCAGCACATTTTCGACCACACCCTTAGGATACTTAATAGACCGATCAACTAATTGCAACGTCATTTTAGTGGGTTGCATCTCGTCTAGACCTATTTGTTTATACAAATAAAACGGGAGTAAGTTAACACTAGCCCCCAGGTCTAATAACGCGGTCGTCGTATAGGAATATCCTAATGTGCATTGTACAGTAGGACGACTAGGGTCCTTGTACTTAACAATTCCATTATGTTCAGATAAAGTTGGGAATTGTTCTGTTAAAAAAGCGTCTTTTGGTATATTGGCCTTACGCCTAGTAGTACACAACTCCTTAAGAAACTTAGCATGGTGTGGTAGCTTTTTAATAGCTTCGAGGAAGGGAAGGTTTATAGTTAGATTCTTGAAAATGTCCCTAATCTCCTCATAATTTGTATCCCTAGTTAACATGGCTAATTTTTGTGGAAACGGTGGTTTCTGTCTATATTTAGCAATGGTATCACCTGGATTTTTAACCGTGGCTTTCTGTTTCTTAGGTTATGTTGTAACTGGTACCTCTACAGTGGTAGGCTCTTCAGTTTCTATTTCGGTATCTAGTAAAATAGCAGGTGTAGGGGCTACTAGTGGGGTAACTATAGGCATAGTTACTTTGTTATCTACCATTCTGCCAGAACGGAGAGTGGTGATGGAATTTAGCTCACCTACATTTTCATATTCATTACTAGTATTATCGGTTATCTCAAAGGCTGTGTTTGTTGTTTTAGGATTAGGTATTGCGTGACCTGGAAACACACCTTTGGGTTGGGCTTTATCTTGAGCCAACTGTTGGGTTAAATTATTAACGGATTGTAGAAGCTGTTGGTTAGATTGAGCCATGGTTTGGAAAAGTTTTTGGCTCACTTGTATGAAGGTGTCAAGACGATCCGGTTGTGTGGGTGTAGTAGTAGTAGTCGGGTGGTGTGGATTTGGAACTATTTCACGCGGAATTATTTATGGGTGGATTTTGATAATTATTATTTACCGGAACGATACCTCTATTAGCATTATAATTATTATAACTACCTTGACCTTGTGCTTATCCTTGTCGAGGTTGCACTTGGTTGTTACAATTATTAAAATTACCCCGACCTCCCCCTTGTCGTGGTGGAGCTTGGTTAAAACCGCGGCGTTGGCCTAACATATTGATTATTGTACCGGAGGTGTGACGTGTTGGTTATTTCTCCAACCGAAGTTGGGATTTTGTCTCCAAAGGGCTTTAGGTTCACTATTAATGGAACAAGCCTGTTCATAGGCTATAGGACAGTGGAAGTCGGGATGCTCAGGGCTCCAACAGAAACTACATGGATTTGAATTTACATTCATGACGGGGATAGGCTTTTGTTGAACAGAAATGGCCTCTACCTTTCTAGTGAGTGATTCGATTAGAGTTTTAAGCTCGGGATCGTGTTTAATTTCAAACATACCGGCGGCCTTAACTGTATTTGATGAACTAGCGGAGCGGTGGATATCGTCACTACCCCCCCAGTTGTTATTTCGCTTAGTTTGATCCTCTAAAAATTTATAAGCCTCCGAGGCTCCTTTGCTTTAGAAACTACCCCCATTCATTATGTCTAGGACTTCTTTATGGTGGTGTAGAAGTCCTTTGAAAAAGGCATGAACTAACGTGTCTTTCGCTAAGTTATGATGTGGACACTCTATAAGGAGATCGGTGAAATGATTTCAAGTCTCTGAAAATGATTCATGGGGATTTTGTCGAAAGAAATGAATCTTGGAAAGCATCTCATCCGTCTTTAGGGGTGGGTAAAAATGTTCCATAAACAGCTGAACAAGTTTAGCCCACGAGTCCACAGAATTAGGCACTTGGGCCGTTAACCAAGACGCCGCCTTATCGGCTAAAGTGAAAGGGAATACCCTTAGTTTAATTTGTTCCGCACCAACCGTAGGATGGTGGAATGTTGTTAGGACTTGTTCAATCCTACGCATGTGCTGATAAGGTTTTTCATGGTCTAATCCATGAAAAACGGGTAACAAATTAAAATATTTGGGGATTCGAAATCCCCTAACCGGGTCTGCTAGAACGATGCAAGATTTGGGGCTATCGCTCAAGGCTTTGTAGAAGTCAGAGAGAGGAGTCTCTTCATCGATCTTCAGGCATTATATCAGGTTGTGTGTGTGAAATAGTAGCTAGAGGTGTAGTGGGTGGTATACTAGATAGAATTGTTTGTTGACGTTGTTGTGTAATTACGTTCAGTGTTTTTGTTCGGCCAGACCTTAATCTCATACAAGGCTAAGACCAAACTTAGCTAAACACGTCAACACTCCAAACAATTCTGATATACTAGTATAAACCTCTAACAGGAGATGCGAGGTGTGGAAGAAAGGAATACCTGATTGCTTCCTTGCTTCGCTTATGAATAGAGTCTTGTTTACGCGTGTTCAGTGTATATAACAATTTAGAACACTGAAAAACTTGAAAAATCAAAGTTCGAATCAAAACTGTAGAAATCCGGAAAAATCTAGCTTAGGGTGGCGCTGGCTAGCTAGTAGGGGCGCACGCATTCGGGTGTAACTTCAAGTTACAGTGATTTAGGGCGGTCGCGCTCCACATGGGGGCGGGTCGCTTCGATTGTTTGATCTTTTGGCAAGTGCGCCGTTTGAAGCAAAAGAATTGGC
Organism: Coptis chinensis; assembly: GCF_015680905.1. Lineage (NCBI taxonomy): Eukaryota > Viridiplantae > Streptophyta > Magnoliopsida > Ranunculales > Ranunculaceae > Coptis > Coptis chinensis. The sequence continues at coordinate 60,535,955 of NC_141461.1, read as the reverse complement.
TCGGTGTACTTTTTTTTACGGAACTTTTCAACGCTGAATCGAAAACCACAAAGTATGAATCAAACAAGGGTGGGTGGGTGAAATGGGACTTTAAGAAAAGTACTTACACTACGAAAACAATGCGAAAGTGAAACTAAGATGGCAACGGTGCGATTTGATAAAACATAAAATTGATTGTTTACCTACGAAATGAACGATGAACTCAAAACGTAAGTAAACTAAAACTATCTTACGTGCTAGATTGCTTATCAAAGTTTCTACTCTTAATCCTATAAGATATAGTGGAGTAGGAAATTCGTTCCACTCCTAGTCCTTCCGCATGCTGTGTTCTCTATGTATAAGTAAACTTAACTCTAAAGTCTAATGAGAGATTTACGAAATGGCAACTAGACTACGATGCAACTACCCACAAGATGCAACTAGTCGACTATTTAAACACTATGGGAATGCTACGTTGATTCTATGATAATGAGTTAGAGAGGGATTGATTCCACCTTAACTCGACTTAATCCTACTAACGACGAATCGTCGTTATCCGAATTGAACTGCTTTGCAGAACAATCTGGTTACTCCTAATCCCTAATTACACATGGCATTTCTACCAATTCATAACTAGCATGTGAACAATTACACCCATTCTCATGGTGAACTAATCGTTTCTAGAGTGGAAAGGAAATTACGACGACTCTACGATAATCGGAATCAAGCCTTCATCAAGGCTTCTCAGCCCCCTCTAATGGAGGTTTAGCCAAGAATCATTACGCAATCATTTCTGATTAAATTAAAACTAAACATAATATAAAGAATTGAATTTTACTAATCTAAATTAAACAATACTTAAATTCTAATTAATAACTAAAAATTGAATAACAAGTAATAAATGAAATTGGATCTAACAATTGTAAATGACAAGAATCGAAATTGACAAATAGCTATTTTATTTATCAAACTAATTAAGAACAATGATTCTAAGAGTTTAATCTAAAACAAGAATTGAATACAAACTAAACTTAATTTAATTAAATAAAAACTAGATCTATAATTATCTATTGTTTTAGGTCTAACTAGCTACCATTAACAAAGAGTCAAGCTCTTGTTTTTATACTTTCAGATCCAAAAATCGTGCATGGGCTTGGAGCCATGTTTTGGGCCAGAGAATCAGGCCCAATACCCAATTCTTTCAGTCCAAAAAGGCCTCTTCAGCTGCAGTTGACTTCAACAGACTTTTTGTCCACTTCTGCTTTTCTTATTAGGTCAAAACTTAGACCATTGGAAAGCTCTTTCCAAGCCGGTCGTTTTGACATAAGGTAGGCCCAATTCCGAGGTCTGAGTCCAAAGATACGACATTTGGAAATTCTACTAACTTTGTGTGCTATTTCTTCCCGCGTCGACTTTTCAGCTTTTGACCAGGCTTTAGAAAGGCTTTGTCTTATTGAATCTTAGCCTTTAATCACAGAACTCCTTAGCAACCGATCTTTGCTCCTTTATCTCGCTAAAGTGGCACATTTCTGCACATAATGGACTTTGAAGCCTGAAATGCATAAAAACACGTAATCAGTACTAACTCTTAATTATTACTCACATAATTGGTCTAAAAGTATGATGGTTAAGGGGTTAAAACTACAGTTTTGGGCTCTTATCAGTGGGCTATAAAAAGCCTTAACTTCAATTTTGATGAGGCGGGTGTCAAGCGCAAGTTGCAATTAAATGAGCTTCAAAAAATCCGTAGCGATTCTTCTGATCTCGCGAAGGATTATAAAGCTAACATGAAACTTGTTCATGATAAGAAAATCTTGCGCAAAGTGTTTGTGGTAGGTCAAAAGGTCTTACTTTACAACTCCCGTCTACATATTTTTCTAGGGAAATTAAAAACCCGTTGGTCTGGCCCTTTTCGGGTTACTGAAGTCACCCCTCACGGGGCAATCACCTTGGTAAATCCTAAGGACAATAGTACATTTCAAGTCAATGGCCAACGGTTGAAACATTTCCACGAGCTTTTGTCCCCTAATGTAGAGGAAGTCCTTTTACAAGACCCTATCTATGCGGACTGACCTTTTCGTTGGTGTACTTTATTTCATTTCCATATATTGGTAAGTGCACCATTCAGGTAACTGGGCCCTCCCTATGGAGTGTGTGGCTATAAGTACTGGATTCTAAGTCCACGTTTAACATAATTCACGTTTTCCACTCTTGCATGTTTTCTCAGTTTTTGAGTCATGTTCTTCTATGGTATGAATTATACATTTATTGCTTTCTTGTTTTTCTATATTAAATCTTTTTCATAAAAAAATAAAAATTGTTAAAATCATAAACATAGTAATTTAGGAAGTCTCGGGAATCTGACTTTAAAAAACCCACTTTTAAAACAAATTTTCTAAACTCTGTGTCTAAAATTTGTTTGGGGGTGGGGTGTTTGTTTTCGTCCTGGATTGTTCAACTTTCCAGTTGGGTTGTTTAGGCCGTTTAATTGTATTTCGATTTGGGCTGACATTATCTATGAAATTAGAGTTCATTCGTTCGCATAACTTACATCATGGATACACTTCGAGGCATTTTCCATCTTCTTGTATGTCATACACGGTTGGAATAGAGTGTTTTATGGATCATTGGATTGGAAATTCTCTCTTGATCATTTCCATATCTCATTCGCAAAAATCGGACCAGTAATGAACCGGCAATTTTAGTTTGTAGTTGCGCTAAAAATCAAATTTTTGAGTTTCGAATTGGGCTTGGGCCCAAGCCTACAGTACAACCCAAGAACGCACCGCGTTCTTCTTCTTCACCTTCACCACCGCCATTAACATGTTTTCAGCACTAGAACCAAAATTTAAAAAAAAAAAAAAAAAAAAAAAAACCTAACTTAACCCACGCCAAAGTTCATTCCCAAAATATATTTTCTTATCCAAATCATTCCCCCACCAATTTCTACCACCAAAAACATTAGAAAAATTTGAAAAAAAAATAAAAATAAATTGCCGCACCACCCACGCGCCACCACCATCATTTTTTTTTGTAAGGTTGTTTCACCTTGGTTCCTACACCTTCTACAAACCCTCAAATCCTTTCAACACTTAAAATGGCTCAAAGACGTAGGATTTTGCTGGAGCACGCGTTTACTGCCGACCACATCGCGCCGTTTTACGGTGACGAGATGGTTAGGAGAGATTGGAGTAGTTTGTGGTACTCGACAGACGATGTTTACCACAAAGATTTGGTCTGACAGTTTTATAGGACGAGGGAGTTGGATGGGAATAGAATTTTTGTTAAGGTGGCTGGGAGGAGGAGAGAAGTATCTACTGGGTTGTTGGCTGAGATTTTAGGCATTCCGCCTAGACGCCATCTCGATGCCACATTATAGGATTCCCAATTTATTGGGGTCGAGCCTTTGATGAACGCGACTGTTTCGGAAGGGAACTATAATGCGAGCTCGCATTGTGTTCGCCAGTCGTCTCTCAAAACCAACCAGCTGGTTGTAGCTGAGTGGATTGGTAGGAATGTCATAGGGAAGGAGAAAGTCAGCGACATCGGTCTGAACTGCCTTCACGTTCTATGGATACTCCAAGAGCAGAAGTATGAATTCTATAATTTGAAGTTTTTGAGTAACATGATTAGGGGAGTTGGGAAGAGTATTGCACCTCTCCCTATTTTGATAACGAAGATCATGATGACCTTGAGAGCGACTCCGACGTCTGATAGGATTTGCCTGAAAGAGCACCGAAATCCTCATATTTATACGGAGTGTATCCAAAAAGTTTGGAGGTTGCCTAAAGAGAGGGTAGTTGAAGAGGATAAGGAGGACAAGGCATGTTTTGATGTCGATGCCTTGGAGAGGTGTAGGTCGGATGCAGAACGCATGACTGTGATTCATCATGGCATGCGTTCTCTCAATACTATTTGCGAATACCTCTGGACTTGGCAGACTACCATGCATCATAACTTCGAGACTTGTGCCCAGCACGAGGATGAGCATTGGGAACAGATGAGGGCCGAGATGGAAGCTCAGCGCAAGTTTCGAGACGATATGCTTGCATGCTTTCCACCCCAGGCGGGTTCTTCTTCTGAGGAGCAGTCTGTGAGGCACGAGTGTCGTTGCCGCAGAACAGATGGCTCTGGCCCATCAGGAGCTCGGGAGCCATCACCTTCCCATGTGCCTTCCACTACCAGCAGCGAATGGTTTAGGAATATTATGAGTTGATGTTGTTTTGTATTTGCTTTTTATTTAGTTCGGATGTTAATTAATGAATTCCATAGTTAAATTTGAATTTGGTTGTTAAATGTTGTTTGAATTTCAATTTTAATATAATATGGTTCTTTTCAACTTGTGCATTGTTTTTATCGTTAATCCCACCTTCCTGAATTGTTTGGGGGTGGTATTATTTACTCTAGCATGATTTGTGATATGATCCTCTAGTTTAGAATTTGTTTTGGAGTGAGGGTTGAAAATATTGCCGATATGGGCATGGCTATGAATAGATATTGTCGTAGGATGAAATCTCAATGAGTTAGGCAGTTTCTATCCTAAATTCAATCTAAAAGATATTAGGGTTGTTTTAGAATCAAGAATATGAGTAGTTTCCGTTTTCGGTTTTGGAAATTTTTTGTTTCCGGCAATTGCCTTAAAGTTTTTTGGCAACTTTCCGATTCGTTTTAGCAACTTAAAACCTATAAAAACTTCATTCATTCTACACTCACAACCCACACTGAACCTCACTTTCATCTCTCACTTTTCACCCCCATGTTTCCTATTTTTCTTCTCCATTTTAGCAACTCAACAGCTCGGAGCGCGCCTGCACCCCAGTAGAGCGCTACCTGCACCCTAGGCACTATCAGCCAGAATTTCATCAGAGCGCGACCACGCCCTACCAAGCCCATAGTTGAGCACGACCTGCGCCCAAAACTCTAGAATTCTAGTTTTCATCCTGAACGCGACTCGCGCCCATCCCAGGCAAAAAGTGAGAGTGACTTGCGCCCAAGTGCCTGGAACTCGAAAATCACTAAGGTGCACCCCGCGCCCTGAACCCCGTGGGCAAGAAAAATTCCAATTTTTTGTGGGTTGTTCCAGGATCGTTGCAGCTGTTCTAGAGAGTAGTTTTGTGATGACTTCTCCTATAGTAATACCGGAGCAATCTTTTGAACACTTGTTGGGGCCCGAGACTTATGGACATTGGTTCCGCAAAAGGATCATGCAGTTCGGATGGAGGCATCTTTTGGTAAGTGAAGACGACTCGTATTCACCTAAGCTTACTGAATTTTTTTACAATAATATTAAGTTCTATTGTAACCAGGATGGAGAACAAGAATTCTTCGTCACGGTTGATGAAACACCACTAGAATTCAATAAGTATGTGGTAGCGTTAATTTCGGGCATACCAATACCTAATCCTATTCAGACGTGGGGATATATGATCGATAATGCATACCTCTATGACTATACATATTTCCATGAGTATTATAAGGGAGGGGTATTTCGTATAATGGACCAAGCACGTTACAACATAGCCCTTGGTAGCCTGTCCCTAAATGTAGGCACCACTATGTTATTCATCCTGATGAATATTTTAGGGGATTGGCAGTTTACCTCTGCAAATAGTACCGCTGGTGACGTTTTCCTTGCTTTAGCTGAGGGACGTTGCCGATATGACATTCCCCGAGTATTAGTGGCTAGTCTTAAGAGAGCCCAAAGCATGCGATATAATTATCTTCTTATGCATGTTTTGGTTTGCCGCATCATGCTCAGTTGTCTACCTGAATTATGTACCCAGTTCATGGATTGGAAAAGGGTTGAAGTCATGAGACCCACCAATTAGGTGGTTCGCTCATTTCGAGTAATGACTTGGGCGGGATGGCAGGTGCAACCTCATTTGGTTGTTCCTTACACCCTATCAGACATAGTAACACTAGACAGGTTAGCACAAGTTAACGACACACGGCGGCGGGCTTGGCAAGTTATCATGGCATGGCAGGATGCGAAGGAACCTCCTCTCTTTGGAGAGGGAAATGAGGATGAGGATTAAATGGGAGTTCAAGTTAGTTTTAGTTTCAGTTAGTGTCTGCTTATGTCCCAAGCAATTTGATACTCATTAACCCCATAACGATTGGAACTCTTATAGAGTTGCGTCAGTTTTTATTTTCTATATTAGTATGTTTTAACTTTGTTTTGTAGATGTTCCAGAATTTTACGCGTTTCTATGGTATTTCTCTACCCTATTTATTTAAATACTTTGAGGACAAAGCATGCTTCTTGTTTGGGGGGGGCATAGAAACACGTGTAATTAAGGCATATGTTAGGATATAGATATGTATAATATGCACTTGTTTTTATAGTTAAAAATTCAAAAAAATTTAAAAATATTAATAAAAAGTTTATGATATACAATTAGGAATATTGGTATTTTTTCCTTCTCTAGGCCCTTGATAATCTAGAAATCTCATGTAGCTTTTGTATTAGAATAGTTTTTAGAAACTTTGGTTAATATGTAGGTAATAATCCTTGCATCTATCAATAAATATGTTACATGAGAATCTATGATTGTTGGCAGTAAGTTTCTGAAATCTAGGCTAGAGTACCTACTCTACAAATCCTGTGAGAATATAGCCTAAAGCCTTATATGAATGAAACATGTGAGAAATAACACAAGGGAGAAATAAAATCCGGATAGAGAAATCACACGTCCACTTGCTTGATTACTATACCATATCCTAAGCGAGAATTTAGGCCCTCTTTGGATCGATATAGCCAGAAATTCAAACTTATGAATTATTTTCCGCTAGTCTCCCTTCTGAGCCTTTCTTTAGCCTTTCATAAACCGCAAATCCTTTACCTTGTTACAAAACAAAACAAAATAAAAAAATCAGCCTACCCATTCATTGAATAAGTCTGAGAATAGAGATGAAGAATAGAAAAGAGAAAGACCTTTGAAATCAAGAATTTGTTTGTCGCTTCAAATAAGAAAAGAAAGTTTCCATCCAAATAAATAAATAAAAGAAAATAAAGAGTTAGAACTCCAAATCAAAGGAGTCAAAAGGCAAAGAAAAAGAAAAATATAGCTAAGGATGGAAACAAAGTGTAGAAGCAAAAGTAAAGAACAAGGTTTTCTCTAGTTCCATAATATGAAGACTCTATTATCTTAGATTTGTCCTTTTTGAATATCCATTTCCTTCCTTCTTAAACCATCTCCTAATCCCTGCAACACCTAATAAAGACCTCTAGCTCAATTAGGAATAGGATAGTGTGATAGTAAGTGGCAGATGTGTTTGATCGACTCCGACTTCCTTGTGTGTCATTGAGTTTGTAAGGTAAAGTGTGCCCACTACACACTAGAGTAGCGAAACTTGAGCGGAAAAATCATAGTGGTTTTTGTCTTGACATTTATGTGAGGACCTAGTTAAGGATGTTATTCCGAATTTTCAGAAACAGACCTGCTAGTTCATCTCATAGTATTACTCATTGTATATATGTTTATTCATAGATGATTGATTATTATGCATATATTAGCTTAGGTTTCGACTTGATTATTCTATATTCATTTCTAGTGAGATGTATAGATAATTGAAACATAGATAAGGAAACAATAGTTTTATTTCTGAGTCGTTGTAGTATAGATGAAGTTTGTGAGTACCTTCACTGGAAAACTCTCACGAGGGAAAACTCTCACGAGGCTATAACTTGTCCACTAGGGAATTCCTAGTGGTTTAGGGCCTTGTTACATATGGTCAATGCATTCGCACTCGGCGAAACGAGATTAGTTAGAACTCCATTGTGGTCACTTATGCTAATTTCTCATATTTGCTTGAGGACAAGCAAAATGCTGTTTGGGGGTGGTTTGATAAGAGCACAAAACTGTAGTTTTAACCCCTTAACAATAATACTTTTAGACCAACTATGCGAGTAATAAATAAGAGTTAATGCTAATTACGTGTTTTTATGTATTTCAGGCATTGAAGTCAAGTATGTGTAGAAATGTGCCACTTTGGCGATACAAAAGAGCAAGGGTCAGTTGCTAAGAAGTTCTGTGATTAAAGGCCAAGATTCAAGGAGAAAAAGCCTTTGTAAAGCCCGATCAGAAGCTGAAAAGTCAAAGTCAATGCGGGCGGAAACAACACATAAAAGTCAGCAGAACTTTCAAAGACCGTATCTTTGGACTCATGCCTCAGAATTGGGCGTACCTTATATCAAAACGACCGGCTCGGAAGGATCTTTCCAATGGTCTGAAAATTGACCCAATAAGAGGAGTAAAAGTGGACAAAAAGCCTATTGAACTCAAAGCTAGCTGAAAATGGCCTTATGGACTGAAGAAATTAGGCTTTGGGCTCGATTTTCCAGCCCAAAACATGGACCCTCAGCCAATACATGAAAATGGATCTCGTCTCCTCCATTTCCACACACAAGACTTAGCTCTAAAGTATCCATTAGTTTAGGATAGAAGGTTGCCATTTATAGAATAATCTAGATCTAGTTTTAAGAATGTTTATTAGGTAATTAATTAGTTTTTTCATACCTTGTTTTAGATTAGTTATTTGAATCATTGTTTATCATTTATTAGATAAATAAAATAGTTAGTTCTTGATAATTTCGATTTTGCTATTTAAAATTTCTTAGATCTAATTTCAATTCTTGTTTGTTATTCATTTCTTAGTTGTTTACTTTCGAATTCTTGAGTAGATTGATATAGTAAAGTTATAATCTTTATATTATGTTTTATTCAATTTTATATGGAAATGATAGTTTGATGAATCAAGGCTAAACCTCTATTAGAGGGGTTTGACGAAGCCTTGATGAAAACTTGATTGTGTAGTGTAGAATCGTTGTAAAAGTCTATTCCACTCTAGAAGGTCGTTGATTTGCCATGAGAATGGGTTGGACTTCTTCACATGCTAGTCATTATTTGGTAGAGATTACCATGATTGATTAGGGATTAGAACGACCAATTCTTACCGTAAGAACGTAAGAATTGGATTACAACAATATATGCTAGTTTATTAAGTTGGATTCAATGTGGATTCAATCCCCCCTAATTCTTTATCTAGATTCAAACCTTAGTATTCCGTAGCATTCCATAGTTTGAATTAGCGTATCTTGTTCTTAAAATTCACATCATAGTATAATCCCACCATTACTCTCATTAGACTTTGGATAGATTCTCAATTATAGAAAACTTTGAATGCTAAAGAACTAGGAGTGGAACGAATCTTTTACTCCACTCTATTTCGATAGATTAGAGAGTATAAATCTTTGATAAAGAACTGCCTTCGTAAAAGAAATAGTTTTACTTGCGTTTTGAAATTCATCATTTTATTCGTAGGTAGAATTATATTCAATTTTATCGTTTTATCATCTTTCGTTAGCTGTAGTCATGAATAAGAATTCCACATGTCCAATTCTTGCTAATTTAGTAGATAAGACCATCTGATAGTACCTACCTTGTCAATAAAAAAGAAATCCATCTTGAGTGAAATCCTTCAGAGTGTTAATTCAAATATTTGGAGTTGCTTTCCATATAGATTTATGAGAAGCAAAACCTTTCTCAAATTTAACATAATTCATGTGCTTCCAATTTTCATGCAGAATAATAAAGCAGTATATTCCTCTGTGGCTAGTATCATCCTATTCATCATAATACCAAGATATATATAAGTCTAACCACTGTGTGTAGTTGGCAAAAAGATTGTGAATCAATTCTTATAGCTGCCATAGACCCATACCACATACATCTAATGCACTCATATTTATTGAAGAGGTGCATATCTATCTCAAGAAACTTTTGACATAAGCAACATGTCAGTCGACTTAAAAAAGAAAGGGACCAAATTACTTAGTAATGAGATACCACCTCAAAAAGTGGAAAATAGTAAATGTTTTCTTCAAGATTTTTTTTTTATTGGCACTTCAAGAATTTCAATGCTAAATAGAACCTTGACAGCACAAAAGCAGTACTGAAGCCAATTATTTAAATAACAAATACTTTCTAGCCAAAATACTAAAGAAATTCATAGTGTCCAGAGACTTTTTTTCACATAAGAGTAATGTTTTTATGATACAGAGCACCATTGCATGCTATCCTTTAACCTCCTAATTGTAATTAAAAGTAGTTTACAAAATAATGCGCCTGATGTTTCACGCTTACCTTATAGCCTGCAAACTAAAGAGTATCATAAGACAATGGATTGATGATGTGGCTAATGGAAAATGAAGCATAATAGCGACAAAGATAGGTAGAATTATTAAAAAACCTCAACTGAAAAAGATAGTTCAACGAAATAATTACTTAAAGCAACAAAACAATAACTCGCCTAATTCTAAAACCACAATTTGTTTTCCCATTCCCTCTTCATATTTGCCTTTAGATACTCAATCTCTTCTTTCAGATTGTTAATTTCTTCTTCCTGAATTTGTATCCGCTGATTTCTAAGCGTGTCATTTTTTTCTGCAATCTCAAGTTTGTTGCAAATTTCTTCTATTTGTTCGTAGTTATAGTCAACTACTTTGAAGCCTATATTACTGCGCAGAAAATCAATTGCTTTCTTTGATGCTGAATTTTCTATATCTTCTAGACTTGTTGTTGAATTTCCTTCGAATTTGTGATTGTCTTTGATGTTAAACATTCGGATTGGAACGTCAATTGATAATTGACATCTGTATTAATTTTCTCCCAATATTTCGTTGTGAAATTATGGGTCGTCCATCTTTAATATTTTGGTGCAATACATCAGCATATCTTTGAAGTTTTGAGTGATAAGTTTTCGAAATTGATTTCGCTGCATAATTTCATAGATCAATTTATAGTTAGACAAACACTTAAAAATTAAAATTAACCAAACAAATATGAATTTTGAATTTGTTTACCTTTTTATTGAATCTGTTGAGACTCAAGTATCGTTCTTTATTCTCCTTGATCATAAGTTTGGTATTGTCTAAAATAATACTTTTAATATCTATACTGGATATTCCGCGATTTTCGTCAATTCTTCCAACCTAAAGTTTTAGAAGTTAGTCATATATACCTTATATGAAAAATAATATGAAATTTAAAACTTGTCTTTGTTCGTTGTTTGAGATTCATTAATTTCTCTAGAAATTGGATTCTTTCTTGTTGTTCTTTTACAAACTTTTGGCTTTCTTTCAACTTCTCCAAGTTGTAGTCGCCAACTTCGAAAAGATACACTTTACTTTTGAATCTAATTGCGGTTCTTGCTGCACTGTTTTCAGACTCTTCGAGTGATCGTGATGGTTCTCCTCTAATATTTGTAATACCTCTACATCGTTGCTCACCTGGACACTTGCATTAAACATTCCGTTCTTCAAATAATTTTTGTAAATAGGTGGATTCAAATTGAGTTGTCTCATAATATCTTCCAGCATGGGTTCGAATGACAATTTAATTCTTCTTGAATACCGTGCTTCCCTTATCTCCACAGTGATCTTTTTCTGTTTTTCACATAAGATAACCAAGAAAAAGTGTTGTGTTCAAATAGTAGTAATACACATTAGGAAAAAAAATTAATACATACTTATTATTAAATATTGTACCTTTTCTGATTGTTATAGATCCATATTGACAATCTAATGAAGTTCAATATCTTCTATTGTATGCAATGAAAAAAATTAGAAAAATTCAATTAGATATGTAATATTTTATTCAACATGTATGTTAGAAAAAATAATTGACAACCAAAAGTTTACATGTGTTTTTTATATGCGTTGGGGGTGGGGAGATATGATCGTATGTTTTGTATATATACTAGAATTTAACCCGTGGCTATGCCACTCAAGTCATTATTCACACTTAGTGTGTCAACACTAAATATTACATCTAGTCTTCATGGAGGTGATAAAAAATTACATATGTTTCCAAATAATCGTACATAATTAATCTAACTTGAATGACATTTTTACAATACGTATAGTAATGTTCTTAGCTTGGCCAGAGGCATCGTAATGTTCCCACCACTTCTCATGCCACTCATCACCCATTCCATTCTTCCCCCACTTGTCTGCAATTTTCTCCATATATAGTAGGCCACTTCCAAGATCCTATGCAGATAGAAAAACCGACAGTGTAGCTTGTTATTTATATATAGTACAGGAGAATAAGGAGATTGATACCAGTTTGAAGCTCTAGCCGAGTTAAGACACAAAGCAATTCCAAATTGTAAAACTTGATATTCAACTTTGTATTTCTTTGTTGTTGCCAATAGATAACAATATATAAATTTTTGCCACAACTCATAATAAATATTGGAAATTCTCAATTACTAATCTTAATCTGCAAATGATCTAGCACTATAGCCGACAGGTTGGATGACTAAAGCCAGTCATGCTCAGAGAAGTCATTGCTCATATAGCTTCATAGTGTGAGTAAATGTCTATAGGTACCACTGGAAGTAAGATTGTCAATTGGAAATTATTATCTACAATAATATACTCCTATTAGATGTTAAGTATACTGAATATGACCTAAAAAAGACACTGATCAAGTTCTAATAAGCTACAATACTAACCTGCCCCATGGACTCCTTCCAATATTCACGCCAAACATTTCTAGTTGCTTTGCATGAGTTTGGCCTCTGTTCAAACTAAAACGACAATATGAAGAAGTTTATTGAAGAGTTTGGCCTCAAAGAAAAGAATGTCACTGAAAACCTTGAACAAAGAATGAATGTAAATAGTAATGCTTACCGTAGTATGTTAATTACTTTCAGAGTCGCTAATGATGTTGCATAATAAGATAATTCCACTGCAAGAAAAATATTAATAACTTTAGAAGTAATTTTGTATAAAAAGAAATTGAGAAATAAACATTAAAGCTCAAAAGTTATGAAATATACCTTCTATCAAACTAAAGCAGGACTTCTGGATACACGATATTAGTTGTGTGGTTTGAAGAATCAGGAGGGAGAATGACACTAATTCGTTTTGAAGAAGTGCATCTTGATAACGCCACATATAATTGACCATGGCTAAACACCGAATGTCGCAAATCAATACCAACATACTTAACAGACTGCCCCTGTGATTTGTTTATCGTCATTGCAAACGACAATCGAATCGGAAACTATCGTCTGGTCATTTGAAATGGTATTTCATTGGTTGAAGGCGTTAATGATATTCTCGAGATAAAGCATATGTTCCTTGCTTTTTCTCCAGCTAAGATTAGAACTTGCACCATGTGTGGTTTGTGCACACAATCATCAGGCGCATGCTGTTACAAAGTCCATCTATTGGCGCTATATTTCTCAGCAACATTACTGGGCATCCCTTCTTGAGCGTAAGCTTGAATGGAGGCAATCCAGAAGGATCGAGTGAGTTCAAGTACTATGTCGGATAGCTATTTGCATTACCACTATCAACAACACTGGCTGTCACAACCCGAATTTCGACAAAATTGGAAAAACAATATTTGTTCCTGACTCTTTGATTTTCGAGGTGTGATGTACTCTCAACTTCCAAAAACCCATTATCCATTTATCTATTCCAAAAATTTGAAACCAATAAAAATTTTATTAAATAAACAAAAGTCCTCTTCATTACAAAAATTCATAAATATGATTAAGTTACAAATTTCCTTTCAATAACTCTTTAATTATAATTACAACTGAAAATACAAAATAACATTGTCTCAATTAAAAATCTATTGCACCTTAAGGGAAAACAAAACATATCCTGTACTGAGACACTAATGCGAACCACAAACAACAATCAACCTTCTTCAACACTAATCCTGTCAAGACTTATCAACTGGGTTCATTTTATGAGCACACTTGATAAGCAAACATGCAAATCGGGTCAGCATTATAAACAATGTTGGTATGAGTAGCCCTAAAATACAAAATATACTTATATATATATAGACAATCCATAAGGCAATTAGTTCCTCCACCGAGGCGCCTTAACTTCCAACGACTAATATAGCATTCTTAATTACAATAATTAAGGCAGGTAGTTCCTCCACTGAGGTGCCTTAGCTTCCAATTCAATAATAATAAGGCATTTAGTTCCTCCACTGAGACGCCTTAGCTTCAAACCGTACTAAATCAACTGCATCTAATAATAAAATAACAAAACTAAAACTTACTCTATACTTACACTGGTGTATGCCTAATCACAGAGTGGTTCACACCTGCATAAATAATCAATTCAACCCACCCTTCTGCAAAACCATTGTGAATGCAACATAACTTACAATAAATCATTTATTATAGATTTAACGTACACTTTGATATATCATCACAATTATTGTTTTTAAAGTTTCTTCAAGTGTCTCTAGAATCACGTCGTCTCTATGTCTTACCTAGTTTTCTTGGCTACCACAATCGCTCCACAATGCCAAACATGTACATCCACATGCCTCCCCTCATGTAATGAATCACTCCATGCGTAATTATCCAAACTGGGATATCGCATACCAGGTAACCCCCCACATGAACGTCATTATGCGGGTACTGCCACTGTTCGGCATAAAATATTACGCGTCTCATTCTAATTTTGCGAACGAGAAAATCAAGCCACTATTCGGCTATGATTTCCCTTCATAAGGGTCAATCAACATCTCATATATACACCCTATACAAGGGACAATCATATCACATACGCCCATCACAAGGCCAAATCACATGAGTTGTGGTAGCTAGGTTCTAGGATTTTCGTTACGTAATTTATTCAAGTGTCATAGATTTATATCTCATAACCATTTCACTATATCACGTGCATGTCAAATACATTATTGCACTAAGCCACAATATTTAGAAATATCTCAATACATCTCATAATGACTTTCATTCTTTCACGTGCCAAATAAATTATTACACTAGGCCACAATCCCGTGGGAAAGATCCACAAATATTATATTACCTCATAGTAGCATCTCACAGATATAATGATGGAGCATTTACATTTATTTCTCAAAGATATTGCATTTAATAGATATCCTAACATATGATATCATTTAACATAACAACAATTTCCCCATACCACATAATGTCACAATTGCTCCAATTTCTATTAGACTAACAATTTACCGCATAATGTTTTTATAGCGTTTTAGGAATATCATGTC
The DNA here is from genome assembly GCF_015680905.1 of Coptis chinensis. Classification (NCBI taxonomy): domain Eukaryota; kingdom Viridiplantae; phylum Streptophyta; class Magnoliopsida; order Ranunculales; family Ranunculaceae; genus Coptis; species Coptis chinensis. Next base: position 60,520,902 of record NC_141461.1, on the reverse strand, counting down.
TTTTACAATTTCAATCTTGTCACGTGTCAATAAATACACAATATCAACGTGAAATCTTTCTTAGATAATGACAATCTAGTTTATACATGCTTCCACAATATTCTACCATTTGATTAGTCCATAAAATTTAATATAAAAAAAAGTAATGCAATTAAACAATTAATAGTCCATAGTCAAGGCCCAAAACCAAAGCCCAAAAGTCTAAACACTTAAAGACCCAAATTGGACCCATTTTAAGTCATATGGACATAACCCAAACAGAATAGAAACAGGCCCAAAGAACTAATAGATTTCGGCCTAACAGCAACTAAGTTTCGGCCCAAACCAACTAAAAAATAAAATAAATTAAACTGGCCCAAAACTTTAATTGGTTCGGCCCAAAGAACTTAAACTAAACCAGCCCAAAGAAAACTAATTGAGTTTGGCCCAACCAAACAAAAGAAAAGCCCAAGCCTAACCGAAATAGAAACTGAAATGGTGAGATGGGAGCACTGGATACAAATCGTTGTCATCCCCTCTACCACACAAGCTTGGTTTCTGGCCACCTCTCCTCCCTTCCTCATCACATCGATTTTGATCCTGGTGAAAAACCCTACAACTTTAACAAAAGGTAAAACTAAATCCCTTAACTCCATCCATTGCCTCTAAACTAGATCTGGAAATTTTTTACCTCCATTAATGCTTCTTCAAGCTTCAATTGCACCGCTCTCCAGCACCCATTCAAACATCAATAACCAACATCAAACCAACAAATTAAAAATCACCCCAACAAGAGTTCAATAAAAAAAAAAACAGGACAAGCGATGTCATTAATGCCTGATTCAAAGCTTCGACATCCCCATCCAATTTCAATCTCGACAGCACCCATACACTATCACCTCACCATCCACCAAAACGCGACCACAAATAATCTATACATTGATCTATAAATCTATTTACAGTAGTCCTGAAATCGATTGATTTCTCGCTTGTTATTGAGGGATCGGGACAAGTTTTCCTGAGACAGAGTTTTCTTCAATCCATAAACACGAATATAAACACAGTTAACACTAAATAAAATTCAGTACTAAAACAGAATCAAAACATAGTATGAGCACAGACCATTTTCCAGCATCGTGAAATCGACAAATAACGAGAATTTTTATATAAAAGAAATTCAACAAAATATCTACTCACCTTCATATTCCTGCAGAAAAATATATAAAATAGAACGCCACCAATCCGATCCACAGCTAGATAAGAGATGCACAATTCGGGCTCCGTTCTTCTTTGTTTTAACTTGTCTAGTTCTAATGGAAAAAAATAGTTTTCTTAAAAATCCTCCATTTTTTATAAACCATCCCATTCTAAAGAATTCTATGCCATATTTTACTTTAAGAAACTTTCCATATTTTCTCCCATAAATTACAAAATTATTCTCTCAATGTTTCCTTATTAGTAAAATCTCTACACTTTATTTTAAAACTTAAAACTTTCCTATTAAATCATTTTCAAACCAAACAAACTATTTTCCCTCTTTTTTTCAAAAAGTCAAACATACATACATATTCACTCCACTTAACTTAAGACTTAGTCAATATTATTATTATTATTATTATTATTATTATTATTATTATTTTGCAAAATAATTAATTTTGGACATTTAATAAAATGAGGGTGTTACACTAGCAGTGCCTAACTTGTCAGGACCTAAGCAAACAATTTCTTCCCCAAGAAATGTATTTAGTGCAGTAGCATTTATAGTGCTAACGTCATCGTTGTGTGCTGAAAGGATAGTCCGCTCGGTCAAATAATTTGGGTCAGCTTCATACTACTCACTTAGATCGGGATATACATTATTTAGCAAGTCATGAAGATTGCTACAATTTTGAATCTCCCGCGGCAATTGAACACTTTCTTATGGTTTCATTCCAAACTGAAAATTTCAAATGAGAGCATATGAGATGAGTGATTGTGTATAATTTCAAATAGTCAGCAAAAAGCATTATTTTTTTCAAGAAACAACCTAAATTTCAAATGAGAGCATATGAGATGAGTGATTGTGTATAATTTAAAATGGTTAACAAAAAGCATTATTTTTTCAAGAAATTAAGTAATACCTCCATTAAGAAATTGGAGAACAACACGTTCTCTGGCAAATCACTGTCTAATCTTATATTTTGCACCAAAGATAAAACATTGATGTGTTTCCATAGCAAAGACCTTCAGTGATGCACCTACAATATCCTCACGTTCACCTTGTGGTACAACTGGCAGAATTTGTCGGAAGTCACCACCTAGAACAATAGTGATTCCACCAAATGGTCTTTCATTGTTACAAACATCCCGGAGTGAACGGTTGACTGCTTCAATACAAAACTTATGTTGCATCGAGACTTCATCCCAAATTATCAATTTTGTTTCTTTAAACAGACCTGCTTGGAGTGAATCCTTTTTGAAGCCACACATAGAGTTCTCCAGCACATCAAAAGGAATAGAAAAAGTTGAATGAGATATTCTACCACCATCTAATAAAAACGACGCAATACCGGATGTGGCAACTGCAATCACAATATGTCTTAGATGACGACATTTAGCTGCAATCGTATTATACACAAATGTCTTTCCTGTACCTACAAATCCATTTAAAAAGAAAACTCCCCATGCATTTTGCATGACTGAATCAACCACGGTATCAAATGCATGGCGTTGCTCATTGTTAAGATGATCAATGTTACGGTTGATTTGTTCATCTTGTAAATCAAATTGGAGTTGGCATTGCTCCCAAATTAGTATATTTCCAATTCCTTTGTTCCATTTTTTGAGTGGTCGGGGCATCGGGGGAAAGTCTTCTAGAGTTTTGTTTTTCATATTCCATGAGGAACTGCTCCAATAGATGCAACCCATAATCTATCACCTGTAGGAAAATTGTGTATTAATAATATAATATAGGCTACATGAAGCAGGCATTAATATAATATCTGTCACTTGCTCTTTTGATGGATTAGGAATGTTGAAGATAGTTTGTAATTTGTGCGCCAGGTCATCGCATATACTTGTTGAGAATATATCCCACAACAGATGTGGTTGCACTAGATTGCATTCCAATAGAATAATGTTGAAAAATCTCCTTAGCTGATATCCAGTATTCATTATCGCCACTTCTTCTAAACAATGTATCTACTCTCCATCATCTTCAAGAAGTCTAAGTACAACACACGCAGCCTTGAATGTTGGATGAGGAATACCTTTAAATTTGCGTCGAACCTCAAATGATGTTGGGCCCTTTACGATGGTCAATAGTAGACGCAAGTAAAACCTCTCATCCTCGTTGGGCTTGGCAAAATACATCCTACCAATAGCATAACCACTGCTTCTTTTAGTCCATACCTTATATGTTTTGTGCCAAACAAAATGCTCAGGAAATTCTTGGTAAGTATAGGCTTGAGCATCAGGATTTGTAGCGCAATAGTTGAAGAATGCAGTGAGACTCGACTTTTGACGTTTTGCCTTCTCAAGAATATTCTCCATCGGTTCCTTAGGGTTGAACACAACATGATGCATACCTGGTAACAAATCATAACTTAACAATATGGCATTCCAGTATAACTTAATAGTATATTGATGAAATTAGTTTAATTAGGTGTTAAATACCTGGCAAGTGAAGAGATAACCTTACAACAGTTGGAAACTCTTCATGTAAGGAAAACCCAAATAGCTGCCAAGCTGCTTTTGGTGGTCCAATATATCTGGCATCAATGTACTGTTTAATCTCATTTCCACCATCTAACACCATTGTTGTTTTGTCATTGCCCTTATAGATGTACTTGTGGCTGTACTTAGCGCATTGCAATCCAGCACACACTTCGACATTAATGTGACAATTAAACATCCTCACAAACTCTAGATTATATGGGACAACATCCCTATTGTCAACCTCTTTGTCTTTCACCATATAGAGACGTCCGGTGTTGCGACGCATATAAAGTGGATAACTGTCTTTTTGTATAGTTGTCACCTCTATAAACTCATGAGGAAAATGCTTTGTGCACTTGCCATTTTCCATACACGGTGAGTTCATGTTTTTAACACCACATGGTCCATGGATCATACAACTTTTTATTGTATCAAAGAGCAATGGATCTTTATCTGGGTTGGGAAATTCTGCAGTTATAATTCGATCAATTTGGGCTGCAGTGCAAATTTTATCTTCATGCTTGAGGAAAAAGAGTGCATGCATGTGCGGGAGGCCGCGCTTCTGAAATTCAATGGTGAACACATGACCTACTTCACGGCCAAATACATTGTTCTTCTTGATATATATTTCATCAAAGCTCTTCTCTTCAATTTGAAAACACGGGCAACAACCTCAGGTCGATCAAATGCATTCTGGTGTTTCAAAAGGGCTTCTTGCACTTCAGGCCAGTGAGGATTTGCCGTCATTGTAAGAAATATATATGGATGTTTATTGTACGTGTTATAGCCATTGAGTCTTGAAAGATTTCATACATGTATCTTGGAGTTCCAATGAACGACAACGGCAAAATAAACTGCTGACCAATTTGATCAAGATTTGTATCCTCAGCTACATCTGTCAAACTCATGTACACTTCAGCACAAAGATCTTTTTGGTGGGTATACTGATAATAGAGCTGATTTTGCTCTGTAGAAGCCCAAGCATCACACAAAACTCCTGAAATAATTTTCCACCACGGAGTATTGCTAAATATTCAGTACGACGTTCAAACAAATGATATGCATAAAACACCTTGGATCATCGTCATTGATGTCATAAATTTTCATCTCGGTTGACCAGCCAAGCTTACCTTGAGGGAAGAACAAAGGATAGTGCAGGGGTAGATAAGCAGGATTACATTCATCAATTCGCTTCAATGCATTTCCTGCTCTATAATGAAGAATGATATCTCTCGTGCTTCTGATTTCAGTTCCATCCCCAGGTAGAACAATTGCAATTTCATTTGCCGAAGGAAGATTGTATCGTCGTCGGTCAGTAGATGTATTATAATGGAGATAAGCTGCCACATCATTTTCCTCTGCTGGGCACACACTCAATATATCATATGCTTGACAAAATTTTTTAGCAAATCTATTACAACTCGATAGTGTGCTCTGAATGATATCTAAAATATCACGTCTCAAGTCTGGATTTTGGCGATGGTGCACGTCAAAGGTACTGGCTTGGTCATAAACATAAAGTTGAGCATAAGTCAGATCTTTCCCAGGTTCTAGTAGTAACGATCCAATTTGATGGTGTAACTCACCATGAATGGTGAATGGAATAGGACCACCACCGATAAATATCCGGTCATCCACTTGGCTACCGAAACTGGTAAATGCATTAGCCAAGTTATATTGACGAAGATGTTGTCAAAATGACCTGGCTTTAGCGTCACTACCATCATATAGATCTTGAATTGCAGGATGTAATGGACTAAGTAGAGGAAGACTGATTTTTCCTTGTTTGCAACACATCCCAAAAAGAGGTCTACTAAGCAATGAATTTGCAAGCCTTTCATCCATCCAGTGCAGTGCTTTATAGAAGGGACATGCCACATCCATCTTTCCAAGATAATGTTGGGCGAGAATATACATATCAGTAGAAGATTCCTCTAGATGAGTCGTAACATTGCTAAAAATTGTTAAGTCGGGAAAGAAATAAAAAGTATGTCAGAGATAATATTTTGATCGAGAAAAAAAACAAACTAAAAAAAAACAGACAGATAAATGAACTTACGTGTGGGACACTGCTGGAATATTCTGAAAGTTTGATGTTAAGTTTCTCTTAGTCCGCTTCTTTTTAATTGTAGTCAAATCATCATTGACTCTTTGCTTTCTTTTGCTCGTCACCCTAAAACTTGTTGCTATGGGGAATTCTCTTGATTCAGAAACACTAATAGGAAGTGGAGTAGTGACATTTAATGCCACATTTTGAGCTCGTTGTCTCTCTCTTCTTGTCCATTGTACCAACGTTCGATAGGAAGACACTTTTTTAGTGTGTTTCCTCAAGCTTGAGGCTGACGAATTAGCACTTTTGCGTTCTCTATCTCTTCCTGTGCATTAGGCTAACTTGTGGTTAGAAAGATGGCTGGAAGGTATGAAAGCATTGGTTGGACTAAATTCAAGAGTTAATTGTGGAGGTGTGACGACAACCTCTTGAGCTTATTGGACTTGATGGTTCTTTTCCAACTGTTTGTTTACAACCTGTATTTTGTATTTGATAAAACAATAAAGACATCACAAATTAACATAACAAATATTGAATATATTGTGAAAATATAATACATACCTTAGCATTGGTCGGACTAACAGTAATAGTTGATTGTGGAGGTGTCACCACCTCCCCATGAGCTGATTGGACTTGATGTGAACATTTTTATAAGGTTGATGTATTAGCACTTATGCACTCTTTCTCTCTTCTTGTGTGTTGGGCCAACTTGCGCCTAGAAAGTTAGGAAGGTATGAAAGCATTGGTGGGACTGACTCTAAGAGTTAACTGTGGAGGTGTCACGACAATCTCTTGAGCTAATTGGACTTGGTGGGTCTCATACAATTGTTTGTTTATAACTTGTACATCACAAAATTAACGTATGGCAGAAAACAAACATTGTATATATGACAATATAATACATATATACCTTAGCATTAGGATTGGTTGGAATAACTGTAATAGTTGACTGTGGAGGTGTGACTACTACCTCATGAGCTGATTGGACTTGATGTGATGAAGGTATTTATGAGGTTGACAAATTAGCACTTCTGCACTCTCTCTCTCTTCTTGTGCGTTGAGTTAACTTGCGCTTAGAAGGAGTAACGCTAACACTAAGTAGAGTTGATCGTGGAGGTATCTCGACAACCTCATAAGTTGATTGGACTTGATGGTTTTCATGTAGCTGTTTGTTCATAATCTTTATTTGTAATTGGTGAAAGGTTAAATACATCAAAAAAAAAAAATTCTAAGTGGGTTGGAATTGTATTAAGGACAAAAAGAAAAAGAAAAAATGTACAGGTATACAGTAGTAGAGAGGCCTCCCTAACTACATTAAATCAAGCTCAGTCAAACCTATAGTAGCTAGATCCAGAACCTCCCATTTATATAGCCATCGGGATTTTCCTTCACACAAAAAGTTGGTGTTGTTAACTAAGTTAATCCCATAATTTGCCGCCATATCAGCTGCCAAGTTAACCTCACACCACGTGCTGGTAAAGGAGATCAAATTTAATTTGGTCTCGAGTACCCGCCATCTCGCTTTCAATTGCCAGGGTATGTTCTTGGTGTTTAAAGGTTAAACACATAAAAAATTAACAATATTAACGTAAGCATAAAACAAACATTGTATAGATTGTGGAGTTTTACAATTCATGTAAGAATAAAAGAATAAAAAAAACGTGAAAGAATAAAAGAAAATAAAAAAACTTGAAAAATACCTCAGCAAATGCAGCACGTTCACTGGTAGAAGTAGTTTGTGTCTTATCCATGCTGAGGAGAAAATGGAAAACAATAAAAATTTTATGAGAACATGACATACTACAAAATATTGATAATCAATAACTTGTTAAGCAAAAAACAAAATAAATATGACTGCAAAGAGTTAAAGAAGACACTTTAAGTAGAAGATAAATGAATGTTAAAGATCAATGAACAGCTTAAACTAAGAAATATTAGTTTTGGATAGTGATTCCACTGCTTCAATTTCTTGTTTGAGTCAGGCTTCAATGCTTCTAAAGCGAGAGATTCACTTGCTACTTGATTGGATTCGCTCTCCATTTTTTAATTATTTATCTACTTGATTGGTTTCGCTCGCCATTTTTTTTTTATTTATTTCATAGGTATCGATTTTTTTTAGACAACGATAATCGACTGGGCTGTAACTGTACAAGGATTTGGGACGTTATTATCAACAACTACCATGTTACTTATTTTTTGGATGCATTGTTTCATCTTCTGGTAAACATTTGGTAACCATTCATAGTTCAATTACAAAATCAGTAAGACCTTGAATTCTTGGAAGGTTTGAAGTGGCCTAGTGGAAAGTCCAAGTCCACCCATCAGGTGTGCCACATTTAACATAGTAACCCAGTCATTACTTGAAACTTGATTAACCCTTTTGTCAATCTATCCTACTTGCATGTTATAAATGATGGAGAGCTAACCTGGAAAGTCTAAAACTGAAATCTCTGTCAATTTGACTCCTCCTCAGCAAAAGTTAGTAAGCATTTACGTTGAAGCAGCTACTGCACATTGAAAAAAGATGTTAAAAGATTATTTTTCTGAAGGAGAAAGAAATAAACAAAACTCTAAAAGTTGGTCTAGCCAATAACTAACAATATTAGCAGAAATTGCTGGAAGTCCATTCCTCTATCAAACTCAGGTTAATAACTTCAGCATAACTCGAAAGCGTGAGAAGTGGATTATCCTCTTCTTTCATATTTCTTTGCATTCTAATAAACATTCAACTCAAACTATCTCCCTTACAAAAACATAGTGATGTTCTATATTTACTCACTATTTTCCAAGAATCATGACTCTAACCAAACACACCTCAATTATTTTCTCCGAAGAAAAATTAGACACTACAGTCGGTTAGGCCCAATGACACAAGTTATGAAGCTAACAATATGATCAATCAAAGTCTTTACCAGCTTTTGAGTAGTTTCCTAATTGGAATCAACTTAGATTAGATTTATATAGCCTTGGATCTCGAGGATATATATCCGAATGAAGATATCGATATAATTTTATATATATATATATATATATATATATATATATATATATATATATATATATATATATATATATATATATATATATATATATATATATCTATGAGGATTAATATCAGTATCTTTATAAGCTTTTGAGTAGTTTCCTAATTGGAATCAACTTAGATTAGATTTATATGAGATATAATTTAATATATAATATATATATATATATATATATATGAGGATTAATATCAATCAGTATCTTTACAAGCTTTTGAGTAGTTTCCTAATTGGAATCAACTTAGATTAGATTTATATAGCCTTGGATCCCATGGATATATATCCGAATGAAGATATCAGATATAATTTAATATATAAATCTATGAGGATTAATATCAATCAGTATCTTTGAGTAATTTCCTAATTGGAATCAACTTACTCTTTAATCGTGCCGGTCTATTGTCAGATGTACTAATTGTATTAACTGTTAGCCGTCCGATGTAGGCTTCACACAAAGCGCTTAAAGACTAAGCTCCGTCAGATGTACTGATTGTAGTAACTGTCAGCCGTCCGATGTAGGCTTCACACAAAGCGCTTAAAGACCAAGTTGTTATATTAATTGTTAGCCGTCCGATGTATGCTTCACACAAAGCGCTTAAAGACCAAGCTCTGTCAGATATACTGATTGTATTAACTGTTAACTGCCGATTTAGGCTTCACACAAAATGCTTAAAGATCAAGCTGTTTTATTAGATAGATAGGTTGCTAGAAAGGAAAGAAAATGTTTTCTTATTTCATTAGAATTCTAGTATTAGTATGACTCTAATTTTGAACATATCTATAATTATTATTTTTTTGTTTGACAATTAGAAGTTAAAGCATGGTGGGACTCTTCCTTGTAGTCATCTATATTGATAGTAAAATTCTATGCAAGTGCAGATTGGTGATAACATATGGTTATGGCGTGTGTTTTAGCATTCAAAACTCAAAAGGCATATAAGGACCCCAATGATTACTCCCCGAAAATGTAAACCATATCTGACTGAAAGGCAAACCATTTCACCATTTCTTTGGAAATTTGGGGTGAATGAGAAGCCACAATTGATGTATATAAATCAACATATAAATCAAAATATAAATAAAAATCTGTAAATAATTTAAAATTTGTATAGTGATCGAATAGTTTTTTATGTATGTGTTTTATGCTACTCTAATGGTGAAACTAAGATAGCCTATTTGATAATTATTAGACATTTGATTATCATATATAGGATTCCCCATAACCAATGTGTGCAATGATATTAATGTTTTAAACCTTGTTGAAGGCATGTGAACTGGGAGTGTTAAAAGAACAATCCTTGATAGTATGATGTTTGTAAATGGTGTGCCGATAGGCACAGGGTGGAGTGGAGTAGAATCGTAGAGTGGAGTTGTACGTCCAATTTTTTGGAATGCAAGTGCGTGCTGAATATAAACGCTATGGTATAGTTATTGTGTTGAGGTCTGGAGGTAACTTCCATGGGACTGTCTGTTGCTTATAACCATAGGGCAAAAACAATAATTGGACAACCATGACTTTGAAACAAGTGAAATGAATATCAAAGCTTCTCATATCTTGCGCTTTATTAATCTGACACAAATGGAACACTGTATGCTTATGAACTTAGCTCTCCTGCTCAATAAATGTTGGTTATCTTGTTTATACAGGTAAGAGCATCTTTTGTTGTGATCTGTAGGCGTAGGTCCTGGGACACTTGTTGGTTCTGCAACATTCCACTTGTTTCGTATACATGCTGTGTGAGTAGTAGTTCCAAAAGCAACAGGATTGAAAAAGATATCAGATATAGGCTTCTGGGTAGTAGATGAGCTAGCCTCTCGTTTTGAAATTGAGAGACATACACAAGTATCTAACAGTGTGATCCTCATTTAGGCTTAAACATGTGTTCACTTAAAAACTCTGTTTGCTGCTTGACACCCATGGATGGAGGATGTTAGTATCTTGTCAGTGGGATTGCTTGCTCATATACGTTTCTCTTAATGATATTGCTCTAGGATATTGTCAACATCCCATAAATGGAGGATGATTTTTGGACCGGACTATGCTAGTTTAAGGGATCCCTAGATTAATAATAAACGTGTTACTTCCATTTGAAACCATTTGTTTTTACATAATTGGTCTCGCACTTTTAATTGATATGGTACATTTTCTTTCAGACGTAGCTGCATTTCCCTTCTTTTTGTTCTCTTTGTGGGCATCAGGTTGGGAGGCAACTACACGTCAATCGTATGGTTTCTTCCGAATTTAGATCCTTGGTGCATTAGTTTCCATTCAAATGATATGGCTTCTATCTGGTATATTAGTCTATGAAGCCACTGTTAGACTTATTCATGATAGTGGTGAAGTTCAGGCTTTCTGATGTTTGTTGTTGCGATGCGTTTGGCTTGGTGGTTAATATTGTCATGGCTGTCTTGTTAAAAATTAGTGTTTTTTCAACTTTTGTTAATACTTGTTATTGCATTTAAAAGGGTCAAGGATCAGACACATCATCAAAGAATTTCATTCCTTTTGGTGGCGGAATGAGATTTTGCACTAGCTCAGAGTACACAAAGCTGCAAATATCTGTGGTGCTCCATTTTTTGGTCCCGAAATACAGGTAACACTTTCCCTAAATTGCTCTGTAAAGGTCGAGTTGTTTATTAGGGAAGTAAACTTTACTTCTATCAAGTTTTTATGCTGAGTATTCACTTTGATCAGAATACATGAATATTTCATATGGTGAAGTGATGATAGAAATCTTGATTTAATTATGTTTTGTCGTGTTCTTCTCAATGTGAAAATGTTAACATGTTGGGCTTTAATGGGCATCATTTCTTAGCATTTTTGTGTGTGTAGTATTAGTGTGTGGTCGAGAATAAATGAATTCAGTTAAATACTCAGAGAGGCAACTGCGGCAGCAAATCTATGAATATTCAAGGTCATTTGAGATGAGCATTTGGTTATATGTGGTCTTAAGCTCAGCACGAACTGTTTGGTCAAGTTATACTTGCTGAACTATTTGATTTTCAATGCTTTAAGATTGCTGAAGACATAATATTGTTGTTGCTACATTGGATAATTACCTACTCTAGTGTTTTGGGTTCCTCTTATTTTTTTCAAGATTGACTAAATGGCCAACGATGGCAAGCATCAAAAAAAAAAAAAAAAAAAACCATTCTGTAGTCTACAAATGTATAAATGTTTTACTTTCCCCTAAAGGAGGTTATGCAATATCCAAGTATTCATTTTCTCTTTGTTACATGTTTTTGAAAACCATCAATTACAATAGAAGGGATACCTCTTTACAATAATGGTTTTTAGAAGATATGAAAGGAATCTTTGCAAAAAACTATTGATGCAACAATTGGACTAACTCTCCGCCATGAGCATAAGCTTTTGCTTAAATTTGAAAATGTTGCTCTCAATGTTCAATCCCGTAATGTTACTGATAAAACGTAAAAATATAGTTTTACCTACGAATAAGCGATTAAACTCGACTGCAAGTAAAACTAAGACTTTTTTCGACTAATGGTTTTATCAAAGTTTTCTACTCTCTTTATCAATGCAATACGTTTAGAGTAGAAAGTTCGTTCCACTCCTAGTTCTTTAGTATTCAATATTTCTAAGACTATTAGTATTTCCAAAGTTAATGAGAGTAATGTGGAAATTATACTACGATGTCAATTCAAAAACTAAACAAGATACGAATAATGAAATTATGGAAATACTAAGGTTTGAATCTAGATAAAGAATTAGGTGGGATTGATTCCACCTTCAATCCAACTTAATAAACTAGCATAGATTGTTGTAATCCAATTCTTATGTTTTTACGATAAGAATTGGTTGTTCTAATCCCTAATCATTCATGGCAATATCTACCAACTAATGACTAGCATGTGAGGAAGTTCAATCCATTCTCATGGCGAATCAACTACCTTCTAGAGTGGAATAGACTCTTACAACTATTTCTACACTACACAATCAAGTTTTCATCAAGGCTTCCTCAAACCCCTCTAATGGAGGTTTAGCCTTGATTCATAAAACTATCATTTCTATATGAATTTAAGCAAGACATGATATAAATATTCTAAATTTGCTTATTTGAATTCAAATGGAAATCTAATCATGCAAGATTTAATTGAAACTAGTAATGACAAATAACTAAATCTATGAATTGAAACTAAATAATTAATGGAAAATGAAACTAGATTATGAAGAACTAACTAACTTTATTGATCTAATGATGAAATAACAATTGATTCAATAACTAAATTAAAACAAGGTAAATAAAACTAATTAATTAATGGAGTTTAAATCTAGATTTAAAACTATATGCTAATGGCTACTTAAAAACTAGATTGCTTAAGAGTTAAGTCTTCTCCTTGAAATGGAGACCAGATCTACATTTTTGTGCATGGGCTGAGGAGCCATGTTTTGGGCCAAAAAATCAAGCCCAAAACCCAATCTCTTAAGTCCACAGAGCCCTTTTTCAGCTAGATTTGACTTCAACAGATTTTTCATCCACTTTTGCTTCTATGATTGGGTCAAGGCTTGGACCATTGGAAATCTCTTTCCGAGCCGGTCGTTTTGAAGTGAGGTAAGTACAATTCCGAGGTCTGAGTCAAAAGATACGGTCTTCGGAAGTTCTGCTGACTTTTGTACGCTGCTTCTGCCCGCGTTGACTTTTACTTTTCAGCTTTGACCGGGCTTTTTAAAGGCTTTTTCTCCTTGAATCTTGGCCTTTAATCACAGAACTCCTTAGCAACCAACTGTTACTCCTTTATCTAGCAAAAGTGACACATTTATGCACATAATCGACTCCAATGCCGGAAATACATAAAAGCACGTAATCAGCATTAACTCTTATTTATTACTCGCATAATTGGTCCAAAAGTATTATTATTAAGGGGTTAAAACTACAGTTTTGGGCTCTTATCAAACCACCCCCAAACAGCATTTTGCTTGTCCTCAAGCAAATATGAGAAATTAGAATAAGTGGCCAAAAATTGAGTTTTAACTACTCTCGTTTCGCCAAGTGCGATTGCATTGACCATATGCAACAAGGCCTTAAACCTCTAGGAATTCTCTAGTGGACGAGTTATAGCCTCGTGAGAGTTTTCTAGTGAAGTTACTCACAAACTTCATCTATACTACAATGACTAAGAAATAAAACTATTGTTTCCTTATTTATGTCTCAATTATCTATACATTTCACTAGCAATGAATACAGAATAATCAAGTCGAAACCTAAACTAATATGTGCATAATAATCAATCATCTACGAATAAACATATATACAATGAGTAATACTATGAAATACATTAGCAGGTCTGTTTCTGAAAACTCGGAATAACATCCTTAAGTAGGTCCTCACATAAATGTCAAGAAAAAAACCACTCTGATACATGTCCAGGCCTTACAGCGTAGAGTGGGCACACTTTACCATACAATCTCAATGACACACAAGGAAGCCGGAGTCGATCAAACACATCTGCCACTTACTATTATACTAACCTATTCCTAATTGAGCTAGTAGTCTTTATTAGGTGTTGCGGGGATTAGGAGATGGTTTAAGAAGAAAGGAAATCGATATTCAAAAAGGACAAGTCTGAGATAATAAGGTCTTCATACTACGTAACTAGAGAAACCCTTGTTAGTTTGCTTCTACACTCTGTTTCCATCCTTAGCCTTTTTATTTTGGCTTTTTGACTCCTTTATTCTATTTTTGGAGTTTTTATTTTGTTTCTATTTTTATTTTCTTTTTTTATTTTCTTTTCTTTGGATGGAAACTTCTTTTCTTTTTCTTTTCTGAACCAACTAACTAATTTTTGTTTACACATATTTTTCTCTTCTCTTTTCTTCACTCATCCTATTCTCAGACTCATTCTATAATGGGTAGGTTGATTTTTTATTTTGTTTTGTTTTTGTAAAAGGTTAAAGGATTTGAGGTTTATGAAAGGCTAAAGAAAAGCTCAAAGGGGTGACTAGCGAAAAATAATTTCATAAGGTTTGAATTTCTAGCTATATCGATCCAAAGAGGGCCTAAATTCTCTCTTAGGATATGGTATAGTGATGAAGCAAGTGGACGTGTGATTTCTCTATCCGGATTTTACTTCTCCCTTGTGTTATTTCTCAAACGTTTCACTCATATGAGGCTTTAGGCTATATTCTCACAGGATTTGTAGAATAAGTACTCTAGCCTAGATTTCAAAAACTTACTACCAGACAATCATAGATACTGATGCAATATATTTATAGAAAGATGCAAAGATTATTATCTACATATTAACCTAAGTTTCTAAAAACTATTCTAATGCAACGCTACGTGAGATTTCTAGATTATCAAGGGTATAGATAAAGAAAACAATACCAATATTCCTAAGTGTATAGCATAAACTTTTTATTTATATTTTTGAAATTTTTGAATTTTTACTAGAAAACAAGTACATATTATACATATCTATATCCTAACAGATGCTTTAATTACACGTGTTTCTATGACCCCACCAAACAAGAAGTATGCTTTGTCCTCAAAGTATTTAAATAAAAAGGGTAGAGAAATACCATAGAAACGTATGAAATTTTGAAAAATGCAAAACAAGGTTAAAACATACTAATATAGAAAAAGAAAAACAGACGCAACTCTATATGAGTTCCACCAGTTATGGGGTTAACAAGAATCAAATTGCTTGGGACATAAGCAGACACTAACTGAAACTAAAAACTTACCTTATATCCCGTTTAATCGTCATCCTCCTCATCTTCCTCATCTTCCTCTTCAAAGAGATGAGGTTCCTTCGCGTCTTGCCATGCCATGATAACTTGCCAAGCCGGTCTTCGTGTGTCATTAACTCGTGCTAACCTGTCGAGTGTTGCTAGGTCTGATGAGGTGTAAGGAGCCACCAAATGAGGTTGCACCTTCCATCCCAGCCAAGTCATAACTCGAAATGAACGAACCACCCAATTGGTGGGTCTCATGACTTCAACCCTTTTCCAATCCGTGAGCTGGGTACATAATATAGGTAAACAACCTTGCATGATGTGGTAAACCACAATAAGCATAAGAAGATACTTATGCCTCATGCTTTGGGCTCTCTTTAGACTAACCACTAATACTCTGGGAATGTCATATCGACGACGTCCCTCAGCTAAAGCAAGGAAAACGTCACCAGTGGTACTATTTGTAGAAGTAAACTGCCACTCCCCCAAAATATTCATCATGATGAATAACATGGTGGTTCCAATATTCAGGGACAGACTACCAAGGGCTATGTTATAACTCCCTTGGTTCATTATACGAAACACCCCTCCCCCATAATATTCATGGAAATGTGTATAGTCATAGAGGTATGCATTATCGGTCATATATCCCCACGTGTGCATAGGATCAGGCAATGGCAATCCCGAAACTAACGCTACCAAAGACTTACTGAATTCCATTGTTGTGTCTTCAATTGCAAGGGAAATTTTTTGTTCTCCATCTTGGTTACAATAGAAAGTAATATTATTGTAGAAAAATGCAGTAAGCTGAGGTGAATACGAGTCGTCATCACTTACCAATAGATGCTGCCATCCTAACTGCAAGATCCTGTCGCGGACCCAACCTCCACAAGTTTCGCTGCCCAACAAGTCTTCGAAAGACTGCTCCGGTATGACTGTAGGAGATGTCATCACAAAACTACTCTCTATAACAATTGCAAACGATCCTAGAACAACCTACAAAAAATTGGAATTTTTTGTGCCTACGGATGTAAAGAGGGCGCTTCAAACTATGCTGGGTAGTATGCGGGTGGTGCTCTCTAGCTATGATCGAAGTTCCGTGCACTTAGGCCGCGGTGGCGCTTTTACTTTTAGCCTGGGATGGGCGAGGGATGCGCCTTGGTGAATTTCGAGTTAAAGTGTTTTGGGCGCGGGGTGCACTCAGATTTGGTCTGGGTAGGGCGTAGGTCGCGCTCATCAATGAATCGAGTTACAGGTGGTTCAAGGTGTGGCTCAACCGAAGGCGCAGGTTGCTCCGTGAGAGCTGGAGTCTTTGAAGTGAAGAATAAAATAGGGAAACTTGGGAGTGAAAGGTGAGAGATGAAAGTGAGATGTAGTGTGGGTTGTGAGTGTAAAATGAAGGAAGTTTATATAGGTTTTGAGTTTCCAAAACGAATCGGCAAGTTGCCAAAAAGTTTTAAGGCAATTGACGAAAACAAAATATTTCCAAAACTTAAAACTTAAACAATCCATATTCATTATTCTAGAACAAACCTAATATCTTTTAGATTGAATTTAGAACAGTAACTTCCTAACTCTTTGAAATTTCATCCCACCACAACATCTAATCAAAGGCATGCCAATATCGTCAATGTTCACAACAATCACCACAAAACTACTTCTAAAATTGTGGATCATATAAAAATCATGCTAGAAGAAATAATACCACCCCCAAACAATTCGGGAAGGTGGATTAACAATAAAATTGACGCACAATTTGAAAAGAACCAAATTATATTAAAATTGATAATCAAATACAATTAACCACAGAATTCAAATTTAGCTACTGAATTCAACCACTTAACATCCAAACTAATAAAAATAATAAAACAACTAAATAACATCAAAACAACAAATTTTTCTAAACAACTAGCCACGTGATGAAGATGGACCCTAAGATGAAAATTGGGCCTAGGATGAAGATGGGCCCGAGCCATCCGTCTTTTGGCGACGATGCTCATGCCTCTCAGACTCATCTGAAACAGAACCCCCCAGGGGTGGCATGTGTCGTAGAATCTCTACTTGAAAGAGGCGTTGTGCTTCCATCTCTGCCTTCATCTCTGTATAATGCGCATCTTGACGCTGAAGGAGAGTCTCCAAGTTACACAAGAGATCCTCTTGACCCTTTTTGATCGAGCATTTCAAAACTCGTCTGAAGGTTCTTTTGTTTATTTAGAATTATAATCTACCTATCCCGTACATCTTCACAAATACCATAAACGCAATGCACGCCAATATGCAGCACTGACATGCGTTCTAAATCAGAAATACACCTCTCCATGGCATCTTCATCCAAACATGTCATATCCTCCATTTCCTCATCCGAATCAACCACCCTATCCTCCGACAACTTCCAATTCTTTTGGATACACTCTGTATAAATAATTTCATTTGGATGCAATTTCAACATAGTCCGCTCAGTTCTTGGTCCCCCCCCCCCCCCCAAGACAGCATTATCTTCGTAATTAAAGTAGGAAATGGTGCAATACTCTTCCCAACTCCTCTAATCATATTTATCAAAAACTCGAGAATACACAATTAATACATATTCTCTTGCAATATCCAGAGAACGTGCAGACATGTCAAACCAATGACGTTCTTACCAATCCACTGAGTTACAACCAGTTGGTTGGTTAGCAGAGATAACTGTCTAGCACAATGAGAATTTGGATTGTATTGACCCTCCATGACAGTGTCTTTCATCAACGTAAGAAACTCCATTATACTGGGATTCCTGCAAGGTGGCTTCGAGGTGGCGTTCAGGCGTAATGCCTAAAATCTCAGCTAACAACTCTCTTGATACTTCTCTTCTAGTCCCAGCCACCTTCATGAAAAAGTTTTGACCCTCCAACTCCCTCTTCTTATAGAATTGTTCGACCAAATCAGAGTGGTAGAAATCATCTGTTGAGTACCATAACCTATTCCAATTTCGTCTAATCATCTCATCACAAAAAAACGGCGTAAAGCGGGCGGAAGTAAAAGCTTGTTCTGGCAAAATTCTTCGTCTTAGAGCCATTGAAGTTTTGGAACGATTTATGGGTTTGAATAAGGTGGAGGAGATGAGTTTGAGCAAACTCACTAAATATTTGGGAGGAGGCGCGGTGGTGGTTTGAAAAATTTTATAGGTTGGTGATTTTTTATTTATTTTCGGTGGTGCAAAAGGTTGGAATGGTGGTGGAGATGTTTTGGAGATGGTGAAACTATTTTGGCGTGATGTTGTTTAAGTTTTCTTTTTTGTTTTTTTTTTTGGTTAGGGTTTAAAATATGGTAATGACGGAATTGGAAAGATGAAGAAGAAGAACGCGAAGCGTTCTTGGGTTGTACTATTGCTTGGGCCCAAGCCCAATTCGCTTTCCAAAATGCCCATTTTTTTTTGTCCCTATGCACGCAAAAATTAAAATTGGAATTCTCGACTCGTTACCAGTCCGATTTTTGCGAATGAGATATGAAAATGATCAGGAGAGAATTTCCAATCCAATGATCCATACCACATTCTAATCTAACCACGGATGACATATATAAAGGTGGTAAACACCTCAAAATGTGTGAATGACGTAAGTTATGCGTACGAATGAAATCTAAATTCATAAGTAATGTCAACCCGAATCAAATTATGATTAAATGGAATAAGTAACAAAAATGGAAAGTTGAACAATCAAGGATGGAAAAACCAACACCCCACCCCCAAACAATTTTAGACAACCAAGTTTAGAAAATTTGTTTTAAACGTGGGTCTTTTAAAGTCAGATTCCTAAGACTTCCTAGATAACTATTTATGTTTTTAAGATTTTTTACTTTTTATGAATAAGATTTAATATAAGAAAAATGAAAAAGCCATAAAGACATAATTCACACCATAGAGGAACATGACTTAGAAACCGAGAAAACATTCAAGAATGGAAAACGTGAATTATGTTAAACGTGGACTTAGGATCCGGTACTTACAGCCACACACTCCATAAGGAGGGCCCGGTTACCTAAATGGTGCACTTATCACTATATAGAAGTGAAAGGAAGTACACCGACAACAAAGGTTAGTCCTCATAGACAGGGTCCTATAAAAGGACTTCCTCCACATCAGGGGACATTAACTCTTGGAAATGTTTTAACCTTTGCCCATTGACTTGAAAGGTACTGTTGTCCTTGGGATTTACCAAGGTGATTGCCCCATAAAGGGTGATTTCAGTAACCAGAAAAGGACCAGACCAATGGGTTTTTAATTTACTTGGAAAAATATGTAGACGGGAGTTATAAAGTAAGACCTTTTGACCTACCACAAACTTTTTGCGCAAGATTTGCTTATCATGAACACATTTCATGTTAACTTTATAATCCTTCACAAGATCGTAAGAATCGCTATGGATTTTTTCAAGCTCATTCAATTGCAACTTGTGCTTGACACCCACCTCATCAAAATTGAAGTTAAGGCTTTTTATAGCCCACATAGCTAGCGCGGTGCTCTAATTCAACGGGCTAATGACAAGGTTTCCCAAATACAAGTCTAAAGGGAGACATACCTATAGGAGTTTTGAAAGCAGTATTATATGCCCATAAGGCATCAGATAGACGCTTAGACCAGTCTTTCCTATCAGGATTTATAGTTGTTTCTAAAATCTTTTTGATTTTCCTATTAGAAACTTCTACTTGTTTGCTAGTTTGTGGATGATACGGAGTTGCTACCTTATGTGTAACTCCATACTTTTTTTACTAAAGATGCAATAACTCTGTTGCAAAAATGTGTTCCACCATCACTAATGATGGCTTTAAGAATGCCAAATTTACAAAAAATATACTCCTTAACAAAAAACACAACTGTCTTATGGTCATTGCTACGGCAAGCCATGGCCTCTATCCATTTAGACACATAGGCCACGGCAACTAAGATATAAATGAAACCGTGGGACACAGGAAAATGGCCCATGAAATCAATGCCCCATACGTCAAAAACTTCTACCACCATAATTAGATTTAATGGCATCATATTACGCTTCGTGATTCGCCCAAGTTGTTGGCAATGAACACACGTCTTATAATGCACTTGGACATCTTTAAAAAGAGTAAGCCAATAAAACCCAGATTGGAGAATTTTAGCAGCTTTTTTATACCACTAAAATGGCTACGACACTCTTTGTCATGGCAGAATGAGAGAACCTCATTATATTCTCACTGGGGAATACAACGACGAATAATCTAATCCGCACAGTACTTAAAAAGGTAGGGCTCATCCCAGTAGTATAGCTTAACTCTGGCCAAGAACTTCTTGTGTTCATTTCTTCACCAATCATCAGAAATAGTATCAGACGCTAAATAATTCACAATGTCAGCATACCATGATGCAGAAAAAATAGCATACAGATGTTCCTCAAGAAAGAATCAGGTATGGACTCAGAATCACTATCATCGTCATTTGTAAGTCTAGATAAGTGGTCGGCAACTACGTTTTTTACCCCTCTTTTGTCCTTTATTTCTAATGTGAACTATTGTAGGAGAAGAATCCATCGGATTAATCTCTGCTTAGCATCCTAAGGGCTGCATGGTCCGTGTAAACTAGAGTCTTAGAACTAACCAAATAAGGACGAAATTTATCTAAAGCATAAACGATAGCTAAAAATTCTTTTTTAGTAGTTGTATAATTCTTTTGAGCATCGTTTAGAGTTTTACTAGCATAATAAATAATGGTGGATTTATTATCTAGTTTCTGTCCCAATACAGCACCAACAACATAATCACTAGCATCACACATGAGTTCAAAAGGTTTAGGCCAATCGGGAGGCTGTATAATGGGTGCAGATGTTAAGGCGGCTTTTAAAGTTTTAAATGCCTGCTTACAGATAAAATTAAAATCAAAGATGGCATCCTTTAAAAGCAGATTAGTTAAAGGTCTAGCTATTTTTGAAAAATCTTTGATAAAGCGCCTATAAAAACTTGCATGGCCTAGAAAGGCTCTAATATCACGGACAGTCTGTGGTATAGGTAGAGTCGCTATCTTATCTAGTTTGGCTTTATCTACTTGATAAGAGCCTAAAACTGTAGTTTTAACCCCTTAATAATAATGCTTTTAGACCAATTATGTGAGTAATAAATAAGAGTTAATGCTAATTACGTGCTTTTATGTATTTTAGGCATGGAACTCAATTATGTGCAGAAATGTACCACTTTGGCGATATAAAGGAGCAAAAGGGTTGGTTGCTAAGAAGTTCTGGGATTAAAGGCCAAGATGGGCAGAAACAGCACACAAAAGTCAACAGAACTTCCGAAGATCGTATCTTTGGACTCAGGCTCGGAATTGGGCGTACCTTATGTCAAAACGACCGGATCGGAAAGATCTTTCCAATGGTTAAAACCTTTATCCAATCAGAAGAGCAAAAGTGGACGAAAAGCCTATTGAAGTTGAAGCCAGCTGAACAAGGCCCTGAAGACTAAAGAAATTGGGCTTTGGTCTCGATTTTCCGGCCCAAAACATGAACCCTCAGTCCATGCACGAAAATATAGATCTGGTCTCCTCTATTTCCACATACAAGACTTAGCTCTTAAGTATCAATTAGCTTAGGTTAGAAGGTAGCCATTAGAGTATCCGTAAAACCTTAAGTTCTAAATTCAGTTTTTGAGTTTTGAATTAGTTAATTAATTAGTTTCCATTTCATGTTCTAGTTTCATTCCTTGTTTTAGATTAAGTATTTGAATCATTGTTTATCATTGATTAGATAAATAAAATAGTTAGTTCTTGTTAAATTCAATTTTGTTATTTAATATTGTTTAGATCTAATTCCAATTCTTGTTATTCAGTAAATTTTTAGTTGTTAACTTAGATTTCAATTATTGTTTAGTTGAATTTAGTAAAGTTAGAATCTTTATATGATGTCTAGTTTTAATTCAATTGGAAACGATAGTTTGATGAATCAAGGCTAAACCTCCATTAGAGGAGTTTGGTGAAGCCTTGATGAAAACTTGATTGTGTAGCGTAGAATCGTTGTAAGAGCCTATTCCACTCTAGAAGTAAGTTGATTTGCCATGAGAATGGGTGAACTTCCTCACATGCTAGTTATGAATTGGTAGAAATGCCATGTATAATTAGGGATTAGAACGACCAATTCTTACCGTGAGAACGTTAGAATTGGATTACAACAATATATGCTAGTTTCTTAAGTTGGATTCAAGGCGGATTCAATTCCCCCCTAATTCTTATTCTAGATTCAAACCTTAGTATTCCGTAGCATTTCGTAGTTGAGTTATTCATATCTTGTTAGTTAAATTTGCATCGTAGTATAATTCGTAATTCTCTCATTGACTTTGGTAGGATTGATAGTCGTAGGAAACTTGAATGCTAAAGAACTAGGAGTGGAACGAATCTTCTATTCCAACTATACTTCAATAGATTCGAGGGTAGAAAACAAATATCTTTGATAAGTCTAGTATAAGTTTAAGTTATAGTTTTACTTTCGTTTAGAGTTTCATCACATTATTCATTAGTAAAACTATCTTTTTACGAATATCAAATGGCGTCGCTGCCATCTTAGTTACCTTTAGCATTGTTTTCTTTAGAATTGTTAATTTTCCAAAGTCCCATAACCCACCCACCCTTGTTTGATTCTCACTGTGGTTGTCCGTTTCAGCACTAAAAATTTTCCTCGAAAAATTAGACGAAGCGCGACCCGCGCCCTGGGTAGGCATAATTGGAGCGCACCCCGCGCCCAAGCGCCTGGAACTCCACTCTTTGGATGAGTGCAACCCGCGCCTTGCCAAGGCAAAACATGAGCGCCCCCCGCGCTGAAGTGCCTGGACGTTGAGGTTTTCCCTGAGCGCTACTTGCGCCCCACCAAGGCTAAATTGGAGCGCGCCCTGCGCCCAAGCGCCTGAAACTCCATCTCGAACCTGAGCACCACCTGCACCCTACTTAGGCTTATTCTGAACGCAACCTGCGCCCTCTGCTGAATCTGCCCGATTTCCACAGGTTTGTTTCAAACTTCCATTTCTTCAAGATTTTCAGTGTTCTAACTTGTTATACACACTGAGTACGCGTAAACAAGACGCTATTTATAAGCGAAGAAATGAGGCATTCAGGTACTCTTTTCTTCCACACCTCGCATCTCCTGTTAGAGGTTCATACTAGCATATTAGGATTGTTTGGAGTGTTGTTGTGTTAGTTAAGATTAGCTTGGCCTTGCATGAGATTAAGGTCAGGCCGAAGAAAAATGCCTAACGTAATCAACCGACAATGTCAACAAACACGCCTTTCTAGTATACCATCGACTACACCTCTAACTAATATACCACACACACCACCTGAAGCAATGGTTAAAGAAAGAGAGTCTCCTCTCTCTGACTTTTACAAAGCCTTGAACGATAGCCCTAAATCTTGCATCATTCTATTAGACCTAGTGGGGGAATTCGAATCCCCCCAAATATATTTAATTTGTTACCCGTTTTTCATGGGTTAGACCATGAAAAGCCTTATAAGCACATGCGTAGGATTGACCAAGTCCTTACTACATTCCACCATCCTATGGTTGGTGCTGAACAAATTAAACTAAGGGTATTTCCTTTTACTTTAGCCGATAAGGCGGCGTGTTGGTTAACTGCCCAAGCGCCAAATTCTGTGGTCACGTTGGCTAAACTTGTTCAACTATTTATGGAACATTTTTACCCACCACTAAAGACCAATGAAATGCTTTCCAAGATTCATTTCTTTCAACAGAATCCTCATGAATCATTTTCAGAGGCTTGGAATCGTTTCAGCGATCTACTTATAGAGTGTCCACACCATAACCTTGCGAAAGGCACGTTGGTTCGTGCTTTTTTCAAGACTGTTACACCACCACAAGGAGGTGCTTGACATAATGAATGGGGGTAGTTTCCTAAGTAAGGGAGCCTTATAGGCTTATAAATTTTTAGAAGATCAAACTAAGCGTAATAATAACTGGGGGGGTAGTGATGATATCTCCCGCAATGCTAGTTCTTCAACAACAGTTAAAGCCGCCGGTATGTTTGAGATGAACCCGATCCGGAACTTTAAAATTTAATTGAATCTCTAACTAAAAAAGTAGAGGTTATTTATGTTCAACAAATGCCTATCCCAGTCATGAATGTCAAATCCAATCCATCTAATTTCTGTTTGAGTCCAGAGCATCCCGACTCCTATTGTCCTTTCGCCTATGAGCAACAACAATCACAACAAGATAACGTTTGTTCCATTAATAGCGAACCTAACGCAGCTTGGCGACAAAACCCCAACTTCGGTTGGCGAAATAATCAACAACCTCCAAGGTTGTTTAACCCAAATGTTAGGCAAACAAACAATTACAACCAAGGTCCACCAGGGCAAGGACAAGGTCAGGGTAATTATAATTATAACAACCAAGCTCAACCACGACAAGGACAAGGCCAGGGTAACAATAATAATTATAATGCTAATAGAGTTATCGTTCGATAAATAATAACTACCAAAATCCACCCATTAATAATCAACGTGACATAGTTTCTGTCACACAACCAGTAGCAAATACTACTCCACAACCAGATCAATTTGATACCTTTATGCAATCTCAACAGCAGATTTTACAAGCCATCCAACTTTCCTTATAGCAGTTAGCTCAAGAGAAAGTGCAACCCAAAGGTGTGTTTCCAGGACAAGCGATACCTAATCCTAAAACACCAAACACAGCCTTTGAGGTAAACAGTAATACTAGTAACAAAAATGCAAACGTAGGTGAGATAAATTCCATCACCACTCTCCATTCAGGCAGAGTGGTGGATAACAAAGTAACTATGTCTATAGTTACCCCACCAGTAGTTCTTACACTAGATATTACACTAGATACCGAAACAGAAACAGATAATCCTACTGCTATAGAGGTACCAGTTAAACCACAGCCTAAGAAATAGAAAGCAAAGGTTAGACATCCAGTTGATCCATACGCTAAATATAAAGAGAAACCATCGTTTCCTCAGAAATTAGCAATGTTAAACAAGGATACAAATTTTGACGAGATTAGAGAAGTTTTTAAAAATCTAACGATAAACTTACCTTTTCTTAAAGCGATTAAAAAGTTACCTCACCATGCTAAGTTTCTTAAAGAGTTGTGCACTACTAGGCGTAAGACAAAGATTCCTAAAGACGCCTTTTTAACAGAACAATTTCCAACTTTAACAGAACACAATGGAATAATTAAGTACAAGGACCCTGGTCGTCCTACTGTACAATGTACCTTAGGGGATACTCACACGACCACTGCTTTATTAGACCTCGGGGCGAGTGTTAATTTACTCCCTTATTATTTATATAAACAAATAAGTCTACATGAAATGCAACCTACAATAATAATGTTGCAACTAGCTGATTGGTCTATCAAGTATCCTAAGGGTGTAGTTGAAAACGTGTTGGTTAAGATTTAGGATTTCTACTATCCTGCGGATTTTGTTATCCTCGATACAGAAGTCGCTAACGATTCTGTTCCAATCATTTTAGGATGCCCTTTCTTGGAAACTGCAAACGCACTTATAAAATGCCACGATAGTTCGATGTCTTTGCCTTTTGGCCATCTTTCCGTTGTGGTTAACGTTTTTAAGACGATCAAACAGTTGCCTTATACAAATATTGATGGAGAGGTTAGCATGATCGAGAGCTTAGCTCATGATTATTTCATAACCACGTTTCCGAATGCCTAGATGCACAAATTCCTTTCCTTTGGAAGTTCCAACTTTGACAAATACTCCTTAGATGTAGAGGAAATTGAGGAAGATTTCCTTCAACTCTTTTGCAACTCTTTCCTACCACCTCTCGAGTCCCACCCTTCCAACATCCATTTATCCCTTGACGCTATGACGAAAGATGAATTTTTCACCCTCTATCCCAGTGATTCTTTTGACCCACCTATTGAGGAATGTCTGGCATATCTCAAGGCTTCTAATGATCTAGACCTGAGAGCTCTAGCTGACACTCATTCATCTTCCCTCACCAATATTCACCACCTTCCACCCTTTCAAAGGAACCTGGAGTTTGCGCTTGACCTTTTTGTTTTTTCTGTACTTAATAATTTTCTAAATCCTCTTAATACAGAAATAATTCCCAAGGGAAAGGAACTTGACACCTTCATTTTTAGAATTGAGACAGTTACCACCTACACAATGAATGAGTTTTGTGCCAAACCTACTTTCTCATTTCTTCCATTCCTTATGTCTAAAATTTATCCATATCCACCATATCTTCCACAAACATCCATTTTCTCATGATCTTTCACTTGGACACCCTCTCTTTCAAAGGTGAAAAAAAAGGTGCATGTCGCGGTTACATTCTAAATCCATCAGACTTCATTTTCATTTCAATAAGTTGCGTCCTAGAGAATCTTGGTGCTTGATTCTGTTTGGGGGTGCATTCTATGTTATTTATTTATGGAAAGACCCCTAACTCTTTAGGTTGTTAATATATGGAAAATAGAAGGGTATATATATATATATCCAGTTATATTTTAAAGTCTTGAGTATCTGACTATAAACGGCTAAGTTTGTTGTTTGGTGTACTTCCTTTCATTTTCATATATTGGTAAGTGCACCATTCAGGTAACCGGGCCCTATTTATGGAGCGTGTGGCTGTAAATACCGGATCCTAAGTCCATGTTAAACATAATTCACGTTTTCCACTCTTGCATCTTTTCTCAGATTTTGAGTCATGTTCTTCTATGGTGTGAACTATGCATTATTGCTTTATTGTTTTTTTTATATTAAATCTTATTCATAAAAACTTAAAATTATTAAAATCATAAAAGTAGTAATTTAGAAAGTCTCGGGAATCTTACTTTAAAAGACCTGCTGTCAAAACAAATTTTCAAACTCTGTGGTCAAAAATTTGTTTGGGGGTGGAATGTTCGTTTCCATCTTGGATTGTTCAACTTCCTAGTTTTGTTGTTTATGTCATTTAATTGTATTCTAATTCGGGTTGACATTATCTAGGAAATTAGAGTTCATTTGTTCGCATAACTTACATCATGCACGGACTACGAGGCATTTTTCATCTTCTTATATGTCATCTACAGTTGGAATAGAGTATTTTTATGGTTCATTGGATTGGAAATTCTCTCCTAATCATTTCCATATTTCATTCGCAAAAATCGGACCGGTAACGAAGCGGCAATTTTAATTTGAAGTTGCGCAAAAAATCGACAAATGTCGAAAAATTGAATTGGGCTTGAACCCAAACTCGCGCGCACGTGCGTCCCTTCCTTTCACATCAACAGTTCGCGTTTCATTCTCCAAACCTCCATTAACAAATAACAAAGCTTCAAAACCTAACCTAAAATTTTTTTAAAAAAAGAAACCTAATTACACCCACGCCAATTAGTTAAATCCACCCCAAATCTTCTCCAAACTACACCCACCACCATCCCCACCAATTTAAACCACCAAAAATTCAAGAATTGTGAACTGCCGCGCCACCCGCGAGCCACCACCATCGTTTTTTTTGTAAGGTTGTTTCACCTTGGTTCCTACACCTTCTACAAACCCTCAACTCCTTTCAAAACTTTAAATGGCTCTAAAACGAAGAATTCTGCCGGAACAAGCTTTTATGGGCGACCGTTTCGCGCCATTTTTTTGTGACGAGATGATTAGGAGGAATTGGAATAGGTTGTGGTACTCGACAAATAATTTCTACCACTCCGATTTGGTCGAACAATTCTATAAGAAAAGAGAGTTGGATGGTCAGAAAGTTTTCATGAAAATGGCTGGGGTTAGAAGAGAATTATCAAGAGAGAAGTTGGCTGAGATTTTAGGCATTACGCCTGAACGCCACCTCGACGCCGTCGCAGGAATCCCCAATTATCTTTGGAGTTCCTACATTGATGAACGACACTCTCATGGAAGGTCAATACAATACGACTTCTCATTGTGCTCGACAGTCATCTTTGCTAACCAACCAACTGGCTGTAACTCAGTGGATTGGTAAGAACGTCATTAGGAAGGAGAAAGTGAGTGACATCGGTTTGACATGTCTGCACGTTATCTGGATATTGCAAGAGAGGATGTATGAATTCTGTATCCTCGAGTTTTTGATAACTATGATTAGAGGAGTTGGGAAGAGTATTGCACCATTCCCTGCTTTAATTACGAAGATAATGTTGTCTTGGGGAACTAAGAACTGAGAGGACTATGTTGAAATTGCATTCAAACGAGATTATTTATACGGAGTGTATCCAAAAGACTTGGATGTTGTCGGAGGACAGGATGGTTGATTCGGATGAGGAAAGTGAGGACATGACATGTTTGGATAAAGATGCCTTGGAGAAGTGTAGGTTTGATTCAGAACGCATGTCAGTGTTGCATACTGGCGTGCGTTGCATTTATGCTATTTGTGAAGATATACGAGATAGGTAGATTAAAATTCGAACGAAACAAAATACCCTTCAGACAAATTTTGAAATGCTCGACAAGAGCCAGTCGGATCTCCATTATAACATGGAGACAGTCCTACAGCGCCAGGTTGCACATTATACAGAGATGAAGGCAGAAATCGAAGCACTGCGCCTGTTCCGCGTAGAGATTCTACAACGCATGCCACCCCTGGAGGGTTCTGCTTCAGATGAGTCTGAGAGGCATGAGCGTCGTCGCCAAAGGACGGATGGCTCGGGGCCTTCTTCAACCCAAGCCCAATCTCCATCGCAAGGTCCATCTTCATCACGTGGCTAGGTTTTCTAAAAATATGTGGTTTTGATGTTATTTAGTTGTTTTTATTGTTTTTCTTAGTTCGGATATTAAGTTGTTTAAATTTAGTAGTTAAATTTAAATTTGGTAGTTAATTGTATTTGAATTTAAATTTGAATTTAATTTGGCTCTTTTCAAATTATGCATTGTTTTATCATTAATTCCACCTTCCCGAATTGTTTGGGGGTGGTATTATTTATTCTAGCATGATTTGTTATAGGATCCTCCATTTTAGTAGTTGTGTTGGAATGAGGGTTGAGAATATTGCCGATATGGGTATCACTATGAATAGATATTGTGATAGGATGAAATCTCGATGAATTAGGCAGTATCTATCCTAAATTCAACCTAAAAGTTATTACGTTTGTTTTGGAATAGAGAATATGGGCTGTTTCCGTTTTCGGTTTTGAAATTTTTTTGTTTCTGGCAATTGCCTTAAAACTTTTTGGTAACTTCCCGATTCGTTTTAGTAATTTAAAACCTATAAAAAATTCATTCATTCTACACTCACAACCCACACTACACCTCACTTTCATCTCTCACCTTTCAATTCCACGATTCCCATCTTCTTTTCCATTTTAGCACCACCAACACCTCGGAGTGCGCCTGCACCACAGAGGAGCGCGACATGCGCCCTAGGCACCTTTTGATAGAATTTCATCAAAACACGACCTACGCCCGAGTGCCTGGAGCTCGGAAATAACCAAGGCGCACCCCGCGCCCTATCCAGGCATAGGTGGAGCGCACCTCGCGCCCAGAACTCTGTGGGCAAGAAAAATTCCAATTTTTTGTGGGTTGTTCCAGGATCGTTGCAACCATTTTAAATAGTAGGTTTGTGATGACTTCTCCTATAGTAATACCGGAGCAGTCTTTCGAACACTTGTTGGAAAGCGAGACTTATGGACATTGGTTCCGCGAAAGGATCATGCAGTTCGAATGGAGGCATCTTCTGGTAAGTGAAGACGACTCGTATTCACCTAAGTTTACTAAAATTTTTACAATAATGTTAAGTTCTATTGCAAACAAGATGGAGAACAAGAATTCTCTGTCACGGTTGATGACACACCACTTGAATTCAATAGGTATGTAGTAGCATTAGTTTCGGGAATAGCAATACCTGATCATATTCACACGTGGGGATATATGACCGAAAATGCATACCTCTATGACTATAATATTTCCATGAGTACTATGGGGGAGGGGTATTTCGTATAATGGACCAAGGGTGTTACAACATAGCCCTTGGTAGTCTGTCCCTAAATGTGGGCACCACTATGTTAATCATCCTAATGAATATTTTAGGGGATTGGCAGTTTTGCTCTGCAAATAGTACCGCTGGTGACGTTTTCCTTGCTTTAGCTGAGGGACGTCACCGATATGACATTCCCCAAGTATTAATGGCTAGTCTTAAGAGAGCCCAAAGCATGCGACATAAGTATATTATTATGCCTGTTTTAGTTTGCCGCATCATGCTCAGTTGTCTACCTGAATTATATACCCAGTTCACGGATTGGAAAAGGGTTGAAGTCATGAGACCCACCAATTGGGTGGTTCACTCATTTCGAGTAATGACTTGGCCGGGATGGCAGGTGCAACTTCATTTGGTTGCTCTTTACACCCCATCAGACATAGTAACACTAGACAGGTTACCACAAGTTAACGACACACGGCGGCGGGCTTGGCAATTGATAAGTGCTCAAAAAGTGTTATTTAACCCTCGATTATGCCTCTTGTTTAGTCATCTTAGTGGACTAATAGTGTTTGTAAGTTATGTTTTATGATTCTACAGGTCAAAGAGAGAGTTTTGTGAAATATTAGAGAAAAAGGGGTAAAACGGAGCAATTTAGAGCATTAAGGATTACATGGGAAGCCCGTGGACAATCATGGAGAAGGCCAAGGAATTGGAGCTATTAAAGATGCAACTTGCACCTATTTTAAAGCCTATTTGGAAGCCCAAGGTCAAAGGATTAGTTGCTTGGACCAATGCCCGCAAAAGAGGATAGAAAGATAGAGCAGAAGAGACAAAATCGGCTAACGCGTCTGGAACGCATGGATCGAGCGTCCAGACGCATTGCTTGCGTCTGAGATGAATGAATCAACACTGTAGCCAATTCCTTCTCAGTTTTGGAGACGAAGTTGGACTCTGAAAGAAGTCTATTTGTATTAGGAAACAAATGACGGTTTGGAATGCCTCTAGAGCTCATTGTAATCTCTATAAATAGAGGACCTAAGTGCCTCATGTAATTTGCCAATTCACTTATACTCTTGTTTCCAGAACTTGAGGCAGAGAGAGATTAATAATAAAAGATCGGTTTTAACTAGCTGAGTCTTAATAAATTAGTCTTTCTAGTCTTATGTTCTTCAACTCTTCTTCTCCTCATTCTTCTTGTTCTTCTTTTTTTATGGAAGGCTAATCTTCTCCTTCAAGGGAGAAGATGAAGCTGGTGCATAAGGTTTAATGATTCTTCTGGTTCATAGTGTTCTTCAATCAGGTTAGTTCTTTATGTTTTTAGTTATAGTTCCATTGCCCAGACCAGGGGATGGAAGTATAGATTAATGTTTTTATTTATTGCAATCGAATATCATGCTAGTTTAGGGTTTTATTTATTGCAATTGAATATTTGCTAGTAACATATTTTTATTTATTGCAATTGAATATAATACTAGAATAGGGTTTTATTTATTGTAATTGAATGTTATACTATTATTCTCTACTTTTCTTTTAGTTGTGTATTGTTTTAGAGTAAGGGAAATATTCCTTGTGTTTGCCTTAGATGGTGATTCATTGAATAGCTGCCCAAGCTCACATAAAAGGAAAGAAGATACTAATGACATGAACATAGGAACAACCTTAAGTAGAGTTATTCGTTAACGATGTTTCGTCCAAGAGGGCATCGGCACTCGCTCGATTGCCTAATTGTAGTCTACTTGTGAGAACAACCATGAAGCAAAAGGTCATTGAATCAAAAGTATTGGTGGATTCTATTATGTTGAATTCCCTTTCTTATAAATTCTCAATAGTTTTGTTTAGTTTTGTTTAGTTTAGTTTAGCATTAGAATCTAAAATATATAATAATAGTTTTTAATCCCTCAAACCCCCTTTCCAGTCCTGTCCTTCATATAAACATACACTTAAAAGTGGAGCGATACTCTACTCATCCTTTACTTATTGAGGGATAATTAGGTTTTGATACGCTTCTATTTTGTTCAACGACCATCATCTATCCATATCCCACATCTCATCTACACATAAAAGGAGGCAAGGTCAAATGGCGCCGCTGCCATTTTAAGTTGTTTTAGCCGCATCATCCATCCTTTTGAGAAAGAGAGAAGCTTGAAGGACATCTCGAAGACAAGATCTACCATCCAGGTTAGTTGAATCTTCATTCTTTTTATTTCATTCTTAGTATAGTTGCATTGTAGTTTAGTTTTATTGCTTTCTTAGTATAGTTACATCTTAGTTTAGTTTTATTGCTTTCTAGTATAATTGCATTTAGGACCTTTTCAACAATTGAAGTTGTAAGCCAACACAGCGAAACATCAAACTCTAGTATTTCTTGTCTGAATCTTGACGAACGGACTATTGTCTGTGGGCCGTGGTACTTAATCAATCCAAGTGATTCACCATAACCCTCGAAGAGACAGCTTTAGACAAAGGGCGAGATACTAGCAGCAAAGCCCAACCCAGTTGAAGGAAAGTAGTTTTGTATATTAGTATAATTTAGAATAGTTACATATTAGTTTAATTGCATTCAAGCATAGTAGGATAGTTTTTCATCATCTTCGCATAGCAAGAATACTAGACAAGATTGATACAATGGATGCACGCAATGATGGAGGTGTTATGGACACCAATAATCCTGAAGCTATCCCACCCATGCAAGCACAGAAAAGGAAGAAACTGAGCGATTTCTATTCGCCAATCATTGGAGACCCACCCAGCAATATTTTTTTTCCAGAGACAGAAGCTAACCAGTTTGAACTTAAAGCATCAGTAATCTCTATGCTTCCAAAGTTCAATGGTTTAGACAATGTTCAACCATATGTTCACATGAACAAATTTCTATCAGTCTTCAAAACTTTCAAGAACCATAATATCAAAGATGAGAGTATCAAGTTGATTCTTTTTCCGCTCTCACTCGAAGGTAAAGCCTCTGAATGGTTAACTGCACAGCCGATCAATTCGATAGACAACTGGGAGAAGTTGAGAACAAAGTTTATGAACAAGTTCTACCCACCCCAGAAGACAGATGCCATGCAGCAAGCTATCAGTAATTTCAAAGGAAAAGTGACTGAAGAATATCATCAAAGCTGGGAGAAATTCAATAATATGTTAGTCTCATGTCCACATCATGGATATGACAAGAGCACACTGGCTAATTTTTTCTATCGAGGACTCTCGATGTTTATCGAGGACTCTCGATGTTTGATAATCGTGGTAGCGGCGCCATTTAATAATAGTGGTAGAGGCGCCATTTGATAATACTCTAAACCACTAGTTTTACCAAAGAATAAAGCTCGCGAGAACTCTAAACGCTAGTAAAACTAAAATACAAGTTTGCTATTAAGCTTTATCAAAGATTCTACTCTCAATCCTATTGAGATATAGTGGAGTAGATGATTCGTTCCACTCCTAGTTCTTTAGCATGAGATGTTTCATAACCTAATCAGTCTTATCTAAAGTCTATAAGAGTGAGAGATTTACGACTTATACTACGATGCAAATACGCATAACAAGATACTAACTATAATTAATTCAAACTACGGAAATACTACGTTGATTCTATAATAAGGAATTAGGGGGGATTGATTCCACCTTAATTCAAATTAATTTACTAACGACGAATCGTCGTAATCCAAATTGAACTGCTTCGCAGAACAATTGGTTCATCCTAATCCCTAATTATACATGGCATTTCTACCAATTCATAACTAGCATGTGAACGATCAAACCCATTCTCATGGTGAACTAATCGTTTCTAGAGTGGAAAGAAATTTACGACTACTCTACGCTAATCGAGAATCAAGCTTTCATCAAGGCTTCTTAACCCCCTCTAATGGAGGTTTAGTTGAGAATCATTATGCTATTCTTTCCGTATGAAATTGAATACGACATAATAGAAAGATTCTAACTTTATACAATTTAACTAAACAATAATCCAACCCAAAATCAATGACTACGAAATGAATAACAAACAATAAATGAAATTAGATCTAACAAATTTAACTGACAAAATCGAATTTGATCAATAATAAACTATTTTATTTATCTAATTAAGCAATAACAATATTCAATACTCTAATTAAAACAAGAAGAACAACTAAGAGTAAATTTAACTTCGATATTGATGCTAAGGGTAAAACTTCGAAATGCCTACTCTAATTAAAACTAGATCTAGAAGCTATTCTAATGGCTACTTTTTATCCTAAGGTACTCTATCTCCTCAGAGTCAAGTCTTCTTTGTTGATATGGAGGAAATCAGATCCAAAATCTTGCATGGGCTTGGAGCCATGTTTTGGGATGAAAAATCGGGCCTAAAACCCAATTTCTTCAGTCCAAAAAGGGCTCTTCAGCTGGATTCGGCTTCAAAAGACATTTAGTCCACTTCTGCTCCTCTAATTGGGCCAAAGCTTGGACCATTGGAAAGCGCTTTCCGAGCCGGTCGTTTTGACATAAGGTAGGCCCAATTCCAAGGTCTGAGTCCAAAGATACGGTCTTCAGAAGTTTTACTGACTTTGTGCACTATTTCTGCCCGCGTGGACTTTGACTTTCAGCTTTTGACCGGTCTTTACAAAGGCTTTTTCTCCTTGAATCTCGGCCTTTAATCATAGAACTTCTTAGCAACCAACCCTTGCTCCTTTATCTCGCCAAAGTGGCACAGTTCTGCACATAATTGATTTTATTGCCTAAAATACATAAAAACACGTAATCAGCATTAACTCTTATTTATTACTCACATAATTGGTCTAAAAGTATGATTGTTAAGGGGTTAAAACTACAGTTTTGGGCTCTTATCAAACTACCCTCAAATTGCATTTTGCTTGTCCTCAAGCAAATATGAGAAATTAGAATAAGTGACCAAAAATGGAGTTCTAACTACTCTCGTTTCGCAGAATGCGATTGCATTGACCATATGCAACAAGGCCTTAAACCACTAGGAATTCCCTAGTGGACGAGTTATAGCCTCATGAGAGTTTTCCAGTGAAGGTACTCACAAACTTCATCTATACTACAACGACTAAGAAATAAAACTATTGTTTCCTTATTTATGCCTCAATTATCTATACATCTCACTAGCAATGAATACAGAATAATCAAGTCGAAACTTAAACTAATATATGCATAATAATCAATCATCTATAAATAAACATATATACAATGAGTAATACTATGAAATGCAGTAACAAGTTCGTTTTTGAAAACTTGGAATAACGTCCTTAAGTAGGTTCTCACATATAAGTCTAGATACAAACACTCTGATTTTCCAGCTCAAGTTTCGCTACTCCAGTGTGCAGTGGGCACACTTTACCTTACAATCTCAATGACATACAAGGAAGTTGGAGTCGATCAAACACATATGCCACTTACTATCACACTAACCTATTCCTAATTGAGCTAGAGATCTTTATTAGGTGTTGCGGAGATTAGGAGATAGTTTAAGAAGGAAGGAAATGGCTATTCAAAAAGGACAAGTTTGAGATAATAGAGTCTTCATATTATGTAACTAGAGAAAACCTTGTTATTTACTTTTGCTTCAACACTTTGTTCCCTCCTTAGCCATATTTTTCTTTTTCTTTGGCTTTTGACTCCCTTTTATTCTATTTTTGGAGTTTTTATTATTTCTATTTCTATATATATATATATATTTTTTTTTTTTGGATGGAAACTTCTTTTCTTTTTCTTTTCTAAAGCAGCTACTAATTTTGTTTACATAGGTTTTTCTCTTCTTTTTCCTTCACTCATTCTATTCTCAAACTTATTCTAAATTGGGTAGGTTAATTTTTTTATTTTGTTTTGTTTTGTAACAGGGTAAAGGATTTGTGGTTTATGAAAGGCTAAAGAAAGGCTTAGAGTGGTGACTAGCGAAAAATAATTTATAGATTTGAATTTCTGGCTATATCGATCCAAAGAGGGCCTAAATTTTCGCTTAGGATATGGTTTAGTGATCAAGCAAGTGGACGTGTGATTTCTCTATCCGGATTTTACTTCTCCCTTGGTCATTTCTCAAATGTTTCACTCATATAAGCCTTTAGGCTATATTCTCACAGGGTTTGTAGAATAAGTACTCTAGCCTAGATTTCAGAAACTTACTACTAAACAATCATAGATACTCATGTAATATATTTATAGATAGATGCAAAGATTATTACCTACATATGAACCTAAGTTTCTAAAAAACTATTCTAATGCAAAAGCTACGTGTGACTTCTAGATTATTAAGAGCATAGAGAAAGAAAATAATACCAATATTCCTAAGTGTATAGCATAAACTTTTTTTATTTATATTTTTGAATTTTTGAAATTTTACTAGAAAACAAGTGTATATTATACATATCTATATCCAAACAGATGTCTTAATTGCACGTATTTCTATGCCCACCCCCAAACAAGAAATATGCTTTGTCTTCAAAGTATTTAAATAAATGGGGCAGGAAAAATATCATGGAAACGCGTGAAATTCTAGAACATCTGCAAAACCAGGTTATAACATACTAGTATAGAAAAGAAAACTGACGCCACTCTGTAAGAGTTCCACCCATTATGGGGTTAACAAGAATTAAATTGCTTGGGACATAAGCAGACACTAGCTGTAACTAAAAACTTACCTTATCTCCCGCTTTTATTCATCATTCTCCTCATCTTCTCCTTCTATAAAGAAGTGAGGTTCCTTCGTGTCTTTCCATGCCATGATAACTTGCCAGGCTTCCCGCCATTTATCATCTATTATTGCTAACCTATTAAGCGATACTTGGTCTGACGGGGTGTAGGGTGCAACCTGATGAGGTTGCATCCTCCACCCTTGCCAAGTCATTGCACGGAAAAATCGAATAATACTATTAGTGGGTTGCACAGTGTCGACCGTACTCCAATCCGTGGAACGTGTACAAAAAACATGGAAGAAACATAGCATAATACGGGAAATTAGAACAGGCATAAGAAGGTACTTATGCCTCATGCTATGGGCTCGAGCTAAACTAGACATCAAGGTTCTGGGAAGGTCATAGAACATACGTCTCGTGGCTAAAGCAAGGAAGACGCTGCAAGTGGCATCATTCACAGAAGAAAAACGCCATTCCCCTAAAATGTTTAACATGATCCAAAACATAACAGTTCATATGTTCATGGACAGGCTACCAAAGGCGACATTATATTCCCCTTGGTCCTCAATACGGAAAATGCCTGCCCTATAAGCCTCATGCAAAAACTCGTATGTGTAGACATACATATTATCTACCCAATAGCACCATGGGTCTTGTATTTTAGCTGGCATAGCAAGTCCAAGAACAAATGCTAGCAAAAACCTGGTAATTTCCATTAGTTCATTGTCAATGTTGATGGAGAATACTTGTTCTCCATTCGTTCTCTCAAAGAACATGCAATTATCATAGAAATAATATGCAAGTGTTGGAGAATAAAGTTCATCACGTCTTACCATTAGCGGTTCCCAGCCTACGTGTGTGATCACCTCACGAAAGACTGTTCCAGTATTATCGTTGGAGATGTCATCTTAAAACTATTCTCTGGAACAGCTGCAAATGATCCAGGAACAACCCACAGAAAATTGGAATTTTTTGTGTCTACGGAGGTTAGAACGCAGTGCGCTTCACTTCGCGCGAAAAGCTCGATGATTTTTTTGAGTTCAAGATTACTCTAAAGCGCAAGTGCGCTTTGTCTAGGGCGCAGGTGCACTCTGACTAGAATTTCGGCGATTAGCTTAAAGCGTAGGTGCGCTCCTCTGGGGGGGCAGGAATTCCGCTCGGCTTGAGTTGTGAAAATGGTGAAGAACAAATGGGAAACGAGGGAGTGAAAGGTGAGAGATGGATGTGAGTTGTAGTGTGGGTTGTGAGTGTAGAATGAATGAAGTTTTTATAGGTTTTAAATTGTTAAAACGAATCGGGAAGTTGCCAAAAAGTGTTAAGGCAATTTTCCGGAAATAATAAAATTTCCAAACCCGAAAACGGAAACAAATCATATTCTTGATTCTAAAACAACCCTAATATCTTTTAGGTTGAATTTAGGATAGAAACTGCCTAACTTCTCTAGATTTCATCCTATCCAATATCTATTCATAGATATGCCCATATCGGCAATATTTTCAACCCCTACTCCAAAACAACTTCTAAACTTGATGATCATATACAAATTATGGTAGAATAAATAATAACCACCCCCAAACAATTTGGGAAGGTGGGATCCATAACAACAACCACGCACAATTTGAAAAGAACCACATTATATTAATATTGGTATTCAAACAACTTTTCACTACAAAATTCAAATTTAACTACGGAATTCATAAACTTTACATCGAAAGGAAATAAAAACCAGTAAAACTACAAATAAAATATCATCGACCTATACAATCCCTAAACACGTCTGCTGCTTGTAGCGAATGGCACACGCTCAGGAGATGGCTCCTGGGCTCTCGATGGGTCATTGCCCTTTGTCTTTCGGCGACGACGCTCGTGCCTCATAGATGTATCCTTAGAAGAACTCCCGTGGGGTGGGAAGCGTGTAAGCATATCGGCGCGGAATTGGCGCTGAGATTCTAACTCAGCCCTCGTCTGTTCCCACCGCTTATCCTCGCGCTGGGTACGACTCTCGAAGTTATGATGCATAGTAGCCTGCCGAGTCTGGAGGTCTTCACAAATAGTATTGAGAGAATGCATGCCATGATGAATCACAGCCATGCGTTCTACATCTGACCTACACCTCTCCATGGCATCGGCATCAAAACATGCCATGTCATCCTCATTCTCCGAGTCAATCCCTTCGACTACCCTATCCTCAGACAACCTCCAAACTCATTGGATACATTCCGTATAAATACGAGGATTTCTGTGTTGGTTCAGGCAAATCCTATCAGACGTCGGAGTCGCGTTGAAGGTCATCATGATCTTTATTATCAAAACAGGGAGAGGTGCAATACTCTTTCCAACTCCCCTAATCATGTTACCCAAAAACTCCAAAATCTGTAACTCATACTTCGCTCCCGAGTATCCATAGAACGTGGAGGCAGTTCAGACCAATGTCGCTGACTTTCTCCTTCCCTATGACATTCCTACCAATCCACTGAGCTACAGCCAGTGATAAGAGCCCAAAACTGTAGTTTTAACCCTGTAACAGACATACTTTTAGACCAATTATGTGACTAATAATTAAGAGTTAACACTTATTACGTGTTTTTATGCATTTCAGGCTCCAAAGTCCATTATTTGCAGAAATGTGCCACTTTAGCGAGATCAAGGAGCAAAGGTCGGTTACTAAGGAGTTCCGTGATTAAAGGCCAAGATTCAAAAAGACAAAGCCTTTCTAAAGCCCGGTCAAAAGCTGAAAAGTCGACGCGAGCAGAAACAGCACACAAAGTCAGCAGAACTTCCGAAAGCCACATATTTGGACTCAGACCTCAGAACGGGGCCTACCTTATGTCAAAACGACCGGCTCGGAAAGAGCTTTCCAATGGTCTAAGCTGTGATCCAATCAGAGGAGCAGAAGTGAACGAAAAGTCTATTGAAGCCAACTGCAGCTGGAGAGGCCTTTTTGGACTGAAAGAATTGGGTTTTGGGCCTGATTCTCTGGCCCAAAACATGGCTCCAAGCCCATGCACGATTTTTGGATCTGAAAGTATAAAAACAAAAGCTTAGCTCTTTGTTAATGGTAGATTTTTTAATAGAGAATAGTAGATTTTTAGGTTAGAAAATAAAGGAGCTTAGAATAGAAAGTAGCCATTAGAATAGCTTCTAAATCTAGATTTAATTGTTTTAATTAAGTTTAATTTCAAATCCAATTCTTGTTTTAGATTAAACTATTATAATCATTACTCTTAATTAGTTTGATTAATAAAATAGCTAGTTGTTAAATTTCGATTCTTGTCATTTACATTTGTGTTAGATCTGATTCATTTACTACTTGTTATTCAATTCTTAGTTATTAATTAGATTTTAATTATTGTTTAATTTAGATTAGTAAATTTCAATTCTTTATATCATGTTTAGTTTAACTTTAATCGAAATGATTAGCGTAATGATTCTCGGCTAAACCTCCATTAGAGGGGGTTGAGAAGCCTAGATGAAAGCTTGATTCCGACTATCGTAGAATCGTCGTAATTTCCTTTCCACTCTAGAAACGATTAGTTCACCATGAGAATGGGTTTAATCGTTCACATGCTAGTTATGAATTGGTAGGAATGCCATGTGTAATTAGGGATTAGGAAGAACCAATTGTTCTGCGAAGCAGTTCAATTCGGATTACGACGATTCGTCGTTAATAGGATTAAGTCGAGTTAAGGTGGAATCAACCCCCCTCTAACTCCTTATCATCGAATTAACGTAGCATTCCCTTAGTTATTTTGATAACCGACTAGTTGCATCTTGTGGGTAGTTGCATCGTAGTCTAGTTGCCTTTTCATAAATCTCTCATTAGACTTTAGAGTTAGAATA
Organism: Coptis chinensis; assembly: GCF_015680905.1. NCBI lineage: Eukaryota > Viridiplantae > Streptophyta > Magnoliopsida > Ranunculales > Ranunculaceae > Coptis > Coptis chinensis. Next base: position 60,480,047 of record NC_141461.1, on the reverse strand, counting down.
CTTATACTTAGAGAACATTAACATGCGGAAGGACTAGGAGTGGAACGAATCACTCTACTCCACTATATCTCATAGGATTGAGAGTAGAATCTTTGATAAAAATATAGGCACATAAAATAGTTTTAGTTTTACTTTCGTATAGAGTTTCATCGCTTTATTTCGTAGGTAAAACTATTAATTTTATGCTTTATCAGCCAGCTAGTTGGTTCTGAGGGACGACTGGCGAACACAATGCGAGCTCGCATTGTAGTTCCCTTCGAAAATAGTCGCGTTCATCAACGGCTCGACCCCAGTAAATTGGGACTCTTGCAATGTGGCATCGAGATGGCGTCTAGGCGGAATGCCCAAAATCTTAGCCAACAACTCCATAGATACTTCTCGCCTCCTCCCTTCCACCTGAACAAAATTTATCCTCCCATCCAACTCTCTCATGTTGTAAAACTGTCGGACCAAATCTTCGTGGTAAAAATCATCAGTCGAGTACCACAAACTACTCCAGTCTCTACTAACCATCTCGTCACTATAAAACAGTGCGAAATGGTCGGCAATAAATGCGTGCTCCGGCAAAATTCGACGTCGTTGAGCCATTAGAGTTTTGATCTGATTTGAGATTTGATAGAAGGTGTAGGAAGCAAAGAGAAACAACCTCACAAGAAAAATGATGGTGGTGACGTGGTAGAGGCGCGGCAGCTCCAAATTTTTGAATTTTTAGTGGTTTTCGGTTGTTTAAATTGGTGGAGGTGGCGGTGGGGGTAGGTAGGAGAAGATTTGGGGTGGGTTTGAACTTTGGGCGTGGGTGAATTTAGGTTTTCTCTTTATTTTTAGTTTTATGTTAGGGTTTAAAGCTTTGTTTTTGTTAATGGCGGTTTGAAGGTGAAGATCGCGAACTGATGGTTTGAAGGTAAGGTGCAGGTGCGCTTTGAGTGCGCGCGAGTTTAGGCCCAAGCCCAATATGATTTTCCGATTTTTGTTGAGTTTTAGTGCAATTTCAAACTAAATTTGCCGCTTCGTTACCGGTCCGATTTTTGCGAATGAGATATGGAAATGATCAGGAGAGAATTTCCAATCCAATGATCCATAAAACACTCTATTTCGACCATGGGTAACATATAAGAAAATGGAAAATGCCTCGAAGTGCGTGTATGACGTAAGTTATACGAACTAATAAAATCTAAATTCATAGATTATGTCAACCCAAATCGGAATACAATTAAACGGCCTAAGCAACATAAATGGAAAGTTAAGCATCCCAGGATGGAAACACGAACACCCTAACCCCAAACAAATTTTTTACAATAGTTTTAGAATTTTTTTTTTTATAGTGGGTCTTTTAACGTCAGATTCCCGAGACTTCCTAGATTATTATGTTTATGATTTAATATATTTTTTCTCTTTTTATACATACGGATTAATATAAGGAAAAACAATAAGCAATAAAGACATAATTCACACCATAGAGAAACATGACTCAAAAACTGAGAAAACATGTGCGAGCGGAAACCGTGAATTATGTTAAACGTGGACTTAGGATCCGGTAGTTACAGTCACACACTCTATAGGGAGGGCTCGGTTACCTGAATGGTGCACTTACCAATATATGGAAGTGAAAGGAAGTACCCCAAACAATAAAATGAGTCGTTTATAGTTAGATTCTCGAGACTTTATCGAGAACATATGTATGAACATGCAGTTTATCATATATCAACAACCGAAATAGTTGTGGATCGTTCTATAAATAAATATCACAGAAAATATATCCAAACATAATGAAGCACCAAGATTTCCTACGACGCAACTTAGTGAAATGAAAGCGAAGTCGAATAGACCTATAACGTACTCGAGCATGCACCTTCTTCTTCATCTTTGAACGAGAGGTTGTCCTAGTGAATGAGTGTGAAAAATTGAATGGTTGTGGAAGATATGGGGGATATGAATAAGTTTTAGAAGGAAAGAGTGGAAAAAATGAGAATGTGGGTTTAAGCACAAGACTCATTCGTGGTGTAGGTAGGAACTGTCTCAATTCTGAAAATGAAAGTGTCAAGTGCCTTTCCATTGGGAATTATTTCCGTTTTAGGATAATTTAGAAATTCGTGAAGCACAGGAGAAATAATAGGGTCCAGTGCAAACTCTAGGTTCCTTTGAAAAGGTGGAGGGTGGGGAATATTGGTGATAGAAGGTGAATGATATGATGTGGGTGAATGGTTCTCGGCTAGAGCTCTCAAGTCCATATCATCAGAAGTCTTGATATATGCAAGACATTCCTCAATAGGTGGGTAAGGATCACTGGGGTAGAGATTAAAAAATTCATCTTCCATCATAACGTCTAGGGATGAATGGTTGTTGACAAAGGGGGACTCAAAGTGGTAAAGAAGAGGTGCAGAAGAGTTGAAGGAAATCTTCCTCTATTTCCTCTACTACCAGGGAGTCATTGTTAAAGTCGGAATTTCTGAAGGAAAGAATTTTGTGCATTGGATCCTCAGGAAACATGTTTTTGAAATAATCTTGAGCTAAGCTCTCAATCATGCTAATCTCTCCATTGACATCGTATCTGGAAACTGCTCCATCGGTTTAAAAACATTTACGTCAACAGAAAGATGGCCAAAAGACATGGACATCGAACCATCGCGGCAGTTTATGAGCGTATTGGCAGTAGCCAAGAAGGGACGCCCTAAAATGATAGGTATGTGTCGAGGATAACGAAGTCGGTTGGGTAGTAAAAATTTTGGACTTTAACCAGCACATTTTCAACCACACCCTTAGGATACTTAATAGACCGATCAGCTAATTTCAACGTCATTTTAGTGGGTTACATCTCTTGTAGACCTATTTGTTTGTATAGATAATATGGGAGTAAGTTAACACTCGCCCCCAGGTCTAATAATGCGGTCGTCGTGTGGGAATCTCCTAAGGTGCATTTATGACAAGGGATCGACCAGTGGTCCTTGTACTTAACAATTCCGTTATGTTCAGATAGAGTTGGGAATTGTTCAGTTAAGAAGGCGTCTCTTGGTATATTGGTCTTACACCTAGTAGTACACAACTCCTTAAGAAACTTAGTATGGTGTGGTAGCTTTTTAATAGCTTCGAGAAAAGGAAGGTTTATCATCAGATTTTTAAAAATATCCCTAATCTCTTCATAATTTGTATCCTTGGTCAACATAGCTAATCTCTGGGGAAACGGTGGTTTCTCTCTATATTTTGCATATGGATCAATAGGGTGGTTCACCTTGGCTTTCTGTTTCTTTGGTTGTGGTTTAATTGTTACCTCTACCGGGGTAGGATCTTTAGTTACTACTTCGGTATTTAGTAAAATATCTTGTGTAGGGACTACTGGTGGGGTAACTACAGGCATAGTTACTTTGTTATCAACCACTCTACCTGAACGGAGAGTGGTGATGGCATTTAGCTCACCAACATTTTCATTTTTATTACTAGTATTACCATTTACCTCAAAGGCTGTGTTTGTTGTTTTAGGATTAGGTATCGCTTGACCTGGAAACACACCTTTGGGTTGGGTTTTATCTTGGGTTAATTGTTGGCTTAAATTAGTAATGGATTGTAAAAGCTGTTCGTTAGATTGAGCCATGGTTTGGAAAAGTTGTTGGCTCACTTGTATGAAGGTGTAAAGACGATCCGGTTGTGTGGGTGTAGTGGTCACGGGTGGTGTGACTGGAACTATCGCACATTGATTATTAACAGGTGGGTTGTGATAGTTATTATTTATCGGAACGATGCCTCTATTAACATTATAATTATTATTGTTATAATTATTATAATGACCTTGTCCTTGTCCTTGTCCTTGTCTCTGGGGAGCTTGGTTGTAATTAGGCACTGGCCTGACATTTTGATTATTATACCCTGGAGGTGTGACTTGTTGATTATTTCTCCAACCGAAGTTGGGATTTTGCCTCCAAGGGGCGTTAGGTTCGCTATTAATGGAACAAGCATGTTCATAGGCTAGAGGACAGTAGGAGTCGGGATGCTCAGGACTCAAACAGAAATTACATGGATTGGAATTGACATTCATGATGGGGGTAGGCTTTTGTTGAACAAAAATAGCCTCTACCTTTTTAGTGAGAGATTCGATTAAAGTTTTTAACTCGGGATCGGGTTTCATCTCAAACATACCGGCAACTTTAACTGTGGAAGATAAACTAGCGGAGCGGGGGATATCATCACTACCCCCCAGTTGTTGTTACGCTTAGTTTGGTCTTCTAAAATTTATAAGCCTCCGAGGCTCCTTTACTTAGGAAACTACCCCCATTCATTATGTCTAGGACTTCTTTATGGTGATGTAGAAGTCCTTTGAAAAAGGCACAAACTAACGTGTCTTTCACAAGATTGTGGTGTGGACACTCTATAAGCAGATTGGTGAAACGATTCCAAGCCTCAGAAAATGATTCATGAGAACTCTGTCGAAAGAAATGAATCTTGGAAAGCATTTCATCTGTCTTCAGGGGTGGGTAAAAATGTTCCATAAATAATTGAACCAGTTTAGCCCACGAGTCCACAGAATTAGGTGCTTAGGCAGTTAACCAAGACGTTGCCTTATCGGCTAAAGTGAAGGGAAATACCCTCAGTTTAATTTGTTCAGCACCCACCGTAGGATGGTGGAATGTTGTAAGGACTTGTTCAATCCTACGCATGTGCTGATAAGGTTTTTCATGGTTTAGACCATGAAAAACGGGCAACAAATTAAATATATTTGGGGGGAGTCGGAAATCCCCCATTGGGTCTACAAGAATGATACAAGACTTAGGGCTATCGCTCAAGGCTTTATAAAAGTCAGAGAGAGGAGTCTCTCCTTCTTCGCCCATTATTTCAGGTGTTGTGTGTGGTATGCTAGTTAGAGGTGTAGTGAGTGGTATACTAGAGAGGCGTGTTTGTTGACGTTGCCGTTTAATTACGTTAGGCGTTTTTGTTCGACCTGACCGTAATCTCATACAAGGCTAAGACCAATCTTAACGAAACACAACAACACTCCAAACAATCCTGATATGCTAGTATAAACCTCTAACAGAACATGCGAGGAATGGAAGAAAAGAGTTCCTGAATGCCTCCTTGCTTTGCTTATAAATAGCGTCTTGTTTACGCGTGTTCAGTGTATATAACAAGTTAGAACACTGAAAAACTTGAAGAAATGGAAAGTTTGAAACAAACCTGAGGAAATCGGGCAATTTCAGCAAAGGGCGCAGGTCGCGCTCTGTATGAAGTGGTGTGTGCTTTCGGTGTAACCGAATTACAATGTTTTGGCGGATCGGCGCTTCGGTTTTAAGCGCAGAGTGCGCTCAAGACTTGTCAGATGTCCAGTGTTTTGAGTGTAGGTGGCGCTCTGTTTGGGCACAGGTGCGCCCCGTGTATTTTTGCGAGGAAAATTTAAGTGCTGAAACGGACAACCACAGTATGAATCAAACAAGGGTGAGTGGGTTTAATGGGACTTAGAAAAGACTAATTATACTACAAAACAATGCTAAAAGGGAACTAAGATGGCAGCGGCGCCATTTGATAATCCTCTAAATCTCTAGTTTTACCAATGAATAAAGCTCGCGAGAACTCTAACCGCTAGTAAAACTAAAATAAAATTGTTTGCTATTAAGCTTTATCAAAGATTCTACTCTCAATCCTATTGAGATATAGTAGAGTAGATGATTCGTTCCACTCCTAGTTCTTTAGCATGAGATGTTTCATAACCTAATTAGTCTTAACTAATGTCTATGAGAGTGAGAGATTTACGACTTATACTACGATGCAAATACGCATAACAAGATACTAACTATAATTGATTCAAACTACGAAAATACTACATTGATTCTATAATAAGGAATTAGGGGGGATTGATTCCACCTTAATTCAACTTAATTTACTAACGACGAATCGTCGTAATCCGAATTGAACTGCTTCGCAGAACAATTGGTTCATCCTAATCCCTAATTATACATGGCATTTCTACCAATTCATAACTAGCATGTGAATGATCAAACCCATTCTCATGGTGAACTAATCATTTCTAGAGTGGAAAGGAATTTACGACTACTCTAAGCTAATCGAGAATCAAGCTTTCATCAAGGCTTCTCAACCCCCTCTAATGGAGGTTTAACCGAGAATCATTACGCTATTCTTTCCGTATGAAATTGAATACGACATAATAGAAAGATTCTAACTTTATGCAATTTAACTAAACAATAATCCAACCCAAAATCAATGACTATGAAATGAATAACAAACAATAAATGAAATTAGATCTAACAAATTTAAGTGACAAAATCGAATTTGATCAATACTAAACTATTTTATTTATCTAATCAAGCAATAACAATATTCAATACTCTAATTAAAACAAGAAGAACAACTAAGAGTAAATTTAACTTCGATATTGATGCTAAGGGTAAAACTTCGAAATGGCTACTCTAATTAAAACTAGATCTAGAAGCTATTCTAATGGCTAATTTTTATCCTAAGCTACTCTATCTCCTTAGAGTTAAGTCTTCTTTGTTGATATGGAGGAAATCAAATCCAAAATCGTGCATGGGCCTGGAGCCATGTTTTGGGCCGAAAAATCGGGCCCAAAACCACATTTCTTCTGTCCAAAAAAAGCTCTTCAGCTAGATTCGGCTTCAAAAGACTTTTAGTCCACTTTTGCTCCTCTGATTAAGCCAAATCTTCGACCATTGGGAAGCTCTTTCTGAGCCGGTCGTTTTGACATAAGGTAGGCCCAATTCCAAGGTCTAAGTTCAAAGATACGGTCTTCGAAAGTTCTACTGACTTTGTGTACTGTTTCTGCCGCGTGGACTTTGACTTTCAGCTTTTGACCGGGCTTTACAAAGACTTTTTCTCCTTGAATCTCGGCCTTTAATCATAGAACTTCTTAGCAACCAACCCTTGCTCCTTTATCTCGCCAAAGTGGCAGAGTTATGCACATAATTGACTTTACTGCCTAAAATATATAAAAACACGTAATCAACATTAACTCTTATTTATTACTCACATAATTGGTCTAAAAGTATGATTGTTAAGGGGTTAAAACTATAGTTTTGGGCTCTTATCAGTGATGAACAAGCAGATGATATAGTCAATGCACAAAGGCAAGTTTACATCAATTGATGGAGATGAAGCTTACAACTTTCTCGAGAATTTAGATGGAGAAACACAACAATGGACTACTAGCAACGAGGATGTAGCTAGAATGGAGGGGGAGCTAAAGCAATTTGGTTACCAAGCACATGAACAATCATATCAAGAACTGAAGTCTACATTGGCCAGCTTGGCCACCAGCATTGAAACTCTGAGTAAGAAATTTAACCAATTCTCTATGAATCCCTCCAAGATCAACAAGTCTCAAGCTAAATCTCTCTTAATCATGCAAGCTAGCCAATACTGCAAAGTCTGTTCGGACACTTCCCATGCAACTCTAGAATGTCCTGGTTACTGTAAACAGGCATCAGTTGGAGAGTACAATGTGAACTCATTTCAGAGGCCCAACCAAGGTGGTAATAACTTTCAAGGCAATTATTGGAGGCGAGCATTTGGACCCCGGGTTCTCAAGATCAAAGTTATATTCCACAGACAAGTCAAGCTTCACAGTTGGTCCCTCAACAACAATTATACTCCCAACATAATTCCAATACAAGTGAAGAGTTAGTGCCAGATCCTAGGAGAAATTATGCCGCACCTGCTAACCTGGAGAATGCAATTACTTTGCTATCACAGAAAAATCAGAAGTTTGAAAGTGTTCTAGCTTTTTTTTGCAGTCTCAGCTCAATCTCAAAGCAATCTCAGGCAAGTCAATGTTCTAGAATGGAGTCTCTAGAGGCTAAGGTCGACCAACTCACTACTGCTTTGTCTGTAAAGACATAAGCCACTCAACCTAGCTTATTGGAACCAATATCGAGGAGTGAAGATATATGCCACATTGGGACAACTTCTAATACTTATCACCTCCATGATCAGGTCAGCTCAGTTACTACTCTCAGATCAGGATTGAAGATAGACAACAAGGTTGACTTACCTTCTCATGATGACATTGCTACAGAGCAATCGGTCAAAATTTCCAATGAAGTTCAAAAGGAAGTGGGGGAAATCCTTTCAACTCCCATTTGTCAAGATAACCAAGACAAGATATGCAAGAATGCCAAAGAGAGAGAGAGAGCAGACACATGTTGATGTGTTTGTACCAAAGGCACCTTTTCCTATATTTTTTGCTCAAAGCAAAAAGGACAAGCAATTTTTAGAGATGAAGGAGGCATTTGAGAAAGATTACATCAATATCCCCTTTCTCAAAGCGATCAAGCAGTTGCCATCATATGCCAAATTCTTGAAGGATGCATGCAACATAAAGAGAAGTACTCATGTTCAAAAGTGAGCGTTTCTAGCTGGACAAACAACATCTATTATCTATCAGCAAGCTCCAGTCAAGCTCAAAGATCCAAGAAGTCCTACAATATCATGCAAGATAGGAGAAAAATTTATGGAGACCTTGGTGCTAGTGTTAATCTCTTGCCATATCATGTGTACCAAGCGTTGGGCTTGGAGAACCTAAAGCCTACACAAGTCAAATTAAAGTTAGCTGACTGCTTTACCAAGATTCCCAAAGGCATAGTTGAGGATGTTCATGTTCAAGTAGCTGATTTCTACTATCCAGTGGATTTCATTATGATAGACACCAAGGAGGCCTTTGATAAAATTCCAATTATTCTAGGCTGACCTTTCCTCGCTACCGCAAAAGCTTTGATAAATTGTCTCAATGGTGAAATGAAGATCAACTTTGGTAAGATGTCCATGGACATAAATATCTTTCACCTTCCGCATAAGGATTGTGATGACACCGAAGGTGGAGAGGTGTACTTCCTTGATATCATTATACAAGAATCCTTCCCATTCGAAGATACAATTGAGAGTGCTCAATCTATATAAAACTGTGATGAACCTGAGAACCCCACCCACAACAGAGGTGTTACTAGCCATGTTCTTGGAATCTCTACAGAAAATTCAGAATTTAAGTGAGTAGAATGGAAAATTGGCAGAGAGAGTATCATACCTTGAGAAGATGAACTCTACATTCAGGATGAACAACAGACTTCTACCCAGAAAAATCAGTTACTAGAGAATCAGCTTAAAGAAGTTTTGGAAAAACAACAGAATCTAGATACTGAAATGAGTCTTCTGAAGCAGAAAGTAGACCATATTGATAAGAAGCATTGCACTGTTGAAGCCTCTTCTACACCATCATTGTCTGAACGAGAAAAGTATGTGAATCAGTCTACCGCTCACCCTGAGCGTAGTCAGCCAGACATCCATTATCATTATTGTGGTGGTAAAGGGCACATCATATACTATTGTCCTGTTAGAAAGAAAGATTTTTGTCAATCTTCTACACAGAGGAACCACAAAGCATATCACATAATTATCAGACCTAAAATAGTTCAAGGTAGAGAAGCAACTTCACCAGCAATCTTTCCGGCATATCAAGTAGTATTTTTGACAACCCACAAGGTGAGACCTCCTCGTCCTCCAAACATTCGTCAGATTTAGGTAAGAAAATCTGATCTCCTCACTCCAAATTGATAATGCATGATATATAGTCTTAGGGATCCGACTTAAAAAGACCTAACAAAAAAAAAAATCTTGGTAAAAGGAAATGTTCTTATTTTTGTGATTAATTTTGATATTCAGCATCAATGGTAACATTTTCCCTTTTTCTCATTCATTTCATTTACTTAATTTCTATACATTGAGGACAATGTATATGTTAAGTTGGGGGAGGGTGTACTTGAGAAGTACTTGAGAAATGAATTTCGAAAATTAGTTTTCAAAAACAAAAATATTTTTTTTTCTATATCAGTAGCATGAGAAAAATGAATTTTAATGATGAGTCTAGGATATAGATTCTATACTGCTTAGTGTTGAGTTTGATAGATAGTTGATATATTGATTTTATTACAGCTTAGACTATTTATTATGCTCGGACATAGTTCTTGTTGATAGAATTCTTTATCAAGGCACCACCACCATAATACTTGGTCAGTTTTGTGTACTTTTGCTAGAAGAGAGATTTAAATCCCTAGTAAACCGGAAGTAGAATTTTTAGACTTAGCTCGTGAGACTTGAGCTTTATACCCATTCTTTGGAGAGTTCTTACGAAAAATCCGAGTCTTAGTAACTCAACATCTTTCAGTTCTTTATGTCATTGTAATATAGTCTCATTATTCGTTGATTTGGTTAATCACGAAGTGACATCAACTGGGGAGATAGCCATTAGGTCTGTAGTCTATTCAAAATAGAGTATCATACTGATAAGTCAAGTAGTGAACCCATTCAACCTTTATCCCCCCTAGTAGGACCATCATGTTAAACCCTTTTGAACCTTACAATAAGCCATTTTCTTTCATAAAACCCTTTTACCCTTTACCCAACTCCAGAGAAGGAGTATAGCCAAAATATTTATCAGCCATACCCATATGTTTCGGAGAATACGAGGGGCATAAAGAGGAAGAAAGAGCACAAAAGGAAGATTACAAGGAAATACCAGAGAGATACAATGAAGACCATCATTCTATTCTAAGTGAAAGAAGCTAGTGGAAAATAAGCATATCCAGTACTAATCAAGGATATACCACTGAGCTAAAAAAAAAAAAAAAAAAAAAAAAAAAAAAAAAAAAAATGGATGGAAAAGCTAAAACAAAGGAAGAATTTTCTCTGTAATACAGAATTTAAAGAAATCTTCCAAAGAATGAAGCAAAACCCTTAGTGTTTTCAGAAACAACCTTTAAATCTTTTTTACCTTTCCTTCATAAACCAATACCCAAGCCAAGTTACAACCCATGACTTATCACTACAGTATGGTATGAAGTCTAGAATAGGTGAGCGGATGCTAAAGTGAAGGACCCGACACTTCATATGTGATTGACATTCTTTCCATGAGACTAATTTCATCTAGAAGTCCATTTTTCAAGGTAGTATGTGGGATGCTCGTATTCATTATTTTTTTCCCTACATACATGAGGTAAAATAGTAGACCATCTTCTGAGATATTCTTTTCTGAGAGTATGACCGGTGAGGATTGAAAGTCGAGATCATCTACTTATGGTAAACTAAGGATTCCATTTCTTGGATAGGAGAGTATAGGAGATTGACTAAGTACACACATAAGCCTTGATTAAGAATTTTATCAATTTTTACTATCTCCCATCATAATTTATGAGTCTTTGAAGCAATGTAGTTAGCAATGGAGACTGTCTGTTGGAGTAAGCACTAAGTGGGTAAGGAATTTCTCTCTCTGAAAAATATTATCATTCTTGAACATGTTATTGATTGATTTTGTGGGTATATCACCTGAAAACCCTCACGAGACTATAACTCGTCCTTTTTGGGGAACTTAAAGGTTTAAAGCCTTGTTTCATATGGTAAATGCAATCGCGATGCCTACAAAAATGAGTTATGATTTTATTTTTGTTATTAGGATGTGATTTCGATCACTTATCTATTTTTTTTTTATCTTATTTGCTAAGAGATTAGCAAAAGGCTAGTTGGGAGTTCTGATAAGTGCTCAAAAAGTGTTATTTAACCCTCAATTATGCCTCTTGTTTAGCCATCTTAGTGGACTAATAGTGTTTGTAAGTTATGTTTTATGATTCTACAGGTCAAAGAGGAGTAAAAGTGGACGAAAAGCCTGTTGAAGTCGAAGCCAGATAAAAAGGGCCCTGTAGACTGAAGAAATTGGGCTTTGGGCTCGATTTTCCAGCCCAAAACATGGACCCTCAGCCCATACAAGAAAATGTGGATCTGGTCTCCTCCATTTCCACACACAAGACTTAGCTCTTAAGTATCAATTAGCTTAGGTTAGAAGGTAGCCATTAGAGTAGCCATAAAACCTTAAGTTCTAGATCTAGTTTTTGAGTTTTGAATTAGTTAATTAATTAGTTTCTATTTCATGTTCTAGTTTCCTTCCTTGTTTTAGATTAAGTATTTGAATCATTGTTTATCATTGATTAGATAAATAAAATAGTTAGTTCTTGTTAAATTTGATTTTGTTATTTAATATTGTTTAGATCTAATTCCAATTCTTGTTATTCAGTAAATTTTTAGTTGTTAATTTAGATTTCAATTACTGTTTAGTTGAATTTAGTAAAGTTAGAATCTTTATATGATGTCTAGTTTTAATTCAATTGGAAATGATAGTTTGATGAATCGTAGCGTAGAATCGATTATGTAGCGTAGAATCGTTGTAAGAGTCTATTCCACTCTAGAAGAAAGTTGGTTTGCTATGAGAATGGGTAGACTTCCTCACATGCTAGTTAGGAATTGGTAGAAATGTCATGTATAATTAGGGATTAGAATGACCAATTCTTACGGTGAGAACGTAAGAATTGGATTACAACAATGTATGCTAGTTTCTTAAGTTGAATTCAAGGCGGATTCAATTCCCCCCTAATTCTTATTCTATATTCAAACCTTAGTATTCTGTAGCATTTCATAGTTGAGTTATTCATATTTTGTTAGTTAAATTTGCATCATAGTATAATTCGTAATTCTCTCATTGACTTTGGTAGGATTGATAGTCATAGCAAAACTTGAATGCTAAAGAACTAGGAGTGGAACGAATCTTCTATTCCAACTCTACTTCAATAGATTCGAGAGTAGAAAACAAATATCTTTGATAAGTCTAGTATAAGTTTAAGTTATAGTTTTACTTTCGTTTAGAGTTTCATCGCTTTATTTATTAGTAAAACTATTTTTTTACAAATATCACTACTTTGATGCCGTCACTAGATATAATGTGACCTAGCACTATTCCCTTTTTCACCATGAAATGACATTTTTCCCAATTCAAAACCAAACTCTTCTCTTCACACCGTGTCAAAACCTTAGACAAGTTAGACAGGCAGTCAGTGAAAGAGTCTCCATAGATAGAAAAATCATCCATGAAAACTTTCATAAAGCGTTCTACCATGTCACTAAATATATGAAGCATACATCGTTGGAAGGTACCAGGAGCATTACAAAGGCCAAAAGGCATTCGTTTATAGGCGTATGTTCCAAAAGGACATGTGAAGGTAGTCTTTTCTTGGTCATCAATATCAATCATAATTTGAAAATAGCCAGAGTAGCCATCTAAAAAATAGTAAAAAGCATGACCAATGCCTATAATCCTTTCGTGTCATGGCATTTAAACGTCTGTAATCAATACAGATCCTCCATTTCATAGGACCATGCATGGCAACATATTCACCATTGGCATTACGTACCATGGTAATCCCTGATTTCTTAGGAACCACATGAATGGGACTTACCCATTTGCTATTAGAGATTGGGTATATGATGCTAGCATCGAGTAACCGTAAGACTTCTTCCCTGACCACCTCTTTCATGGTAGGGTTCAAGCGACGCTGAGGTTCGCGAGAAGTCTTTGTGTTATCCTCCAAATGGATACGATGAGTGCAAACATTATGGTATATTCCCTTAATGTCGGCTAGGGACAAACCAATCGCAGAACGATGTTCCCTAATCACCCTAATCAAACGTGCCTCTTCATCCTTAGATAATAGAAAAGATATTATTATCGGGTGACTACCATCCGAATCAAGTTGAATGTACTTTAACTCAGAAGGAAGAGGTTTAAGCACCGGGGTGGTGGGAATGTCGATAAATGCTTCTGAAGGGTCCTCATCCTGAGTAATGAAGACTTGCTTAGGTAGCAGGTCTTCAAACTCAGTAGATGGAGCAACAGAAGGGTCTACGATAGGTGTAGACTCGATGATGGTGTTGACTTCCTCTAAGTAGGAGTTGTTGGCGAAATCTGAACTTCCAAAAGAAAGGAATTTATGCATATGGTTTTCTGGAAATGTGTTGTTAAAATAATCTTGAGATAAACTCTGGATCATGCTAACCTCCCCATCTACAGACGAATCTGGTAACTCTTTCATCATTTTAAAATCATTTACCTCAACAGAAATATGGCCAAAAGACAAGGACATCGAACCATTGCGGCAGTTTATAAGCGCGTTGGCAATAGCCAAGAAAGGACGCCCTAAAATGATCGGAATAGAGTCGTTAGCGACTTCTGTATCGACGATAACAAAATCAGCAGGATAGTAGAAATCATGAACCTTAACAAGCACGTTTTCAACCACCCCCTTAGGATACTTAATAGACTGATCCGATAATTGTAACATCATTTTAGGAGGTTGCATCTCTTGTAGACCTATTTGTTTGTATAGATAATACGGGTATAAGATAACACTTGCCCCCAGGTTTAGTAAAGTAGTCGTAGTGTCGGAATCTCCTAAAGTGCATTGTATAATAGGACGACCAGGGTCCTTGTACTTAACGATTCCATTATGTTCTGATAAAGTTGGAAATTGTTCAGTTAAAAAGGCATCTTTTGGAATATTTGTCTTACGCCTGGTAGTGAACAACTCTTTAAGAAACTTAGCGTGGTGAGGTAACTTTTTAATTGTTTCACGAAAAGGAAGGTTTATTGTTAGATTTTTGAAAACTTCCCTAATCTCATTGTAATTTGTATCCTTGTTCAACATAGCTAATCTTTGGGGAAATGGTGGTTTCTCTATATATTTAGCATATAGGTTAACTTGATGTCTAACATTAGCTTTCTATTTCTTAGGTTGTGGTTTAACTAATACCTCTACAGGGGTAAGATCTTCAGTTTCTATGTCGGTATCAGTCTAGGGACCACTGGTGGGGTAACTTTAGGCATAGTTACGTTGTTATCAACCACTCTTCCAGAACGGAGAGTGGTGATGGCATTTACCTCACATACGTTTGCATTTTCCATACTAATATTACCGTTTACCTCAAAGGCTGTGTTTGTTGTTTTTGGATTAGGTATCGCTTGACCTGGAAACACACCTTTTGTTTGTACCTTCTCTTATGCTATCTACTGTAAGGAAAGTGGGATAGCTTGTAAAATCTGTTGTTGGGTTTGCATAAAGACGTCGAAACGATCCGGTTGTGGAGGTGTGTTAGCTATAGGTTGTGTGACAGGAACTATGTCACATTGATTATTAATGGGTGGATTTTGATAGTTATTATTTACCGGAACGATACCTTTATTAGCATTATAATTATTATTGTTATAATTATTATAATTACCCTAACCTTGTCCTTGTCGTGGTGGAGCTTGGTTATTATAATTAATGGGTGGATTGTAATTGTTTGTTGGCCTAACATTTTGATTATTATACCCTGGAGGTGTTACTTGTTGATTATTTCTCCAACTGAAGTTGGGATGTTGTCTCTAAGGGGAGTTAGGAATTGGATAACTATTAATTGAGCAAACGTTATCTTGTTGTGATGTTTGTTGTTCATAAGCGAGAGGACAATAGGAGTCGGGATGCTCATGACTCAAACAGATATTACATGGGTTGGAGTTGACATTCATGACAGGGATAGGCTTTTGTTGAACATAAATAGCCTTTACCTTTTTAGTGAGAGATTCAATTAAATTTTTAAGTTCATGATAGAGTTTCATCTCAAACATATCGATAGCCTTAACTGTTGTAGAAGAACTAGCGGAACGGGAGATATTGTCACTACCCACACCTTGATTATTATTATGCTTTGTTTGATCTTCTAAAAATTGATAAGCCTCTGAGGCTCCTTTACTAGGAAACTACCCCCATTCATTATGTCAAGCACCTCTTTGTGGTGGTGTAACATTCCCTTGAAAAAGGCACGAACTAACGTGTCTTTCGCAAGGTTATGGTGTGGACACTCTATAAGAAGATCGGTGAAACGATTCCAAGCCTCTGAAAATGATTCATGAGGATTACGTCAAAAGAAATAAATCTTGGAAAGCATTTCATCTGTCTTCAGTGGTGGGTAAAAATGTACCATAAATAGTTGAACAAGTTTGGCCCACGAGTCCACAGAATTAGGCGCTTGGGTAGTTAACCAAGACACCGCCTTATCGGCTGAGGTGAAAGGAAACACCCTCAGTTTAATTTGTTCAACAACAACTGTAGGATGGTGGAATGTACTAAGGACTTGGTCAATCCTACGCATGTACTGATAAGGTTTTTCATGGTCTAACCCATGAAAAACGGGTAACAAATTAAATATATTTGGGGGGATTCATAAATCCCCCACTGGGTCTGATAGAACGATGCAAGATTTTGGGCTATCATTCAAGGCTTTGTAAAAGTCAGGGAGAGGAGACTCTCTTTCTTCAGCCATTATTTCAGGTGTGGTGTGTGGTATACTAGATAGGTGTGTGTGTTGACGTTCACGATAGATTACGTTAGTCGTTTTTCTTCTGCCTGACCTTAATCTCATACAAGGATAAGACCAATCTTAACTAAACACGACAACACTCAAAACAATCCTGATATGCTAGTATAAACCTCTAACAGGAGATGCGAGAAGTGGAAGAAAGAAGTACCTGAATGCCTCCTTGCTTTGCTTATGAATAGCATCTTGTATACGCGAGCTCAGTGTATTTAACAAGTTAGAACACTGAATAACTTGAAGAAATGGAAGTGTGAACTAACCTATGGAAATCGGGCGGCTTAGAATAGGGCGCAGGTCGCGCTCAGAATTAGCCTAGGTAGGGCGCGGGTCGCGCTCAGGTCCAACTTGAGTTCCAGGCGCTTTAGCGTGGGGGGCTCTCGAGTTTTGCCTTGGTAGGGCACGGGTCGCGCTCAGGGGAAACTCAAGTTATAGGCGCTTTAGCATGGGGTGCACTCCAATTTAGCGTTGGTAGGGCACAAGTCACGCTCAGGGGAAACTTAAGTTCCAGGCGTTTCAGCGTGGGGTGCACTCCAACCTTGCCTACCAAGGGCGCGGGGTGCGCTCCGTTTATTTCTGCAAGGAAAAACTCAGTTCTGAAATAAAAAACCACAGTTAGAATCAAACACGGGTGGGTGGGTTTAATGGGACTTTGAGAAGACTAACAATACTAAAGAAAACAATACTAAAGGGAATTAAGATGGCAGCGACGCCATTTGATAAAACGTAAAATTATAGTTTTACCTACGAATAAGCGATTAAACTCGACCGCAAGTAAAACTAAGACTTTTTTCGCCTAATGGTTTTATCAAAGTTTTCTACTCTCTTTATCAATGCAATACGTTTAGAGTAGAAACTTCGTTCCACTCCTAGTTCTTTAGTATTCAATGTTTCTAAGATTATCAGTCTATCCAAAGCTAATGAGAGTAATGTGGAAATTATACTATGATGTCAATTCAAACACTAAACAAGATACAAATAATGAAATAATGGAAATACTAAGGTTTGAATCTAGATAAAGAATTAAGGGGGATTGATTCCACCTCGAATCCAACTTAATAAACTAGCATAGATTGTTGTAATCCAATTCTTACGTTCTTTCGATAAGAATTGATTGTTCTAATCTCTAATCATTCATGGCAATCTCTACCAACTAATGACTAGCATGTAAGGAAGTCCAACCCATTCTCATGGCGAATCAACAACCTTCTAGAGTGGAATAGACTCTTACAACTATTTTTACACTACACAATCAAGTTTTCATTAAGGCTTCCTCATACCCCTCTAATGGAGGTTTAGTCTTGATTCATAAAACTATCATTTCTATATGAATTTAAGCAAGATATGATATAAAGATTCTAAATTTGCTTATTTGAATTCAAATGGAAATCTAATCATACAAGAATTAATTGAAACTAGTAATGACAAATAACTAAATTAATGAATTGAAACTAAATAATTAATGGAAAATGAAACTAGATTATGAAGAACTAACTAACTTTATTGATCTAATGAAGAAATAACAATTGATTCAATAACTAAATTAAAACAAGGTAAATAAAACTAATTAATTAATGGAGTCTAAATCTAGATCTAAAACTATATGTTAATGGCTACCTAAAAACTAGATTACTTAAGAGTTAAGTCTTCTCCATGAAATGGAGGAGACCAGATCCACATTTTTGTGCATGGGCTGAGGAGCCATGTTTTGGGCCGGAAAATCGAGCCCAAAACCCAATCTCTTCACTCCACAGAGCCCTTTTCAGTTGGATTTGACTTAGACTTTTCATCCACTTATGCTCTTATGATTGGATCAAGGCTTGGACCATTGGAAATCTCCTTCTGAGCCGGTCGTTTTGAAGTGAGGTAGGCCCAATTCCGAGGTTTGAGTCAAAAGATAACGGTATCGGAAGTTCTGCTAACTTTTGTGTGATGTTTCTGCCCGCGTTGATTTTGACTTTTTAGCTTTGACCGGGCTTTTTATAGGCTTTTTCTCCTTGAATCTT
The DNA here is from genome assembly GCF_015680905.1 of Coptis chinensis. NCBI lineage: Eukaryota > Viridiplantae > Streptophyta > Magnoliopsida > Ranunculales > Ranunculaceae > Coptis > Coptis chinensis. The sequence goes on along the minus strand of NC_141461.1, from coordinate 60,461,802 downwards.
GACCTTTAATCACAAAACTCCTTAGCAACCAACCCTTGCTCATTTATCTCGTAAAAGTGACATATTTCTGCACATAATCGACTCTAATACCTGAAATACATAAAAGCACGTAATCAGCATTAACTCTTATTTATTACTCGCATAATTGGTCTAAAAGTATTATTGTTAAGGGGTTAAAACTACAGTTTTGGGCTCTTATCAGTAACTGAATAAGTTATATTTAGGCTCTTGGGATAGCATTTCCAAATGGTATACACATCAAAGTTACTTAAAATAATTGAAAGCGCTCTTAAAGAACAACGACAGTTGCATGTGTATATTCTATTGAGGTACCTCTGTTTACAAATTTTCTAAAAGTTATACTGTGTATCATGGTGTTCTACCTTCAATTTGGATTAGGTAAAGCTTCTGTCTATTGTAAGTTTGTAATACTTTTGATTCCATCGAGTATCATGGCTTTGAGCATACTTCTTGGATTCAACTAATTCAAGTTATGATTCTGCTTAGCACTGGTGGAAACAATGGTGGTGGATATGTAGTTTCAAAATATGTTGTTGTTTGATTACATGGAGGACTCTTGTTTTTACATGCCCTGATAAACAGTCTTCCCATCGCCTAGTTAGCCTTTTCGGACAGCTTGCTACTTTATAGAATGTTGTAGGTAGACTTCTTTATCCTGTTTTATTGAATCAATATCATTCCAGGAATTGGTGTTTGAGGCATACTTTCTCTCTGATCTTTACCTTTGTTGGCTTTTCTAGGTGTTCTTGTGCTTATGGTACTAATTCCTACCGTAGCTACTGAGAAGGCCATTGTCGATTTTGTTTTTACTCGCTTCAACACTGATAATGGGGGTAGAATCCACAGTAGTTTTTGCATATTTATTATTTGCCTCTTAATGAGCCAATATAAGCTTACGGGGTATGATACATCTGCACATATGGTAAGTTATGTTTCATACCTCCATGTCTATTCCATTAATCAAACATATAGAAGCTGGAACACTTCATGTAAATGGACACTGTCAATAATTAACTTTTACTATATGCATTAGAAAGTTATTTTTTTTAGTCAAAAAATTCAGCCTTGTGTCATGATTTTAATTGACGGAGCCAGGAATGAGTTTGTGGGCCGAGTGTATATGGAACTACAGAGGAAACCAAGAATGTAGATCGGAGTGGACCAAAAGGAATAATAAATACCATTGGGATATCTGTCATCGTTGGGTGGGGTTACGTTGTCGGTATCACGTTTGCTAAGGTAATCAACTTACTTTATTCTGTATAAGTCAACAATAGAAATAGAAAATACATAATGTTTAAAATTGATTAAAAAAATAATCATGAGAATATATATATGTCTTCCAATGCCTTCAGCTTTGACATTATTATCTCCTGTGTGCACAATAGAAAGAATGTATTAGAATTTAGTTAGATATAAAAATAAAACCAAAATATGTATGCGAGTACAATTGGTGGTAATACATTTGTGTTTGATAATCTTACCATATAATTGTTGCAATGTTTTTGGTAATGCTGAAATTGCTGCTTCTTTGATTGCTTCATGCCATTGACCATCGTCTTCGTCGGATGTACTTTTCCATTTACTGTTCTTATCTCTTTAAAGTTCGTTGGACCCTTCACCGTGTTAAGAAGTAGACGAAGATAAAACCGTTCACCTATTGTCGGTGGGATAAAGTTATTTGTTTTTCTGTTGTTTAATTGGTTCAAGCTCTACTACACTAAGATTGGGATCGAAACTCCTTCCCCGGATCACTATGTGCATGTTGATACTGGAAGTGAGATTTTGTGGATAAACTGTGCTGGATGCAAGGACTGTCCAAAGAAGAGTGGCCTTGGAATATGTTTTTTTCTTGCTTTCAATGTAACTTATAGCAGTCCTTAAAGGTTATCATGTACAATTTCTAACTATTATAGGGGTCTCATTTTTTGAGAATAGGTGCATCTCAAACTAAACGATCCAAGTAGCTCTGTGACCGGACAATTAATTTACTGTGATCAACCATTTTGCTTGGCAAATAAGAATGGTCCTGATCCTGGTTGCACTTCTATCCTGCGTTATGGATATTACCTGCAGTATGGAGATGGAAGCTCAACTGCTGGATACTTTGTCAGAGATAGCGTTCAGTATGATCAAGTATCTGCAAATCTCGCTACAACAACATGCAACTCAAGTGTTATATTTGAGTAAGTTATTTAGTTATTACATTCATGCCATCATTTGAAGCATCAACTCAATATGTTGCGTCACTAGTGTGATAGTGTTCGATCCTTAGAGTCAGTATTCGTCGTCTTAACTTCTTGGTATTAAGTTCTGACTGAAAATTAGTTGGACTTTACATATAGTCTTTCAATAGGTTGGAATTGATGCAAGTCGAGTGGACTTTCTTTGTGCTCTCTTTTAAATTATTTTAGTATATAATGTTATATAGGTGTGGTCTTCGACAGATGGGAAATCTTGATCAACTCAGTACAGCAGTTGATGGGATACTTGGTTTTGGACAGTCAAGTAATTCCATGATGTCAATGATGGCTGCAGCTGGATCAATGAAAAAAATGTTTGCTCTTTGCTTAGATGGAACAAAGGTAGGTGGAATCTTTGCCATGGGAAATGTGGTGCAGCCTAAAGTATATATGACTCCAGTGACCCCTACTACTACGGATCCACTACCTACACCTAATCCTCGATTCAAAGAAGAACGTCCCCATTTGCGAAGCAACAACGATCTCCCTGCGGTGTTTGATACATAATAGTTTCTTGATCTCGTCCATCTCCTAGAGAATGGATTATATCATTCTTCACCCTCTTTCAAGCCCATGTTAATTGCCTTCTTTTCAGATGCCATTTTGAAGTTCTCCGCCCTGTTTTTCTTCCTTGGTGTCCAATTCCTTTTTCTGCTTAGAAATTGCCTCCAGTTCCTTCAGCATGGCCTGGATTCTCTCCACTTCCGCCTTATACCGCTTGCTCTCTGCCACCTCCATTTCTCTCCTCAGGCGTTCTTTTTCAGCTGCAATGTTCAATGGCCTCGACTACGTGGATTTCTTTTCCTGCAACATTATTTTCACAGTTTTCGATGAGTACACATAACTGATTACCTTCTGTATAGCCTCTTGCTTTTCCATTACATCTTGTCGACTTGGTATTCGTACTCCATCTTTCTTCATTGCCCGCACTCACTCGTCAAACTCTGATTGAAGTGGGGGGGATTCAAATATCACGGCCATTTGCCAACTGGCTTCCGATCTCCCCCAGGTCGCACTCAAGTACTTGTGTGTCACTGGTGTGATAATGTTCGATCCTTAGCGCCAGTATTCTAAAGAAATCAGGACATAGTAGTCACAATTAACATCACTTTCTTCTCTTCTGTTATGCGGTTCGATTGTTGACAATCTTAACACTCTCATGCCATATTTGGACTTAACGGTGAGATTTCATTATCTTTTTTTGTCTTCCATCTTATTTAATTCTTTGAGATACTGATGTTATCTTTTTAAAAGGTTGTTATCATGTTATGCCATCTTACATTCTTGTTTTGAATTGTTGTCATTTACATCCTTGAGTTTCTACTCGGGGTCAAGATGTCCATTCCTTGTGAGTAATTGAGTTATTATAGCTATTAATTTACACTTACTGTTCTAGGTTGATTTTTGTCGATTTGCACGCTTCTATGATTTTGTGTTTTTCATGTGTCGCAAAAATGGGCAAAAGAACATCAGCAAGTTTGTCTACGTACTTCAACTATAAAACAACTTATGAGTCCTTTGCTCATGTAGGTTATCACTTATATTCTATATTAGTGTCATTTATTTTCAGTCTATAGTCTTTATTGTTTATTTGGAATAACTTTCAGCTGTAACAAAGGCTATAGATGCTTGGAAGTTAGTTTTGAAAGGCAGATTCCGGTTGCTTAATGAATGGGGCAGTTTTGTTGAGGTAAACATTTACTAATACTCTTTGTTTTTAACAGTGGCTGTTGCAAACTCTTTATTCTGATATGATACTGTGTGTCAGTGTGTGATATGACATTATCAGTATTCTTTCTAATTAATGATAAAAAAAGGAAGCTATCTCTATTTATATTTTTTTCCTTGCACTCTTTCCTTGTTTTTTTTTGTCATAGTTTTTGAAAGTGTAGTGATTTTGTTTGCATCCGCTTATATACCATGTATATGTGCATTAAGGCACTTAACACTTTATTACCTGGCCATAAACAAATCTCTCGTGACATCTTTATTGTATCTTAACATATCAAAATCAAATTCATGTCTAGTAGAGAACTGATGCTTTTATGGCTGTTATTAACTAAATACCATACTTTTTTATTTGTATTAGATTATTCCACGTTTGAAAACCCTGATTTACTGATGGATATAACAGAGTTGATTATAAATATATCCCTCTAATTCATGATAGCTGGAAGTTAATTGGTTTCAGTCCTCTTTCATTGGACATGAATATTATGCATATGCCCTCCCTAGCTGGTTATATACCTTGAACTTTTTTTGCCAAGTCTAATATGTTAACATTTTTTAGAAACATCAACGGCACAATATTCCGGAGGATACTTGGCAGCAACTTCTAGCCTTTAGCAGGTGTGTGTACGAAGATCTTGAAGGCTATGATCCTAAAGGTATTAAATAAAGTTTGAGATTCTCCATAAATTTTAATGTGGAAGATAATTGTGTGAACTATGACATAAACTTTATTTTAAAATTTAAATGCTTGAAGAAGTTGAACAGTGTGAACCTAAAGGTTTTGAATATAGTTCGTCTATGGTTTAACCTCTGTAATCTATGACAAAGCCTTTTTCACTACTACAAAAATGCACATTAGCCACGGTAGGTTATTTGGTATATACCACTGTTCCCATAATAATAATGATGGTTTATACTCATTCATTCACCACGTACAAAACACTTTCTTAGTTTTGGAACAAACAAATACCACGATTTTTGTGAAGCGGTAGTATATAATACTCTATATACCCGCGGTATTATCAAATATAACATAATATTTTTTTTGTATTCGTTATACCCCACTGTTTTCGTGAAAATGGTGGTTTATATTTTGGGCAAAATTATAGCTACCGTGGCGAGTTCTGGTAGAAAAAATAAATAAAAAGGGAGGGGGGGGGGGGGGGGAGAAGGAAAGACTCTCGCTAGAACTTCCTGTTCCACTTCTATCTCTTCATAATTTCTGCCACCATGGTTCACGATTTGAGAGAAATCAGTCGACCAACTACAAGTTTGCTGTATTTGCGTGTAAATATTTCAGCAGATGTAAAGAACCCATTACCCAATTTCTCTCTAAAACAAGAATCAAAGGTAAAAACTTAATCTTTTTCAGAAATTAAACAATGGGTCTGTCTCATTTCTTCGAATTCTTTTACTTTTAATGGTTTCTTGCCAGAAATCTTGATTTTTTGATGAAATTTTGTTCATCTTGTAACTGGGAAAGATAGAAGTTGGTGACAAGATGCCGGAATCAAGAGAAAGATTGATTAGAAGCCAAGATTCAATGCCTGGTTTTGGGTTTGGTTAGCATAACAATATCTGGGTTTGGGTTTTTTTTTTCCGTGTTACACTTCTCTGCTCACATGATCACATCACATTCAAAGGTGCCCTGTTAGAAAAAACCCTTCAATTTTCAATTTATTGGTAGATAATAATAAACTAAGAGAAAACCTCTTTAATTTACTGTAAACAGATGACCTACTTCACACTGCTTGTGGGACACCAAATTATGTTGCTCCAGAGGTATTTTTCTGGTTCTATGCTGCTTAATCATGAATTGGTTTTCACTATTGCATCTTATGACAGTTTGTATTTTTCATGGGTGTTTTTCTTATATTAGGTTCTTAATGATAAAGGTTATGATGGAACAACAGAGGATATATGGTCCTGTGGAGTGATTCTTTTTGTTCTTATGGCTGGCTACTTGCCTTTGCCTTTTGACGTCAAATCTAATATCTCTGATCAGAAAGGTGACTACTTAAATATGTTTTCCTTCCCATCTCAATATTAATATTTGATCAGAGAAGTGATGCATGATCTAGTTCACTGAAACTGCAGATCAACAAGGCTGATTTTACGTGTCCTTCATGGTTTTCGTCCAGCGCAAAGAACCTAATTAAGCGCATCCTTGACCCAAATCCTCTTACTGTAAGTTGTCTCCACTCTCGAGAAAGCTTCCTCCATGCTAGTGGTTTTATAGTTAAATTTTTGTCCCCAATCCCAATCTTTGAGCTTGTTCTGTACTGAAATCAGCATCCTAGATTTAATGTGCTTGGCTTTTCTATAATGTTACACCTTTTTTGTTCCCCAGAGAATTACAATCCCTAACATACTAGAAAATGAATGGTTTAAGAAAGGGTACATACCACCAGACTTTGAACAAGGAGAAGACGTAAGCCTCGATGATGTTGTTGCTGTATTTAACGACTCAAAGGTATGATCATTAATTCATATCTTCAGCATTCCAAATTTCTGATGAATTGAGCCCTTATGCTCAGTTTTTTTTTTATTATTATTATTTCCCAGCTCAATGGTGTTAATGTAACTGTAAGAGTATGATTCTGTTCACCAGCCACTGGTCAAAACAACCAGCAGCATGACTGTTTCCCTTAGCAATTTATTGAGTTTGTGCTGGTGAAAAAAGAAAGACTTGTAATGTATCTCGTCCTTTCTTTTCGAAGATGGAACCTTTAAAAATGGTTGAAGAGTGAACTTGTTATTGGGATCTTTAATTTTAATGTGGCACTCCATTTTGTAGGAATATCTTGTAACTGAAAAGAAAGAAAATCCCGTATCAATGAATGCATTTGAGTTTATTTCTAGATCACAATGCTTCGATCTTGGAAGCTTATTTGAGAAACAAGAGGTTTTATCATTAGGTTACAAAAGATTCCCTGTTATGTGAATTTATTCATTTCTAGTTGCAATGTTGGAGTGTTGAACCTAATTTCTAGTTAATAAACCTTGCCTTTTGCTTACCAAACTTGTCAGTACTTGCGGTTAATCTAAGAAGCCATTGATACCCTAAATTACTTCATGTGATTTGAAATTGTTGTTCAATTTAGCATTATTTGCTTCTAGTAACTTGATGTAGCAGGTCTGTCCTGCTTACTACCTCCCCTTTATTCTCTAAAGATATAGAAACAAATATTTTCCCTTTGATTTGTATCTTTGTGACCTGCAACTGCAAGGTATTTTATTTTATTATGAAACTTGCAAATTAGGGTGAGTGGGGAAAGGACTTATCTCCTAAAATTTTCATTTTTCGGACTGACTAATGAATGCTCCTTTGTAATCTTGGGTAGTATAGGTTGAGGTATGCCTAACCTCATATGTTGTTGTCATTGCCTTTACTTGCCTATATAACAACGACAAGGAAGGATCAGGTTGTGTTTGACAGGTAAACACCCTATGTATTTTTCGGATGTATATATTCTTCCGCTAAATGAAGAAACTGACTTCTAGGTTTCCTTAAATGCTGGATTGAAGAGAATATCGGATTTATAATTCTAGGTTTCCTTAGTTTGATTCATAATTCTGAAAAACAAATTAAAGACTATCGGATTTATCTCAATTACAAGCCCATACTTATAATCTAGGATTTCTTGGGAACGAAGAGTCCAACACCTAGAAATCAGACGTACTCTTACAAAGCTAATTAATCAATTTGGAGCTGAATGGATCCACATGTAATTTCTTTCAACCGCCACTCTGTATCGTTATCCTAAAACCTCTAGGACACACTATACTAGGTTTTTAACAATGGGTATCGGTTGGTGGATGCTGATAAAAACATATTTAACCTATAGTTTCCCTACATTTACTCCAAATCAACTAAAGGAATCGCTTCAAGAACATTTGAACACTTGTATAAAGAGAAAAGAGAAAGTACCGATCCAGAATCCTCGCTTAGCGACTTCACCCGGAACACAAGAAAAGCAAGAGTAAAAGTAGCACCCAGCAAAGATCGACACAATAATCATTGAGCACAAGGTTATCGAAAACATGGCGGTGAACGTTAAGTGAACTGCCGATACCCATTGTTAAAAACCTAGTATAGTGTATGTTCCTTCAAAGGATTTTATTCAAGGTTAGTTATTTTTTGTTTAGCTATCATGAATGGAGAAACTGACTTTTAGGTTTCCTTAAATGCTGGATTGAAGAGAATATATACGAGGAGTTACATGTGGTGGTCTGCGGCTATAGGGTTTACACCTCTAATTTTCAATTCCTTGTATCTTGAATTAATAATTGGATAGCTAGACCACCTGCTGGAACCAAGCAAGAACTGTTTTTGATATCTGAATTGAGAGTTGTGCTCAGAAACGCCGCAATAGGCCGTTGTCAGGCCACAAGGAGTCTATCACCAAGCCATTTGTCGGGCCGCTACATGCCATGTTAGGTCACTGCAGGCTTTCATCGGGCTACCACAAGCCGCAATGAGCTTTGATATATCCGTGCCTATTTTATTAACTTATTGTTTTATTTCCGGCGTAATTAATTGGTTGTTAGAATAGTAGTGAGATAAGTATATTAATGACATGCCATTATCATAGGTTCTCTTGCGCTAAATACTTCGTTTGTCTACTTCTTTTGTCTAGGTTGAATAATAATATATATATGGTGCATTTACTCGAGAATTCGGGAAAAATCTCGAATAAGTAGAAGTGAAGTGACATACTAGGTAGAATACCGATTCAAAGTTGAGAATCGGTGAGGGGACGTTACATGGTTAGAACGAGAGTGAGGAACCTATACTGCCTTCCTCATCGGAAACGGCTTAATCCATCCCCATAGATCTTTACCCGAATGGGGGAACTATGATTGGCTTGATCCCTAAATGGGTACGTAGGCAGCCACTCGGCTCAGCCGCTTCCAAAGGAAAACCCTCACCCCTTGTAGTAAGAAAATCGGTTGTTCAAGTTATTTTATTTCTAGTTACTTCTAGTACAATTCATTTGCCTACGTGGTAAGCATGATAGAAATCTTGTGAGTATGAATTATATTGAATGCTAATGTTTTTCTTGAGAGTATGTTAATCAATGCACTTACGAGGATTTAATAAGGAAACGGTAAGTGGTATTAAGCAGCTAAAGGTATGTGTTAACCTCGTCTTTTGTTTCAATTTCATTTTAAGTGGATTATTATATATTGACTACGTATCCAACGCTGAGCATTGGAGTATCTTCACAGGTGCTCCCATAAGACAAGAAAAGGCGTACGGGTAAATTAAGAACAATTTATCGTGAAGCGCACTCGGATTGGCTAAGGCGGTTCTTTTAGCTCTTTCTTGTTTATAAATTTATTCATTTAAGTTGTTTTGTAATAATTTAGTATTTCTTTATTGTCTTTAATAATGAATTCATATTAGGATGCATCCATTAGTTAGAAAGTATGACATGGATTAGCGTCAATTGGGAAAGACCAATCTGGGGTATGAGATTTGTTTCGGGGCACTGCAGCTACTTGATTTAACTGGCATTTGTCGAGATCGTTAAGTAGCTGGTGCCACGAATCAATATCTTTAGTAGTTGGGTTTATGGTTGAGGTTTTAATATAATAAATGGAAGTGTATTATTTTATTTTCAGGTTAGGACAGGTTGTAGATTTATGAAAGGTTAGAAATACAGAGGAGACTCTACCGAATTTTTATTTTATTTTTTTTTTTTTTAGAGCGATGTTGAGGAGGGGTTTTATATTTTAGTTATAGTTTGGACTCGTGTGAATTAAACCCGCTCAAGTCTTGGTTTATTAGATTGTTGAATATTCAGATTGAGCTCTTTTACCTGAATATTCAATTGTCACGAAAAATCGAGAGTATTCTAGGTTTGTAGCAAACCTTGCTCACTTTGGACTAATAACTTTGGCTGATTTATATTGTTTAGGAATACGTTTGTATTTTAATTTCTTTTGTCGGCAGCTTTGTTGGTTGTTCGTGAACATTTGGATGTGGACAAAATGGTTATGGTAAATTATTGTTTACTTCTATTTTGGTGACCTATTTACTTTATTTTGTTTAAACTAATGTTGCATTGGGTTGGTATGTTTTCAGGTGGCTCAAGTTCAACTCACTTTGGAGCATACTCTTTTCGGTTGTCGGTGTTGGATAACCTACATCATAAAGATTAGTTTATATATACATGTCCTAGTGTTGCTCATAATTCTTACCCAATCAAAACCATGACTTTGCTAGAAGCTTATAACTACTTGATTCGCTTAAGTATTTAACTCATAGCTGATTGGTCATTGGTAGTGTGTTAGTTCCCTGATTTATGGTGGTATTTCTAGTTCAATTTTTTTGTACCAAGGAGATATTCATTTTCTTTGTGTTTTCATTTTTCAGCACTTCCACAATTTACAAGTGTCTTTACAAGTAAGTTCCCCATCATATTTGACAAGTGTTGTTTTTTTTTATTACTTGTCTTCCTTTCTCTTGCATATATATTTGAGAAATTTCATAAAAAAACATTCTATATGGCCATTATGTACTGAAGGTGAGGTTTGTACTGGGCATGGTTACTTAGAGCTCCTTAAGATTGATAAGCGACTACACCTTAGTTGTTTCGTTCTTACTTTTCAGTTATTGTGATGGGATCATGTTTTGTATATGTGGACAATCAGTTGTACTACATTTGCGTTTAAACTAAGGTTCACTAATTCACTTGTATGTATATCTTAATTGGACTTATTAAATGGGATAGATGGTTGCGCAAACGAAGTGCTCTCTCTCTCTCCCCATATACATGTTCCCCTTATAAAGGTATTAGTGACCCATGCCAAGCACTACAAACATTGTATTTTAGTCCAAATAGGACAATATATTTCTTTATACATTTCAACCTTGAGATGGAGTATACTATTGCGAAGTACTAGTGCAAGGTTGCATATTGGGGGGGTAGTTGCATTATTTTTCATTATATTACTTGTCAGTACATAGGGCACGTACCAACCTGGTGATACAGAGTGGGTATTATGTAACGAAGTTTATGACGATGGAAATAATGGAAGCTTGTTTAGATAATTTTTTTTAGGGTATTTTAGATTTTGGTCCTACGCATAGTTGGTTTATTATCTCTATTTTGTGTTACTCTTCATTATTAAGTTATTATATACTTTTTTATCTTTGATCGTGCAGATGACAAATCTATCCCTCAAAGATACATACACACAAGAGGAACTTGATGTTGTTCGACTTGAAATTCTTAGATTCATCCAGCATAATGGAGCATTCGAGCCAAGCGTCAAGACTTAGCTAGGTTTTGACCCTTTCCAGTTAAGGTGTGGTGCTTGGGTCTCACCATTTTTTTTTGATATTTTAGATAGAACAAATAGATTGCTTTTTTTATTGATGCAACAAGTTATGTCATTATTATTTTGATATAACAAGTAAATTTGGATGTTTCTTTCATTATTGATGATTCAAAAAAGTTCAAAATTCTTTTAGCAATTCAATGTCTTTGTGTTGGATGTGTAAATTTATTTCTTTTGTTTGTGTTGCACTATGAATTGTTTATTTGAGCAATGTGTTTTTAAATCCAGTGTGGATATATGGTGAAAATGGGCAGGTTGCAGGTTGAATGAATATGATTAGAATCAAATAATTAGGGGTTTTTATTTTTTTAAAAAAAAAAGACTATAAACCACAGTTTGATAAGAACCGAGGTATAAGCAGTTTATATAACCCACGGTTTGTAATGACTATACACCACTGTTTGATAAGAACCGAGGTATAATCAGTTTATATAACCCACGGTTTGTATCCAACCGTCATATATATCATCACTATTTCCCACGGTTTGTAAATATAAGAGCAAACTTTTCGGACTATTAACCACGGTTTGTAAATCCTAATACCACTGTTTTACTCAAAACCGTGGTATATAAGAGGTACTTTTCCCCACGGTTTTGTTAGAAGTATTTGTCACGGTGGTTGTTACCACGGTATGAAAATAGTGGCTAAAGGCTTTTTACCACTGTAAATAACAGTGGTATATGAGCTTTTCTGTAGTAGTGTTTGCAGCACCATATTGTCTAGTATTACGTAGTAGACTCCTTGCCTGTTCTTTTTTGTGGTTGTCTGCTGTATTTTACTGTAATTAAGTGTGTTGCCTTTTTTCTGGCTAAGTTAAGAAAGAATTCTCAACCAACATTTGTGGGATTCGAACTTACAACCTCTCCCATGAGGAGGGTTTCCTAATAGCTTTTATCAGTTACACAAATATGTTGCTCCATTTGTGACATTCTAACGAATGTATCCACATTTTTTATTAAGTTAGGTGATAAATATTCGTTTGGTGTATTTGGTAGGATCCTTCATACCCAACGCTTAGAGGCTAGATGTGCTATTTTCTTGTTGAAATCTTCTTAGGTAGCTGAAACTTGTGGTAAAAGCTCCAACTTCAAACTTACATGTTGTATCAGCCACCTGTGGATGCAGTTACAGCGAGTGCATTGTCACAGTAGATGTTTTATGTCTTCACCATCACCATTAGATACATAGTACCTAGATGCAGTCCATTTTCCTTTTGGTTCTTCTTGGTTAGCTGGCACTTATGGGACAACTTACAACTTCCTCCTTCCTTGCTGTAGTAGCTACCTGTGGATGTATATGCCTTTTCCATAGGTAGCTGTGAAAGTTTTTTTTCATGAATACAATTGGTTGAGTTCGTCAAAATTCTAAAGCATCAGGGTAGGCTAGTTCTGGATGATACTATCCTACTAGACTGAAGGTGAATCATGAATGAAGACATGATCTGAACTGCCAAGAGCGTTTTGAGGAACCCAGTTGTAATTGGTGAACTAATTTGAATAGAAACTATTTTGGGAATTATCATAGTTCGTGGTCACCTTCAGATAATGATTTGATATTTTGTTTTTTGTTGGGTAAGTTTGATATGAGTTATTGGTGACCTTAAGATTTGGTATATGTTCAACAGTGTGGTCTTCCTTATGTTTGATATCCATCTGGAACAGTAGTTTCAATTTCAATTGTCTCAAGTAGGTTTGTATTTTTCTTGACATACTTGTTTTTTTCTTTTCATTATTATCTATTCAAGACAAATTTCTCTATCAATTAGCATAGTCAACTGTCAAGTGGAATGAAATCATTTCTAACTTTCTTGTGCATGCAGGTTTTTGGGAACCCAATAATGTAACGTAACAACATTGATCTTTCATACCTCAACTGAGAACATCATGATTCACATGTGGGTATGTGACAACATTCTTTATTTGTATAAATATTGCAATTTGATAAAAGAAAAAAGATTCAATTGAGAAGAAAGAAAAAATAAAGCAGAAATTTTTTGATGTGTCTGCTGAGGATAAATATCTTAACGAATTTCCTTACAGATCAATAAAGTTTATTTGCAAATAGAATTTCAAATTATGCTGATCCCAAATTTTTTTTCGTGTCCGGTCATCTTGTTGTTCCAGAAGATTGAGGGGGTTGACGAATGTCTGTTTGGCATGTATGTGCAAGAATATGGTTCAGAATGCCATGATCAAAATAAGCGGTGTGGTTATCTTTCATACCTTGATATGGTAAAGTATTTCAGGCTTGAAATACAAACGGTTAATGGAAAAGCTCTTCGAACATTTGTTTACCATGAAATATTGGTAATGGACTATTTTTTATGTACTTATTTGATTCACTATCAAAATCTAGTATCCTTAGAAGTTCTTAAGAAGTTAAAAGATAACTGATTTTTTTTTTGCTTGTCCTAATCAGATTGGGTACCTAGAGTACTGCAAGAAGCAGGGGTTTTCAACATGTTATATATGGACATGTCCTCCTATGAAAGGAGACAACTATGTTCTGTATCGTCATCCAAAAGTTCAGAAGGCTCCCAACACGGATAAGCTGAGGAGGAAGTGCTCTCTCTCTCTCTCTCTCTTCTTCAGATGTGTTTTCAAAGCGTGCATGTACAGGTATCTAATGATGTGGACATTGTGCAGGTACCTGTCAATGCTAAAAAAGACAATCAAGGAAAATGTTGTGCTGGCTATCACTAATTTATATGACGTCTTATTTTTTCGTCGCCATGAATGCAAGTTAAAGGTGAACCACTTGCCATATTTCTATGAGGACTGCTGGTCAGCTTGTGCTAAGGAAACAATACATCGGATCCAAGCAGAAGAAAATGGAGAAATTCTAAAAAGGAAATCTAGAATAGCTTTGAAAGCCAGAGGATGCAACATAGGCAATGTACTGATGGATAAGGTACTTCTAACTAACCCCTTTTTCTTTCTTTTTCCACCTTTAGAGTATTGTCATCATGGTGGTGGTGGTCAAGGAGACACTTCTAGTCTGATTTTTGTTGTTCTTTATCATTCCATGATCCGATTTGATTCATCCTCTTTTATTGTTTTTTCAGTTATTCTAACTATTAGATCTCTGAAATCGTTATAGTATTCACATAAATAAGTTTGAAATCGTAATAGCAATCACATAATGAAGAAAAACCAAATTAACTCGTAAAGGACATATAAAAACAGAATTATTAAGAAAATTTAAATGTCAACTTATTTTCTCCATTGTTCATTGAAGAAAGTCATACATATGAAAACAATCTAGCTAATATCATATTTATGTTTTTTGAAGAACCTAATATCTAAGAATCTAATATCTTCCAACTGAATTGTTGGCCGTTATTCGAATAACATATTGGCTACGAATCATGCGCTGCATCAAACTAAATTGTCTGCATCTATTCCAAATCATTGTTCTGCATATTAAATGAAAAGTTTTTCAAAGTAAGTCCTTTTGTAATTTAAAAGTTACATCAAATTGTTTAAAAAATATTTTGAACACAATACCTTTGATTCTGGAGTTTTCCGATTTTTTTTTGTTGGAGAGACCTCATTTGTAGGATTCTTGTTTTTATTTTTCTTTTTATTTGCTCCATTTTCCTATATTTTTCACATGTACAAATTTAAATATGAAAATATTTGACCAATGGTTGTAAAGGAAGTTAGTTTAAAAGATAAATACCTACTCGATAACTTGAGTGTCTGTTGTGTCTGTCTCTTCTGTATTTTCTTTATCCGTTTCTTCTTCCAAGATATTGTTTACACTGAATGTTGGATACATTTCATGCATACTGTACTCATTCATCACAACTTTGAAGATGTATGTCTTTCCAGTGTTTTTCTCTAGCTTTTCTTTAATTTCATCCTAGCTATTGCCCTGCATTGTAGAAATAGAAATGCATTAATATAAATTTCCAAAAAAATATTATTTGGTATCAATAAAAAAATTGTATATATACTTTCCTTTAAACTCATCTTTTTAATTTTGTCAAATAGTTGTTGCACTATGCCTTCTGCTTTATTTCCAAAAATAACAAATGTTGTTTGATTTGTTTCATCTTGCACACAAAGTTTAAGATAGTACCTGTGTATAAAGAGAACTTAACTGAGAAGATTAGTAACATATAACCATAATATTATTTTAAAATTTCAATTTGTTTACCTCTCATATGGTTTATTGTAAGTAGTTTTACAATCCTTGCAGTATGGCTCATCCCCGTTTTCCACATGTTTAACAGTACATAATTGACAAGATTTGTAATTCCAACGATTTCCAAAAAGCTTTATAAATTTTTCTTTGCAAGTAAATGACTTATGCTACAAATAAAATGATTTATGTATCAGTATAAAAAACATAAAACACTAATTTGTTGTAAATCTCTTCTAAAATCTTGATTTCAGACTAACCTGGTTGGATCTATCTCTGCCTAATTGAATTAGGCCAGATATGATTACCCTGTCTTTACTAAGTAGTTCAGAAATTGTAGTAGGTGCACCTTGTTTCTCTACCTCAAACTGTACTTTAAAGTTACCGGTGTCAAAGCTGCGTCAAAACAGGTTGGTTTGCATAAATATTACTAAAAGAAGTCAACGAAAAGCAGCTTATTCACTATGTGAGCTATTGGTATATGAATATAGAGGCCACCTTAAAAGCAGTTAGCTTCATAAGCAATTACTCATAACTTAAGCTTCTAAACCTTAATTTCTCCTTTCAAACTCAAACTGTATATGCATGATGATGAGAAAAAATTAGTACGGTAATATAGTATCCATTCATAAATCTTACGCCATCAACCCAATGTATTTATAGTATTTTACTGCTTTTTCATCTCATTTGATTGAGGTATATCCAAATTCAAGTATATTTGAGTTGCAGATGTGACTGTTGCTTTAAAAAGATTTGCGAACACATATATGAAGAAATAATAACATTAGATAATAGTTAGTAATAAATCATTTAAATGGATCAAATTGGATATAAAAATATTTGCATACTTCCGATTCTTTTCATATATAGTGATGATAAAATAACACTGACAATTCCATCAGAATTCTTTAGGTTTGCAAATCTTTTGGAGTCTTCACCCCATAAAGCCATTTTGATTTCATAGTTCCTATAAAAATAGTTAGTAATTAGAATTCATAGTCACTGTAAAAAAAAGAAAGTAATTATGTTTAAAAATTATTTTTAAAATTCACAAACATTGTGTGTTACCTCTCATTCATTAGTGTGACTTCCTTAAAACCATACGGGCTTTGTGCTGAAATTTTTGTCAAAAGTCTAATAAAATTTGGTTTTTTCAAGTTAATATTAGTACATAATATTTTTTTTTTGGAAAAATAACATTATTCAATCAGTAGCATACCAACTGTGTTGAATGCCTTGACGTAGACTTCTTTCTTCTTCATGAATTCTTCAAAATCAACAAATGAAAACTTGTATTGTCTGAATGTTTTTCCATCTTCCTTTGAAGCAGTTACAATTGTATCTTTTTTGAAGGAAATTGTGAAGTTGGCCCACACCGGCTGATATTGAAATTTGGCTGGCTTAACCTCAAAATTTTCAAAACAATAAATTTATCCTTGTTTTATTATTTTTTCAAAGGCATTTTGGATTTCCTTGTCAATTTTAGCGTGAATTTGATTTTCCTGTAATGACACAGTTTTAATGCAAATATGTTAGACTATACAAGGGAAAAAAACATGCTATTAATGGAATATTTATGGATACAATTTAAGAGAGATAGTAAATTGTTTATGTTCAATAACACATGTAAAAATGACAATAATTTGCAAACAATAATATATTGAAAACATATCATGACTTGACTCTAATAGTAAAATTAGATCAAATAACTTTTACCTTTTCATCAATTAATATCATCTCAATTCCAAAAACTTTTTCTTTATACCTTGCTATCCACATTCTGCTTACTCGTGTTATTATTTTGCAAGATGGTGAGTAAAGGTTAAGCTCGTCCAAAAAACAATATTAACAGTAATAGAGTCCTATTAAAATTGTAAGATTTAGTTATAGATTATGTTGGTTAATTCTTAAATATAATAATTTTGTGCCCGATTGTATCTTAAAACAGATAAACATTAATAGTAATAGAGTCCTACTAAAAAACAACATTAACAGTAATAGAGTCTTACGAAAAAAATTTAAGATTTAATTAGAGACTCTGTTGGCTTTAATTTTATGCCCAAGTGTGATCAAGTTGGTAACTTACATTTTCTACTCTTGGATGAATCACATGTTGTCAATAGTTTGATACTTAACTTTTCAACAGCAGAATTCGGATGTCAAGTCCTAAAATGTTGGCATCTCTTTCTATCCAACCTCCAAGTCACAATAGATTTACTCTTTACTCAAAAAGAGTTGAGAAGTGTCGGAGGCTTAGAAATAGCACTAGAGATTAAGTTGTAGAGATGTACTAATAAGTACCTCGTAACATGCAAGGCAAGGGAAGGGCAGCAGCAATGGCTTCACAGAAGCAAAGGCCCTAATGACCGCACTGGCTGCTACGTGTACCAGATGAAGTACACCTTCAGCAGAAGGCACACCCTATATAATAACTATCTGAGCCAATGCAATCCGCTTAGCTATAGCATGTGTGGACTCAGGCAGTACGATAACAAACGTGCTCAATGTTACTGCAATGACAATAGTAGTAACGGAGAACCTTATAGGTCCAAGAACCCACAGACTGAACATAGCAGTTTGGACAGTACCGTAGATGACATTCCAACAACTGCGCAAAGCGTTACCAAGAGTTTATTCGGATACAATAAGGATTACAGTAATATATGGTAGAGCTGGGAATGCTAACATATGCTAGAGAGTGAGTGGACCAAATAGGGTAATGCAGCCTACTATGGTGCACGGTAGTCCAGTTCAAAATGCTGAGCCAAGGCGTGATCACTCATGGTTATTGGTGGCATTGTTTGGCTAGTCCTTAGACTGATTTCGAGGCTTCTACTGAAGGAAGTTTCCAAATCCTAATCTTTCTCCCCCACCTCCAAGCCTTACAACCGTAATATCTGATGTGGAATCACCTAAGACCTGGTCATTAAGCAGCTAAGACATTCCTTTTGTATTTCTTGTTTAGGTTAAGAAACATGGATAATTAAATATATCATCGTCTCCAACAGACCAAAAAAACACTGGGAAAACAAAAAATGGAAATACAAAGAATATAAACACCAAAATCGTTAACTTAATAATAATGGTAGATTCAGAATTCATATAGAAAACCAAGTAAAAAGGTTACACCACTTAAAGCAACAAAGAAGTTGTAGTCAACTTTCTCGGAGTAAATCAACTACCTAATATCCCCCATAAGATTCTCCTACATTAAAGAAGACCAAAAGCATAGTAAGGATAAGTTATTAAAAAGTTAAAAAACACCATAAAGTATTTTTTGTTTGAAATACAGTACCTTCCTCAGATTGCTTGAAAAACTTCTTTATACACAATGTTATGTGTATATCCTTTTGGCTCATCATCTTCCTTTTTTATTAGAAATTTTAGCCCCTGTCTAGATGTCATTCTCGAAGCAGCAACATATAATTGCCCATGTGTGAAAATTGGACGTGGTAAATAAACACCAACATGGTTGAAAGTTTGTCCCTGACTCTTGTTTACAGTCATTGCGTAACACACTTTGATGGGGAATTGTTTCCTCTTGAAGACAAACGGTCACTTTGTGTTAGTTGGAGATAGGACAATTCTTGGAATATAGACAGGTTCACCTATGTTTGTACCTGTAATTATGAATTTGCTTATATAATTGTATAGTTCCAAATATAATTTAATAAAATAATATTTACTAGATCATGTATTTTCGTACCCGTTATAATTTTTGCTTCAATAACTTTGGATCCCATCCTTGTCACAATCAACCTAGTTCCATTGCAAAGCCCCGCACTCTGATTCAAATTCCACATTAACATTATCGGAACACCAACTTTCAGCTCAATGTTATGGTTTGGTAATCCAGAAAACTGAAGAGTATTCAAAAATTCTATAGGAAAGAGAACGTCCTGTTCAGTAGATTTTCCTGTAAAACAACAAAGTAATAAAATAATAAAAGTTAAATTTTGTAAAAGAAAAACAATTATTTATATAACTACTTTTTTTTAACATGATAACCTTCTATAGGACAAAGTGTGTCTGCACTCAAGTAACTCTGTAAATCACCTGGAAGTGATGAAATAATGTATGAGTTGATTTCATCAACTGTTTCATTCTTCGGGGCCAAGATGCTTCTTTCCTTGAGGTATTTTACAGAACCATGATTGTTTGCAAAATCTGGATAAACATTTGAAACAATATCTTTAATTGAGTCTTCTGATTCAGGAATAAAAAGATCATCTGGAATATGTATCCATGTTGGCTCAATATTGTTCTCCATAGAAATTGCTGGCAACTTTCCGTCTCCTAGATCTAGAACCCATTTGCTGAAATCTTCTATAGAGCTAGCTATTTCTGGATCAATATTGTCACTTTTTAATCTCATGTTTTGCGTTAGATGAAAAACTTTACATTCTCCCCAGATTTTAGACCTATCAAATATAATTAAATATGGCAAAATTAAAAATTGCTCAAGGTTACTAAACGAATTATTTGATAAAATTAAGATTGTTTGATATATTCAAAATGGTACCTGTTTATTGAAGCGTCAACAATGTCACCTCTTTTACCCCTTGGAATAACTGGCAAAATATGTCTGAAGTCTCCACCTATTAAAAATGTTTTGCCGCCAAAATATTTGTTATTTTCATCCATTATGGCTTTTAAAGTTCTATCAACAGCTTCGAATCCGTGCCTATGAGTCATTGGAGCTTCATCCCATAAAATAAGATATGTTTTTTGTATTAGCTTCGTCAGGTCTTCATGTTTTAAGATTTTGCATGACTCTTCACTGGTAGGAATTTCAATATTGAACCTAGAATGTGTTGTTCGCCCACCTGGTAGGAGTAGTGATGCTATTCCAGAAGAGGCAACTGCAAGAACAACTTTACCTTCATATCTTAGCTTTGAGATGATAGTTTTGTACAGATACGTCTTTCCGGTTCCTCCACTGCCGTAAAAAAAATACACCTCCTTTCTGTGAATATATTGCTTGGGTGACTGATTGGAATACTTCATGCTGCTCAGTATTAAGATTCTAACGTATTCATCACGTAGTGAACGACAATCATAGTCAAGTTCTCCTGCGATCAGTCTATTATCAATTGGCATCTGGTCTTTCATATTTGGAAATGGGAAGTCATTGACCTTTGCCAAAGTTTTACCTCTTCTGAGCATGATTTTTTCAATCTCGCATAAAGTGTAGTTTTTTATTTTCTCCTCTGATAAAATCAATGTCTGATTTCCATTGATTCTTCTATATGGAAATAACATGTCATCTCCTAGTGTCTGGTGATGTTTTTCCCATAGTTTTTCAGGAAATGATATCTCGCACATCAATATTAGCGTCACAAACAACTCACACAATGCTTTAGGACATAACCATCTGCTAGTTTCTTTTAGTGCATCATCCCACTCTTTGTCATCATCGAGCAAACCTAGTGCATGGCAGGTAAATTTAATTTAACATTTAAATATGTATAGTTAAAATTAAAATTCAGCATATATTAACTTCAGGAGTTTGTAAATTTAACTTAAGAGTTTGAAACGTGTTCTTGTCATATTATTGTACTTTCAAAAGTAAGGCATGTCTTAACATGGTTTATATTAACTTCGTAAGTGGTTTAAAACTATGTTTAAAGAAAGAATATTATTATAGTATTATGACTTAGGATGATACAATGTTGATAATTTAATTTCAAAATAGACAATAGAAAAAACAAATCTAAGTGTGTATGTGTTTCCTAAGCTTATTTGTAAAAATGATTTTAAGTTTTGCAGAACCTATGTAATAATGATATATGAAAAGAAAATTTCATAAGTTACCTCACACGCTACTTTGGAAGTAGGATAAATAGTTCCATTGATTGTTCTGATTTCTTCAAAACTTCTAGGACCTTTGACAATATTAAGCAACATCAGTAAGTAAAATCTCTCCCCTGATGTAGGGTGAGCATAGTAAACACGGCCGATCTTTCTTTTACCCTTTCCCCATCTAGGAGTCAACACTCTGTCATTGACTTTCCAAACCCATTTAGTGGAAAATTCCATATAAGTAAGTTCTCTAGCAGATGGATACATGGCATTGGCTTTAAACCATTTTGTAAATTTCGTTTTTGAAGCTTTCTCGCGTTTGATGACTTCTTTTGGTAAATCATTATCATCGTAATAGACAATTTGTCCTCCTTCAAGATGAAATGGCAACCTCTCTACGCTTGGGTCTCTGTATTGAATTTCAAAGTTCCATAATCTCCAACATGCTTCAAAAGCATAAAGATTAACGACAACCAAGAAAACGTCCAACTTCGTCCACATCTCGAATGATTTGCTTCCCCGTGTCTACATCTGTTGCGACATTCTCAACAATAAAAGCAGCGGCTCTATCTTTGCCCTTGTTAATATATTTGAAAAGATACTTTATTGACCTTGCCTTATTACAATGCTCAACATTTATGTGTGCTAGAAATTTAACACACAAATCGACATTATGTGGTATTACCCACCTATTGTCCAGTTCCTCAGTCTTATCAAACACTTTAACTGTGACTTTACGACCGTTGTTTCTTCTCATATAAATGGTGAAGTCATTGTGATCAATTGTAGTATCACTGCAAAAAGCTTTCGGATAGAGTTTAGAACATTTATTATCCAACATACATGGCGAGCTTGGATTATTATCTCCACAGGGTCCGTGCATCATAAACTGTGTAACTACTGCATATGCAACTTTATCTTCTGGGTCAGGAAGCTTGGTTGATATTAACTTATTTATCTGAGCCGGAGTCTTGGGCTTGGAACCATTATCCAAGAAAAGCAATATATGAGCATGAGGTAATCCTCCCTTCTGAACTCTATTGTGTATATTGCTGCAAAAACAAAGAAAAGGCAATAAAAGAATTTAAGGTAAGCTTTTCATATAAGAAAAGATTATTCAATCCAACAGGGCATTAACTGCCAAATTATGCAAAAAAGTTATCTTTTTGGAAACTCTAGGAAAGTATTGATTTTAGTATAGCATCTATTTTGAGTATGATATTACAAAGTAAGTCATAGGCAAAATGGGGAACTCTCACATCACCATCTGGCTTGGTAAATAGTTAAAATGTCGCTGCAATCAGCCAAGATGTAACAAAAACATGGATTCTATAGGTCATCTACCTTCTCAATAATGTGTAAACAGTTAGCATAGAAAAGTTTTTTAGATGAAATAACAACCTATACGTCGCATGAGCATTGGCCTCCCTAACCCATGGGATGCTTCCTAAACACCCCTGCCATAGGCTTTTGCTAGTATTCCTACACACATTCATTAGATACTTTCTCATCTATCTCTTGAGTAGTTCAGAAACTCCTTCTACCCTGTAGCAAAATGAACAATATCAATACTTTTAATTGCTCCTAGGGCCCATCCAGTCCTGTCCCACCCGATTTTGTTGTATTTGCCTAAATGAATATGTAGCTCATGGAGCGTGTCCTAGAGATTTATATACTATTTTAACTGTTGCAGCCCTATCTATGCAAAGGTGATGCTTTCTTTGCCTTGGAGGAAGCCATTGCAGCTGAAAATTCATACACAGTAGCTTTGTTGATTGATCCATCTATTCGTCGATCAAAATCATTCAAGGTTATAGTCAATTTTTTTGCAGTAAATAAGTTCAGTTCAACTGCATGTGTTGTTTAAGACATCTATCCAACAATATAGTTTGTATAATGGATAATCTGATTCTGAGAATTGATTATAATATAGAGTCATACACTTGTACGGTGAATCCACCCACATACTTTGCATCTTGCAAATACAATTTGTCTATTTGACATCTGGCTTTTACCAAATAATTACTTGAAAGGTGCTTTAGTTTTTATGGCTAATTCTATAGGCTCGGGTCACAAAGCTTCAAGATAAACGAACTGCTGTAGATATGACTTCTTAACTTTGATATTGACTGAAACCTCTTTAAATACCTTTTAAGGATATGAGACAAAGGCAAGGCAAGATGCTGAATTTCCATTATCTAGGTATTTTTAGCTTTAATCTTGTTTAATTTTGGTATTCTTTTTTCTTGTAGGCTAACTTGAGGCGTATGCTGCTTTCTTAGTTGTAACTTGTAAGTATATCATATTAGTGGTGCAGCCATGCGACCTATCCCAATATTCCCAAGTGAAGCTAATTGGAGACATTGATGCATTGATTGAACTACTGCTAGAGTTTGGGTGTTTGCTAAGTCCATGGTTATTTATGTTGTTTTCTATACTAAGTCGGGATAATGCAGGAGCTTGACTAAATGTGTTTGAGTAAGGACATATTTATTGTTTAACTTTTCAAAAGTAAGGTCAAAGATAGAAAGGTACTCATCTGTGCTCAAGATGATTAGCTTATCAGATGCATCGTTAGATTGTCTTGAAGCATGCTTGATGAATAAGTTGAATGTCAGTGTTGTTCACCATGTAGTTCACATTTTAGAGTTTTTGCGTTTTTCAGTCTGCTTATTTTCCCAAAGTCTATTTTTCTTCTTTCTAGGTGTTTAACTGAGAGAGGTTTATTTTTCTTTTTATTCTTTTCATTGTACAGTTCCTTAACCATAGTACGTCAGTAATTTGTACTCTACTGATCTATCACTTGAAGCCATTCACTTAGGTAGTCATATTTCTTTTCAATTTAAGTTGATTTTTCACTTGAAGTGTCAAAGAGTTTTGACATAATAAAGATCCCTAATATGTCGCTTCCATTTTTTTAAATGACATAAGCATCCAACCTTACATATCAGGAAATCTCACAACTTTTAATTTTACAACATACGAAGCTGCCAACTCAAAGAAATCCTATAAATGGCAAAGGGTATTGCTTAAAGTGATCGAAGAAGCACTTGTAGAAGATCAAGCACAAAATATTGATCCTAAAGTGGTAATGTTCGTTATTGGGATTAATTGGGTACTCTTTTATGATTTAAGGATAGGAAATCTTTTATGTGCAGATAACAATGTCCATTACAGGGGAGGTTGTAAATCTTTCCATGTTAAGGTCTAAAAGTTGATAAGTTATTCTGTAGTGCAACTGGTATTCTATTATGGGAATTGAAATAACATCTTCGGATCTTCCTAATATCTGTTTTTCTAACAGGGCTTATACTTGAATAATCTTTCTAAGACATTTTAATTGGATGTAAGTTGAGAGCATCAAGGCAAAGGCAAATCATCAGTAAGTGCTCTGTTTTTTTTTTTTTTTTTTTGGTCATTCACTATAATGTTTTAATAAAACTGAACATATATCCTAAATAGCATATACACTGGAAAATAGACATGTATCATCAATTTTTTCCAAAAGCTGTCTGTTATGTTGTGTTGGATTAGGTATAAGAAGCTTTTTATTTATTTATTATAATGTAGTAAGGCGATGTGTTTCACAAAAATAGAATACAACTGAACATGAATTAAGTATTTTCTTACTTTGACATTTAAAACTTATGTGAAAACATTTAAACATAAAGACTGACCTGCCCAAGCTTTACCAAAATGTTTACGCCATTGCAAATCAGTCGTTAACTCATGCAATTTTATTTCAAATACCCGAGCAACAATATCAGGTGCATCTTCAGGTTTTAGTCCCTTTGAAACCTTGTCCAATGCCATTTGAATTTCAGGCCACTTGGGGTTGCAAGTAAATGTAGTGAAAATGTCAGGAGTTCCAGCCCATCTGGAAATGGCTATGGCATCCTGATAATTTTGTACCATATATCTTGGACCACCTGTAAAAGACGATAGTAAAACTAATCATTTGTCATTATAAATAAATTCATTTTTAAAACTTGTAAGTGATTTTTAGGGATTTCAATAGACTTAATTACATGTAAAAGATGATGGTAAAACTAATCGCCTGCCAACAGATGCAGGTTTAGTGTCCCCAAAAACAACAGCATCAACCAAACCTTGGTACAATTCTACACGAATAGTATGTTGGTTATTTCTAACCCATGAAAGCCTCGTCTCCTCAACAGCAGTGTATGCATCTACCCAAAATTATAGCTTCAATCATTTACTTTTGACTATTGTTAGCCCTTCATTTCCTCTCATTTGCATTCTAAATGCATAGTACTCTCTCATGGTAACATGTTGTCTTTTACCCACTTTATTACCATTTCTGTACTTGGTTTCAGGCACATATCCATCAGCTCCGTTAGGAAATAAGAGAGGGTATTACATTAACATAAAACTTGGAAAAGTTTAATCAATTCTCTTTAAATCGTATCCTTTCTTGTCAACAATAATGTCATGGTGACCTTGAGATTCATCTCCATTACCAACAATGAGAGCAGCTACCTCATCAGAAGTTGGTAAGTTGTAGAGCCTTCAATCAGTTCCTCTTGTGCTAATGAGTCTTATACTACCATCAGCGGTTTCAGATTCTTCAAAACAATCTCTTGCCATTCTATAAGTCTGAGCTATTCTATTGTTTTCATTTAACATGCTAATGAGTCCTGCTATAATGTTTGGATCTAATAGTTTCTTCTTTTCAATCTTCTTAATAAAAGAGTTCAATCTGTTTTGCACTTCGTTGCCTATATCATATATGTATAACTGCCCAAATTTAGGAGTCTGGCCTGGCACAAAGGGAAAAAACCAAATTAACTCGTAAAGAACATGTAAAAATAGAATTATTACAAAAATTCAAATGGCTAATTATTTACTCCATTTTTCATTGAAGAAAATCATATCTAAGGAAAAAATCTAATATCCTAGCCAAAAAAAAAATCTAATATCCTAATATCTAAGAATCTAATATTTTGAAATATTTTGAAGAGGGTATTGGACTTCATTGGCTATATCATATATGTATAACTGCCCAAATTTAGGAGGTGTGCTTGGAATTGGTAGCAGGGAACCAATTTTGTGGTGATTTTGTCCGCTGATCTTAAAAACATATGGTCCCCCACCATTGTTTATTTTTTTATCAACCACTCCCCCAGTTGATGTGAAAGCAAACATCGTGTTATACGCCCTCATGTTTTCTGTGTAATTTGTAGACATTGAACCACCTTTAGAATCTAGTAGTTGGTTTAGGAATGGAGGTGCATCAGCTAAAAGAGGAAGCTGAACTTTTCCATGGCGTAGGCAGCATATTCCAAACTTTGGTTTCTTGGTCTGCTTTGTTCTACCAACCCTTTCTTCATACCAAAGTATTGCTCCACAAAATGAACACATAGACTTTGGCTCTCCGAAATTCCAGGCTTCTTGACAATTTCCTGTGTTAAACACAAACATATAAATTTGTTTAGGAATTTTTATCATAATAAAAAATTAAAATACATTGAAAATCTTACTTTTATGTTCAGTTTCATTTGATATGTTTTCTTCATCACCATCTGATTCACTACTTCTCATTTGTGAATAATAATCTTCGTCTAATGATACAGACTCATTAAACTCAGCAACAACGGATTTTTTCCTCTTCTTCTTCAGGTCAGCTCTTTTTTGCTTGGAAATTGTTTTCATTAATTCATTTCTTTCTTGATTTTGCATAGACTTAACACCAAGAGCCCTTTTCCTTTTTTCCGCTAAATAACTCATTCGATTAGATCGATTAAGTTTACATTCTGCTTTGCTTAAAACTGGATAAGTGCCTGCAAAATCAATCAATTAGTGTTTTTTTCACATAAATATCGTACGCATATATATAACATAACTCAACAAAGAGGAGAGGGTATATGAATTGATATCAGGTGGACTCATTTTCGCAGCAGATTAGATTTAGAACAATAACCATCAGGATTCACTTAAGCAGGGTAGAGAGCATGAAGTTAAATCAAAAGCATGAAATTTCTGAAATGGAAACACTATTCCAACATCACCATGAATATAATAGAATTGTATGCTATTACTCTATATAACTTTGCAAATGTGACCCTTCGTGAAATTTTTCCTAAATAATTAGAAGCATTTGTGACACTTTATTTGTTAGTTAAAGAACTTTGAGATGATACTTCTGAATACTAATCTTGGGATAGATAATTTTTGAAACAAAATGCATAGGCATAGTTGATGAATGACATATTTTCTCACCTTTTTTCCTTATGCTAAGGTGTTCTACTTTTTTTTTCCACCCAAGACTATATAATTTCCTTTGTCTGTATGTTGTGCTAGTGCTCTAGTTCCTTCAGGTTTCTTATCAATGTCATAAACAACGAGAGGATGTGATCCGTGATAGTGGAATCCCTTACACAATAATAAGGCCTTGTGCATTAACAGAGGAGCCAGCTGGAGCTGATCTCATTTTTTAGCAAGGAGACAATATTATGGTATTCACATTCAATAAGCTCTTTTGACCCTTTACTTGCTATCCTGTAACTCATTAGGTTATTCTTTGAAGTATTAACATTAGTATTTGCCATAGTTAGAATTTATGTTTCGTTAGATTTGGAAAATAAAGATTCCATGACCATGTTCAACAGATAAAAAATGGATGTTAATGCATGTATCTGTTTTTATACACAAAGACAATACATATGCATGTGCAAAAATGTCAATAGAATGAGTTGGTTTGGGCTGGTTGCAAATAATGCTAGAATCATCATGAGGTATTGGGTACCATCACAACTTCACAACCACAGAGAAAAGCCCAGATCAAAGAGTGGAGGTGTAGAGTCAAATAGAAAAGTAGGTAAACATAGAGAAGGTTAGGGCTGGAAACGCCATATACCTCATAAAAACGCGAAGATGTGGTATACCGTATACCATAATAATTATTATAAAATCATTCCATTTCCAATTCAGTTGATTTAAACTTAAAACTTTCATACCGGAAAACTAAAGAAAAATTAAATAAAACAATCTAATAGCTTATGCTGAAAAAATAGAGCAAGCACTGTCTTTCTGACATTTACTTTCATAATATAAGGAATATGTGTGATTATTATTGTAATTATCAGTGTGTGTGCTTATCCAGCACTTCAAGGTTTTTCGCAGACTTAGGGGACAACAACATGTTAAATTCTAGGCATGTTTATGCTTGAAATACCTTACCGTTGCATACCTTTCCCCACAGAGTGAATATAGGTATTAATATTTAATCAATACCTATTTTTTCCTTCGATTTTATTCTTGTCCTTCTTGCTGCTCTAGGTTTTGCTCTATTTTTTAATGCTTTACCACTGGTTGAAGCACGCTTTTCCCTTTGTTACCCATGAAGCTATAGAGTTGAGAGTTTTAAGAAAGGTAAATTTGATATAAGAAGTGGAATTTTTGGTTTAGTAGGTTTTAGGCATTCAAAATTTAACTCGGCTGCTAGGTTTGAGAGTTTTAAGAAATAAGAAGTGGATTTTTTGGTTTATTAGGTTTTAGGAATTTTGTTTTATTAGGATTCGTATGAAAGCCTAGAAAGGTTTTTTTAGAAATTTGTTTGTAAGTGTGTTTTGATATCAGACTCATGATTCTTGTGTATCAATTGGACCTTCTATTATACCTTATGACTACCACATAAGTATGTTTCTGTTGACACTTTATGTTGATCAACTCTCATGAAATCAGAAGTTTCGACCTTGCTGCAAATGCTCCCAACTTTACTTTAGTTATCTGTTCAAAGGGTCATTTTTAGATTTGCTAAGGCCGCAGCCAAGTTACTACATCAAGAAAAGTATCAGGTAGATAAAACTTTGCACATATTGTTCATCGACATTGACATTTCATTTCCTTCCTGTTTTCACCAATCATTAGTACATTATATGTTTCCATGATGTCAAGCATCTCAATGGTCAGCCCTTTCTTCTATCGAGGTGTGTCTTTTAATTTGTAATATATTTGAATTTATACAATTTTACTGAACTATATTTTAATTGGGAGTTGACTAAAGTATTTCTATTTTAAATTTGTAGATGTGCTTATTAAGAGCAAACATCTCATGAATCTTGATCGAAGTTTAGCGAGTAGGCGTGCGAATCCCCTTAGTCAATTAATCAGCCAGTAGGAGAGGAATCTAATTCCATAGGGATTGAATACGGAGCTTGGCAATAGATTTCTTGTTTCTTTTCTTCTGTCTGTTAGCCATAGCTTGCAAGGGGCTTCCTGTGGGTTCAGTGTGATAGGGTTATATACTAAAAGCATTACTTTTGTATTAACTCTAATTCTTTATATTTTCAATGAGAATCATATGAGCAAATGCTATGCATATTATATATGTTATTAGTTATATGCATGTGTCTAATACTTTATGTTGTAGATGATATGGTGTGGACACATAGAAGATCATATCATCAGTACCCTATAAAGTATAAGTAATCGTTCACAACCTAGATGGATTTGGACAAAGCATTGGTACGGTTGTAGTATAATCTGGTATTAGTCTATCTTGACTATAGGATTACACTAGTACACTTTGTGTGTATTGAACATGACCAATTGAGATTGTTTCTCCTTATACTGACTATATAAGAGAACAAACGCCTCTGTTATTATGGATGCTTGTTCTCCCAATCCGGATATAATAACGGGCACTTACATGCATTGTACATTGCTTTAAATCATCAATGAGTAATATTCATTTGTGAATCAACAAACTCGATGGATTGGGTAATGACATTGTATGTAAGGTGTCTTTGATTGATTATAGAAGGAACGCGGTCCCGCAAGAAGTCGGGTTGATGATGTCCCCTTGAGGAGCTCAAAAAGATTGTCACGTAAACCCTGCAGGTGGATTTATTCCGACATGACAATGAGGTTGAGTGGTACTACTCAAGGACAAAAGAAGTTGATTAATGTAGTTGTCAGTAACTTGACTTAATCAACAGACATTCGATATCTTAAACACGGGGAGATCAACGAGCATATAATATGGAGCCCATAAACACTGACACGTAATTTGGGATTAGGGAGGTAGTGCAACAATGGCCTTTAGTGGAATAATCCATTTGTTGACGGACTTGGGCCGTGTGTTCTGGGCGAACATGGGAAGCCCAAGCCCGTCAGGAGGCCCAACCCTAATTTCTCCTCATGGTCCCTATTGTAGCCTATAATAGAATACTCTCTCTCTGGCCAAAATTCACTATTCACTGGATTAGAAAAAGAGGCAAGGAAAGATAGATCCAAAATTGGATCTAGCTTTGTGAGAAAGAAGGGGATTGGTAGATCGTTGCCCACACAACGTCTAATCTATTCTGAAGGAATACAACAGAAGATCAAGGGGTTGATTTCGGATTTGATAAATCTTTGATTCACATAGATTACATCTAAGTCAATTCCTAAAAGGTATGTTCTCTATCCAAATTATGAGAACCCATTAATTCTGCTGCGCGTGGTTCTCGCGGTTTGTAGAAATATTGATTCTGGAAATAACGGTTCCTACAATTGGTATCGGAGCTTGTAGATTTGTTGGTAGATGTAGAACTGTTCTAACATGGTTTTGCAGGCATCTAGACCAATTGTTATGGTCAGAATGATTTCTGGAAAGAAATGGATCGTTTTTTATTTTATGAAAAATTGATTGTTTTTACAAGTTTTGATTATCAATGGATGTAATTTAAATCACGGTATGTATTGTGTTATTGTTTTTATCATTGATGTAATCTATTGTAAAGATCAAAAGATCCAAAAGATCAAGATTTGGATTGGTCGAAATCTGGATCTGAATTTTTTCCGCTGGAGCGCGGGTGGAGCACGGGTCGCGCCTTATGCAGGCACAACTGGAGTGCAGGTCGTGCCCTTAACACCAGAAAGAGAAAATTTGAGCTTGAGTGTGCCATGCACCTTGGATAGGCAAAAGTGGAGCGTGGGTCGCACTGATGAGCCTGGAAGTCGCTGAAGGTATGAGCGCGCCATACGCCCTATACATGTATATTTGGAGCTTGGGTCGCGCCCTTCAAGGCAGAAAGAGAAATTTTTTTTTCTCTAAGATGAGATGATTTTTGTTTTCTATTCAGGGGTCTATGAAGTGATTTCATGAAGTTTCCATTGAAGGAAACAGGTCACAATTTCTTTTTTTTTTTTTTTAAAAAACCCCAAGAACCATGACTTGTTGGGTAACCCCGTCGAACTTTGCGAAGGCAACTAAAAGAGTTCGGCGAATAGGATGGAGCAATGAATATGGGCCATAATAGTTGGGAATTTGTTTGTTTTCCATTTTATTGTTCATATTTGCTTATTCTATATGCATGTTTTTATTTGTGGATGTTTGTTAAAAACTAAGCCCACATGAATAATAGATAACATGGACATAGGCCTGACCAATAAACAGAAAGATCCTCAGTTCTAAATAACTAAGTGGGAGTGGGAATTTAGTTTCGTATAAATCCCACGGTCTCCATTACTGGTTTTTTGGTATTGTAATTATACTTGCGCATCGGTTTTAGTGCCTTCCTCTATATCGGATGAGTCTAATTACGGATTACCAGAACAAACTTCGAAAGGACAACTATATAAAGTTATTAATGTATGGATTCACTTCTCCATCTGAAGGGGTTCATTACAAATAATGGACTAAGAAGTTGAGTAATGGTATACACTTAGATGCAAGTAATAGTATCCTCCCTATCAGAGTCACTGCTATTATTTGTAGGACCAAAGAAGGTCAGCATTTTAGTTTTACTTGTCTAGATGGCATGTGTCCACTCTAATGAGTGGTGTGCTGTTAAGTTGACGAGAAGTAGAACTAATAGGAAAAACCTCTCTACACGAATGTAGATAGGGTAAACGTCCACACTATCGTGGCTTACTACATCTCGGTGTGTAGGGTGCTGACGGGTTAATTAATTGATTTTTAAGTTAACTTCATAAGTATTTCCACGAGTGTAGAATGGTAAACGTCCACACTATCGTGGCTTACTACTTCTCGGTATGGAGGGTACAAATGATGGGTTGATTAATTAATTAATTTTTGTTATTAACTCAAGAAGTTTTTGCCCTATATAATAGTTATTTTATGTGATTCTCAGGTTTTCAAAATTGTTACTTTCAACCCACTAGCAACTATTCTTAAGGAAAACAAACTTATTGTCCCTAATAACATAGACTGGAAGGGAGATGGTCCTCTTCTCAAACTAGAGAATAATGGAGGTATGTTTCATGCACTAGTTGTTGAAACATGTTTAGCGGTGTTATCTACCAATGTCTGGTGTGTAGATACAGGAGCCACTGACCATGTATGCATTTCAATGCAAGGGTTCCAGGAAACCAGAAAACTAAGTGCTGGAGAGATTACCATATATTTGGGGGATGCTACGAAAGTAGTGGCTGTTGCAGTGGGGAGATGTTTGTTTATCTTTTGGTAGAAATAAGACTATGGTGTTAAAGAATTGCCTTTATGTGCCTAATTTTAGAAAGAATTTAATTTCAGTTTCTATGGCAATTAAGGATGGATATTCTGTTTCTTTTAATGACAAGGTAGTCATTAAGAAAAGTAAACATTTTATCTGTTCTGGTACATTAGAAGGAAATCTATACATCATTAATCCTATTCCACCCACAGTGCATAAAATGGGAATTAATATCACATCTTCTAATTCAAATAAGAGAAAGGAACCTTCTCAAATGAACCAAACACATCTCTGGAATCTACAGTTAGGTCATATCAACTTAAGGAGGATTCAGAGATTGGTAGCCGATGGACCTTTGGGTTTATTGAAAGTGGAAACTTTTCCTATCTGTGAATCATGCTTGGAAGGTAAAATAACTAAAAGGCTTTCCACGACCAAGGGGTATAGAGCCAAAGATGTGTTGGAACTGGTTCATTTTGATTTATGTGGACCCATGACCGTCCAGGCTAGAGGTGGTTTTGAATACTTTGTCACTTTCATTGACGATTATTCAAGATATGGGTACATTTATTTGATGCGTCGTAAGTCTGAGTGTTTTGAAAAATTCAAAATGTACAAGGCTGAGACGGAGAAACGTCATGGAAAATGTATCAAGTCACTACGATCAAATCGTGGTGGTGAATACCTCTTAGGAGAGTTTAGGGATTATTTATCAGAGGTTGGGATTACATCCTAAATGTCTGCACTTAGGACTCCTGATATTAGCTTTTTTTACTACGTTAGAGATTTGACTCTCTAATTTGATGCGAAAGCGAACTCAAAGTTCCTTACTCACGATCTTCGCGTTCGTAAAGTTGAAGTAAGGATCGAACCAACCTAAAGGTTAGGACAACTACAACTTGGTTGTTACTCTTAGGGAACTAGTGAGTAAGTTTATATTAATACTAGGTTTCTTTCCTACACAAACATTAAATAAAAACATTAAGATTCGAAATATGCAACTAAGACAAAATACAATTTACTAAAGAAAAGGTGGAGAGCTAATCCTCCTCATGTGAAAATAACATTTAGTTGTTGATTTGAAAATGTTCATTTGATTCTTCCTAGACTCATAGACAAGCCCTAATGGAAGAAAACTTGATCCCTAACATGTATGGCTCATTTCTAAACTCATACATGTTAGCAATTGGAATCAAGCAATGACTTATCTCTAAGCTCATTCCTTGATTCCTAACTAGACACTATACCAACTATCATTTTGGGATAGGATGTAGGTCTAGTTGTTCTTCCTAACAACCTACCAAACCAACAACAATTATTTTCCCTCACATGAGTTGGATTAACTCCCCAAAAGGGAAGTTAGCTCATGATCCTTGGGATAAAGGATTATAACTAGAAGAACAAAAGAGAGAGAGAAAGAGGAAGAAGAAAAACTAACTAAACTCACTTGCTTTTTATTTATTTTCTAGAAGAAAACCAAGGTTTCCTCCATTAAAACTATTACAAGCTTTCTTACAAAACTAAAAACTAAATAATAAGAATGACTAAGGAACTAAAATAATACAATGTAAGGAAAAGAAGTCAAGGGAGTAAATGAAGTCCCCCCCTCCCCCTTGTTTTGTTTTCTTCTTCATTTGAGAGACATCTCATTTCCTCCCATGTGAAACATCAAACCACATTTACTTCATTTTTATCCACCACATTAAAACAAAGTGACACCTTGCCTTTTTTTCACTATTAACACCGAATCTAATTAATTACATGCAAGGTGTCAACTTTGCACCAATAATTTGTCATTTTTGTCTTGACATGCTCCATGATTGATGACTCATCCAATCTTGCGGGCCCGTATAGTGGGTCCTATGTGCAGTCCAGTGGAGGTCCAGTCTTTGGGCAATTTTACAACTTCCCGCCTATGCGTAGAGTTCATCGCCCTGATTGTCTGAGCAGCTCACTTGTCGCATTCGGAGTCCTGGTTCAAGAGGTAGGAGCTTCGGAAGTTTGATGCTTCTGTGCGGATTTGGAAGAATTCATATACATGTCGTTCCTCGTGCTTTATTGCAGGTTTAAACCATATTTCCATGTTTACTGCGAATACCTGCAAAAGTATGAAAACATATTTATTTCATGATTATTAAACACATAGTTAACCAAATTTATATGTCTCAACGGGGATTCATAATACACTTTTGGGTGCTTATCACACTACCCCGAAACAGCACTTTGCTTGTCCTCAAGCAAAGAAGAGACATTAAAACAAATAAGTGGCTAAAAATGTGTAGTCCTAACTAATTCTGGTTTCGCAGAGTGCGGTTGCATTGACCATATACAACAAGGCCTTAAACTACTAGGAATTCCCTAGTGGACGAGTTATAGCCTCGTGAGAGTTTTCCAGAGAAGATACTCACAAACTTCATTTATACTACAACGACTTCGATGTAAACTTCGTTTCCTAAATTAATCTCGGATATCCATACATCTCCTTAGCAGGGGAGCGAGGATTGATTTATTTGAAACTCAAGTTAATATGTATTCAATAATTAAAGCATCTACATATGATCATGCATGCAGTGAACTTTTCATTGAAATGTACTAGCGAGGGGTTGTTTCGAATCCTTTGGAGAGTGTACCTAAATGGGTTCTCACGGTATGTGTCAAAACACAATTTCACTCAAAATTTTCCACTCAGGTTTTGTTAACTCCAGTGTGCAGTGGGCACACGTTTCCTCACATTTCAATGACAGTCAGAGGAGCCGATGTCGATCAATCACGTCTACTACTTATTATCACACCATCCTACTCCTAATTGAGCTAGAGGTCTTTATTAGGTATTGTGGGGCATAGGTGATAGTGTACAAGAAAATGGAAATGGATAATTAAAATTTACGAGTATGAGAGAATAGGGTCTTTATATATTTACACTAGAGAATCTTTGTTTTCTTTTTTCTTCTTCTAACCGAAGTTTTCCAACCTTGTTCTTAAGCCTCTAATTTTTTTTTTTTTTTTTTTAGATGGCTTAAGAACATGATTCTATTTTTCTTTCCCCGGAAGCAAATAACCCGACTTTTATTTGGGACAAGTCTTTCTCTTTATTCTTTCCACATTTCATCCTATTTTTCATACTCATCACTTAGGTAGGTTCTTTTATTTGGTTTAATAGATGGGTAAGGAATTTTTTGGTGAAAGTGAAAGGTTTGATGAAAGGTTCGATTGGAGTGACTAGCGGTAAAATTTGTAACAGTAAGAATTTTTAGCTATGTCGATCCAAAGATGGCCTAAATTCTCACCTAGGGGTGGGTGGTGATCAAGTAAGTAGATCGTGATTTTCTCTAATCGGAAAACTACTCCCCGTGTCATCACACACAAATCACTCATGTCAAGGTTTTTGGTTAGATTCTCACAGGATTTATAGTTTAAGTAACTAACCGTTGGTTCCAGAAACTTACTGCTATGTACAATCGATGATACTCAGTACATGAATGTTCATGAAAAGATGTACAAACTATTGCATACATATTATCTTAAGTTTCTTAAAAACAATCCTAATTCAGATACTAATGTGAGATTTCTAGACAATTTTCATCATTGAAAAGGAAACAAGACTTTGTCACTAAGTAAAATTATTAACATGAAAATAAAAACTATATATAGGTTACAATTTGCCTAATATTTGCTACAGGGTTAAAGCACCCCCAACAGAATGATGCTTAGTCCTCGAAGTATCAATAATTAAAGAGAGAAAGTACCTGAGAACTGTGAGCAAAATTAGGGCTAGATTGCTGGAACAGAAAGGTTGGAGAACATAATATATTATTTAGAAAAAAACAAGAAAATGTTCAATAGCACACTAAACATAGCACACAAAATAAAAACAATACCATACGAAACATGAAAAACAATAGCACACCAAACATAAGGTTTAGCTAGATATATGTACAATGGCAAGCTCAAGTTTACCATCCAGCAGGATGTGAAGTTCTAGCGTCCTCTTGAAGGAAATGCATTTCCTTAGCATCGCGCCAAAAGATAATAGTCTGCCAAATTTCTACCCATTCTTTGTTTCCAGATTTCCCCAAATGTGTCTTCATATTTTCATCCTTCGGGTAACAACGAACATGCCTCTGGTACCGAGCGGGACGCTTCTATTGCCGAAACCTCAATAAACGAATGATTCTGTTTGCTGGGCACATAGAATCTACCTTGACCCAGTCATGAAAAGTAGCTGCAAACTGTGGGAAATGTGTCTTCATGATTCGGCAAGCGGTGACCGGTAAAAGTATATACTGATCCTGAAAAGTGTGAGCTCGTTTTAGGTTGGAGATAACACAACCTATGATGTTAAACAATGTATGACCTTGAGCTAGGGCATCGAATACAACGCAAGCAGCCTCATTGGCAGTAGAAAAATGCCAATCTCCCATAATGTTCAGGAGTACAAATAACATCGCAGTCCCCATGTTCATGGTCATGCTTGCTAAGGAAATGTTGACGTCACGCCATGCCACATGGCCATTTCCTTCTCGTTTAATCTCAAGACCATCACCGTAAGTTTGACGAAATGTTTGCCACTGAAAGGCACGGTAAGAATTATGATAGATGTAATGCCATGATGCAATAGGATCATGATATGGAAGATCCAAAGTTAGTGCAAGTTGTTGTTCAGAAAAGATATGAGGTGTGTCACCGACTTGGATTGTGAACCCGTCTAAATAGAAACCATGCGCATGGTTGAATGCTGGTGTGTCTTCCATATTAGCATAAAAGTATGCAGCCAAACTCGGAGAATAAGTTTGGTCAGGTTGAAGAATTAGGCAAGACCATCCGATGTTTGTAATGTAGTCACAGAAGAGATGGCCATATGTATTGGAATCCATCATAGACTGAAAGGATTGCTCAGGAATGAGTTTGGAAGGTACCATGTTTGATGAAGATGCAATTGATGAAGACGCCATAGTGGATGAAGTAAAGAAATAGGTAACGACAAAGGCAAACTGGATGGATAAATGAGTATGTAAAAGAATAGACCCTCCTATAAGCACATGTTAAATTATATTAGTCACAACGCAAATGATGACAATCCTATTAAGCATTTCATACAAAAGAAGACACAAAAGTAAGACAAAATTCATAATACGAAGAAAAAATGTAATAACATATATGAGTATTTATTTATGGACTTAGTAATAGTAGAAAATTATGGATTGTTATGTTGATCTTGGAGACGCATATCATGCACCAGACTGTTTAGGTCTTCCATTTGTTGGCCGAGTTGCATCTGAATGTCCCCTTGGCTGGCAGAGAGTACAGTTTGATTTTCCATTAGGAAAGCGTGATTTTGCAAGGACTGAGAATGATTTTCCAAGATCTCCTCCTGTTCAACATCATGCATTGCTTGACGATCTTGGAAATCCTGAAGAGTTCTGATGATGATATTCTGACGAGCGTGTAGTTCCCTCAAACCATGATGAAGAAGTTTAATGCCTTCCATGGGATTAATAATGTTCAGCATGGCATTTTCATCAAATAAATGGTCAGAATTTGAGCTTGGGTTGTTCTGTTCCTCTTTCAGAGTATCAGGAGTCCAAAAACCAACGGAGTAATCTGTTTGGAGTACTTTTAGTTGTGCTCTTTGAAGGGGTGTCTCTGGAGAAATTACTGGATAACCCCAACGTATCATAATCTGTGTTACTAAAGTGGGTAGGGGTGCTGACCTTCTTGTTTTCTTGGTGATTACGTTCCAGAGGTGTTGGATTAGACAAAAGTCATCTCTTTGAGTCTGCAAAATCCAAAGTAGGTGAAGTTGAGGCTTTGTGACTTCTGATTGGTGTGATGTACCTACCACATTGTGTCCCAACCAGTGGAGCACAACACGTTGATTCTATTTCAAAGAGTGTTGAAGAACAATGTGATGTGTATTGCCGACTTCGTCATGAGATACGATAGCTCGTAGTAAAGTTTTGGTGGAATCAAATGATGACTCTTGAAAAAGGGACGCCTGGGTATTCACTAGGATTTGAAGTATGTTGGAGATCATTTCCTTAGTCAATTCCGAACGTTGTCCATAGGCATTGAAGTAGAATTTTCCATTTTCAAATCCGCTAAATTGGTAGAACATCAAAACCAATTCTCAGGAATAACCAGCTGCTGAATGATATAGAAGAGGCGTCCATCCGCGACGTATGATTTTGGTGTCAAAATAAGGAGAAAACCGGCCATCTTCGAAATTTTTCAGGTAGTCTTTCTCTGCCGTTATTTTTCTTGGTTGATCCATTGGTAGTATTACTGAGGGAAGGATAGGGAAAATTGTTTGAATAAGAATGGCTGAAAAAGAAGAGATTTATAGCTAATCTATGAGTTTGTACTAATCTGGATTCCAAGTGTAGTTAATAACCCATGTGATTATGAACAGCATCATAGGGGATCCACAGTAAGTCATGTCATGTCAGATATCCAAATACAATTAATGAGATGGTTCAATGTTAGAAAATACGGAGGAAAGTTTCACAGGGTAGTTAGACTTACACGTAATTTTGGAAATGATGATCATAACTCAGTAATAGAATATGGATAGAATAATCGAGCTGCATGTGTGACAAGTGTTATGCATACCTTGTGGCGTGCGCGATCTTTTCTGAACACCATATGTATCAATTAATTATTTTGGTGAGTTTTTGATGGCCTTTCTTTGTTATGGTTTGTTTATTTATTTACTTATTTATTTTATTATTATTATTTTTTATTATTATTTTTTTTAGAGAGGAAAAGACAACTAATATACACAAATATTTAATACGGAACTTCTCCATTTAATACGTAACCCGTACAAATGTGTGAGAATTATTTAACACGCCATACTAATATACAAAATGAAAATCAGAAAAAGAGATGGTTACATAGATCTAAATGTTCTGGATCATGTTATGCATGAGTGACAGGAGAATAATGATAAACACTGTTATCACGAATAGTGTGATAGCCCATTCGCGTTGCTCCTTTTCCCATCGCTCTATTTGATTCATTATGTTCAAGAAATTGAGAATTTGTGAAGAGGGAGAGAAGGGAATGAGTGAAAGTGGAAAAGGAGAGTTGTATTTATAACTTGATTTCTGACCGTTGGGTATCTGACCGTTGGAATCAGTCCGTTTGGTTCTAACCGTTGGGCTTTGAGAGTAGGCCCAATGCATCAAAGGGACAACTAATATAGTAGGAATTACAATAATTGCATAACATAAATAATTTCTCATTTAAAACATCTGGAGATACAAAATTATGAGAAATCAACCGATATATAATATTTTTATCACAAGAAAACTAAAAATGCAATGCATAAGGGAAATAAACAGCTACTGGGAATCCTCCGGGTTAGCAGAAGATGAACCCGGGTTTCTACATCGTCCGCCACGATTAACGAACTTAAAATTGAGTGACCGTGCGGAATGTGGCCTATAGACTGTAGCAATTGATCTTGGAATTGCAGCTGATTTGCCAACATCATTCTCTGGAAACGGCCTTGGCGATTTCGCATTTCTTGCTGGAAGTCATTTTGGGAAGTAATCATCTCTTCCTGACGAAGAAACATCCTGCGCATATGAGTGTTCATGTGTCTCAAGGCTTCCATGGGAGTGTTGATTCGATGCATGGTAGCCTCATTAAAACAGTCGGGTGGTGAAGGGGGAGGAGGAGGTACGTTATCACGCTCAATGTCATCTCTAGCTACTGGGTCCCAGTGGTCCAGAACACAAGTCTCGAAAATTCCAAAATTCTCGAAAGACCTTGTTGGAATGAAAGGAGTAGCGGACTGGAACCCTAAATTAAGCATAAGTTGAGTAACAAGTACAGCAAGAGGAGCTCACCTGTTTGACGCGGTCGTAAGAACATGGCCCAGAAAATAGACCATACAAAAAGTGTGCTTCTTCTCTTGGAGGATCCACAGCAGGTGCAAGAATGTCTTGTTCACGTCAGACGTCTTTGAAGTTCCAATGACGTTGCAAGCCAGCCATTGAGTGACGACTAGTTGGTTTCGTCTGAGCGAGTGCTGGTACACGCAGTTCGAGCCATCATTGTACTCTCCCTCGAGAAGCGTGTCAAACATCAAATCCCTCGTGAGTCGGATACTCGACAATAATGTGGTCGGACTATCGAGTTTATCGGAATCTGTGCTGTATTCGATATTAACTCCAGCGTGAGTTCACGTTCCAACCCATCCGCCGTAATCCAAAATTCATCACCCCGGAAACCTCCATTGTTGTAAAATTTCAACACTAAATCTTCGGAGTACTGAGCTGGAATTCGATGCAATAGATATTCCCACTCTCTACTAGCAATTTCCTAATCGAAAAATGGGTGAAACATCCCGGAATTGTAGAGGTTTTCGAAATTCCTCTCAACTGTGATTCTCCTTCGTGCTGCCATAGCGCGGTGTAGATGATATTTTGAGGGTTGAAGAAGCTAGGATTGGTGGAGGAGATGGTGCTGGAGGAAGGATTTTCAATTTGGTGGAGTTTGGCCCGCGTGCGCGGGTTGAATTCACTGCTGTGGAGTCGCGTGCGCGAGGGGAGTGTGAGGGAGACCAAGATCTGGATTTTTAAGGGGAAGAAATGAGAGGGTTGGACGCGTGGGTGCCCCGCGTGTGGGTTTTTGTAGCCGGGTCAGTGATTTTGGGTTAGGTCTAATTTTTTGCCCAAGCCCAAATGAATTCCAGAAATTCCCCTTATGTCCCGAATTGTTCCGAAATTTCAAACTTGGAATTTCGATTCGTTTTAACTCCAAATTGAACCAATGATATATCAAAACGATCGGCATTAAAAATTCCATTCACTGGAATATGACATAATCACAT
This sequence comes from Coptis chinensis, assembly GCF_015680905.1. Lineage (NCBI taxonomy): Eukaryota > Viridiplantae > Streptophyta > Magnoliopsida > Ranunculales > Ranunculaceae > Coptis > Coptis chinensis. The sequence goes on along the minus strand of NC_141461.1, from coordinate 60,420,249 downwards.
TCAAACTCAATATTTTTTTTTTTTTTTTACACTTTTATATACAAATGTACAAGACGAAAGGAACGTGTCAACAACACCGGAAGTCCAAATAAAACAACACATCACAACAGCTTAACTCAGGCAACTTTCATGTCGGCTCTAGGGCGAACCTAATCCTGCCAGACTGTGGCTTAACCTTTATGTTATGGGGGCCTAGGGTTCAGGACGGTACCATCCCTGACCAATGTGCAATGGTCTAGTAATAATATTACCCTTAGTACATATGGTATAGCCTCAAACCGCCCTTGATCTGATCACATAGAAAACCGATCGGGGTTGGCCTGGTAGAATCCATTGCCCACACGAACTAGGAAATGTCCGATGTTGCATATCACGACTCTCTTTGGGCACCATGCTTGGTGCTAAGGGAAAAACGAGTATATACATGTTGAGTCTTTTAACGTCAGATCCTCAAGACGAATGTGAGTCTTTTAACGTCAGATCCTCAGGATGAATGAGAGTCTTTTAACGTCAGATCCTCAAGACCAATGGGAGTCTTTTAACGTCAGATCCTCAAGACGAATCCCAACCTGTGGGAACAACGGGACGACGACGAAGTTTATCCTACTGAGCTGGTGTCAGACAATAATATACCTTATACCGGCTCATCTCGGATAGAAGATCAAGACCTGGACAGAAAAGAGTTTGACAGTTCATACACCACCCCATCCTTTTCGCCCGTCGCTTTCGAGCAAAAGTACTACGACCATTACCTATTTGAGATGGGTGAGATTTGGACCAAATGATGAGTTGGAGTTCACGAGGAAGAGAATAGAAAAGGGAGGAGAAAGAAGGAGTTGAAATTTTTGGTACCCATTGTTTTCCAGGAGGCACGTTTGCTCTATTATCAGAAGACATTTATACTCAGTTCTGAAGTAGAGTTTTTGTGGACTATGGTTCCGGCACTTGCAACCACACACTCTAGGGATTTTTAGAAAAGAAAATAGAAGAGGGCCCGACTACCAAATGGCGTACTTTCTATGTTTAAACACATGGAAAGAAGTACACCATCAAATCTATTAGTCTATGTAGACTGGATCATTTAGAAGAGTCTCTTCGACATCTGGAGAGCGCAACTCATGATAATGTTTAAGGCGTTGGCCATTTACTTGAAATTTATTTGTCATCATTTACGTTTTCAAAGAAATAGCCCCATAAGGGGTGACAGAGGCGGTGAAAGGACCAAACCATCGAAGTCTTTAATTTTCTGGAAAAATGTGTAATCTTGATTTGTACAACAAAACTTTTTGACCCACTTTGAATTATTTTCTCAATATGTGCTTGTCATGCACTCTTTTCATGTTGGTTGTTTTATAGGATTTGGAGAGATCATAGGCATCACTCGAATTTCCTCAAGCTCATTTAACTCGCAATTTTCTCTTTTTATTTATTTATTTTTAATGCCGCTTTAGTATTATAATTGAGGCTTGTGATGGCCCATAAAGCACGGTTCTCAAGTTCAACCCGGCAGATGACAAGGTTTTCCAAAAATGAGGCGATAAGGAGACATCCCTATAGGTGTCTTAAAAGTCGCTCAGTATGCCCACAAGGCATCGATAATCGTAGAGACCAGTCTTTTCTAGATGGATTGACAGCTTTTTTCCAAAATGGATTTGATCTCTCTATTAGAGACTTCTACTTGACCATCGGGTTTGAGGATGATATCTGGAGTTGCCACTTTGTCGTGACTCCATATTTCTTTACTAATGATTCAAAAATTTTATTGCAGAAATGTTTTCCCCCATCACTAATTATTGCTTTTGGAACACCAAATCGAGAGAAAATATTTTCTTTTACGAACAAAACGACCGTTTTATGATCATTAGCACGACATGCCAATGCCTCAATCCATTTTGACACGTAGTCAACTCCTACTAGTATGTATAGGAAGTCATGTGAATTTGGAAATTGACCCATGAAGTCGATGCCCCATACATCAAAGATTTCTACAATTAAAATGGGATTTAAGGGCATCATATTTCGTTGAGTAATGCGTCCTAGCTGCTGGCAGCAATTACATGCTTTACAATGCTCATGTGCATTTCTAAACAGTGTTGGTGATAACCGTAAAAATAGTAGAATGCTAAATATTAATGTTAACAACACTAATACGTAATCCTACCGTTCTTACGTTTAAATCAATTCTTCTTACTCTCAAAACATAATCATGCAATATAATGAGTAAGGATTCGTTCCACTCTTAACTGTCTAGACTTAAATTGAATTCAACTAATCAAACCCAAAAGGAACAATGGTGAGAGTAATGATTTGATGTGAAATTTCTATACTACCATTCCCAACACAAGAACAATAATAAGAACATGTCATTATGGAATAAGTAATTAACTTTATAAATCTAAAAGAACAATAAGAACAAGATATGATTGAATGAATAACAACTACTTATTAATCTAATGAACAATAAAAACAATGATTCAATACTCAAGAAATAAACTAATTAATTAATGTAAAACTAAATAATGTAAAACTAGATCACGGATCTAAAACTAATCTCTAATGGCTACTTTCTACCTAACCTAATTTAACTACCTAACCTCCTTTTTTTTAACAAAGAGTCAAACTTTTGTTTTTATACTTTCAGATCCAAAAATCGTGCATGGGCTTGGAGCCATGTTTTGGGCCGAAAAATCGGGCCCAAAACCCAATTTCTTTAGTCCAAAATGGGCTCTTCAGCTGCAGTTGGCTTCGACATATATTTTGTCCACTTTTGCTCCTCTTATTTGGTTAAGGCTTGGACCATTGGAAAGCTCTTTCCGAGCTGGTCGTTTTGACATATGATACTCCCAATTCCGAGGTCTGAGTCCAAAGATACGGCCTTCAGAAGTTCTGCTGACTTGTGCACTGTTTCTGCCCGTGTTGACTTTTCAGCTTTTGACTGGGCTTTACAAAGGCTTTGTCTCCTTGAATCTTGGCCTTTATTCACAGAACTCCTTAGCAACCGACCTTTGCTCCTTTATCTCGCTAAAGTGGCACATTTCTGCACATAATGGACTTTGAAGCCTGAAATGCTTAAAAACATGTAATCAGTATTAACTCTTAATTATTACTCACATAATTGGTCTAAAAGTATGATGGTTAAAACTACAGTTTTGGGCTCTTATCAGTTGGCCAATAAAATCCACATTATAGAACCTTGGCCACAGTTTTCTTACCACTAAAATGACCACCACAAGATTGTTCATGGCAGAAGAATAACACGTCATTATGTTCCCAGTCGGGAATACAACGGTGGATTAGTTGGTCGGAACAATACTTGAAGAGGTAGGAATCATCCCAGAAATAAAATTTCACAGTGGATAAAAACTTTTTCCGGTCATTACGAGACCAAGATGAAGGGACTTCTTCGGTAACTAAGTAATTTACTATGTCAGCGTACCAAGGGGACGAAAAAATAGAGTACAAGTGTTCATCTGGAAAGGAATCACAGATAGGTTCGGTATTAGTATCAACATCACTGACAAGTCGTGATAATTGGTCTGCAACCACATATTCTCAACCTTTTTTATCTCTAATTTCTAGAGTAAACTCTTGCAAAAGGAGAATCCATCGGATCAACCTTCGTTTTGTATCTTTTTTCGCTAATAGATAACGAAGTGCCGCATGGTCAGTGTAGACAATAGTTGGAGAACCCACTAGGTAAGGACGAAACTTATCCAAAGCATATATAACGGCGAGAAACTCTTTCTCAGTGGTGGTATAGTTACGTTGAGCTTCATTAAGGGTTTTACTCACATAGTAAATGACAACTGGCTTATCTTCTCGGCGTTGCCCTAGTACAGCTCCAATAGCATAGTTGCTCGCGTCACACATTAATTCAAAAGGTTTAGACCAATCAGGTGGTTGAATTATGGGAGCGGTAGTTAATGCGGTTTTTAAAATTTCAAAGGCTTGTTTGCAATTGAAACTGAAATAAAAAACGGCATCTTTAAGCAGGAGATTGGTTAAAGGTCGAGCAACCTTTGAGAAATCTTGAATAAATCTCCTATAGAAACCTGTGTGTCCTAAAAAAGCACGAATGTCTCGAACTGATTTTGGTATAGGAAGTGAAGCAATTTTTTCTATCTTAGCTTTGTCGACTTCGATTCCGTCCTTTGAAATGATATGTCCTAAAACTATTCCTTTTGTAACCATGAAATGACATTTTTCCCAATTAAGAACAAGGTTTTTCTCTTCACAACATGTAAAGACTTTTTCAAGATTTGATAGACAACTATCGAAAGAATCTCCATATATAGAGAAGTCGTCCATGAACACTTCCATAAAACGTTCAACCATATCACTGAAAATGTGAAGCATGCAGCGTTGGAAAGTACCAGGTGCATTGCAAAGGCCGAAAGGCATTCATTTATATGCAAATGTACCAAATGGACAGGTGAACGTGGTCTTGTCTTGATCAGCAGGGTCTATGACTATTTGAAAATAACCTGAATAACCATCAAGAAAACAGTAATATGCATGACCGGCTAAACGTTCGAGCATCTGATCGATGAATGGGAGTGGAAAGTGATCCTTACGAGTGATGGTATTAAGTTTGCGATAGTCAATGCATATTCGCCATTTCACTGGAATACGAGCGGAAATGCATTCATCTTTATCATTTTTCACAATTGTAATGCCAGATTTCTTAGGAACAACGTGTATTGGACTCACCCAAACATTATCAGAGATAGGGTAAATAATACCCGTATCGAGTAATTTTAAAACTTCGTCTCGTACCACATCTTTCATGGTAGGGTTTAGTCGACACTGTGGTTCACGCGATGTCTTAGCATTTTCTTCAAGGTGTATGCGATGGGTGCACACAGTAGGTGCAATGCCTTTAATGTCAGCGAGGGACCATCCAATAGCATAACGATGTTGTTGAATGACATTAATTAAACGAGCTTCCTGATCATCAGTTAATTGTGAAGAAATGATAACTGGGTGACGACCATTTGGATCAAGTTGTACGTATTTTAATTCCGAAGGAAGAGGTTTTAAATCAGGGGTGGGCGGAGTGGGTATTAAAGATTCTTGAGGAAAGTCATCATCCATGCAGTAAACATATTGATGTCCATCCAAGTTACTGGACATCACAGTCGTAGGGTCAAATAATGGTATTGACTCTAATAACTCATTTACTTCTTGTGTATAATCATCGTCCTCAAACTCTGATTCGCTAAAGGAAAGAAATTGGTACACTTCATCTTCTGGAAACGAGTTTGTTAAATACTCTTGCGGAATGTTGTCAACCCTGTTCACCTCACCATCAATGTCAGGCTCTGGAATTTGTTTCATCAATTTGAACACATTTACCTCTACCGATAGATTTCCGAAGGACATGGTCATTGAACCATCCCTACAGTTAATAAGAGCATTAGCAGTTGCTTGGAACGGACGTCCTAAGATGATAGGAATGGAATCACGTGCAACTTCTGTATCCAAAATAACAAAGTCTACAGGATAGAAGAAGTCTTGGACTTTGACGAGGACGTTTTCCACAATTCCTTTTGGATACTTTATGGAACGATCGGCTAACTGTAGAGTCATGGTGGTAGGTTTGAGCTCATGATGACCTAGTTGTTTAAATAAGTAATATGGAAGTAAGTTCACACTAGCTCCTAGGTCTAGTAGCGCAGTAACCGTATATTTGTCACCTAAGGTGCATGGAACCGTTGGTCTACCAGGGTCTTTGTATTTGACTATACCATTGTGTTCTGTGATGGATGTAAACTGTTCGGTGAGGAACGCTTGTTGAGGAACATTAGTTCTCCTTTTTGTGGTGCACATATCCTTCAGAAATTGTGCATGTTTTGGTAATAGTTTTAAGGCATCGAGAAAAGGTAAGTTGATCATCAAATTTTTAAAAGTCTCTCGAATTTCAGCAAAATTCTCATCAGGTTTATTCTTTGCCAAGCGTGCAGGAAACGGTGCCTTAGGACGGAATTTGGAAAAGGGGTCTTCTTGCTTATTTCCTAAATTCTGAGATGTTGACTTTGTTTGATCTGGTGAATCGTCCGTAGGTTCATTATTAGAAATAGGTTTAATGGAACCTTCAGATTCCTTTGGTTGATCATCTGGCATACGTATTTGATTGTCTACCATTTTTCCAGATCGTAGAGTAGTGATTGCATGCACCTCACCTTGATTGGAGGTGTTTGTACCAAGTGCATTAGTAAGTTCAAAGGCTGTGTTTGCTAGTTTAGGGTTTGGAACTGCTTGTCCAGGAAACACGCCTTTCTGACTCTTTTCTTGTGCCAATTGTTGAAGTGATTGTTGGATAGACGTTAAAATTTGAGATTGTTGGTTCATGTAAGCTAAGAAAGTTTCGTTTGTCCTATCCGAAACTGGTTGCGCAGGTTGTGCAATAGGTAGTAGTTCACGACTAATACTGAGAAGTTGTTAATTATAGTTGGGATCTGGATTAGCTAGAACAAGGCTGCGGTTGGTTTGATAGTTAGCATTGGAATTATTTTGAAATTGACCTTGTTGGTATTGTTGATTATTTCCTTGGCGGTATGGAATAAAATTGTTGGTAAGTCGAACAGGTGTATTAGCGAAACCTGGAGGAGCCCCCATTTGTTGGTTATTTTGGCGCCAAGTGAAATTCGGATGTTGTCTCCACGGTGCATTGGGAATGTTGAATGCACATGCCTCCTCCGATGGTTGAGTAGGGGAAACATATAACAAGGGACAATATGCATCAGGATGGTGAGGACTAAGACAAAGGACGCATGGGGCGGTGTCAACATTCATGACTGGTTTTGGTAGTTGATCGTTTACTTGAACTGCAAGGGCATCTACTTTTTTAGTTAGGGATTCTATCAAGTTTTTTATTTCGGGATCGGGTTTTACCTCAAAAGTAGATGTGGCCTTTGTAACATTGTCCTTTGATGACCTAGACGACTCAGTGTTACCCCAGTGTGTACCTTTTTTCGCTTGTTTTTCAAGAAAAGTATAAGCGTCAGTAGCTCCTTTGTCCATGAAGCAACCGCCGTTCATTATATCAAGAGTTTCTTTTTGATGATCAGAAAGACCATTAAAGAATGAACGAACAAGGACAGACTTTGTCCGGTTGGTGATGAGGACATTCTAACGTAAGATCGATAAAATGACTCCATGCTTCGTAAAGGATTCATGAGGATTTTGACGAAAAGAATTGAATTTTACGGAAGCATTTGGTTGTTTTTTCTCGAGTGTAAAATTGAAGCATGAAAGCTTGAACTAGTTTATTCCATGTGTCTATGGATCGTGGCTGTTGTCCTAGCCAAATTGACGCTTTTTCCGCTAAAGTGAATGGAAACGGTCGAAGCAAGAGTTGTTCCTTAGAGACTGGGATGGTGAAATGTTGTTGCCACTTGTTGAAGCCTTCACGAAGATGATTGTAAAGTTTTTGTGCTCCAAACCATGATATATAGGTAACAAACTGAAAACGTTTGGTGGGATACTGAAAATCACCGACAATGTCCTCAAGTTTGATGCGGGGAAGAAGGTCCTTTCTGTAATGCAATATAGAAGTCCGAGAGGGGCTTCTCGGTGAGTGGAGGATCGTCGGCCATAATGACAGAAGTTGATGGCGACGAAGGATCGTGATGAAGGTAATTAGCAGAAGAAGAATAATTTTTAGGTGAGAACTTACGCAATGTCTTATCGTATCTTTTTCGACGATAGGTATGTTCAATTTCTTTAGTGGAACCAGACCTGAATCTCATGCAAGCATAAAATTAGATCTAACTTACAGAAGGAATTTAGTAGGACTCAAATTTTATTATTATCTTAAACATTAGAGTTGAACAACATAGGCCTAAACTGCTACTAACGTAGTAGTGAAGCTAGGAATACGTGTGCATAAACCAACAGCCAGGTCACAAGAGAGATATGAGGGAGGCTTTCCGTGCAAGCACGGTTCTAATTAAGTAACCTCAATCTTTCAAGTTTCCTAGACACCATTGGAATATGATTACGATTTATGGAATTAAAATTTATGCAAAGGCGGTATTAATTTTAATTTAATTTGTTTTTAATTAATTTTTTTTTTTTTGGATTTTTTTTTTTTTTTAAAGATTTATGCAAGGGTTAAAATACAAACATGCAAATACGATCTATTCATACAATACTAGGTGCAGTAGCATGTGAAGATACTCTACTCATACATATAGCTATACGAATAGGCAAGCTTGTGTCATCGATAAATACTTCCATACGTACAGGCAAATATACATCAGTAATACGTATATGCACGCTAATTTGTAAATCGATATTACGTAAACGTATATCAACAGTAACAGGCAAATTTGAATCACTCATACGTATCTAAATACATAAGCATGCGAATATAGTATACATACGCAGATAAATACGACAAAACTAAACATGCAAAGTATTATACATAAACTAAAATACAACTCTTGTATTGCATAATAATTCGATTTCGACAATACTCATTGAGATTGCGAGTGTCATATAGAGAGTAGCTTTACCCCGTAGGGTTTAGAAACAACTTACCCAACTCAGATTTTAACCCTCGTTGGAATGTTCTCCTCTTTCTTGACAAAATCGACTTATTAGACAATACCGCGGTAATGATAATCGAGAAATACTAAACATGCAATAATAGACACTTATACATATAAATATAGATACCCATGCAAAATAGTACCATTGGTATGTACATATACATTAATATGCAATTCATACCCACTTAATCGCATATAAATATTTACGGTCGTATTAATATGATTCATGCATATTTCTAGCCTAAGCCGTAAATAATAATCCATAAACTAATTTATAATAACTACGTATTCATGCAATAAAAAAAACAGTAAAACGTTGGAACCTGTAGCTTCCCGCTAAACCGCCAAAGAGTGAAACAGACGTTTCAATCGTCGACGTGATTAATCCCAATAGATATTCGAAATTTCAGGTACAGGTCCAGAGATTTAGGCCTGGATATGGATCAAGGTAGATCAGGGGATGCTGGAGGTAAATTAGTAGCACCAACAGAACAAATTCACCCGCGGACGCGGGTAAGACTAGCGGACGCGTGTCCAATACCACGCACGCGTGTCTTTGATGGCACAATGAGTTCAACTTTTCACAGAACTCTTATAATCGCCGAAAGTGTACGTTCCCAGTCCTAACTTTTGGTACCTGGAAGCACAATAAAAAATCCGTGAGTGAACAGGTTGTTTTCGAGTGAAAATCCGAAAAAAAACGAAAAAAAAAATGAAAGGGAAGAAAGGAAGAGAGTGGTGGTTCCCCCTTGATGCAACTTCCAATCTGTAGAACAAGTCCTATGCCTTTAGAACAGCAACGGCGCCATTTTGATATTAGATTTTTTTACTACGTTAGAGATTTGACTCTCTAATTTGATGCGAAAGCGAACTCAAAGTTCTTTACTCACGATCTTCGCGTTCGTAAAGTTGAAGTAAGGATCGAACCAACCTAAAGGTTAGGACAACTACAACTTGGTTGTTACTCTTAGGGAACTAGTGAGTAAGTTTATATTAATACTAGGTTTCTTTCCTACACAAACATTAAAGAAAAACATTAAGATTCGAAATATGCAACTAAGACAAAATACAATTTACTAAAGAAAAGGTGGAGAGCTAATCCTCCTCATGTGAAAATAACATTTAGTTGTTGATTTGAAAATGTTCATTTGATTCTTCCTAGACTCATAGACAAGCCCTAATGGAAGAAAACTTGATCCCTAACATGTATGGCTCATTTCTAAACTTATACATGTTAGCAATTGGAATCAAGCAATGACTTATCTCTAAGCTCATTCCTTGATTCCTAACTAGACACTACACTAACTATCATTTTGGGATAGGATGTAGGTCTAATTGTTCTTCCTAACAACCTACCAAACCAACAACAATTATTTTCCCTCACATGAGTTGGATTAACTCCTCAAAAGGGAAGTTAGCTCATGATCCTTGGGATAAAGGATTACAACTAGAAGAACAAAAGAGAGAAAGAAAGAGGAAGAAGAAAAACTAATTAAACTCACTTGCTTTTTATTTATTTTCTAGAAGAAAACGAAGGTTTCCTCCATTAAAACTATTACAAGCTTTCTTACAAAACTAAAAACTAAATAATAAGAATGACTAAAGAACTAAAATAATACAAGGTAAGGAAAAGAAGTCAAGGGAGTAAATGGAGTGTCCCCTACCTTGTTTTGTTTTCTTCTTCATTTGAGAGACATCTCATTTCCTCCCATGTGAAACATCAAACCACATTTACTTCATTTTTATCCACCACATTAAAACAAAGTGACACCTTGCCTTTTTTTTTCACTATTAACACCTAATCTAATTAATTACATGCAAGGTGTCAACTTTGCACTAATAATTTGTTATTTTTGTCTTGACATGCTCCATGATTAATGACTCATCCAATCTTGCGGGCCCGTATAGTGGGTCCTATGTGCAGTCTAGTAGCGGCCCGGTCTTTGGGCAATTTTACAACTTCCCGCCTATGCGTAGAGTTCATCGCCCTGATTGTCTGAGCAGCTCACTTGTCGCATTCGGAGTCCTGTTTCAAGAGGTAGGAGCTTCGGAAGTTTGATGCTTTTGTGCGGATTTGGAAGAATTCATATACATGTCGTTCCTCGTGCTTTATTGCAGGTTTAAACCATATTTCCATGTGTACTGTGAATACCTGCAAAAGTATGAAAACATATTTATTTCATGATTATTAAACACATAGTTAACCAAATTTATATGTCTCAACGGGGTTTCATAATACACTTTTGGGTGCTTATCAATTCCCCAACAGAATGGTGTAGCAGAGAGGAGAAATCGGACTCTTATTGAAATGGTTAGATCGATGATGAGTTATTCAGATTTACCAATTTTGTTTTGGGGATATGCCTTGGAAACGGCAGCTTACATTCTGAACCTGGTACCTTCTAAATCAGTACCTAAGACCCCAACAAAATTGTGGACCGGGCGTGAGCCTAGTATGAAACACATTCGGATTTGGGGTACCCCAGCACATGTGTTGGGAGATATTGATAAGTTGGGATCTCGTACAGAGGTGCGCTTGTTTGTAGTCTATCCTAGAGGAACGAAGGGTGGTTTATTTTATAGTCCTAAGGATCAGAATATCATTGTTAGCACCAATGCTTGATTCTTAAAAGAAGACTATGTGATGAACCACAAAACCCCAAGTAGTATTATTCTAGAAGAATTAAGAGGAGAGACACCAACTACTTCAGTACCAATTGTACAAGAACTGGAACCACAACATGTCAATAATGACGTGCAAGAACAAGAGGTGCTTCGTCGTAGTGGGAGGGTTGTTAGACAACCTGACCGGTGGATTGGTTTGGGAATGTCTTTAGACATAACCACTGATAACCAAGATCTTGATCCCTGGACCTACAATGAAGCACTCCAAGATAAAGATGTAGAATCTTGGCAAAAGGTAATGATTTCTGAGATAGAATCTATGGATTCTAATAAGGTCTGGGAGCTTGTAGAGCCACCCAATGGTGTTAAAACCATTGGATGCAAGTGGGTCTATAAAAGAAAAAGAGGGGCAGACAGTAAGGTTGAAACCTTTAAAGCAAGGCTGGTGGCAAAGGGCTTTACTTAGAGAGAAGGTATCGATTAGGAGGAGACCTTTTCACCAGTAGCCATGCTTAAGTCTATCCAGATTCTTTTATCTATTGCAGCTCATTTTGATTATGAAATTTGGCAAATGGATGTCAAGACAGCTTTCCTTAATGGAAGTCTTGAGGAAACCATCTATATGAAGCAACCAGAAGGATTCATTGAAAAAGGTCAAGAGCATCTTGCTTGTAAGCTTAAAAGATCCATTTATGGACTTAAACAAGCTTCTAGATCTTGGAACATTCATTTTGATGAGGTAATCCAATCTTATGGATTTGATCAAAGCCCAGACGAATCTTGTGTGTACAAGAAATTTGATGGAAACGTAATGGTATTTCTTGTGCTTTATGTAGATGACATCTTACTCATTGGAAATAATGTGAAAGTGTTGTCAGACATAAGGGTATAGTTATCAAAGCAATTTGATATGAAGGACTTGGGAGAAGTGGGTCACGTCCTTAGGATCAAAATTGTAAGAGATCGCAAGAAAAGGATGTTGTGCTTATCCCAAGCTACCTATATTGATACTGTGTTGACTCGTTTTAGCATGCAAAACTCCAAGAAAGGTTTCTAGCCTTTCAAGCATGGAGTTCCTCTATCAAAGGATATGTGTCCCAAAACACCAAAAGAGATAGAGGACATGAAAGTGGTTCCTTATGCTTCGGCTGTAGGAAGCTTAATGTACGCCATGCTATGCACGAGGCCAGACATATGCTTTATCGTAGGCATGGTTAGCAGATATCAGAAGAACCCAGGACAAGGGCACTGGACTGTGGTAAACCATATTCTGAAGTACCTAAAAAGGACTAAGGATTATATGTTAGTATACCATGTAGATAGTTTGGTTCCCTTAGGGTATACATATTCTAATTTTTAGTCAGATAGGGACAAGAGTAAGTCTACCTCAGGTTGTGTGTTTACCTTGGGAGGTGGAGCCATAGTATGGAGGAGTGTCAAGTAGAAATGCGTGTCTGACTCCACCATGGAACCTGAATATGTGGCAGCCACTGAGGCAGCCAGAGAGGCAGTTTGGCTCTGGAACTTCTTATTGGACTTGACAGTGGTACCTGGTATACCTAAGAGTATCACACTTTATTGTGATAACACTAGTGCGCTATCTAACTCGAAGGAACCACGAGCCCATAAAGCAAGTAAACACATTGAGTGGAAGTACCACCTGATATGATCAATCGTAAAGAGAGGAGATGTCACTGTTACCAAGATAGCATCAGAAGATAACCTGGCTGACCCCTTTACAAAGAGTTTACCGGCTAAGTCTTTTGACAGGCATGTTGAGGGGATGGGAATCAGATGTTTGGCAGCATAGCTTTAAGTATAAGTGGGAGATTTGTTAGTAGTATACTAAAAAGCATAGCTTTAAGTATAAGTGGGAGATTTGTTAGTAGTATACTAAAAAGCAATGCTTTAAGTATAAGTGGGAGATTGATAGGGTTATATACTAAAAGCATTACTTTTGTATTAACTCTAATTCTTTATATTTTGAATGAGAATCATATGGGCAAATGTTATGCATATTATATATGTTATTAGTTATATGCATGTGTCTAATACTTTATGTTGTAGATGATATGGTGTGGACACACAGAAGATCATATCATCAGTACCTTATAAAGTATAAGTAATCGTTCACAACCTAGATGGATTTGGACAAACCATTGGTACGGTTGTAGTATAATCTAGTATTAGTCTATCTTGACTATAGGATTACACTAGTACATTTTGTGTGTATTGAACAGGACCAAGTGAGGTTGTTTCTCCTTATACTGACTATATAAGAGAACAAACGCCTCTGTTATTATGGATGGCTTGTCCTCCTAATCCGGATATAATAACAGGCACTTACATACATTGTACATTGCTTTAAATCATCAATGAGTGAGATTCATTTGTGAATCAATAAACTCGATGGATTGGGTAATGACATTGTATGTAAGGTGTGTTGTTGATTATAGAAGGAATCCGTGTCCTGCAAGAAGTCGGGTTGATGATGTCCCCTTGAGGAGCTCAAAAAGATTGTCATGTAAACCCTACAGGTGGATTTATTCCGACATGACAATGAGGTTAAGTGGTACTACTCAAGGACAAAAGAAGTTGATTAATGTAGTTGTCAGTAACTTGACTTAATCAATGGACATTCGATATCTTAAACACGGGGAGATCAACGAGCATATAATATGGAACCCATAAACGCTGACACGTAATTTGGGATTAGGGCGGTAGTACAACAATGGCCTTTAGTGGAATAAGCCATTTGTTGATGGACTTGGGCCATGTGTTCTGGGCGAACATGGGAAGCCCAAGCCCGTCAGGAGGCCCAACCCTAATTTCTCCTCATGGTCCCTGTTGTAGCCTATAAATAGAATACTCTCTCTCTGGCTGAAATTCACTATTCACTGGATTAGAAAAAGAGGCAAGGAAAGATAGATCCAAAATTGGATCTAGCTTTGTGAGAAAGAAGGGGATTGGTAGATCGTTGCCCACACAACGTCCAATCTGTCCTAAAGGAATACAATAGAAGATCAAGGGGTTGATTTCGGATTTGATAAAGCTTTGATTCACAGAGATTAAATCTAAGCCGCTTCCTAAAAGGTATGTTCTCTATCCAAATCGTGAGAACCCATTAATTCCACTACGCATGGTTCTCGCGGTTTGTAGAAATATTGATTCTGGAAATAACGGTTCCTACACAGTAGAGGCAGCATCCGTATGGCCACTTGGTTTAGCCTAACTTCCTTCCGTGGTTAGGGCCCTCTCACTGTAAGCTACTCCTGTTGTACTTGATCTGGAATTGCTAGCATTGACTACCTAAGCTGGGTTGGTTCAGCCAGCTTGGTTGTATGATTCGGCGAATAAAGCCTACCTACTATCCAAAGGTGATGTAGTTGGAGAAAGGGATTGTCATAACCTTTATTTTGCTTGGTTGAGTGATGAGGGATAAGGACAACTTCAACTTGGATGTCCAAAAGAACATTAGCATTATTGTGCCTCTATAGCTAACATATCTGGGACAGGCAACAACAGAGAATTCACCTATAAAACACCATCAGTAATTCATTTGTCTACCACTGACTTGGATAAGCTTCTCTATACTTTGTGTCTTCTCCCATCATTGCTTAGATAGTGGGCATAAGCCTTCCAGATTGATCACTAAGGGTTTCACCAGTGACTCTTATTTTTGTTGCAGGTAGGTAGAAAGTTGTTGCTAAACTTTTTTGAGGAGGAATTCATAGTTGAGATGTTGATGTCACTCTCCAAACTTGCTACTAAGTCATTGTTACTAATTTCTGAACAAGTATAATGTCTAACTTCTCAAGTACATTCTGTTGTACTCTTTTTCACGCATGTTCAGAACCCTATTTGCTATTCTATTTTTTGGTGTTTCTTTCTTCCACAACATTTCGAAATGAAGCACTCTCAGTTGCTGCTCCCAATGTTTCAGAATATGAGGTTGATGTTATAGCAACTTCACGCAGCACTGATTCATTGTGCTCATGAACTTTTGCAAGCTTTGCACGTTTGGATGTATTCTTATCACTTTTCCTCTTTGTTTCATCTCTGTCTCTCTCCCGCACATTCTTTACAGTCTGTTTTGTTAATTTCTCAACTACTTCTTTCTCCAGATCAAGAATTTTAGTATCGGTTAATTGGGGTTGATCAATGGGATTTCCTTCTAAATCTCGTGGTATGATGGGGTCATGAAACGAACAAACTATCATGTCTCTTCTCTGGCAGAGTCCACCTACTTTCAATGGAGCAAGACATGGGCGGACTTCAACGAGATCTTCCTTATATAGAGATGCCTGATATTTCAACTTGGCAATCTTTTCTGCATGAATAATGGCCTTCTAGTTCCAATCCTCTCTGATTAGCCAAGACATCCCGTTTTGCACCCCAATCATCCAAGAAAGACCCCCAAGGCATAACCGGGGATTCAGCCATAAGACTTCTCTTTATAGAGGTAAAACCAGACAAGACCCCTTCTCCATCCAACTTTTTGCTATCATTGGACTTTGTATGTTCACAGAAGTTCTATTCTTTTTCTCATTAGCAGTAGAAGTACTGGAATGGTCTTCCTTAGGAATATTTGTTAGGCTTGAAACCCCACCATCAACTGCTTCTATCTTAACCTTCTCCTATATATCTTCATTCTCTTGATTTGAGGCCTCATAAAAAGTATCATTATTGTTCATTCTCATTATCCAGAATATTCTTTCTAGATAGAAAGCTTTCGTTGTGCTTGCTCGAACGAACACGGGATGTCTATCCAACAAATCAGGCTTAACACAAAAAACACCTAGCCTGAATGATGTGTTCATGTAAAGGCACTGAAGTATATTATTAGCATAGCATGTCTCACATAAATTGGTCACACCTACAGGTGACCAAGAGCAGTTTGATTTCCGAGTTCCATTTGGAGGAGGAATCAACCCGCAAAAGCAGTTTAGATTATCTTTTGAGTTTAGCTTCTGCATCATATAATAGCATGTCGCACCTAAATTGGTTGCTGACAAAGGTTTCTACTTCACGATTCTTTGAGTGAGTATGGAGTTTTTGGTTTAGTAGGTTTTAGGAATTTTGTTTTGCTTGGAAGGTTTTTTTTAGAAATTTGTTTGTATGTGTATTTTGATATTTGAGGATGCCCAAATAAATACAGAATAAAGAGAGGAGATAGTAACAAATCTAGGGAGGTCTAACTAATATATAGAGTTGCCTTTTTTTTAGGAGTTTATGAGAATGCACTGTTTGGAAAATAAAGACATAAGATGAGGAGAGAGGTAAGGTGCGAGCTTTTATATATCTCTACTAGTAGTATCTCCTATAACTAATTTGGACCCTTAAATTCATCCGGGTATTTTTCTTACGCATAATACCCCTGGAAGAATAATTAACTCAAAACACCCAAATAATAATTAGAATGACTACTTGGTCTTTCTAGCTTTTGTGAAGTTGTGATACCCATACTGTCCTTAAATTAAAGTATTGGTTAAGGCACTTTAAACAGGAGTAATGGGTTATTTCATGCGGTGGTGAATAAAAAAACGCCACCATTAATGCCAGCTATAATTAGCCATTAATACTAACTTTAATTAGCCATTATCCAATCCCTTCCTCTTCCCAATCTCTCTGTCTCCCTTCTCTCTCTCATTGATCTCCAAATTCTCGCTGGGGTTTTTCTTCTCACCTTCAATATTATCATTTTCTTCATCTATATCTTCGTCAAACATCTCTCTACACACTCAACTTCTCTCCAAACCGAAGGGATTTTTTTGTTTATGCGTCTTTTAACATAGTCGATATCCATAACAAGAGGAATCCCGAAGAAGTTCGAGTTCGTTTCGCTCTTTCACCCACTGGTAATCTCCACGTTGGTGGGGCTCTAGAACTGCTCTTTTCAATTACTCATTCGCCAGGTACATCTGTCACCTCTTTCCATTATTACTCTTTCATCGTAATAATAATAATAATAATAATAATAATAATGCAAAGGAAATGACACATTTCTGTGGGTGGGAAGTTTATACTTCGGATAGAAGACACATATTTGGAGAGATCTACAAAGGAATCTAAGAATGTTGTCCTACAACATCTTTCATGGCTTGGCCTTGATTGGGATTGGGATGAAGGTCGATTTTTTAATCAAATTTTTATAATTTATTGTTGAGTGTGGTAGATCATCAAATTTACACTGGTTATGTATAGTAGGTCTTGGTATTAGTGGAGATTATGGTCCATATCAACAGTCTGGACGCAACTATTTATACAACCATTATGCCAAGAAGCTTTTGGATTCTGGTCATGTTTATCGCTGTTTTTGTTCAAATGAAGTTCTCCATTTTTCTATCTATTTCTATTTCTATCCAGCTTTATCCCCAAATCTCCCCGCTCTTCCAACTCCCCAAACCAACTCTTCTTCTAATGTTTGGTTTTCCAGATCTTGACAATTAATGACTCATTTGCAGGTGCTCTCTCTTTCTTTTGGCCCCAATTTACCATGGCACAATGGAGGAAATACTTGATGCTATTGTGAGTGACAACTTGCATTGTTAAAATTGTGGACAATATGGTCTTAAGTATTGTTCAATAGCGAGTTATTTTCTATCCACTTGGCGTTTTGAAAATGTTGGCCATGTCCTCTCTTTATGTTAGTTTTGTTGTCAAATTACTTGGTGTAAGTACCCTCCGTTCTACACTACAGAGCACGTGTCCACATGGCAGGACGCCTTACCTTAGCTCGTCCCACAACATCAGAACGTACCAACGACCCAACACCGAGGTCGTCACCAACAGCAGTTACAACCATACATGGAAAGATATCAACTAGCGCAATCCTGGAGCTCAGTCAACGCAACAATCAAGGAGTCATTTACTTTGTAACATCAGAGTAATGGCAAATCATCAAGATAGCATACAAGGTGGATCTGCAATCCATAACGGTTTAGACACACATCTACAAATAGAGAGAGATTAACTACGTAAGGCTTGATTCAAGTTTACCCCGAGAAACTTGATACGTAGGCAACTCTTATCCCAAGAAGAGTGCAGCCACTTCCTATCCAACAAATCATCAGGTCGTAGTCCCAAAATAACCAACATCTACATTGACGCCGTCTGCCGGTTCGTTTCCTTAAGAAGAGAGCAACCACTCTTTTCTCAAGCCCACGAAGCTGGTCAGCAAAACCACAATGGAGCCCAACCTACAAGCATTGGCAGACCAGATGAAGACACTCCAAGAAGCCTTCATCACTTTCCAACAGGAAAACCAGACAATGCGTGAGAATGCCAACTCAAACACCAATAATGGCACCACAGAGGAAGGGGAGCACAACACTGTTGCAGCCCTAGCCAACACCACTAATCAGCGTTTAGAAGACTTCAAAAAAAACTAGAGAAGTCCGCGTTTAAAGAGCGATCGCGATCCAAATCACTTTCGAAAATGGAGACATACAAAGCATCACCATTCATCCAAGATATCAAAGACAAACAACCTCCTTCAGAGTTCATTCAACCAAAGTTCCCGTTGTACGATGGTACCTCCTGCCCAGGCGAGCACATAGCCCGCTTCAGCCAAATCCTAGCACTATACAGCCATCCTGACTACAACTACCTGAAGTGCAAACTTTTTCCAGCCAGTTTAAAGGACGGAGCAATAGACTGGTTTTACACACTCCCTCCAGATTCAATCAACAACTTTGACAACCTTGCCGAAACATTCGTAACAGAGTTTGTCCACAACAGAAAGAAGCGCGCCGACCTGGACTCCCTATTCCAGCTCAAGCAAGTTCATGGTGAAACGATCCGAGCCTTTCTAGGACGTTTTAAGAAAGACCTACTTTCGCTGGAGTTAGGACTCAGTGATGGTTTTGCAATTTCTGCGTTCACAAACACCCTCTTGGACGACTCCGACCTAGCAGGGTCCCTTATGCGCAACAAGCCAGACACCTCAGCCGACCTGTATCATAGAGTCGACAAATACATCAAGTACGAAGAGTGGATGGCCAAGCGCAATGGAAAAGAGGTCCTTACAGTCAGCAACGAGCCAGACCCCAAGGAAAGCATGCAATATTCAAACAGCAGGAACAACAACAACAACAACAACAAGAGATCCAACAAACCCTCATACACAAAGAGGGAATTCTCCAATTTCTCCAGGACGCCAAGTCAAATCCTGAAGAAGATATATACAATGTCGTACTTTAAACCAAACATCAACATGGTAATAGCTATACCAGAGCGTCCATACTGTCATTTCCACAAACTCCACCACCACGATACCAATGATTGTTGGAGCCTCAAGCACTACCTCCAAGAACTAATGGAAGAGGGCAAATTAAAAGAGTTCTTGCCAGAAAGCAATCTGAGGCACAAGCTGGATGCCAAATGCCATAGAAGCAGGAGTCGCAGCAATGAACGGCCTACCAACAATAGAAACAGAAGCATAAGGAGATCAATAGGACGATCTAAGTCTCCAGGTCGGTCAAGGCACAACAGGAGACAGCACTCCTCCGACCAAGATGAGGAAAAAGTAATCAACATGATTATAGACACCTCAAACGACGAAACCTCAGGTCGGGAGAAGCGCAGAAGAGTGGGAGCAATCTAAGAAATCTATCATCTCTCACACAAAGCAGAGATTATCAACTTCACCAACCCCAAGAAGACAACATCAATTTCATTCACAGAAAAAGATCTAGACAAGGTGTGCCTACCACACAATAATGCCTTGGTAGTGCACGTCAAGATCAACGGTTGGACGGTCAAAAGAGTCCTCACCGATCCAGGGAGCTCATGCGACATACTGTTCTATCAAACTTACAAAGGCATGCACCTGCCAGACTCGGTGATGATAGAGTCCAATGCACCGCTCTATGGGTTCAACGGAGATCGTATAGATGCCATCGGAGACGTAATCCTACCAGTCTCCATTGGCGAAAAAGAGGACATGGTCAAAACATCGATACGCTTCAGTGTTATTGATGTCAGGTCGTCCTACATTGCCATTCTAGGACGCCGTTAGATCCACAAAATCCAAGCTATTCCATCAACCCTACACCAGGTCCTACAATATCCTGGTCCCAGAGGCATCATGGAGCTCAAAAGCAACCAACTAGAAGCTCACCGATGCAATCAGGTCAGCACTATGACCTCACCCAAGCCTCAAGTCGTTGAAACTAAGGAAGTCCCAAAGAGGCAGGATCCTCAAACATCCAGCCCTTCAGCAACGGCATCAGAAAAGCTCAAAGGAAAACAAGCTCAAATAGAACAAAGAGAAAAAGTCAATTTGGGCACAACTGATGACCCAAAATTTGTATATGTAGGGGTTGACTTAGACCCCAAGCTCAAGGAGCAGCTTGTCAAATTTCTATCTCTCAATAAAGATGCTTTTCCTTGGTCGTATATCGATATGCCAGGAATCGACCCTCAGGTCGCTTGCCACAAGTTAAATGTAGATCCAACCATCAAGTCTACCAAACAATGACCTAGGAAGCTAGCACTCAAGTTTCAAAAAGCTATCAATGAAGAGATAGAAAAGCTCAAAAATGTGGGATTCATCAGAGAAGTCGAGTACCCGACCTGGCTTGCTAACATAGTAGCGGTTCCAAAGAAGAATGGTCAGGTACGACTCTGAGATTTCACCAACGTCAACAAGCACTGTCCAAAGGATAGCTTCCCCCTACCAAGAATCAACATATTGGTAGATCAAACTTGCGGCCATGAGCTTTTGTCATTCATGGACGCATACAGTGGGTACAACCAAATACCACTACCAGAGGAAGATCAGGAAAAGACTTCCTTCATAACGGAGCAAGGTACATTATGCTACAACGTCCTACCTTTCGGCTTGAAGAACGCAGGAGCGACCTACCAAAGACTTGTCACCAAAATGTTCAAAGACTTGTTAGGAGACACTATGGAAGTCTACATAGACGACATGGTGGTCAAAAGTGAAAAGGCAGGTGATCACATCTCCCACCTACAAGAGGCTTTTGAACAACTTCGCCAAAACAAGATGAAGCTCAACCCAGCCAAATGCGTATTTGGAGTAGCCTCAGGGAAATTCTTAGGTTACCTCGTCTCACAAAGACGCATTGAAGCAAATCCAGAACAGATACGAGCTCTCCTTGAAATGCCAGAACCAACCATAAAGCAACAAATCTACAAGTTATCTGGCATAGTTTCAGCCCTCAACAGGTTCATCTCAAGAGCATCTAAAAAATGCAAACCATTCCTGCAAATACTGAAAAAGGGAGCAACTTTCACTTGGATAGACGAGTGCCACAAAGCCTTCACCGACCTGTAAGCCTATTTATCAACTCCACTCGTCCTGTCTAAACCAGAAGAAGGAGAAACACTAGGGTTGTACCTTGTAACGACCGACTTCACAATCAGCTCAGTTCTCTTTCGAGAGCATAATGGAGTCGAGAAGCCGGTCTACTTCACCAGCAAGACGTTGGCAGATGCAGAAAAGCACTATTCCCCGATGGAGAAAGCAATGCTTTCTTTACTCTACTCAGCTCGGAAGTTTCGACCTTACTTCCAATCTCATAGCATCAAGGTCATCACTGACGTACCCATTAAACAGGTATTGAGTTCTAGCAACAAAACAGCCTGCATGGCCAAATGGGCTGAAAAACTAGGAGAACATCACATCGAGTTCGTTCCCAGAACGTCTCGCAAAGGCCAGGTCGTTGCTGAGTTCTTGGCAGATTTCCCTATCGAATATATCAACTAGGAACCCGAGCCAATCACATCACTCCATCAACAAGCCACCCCAGACACATGGCACCTCCACGTAGATGGCGCATGCAATAACAGTGGCAGTGGACTGGGGGATATATTAACTTCACCAGAGGGAGCCCAGCTACAGAAATCAATAAAAATCAATTTTGCAATGTCCAACAACGAAGCAGAATATGAAGCGTTGATCACAGAGCTCCGAATGGCACAGCAACTACAAGTATCAAAGCTTAAAACTTACAGTGATTCCCAGCTAATCGTCAAGCAGATCACAAAAGAATATGTCACAAATGGAGCAAACTTGGCAAAGTATGCTCAAGTCGTTTATGACATAATCAGTTTGTTCAAAACGTTCTCTTTAGATCATATTCCTCGATAGGACAACAGACATGCAGACAGCTTGGCTTTCCTAGCCTCCAAAACACAAGAGGCATGTCCGACCATAGTCTACATTGACATTCTGGAATGACCTGCGTACCATAAAGAAAGTATCAACAGCCTCTCAGATTTCCAACCCTCATCTGAAGAAGAAATCAGCCAATCTTGGATGGCCCATTCCTCAAGTTCATCTTACATGGTGAGATCCCATCAGAAGCAAAGCATGCTCGTGCAATCCAACTCCGATCCCCAAGGTACACAGTGATCAATGGAAGACTGTTCTGCAAATCTGCTGGAAGACCCCTCCTAAGGTGCATAACTCCAAGGGAGGGATAACTCATTTTCGACGAAATCCACAAAGGTGAATGTGACAACCACGCAGGAGCAAGATCACTAGCACACAAAATAATCGCCCAAGGATATTATTGGCCAGGCATGCATATCGAGGCAAAAAGGTACATTCTTAAATACCTCCAATGTCAAACTTTTGGCCACAATCACCTAAGTCCAGCAAGGGAATTGATCAATATAGCCAACCCATGGCCGTTCCACATGTGGGGGCTAGACATTATGGGACCATTCATCCCGCAAAAGAAATCAGGGCTCAAATACATCTTAGCAGCCATAGATTACTTCACCAAGTGGGTTGAAGCAATTCCACTAGTCCAAGTCAAGGAAGTCAACGTAATCAACTTCATCTAGACTAATAACATCACTAGATTTGGTCTACCCCACACCTAATCATGGACAACGGAATGCAATTTGCTGGCACTCAAGTCAAGGATTTATTACAAAAATGGCGCATCACTCAAACATTTTCTACACCTAGATATGCCTAAAGCAATGGCCAAGCAAAGGCCACCAACAAGGCCATCAAAGAAAACCTCCAAAAGAAGCTGGAGAGCAAGAAAAACCAATGGCCAGAGCAACTAGAAAACATTCTACGGGCATACAGAACAACAGCTAGATCCAGTACAAACGAATCTCCCTTCACACTTTGCTTCGGAATGGAAGCAGTGATACCATCAGAACTCACAATCACAACTACACCTTCTGACATTGTTGAATCAAGAGTCAATGACAACATCTTGGCAAAAGAAGTGGATCTCTTAGAAGAACATAGAGAAGCTGCCGCAATATCCCTAGCTCGGTACCACCAAACAATCTAACGTTATTACAACAAGAGGGTCGTCTGATAAGAGCCCAAAACTGTAGTTTTAACCCCTTAACAATCGTACTTTTAGACCAATTATGTGAATAATAAGTAAGAGTTAATATCGACATTACGTGTTTTATGCATTTCAGGGCTTCAAAGTCCATTATGTGCAAAAATGTGCCTTTTTAGTGAGATAAAGGAGCAAAGGTCGGTTGCTAAGGAGTTCTGTGATTAAAGGCCAATTTTCAAGAAGACAAAGCCTCTGCAAAGCCCAGTCAAAAGATGAAAAGTCAAAGTCCACGCGGGCAGAAACAGTGCACAAAGTCAACAGAACTTCCGAAGACCATACCTTTGGACTCAGACCTCGGAATTAGGCCTATCTTACATCAAAATGACCGGCTTGGAAAGAGCTTTCCAATGGTCCTAGCCTTGGCCCAATCAGAGGAGCAAAAGTGGACAAAAAGTCTGTCGAAGTCAACTGCAGCTGAAGAAGCCTTTTTGGACTTAAAGAATTGGGTTTTGGGCATAATTCTCTGGCCCAAAACATGGCTCCAAGCCCATGCATGATTTTTGGATTTGAAAGTATAAAAACAAAAGCTTAGCTCTTTGTTAATAGTAGAGAGAGTAGATAGTTAGGTTAGAAAATAAGTTAGGTTAGGAAGCTAATGTTAATGGAGTTTAGGGTTAGAATAATTTTTAGATCTAGAATTAAATCTCCATTTTAATTAGTTTTCATTTCCCTTGTTTTAATTTAAAGTATTAAAATATTGTTATTGCTTCATTAGATAAATTAAGTAGTTTATTATTGATCAAATTCGATTTTGTCATTTATCTATTGCTTTGATCTAATTTCATTTCTTGGTTGTTAGTCATTTCGTAGTTATTGATGTTGGGTTGGATTATTGTTTAGTTAAATTTCATAAAGTTAGAATCTTTAGATTATGTTGTATTCAATTTCATATAGAAATGATAGTATAATGATATTAGAAATTTCACATCACCCATTACTCTCACCATTGTTCTTTGTGTCGAAAGTAGTTGAATTCTAATTAAGTCTTGAGGGTTTAAGAGTGGAACTAATCCCGACTCTAATATATTACTTGTTATTGAGAGTAGGAATATTGATATAAACACGTATTTACTTAAATTGATTATTTGTGTTTACGTATAGATAGTTAGAATACGTAAAATAACTGTTATCAAATGGCGCCACTGCCATCTTAATCTCGTTCATGACAAGAATTCAATTGCTTGAATCCAAAGGGTAATCCCCCATTCTCTACCCACCCACCCTTTTAATTTTTCATTCTTGTTTCTTGAATTTTTCGAACCGCTCATTTCCTTTGTTTCAGGCATAGGGCTCTATGGATTCACAGTGAAAAACACTGCGGTGAAGGTATTTTTAAATTTTCGAAAATTCTGAAAATTTTCATACATATTATTTAATGTGTTGTTGATTTACTGGAATATTTTCAGAGTTTACAAATTTGGTTTACCTTGTGAAAAAAATACGATCTTTACAGTGCTGCATTTCAGTTTTCACACCGTATGTTCTTGAAAAACAGACGAGTAAGGTTACTTAGGGAGTTCTAAAAATTCTATAATTTTTACAGGAGTATCTATCCTAATTCAGGAGTTTGTAGTAAAAATTTGATGAGTTTTTGATTTGTTTTGACCTCCTAAATATTAGAGTGTTTCCAGTGTGTTTCTGCAGTGTTGCAAACACTTAATATCTGGAACACCAGCCAATAAGGAGAGGTTGTAGAACTCCAATTACTCTAAATTTTTTACAGGAACAAGTAGAATCTGTCAGGAGTCTCCAGTAAAGATTTGGCAATTTTTAAATTTGTTTTGATGGGTTAACCATTCGGTTGTTTGTATTGTGTCTGAAAACCGTTTCGCAAAATTTGCAGGGCAGTAGAAGGACTTTCATAGCTCCGATTGATCTGAAATTTTACAGGCTACTTGGTAGAAGTCTTAGAAAATTACTGTAAAAATTTCAAATTTTTTGGAGTACGATAAAAGGCCTAAAACTTGAAAATCCTGGAGCGCGACCGCACCCAAAACACTGGACATTCGACAAAACAGAGGGCACCCGCGCCCAAACAGAGGGCACCCACGCTCTCGAAGGAAAATTCAGCGTGAACAACCCAATTTTCATAGGTAAATGTAAATTTTTATTTCTTCAAGTTATTCAGTGCTTCTAACTTGTTAAATACACTGAGATTGCGTATACAAGACGTTATTCAAACGCGTAGCAAGGAGGCATTCAGGTACTCCTTCCACTCCTCGCCTCTTCTGTCAGAGGAGTTTTAATTATAGTATAATCAGGCTTGTTTTTCGTAAAAATAAATACAACACGCCTATCTAGAATTTCACACACTACACTTGCATCAATGGCTAAAGAACAAGAGACTCCTCTCTCTGATTTTTATAAAGCCCTAAACGATGGCCCTAAGTCGTGCATCGTTCTTGCAGACCTAGTGGGGGATTTTCGAATCCCCCCTAATATATTTAACTTGTTACCGGTTTTTCATGGTTTAGACCATGAGAAGACTTACCAGCACATGCATAGGATAGATCAAGTTCTCACTACATTCCATCATCCTAGCGTAAGTCCAGATCAAGTTAAACTTAGGGTGTTTCCTTTCACCCTAGACGACAAGGCGGCGTCTTGGTTAACTGCCCAAACACCAAACTCTGTGGACTCATGGGCTCAACTTGTTCAATTGTTCATGGAACAATTTTACCCACCACTAAAGACAGATGAAATGCTTCACAAGATTCATTTCTTCAGCCAGAA
Organism: Coptis chinensis; assembly: GCF_015680905.1. Classification (NCBI taxonomy): domain Eukaryota; kingdom Viridiplantae; phylum Streptophyta; class Magnoliopsida; order Ranunculales; family Ranunculaceae; genus Coptis; species Coptis chinensis. The sequence continues at coordinate 60,393,992 of NC_141461.1, read as the reverse complement.
TCCTCATGAATCCTTTTCAGAGGCCTGGAATCGTTTCACTGATCTTCTCATTGAATGCCCGCATCATAATCTTGCGAAAGACACGCTTGTTCGTGCTTTCTTCAAGGGGTTTTCACATTATCATAAGGAGGTTCTAGATATCATGACTGGGGGTAGTTTTCTTAGAAAAGGAGCCTTGGAGGCTTATAAATTCTTAGAAGATCAATCTAAGAAGAACAACAATTGGGGAGGTAACGATTCCTCCCGCTCCTCTCCTTCTTCTCTTGAGGTTAAACATGATCCCGAGCTTAAAACTCTTATCGATGGCCTCACGAAAAAGGTAGATGCCATCTCTGTTCAACAACAACCCACTCCAGTCATGAACATTAACTCTACTCGTTGTAATGTCTGTCGTAGTCTTGAGCATTCCGACTTCTATTGTCCTCTTGTCTATGCACAAACACCACCACAACCATCACACTTCAACCAGTTAACTCAACATCAAGGACAAGGGAACTTAGGTGACCAGAATAGAGGTTTAGTACCCATAACCTAGAACTATCAACATCAAGACATGAACGCCAACAAGCTTTAATTCCAATACAACCATCTACAGACAAAGTAGTAGTGACCTTGTTGGAGAAACAAAATCAAATTATGCAACAAAACTCCAACTTGATGAAAGATCAGCATGATCAAAACTCTAATATGATGAAACAAACGATGCAAATGATGCAGTCTTTGTGCCAAAAGGTTATTGACATGTCTTCTAACCAAAATAATAACCAAACCGGCGTGTTTTCAAGTCAAGTAGTGCCTAATCCTAAGTTAACAAACACCGCCTTCGAAATAAAAAGTATTCAGTGTAATGGTAATATAAACCAAGGGGACTACTGGCAAATACTACCCCTTCGTTCAGAGAGAGTAGTTGATAACCAAGTGACTATGCCTAAAGATCACTCGCAAACTATAAATGATACCATACCAAATACTGTCATAGAAATTGAAGACCCTACACCTGTAGAGGTTCCAATATGGAAACCTAGTTAGAAAGTGATAAAAGATAAAGTAACGGTTAACAAATATGTCCCCCCTCATATTAGGTATAGGGATAAAACACCGCATGAACAACTAGATTTTTCTGTAGAAGGTGAAGTTAAGTCTATTGAGAGTTTTGTATATCACATTAGTGCTTCAGACGATGTCGTCCCTACACTAGTACATATCCCTCTTATGGAAGAAGACAAAGATCACAATTTTGACTCTTTGAACATAACTGAACTAGAGAAAGAATTTTCAACCCTGCCTTCTGACCATAGAAGAGATGGACTAAACCTCACAATAGACGAGATAGATAAATTCCTCAAAGATGGAGATGAATACCATAATTATATGGATGTGAACAACCTAGATGAGGAATTCAACGAGTTTCTAAGAGCCTGTGATGATCCACCTTCTCAAGAACTACCTAGAGCACCACCCTACCACCATCCACCTGAGTTAATCCCTCATAAAATCCAAACATTCTTCCCACCCTTTTCTTCTAACACTTATCCACATTCCCAGTATTTTCCAAAACCATTCATTTACTCACGATCATTCACTTGGACACCTTCTTATTCGACTAAGTTGCGTCGTAGAAAGTTTTGGAGCTTGATTCTGTTTGGTGGTGCATTCCATGTTAACTATTTATAGAAAGATCCACAATTGTTTAGATTATTGATATATGGGAAACTGCATGTAAATACATATATATCACTTTAAGTCTATGGAATCTGACTTTAAAAGACCCACGTTTTAAAACAAATTTTTACAAACCTGTTTTCAAAAATTTGTTTGGGGGTGGGGTGTTTGGTTTTTCCATGCTTAATTACTAAACTTCCTATTCTTATCCCCACCTCGCTCCCTTTAAGAGTAGCTAGATTTCTCCTTGTTTTTTGTTTTGATGTTGTTTTTTATTATTTTTAGTAGATAGGATGTTACGTTGTTAAATTCCGTAGTTAACTTTGAATTTGGTAGTTAAATATTGTTTGAATTTCAATTTTAATATAATGTTGTTCTTTTCAAATTGTGCATGGATTTTATTGTTAATCCCACCTTCCCGAATTGTTTGGGGGTTGTATTATTTATTCTATTATGATTTTTGTAGAAGATCCTCCATTTTAGAGTTTGTTTTGGAGTGAAGGTTGAGCATATTGCGAATTGGCATACCTATGATTAGATGTGGTGGTAGGATGAAATCTAAGAAAGTTTAGAAGTTACTATTCTAAATCCAGTATAAAAGATATTAGGGTTGTTATAGAATCAAGAATATGAGTTGTTTCCGTTTTGGGTTCGAAATTTTATTGTTTCGAAATTGCCTTAAAGCTTTTGGCAACCTACCGATTCGTTTTAACAATTCAAAACCTATAAAAACTTCATTCATTCTACACTCACAACCCACACTACACCTAACTTCCATCTCTCACCTTTCACTCCCACGTTTCCCGTTGTTCTTCACCATTTTCACAAATCAAGGCTCGACCTCACTCCGCTTCTTGATGGAGGACTCGCGCTTCTAGCCATTTTCTGAAATTTTACACTGAGCGCACCCGCCCCCAACTTGAGCGCGACTCGCGCCCAAACACTGTAACTCCAAAAACCTCGAGGCGCGAATTCGCCTCTCGTGAACACGGAAAATTCCAGTTTTATGCGGGTTGTTCCTGGGTGATTTGCAGCTATTCCAGAGCGTAGTTTTGAGATGACATCTCCTACAATAATACCGGAACAGTCTTTCGAAGATTTTTTTCAAAGCACTACTTATGGTGCTTGGTTTCATGAGGTGATCACACACGTGGGCTGGGAACCGCTTTTATGGTTCTTGCTATCATTTGTTCTTGGACTTGCCATGCCCATTTGAAATACAAGACCCATGATGATATTGGGTAGATAATATGCATGTCTACACTTATGACTTTTGCATGAGGAGGCTTGGGGCAGGCATTTTTCGTGATCGAGGACTAAAGGTGAATATAACGCCGCCCTTGGTAGTAGCCTGGGTCCATGAACATAGGAACTGTTAGGTTTTGGATCATGCTAAACATTTTAGGGAATGTCGCTTTTTTCTTCATCAATGATGCCACTTGCAGCGTCTTCCTTGCTTTAGCCATGGGACGTATGTGCCATGACCTTCCCAGAACCTTGATGTCTAGTTTAGCACGAGCCCATAGCATGAGGCATAAGTATCTTCTTATGCCTGTTTTAGTTTGCCGTATTATGCTATGTTTCTTCCCTATTTTTGTGCCCGTTTCACGGATTGGGTTGGGGTCGAAATTGTGAGACCCACCAATTGTATTATCCAATCTTTCCGTGCAATGACTTGGCAAGGGTGGAGGATACAACCTCATCAGGTTGCACCTTACACCCCATCCGACCAAGTGGGCTTTAACAAAGTTAGCATCCGTAGATGATAAATGGCGACAAGCTTGGCAAATTATAATGGCATGGCAGGATGCGAAGGAACCTCACTTCTTTATAGAAGAGGAGGATGACGAGTAAACGCTGGAGTGGAGGTAAGTTTTTAGTTTCAGTTAGTGTCTGCTTATGTCCCAAGCAATTTAATTTTGTTAACCCCATAATGGGTGGAACTCTTATAGAGTTGCGTCAGTTTTTTTATTTCATATATTAGTATGTTCTAACCTTGTTTTGCATATGTTCCAGAATTTCACGCGTTTCCATGGTATTTTTCTACCCTCTTTATTTAAATGCTTTGAGGACAAAGCTTGCTTCTTGTTTGGGGGCATAGAAACACGTGTAATTAAGGCATCTGTTAGGATATAGATATGTATAATATGCATTTGTTTTCAAGTTAAAAATTTCAAAAATATAAATAAATAAGTTTATGCTATACACTTAGGAATATTGGTATTGTTTTCTTTCTCTATGCTCTTAACAATCTAGAAGTCTCACGTAGCTTTTGTATCAGAATAATTATTAGAAACTTAGGTTAATATGTAGGTAATAATCTTTGCATCTATCTATAAATATATTACATGAGTATCTATGATTGTTAGCAAGAAGTTTTGGAAATCTAGGCTAGAGTACTTATTCTACAAATCCTGTGAAAATATAGCCTAAAGCCTTATATGAGCGAAACATTTGAGAAATGACACAATGGAGAAGTAAAATCGGATAGAGAAATCACACGCCCACTTACTTGATCACTATGCCATATCCTAAGCGAGAATTTAGGCCCTCTTTGGATCGATATAGCCAGAAATTCAAACCTATGAATTATTTTCCGCTAGTAAGCCTCCGAGCCTTTCTTTAGCCTTCCATAAACCACAATTCCTTTACCCTCGTTACAAAAACAAAACAAAATAAAAAATTCAACTTACCCAATCTAGAATAAGTCCGAGAATAGAATGAGTGAAGAAATAAGAAGAGAAAAACCCGCGGTAAACAAAAATTAGTTAGTTGCTTGAGGAAAAAGAAAAGAAGTTTCCATCCAAGGAAAAGAAAAAAAATAGAAATAAATAAAAACTCCAAAAAAATAGAATAAAAGGGAGTCAAAAGCCAAAGAAAAAAAAGAAAAAGAAAAATATGGCTAAGGATGGAAACAAAGTATAGAAGCAAAAGAAAATAACAAGGTTTTCTCTAAGTTACATAATATGAAGACTCTATTATCTCGGACTTGTCCTTTTGAATATCCATTTCCTTCCTTTTTTAAACCATCTCCTAATCCCCCCGAAACACCTAATAAAGACCTCTAGCTCAATTAGGAATAGGTTAGTGTGATAGTAAGTGGCAGATGTGTTTGATCGACTCCATTCTTCCTTGTTTGTCATTGAGATTGTAAGGTAAAGTGTGCCCATCGCATTAATCGGAGTAAATAAACTTGAGCGAAAAATCAGAGTGGTTTTGTCTTGACATTTATGTGAGGACCTACTTAAGGACGCTTATTCGAAGTTTTAAAAACGAACACGCTAGGCATTTCATAGTATTACTCATAGTATATATATTTGTATCATAGATGATTGATTATTATGCATATATTAGTTTAGGTTTTGACTTGGTTATTCTTATTCAATTGCTAGTGAGATGTATAGATAGTTGAGACATGAATGAGGAAACAATAGTTTTATTTCTTAGTGGTTTTGTAGTATAGATGAAGTTTATGAGTACCTTCACTGGAAAACTCTCACGAGGCTATAACTTCGCCCACTAGGGAATTCCTAGTGGTTTAAGGCCTTGTTGCATATGGTCAATGCAATCGCGACTCGATGAAAGCGAGTAGTTAGAACTCCATTTTTGGTCACTTATTCTAATTTCTCATATTTGCTTGAGGACAAGCAAAATGCTGTTTGGGGGTGGTTTGATAAGAGCCCAAAACTGTAGTTTTAACCCCTTAACAATCGTACTTTTAGACCAATTATGTAAATAATAAGTAAGAGTTAATACTGATTACGTGTTTTTATGCATTTCAGGCTTCAAAGCCCATTATGTGCAAAAATGTGCCACTTTAGCAAGATAAAGGAGCAAAGGTCGGTTGCTAAGGAGTTTTGTGATTAAAGGCCAATTTTCAAGAAGACAAAGCCTCTGTAAAGCCCGGTCAAAAGATGAAAAGTCAAAGTCCACGCGGGCAAAAACAATGCACAAAGTCAACAGAACTTCCGAAGACCATATCTTTGGACTCAGACCTCGGAATTGGGCCTACCTTACGTCAAAACGACCGGCTCGGAAAGAGCTTTCTAATGGTCCAAGCCTTGGCCCAATCAGAGGAGCAAAAGTGGACAAAAAGTCTGTCGAAATCAACTGCAGCTGAAGAGGCCTTTTTGGACTAAAAGAATTGGGTTTTGGGCATGATTCTCTGGCCCAAAACATGGCTCCAAGCCCATGCACGATTTTTGGATCTGAAAGTATAAAAACAAAAGCTTAGCTCTTTGTTAATAGTAGAGAGGGCAGATAGTTAGGTTAGAAAATAAGTTAGGTTAGGAAGCTAATGTTAATGGAGTTTAGGGTTAGAATAATTTTTAGATCTAGAATTAAATCTCCATTTTAATTAGTTTTCATTTCCCTTGTTTTAATTTAAAGTATTAAAATATTGTTATTGCTTCATTAGATAAATTAAGTAGTTTATTATTGATCAAATTCGATTTTGTCATTTATCTATTGCTTATATCTAATTTCATTTCTTGGTTGTTAGTCATTTCGTAGTTATTGATGTTGGGTTGGATTATTGTTTAGTTAAATTTCATAAAGTTAGAATCTTTAGATTATGTTGTATTCAATTTCATATAGAAATGATAGTATAATGATATTAGAAATTTCACATCACCCATTACTCTCACCATTGTTCCTTGTGTCGAGTAGTTGAATTCTAATTAAGTCTTGAGGGTTTAAGAGTGGAACGAACCCTGACTCTAATATATTACTTCGTTATTGAGAGTAGGAATATTGATATAAACACGTATTTACGTAAATTGATTATTTGTGTTTACGCATAGATAGTTAGAATACGTAAAATCATTTTTATCATCGTCCCAAGATCTTTCCAAGCTGGTGACCTAGTCTTCAAAAAGACTTTAGCACCAACCAAGCTCGACCCAACATGGGAGGGCCCCTACATTGTTGACAAAGTCATTGGAAATGGCGCATACTGGATCAAAACCCAGCTCGGTAATAGGCTTCCCTGACCTTGGAATACAGCTCTCCTCAAGCTTTTTTATCAATAAGTTTTTCTCCAAGTACATAAGTCAATATGAATGAAATCTCATCAACATTGTTGAGTGCAGCTATCATTTTTGCATTACATGAGCACCTTGCATTTCACGCTACGCAGCTCGACCTCAGACATCACAATGTCAGGTCGGATATCAAAGATGGAGTTCAGAATGACTCAACAACAACAGCCACGTAGTGGTTAAGTTCATTCAATTCAAATCAAGATCCCCCAAAAGGACCCTAAACCAACCTAACACCAACACCAGGGTTAGGTATGGTTCAACTGTAATTGCCACTCAAAGGTTAATTATCAGACAAATTCAATCTAAGGGACCCCCAAAAGGACCCCAAGTCAACTTACGACCTCACAAAGGGTTTAAGTCAGACTCAAATATAATGGCCACTCAAAGGCTAATTATATCAATTAGGAGTTCCCCCAAAATGAACGAATCAGGGCGTATATCTAACACAAGACGAAGCCTAGGTTCCAACTACGCAAAGACATCAGATCATACTCAAACGCTTTACGACCTGTACCTTAACGACGACCTAGCAAAATCAAGCAGTACATCAGGACTAGCACTATGCAGCACAGGTCGTCAAACAACAAATCAGTAGCAACAAAAGCAATCACATGCATACTTCAAACCAACTTCAACAAGTAAGTAATTTAAATATTTCTACTTCAATACAAAATCGGTTAGATACCAAGGCCCCCAGGTTATCCCAGGAAAACGACCTGAGTATCCCCATTAAAAAAATAATATTATATCTGTATCAAGAACAAAAGTTGTTTAAGTATTACTCAAAGACACCCAACCCAAGAACAAGACAAGAACAAGACATTCAAAGACCTCCCAACCCAAAGACAAGCACAAGACGTTCAGAATCAATTCACACAAAGCGAGTATCCACATTCAAAAGGTTCAAATCAACGCCCTCTGCAACACCAGAACTGGTAGTCTGATTAACAACAACTTCAGAAACAACAGAAGGAACAGCTAGAGCAACCGGTGGCATAACGACTTGGTCAGATGGCAGAGCAGATGGTCTATTAGCATCTACACTAGCATATGCAGTAGACATTGTTGCAGCCCCACTTTCAATAGACATCTTAAGGCGATCATACTTATCCAATGCCTCAAGATAATCATCCAATAGCACGTACTCATCACCACTCTCCACCTTATCCACCAAGTCATTGTATGCAGTCTCAGCTCGTTCAGCAACGGAGCGCAGCCTCTTACACTCATCAACCCATTGCTGAACCTCCAACTTTGCGGAATCCAAAGCGGGTTGCAGAGCCACTTTACCACCAAGATGTTGCACCTGATCCCTCAGCCCTGCAACCTCCGTCCTCTCCACTTGTTGTTCAGCCACTAGCTTGCTACAAGCTTGCTTGCTGTCATCCAGCTCCTTCTTATAACGATTAGAGATAGACGCCATATCCTTCAGCTTTCGATACATCTCTAGAACCTAACAAACAAGATAACAAATGTAGACATTAAAATGGATCAAAATCAACAAGACCAAAAAGGAGCAAACTTAGAACGGAGGAATACTCACAAAGCACAATGACCATTCTATCTCCACAAAGTTCACATCCAGACCCTTACCATCCAGCTTGCGCCTATCCCTAGCTAGAGCAATATTATCCAACAACGCCGCACCAACCGGGGGACTTGAAGCTACAGTCACCATTCACAACAAACTTCAGCAACAAACTGTAGGAGTCCTCATACGTAACCAGTCTATCAAGGACATCACTATCACTATTCTTCTTTGGGTCTGTACTTCCTAACCCCTTGCCCTGCTCAGTAACAGGCTCAGTATCACCAACTTTCTCCTTACCTCGGGCCTCAACCGCCCCAACATCAGCAACCACATCAATCAGGCTCATCTTCTGCAGAGGAGCCTGACCTGAAGACGAACGACCTATAACAGCACCAGGTCGGTCTCCAGACTCAATTCGGGCCTTCTTAGCCCCCTCCGACTGAACCACTTCGGAACACCTTTTCAGATTAGGCTTCCGAAACGAAGTGGGAGCATCAACCTCCCTACAAGCACTGCCACCCATAGCACCACCAGCACTTCCAACACCCACATCTCCAGAGGAGAAGCAGTTGGATGCAGAACGATCTGTATCACCAGAGGAAAAGCGGTTGGACGCAGAGCGCCCTCCACCCTCCAACTCAGAATGTTAGGGCGCCAAACGATTTGCATCACCCAACTCAGAACGTTGAGATAGCAAACGATTTGCATCATCACCCAACTCAGGACGTCTGGAAGGCGTCACCCCTCCAGCCGCCCTCACCGCTCCAGAACGGTGTTCAGTGACCCCACCAGATGTCCTATCTCTACCAGAACGGCTGTCACCAACAACTCCACTCCGTTTCACTTCAGAAATAGGTGCTTTCTTGTGACTCTCCCTCTTACGGTTGATTTTATTCCCTCCACGCATCTTAAAGTAATGCGCAACCTCACCCAGCAAAGCCTGCTTATCTTCCAAACTCAAATAAGCAAACATTTCAATCACACCGTTCTTCGTACGATAATGGATAGAAACCTCTACAAAAAAAAACCTGAAAATAAATCAGAAAATCCAAACTATAATTCAAAACACACACATTACGACCTACAACCAACGACCTACCACGAGATTATACAACACGTTTATCAATCTCCAAACCAGGAGGATAATATCTACCCGCAACCAACAACGGCATACGACTCCAGTCCTCCTTGCTCACCCCAACAATAATAGGAGACTTCCCCTTAAAAACATGAAAACTAAAGTTTATAACACCTGACCTCCTAAAAACAAAGTGCTCAATCACATCGTTTAAACAGATGTTGTAGCCCCTATCATTCAACAAGTCCAACACATGGAGAACCTTCCAACTGTTCCACATGAGCTGACAGGGGGCTTTCTCCAAAAAGTTCAACACCTCCATAGTAAGACGGGAAAAGGGCAGCCTCATACCAGCCTTAAACTGCCCATAATAAACAACTACTCCTCCACCCCAAGGAACGTAGTCGTTAGTATACAAATTCTTCTCCCCAGCCAGATTGTACATTACCAGGTCGGATTTCACCCAACCAAACTCCCTCCTCAAAGCGGCATAATAATTCACCGACTTAGGCGTTCTCTCATCCACCGTCTCCAACGAGGAGGACGACGAAGCCTCATCACCACTACAAACCCTCTCCTCACTTTCTTCACTTACAGTTCTCTCTCTCCATTTACCAACTTCAACCTCACCACTTATAATATCACTAGTCATAGACATGACACAATCAAAGAAAGAAAGAAAGCTCAAGTTTTTAAAGTGGAAAGATGAACCTGATTCAGGAAGGACGAGAAGTTTTTTTCTTCTTTCTTTCTCTTTCACTCCAGACTATTTTTTTTCCTTTGGTTGAAAAGTGAACAAACAAAAATCTTCTACAAGTAAAAAACCCCTCAACTGCCTAACACCTCGAGACAATCAAAATGTTTCGTGTTCCTAAAACTTAAATCATTACTCACCACAAATCGTCATAAATCCGGGCCCACGAATCTAGCCCAATAGTTCCCGCACATTCCCCAAAACCTAAATTCAAAACAAAACAGTTGTCATACAAGTGCCTTCAAACTTTACTTTTTAAACCGTTCTTATCCCACGCAACCGCTGTCCACAGAACGGATAAAAAAGGGGGTTGTGTAAGTACCATCTGTTCTACACTACAGAGCACGTGTCCACAAGGCAGGACGCCTTATCTCAGCTCGTCCCATAATATCAGAACGTACCAACGACCCAACACCCAAGTCGTCACCAACGGCAGTTACAACCATACATGGAAAGATATCAACTAGTACAATCCTGGAGCTCAATCAACGCAACAATCAAGGAGTCATTTACTTTGTAATATCAGAGTAATGGCAAATCATCAAGATAGCATACAAGGTGGATCTACAATCCATAACTGTTCAGACACGCATCTACAAATAGAGAGATATGAACTACGTAAGGCTTGATTCAAGTTTACCCCGAGAAACTTAATTCGTAGGCAACTCTTATCCCAAGAAGAGTGCAGCCACTTCCTATCCAACAAATCATCAGGTCGTAGTCCCAAAATAACCAACATCTACACTTGGGTTGTCAAATTACTTGGGTCAACAATTTCTTTTTACTATCTAATGTTGCAATTCAAACCTGGTATCTCAGTTTCGATAGGAGCCTTTGGGGAACTGGGAGGGAATAGTTTCTTCACAACTCAACGTGAATGTCAAGTGAGACGTTTCTCTTGCAACCATTTACTTCGTTGCCAAATGCCCACCATAGCTGTCGTTGATAAATCCATTTATAGAAAAAAAATAATAATATCATTTTGTTTATAATGATAATCCGTGAGCGGAGCGAACATTTTGGGAGAAGGGGGGGTTATGCAGACAAAAACCAACTTGGTTGGTTTCTGTCTGTATGTCCTCATCTCTTCCCTTCTATTTTTTCTCTTCGTCTCTCTCACTCTCTCTTTTCTTCTCCCTCTCCAGACACTCTAAATCTCCACTCCTCCTTCTCCATCTCCACTCCTCCATCTTCCTCTCCCACTCTGCTCACCCCCACTGCTTAGCAGTATACTAATATTTTTAAAACCGATGTACACTTTTATCCCCAACTTCACCCGAGATGATAACTAGAAAATCAGAAAGAGTCAGACGCTTGTGATTTTATGAAATTGTCAATTGCTGGAAATTAAGTATGTCCCATGCTCTCTTAACATAAAGCACCTACATTTTCTCAGGAAAATGAAGCAGCTCGAACGAACGATGAATGGTGCATATCAACGGTCAAGAAATTGAAAGAAGCCTCTCCATTAGGCCTAAAGGTTTCCTTAAGATCTGTGAGTCCCTGCTGAAGCCTCTACACTACTTTTGTGGTTTATGACCACATGTACTACCTACTGCTTCAGCCTTCAGATACGAGAGGGTATATATCAGAGTCTTGATCAATGCCTTGTTCGTGAGTATCAGATGTCCCTTAAAGGGATTTCCAAACAGATCTCTAGAGACTTCTGCGAGGGAACCGCCTTTAAATTTGAATAATGCTAACTGTATGGTGCTAAATACATGTTTTACATCTATGCTTTTCTATTATTTATTAGGGTGTTAGAGCACGATTGGTGAACAAGGACCTTGCACCCAAGGTATTGGCAACATATTTTCTCCTAATCACATGCATTCCATATAAGTGGTGATTGCAGTTTATAGTACAACATCCTTGTGGTGTTATATATGCAGTGGGATCCTTCTTGTTTGGACCAAGTTACAAGAGAGATGGTCGATCATTATTTTTCTCCACTTAGTGAATCTGAACCAAAATTGGAGTTGCCCACAAAAATTGCGAGAAGCGTTCTTCTGATTGGAGGCATACTGCAGTTACTTATTCTTTACTTAACTAAATTTAAATGTAGTTCTTTTGTCTAGAATGAACGTTTGATGTATCATTGTTACTGATTTACAGGAAATGCCATATGTTACTCTTGAAATGTTTTATCCTATGAAATTTTATTCCTTAGTAATACACAGAGTTGTACACTGAGGCATCTGGGTCTTGCTTGTGATATATGTACAGATTAAATGATATGTTGATATTTTTTAAATGAGATTTGCAATGCCCTTGAATGAAATGTTCTCTTTTTGTACTTATAATTCATTTTCTTTGATGTTCATTCCAATTTCTTTTAATTGGTATTAGGACTGCTTTATTGAAAATTTCAATATTATGGTTTTTTGTTCAATGAAGGATCAAAGACACCCAAGAAGAGTAATGAAGCAGTGTTGAAGGATTGGTTGAAAAAGTCGAATATTCGAGGTGAACGAGTATGGCTAAATTCTTCATTGATTCCAATTTTGGAATACCTAGTGCCATTGCAGTGACTAATAAACACCAAAAGGAATTCTTCTTGGAGAGCATAGTCATCGAAGGGTTGGCGTGTGGACCAGTTCATTTCTCTTGTAATTCATGGGTTCAATCCAAGAAATATCATCTAAGAAAAAGGGTATTTTTCTCTAACAAGGTAATTTCCTTTTTTACTTCCTATGAATTTGAATGCACAAGTCAAAATTTTCTCACTGGACGCTTGAATTAAATTCAAAGTGAAACCATTTGGTCTTTTTTTTTTTTTTTTTTTTTTGGCTAAGTTGGTCTTAATCTTTGAGTCAAGCAAAGACAGTTAGTTGTTGTCAAACATTTTGTCCTTGAAGGTCAACATATTCTTCCTCAAATATTACAATAATGTGGGAAAGAGAGACCTTCAAAATTATGGATTTAGGTAGTTAGGGGAATATATAAAAGTTGGTCCTGAGGATCTATTACCACTTACGACTTGTGACATTGAGTGTTCATTAATTATTGAGCTTTCTTTTGTTTTTTTGGTTTGAGCAGCCATATCTGCCTTCACGAGACACCAATTGGGGCCAAAAAAAAATTAAAAGAAAAGGAACTGAGTGATCTCAGGGGTGATGGTCAAGGAGAGAGGAAGCACTCGGATCGGATATATGACTACGCCATATATAATGATTTAGGTAATCTAGACAAAGGGATTGATCTTGCTAGGCCCAAACTTGGAGGTGAAGCGATTCCTTTTCCAAGGCGGTGTAGAACTGGGCACTCTCCAACTAATACTGGTTGGTTCCCTGACTATTATACATATTGTAACAATGTTCAGACTTCTCGCCATGGAAATATATCGTATTTGTAGCTATCCCTTCTAGGGACCAAACCACCATTTCAAATTTAGTGAAGAGACTAAGATGTATCTACGCGTACAATTTCCTACAGATATAAATGCAGAAAACATGGTTGAGAAGTCATTGCCAATGTATGTGCCGAGATATGAAGCATTTGAGGAATCAAAACAAGATACATTTTCAGCCTGGAGGCTAAGGGGAGTGCTCCACAATTTGATACCATCATTAATTGCCAGTATTTCCACTGGATAATCATGACTTGAAGTCCATGTGTACTATCACAATATATTTTGGACTTCACTGTCACAATATATTTTGAACTTCAGTCATATTTTCTTGGCCCACCTGATAATTATAAAAGAAGGCTGGACTATCGAAAAAAAAAACTTTGTTGCCTACTAGAACCACCAATAGGTACATCAATTTTATTTTCAGACCACAAGCAATCAAGTTGACCCTTCTTCTGAAAGCACACCCAGTTGCAACTTGCAGTTCTTGTGTTACAATTTAAATGTTTCGAAACACCAATTTGTTCGCAGCCATTGATTAAATTTATTCTTTAACTTGTGTAACAGTGTAAGATTGTGAATTTCATTCTATTGCATAAAGAATTCTCACGAGTACATCTCAACTTTTTGTACAGTCGGAAGCATATGCATGCAATCTGTTCTTGGACACTCTGATAATTCATCAGAAAATTCACCAAAGATGGCAGGCGATAAATACAAGCGCATTGCAACCCAACAAATTAACATCTTTACTCTCATATAAAATTATCGGCCGGTTCAATCAAGCACACGTTAACATTAAGAAAATGAAAAAGTGGAATACTTACCTATATTAAACTATGGTGACAAATTGACAATTATTGTGTCCTTGCAATTACACTCACACTCTTAGATTGTGCATTAATGCAATAAAATATCCAATTTGTATTAGATTGTTGCATCTGACTCTTCTTCTTTGTACATATATTTTCCCTATAATCAATATAAGAGACCCATACAAAAGGCTTGGAATCAGCAGTGAAGCTTCTGAGGATGAAATACAAGCAGCAAGGAACTTTTTGATTAACAAATATGCAAGACACAAGTTTAGTGTCGATTCTATAGAATCAACACATGGCAAGATAATTATGCAGAAGTTTCATGAAAGGAGGAGACCAAAAGTTAACATCAAGAAAAAAATGAGGGATGTAACTCAGTCACAGGTTATGCTGGCTGTCACAAGTATATTTCAAACTCCTTCCACCAACTTCATCATAAAGACGGCTGTCGTCTTTATAGTACTTGATGTGTTTAGCATACTCTTTCCGACAGAGGATAGACCGACTCTGTAGATGTTAATATCTTTTTTGAGAACCATATATTCATATATGATTGTCTAAAGAGCAAACTCCGAGCTCTGCTATATGGGTATGCATACAGATAGTTCTTTTACCACTAAGATCGTATAATACTGCTCTCTGGATCTTTGTGTTTGTTTTGTTGGATAACACTAGGCTTTACTCACTCAGGATTGATTCCACCTGTACGTCGAGGTCCAAGGAGTTTGGAAGTCACAACTTCACTCTTAACTTATCTACTTCTTTAGGTTTCTTCTACTTATCTAAAGTGATAATTGCAGTACCCTTGGCATCATATTTTCTGTGAAGTAAGTGGGTCAAAAGTGGATGTTTATGGATGTTCTGGCATCTCTCTTATTATTGCGGCGAGCATTCACATTTTGTTTGTTTCTCTATTATTTTTATGACTTTCTTGTTGGTTTTATCCCTCACATGAGGAGGAAAGGATTTCATTATGCATGGAAATGTCAGAGTGCAACCCGCGCCCATGCCGTAGAAGACTTCCAGTGATTTCAGCGCGACCCGTGCTTGCCCGAGGCGCTACCTGCGCCCAAGTCTATTTTCAAAAGAAAATTGGGACCGCGAGTTTGCAATAAGAGTTAGAGTTTTTGGCAAAACCTAACACCCATAAAACACAAGAGAGGCAGCACAAAAGTCAGAGAAAACCCAATCTTGAAAGCTATCAAGATTGAGAGATAACTTTTTCTGGAGATACAACCACAGAAAGAGATAAGAGTGATCTAGTAAGGTGAGAGACTGAAAGGAGAGATTGTAATCTTCCTTCCCACTTTATATAAAGATGAGCTTTTGTGGAAGTAGGCATCATTGGCCGAACCATGGTATATCTTTGTGTTGTGCTTTGCTTTAATTCTGCTTTACATTATTATTTGTTGTTAATAGTTGTTTAGCGAGTTGGGCATGTTAGTATAGGTTGTAGTTGATATTTGGAATTTGTCTGGAGTTGAATTGTGTTCAAATACAAGTTATATATGTAGTGGGGGAATCGATTGGCATTGGTATAATCCCCAATAAGTGGTATCAGAGCCTTGGTTAGATTAGCCTAGGGTGTTATCCAAATCTTGGTCGGAAGGTGTTTGACAAAATTCCTGAGAGAAGATTTGAGTTTAAATAACTTGTAGAGATGGACAAGTCCGTGAACACTTGCATGACGAGTCTGAATAGGAAGAACTACACCATCTAGAAAGCCAAGATGGAAGACTTGCTATACTGCAAGGACTTGGCACTACCCATTGAGAATGGGGGAGTAAAACCAGAAAAGACTGATGAGGCTAAGTGGAAAAAGCTTGACAGAAAAGCGATTGGATACATTCGACAGTAGATTGACGACAATGTCTTTCACCATGTGTCCCAAGAGACTACAACCTTCAACTTGTGGAAGAAACTCGAAGATCTTTATGAAAGGAAGTCGGGCGGAAACAAAGTGTTGGTCGTTAAGAAATTTGCCGACACAAAGTACCAAGAAGGTTCTTCAATGTCTGAGCATCTTAACAAATTACTGAATACCATCAATCAGATGCATTTGATGAAGATTGATTTGGGAGACGAAGTTGAGGCTTTGTTTCTATTAGGCTCTCTACCTGAAAGTTGGGAGACATTAGCAGTCTCTCTACACGGAGCAGCCAAGGATGGAATTGTTACCATGGAGATGGCTACCACGTCTTTGTTGAATGAGGAGACTAGAAGGAGTTCAAAAGGTAGTTCCTCTCACTCAGAGATCCTTTTACAGAGAAACGGGGGAGAGGTAAAAGAAGAAAACCATCTTGTTCTAGAGGTGATGATAGAAGTAAATCTAGGGGTGAAGCTAGAACTCTTAAGGCAAAGAGGCAATGTTACTATTGTGCCACCAAGGACCACTTCAGATATGAGTGCAAAACACTGAAGAGGGATGAGAAGAATAACTGTGTACATGAAGACATGGTGCAGAGGAACAAAAACACAGGCAGAGATATTACCGCACTAGTCGGCGACCTAGTGGGAATTGTGTCAGATTGTGGTGTGTGCTGTCTTAGTACCTCATGTCAGGATACAGAGTGGGTGATAGATACAGGAGCATCCTATCACGTCACACCGCACAGGGGATTCTGTAGGAACCGTTATTTCATAATACAAATTTCTACAAACCGCGAAAACCAACGCACAGCGGAATTAATAGGGTTCACGGTTTTGGATAGAAAACATACCTTTGAGAATAGGCTTAGATGTAATCTCTGAGAATCCAAGCTTTATGAAATCCGAAATCAACCCCTTGATCTTCTGTTGTATTCCTTTATAATAGATTGGACGTTGTGTAGACAACGATCTACCAACCCCCTTCTTTCTCACAAAGCTAGATCCAATTTTTGGATCTATCTTTCCTTACCTCTTTTTCTAATCTAGTGAATAGTGAATTTGGCCAAGAGAAAGAGTATTCTATTTATAGGCTACAACAGGGACCATGAGGAGAAATTAGGGTTGTGCCTCCTGACGGGCTTGGGCTTCCCATGTTCGCCTAGAACACACGACCCAAGTCTATCAACAAATGGCTTATTCCACTAAAGGCCATTGTTGCACTACCGCCCTAATCCCAAATTACGTGTCAGTGTTTATGGGCTCCATATTATATGCTCATTGATCTCCCCGTGTTTAAGATATCGAATGTCCGTTGATTAAGTCAAGTTACTGACAACTACATTAATCAACTTCTTATGTCCTTGAGTACCACTCAACCTCATTGTCATGTCGGAATAAATCCACCTGCAGGGTTTATATGACAATCTTTTTGAGCTCCTCAAGGGGACATCATCAACCCAACTTCCTGCGGGTCACGGATTCCTTCTATAATCAACAGCATACCTTACATACAATGTCATTACCTAATTCATCGAGTTTGTTGATTCACAAATGAATCTCACTCATTGATGATTTAAAGCAATGTACAATGCACGTAAATGCCCGTTATTATATCCGGATTAAGAGGACAAGCATCCATAATAACATAGACGTTTGTTCTCTTACATAGTCAGTATAAAGAGAAACAACCTCATTTGGTCCTGTTCAATACACACAAAGTGTACTAGTGTAATCATATAGTCAAGATAGACTAATATCATATTATAGTACAACCGTACTAATGGTTTGTCCAAATCCATCTAGGTTGTGAATGTTTACTTATACTTTATAAGGTACTAATGATATAATCTTCTGTGTATTCACACCATATCATCTACAACATAAAGTATTAGACACATGCATATAACTAATAACATATATAATATGCCTAACATTTGTCCATATGATTCTCATTCAAAATATAAAGAATTAGAGTTAATACAAAAGTAATGCTTTCAGTATATAACCCTATCAGATTCTTCACTACCTACAGCTGTGGTGAATATGGTGAAGTGAGGATGGGTAACAGTGGTGTCTCGAAGATTATAGGCATTGGAGATGTTCATGTAAAAGCCAATGTCGGCTACACCTTGACACTCAAGGATGTAAGACATGTCCCTGACATACGGTTAAGCCTAATTTCGGCTGGGAAATTAGATGACGATGGCTTTGTAAACTCGTTTGGTAATGGGGCATGGAAACTGAGCAGAGGTTCCATTATAGCAGCCAGAGGGGAGAAAACTTGCTCTCTTTACAAAACGCAGGCTAGTTTGTGTAAAGCAGAAGTGAATGCGGCAAAAGAAGAAGCTTCCTCCGAACTATGGCACAAGAGATTATGTATATGGGCATAAAAGGGATGGAAGTTCTTGCTAAGTAAAAGGTCTTGCCAGACATCAAAGGTACACATTTAAATACATGTACTCACTGTTTGGTAGGAAAGCAACACAGGGTGTCTTTCCAAAGATTCCCGACTCACAAAAAGGACAATGTCCTTGAACTAGTGCACACAGACTTATGTGGTCCTATAAAAGTGAAGTCCCATGGGGGAGCTTCATACTTTGTGACCTTCATTGATGATGCGTCAAGAAAGATATGGGCCTATAGTCTGAAGACCAAGGATAAAGTACATGGCTTGTTTGAGAAATTCCACAGCATGGTGGAAAGAGAGACTGGGAAGTTGTTGAAGTGTATTCGCTCAGATAATGGGGGTGAGTACATTGGGCCGTTTGAAAAGTATTGCCAGAGTCATGGGATTCGTTATGAGTAGATCATTCCCAAGATACCGCAACAGAATGGAATAGCATAGAGAATGAACCGTCCCATTGTAGAGAGGATGAGATGCATGTTATCTCACTCTAAGCTACCTAGAACCTACTAGGTAGAAGCAATGCGTACAGCAGTGCATGTGATCAACCTATCGCCGTCGAAGCCTCTGAATAGTGACTATCCATAGAGAGTATGGTCAGGCAGAGATGTTGATTATGGATACTTTAGGGTATTTGGGTGTAGGGCATTTGTGCATATTCCGAAGGATGAAAGATCCAAGCTTGATGACAAAGCCAAGCAGTGCATTTTTCTGGGTTATGGAGATGAAAAGTTTGGTTACAAACTCTATGATCCGATTAACAAGAAGGTAATCCGAAGTCGAGATGTTGTGTTCCTGGAAGACCAAACCATAGCAGACTTTGAGGAGGGTGAGAGCTTCTACAGCGCTCACCAATGATCTTGTTGATTCAGAACCAAAAGTTCCTACTGTGGAACGTGTAGAAGGCATTGAGAATGCAGAGAACCATGAGTTTGAAGCTCATGATGAGAATCCTATTGCTCATGATGGGATAGAACCTATTGGTATAGAAGATGCAGCTGAGATGCATGGACCACCACCAGAGCAAGCAGAAGTGCATCCTCCTGAGGCACCAGCAGATAGGGCAAGGAGGTCAGACAGAGAGAGACTAGCTTTAACCAGGTATCCACCACATACATACGTGCTACTATCGGATGGAGGAGAACCTATGTGCTATCAAGAGGCACTTGAGGGTACATACAAGGAGAAGTGGTTGAAGGCCATGCATGACGAGATGGATTATTTGCATAAGAATCACACTAATGAGTTAGTTGAGAAACCGCAAGGACGAAAAATTCTCAAGAATAAGTGGATATACAAAGTCAAGCATGAGGAGAACAATCCTCACCCAAGGCACAAAGTTCGCCTTGTTGTGAAGGGATTCGGTCAAAGAATAGGGATTGACTTTGATAAGATTTTCTCTATTGTAGTAAAAATGACTTCTATCCGGGTGGTATTGTGTAAGACCCCTATTTTATTTCTACTTTATTTGCGTAACAATATTTAGTATTTCTGTATTTTATTTTATTTTTCTAGTCAACGTGCTAGTATGTGGGTTTGACTTTGGATAGAAAGAGAAAGGAGGGAAGACCAAATAGTAATTTCAAATAATGTTACTATAGGAAACTAGTATTTGAATTTTGAATGTTGGAGTGTTGATTATTCTTAATATTTGGAAAGTTTTAAATGAAAAGGAAACAAGATATTAACCTAAGGAACATAATATATATAATACTTTTAATAGAAATAATATTCCATAGTTATGATATAAGAATATTTAGTAAAATAGGAAGGTGAGCTTAATATAGGGTGTCTACGGAGAAAGGAGTTTTCTCAAAAACACAAATAGCACACTCAAGCAAAAACGAAGAAGAACGGCAGATTTTGCGAGCTAGCTGGGATTGGTTCTCGCGTCGTCGTTTTTGATATTTCTTTTTCCCCATAACACAGGAGGTGAGTAGTTTAGTTTCATTTTTTTTCTCGTCTATACACAGAGATGCCTTTACTGTATGACTACACATTTCATTCATTTTTCATGTCTGCTCATTTCTATTCAACAATGGTTCTTCCCCTTAAGGTTTAAACTTATTAGATTGGTTATTTGTTAGGACAGTTGAAATCCTTAGGTGGTTGTAAAGGGAGGTGCGAGCCCCCAAACCTCCTCCCCTATAACTTTTCATTACTGTAATACTGAGGGGTTGGATTTTTATATGTGATTTCGTTTTTGTGAACTATTTTGCTTGTGTTGCGGGTTGTTGGTTTAATGAATGATGGCAGTGGGGAGTTTGTGCGGGGGTTGAAATCTTCAAGAACGTTAATGGCAGTCAGATCTGTGATTTGAGAGGGATTTCGAAAACTGAAAATTCGGGGTTGCTTGGTGAAGTAAAGTTGTGGGGGTTTTCACCCACACAAATTTCCCTGAGTTATTTGTGGGTGGCGTGTGAAGGATTTTTGGGGTGGCTGGAAGCTAGTGGCTGTTGCTGCGAAGGGGATGACCGTGAGAGCGATCTAGTGCTCCCAGTCGGTGTGTAATTTTTAGACTTGTGACTAATTAGTTGGGTCGGACCATATCAGTTTTTGGTTTTGGGCCGGTTTAAAAGGTTTGTGTGGGCTGGTCCTTAGAAGGTTAAGTGGATTGGATAGTATTTTTACTATTCTTACATCTGTTGAGTTTAGATAATTTCAAGTTGAGCCAGATTAGTTTACGGGCCGGGTTAAGGCTTAAGTTATTGAACCAGGCTAGTTTAGCCCAGACGATTAGGACCAGGGTTTGAACTCTTTTTAAATATGGGTTTGGGTGAGGACCGGTTGGGATGACCACCGGTTAGGACCATTGACTGTTGGGTTGACTGTTGACCCGTTGACTGTTGACTTTTTTTCGAAAATGTTATAGATTGTATTTTATGGACCAATCCGACGATAGGATGTTGGTGACACTTGTATAAACTTATTTGTCAGTATCTACTATAGATTTGACGTTGATCTTGTGTGAATATTGACACATGAAGAGAGGGAAATTTTAAGATGCATACATTTGAATAAATCACGTAACGAAAATCCTAGAACCTAGCTACCACAACTCATGTGATTTGCCCTGTGTAGGGCATGTTCAATTTGATTGACCCTTCTGGCATTTTAGTGAATCTGAATGGCCCTTCTGGCGTAGCCGAATAGTGGCTTGACTGTCTCGTTCGCAAACTTTAGAATGAGACGCGCGTTATTTTTATGCCGAATAGTAGCATTACACACATAATGGCTTCCGTGTGAGGGTTACCCAGTATGCGATATCCCGCTTAGGGTAGTTACGCACGGAGTGGTCCAGTATGTGAGGGGAGGCATGTGGATGTACATGTTCGGCGTTTGGTAGTGATTATGGTAGCCAGGGAAACTAGGTAAAACATAGAGACGACGTGTTATTAGGGACACTTGATAAATGTTACTAATATGATATTTTCCTTCGGTGTGGTTATTGATTTCAAACTTTCAAGTTAAGCTTCAATTTATGCTATGATTATTACAAATTGCTTTGCAGGAGAGTGGGTTAAACTAATTATTCTTGGAGAGAGGACCCACTCTGCAATAGAGTATGCATAAAGGTAAGTACTAGGATACCATACGTTTGATTTACTCTTAGTTAGAAGCTAAGGTGTCTTTATGAAGGAACTGACTACCTTAAGCTATGGCACCTCGATGGAGGAACTACCTGCCATATAAAGAACGAAATTTTATGTATATCTAAATGGTTTTTCTAAGGCTACTCATACCAGCATTATAAAATAATGCTGACCCGATTTGCATGTTTGCTAATCGGGTGTGTTCTTATATGAACATAGTCGATCACCGGGCGGGGTTAATCGATGTTCGAGAAGGTGGCGTCTTTGCTTCGTGATTGATGTTAGCATTTATTTTTAATAAGATGTCGTTTCATTTTCCTCAGAGATGTAGTGGAATTTGTTGGGGACATATGTTTTAATTTATTTTTCCGAATTCTTAAGTGAAGAAGTTTGTAACTTAATTTTGATTGCAAGTTTTCATAATGATAAGTTATTGTTAACAATCTTTTATTATTTTAGATATTTTCCGCATGTGTTTTTTTTTCTTAAGGGTTATGTAATAGATTGGGTTTTGAGGTTGTTGTCACATCTCGGATAACGAAGAGTCGGATATAATTTATATTATCTGATTTATCGAAATTCGGGGTGTGACATATTGGGTATGACCGCAAGTATAAACCTAGAGCTTGAGCAGCTAGATGTTAAGACAGCCTTTCTTCATGGAGACCTTGAAGAAGATGTCTACATGGACCAGCCAGAGGGGTTTGAGGTCAAAGGCAAGGAGCACCTAGTATGCCAGCTGATAAAGAGCTTGTATGGGTTGAAGCAAGCACCGAGACAGTGGTACAAAAAGTTTGATTCCTTTATGGCGAAGCAAGGATACAAGAAGTCTGCTTCCGATCATTATGTGTTTGTTCAGAGATTTCTTGATTGGGATTTCATAGTGCTATTGCTGTATGTGGATGATATGTTGATAGTTGGCCCAAACATCAACAAGATCTCCAAGCTAAAGAAAGACTTGAGTAAGTCCTTTAAGATGAAGGATTTAGGTCAAGCAAAGCAGATACTTGGGATGTGGATCACTCATGACAAAAAGAGTGGGAAGTTGTGGCTTTCTCAAGAAAGTTATATTGAGAAGGTGTTGAAGAGATTCAACATGGATCAAGCGAAGCCAGTCAGTTGTCCGCTTAGTGGCCAGTTCTACATGACCAAAAAGATGTTTCCAAAAGGTGAGCATGAGCAGAGTCAGATGGAAAATATTCCTTATGCATCCGCAGTGGGCAGTTTGATGTACGCAATGGTGTGTACAAGACCGGATATAGCTTTCGCCGTGGGCATTGTAAGCCGTTTTTTGTCAAATCCAGGGAAGGTGTTAAGTTGATATTGAGACATCTCAAAGGCACTTCCAAATCGTGTTTGTGCTTTGGTGGAAGTAAGCCCTTACTTGAAAGCTACACTTATGCAGACATGGCAGGTGATGTTGACTCGATGAAGTCCACCTCCGGTTATCTGGTTACTTTTGCAGGGGGAGCAGTTCCTTGGCAATCAAAGTTGCAAAAGTGTGTTGCCCTCTCCACTACAGAAGCAGAGTATATTGCAGACACTGAGTGTTGCAAAAAGTTGCTATGGATAAAGAGGTTCTTCAACGAACTAGGACTAAAGTAGAAACAGTTTGCAGTTCTATGTGATAGTCAGAGCGCCGTCCATTTGAGCAAGAATTCGAGTTTTCATTATAGATCCAAGCACATACACGTGCGTTATCATTGGATTAGAGAAGTACTCGAAGACAAGCATTTGTGTATCGAGAAGATCCATACCGACAAGAACGGGTCGGATATGATGACCAAAGTCTTACCGAAAAGTAAGTTTGATGTTTGTTGTGCTATTGCCGGAATGGCAGCACACTCCTCCTGTTGATTTGGAAATTGCATGGAGGAAGCCCCCCTCACTGTTTGGAAGGGGGAGATTGTTGGTTTTATCCCTCACATGAGGAGGAAAGGATTTCATTCTGCGTGGAAATGTCAAAGCGCGACCCGTGCCCAGATTGGCCTTGACCAAGGTGCGACCCGTGCCCATGCCGAAGAAGACTTCCAGTGATTTCAGCGCGACCCGCGCTCAACTTGTGCTTGCCCGAGACGCGACCTGCGCCCAAGTCTATTTTCAGAAGAAAATTGGGACCGCGAGTTTGCAATAAGAGTTAGAGTTTTTGGCAAAACCTAACACCCATAAAACACAAGAGAGGCACCACAAAAGTCAGAGAAAATCCAATCTTTAAAGCTATCAAGATTGAGAGATAACCTTTATAGAGATACAATCCTATAAAGAGATAAGAGTGATCTAGTAAGGTGAGAGACTGAAAGGAGAGATTGTAATCTTCCTTCCCACTTTATATAAAGATGAGCTCTTGTGGAAGTAGGCACCATTGGCCGAACCACGGTATATCTTTGTGTTGTGATTTGCTTTAATTCTGCTTTACATTATTATTTGTTCTTAATAGTTGTGTAGCGAGTTGGGCATGTTAGTATAGGTTGTAGTTGATATTTGGAATTTGTCTGGAGTTGAATTGTGTTCAAATACAAGTTATCTATGTAGTGGGAGAATCAATTGGCATTGGTATAATCCCCAACACTTTCTCAGAGCGCATGCTCCACCAGCCAATGTGTTCAATATATGTGATAGTACTCAACCTTTCATTCCCGGATGCAAACGTTCTCGCTGGAAATAAAATCCAAGATGGTAAGTTAGGTTACAACTCTTAGTTTAACACTTTAACCCTCCCTTATCTCGATCGCTTATAACGTACATTGGGTGGTCCCCCCCCCCCCTTTTCTTTAGACTAATGAAAGGATGAGTACTGAACCAACAAAGATGGATTTCTGCTACATGAACAAAACCATGCATGATCTTTGGGCACTTCCCCTTTCTTTAGACTAATGAAAGGGTGAGTACTGAAAGATGGATTTCTACTACATGAACAAAACCATGCATGATCTTTGGGCGCTTTTTGTCACTCTACTCTCCAAACCAATAAGTGGAGTCTCCCCTCTCCCTCTACCTTTTCCTTGTAAGGCCTCAAAAACTTACCTATCAATCTCAGAAGGCATGTCAAAGTTTATGATACAATTCACTTTCTTCAAAAATATCCAACCATCAATAAATTCCATAATGGACGGATGCTTTAGGATGTGTTATATATGTAATGGTTTACTAACATTCATATACTCTGTAATAAATTTGTTTGTCAACAATGTGCAAAGCACGTGCATCTTGCTAGTATATATAGATAACATTAACAATACCACACTCTCATTTTTATCCAATAACATATTGTAATCCCTGGCATCATCACAAATTATAAAAACAAAAATTAATATCTTGTATGTACTTAATGATTACAAAAGGTAAAATATATGTGCTGTTAGACAATGCCAATCATCGATGAGTGTTCAATCATCCAAACTAGGTCTTTAGACCTTTGCATTCTAGAAAAAAATAAATAAATAAATAAAATGAAGTCCCCGTGTCGCGAAGAGCAAAATAATATTAAGTGGAGCAATTCGATGCTCCGGTGGGAAATTTTCTTCGTCGCAGATATAATGTTTATACCCTTTTGAAGGTAAAAGACTCCATAATCCATATATGAGACCCCTTGTATGAACCTAGAAGTTCCTCTCACTCCCAATGCGTGAACCTCTCAATTCCTCCTACTCCAAATGTTCGCCCCCCCACCTCTTTTCTCATCCCTTCTTTTCTTTATATCTCTTTTTTCCTCCTCTTTTGGGCCACACACCTATCCCTTCATCCGACGATTCTACCTTCGTCGTACCCCAGCCACGTCCGCCCTTAGGGTTCTGCGGCAATGTTCCACTGCTCCCACTCTTATCTGGTTACCCTGCCCTCGTTCTCTTTTAGACTTGGTCCACGGCTCTAATATGGGCCACTACAAATGCCCCTTCTCGATGTCGCGGCCATATAATGGGCGCGAGGTCGAGAACTGCTCCCCTTCTCTTTCCTCTTCCACTATTCCATGTTTTTCTTGGGCAGCGTGTGATGTGAGAGGCACTCATCACGCGCGTTCTTTCTGGCGGCCTCTTGGTCCCCGTGCGGCTACGTGTCATCATTTGGCTGGTACCCCGACCGATGCTTCGTTTCCCCCGCCGGCTGAAGTTACGCTTTTACCCTTGGCCTATTTAAACCCCACTTTCCCTTCATCTTCCCTCACTTTCTTTCCTCTGGTTTTGCTCTTCTCTTTCCAGCCTCCATTTTCGCCATTCTTCCAGTCTTCATCGGAGTGCAAGTTCTTTTCAGCGGTGGTTCCTCCAGCATCTTCCCCTCTCTCCTTTTCTTCACCGATAGGTACGTTTCCTTAGCCTTCCCTTCTTTTTGTTTGATCTTGTTCTCCCATTATTGTTGTAAAAAATTTTTGATTCCTGGAATCCGTTCATCTTCTTTCCGATGTCGGGCCGCGGATCTATTGACTCTATCTCTTCTCGTTCAACGAGCACTCATTCGCCCACTCCTCCTGCTCCATCTGCCGGGCCCTCCACCTCCGGTCGTCCTTCTACCCTACCGCCGCCTCCCCCTAGATCTCGTAGACCTAACTTAGATGCCCTCAGAGCGGCTTATGGTGTTCCAGCCGACGTCATGCTGGAGCACGTGTCTTCCGTTACCCATTATCCACATCTAGTTCCCCGCCGACCGGGCTCACTGGTCATTACCGTAGGTCAAATAGTTGCCGGTCTGCGGCTTCCCCTTACACTCTTGGATGTGGAAGTCTGCAATCACTTTAACATTCCCCCCTGCCAAGGTATAGGGAACTTCTGGAGGATAATGTATGCCGCGAATTCCTACAACCGATCTCATAATCCTCAAATTACCAGCCGCGACGTATACTCTCACTACTATCTCAAAACCAGCACCAAGGACGTAAGCATAGGATACCAGTCCTTCTGCGTTCGTCCTAAAAACAATCCTTTTCTCCTCAAGCTTACTACCTCCGACAAGGTTTGGCACCACTACCCGCTCTATGTTTCAGGCAACTTCTTATCCGCGGACATCCCATCTTCCCTGACTCTTAATCATCTCGCGCCGTGCCGTGCATTGGTGAGTTCCGTGGTTCTTTCCCTGTTATTCTCAATGTTTCCCCTCTGGTTTATTAACTTGCCTCTGTCTTTGTCTACAGGTTGGCGGCCAGACTCCAAATCACATATTTACGACGACGTCTCTTGCCCGATCTTTGACCAAATCCGCGGTCTAGGCTCTGCTCAAGCCGACTTGCTAGGTATTCACCCCACCACTGCGACTCCCATACTCCCCATTCCCGCTCTCAACACCTTCCGCGGCCTATCCGGACCATTTTTCCGCCCTCCTCCTCCTAAGGAACGAAAGCCCCGCGCCTCCCCTCCTTCCAAGAAGCGTTCTCGTACCCATAGTTCTCACCAACCCCCGCCTCAGTCTTCCTCTCCTTCCTCCGGCTCCCGTCCCCCTCCAGATACCCATCTTTCCGCTACCTCCTTCCGCTTTATCTCCCAGTGGGACGACCAGTACACCTCTCCCACTTCCCCTACCGAGAACATGGATGTCCACAAGCAGAAACTTTTTGATAGTGACTCTGAGGAGGACGAGGTCATAGAGGTTCCCTCCACTGAGGTGCAGGTGACCACTGAACAGCCGCCCCTAAAGAGGCCGCGGACCTCCTGCTCTGCAGAGCCTGAACTCCCCCCGCAGCCCGACCCCGCATCAGGGGATGTTGCCTCCATCCCATCCGTCCGAAACTCTGCAGCCCCCCTCCCCTCCTCCCCGCGCGGATAAGGCGCCCGCCTCTGCCCCTGCCTCCTCAGATACCCCGGCCCTCCACCATACTGTTGCCGAAGAATTCCGACCCGTATTCAAGGTGCGCAACCGTCGGGTAAACCTTGACGACTCCGCCCTGGATAACGCCGCGGTGGCCTCCTCCTTATTCTACAGCTCTCATTTGCCCCGAGACATCGCTTATGCCGACGGAGGCATGTTTATTTCGCGACCGCACCTCACCGTATTACACAAATTGGGAAAGGGTGAGTCACATTATTCATCCTCGTTTTTTTTTTTTTTTTTTTTTTAACCTCGCCCTTGCATCCTGTGTCGGGTTTGGACGTATCCTTTATGATCCAGCGGTCTTCGGGCCGGAATAAACCGGCTGCTTTGAAAAAGGAGTTGGACGGAACCCTGGGGCTTAAGGGCAACCAATGCCGTGCTTCATTTCGATTTGGAGGCCGCTAACCTAGCCAAACTTCAAGCTCAAGATTTAACTACGGATTTGCGGGCGTATCCACCAACGATTACATGGACCAAGTCAACGACCGTCTGAGTCAGCAGCGGGAATCCCTTCTTCATCATCATCAGCCCAACGTGGATTCTCTGTCTCAACAGCATCAAGAGACCCTGGAAGCTCTCAAACAGCAACACCAAGAGGCCCTCACCGCGGAGTCTCAAAAGAGCTTGGCTGACATGAATATTCTTCGGGATCGTTTCAAGCTTCTGGCCGACAAGAGGGTGGCCAAGAAACTCCAAGAAGCCATGGAGCGGCTTACTCAAGAAGGCCGTCTTCTCCCCGAAACTCTTGGTACTCCCGCGACTGGCTCCACCGAGGCTCCCGGGATTCTTTTTTCGCGGCTCGGGAGGCCGCGGCTTTACCTAATCGAGCCTCCAGAAGATGCGCTCTCCGCCCCGAGATGTCATAGAGAATTTTGTATTTGTAATCTTGTATTTTTGTTCCCCTAACTTTGTGGGTCATACTCACTCTTTTCCGTTTGCTATCTTATTGTACTATTGCCTTGGGCTTTGCATGTTATTTTTATCGCTCTTTATCAATTGTTTGCTACTTATCGGTTCGATTCTCCACCCTTTTCTTTCCTTCTACCACCACTGCATCCTTTCCACGTTCTCTTCTTTCCTTGAACCGCCATCGGGCTCACCAATCCTGCCCTTTTTCTCGCAGCAGTAATGTATGTAAAACTGGGGCTACTCTCTTTACCCCTTTGTCTCTTGCATCTCGATCCGCGGAGGGCTCATCCCACTCCACGGACCTTTTAGGATTTCAGCTTTGGGGCTCTCACATTGCCCCATGTATCCCTTTGCATCTCTCGATCCGGCGGAGGGATCCTCCCCCCCCACGAGGTCTCTCCCCTTTTTGGGCCCGCCGCCCCATGCATTTCTCACGACTCTAATCCGGGGGGGGCTCATCCCACTCCACGGACTCTTTAGGACTTCAGCTGCCGGGGATCTCTCATTGCCCCATGTGTCACTCGTGATCTCTCGATCCGCTGGCGGCTCCTCCCACTTCAGCGAGATCTCTCCCTTTGCATTTTCATACAACTCGATCCGGGAGGGCTCATCCCGCTTCCACGGACCCTCTTGACTCCAGATGCCGGGCCTCTCATTGCCCCATGTGTCACTCGTGATCTCTCGATCCGCCGGCGGCTCCTCCCACTTCGCGAGATCTCTCCCTTGCATTTCTCACAACTCTGATCCGGGGAGGGCTCATCCCACTCCACGGACTCTTTAGGACTTCAGCTGCCGGGGATCTCTCATTGCCCCATGTGTCCCTCGCATCTCTGATCCGCGGAGGGCTCCTCCCACTCCGCGAGATCTCTCCCTTGCATTTCTCACAACTCTGATCCGGGGAGGGCTCATCCCGGCCCACGGACCCTCTTTGACTCCGGATCTTTGGGGGCTCTCTCATTGCCCCATGTGTCACTTTCGTGATCTCGATCCGCTGGGGGCACCTCCCACTTCGCGAGATCTCTCCCTTGCATTTCTCACAACTCTGATCCGGGGAGGGCTCATCCCACTCCACGGACTCTTTAGGACTTCAGCTGCGGGGATCTCTCATTGCCCCATGTGTCCTCGTGATTCTCTCGATCCGCGGAGGGCTCCTCCTACTCCGAGATCTCTCCTTGCATTTCTCACAACTCGATCCGGGGGGCTCATCCCGCCTCCACGGACCCTTTAGGACCTCAGCTGTTGGAGGTTCCCTCATTGCCCCATGTATCTAGTTTACATTTTGCTTTTAACGCTTAAGCATAACAAAGCGTCTTTCCATTCACAAAAGTGCTGTGGTCTTATACATTTACATACAAAACTCTAGTCCCTTGTCCCGGACTTCATTACCTTTACATGGCACAACATTACATTCAGTTATAGAATTTTTTCAGCATCCTTATATTCCATGGTTTCTCAATCCGCTTGCCCTCGCTGGTGCAGAGTTTGTGCGTACGCTGCGCTCCCACTTCCACCACGTATATGGCCCCTCCCAATTTGGGCCAAGCTTCCCGCCTTTTCCTCTTTTGTGCGGGCGCCTCTGCGTAATACCAACTCTCCTACCGAAACGGGCGGGCCTCGACCCTCTTGTCATCTTGTCTCGCGAACCTCCCGTGATACTCCTCTAGCCGGATGCGAGCCGCGGTCCCTTGTCTCGTCCGCTAGGTTCAAGTCTCCCGCCAATATACGCCAGTTCGTCCCCTCCTCCACCGCTCTGGTCCTCCCAGTAGCTGCGACCATTTCTGAGGGTATGACCGCCTCGACGCCGTATGCTAAGGCAAACGGGGTCTCCTTTGTGCTTCCCCGTGGGGTGGTCCGGTATGCCCAGAGCACATGGTTCAACTCGTCGGCCCACGCGCCCTTTTTGTCTTCTAGCTTCCTTTTCAGGTTGTTCATTATTGTTTTGTTGGAAGATTCCGCTTGTCCATTGCCCTCAGGATTGTAGGGGGCCGAGAACCCTTGCTTCACCTTATACCCCTTTAGGAACGCGGCCACCTTGGCTCCCGTGAACTGTGTTCCGTTGTCTGCGATGATGGCATACGGCAATCCAAACCGACATATGATATTCTCCCATAGAAACTTAATTACTTGTGCTTCCTTGACCTGCTGTAAAGGGACTGCCTCTATCCATTTCGTAAAGTAGTCTGTGGCCGCCAGCATGTACCTCCTCTTGCCGCGTCCCATGGGCAGCGGCCCCACTATATCCATAGCCCACATAGCAAATGGCCACGGATTGGAGACATTATGTAGGGGTTCCGCGGGAGCGAATATGAGCTGTGAAAACTTCTGACACTTATCGCATTTCTTGGCGAACTTCATGTGGGGCCAAAAATAACCCTGTGTTAAAAGCCGGTGCGCTGTGGTTCTTCCCGCGGAATGACTTCCACAATCTCCTTCATGCAATTCTGCCAACACTTCTAAAGCCAATCGAGGTCCCAGGCACCTCAACAAAGGTCTATTGAAGTTTTTCTTGTATAACTCGCCCCCCACCAGGACATATCTTCGATGTCCGTTTCCAATCTTCTCTTTTCTCTTTGTCCGCCACCTCCCTTCCTTCCGTGAAATTCCCGATGGGATTTATCCAAAGATCCTTCGTTTTCCCCGATCCGCATACCTCTTCCGCTTCCCTCGTGCTAGGGCCTCCAACCGTCTCACGCTTTATAATCCTTTCCTCGGACCTGCATGGCTGCCGATATGTACGCTAGAGCATCCGCGTGCCTATTCTCGCCGCGACCCAGATGTACAAACTGGACTTTCTCGAACTCGTTGGATCTCTTGTGTAACACTTCCAGATACTTCGCCATCCTTGGGCATCGGGCCGTGAACCCCCCATTAGCCTGACATACTACCAGATTCGAGTCTGAGTACACAATCAGCTCTTTCACCCCCAAATCCCCGGCCATTCTCATCCCTGCTATCACTCCTCATACTCGCTTCATTCTGTGGTTGCCGCCGAAGCCTAACTTCATAGTCAGTTCTATTCTGTTGTTTTCGGGTGTGACCAACACGACCCCTATTCCGCTGCAAGTATCGGTGGCTGACCCATCCACAAACACCCTCCATCCGTTTCTTTTGTCCCAAGGATCTAGAAATTCGGTCTCCACCTCTTTCTCTGGTTCCATCACCATCTCCTCTCCCCACGTGGGATCCTCAGCCGGGAACTCAGCCAGGAACTCCGCCATTTGCTTCAGGCCTTCTCCGCGGTCCTTACCTCGAGCATCAGATCTCATAAGCACTAAGCATCACCGCCCACTTCAACATTCTTCCTGACCTTTCTGTCCTTAACGCCTGTTTGAGAGGCAAGTTTGTGACCACTACAACCGAATGGGACTCGAAGTAGGGTTTCAGTTTCAGCGACGAGAAAACCAACGCCAAGGCATACCTCTCAACCCTGCTATACCTCTGCGTCGTCCAAGAATGTCTTGCTCGGAAGTACACCGGCTTCTCCACCCTATCTACGAGACGGACCAACACCGAACTCACTGCGTACTCGGTGGCACCCAAGTACAAGTACAACTTCTCCCCCTCTTCGGGCCGAGACAGTAAAGGAGCCTTGCCTAAATACCCCTTCAACTCTTGGAATGCCTCCTCGCACTCTGCTGTCCATAAGAAATCCGGAGTCTTCCTCAACAGCCGACATAAATGGCCGCCTGCACTTGTCGAGGACTTGGCAATGAACCTATTCAACGCCACCACCCTTCCTGCTAGCCGCTGTACTTCCTTAACATTCTGCGGGGAAGGCATTTCTATCAGCGATCTTATCTGCTCCGGGTTGGCCTCTATTCCCCGGTGAGTCACGATGTACCCCAGGAACTTTCCCGTGGTCACTCCGAAGGTGCACTTCTCAGGATTCAACTTCAAATTATACCTCCGCAGTATCCCAAACGTTTCCCGCAAGCCCTCCAAATGCTCCTCCTCGGACATGCTCTTTTCCACCATATCGTCTATGTATACTTCAATTCCCCTCCGAATCTTGCTTTCAAACATTTTCTCCCCCAACCTTTGGAAAGTGGCTCCCGCATTCTTCAGCCCAAATGGCATCCTTGTATAACAGTACGTTCCGCCTTCTACCACAAATGCTGTTTTCTCCTGATCCGGCCCATACATCGCAACTTGATTGTATCCCATAGATGCGTCCATGAATGAGAATATTTTGTACCCCGCTGTTCTATCCACCAGTTCATCTACCCGTGGCATGGGGTAGCTATCCTTCGGACACTCTTTATTTACATCCGTGAAATCAACACACATCCGGACCTTGCCATTCTTTTTTGGTACCGCGACTACATTGGACAACCACTCAGTGAACTCAGTTTCCCGTATTATGGCCGCTCCCTTCAGTCGTGTCACTTCCTCGAGTATGCCCTCCGCATACTTGGGTCTGATGCTCCGCATCCTCTACCTCACCGGCTTAGCATCTTCCTTCATGTGCAACCGGTGGCATGCAAATTCTGGATCTAACCCAGTTACGTCCTCCACCGTCCAAGCAAACACATCCCTGTTTTCCGACAAGAACTGTACCAGTCTACTCTTCCAACACTCTGACAGCCCGGATCCTATCGAGGTAAATCTCTCTTCCTCCCCGTCCCCTATGTTAACCACTTCAATTTCGTCTAACGTCTTTGGGCCCTCCGCTGGTTCCCTCTTACTTTCCGCGGGGGAACCCTGTAATTGCTATGCCTGCCTTTTCCTGGGGTGGGGACTTTCTTCCTCTGTTCCGTGGACCAACCGCTTCACTGTGCTCCTATGGCTGTTTTTGGCCGTTACTTGGTCTCCGCGGACCTCGTGTATGCCCGTCGGAGTTGGGAACCGTATCACCTGGTAGTAAGTAGACGGGACGGCCTTCATCTCATGGATCCACCGCCTCCCCAAAATGGCGTTGTACCGTGAGGTGGAATCTACCACCATGAATCGGGCGAACACTGTCACCGGTCCCGTAGTTACCAGCAGCAAGACTTCCCCAAGAGGCTCGGTCATGCTACCATTGAACCCGTACAAATTCGTGCGCGGGGGTCTCAACTGCTTCGGGTTCATTCCCATTTCTTCCAGAGCTCCTTCGAACAACAGGTCCACCGCACTACCACAATCAACCAATACTCTCTTCACCATATAATTGCCCATCGCTACTGTGATAACCAACGCATCCTCATGGGGGGAGTCTACTGCCCGCAAGTCCGCCTTACTGAAAACGATCTGATCTTTGTCCTCGGTTAACCCTATCCTATATGGCGGTACCCCATTCCTATCGCTGATCTGCTGGATGCTCGCCGTCCTCCTCACCCTATCCCTGTGTGCATTATGACTCAACACCTCCCCACTAAAAATAACATGTATAGTCCCCAATATCTGATCCTGTCGCGGCCCCTGATTCTCATTCCGCACCTCCCTCACGAACTCCCTCATCTCGCCCCTTTCCACCAATCTCTGTACCATCCACTTCAGCGCATAACAGTCATCCATCTCATGATTCCGCATCTGGTGATATGCACAGAACGGTCTATCCGGAAGCTCTATTGGGTTGTTCCGCGGTCCTTCGTACCCCTGTAAATGTTTGATCAACGGCAATATTTCGCTCAATGGTCTATTCAGCGGCGTTACCTCCATTTCCCTCAGTATGGCTTCCTTTCTATTCTCTCGGGCGAATCCCTTCCCTTGCTCTCTCCACCCTTGGGGGCTTTACCGCGGTTCCCGCCGCTTTCCCTATCCCTGCACCCTCCCTTCGGCGCTCCCTGTCTTTCTCTAAGGACAACACAGCTTTCCCTGACCTTTTCGATTCCTTCGGTAAGGTGTCCTCATATCTGATGTATTTCTCCACCCGCGGATAGAGCTCATGCAAAGTCGCGATCTCATTCTTCGCGAACCGATTGATGCACTCCCACTACTACTTGTAAAAGACTTGTAATGAAACAAGTTTCATGACGTTTGTTTGTTAAAAACACAACTGTCATTATAGAGCCCGTCATAAAAGTTTACAAAAACCGTCATTAAACCTATGACGGTTTTGCCAAAACCGTTATGTACTTAATATATTTTATGTTAAAAAATAGAGCTAAAACCGTCATAATAGGAGAAAAAAATCTTGACTGCTACATGGAAACCGTCATTAAGTTTGGTACAACCGTCATAATTTTTGTAAAACTGTCAAGAAACATGTTTAGTTTGTGTTGGTTTTGGCTAAGCCCGTCATAAAAGATACATTTTTTAAAAAAAAAAAAATATTTTATAATATTTATTTTATACCCTGAAAATTGCATAAATAATTTACCATTTATACAATCCAACTCCACTACGAGCAACTTAACATTATCAATGTAACAAACTAGCCAATTCATGATCCATTCACAAAACATAATCCATTACATTCAATCATCTCCAAAATTTACATACATTTAATAAAAAAATATCCACATAATATGTATTAACAAGATCAGTTTGCATGGTTCGACTTTCATTCATCTGTCAAACTTATTAACTTGCAAAAAATCAAAGTCGAAAAAAGAAAAACAATAATAAGAATAGTATCATGAAATATTAACATGAAAAAATGAAGGGATAAGATTATCTATGGATGGGGATAAAAGACAAAAACAAGGGTGGGGATAAAAGCAAAGGAGGTTCAGGATTAGTAGAGTTTGTATAAGTTTCTCGTGACTTGGTTTCAAACTTTCAATCATATGGAGGATGCTCTAGTTTACACAAGCCTCCAACGGTCCAATCTCTGAAATTCAAGCTACAAGAAGCAAATTAAGAAAGTTTGTTTGCTTTTATGTTTGAATGTTTCTCTACTCAAGTTTATATCGAGGATGGTATAATTTAATGAATCTTGCACACAAGCCTCCAACTTTCAGCGGTCTGGCTACTAGTAAGTGAAAAGATTCTCTCTAAAAAGTTTTGGTCCTGCATGCATAACTAACAGGCATTTATCGAATGTAACAGATGCCTCTTTCTTAATCCCCACCCAAAGGTTTAGCAGATTTATTATAATGACAAGCAAATCTCTTGAACATAACAAACTTTAAACCGCTAGGCATGAAGCAAAAGGTCTAGTAGACATACCGATTTCCAACCATCGGGATCCAAGCAAGCAAGTAATCTTTGTGTTGATGCCGGGCAAGGGACCAGTTCCCGCGATGATCTTCCCACCATAAAGCTTAATAGCGGCCGCAGCCTTATAAACATCGTCCGTGCCTATTGCAATCTGGTAAAAGAAGCAAAGAAAATCACCTTAGAGATACCCATCGACCAATTAAATAAGTTTAGACAACACCCACCCAGGGAGATATAGAACCGTGGAAAACTTATTAGGTAGAACGAAATCGGGAGGCAACTAACAGGATCAGATTGAGGCTGCAGATTTAAGTTCACACCGCTTTCAATATTTCAATTTTCTTTTTACACTTCTTTTGTAGGAGAGGAAAGAAGTATGCACCACAAGATAAGCATTTCCTTTGTCGTACTCTGTGACACCATAGTTGTATGTCAATTCCAAAACCACATTTTTATCTTGAGGACCATACCCCATCATAGCGATTATATAATCGAAAAGAAATGAGCCAAAGCGTCAATCTGAGAAAAAGTGCTAATATAATATACTAAACAAAGTTAACACTATAAAAATAATGACAGAAAAGTGAGAAAACCAACACCATTAAACAAACACCTAAACAAATGGAACGTGATACGCTTTTTTACCAAACTCGAGAATCAAGTAGTTAGCTAATGAAGGACTCTCGCTACCCAATGATTCAGTGTATTGTTCTTACCGGAAGAAGCAATTTAACTTATCAAGCGACAAAATAAAATTCCCACAGCCACTACTCGCACCTATCACCACCCAAACACAAAACCCACTTTCAAAAGCAATTCGTGGATAGCTTGTTCATAGATTTAACCGTCGGTTAAATGCATAGGAAACCAAAGAGCTATATGCTCTACCAAGTGCATGGATATGACATACACAAGGAGGAAGAACTTCCAAGATGAAAGAAAGCGGATGATCAAGTAATACCACCACGACCAAAAGCAAAGATCCATTCATTAGGTTGATATGCCATGTTCAAGGATCCGATTACGATCGGTCTTTCTATCGCCAATGAGAAAGTAATAAAGCAATTCCAATTGAGTCATTTTTTCCTCTAGTTCATTTGTGGTGTGGATGATCCAAAGTCTGGTCTAATTATTTTCATCCGGTGTAATGCGGAATCAGTATTTAATATTAAGTAAACTTGAGAAATCGAGGCCCTGTGGTTAAGAAGCAGAGAGAAAATACATCATGTGTTTAGATTCGCCCAAGTCTCACAGCCTCTTTCATTTTGGAACGAAATCACAGATCCTCTCAATAGTCTCCCCGACGATCGTCCGGCATCAATGTTTTTCATTAGACAAGGGAAGAGCGTGTTCATGTGGCAAACTATCCCTTATGCCGTGTCTTTGGCCGACCGATGTTACTAGTGTAGCTAGTAAGGCTCTTCCGAGCGGGTTCATACTAATGTTTTTCGGTTGGAATTATGTGTTGCTTTGCTCGAGTCCTCATGAATGTACTATTATGTGTGCCGACTAATGTATGCTATTGCATGAATGTTTACAAATAGAAACGTAACTAGGTGGAGTCCGTTTATAGGCAAGAGTCTAATTACCTTGTACTCGTGGTTATCACGCTTATGGAGAAGTTCCATGCCAAAAGCCCTGTTATTTCAAACAACGAAAAACAAAATTTCAGACATTGGTATACATAATGCGGGCAGCAAAGATTTGCAAATACATATGCAAATTACATCGAAAGGAATGACTTTATGCTTTGCGCGCATGCACCACTTTACCTTCTCATAGAATCAGATTGCACGATCGAGATCCCCCCACACGGCATCAACTGGCACAAAGGCTCGGTGTTGGCCCTCTTTCCAAAAGCTCAAACTTATAACCATCGGGATCTTCCACAAAAGCAATAATCGTATTTCCACCTTTGATGGACCGGGCTCTCGGGTTACCTTCCCCTTTGGCCTTTACGAGATCCACCGCCTCTTGGCAACCTATTCCAACAAACAAGTAAATATAGATCACTACAAAGTCTTTGGAACATTATTTGAACCTTCAATATCTATATGATCATTATCGAACCTTCAGATGTATCCATCACTCTAATCGGTCTCTTAGCATAACAAGATGAGTCTCGATCGAGATGTATTGAAACATGGGGAAAGAAAATAATCATCAATATTATGAGGATACAAACTCAACTATTCAAGTTCACCTTATATTTTTACTCATTTGGTTCTATTTATACCCTTTTCTTCTCAAGCTTTTGTACCAAACATAATAACAATATCATCAAATTTAAGGCCGAGAATGCTAATATAAATGGGGAAATTAGAAAATCTAAATTGTTTAATGAAGAAGACATCAAAAATATATAGAACTGTTGAAGTCAAAAGCAAGAATTTAAGAAAACAGAAATCAATATAACAACCTCAAGGTAGATAATAAGAGTATTAAAAAATCCTTAACCTTTGTCTTATATAGGTCTGCCCAACAAACTCAATTGAACCCCCATTTAAGCGAAAGTGAATACAAAATACCTTGTTATTTCTGCCGAGAGATTAGAACAAATTTTGTAGTTTTTCTCAACCGTTAATGGAAACGAACTGCACAAAAGCATCCACTTTTCAAACTTTTCGATCAATTTCAGAATTCGACATTTCTCCACCAAACGACTTTCGTCCGCCCATTCTCGAATTAAAAAAGCTTCGTGATTCACGAATTGAAGAAAAATGGTTATGGTTTAGTCGGTTCATAGAAAATTAATTAAGGAATCGTTCCTTGACAAACTTTGCTAGGTCTTCAGAGTAATCAATGGGAGTTTGAGTGAGGAATATGGTCGGGTGTAAGAAGATGAAGATGGACTGAAAAGGAGATGATTGAAACAATTAAGCCGATAAGCTGAGAGGTGTTTTTGAAATTTCACCTCAAGATTTATTTGATATTTAGAATAAGATCGATAAAAACGATCTACTCTTTTGCCCTTTATCCCAGTGCTAGGTCTGATTAATGTTCACGGTTTACTTTTTGTACTCACGATAGTTTTTCTTTCGTTCTTTACGGTTGAATATGGTCCGAAAACTTGCACCAAAAAAAATTGGAACGGTTTAATATACTGCTAATTTGACCATAAAATCATAATATTTTCTTGACACATGTGTCACACACGACATAATGTTACAACAGCCGTCATAAAATCATAATATTTTCTTGACGCCTGTGTCATACACGACATAAGGTTGCAACAACCGTCATAAAATTATTATATTTTCTCGACGCTTGTCTCATACACGACATAATGTTGCAACAGCCGTCATAAAATTATTATATTTTCTTGACGCTTGTCTCATACATGACATAATGTTGCAACAGCCGTCATAAATTTATTATATTTTCTTGACGCTTGTGTCATACACGACATAATGTTGCAACAGCCGTCATAAATTTATTATATTTTCTTGACGCTTGTGTCATACACGACATAATGTTACAATAGCCGTCATAAAAATGTTACTAAAACACCTATCTTGACGGTTTGTAACAAAGCCGTCAAGATAGATAAAAAACAAGCGTCATAATATGTCATTTTTTTAGTAGTGCCCGTTCCTGGTCGCGAAACCTCATTTCGAACGCGATAATCATAGCGGTTCTTTTCGCCCGGGTTCTCGACCTTCAGAGTCTCAGCCTTGAACCGACATAAATACTCCCTCACTGTCTCCCCTGACCTTTGTCTCACATTGAACAACGCTGCGATGTCAACCGCTCGTTTCTTCTGGTGGATGAAATGGTCTATAAACGCTTGTTCCAGCTCTTGAAAATTCCTTATGCTCCCCGCCGGCAATCGATAGTACCAATCAGACGCCCCTCCCTTCAAACTGGCCGGGAACATCATGCACCGCAGCCCATCATACCTCGACTCTTGCCATAACGGCATTTGTTGCCTGAAGTGGAGGATGTGATCTGCTGGGTCACCTTTCCCGTCGTACCTCTCGAATCTAGGTTGGTTAAAACGCTTCGGAACCTCCGAGGACCCAATCCCTTCCGCCAATGGGTTGCGGTTTAGCCCAGCCACCACCTGACTCGCCCGGCTCCGCCCGACTCTTCACCTTCGACTGGTTCACTTCTCTATCTCTGTCTATCATCTCTTGCACCCGCTCGATTGTCAAGCCTACCACTGGGTTTTCAACGAGGTTTGGGTCTTCTCCTTCCTCTTCCGAGCCGTCACTTGACTCTCCGCCTGTACCTTCCTCCTCTCTTTCCCTTTCTCTCCTTAACCCTTCGTTCTCCTCTCTCAACCGTCCGATTTCTTCCCTCATAAGCCGCAGCTCCTCTGTCTCCGTCTCTTCTCTTCTATCCCTTTCCTCGTCAATCTCCGCTTCCGGCGTTGTTTCCTGTCCCGCTACTTTCTTTGTCTTGCCTACTCGTTTCTTGGGTGCCATATCTTCTTTGCTTTTCTTTCTGTTCCCCACAGACGGCGCCAAATGTATGAACCTAGAAGTTCCTCTCACTCCCAATGCGTGAACCTCTCAATTCCTCCTACTCCAAATGTTCGCCCCCCCACCTCTTTTCTCATCCCTTCTTTTCTTTATATCTCTTTTTTCCTCCTCTTTTGGGCCACACACCTGTCCCTTCATCCGACGATTCTACCCCGTCATTACCTCCCACGTCCGCCCTTAGGGTTCCGCGGCAATGTTCCACTGCTCCCACTCTTATCTGGTTACCCTGCCCTCGTTCTCTTTTAGACTTGGTCCACGGCTCTAATATGGGCCACTACACCCCTCTTATAGAAGCCTAGACTAGAACGGAGACTCGGTTAGTAGTTAGAACTATATTATTCAATACAGTTTGAAATAAAAGTATCGATTCCGTGGGTTAGAGCGAATTGAATACTTTACGACATCTGAAGATCTGTGATTGATGTTCTTGTGGAAAAAAATATTTTGAGATTACAAGAAAGGTAGGGCCATTAGCCATAAAACATTGATTAGACGGCAAAATTTGTAATCAACCAACTGGCTCTCTCTAATATAATGAAAAATCACCAAACCAAATTAAGAAAATACTAGATTATATTTTGATTAGTGAGATTTGGTGAAATGCTTATAGGTTCCTATTACTTTCAACAGAGCTTTCAGGAGTTTATCTGGATTGCTTTGAAGTTTCTCTGTTTCCAACTCCACACTCCAACGTCATCCCCCTCGCCTTCCTCTTATAAACCAATTCCCTTATGCCTCTTTAATGACTCTTAAGTAAGAACTGAAGAAAACTCTCTGCCTTTCTTTCTCTCTGTGCACAAAAATGGAGGGTCTGATACCTTTTGTCTATAAAGTAATAGTTCAGTATAAGCATGCCCCCATAACAGGCTCATGGTTTGATGAATCACCTTCAGCTTCATACATTAGATTGCCTGGTGATTCTGGCTTATTGCAGGCGCCAGATATCGAACTTTTCAGAACCCATAACATTTTCTCTTCATCCACACCCTCTTCTTTAGTGCCTACAGCTTCTACATCTCAACTTCTTTCAGCAACAGCCCAATCACCTCTCTCTTGTACCACTTCTCGACGACTAGTCTCCTAATCATAGCGATATGGGCATGTCGTGTTGATTGTTCGTGCCTTCATTAGTATCACGCAAAGGCGCACACTAATGTTGGTGGGGTGTGAATTAGTGTTGTATATAGAAAACTGTATGGTTTTCATAGTTCGAATCAATAAGAGTGGGCTAAGCTAAATTAGCAGCCCTTCTCAGTTGTGCCGTTCATCAGCAAAACTATAGTGGTTGGTAAAGGGTGTGAACATGGACGATGTTTGTTGGTCAGATCTCCAAGTTCCATGGCCAAAAAAGAAGTCCATGTATGATGTATTCTATGTAAATTTAATCTATGGAAGCTTGTTTTATTTCCTATATTCGGCATTGCATTACCTAGTTCATTTGTTTATAAATGATTTCGTTCCCATCTGGCATTGGAAAGTCTTGAGACGTCCCCTGGATTTGCAGCTTACACTGGTTTAATTATTCTCCTTTTCTGAACTCAAGCTGTGTAAACTGGTGTTTAAACAATGACTGCAAGTCGTAGCAACTTTCAAGCTTCTCCATATTATTTTTTGGCACATTATCATTTCTGGATTAGGCAATGGATAATGATTCAACTTCCTTAAAGCCGCAAATTTCATCCTGTGTGCGCGTGTGAAAGGCAGAAATTTACTTACTCTACCAACTACAAAGCGTCAACTGGAAATAAGATAACAACAACAATATTAATATGCATAATAATTATAAAACATGATGCATAAAAATAAAATAAGTAAGTTGCCTACAGCCTACTTGCCTATGACTTTTAAAAAGGCCTGAAAGAACAGAAAGCAAAAAAAACAAAAAATAAATAAATAAATGTTGCTTCCAGCGTACAAAAGATTTGCTTTACATAAGAAAGTTGAAGTCCACCAAAGTATTTGATTAAGCACTGGAAGTTGACTGAAGTAATGCTGGCGCCGAGTGCTGTCAATTAATATCAACTTTGGAAGATGTCAATGGAGCATTTGGAGCTCACGTGTTGAGGTGTTGATTTTTCGGAAATATGATCTGCCTACTGCAGCTAATTAAGGGAGAGTGTGGCGTTGCTGGATTTACCACTGCAGCTAATACTGTCTCACGGAGAACACTGAGATTGTTAAAAGCTCCTACGGTTGCTCCCACAAGTCCTTTGGATTTGCATAAACTCATCACAACTTACCGCTATATACAAGAACTAGGTACCAATGCCAAGAAACACATGATTTTAAGAAAAAACCGAAGCCTCCTAAAAATATCTCTGCTTTTTTATGCCATTGAGAATAAGTGAACAGGTGTTTCCAAAGCACTGGATTGACTAAAAAATTACTATTGTCTGTCTCACGGGATCAAGCGTTAAAGTCAGTCTATCAAATGCACCACATTGTGATACTTATGCATAAGAAACCCCAATATACTGACGACAAATTCACTGATCCAAGCATAACTAGAAACACAAGCATCAGCTGTGACCTGCACAAAAACTTCGGAACTTGTTTATAGAAACTTCAGTCGAGTCATATTCATAACCA
Organism: Coptis chinensis; assembly: GCF_015680905.1. Taxonomy (NCBI): domain Eukaryota; kingdom Viridiplantae; phylum Streptophyta; class Magnoliopsida; order Ranunculales; family Ranunculaceae; genus Coptis; species Coptis chinensis. Next base: position 60,351,028 of record NC_141461.1, on the reverse strand, counting down.
TTTTCAACAAAGTAAGCATCATTGAGCAGCTTCTGAAATTGGAAGAAGAAAGGGTCCTTAAACAGGGAGAGTTCATCTCTAGTATAATTGTGAAGAGGGAACATCTCTTCTGAAAAGGAAGGAGATTATTGGAAGTGGAAAGAAGTAAAGGGTATGTGAGAATAGGATTGAATGCAGAATAGGATTTTAAGGACATCTCCAAAATCAGAATTGGTAATAAGGAGCAAACTGGTACAGATGAAACTTAAAAACACATATTATTGATTCCTATACATCTCTTCAAATAGAAACAATGCATATTACTTTGAAGAGGTAGACTGTTAATATAATTTCTATTTCTAAAGAGAACAGTTAGTGAGGTAATGAGGTTTTCTTTGTCTCCTAATGTATAATTTGTTAATAATATCGAGAGATGATTATGAGCTTAGCAATTTTTCGGTCCCAATCGATAGAAATAAATGATAATATTTTGGACTCAATTAATCTTTTGGGAAATAAATTAAAGAATGTATGACTAATGTTATTGTATTAATCTGAGCGATGATTTTCAGACCAAGATGACAAACAATATACGTTTGTCACTAATTCATGCAAGAAGGGGAACTAACTGAATGGCACTTGAAAGCAAATCATTTAATCTTTTAACAGTTCAAGTAATTAAAACATTCAATCTATTATCCGAAAATACATCCCAAATATCTTTGAAAGCAAATAACATAAGGTAGTCATAAACCTCCAAGACATAAAAACAACAATCACAAGATCAAAACTTGATAGTGCCATACATATAAGAAAAGACACTTACCAGCAGACCTCAGATTGACTCAGAAAAGGAGCAACTAACAATCTAGTTTGTTCTTGGCGCAGCCCACTCTACTCTAAGGATGAGGTTGTCATAACCATAACCATTGAGCTTTGCAATAGCCTTCTCGGCGTCACCTTTGTGTACAAAGTTGACAAAACCAAAGCCTCTGCTCATGCCAGTTTTTCGGTCGTAAGCAATGTAAACACGGCTCACATGACCAAAAGTCTTTGAAGAGATCTTGCGGTGTCGCTCATGCGTGTCCTCTCGAGAGATTAGTAACACTAACCGAAGTTCTCATCATTCCTCGCCTCATATCCTGTCCGATCCTGTCAGCTCCAGCCCTCGACTAGGAGGAACATAAGCTCCCTTTGATGTGCGAGAACTAGGTGTTGCGGTTTTAGAAGCGGAGGTTTGTCGACAAAGCTTTTCGGTGGTTGAGCAAGATCCTTGAAAGGGCACTGCGGTCGATCAGTCAGTGATCATCTCTCTTACCACATGTCCTTCAAACCATGAGAACAAACACCCCCGCCTTTCCCAAGATTTGACATGGGATCTCCCGCAATTTTGCCTTCATCCGGGTTTGCTACCTACGGCAGGAAATCTCTTAAAATTTTAAACCAAATCTGAATGATCCAAGGAAAGACGAAAGTCGAATAGTGGTAATGAGGAAAACATACATACACAGTAAACCAGATAAAAGATCCAAAAGTATCATAGAAAATTAGCAAAAGGAAATTCATGAAAAGGAGCATATTGAACCATTCAAGTTTGAGACAACTTTGAAATGCAATAGCAAATATTTCAACTCAAGAAAATAGGGAGAGTGAATGATATAGAAGCCATCCAGTTAAGATATGATGGACCAAATGGATATAACTTATAGTTAGCTATAAACATATAATAACTTTCTCAAAACTAGCAATATCAATAATAAAATCACAATAATAATAATAAAAAGAAGGGGGAATCGAACCAGGGGCTCTAGGGCTTTCAAGAATGATCTCTTCAGTAGAAACCATAATAAGCCGACTACCAATCTCATCTTTATTAGCAGCTTCCCCAAACTTATCCCAACATCTCCTCTGAATAGCCGCTTTACTTAACCTCGCCTTTAGCCAACTTTCTAGTATGTACGGTAGTCGTCACCTTAACTTTCCTCCCTTCTTCATTAACTTATATGTTATTATTTTCTTCACACCGTTTGCGTCAGGTTCGGTTATGACTTCAGGTGGTGCAAAATAAATGTACTCTTCATTGCGGTCATCTTCGTCTTCTAAATCTCCCCATCGTAGTTTGTTGTTGTTCAATTGGTCCACCATCTTCAAGCCTTTAATACGGCGGACATCAAAACTTCATATTGCAATAAGAGAAATTTAACTAGACTTCAAACCAAGAAAAGCCCATTTAGGGGTTTCTGTGGAAGATTAATAAGATTTGGAAAGAGAAATAGTTTCGATCGACTGATGCAAAGAGTAGATTTGATCTTGATGGAACCTTCTTGCAAAGATTAAAAGGTTTGAAGCATAGTATAAAATATTGCGGGGTGTAGATGTATGGGTTTCTACCTACAACCTGATGTTGAGGTTGATAGGGAATGATTGCACTCTTTCTTGGGATAAGAGTTGCCTACGTATCAAGTTTCTTAGGTGAACTTGAATCAAGCCTTACGTAGTTCATCTCTCTCTACTTATAGGTGTTTGGTCTGACTTTTCTTATTTGCTTCAGGCCGTTGTTAAGTGTAGATCCATATATTGTGCTCTCTTGATGATTCATCATTACTTCTGTTGTTACAAAGTAAATGCCTCCTTCATTGGTGCGTTGACTGTGCTTCAGGATCGCGGTAGATAATTTGTTTCCATATATGGTTGTATTTGATACTTGGGACGACCTGAGTTTGGGTCGTGGTTACGTTCTGGTGGCGTAGTACGACCTAGGGATATACGAGCTGTGAAGATACGACCTAGTGTGTGGACACGTGTGCTATAGTGATTGGTTTGAGAACGGATGGTACTTACACAACCCCCTTTATTTTATATATTTTTTTTGGATAGCACTGGTGTGAAAATAAAAGATAAAATAAAGCTCTTTACACATGTCATACAGTTGGTTTATTTGAAAGAAGTGAACAGTTTTGGAAAATGTTCGGGAACTATTTGGATTTGATCTATGGGCCCAACTTGCAGTGGGTTTGTGGGCGAGGTAAGTTGGTTATGATTGTGTTTCATGGGGAAGGCAAGATGTCTTGGTTGTTTGGAGATTTGTGCGGCTAAAGGGTTTTTGTGTCCGAAGGTCATTCGTCTCCTCATTTTATTAAAACAAAGGAAGAAAAACAGAAAGAGAAAACAAAAAAATTCCAACCTTTCGTCTCCAAGTGTGTTTCTTTTTGATAGAAAAAAATTAGATCTTTTTGTTTCCTTTTTGCTTTTGTGTTGTCATGTCGATTACTAGTGGTAGTGCGAGTGGGGAAGTGGCTTTGAATTAGTTTAGGGAGACAACTGTGAGTGATGGAGATGGTGGTGGTAGGGCGCGTAGTGGAGATGAGGTGTCATCGTCTTCCTCCTTGGAGACGATGGCTGAGGAGGCGAGACCTAGGTTGGTAGGTAATACTGTTGATCTGAAGGAAGAGTTTGGTTTGGAAAACTCCGACTTGGAAATATATGATCTGAGTGGAGAGAGGAATGTATTTGGTGTGGACTACGTTCCTCAAAACGGGGGTGTTGTGGTTTGTTATGGTCAATTGAAGGCTGGGATGAGGTTACCGTTCTCACGTCTTACTGTGGAGGTTCTGAACTTTTGTGGGAAAGCCTCTTGTCAGTTTGTGGGGAATAGTTGGAGAGGTTTTCATGTGTTGGATTTGTTGAACGATTAGGGTTATAACATCTGTTTATCGGATGTGCTTGAGCATTTTTCGGTGAAGAGGTTGTCTGCTATGAATTTTAGTTTGTAGGTGTTGAAAGGTAAATCTACTGTGATTGTGGGTATGAGTAAGGAGGATTGGGGGCGTAGGCCCTTACTGGTTGTGGGTAATTATTGTCCTTCTCACTGGGAGTTGGTGAATTGTACTATAAAATAGGATGATAGGTCGTTATGTGATAGGTCGTAATGTATGTAGGTTAGTTGATATTACATTATATTGTTTTGATAATTGTATTTCATTTTTGCAAAGGTTGTTATTTATGGGCGTACAAACACTGGAGCTATAGAAGAGTTTGCTTGTTTGAGTTGGGAGGAGAAACGATCTATTTTGGGAGAGGTTGCACATTACATCAAGAAGCGCAGAGGTGAGAAGATCAACCTGAAGAAGGTTAAGCAAAAGAAGAGGGCCCGAAAGTTAGTCTTTGAAATCTCTTACTCTAGCTCGGATACTGAGATAGAAAGAGAGGATCAAAGGAGGGGGCCTATTTTTGGAGAAAGAAATGTTGGAGGGGGATCTGGTAGTCGCTCTTTAGGTAGACAACACCTGTGGAGGGGGTGATAATCAATGTTTTAGGGGTTGTTCTTTTGAGTCCAAAGTTCGTAAAATGTCCGATTAGTCAAGTTACGTTACTCACGTGGGTTGATAGCATAGATCGAGTAAGGGATCATCCAAACCTTAGGGCTAGGCAAGGTTCACAACTTGATTTACAGCTTTAAGGGATTAGTGAGCAGGATTTTAGTTTATTTCTTATGTTGCTCAATTAAAACTTGGAATGCAAGTTAACGCAAAATTACAAAGATTGATTTCTAAGTAAACTAAATAGAGATAGAGATACAGGAAGACGGTTAATCATAATCATGCAAGGTCAGTTACAAAAGTTTAGAGTACCTTATCACTACAACTCTAATCCGTCTAGAGTTCATTGACAAACCCGAAACGGAGTCAAGTATCGATCCCTATTGAGATGTACTCATCTCTAAGTTCATCTCAGTAGCATGAGGAGTTGAATTAGCATTCCATCTCTGGAATATCACTTCAGCTCCTGGTTTGATTTTACACCAGCTTGACAAACCAGAGGTTTAACGGCCACCATAGGGTCTCGTACGAGACTGGTTTGGAGTATTAGCACTCCAAACCTGGTTAGACTCAGTCATTTTGGGACCGGATGTATAATCTAAACCTATTTCCTAAGTAGTGATTCTGGACTACTAAATTGCAGCCTGATCCTCACATAAGCATCATTAACCCTCCCCTTGGGAGGGTTTTAGCTCATGGTCCTTGGATTGATTTTATGTCTTGCATTTCTGAACTGAAAAGTGAAAAGAAGTAAAATTAAAGAAGAACTAGAATCTAACTTGAAGAAATATATTTTATTAGAAGTTAATACTTCCTGTACCAACCTAATACAAAAGCTTCAAAGTGAAAATATACTAAGCATGAAAATGTAAACAACGAAAGGAAATGCAAGAATGAATGTGTGCCTTTCTCTAACCTCCCAAAATATATATCCCCCTCTCTCACGTGAAGCTTTCCCTCCTTTATTTCCAATTTGTCCTTTCTAAATTTGTCTTTTCTTTTCAAATCCTCCAAACTTTTTTCACACTTTACCTAATAAAAAATCTAATCATTCATTTAATGTTTTGTCTTGTCTCTCCTTGTAAGGTGTCACCAAAGTTTCCATAACTTGCCACTTGTCCATGCAAAATGACTCATCATTTTTTGTGGACCCGTAGAGTGGGTCCACGTGCTATGTCCAGTGGCAGCCTGGATTTTGGCATTTTTATAACTTTCTGTTTTTGTGTAGAGCTCGTCACCCTGGTCATTCTGGTAGTTCACTTGCCGAAATCGGAGTCTAGGTTTGAAAGATGTGAGCTTCGAAAGTTTGCTGCTTCTTTACACGTGGTCCCATTCTGCACTGGTTTTGTCCCTTTGGAATCTTCGGCTCTAGTCAGGCTTTGTTGGGCTTCACTGGGGTTGAGTGGGAAGACTTCAAGTATGCACAGTATTCCCGTACTTTGATGCAGGTTTTATTATCATATTCACGTTAACTAGGAAAACCTACAAAAGTACGAAAATATAATTATTTCATGATTATTAAACACATAATTAACCAAAATGCTATGTCGCTACGGAGTTTAGTATTACAGTTTTGGGTATTTATCACACCTCCCCCAAACAGCACTTTGCTTGTCCTCAAACAAAGAAGAGACATTATAATGAGAAGTGGCAAAAAATGTATTGTCCTAAACTAAGTCTTATTTCACAGAGTGTGGTTGCATTGACCGTATGGAACAAGGCCTTAAACCACTAAGAATTCCCTAGTAGATAAGTTATAGCCTCGTGAGAGTTTTCCAGAGAAGATACTCGCAAACTACAATGACTTAGTAACAAAGGCTTGTTCCCTTAATTAATCTTAGATATTTATACATCTCACTAGCGGGGGAATTGAAACGAGGATTAATTTCTTTGAAATTCAAGTTAATATACATACAATAATAAAAACATCTACATATGAGCATGCATGTAGTGTATTTACAATGAAATGTATGAGCATGGCCGTTTCTGGATCTTTTGGATAGCATTCTTAAGTGACTTCTCATAGGTATGTGTCGAAACACAAATTCTCTCATATTTTTCCACTCAAGTTTTGCTAACTCTAGTGTGCATTGGGTACACGTTTCCTCACATACTCAATGACAGTCAGAGGAGCTGAGGTCGAGAATTCACATCTAGTACTTATTATCACACCATCCTACTCCTAATTGAGCTAGAGGTCTTTATTATGTTTTATGGGGCTTAGGTGGTAGTGTAGAAGAAAATGGAATGGAAAAAATAAAAAAGGATAAGTATGAGAGGATAAGGTCTTCGAGATATTTACACTAGGGAAATCCTTATTTTCTTTCCTGTTTCTAACATGAGTTTCCATACTTAGCTCTTTTAAGCTTTTCTATTCCATTTTGATTTGATTTTGGGGAAAGTTCTAACTTTGATTTTTCTTTTGATTTTTGGAAACATATTTCTATTTTTCTTTTTCTTTTCTTTCTGAAGCAAGTAGCTGATTTTGATTTGTGACAAGTTTTTCTCTTCATTTTTCCACACTTCATCCTATTTCTCATACTCATCATCTAGGTGGGCTTATTTATTTGTGGTTAATAGATGGGTAAGGATTTTTTGGTGCAAATAAAAGGTCTACTAAATGGTTTAGTGGGCTGACTAGCGGTAAAATTTGTACAGATATGGATTTTTGGCTATGTCGATCCAAAGAAGGCCTAAATTCTCGCCTAGGATTCGGGTAGTGATCAAGTAAGTAGACGCGTGAACTTCTCTATTCGGAAAAGCTATTTCTCTGTGTCATTACTCATATATCACATATATTGAGGCTTTTTTGGTTAGATTCTCATAGTATATGGAAATTAAGTTGTCGAACTGTGGGTCCCAGAAACTTACTGCTATGTACATTCAATAACAGTCATTGCATGAATTCTCATGAAAATATGTAAAAACGATTGCATACATATTAACTTATGTTTCTAAGAATAAATCCTAATTCTAATGCTAGGGTGAGATTTCTAGATATTTTTCATCACAGAAAAGGAAACGAGACTTTGTCACTAAATACACTTATTTAGACATAAAATAAAATTATATACAACCTAGAAATGCTTAACTTTTGCAAAAGGTTCTAATCACCCCCAAACAGTAGGACGTTGTGTCCTCAAAGTGTCAAGAGGAAGAAAGAATATACCTAAGAGGCTTGAACAAAAATAGAGATGATATCTTCAACAAAAAAATTATGCTAACACAACATATAATATACAAAAACAAAAGGGAAAGGGCACATTAAAAACTAAAACAACAAATATGTATATTAACTTACACTACCCTAATTAAGAATTAGGATATGTCCATTCTAGCTTCATTTCTATCGAAGTGTCATTCTTTGGCGTCACGCTAGTTTATCATGGCCTGCCAAACTTCACTCCACTTTCTCTTTTTAGAAGCGTCCAAATGAGCTATCATGTCTTTGTCTTTGGGGAAGCAACGAACGTACTTCAGGTACCTTGAAGAGCGCCGACTCCAAACCCGAAATCTCAAAGAAAGAATTATCCTATTCGTCGGACACATAGAATCTACTCATACCCAGTCATGAAAAGTGGCTAAAAACTGTGGGAAGAATGCCCTCATTATTCGGCATGCAGTAACGGGCAAGGTGATATAATGGTGTCAAAAATCACGAGCCCTTTTTAGGTTCTCAATTAAGAGGTTCGTGATGTCGAAGAAAGTGTGTTGCTGAGCGAGAGCATGGAAAGTCTTGCAAGCTGATTTGGTGGTAGTAGAAAAATGTCAATCCCCCATGATGTTCATAAGGATAAAAAACATGGCAGTCCCGACATTCATTGTCATACTTGCTGGGGGAATTGTTTTGTCCGGCCATCGGCTAGCTTCCTCACGTTCAACGACTTGGGTGAGGCCATTGCCATAGAGGCCTACAAAATCTTCCCAAAAGTAGTGATTAAAGGAGTTTTGTATGATGGGGGTCCAAAGTCATAGCAACTATTGCCTCGTAAAAGATATGTCTGGTGTTACCCATACGGATTGCGAATGAATCCGTTCAAAAGGAAACCACGGGCATCATTAAATGTTGTTGTATCCTCCATATTATCATAAAAATAAGCCGCTAAACATGAAGAGTATGCCTGTTCAGGTTGCAGAATGAGGGAGGACCAGCCGGCTTGGGTGATAAGGTCTCTGAAATGAAGTCCATACGAAAGAGAATCCATCATAGCCTGGAAGGATTGTTCAGGGATGATATTTGGAGGTTCCATTATTGGAGATGCGGGGACGTGTGATGAAAGACACCACCTATAGACAAAGATAAACCAATTGTTAGAATTTGATATAAATAACTGAGTAAAAACAAATTACATTGATTACAACAGGAAAATTGCACTACACGTAATTAGGGTTACTAAAGAAAAAATAGAAAACGACAAATAACGTAAATTCGAATGGAAATTTGGGAATTTAATTTGGGCCATGGCACGGGTAATGGCGAGGATCCATAGGTGGAAGAAATCCATTTATAAGATTCTTGATGAAGTCAATTCATGCAACAGCCCGTTACAACAGGGCACTCTGTGTCTGGTAAATCTCGGATTGGTTCTCCATTATGAGATTGTGATTTGCCAAGAACTGGTTATGGCTATGCAAGAATTGTGTTTGTTCCTCATCGTGCATTGTCTGAAGTTCATGAAACTCAAGAAGACTGGTGATGATGATGTTCTAATGTCATTAATCCTTGGTGAAATAAACGAAGGCCTTCCATAGGATTAAATACGTTATGTATTGCATTGTCAGCGAAGATGTTGACAAAGGAAAAAGTTTCGCCAGTTTCTGCCTCGGCATGGTTCTTTGCAACGTCGAGAGTCCAAAAACAGTTCATACAGACGGAGTGAATGGTGAGAATGTTAGCTATTCTGAGATAGGTAGTAGGAGCAGTACTAGGAAAGCCCCAACGCACTTTGATAAGTGTCACAATGGTTGGCAAAGGTGCTGACTTTTTCCTAGCACGTGGGATCGCGTTCAATTCCAGAGAAACTGAATTATGCAAAAATCATTGCTTTTAGTCTACAAGACCAAGAGTAGATGGAGGAGGGGGGTTTTGTTATTTCGAAAGTCTTAGATGTGTCGAGCACATTATGGGCTAGCCATTGGATCACAGATAATTGGTTCTTTTGCAAGGATCGCTGATAAACAATGCGGTTTTTCTAGTTGTATTCGCTATAAAGGATAGTTGCAAACATTAGATACCTTATATTGTCGAATGGTGAATCCTGAAGGTGTACCCCAAGGTTCGTTATGGGAATTTGAAGGACCTCGGAGATGATTTCCGGAGTCAATTTGCGCTCGCATCCGTTTGCACGGACAAAGAATTGCCCGTTTTGGAAATAATCGTGTGTATAGAAATGCAGAACCAATTCTCTGGAATAAAGTGCCTCCTTATGATGTAATAGAGGGAACCATCCTCAACGTAAAATTTCAGTGTCAAAATATGGTTGAAATTGACCGCTCTGAAAATTTTCCATAAAGTTTTGCTCGGGCATGAAAATTGGAGTAAGGGCCATTGAAGATGGAAGGAATGGAGTGGTGAAGATAATTCAGTGAAAAAGGGAAGACTGGATTTTAGAGGTGTCTAGCCTAGCTATAAATAGGCACCAATCCGAAGTTGCAGAAAATACGGATCGAGGTGTCACAGGGTAGTTAGACCACGTGTATCTTCTAAAATAATTTTATCAAGGTGCTTGCCCAAAAGATTGTTTAAAGTCAGATCCCTGAGACTGTGAATTAGACGTGGGAAGAGATAGAATATATGAGAGAAGGTTTCACAAGGTAATTTGACCAACTTGTGTATTCATAAATCAATTAAACAAGACGCAAAAGTGGATGTAGTGTGGAGGGGAAAGAATATGACATGCGACTATAAGGCGGCCTTCCCTTTTTTTTTTTTAAACTTGAAGTGAGATATCTAGACACAGCATAAGTAGAAGAACAAGTAATACGAATACGTAGATAGGATCTTACATTAAGTTGTAACAACATATATGGATGTGGAAACACACCATAATGACAACGGGAAAACAAAATACAAATCTAGATATTAGATAGGACTATATGCCACATCAACAACATTATGGTAATAAAACTAACGAGCATGAAGACGTGAATAGCATATTGAATTTGTTGCTGCTCAAAATTTTCTAGTGCATCCATGAAGCTAAAGATTGGTAAGAAGTTAAAAAGTGTAATTGGAATTAAAGAAAAAGTGTAGAGGGAAGAAGATGAAAGGAGTGAATGTGAAGGATGTGGTGAATTTTCTATTTATAGAAAGGAAATGGAGCCATTTTCTGTCCGTTTCGGTGGAGGGTCTATGACCGTTTTTTTACCGTTTTTCTGACCGTTGTAGATCGTTAGTTTACGGTAAAATTTGCCGTTATGTGTGACATCAATTTTTTATTTATTTATTTATTTTTAAAGATATTGGAGATATATAAGATCTAATATAATATTTGACAAGGCAGAATTTTTTGGAAAATGTAGGAAATATAAGACGTACTTAGGTAGAAAATTAAAATGGAAATACGTAAATAAAATATTCAACATAAATAAAATACAAGGCCAGGAAAATAAAACGTCTACTGGGAATCCTCAAGGGCTGCTGAAGAAGAACCAGGAGTCTTGCGACGGCGTGCAGGACGAGCTCCTATGGAGAAGAACTGCTCCTGGATATCGCCTAAAGTATTCATCACTTGGGCTTGAAACTGTTGCTGGTTTGCCATGAACATTCGCTGGAACTGGTTCTGGCAAGTACTTAGCTGATCTTGAAATGCATTCATGGAAGTGCACATTTCTTGCTAAAATTCGCCCATGGTGTCGGTCAGTGAATCGTGGTGAGTGCTCATATCCTCCCTAAATTTGCCCATGTAATGTTCCATCAATACTTGGCGAGTATGCATGTCTCGCATGCCACTATTCATAATGCGTAGGGCATCTATTGGATGGCTCATCTGGCTCATAACAGCCTCAGGGGGGGGAGTTGGAGTCACGTTATCGTGTTCCGCTGTCATGCGTGTTGTGGGTTCCCATGGGAACTGTATGAACTTCTTAAAAACATTCATATTCTCATATTCCAGCATAGGAACTAAAGGTGTAGCTAACAAGAAACCCAAATTTATCATAACTTGCGTGACAAGAACGGCAAGAGGAGCTGACCTGAGTGTGGCATGAGTAATGATGTCGAATAGAAAGGTCACAATGCAGAAGTTTCTCTTTCGCTCCTGGAAGACCCAGAGTAGGTGGAGAAATGTCTTGTTAATGGCAGATGGCTTAGAAGTGCCAATGACATTCTGACCCAGCCATTAAGTCAAGGCAAGTTGGTTTCGATGCACAGAACGTTAATACGCACATTTCCCATCTAGATTATAATCACCCTTGATTAGTGTGTCAATCATGAGGTCGTAAATCCGTAGATATACGAATTGCTGCTGAGTCAACACATGGTTGACCAAAGGTATGCCAGTGATCCCAGAGATCAAGGCGGGTGTAACTTGGCGGGGCACATCGTCGATGGTGACCTAAAAATGGTCGCCATTAAAACTGTCATTGTTGTAGAACTTCAACACCAAATCTATTGAATACAAACCGCCATTGGCATACAACAGATACTCCCAACCTTTAGATTGAATTTTAGTATCAAAAAATGGGGAAAACATCCCACTTTCAAAGAGTGATCCAAAATTCTGTTCTACTAAAATTCGCTTGTTTCCAGTCATTTGAGGATCGGAGAAAGAGGATGGCGATGTTTTGAGAAATGAGAGGAAGAATTTGAAGTTGGTGGCAGAACAGAAATCAAAACTAGGTTATGGTGGTTTCATGCGAGACTGGATTTGAACTAGGGGCTATCTCGTGCGGAACTCGAATTGAAGGGGACGAGATCCGGTTTTTGTGGGAGAAGAAATGAGGTAGTGGTGACACGTGGTGAGGTGTCTCGGGTTATAAATAGGCCGAGAATCACGAGATTTGGTCGGGCCCAATTTTTTTCCCAAGCCCAAATCAAGCCTAAAAATTGTAAACGCGCACACATGACTCGTTCGGACTCCAAATTGAATAAATGTGCTACCGAAATGATCGGCATGAAAAATGCCATCCAATTTGATGTGGCATGCTCAAAGGCCAAATGAATTTTTGAAAGAGGGATGTTTTATTTATAAACAATGGATTTTTTTTTATATGGTTTTATTTCTATATAATGGAGATTAATGTGAATAACACTAGATGGTCAGAATACTGTCCATCTAAACTCTCAGGCAACTGTCATGTCGGCTCTGGAGCGAACCCAATCCAGCCAGACTGTGGCTTCACCTTTATGTATTATGGGTCTAGGGTGCAGGACGATACCATCCTTGACCGTGCACGCTACGGCCTATAATATTACCTTTATTACATATGGCTAGCCTCAAACTGCCCCAAAGGGAACTCAAAGTAACCTATATCTAAGGGTTGGCCTGGTGGAATCCATTGCCCGTGTCCCAAGTAAGCAGCATCCGAGGTTGAACACGAATCTCTTTGTACACAGTGTTAATGCAAGGGGAATTTTAAAAGACTGCAACATATACATATATACAAGGTGAGTCTTTTAATGCTAGATCCTCAAGACGAATTCCAACCTGTGGGAGGAATGACCTGGCAAAGTTAATCTCGAGCTGCTGGTGTCAAATAAGTGTATACATTATAATAAACACATTCACTAAGTGGCTGAAGACCAGGGCAGTTAGGGGTTTGAAAATGCATACACTACCCCATTCTACGCGCACGTCATCGACGAGCAAAAGTATTGTGACCTTGTCCAATTCGAGAGGTGTGAGACTTTGTCCAAATGATGATTTGAATGTGGGTAGGAAGAGAGTAGAAAAGAGTGGAGAAAGAAGGAGGAGAAATTTTTGGAACCCATCGTTTACCAGCAGGAACGTTTGCTTGCATTTCAGAAGACATTTATACTCAGTTCTGAAGTAGAGTTTTTATGGACTACGGCTCCAGCGCTTGCAACCACACACTTCAAAATACTTTTGAGATCATAAAATAGAAGATCACCCGGCTACCAAAATGATGTACCCTTTACAGAAAAACAAGATTGAGTACGTCAAACGAAACATCTAGCCTATGTAGACCGGATCCTAAAGAAGAGTATGTTCAACAGTTAGGAAGCGTAACTCGTGGTAATGTTAGAGGCGTTGGACATTTACTTGAAATTCGCTATTATCTTGTGGATTAAGCAAAGAGATTCCCCCATAATGGGTCACAACTGACACAATGGACCAGACCATTGTGTTTTCAATTTACCAGGAAAAATATGTAATATGGAGTTGTAAAGTAAAACTTTTTGGGCAATTTTGAAATATTTACGCAAAATGTGTTTGTCGTGCACTCTTTTCATATTAGCTTTGTAGGATTTTAAGAGATCATAAGCATAACTCTAAATCTCCTCAAGCTCATTTAATTATAGTTTTCACTTCTCACCTACCGCGTTGATATTATAATTGAGGCTTTTGATAGCCCATAGGGCACGATGCTCAAGTTCAATCGGCAGATGATAAGGTTTTCCAAAAAATAATGCGGTAAGGAGACATCCCTATAGGTGTCTTAAAGGTCGTTCAGTATGACCACAAGGCATCCGATAAGCGGAGAGACCAATCTTTCCTTGAGGGATTGAAAATTTTCTCTAGAATGGACTTTATCTCTCTGTTGGAGACTTTCACTTGGCCACTCATCTGTGGGTGATACGGAATAGCAACTTTGTGAGTAACTCTATATTTCTTCATTAAAAACCCAAAAAATTTATTACAAAAATGTGTACCCCCCCCCCCAATCACTGATGATATGAGATAAAATGTTTTCTTTTACAAATTTCACGACAATCTTATGGTCATTTGAGCAACATGCGAGTGCTTCAATCCATTTGGACACATAGTCCACAGCGACTAGAATGTAGAGAAAACCTTGAGAAATATGGAAGGATCCCATAAAATCAATGCCCCAAACATAAAAAAAATTCCATAATTAAAATGGGATTTAGGGGCATCATATTGTGTTGGGTAATGCAACCCAGGTGCTGACAACGAATGCAAGCTTTGCAATGTTCGTGTGCATCGTGAAAAAGGGTAGGACAGTAAAAACCATATTGTAAAACCTTGGCCGTAATTTTTTTCCCACTGAAATGACCACCGCAAGATTGTTCATGACAAAAAGATAACACGTTGTTGTGTTCCCAATCGGGAATGTAGCGATGAATGAGTTGGTCGGAATAATACTTAAAGAGGTATGGATCATCCCAGAAATAATATTTTACAGTGGATAAGAACTTTTTATGATCAGGACGTGACCAAGAGGAAGGAACTTCCTCAGTAACTAGGTAGTTAACGATATCCGCGTACCATGAAGAGGGGAAAATAGAGTACAAATGCTTGTCTTGGAAGGAATCACAGATGGCGTCAGAATCACTATCAATGTTACCAACCAGCCTTGATAAATAGTCGGCCACCATATTTTCAGTTCCTTTCTTGTCTTTGATTTCCAAGGTGAATTTTTGCAAGAGAAGGATCCAGCGGAACAATCTCTGTTTCACATCCTTTTTCGCGAGTAGGTACCGAAGTGCGGCATGATCAATATATACGATGGTTGAAGATCCAACCAGGTAAGGGCGAAACTTATCCAAAGCATAGACAACAGCTAGGAACTCTTTCTCAGTTGTTGTGTAATTACGTCATTAAGAGTTTTACTAGAGTAGTAAATGACAACGGGTTTGTCATCATGTCGTTGGCCTAGTACGACGCCAATAGTAAAGTCGCTAGCGTCACACATCAGTTCGAATGGTTGAGACCAATCAAGAGCTTGAATGATAGGAGCAGTAGTCAAGGCGATTTTTAGAGTTTCAAAAACTTGTTTGCAATTGAAATTAAAGTCGAAGACTGCATCCTTAAGTAGGAGATTGGTTAAGGGTGGAGCAACTTTAGAAAAATCATGAATAAATTGCCTATAAAACCCGGCGTGGCCTAAAAAGGCACGGATATCGCGAACTGGTCGGGGGATAGGTAGAGAAGCAATTTTAACAATTTTAGCTTTATCAACCTATATCTCGTCTTTCAAAACAACATGACCTAGAATAATTCATTTGGTAACCATGAAATGACACTTCTCCTAATTAAGTACCAGATTTTTCTCTTCACAAGGCGTTAACACTTTAGAAAGGTTGGATAGGCAGTCGTCAAAGGAGTTTCCATAAATGGAAAAGTCGTCCATGAAAACTTCCATATAACGTTCCACCATATCGCTGAAAATGTGAACCATGCAGCGTTGGAAAATACCAGGGGAATTGCAAAGATCAAAAGGCATTCGTTTGTATGCAAATGTTCCAAAGGGACATGTGAAAGTTGTCTTTTCTTGATCAGCTGGATCGATGACAATTTGGAAGTAGCCAGAATAGTCGTCAAGAAAACAGTAGTAAGCATGACCAGCTAAACGTTATAGCATCTTGTCAACAAATGGAAGAGGGAAGTGATCTTTACATGTTACGGCATTAAGTTTGTTATAGTCAATGCAAATTCTCCATTTCACTGGAATGCAAGTAGAGATGCATTCATCATTTTCATTTTGCACAATTGTAATGACAGACTTCTTGGGAACAACGTGGACAGGACTAACCCAAACAGTATCAAAGATAGGGTATATGATACCCGCATCAAGTAAATGTAAAACTTCCTCCCTCACCACCTCCTTCATGGTGGGGTTAAGGGGACGTTGTTCCCACGATATATTTGTGCCGTCATCTAGATGTATGCGATGCGTGCATACACTAGGGTGTATTCCTTTGATATCATCTAAAAACCAACCGATAGTGGAGTGGTGTTCAAGAATGACATGAATCAAACGCGGTTCTTCGTCGGTAGTCAAGTGTGAAGAAATTATTATAGGGTGACTACCATCAGGATCGAGATGCATGTACTTCAAATCAAAGGGTAGAGGTTTTAAATCCGGAGTTGGAGGAGTGGAGATCAAGAATTTGTGAGGGAGCACCTCTTCAATGGAAAAGAGTGAGTTAGGTTCTTCTGAATCGGTTGGTAATGCAGCTGTAGGGTCAAATAGTGGTACTGACTCTAATAATGCGTGAACATCCTTAATGTACGAGTCATAATCAAACTCAGGATTATCAAAAAAAAGAAATTAGTGTACCTCGCCTGTGAGAAAAAAGTTTGTGAAAAATACCTGTGCAAGACTATCAACTATGTTAATCTCACCCTTAATGTCAGGATCGGGAAGTTGTTTTATTAAGTTGAACACACAGACTTCTACAGAAAGATTCCCGAAAGACATTGTCATTAAACCATCCCAACAATTGATGAGAGTGTTAACAGTTGTAAGAAATGGACGTCCTAAAATGATAGGAATGGAGTCATAGGCAACTTCGGTATGTAGAATGACAAAATCAACTGGATAGTAAAAATCTTGGACCTTGATTAAGACATTTTTTACTATGCCTTTTGGGTGCTTGTTGGAGCGATCCACGAGTTACAAGGTCATGCTGGTAGGTTTTAATTCCTGAAGACCTAACTGCTTGAATAAGTAGTAGGGAAGTAAGTTAACACTCGTGCCTAGGTCTAAAAGGGCGATAGCGGTATACTTGTAGCCCAACGTGCATGGAACAGTTGGTCGACCTGGGTCTTTGTATTTAACCACACCATTGGTAGCAGTAATAGAGGGAAACTGCTCAGTGAGGAATGCTTATTGAGGAACGTTCGTTCGACGTTTGGTGGTGCACATGTCCTTCAAAAACTTGGCATGCTTAGGCAAATGCTTAAGTGCATCGAGAAAAGGTAGGTTTATGTTCAAATTTTTGAAGGTTTCTCGGATCTCATCGAAATGCTCGTCAGGTTTGTTCTTTACCAAACAGGTAGGGAATGGAGCTTTTGGGTGGAATTGCGCATATGAATCAGTGGCGTCTTTCCCCAGGGACGTGGTTGTATATTTGGAATGAACAACTTTGTCCGATATAGGTTGCGAGGTAGGAGTTGGAAGGACGTTAGCCGCGGCTTACGTTGGTTGATTGTCTAGCATACTTATATGTTTGTCGATGGTTAGGTCAGAACTAAGAGTGGTGATGGCATTCACCTCACCCTTGCTGGGATTACTAGATCTTAGTACATTGGTGAGTTCGAAAGTGGTGTTGGTGGGCTTAGGGTTGGGAACCACTTGGCCAGGAAACACGCCTTTTTTACTTTTATCATGTGCTAACAGCTGAAGAGACTGTTGGATAGAGCTAGGATTTAAGACTGTTGATTCATGTAAGTCAGTAAAGTTTCAGCTATTTTATAAGCAGTGGATTGTACCAGTAGGGCAACAGAAACAAGTTCACGGTTATTATTTTATGGGATTTTGGTAGCCATAACCTAGAGTAGCGGGAACAAGGCTGCGTTGTTTTGGTACCCTATATTGGATGTGTTGGGAAACTAACTTTGCCCTTGTGGGAACTACTGAAGATTCCCTTGACAGTAAGAATTGTAGTTTGTGGATGGTCGTACAGGAGGGTTGTTGAAATCCAGATGAGTTGGTTGTTGGGCAGGGGTACACCAAGCGAAATTCAGATGTTGTTGTCAAGGTGTATTAGGGATGTTGAAAGCACAAGCCTCTTCAGATGGTTAGGGAGGGCACTCGTATGCTAAAGGTAATATGAGTCGGAGTGCTCAGGACTTAAGCAAAGAAGACATGGGGAAGCGTTGGCGGACATGACTTGTTTGGGTTTTTGATCATTCACTTGCACCGAAAGAGCATTGACCTTTTTGGTTAGGGACTTGATCAGAGTTTTTAATTCCGGATTGAATTTGACCTCGAACATAGACGTAACTTTGGTAGGAGTGTCTTTAGAAGATCTAGAAGAATTAGTGTTACCCCTATGGGTGTTACGTGAAGCCTGTTTCTCAAGAAAAGTGTATGCTTCAATAGCGCCTTTGTCCATGAAACAGCCGCCGTTCATGATATCTAGTGTTTTCTTTTGATGGTCAAAAAGACCATTAAAAAATAACCAGACTAAGACAGCGGTGTGAGTTGATGATGGGGACATTCGAGAAGCAAATCAGTAAATCTACACCAAGCCATGCTTCCGTAAAGGATTCATGGGGATACTGGCAAAAGAATTAAATCTTCTGAAGCATCTTTGTAGTTTTCTTTTGAGTATAGAACATTATCATGAATGCTTGTACGAGCTTAGCCATGTTTCAAGGGATTGCGGCGCTTCGCCCGCGAGCCAAACTAAAGCTTTATCATATAAGGTGAGGTGAAACAACCTAATTTGCAACACTTGTTCATTGGTAACGGTCGGATAGTGGAAAGTGGTGGCCACTTGCTGGATCCTACGAAGGTGATTGTATGGTTTTTCATGGTCTAGACCATGGTAAACAGGTAACAATCCAAAAATGTTTGGCAGAATGCGAAAATCACCTGCAATCTCATCGAGTTTAATGCAGGAAATAGGTCCTTCCTGTAAAGCAGTATAGAATACCGGAAAGGGCTTTTCTACTATGGGATTTTTCTGGGCCATAACTATAGGAGGTAATGGCAACTGAGATACTTAACGAGGTTGGTTTACGGAGGAAGAACTCTGTCTAAGGGATAACTTATGCAGTTGTTTATCGTATTTCTGACGACAATATATATGTTCTAATTCTTGATTAGTACCAGACTGTAGTCTCATGCAAACACCATTTTTAATTCCAGGCTCATAAGGAATGAATTATGACATGAGAATTAGGAATTACGAAAAAAAAAAAAAAAAAGGTGAACCACGTCCTCCTGAGCTGTTTCTAACGTGAGCAGGTAAGTTAGGATAACGTGTGAATATTCCAGCAGCCAGGTCACATGAGATAATTGAGGGAGGTTGTCCGTGCTTGCATGTTCCTTAATTAGGTAACCTCAATCTTTCAAGTTTACTAGACACTGATGATATAGGCTGATGATTGATGATGGTATATTATGCGATTATTATTAATATAATTATGATGGAATTTTATTATTAGGAGTTTACGTGATTATTTTTATTAGGAGTTTATGTGATTTTTTTGAAGTTTACGTAATTAATCTATTATGGAGAAGGGGGGAAAAACACAAGTAATATGTTCACACAACCGTATATGTAGCCTAAACATGTGATTACGAAACATGCAAATAAAGACGAGAGATGCCAAAATAGATAACTAATCATGCAATTAGCACATGCTAGTTATACACAGGAAGGCTACACATGCAACTCTATATTACTTATATGTGAATAGAAACACGTCCTACGTATGCAATAATATACATCTACGCATACATAAAATATACCCTACACGTGCAATATCGAGAATGAACTCATGCAAAGTAATGTCACATATGTGAATGGATGTAACATACATACAAAAATAATCTAAGCATGCGGGTTGAAATCACGCAGACATCAAAATATATTCGAATCATATTAACCGTATTAACGTCAATATGCAATGACAAACCACACATACTCAGGAAAAATTCTATACATACAAAGAGTTCTCATGCCAACATATAAATACGCGATGTAAAATAGGTTATAGCAATCAACCAAATAATTTCCTCGACAAAGTTTGAGGAGGAGTTAAAGAATGTGAAACCTGGAGCTACCTGCAATTCCACATATTAGAATTAAATGACCGAATTATTCCTTAAACAAGTTGAACTCGTGCACGAACTGGAAGTTAGATAAACAGGTCCAGAGAGTCCAAAATAGCACTGAGAAGGGAAGTGACTTGGGCCTGAAAACTAGAGTGTTGATACTCCAGGGCAGTTTCGCTCGTAACCAGTCAAAGTCTCATCCGAGACTATGAGATAAATGCAGTAGTTCAACTTCTTACAACATTCTTAAAATGTTCTAAGGATGAGAATTCCGATATGGTTCACAGGTTCCTGTAACCAGAAAAATAAAAGTTGGTATGAGCAGTTAAGAGAAATGTTAGAATTGCAGAATAAATGAATTCTAATTGTTATGTTAAATGTCCGAAGTCCTTAAGCGTGCAGCGGCGCCATTTGATAGTCAGTAATTTAGGGTTTGTTCTTTTGAGTCCAAAGTCTATAAAATGTCTGATTAGTCAATTTACCTTACTCACGTGGGTTGGTAGCATAGATCGAGTAAGGGATTGTCCAAACCTTAGGGCTAGGCAAGGTTCACAACTGGATTTACTGCTTTAAAGGATTAGTGAGTAGGATTTTAGTTTATTTCTTATGTTTCTCAATTAAAACTTAGAATGCAAGTTAACGTAAAATTACAAAGATTGATTTCTAAATAAACTAAAGAGAGAGAGAGAGGGAGATACAGGAAGAAGGTTAATCATAATCATGCAAGGTCAGTTACAAAAGTTTAGAGTACCTTATCACTACAGCACTAATCCGTCTAGAGTTCATAGACAAACCCGAAATGGCGTCGAGTATCGATCCCTATTAAGATGTACTCATATCTGAGTTCATCTCACTAGCATGAGGAGTTGAATTAACATTCCATCTCTGGAATATCACTTCTGCTCCTAGTTTGATTTTACACCAGCTGGACAAATCAAAGGGCTAACGGCCACCATAGGGTCTCACACGAGACTTGACCTAGTGTTAACTAGGTCTCGCACGAGACTGGTCTGGAGTATCAGCACTTCAAACTTGATCAGACTCAGTCATTTTGGGACTGGAAGTATAATCTAAACCTATTTCCTAAGTAGTGATTCTGGACTACTAAATTACAGCCTGATCCTCACATGAGCATCATTAACCCTCCCCTTGGGAGGGTTTTAGCTCATGGTACTTGGATTGATTTTATGTCTTGCATGTATGAACTGAAAAGTGAAAAGAAGTAAAAGAAGAACTGGAATATAACTTGAAGAAATATATTTTATTAGAAGTTAATACTTCTTGTACCAGCCTAATATAAAAGCTTCAAAGTGAAAATATACTAAGCATGAAAATGTAAACAACGAAAGGAAATGCAAGAATGAATGTGTGCCTTTCTCCAACCTCCCAAAATATATATCCCCCTCTCTCATGTGAAGCTTTCCCTCCTTTATTTCCAGTTTGCCTTTTCTAAATTTGTCTTTTCTTTTCAAATCCTCCAAACCTTTTTCAAACTTTTCCTAATAAAAAATCTAATCATTTATTTAATGTTTTGTCTTGTCTCTCCTTGCAAGGTGTCATCAAAGTGTCCATAACTTGCCACTTGTCCATGCATGATGACTCATCATTTTTTGTGGGCCCGCAGAGTGGGTCCACGTGTTGTGTCTAGTAGCGGCCCGGATTTTGGCATTTTTACAACTTTCTGTCTTTGCGTAGAGCTCGTTGCCCTGGTCGTTCTAGCAGTTCACTTGCCAAAATCGGAGTCCAGGTTTGGAAGATGTGAGCTTCGAAAGTTTGCTACTTCTTTACACGTGGTCCTGTTCTGCACTGGTTTTGTCCCTTTGGAATCTTCGGCTCTAGTCAGGCTTTGTTGGCCTTCACTGGGGCTGAGTGGGAAGATTTCAAGTATGCACAGTATTCCCTTACTTTGATGCAGGTATTATCATCATATTCACGTTAACTGCGAAAACCTGCAAAAGTACGAAAATATAATTATTTCATGTGTACAAGGGCTGCAAAACTCGACAAAAAAGAAACAAACAAGCAGGTCGACCTGTGGTGGAACCTAGTGTACAAGGGTAGACTCAGAATAACAAAGGGGGTAAGAAGAAAGTGAGCAGACCAAGAGGGTCGGGGAAAAAGAACAAGGGTCACTAAACTTCTAGTCTTAAATAATGGTGAAGGTATGTATATGGAATATAAGGGGTATGAATGACTTAAGCAAAGCTAAGGAACTAAATAGCTTTAGAAGAGATAAGAAGTTAAGTTGTTTGGGTTTATTGGAAACTAAGGTTAGAAGAGATAAGTATGAGTTGATTATGAATATTTGCTGTCCAAACTGGGAGCATATGAATAATTAATCTAGTGACCATTCGGGGAGAATATGGTTAGCCTGGGATCCTGATGTTTTGGAGGTAGTCAAGCAAGTGGAGAGTTCTCAGATGATCCACTATACTGTGACCATGCTCCAACAAGCTAGGCAGTTTAAGTTTACTGTGGTTTATGCTAGCAATGCTCAGGCATAGAGATTATGTCTATGGGAGGAAATAAGTGCCTTGCACTATAATCTTACGACTCCAAGCTGCGTGATGGGGGATTTTAATAGTGTTTTGCTATCCTTGGAGAGAATAGGAAGGGACCCAGTTTACCCAAGGGAAACAGTACCTTTTGCCAGATGCTTGAATGATTCTAGATTGTATGACCACCAAGCTATAGGATGTTTTTTCACTTGGACAAATAATGGAGATGGGGCTACTAGAAAATGGTCCAAGTTAGACCGATGCCTGATTACTATATATTAGGCTAACCAGATGAACACATCTAGTGTAGAGTTCTTGACAAATGGAGCATACTCAGATCACAGTCCCATTATGCTTACATTGTCTCACGTGGTTAGACCTCGACCACCTTTTCACTTTCGCAACTTTTAGAGTATGCACTCTGAGTTTCAGGAAACTTTATTGGAAAGTTGGACTATGCCCACACAAAGGAGCCCTCCTTACATGTTGTTTAAAAAGTTTAAGCACTTAAAGAGTTCTTTAAAGAAATGGACTAGAGTGAACTGCTCAAACCTACAATGAGATACAAGAACAACTCAAGACCAATCCTCTCGATCAGGTGGCTGGTGCACTTGAGCTTTTTGTCAAAGATAGGTTGATTCAGTTGATCAGAATGGAGGAAATGAATATGAAGCATAGAACAAATATTGAGTGGATGAAGTACGGGGAGAGATGCAATAAATATTTCTTCAATGTGTTAAAGGAAAATAAGAGTCGAAGGTGGTTGTGGGCTATAGAGGATATGGAAGGCAACAGAAGAGAAGGGCAGGCAGATATGGCGAGTGCATTTGTGGAATACTACACAAGGATCTTGGGAGTCTCATCTACAACTTGTACTTCACAGTTCCTGAATAAGTTAGTTTTGAATGAAGTTGATCAAGAAACGGGGGTGCAACTCACGGCCCAGATTACAGGAGAAGAAATAAGACAAGCATTGTTTGAGATGGATGATAACAAAGCTCCAGGACTAGACGGATTCAATGCGTTCTTTTTCAAAAAGTGCTGGAACCTAGTGGGCGAGGATTTCTCAAAAGCTATTAAGCATATTTTTGAACATAACTGCATACAGAAAGGTACAAATGCCACATTAATACGTTTAATACCTAAATGCATTTCCCCTGCTAGAGTAGATGAATTTCAACCGATTACGTGTTGTAATATCATTTACAAGTGTGTTACTAAGATTCTAACAAACAGGCTGAAAGTATGTATTTCCTCTTTGATTTCATGTAAGCAATCTGCCTTTGTTCTGGGGAAAGCTATATAAGAGAACATCCTCCTTGCCCATGAGCTTTTGAGAGGATACAAAAGGAAGCGAGGGTCTTCGAGATGTACCATAAAGTTGGATATAAAGAAAGCCTATGATTCAGTTAGCTGGAGTACTCTGGAGCGGATTCTTTACAGATTTAAGTTCCCATAAGCCTTCATAACATGGATAAAGATGTGATACACCTCTCCCTCTTATTCCATTTTAGTGAATGGCACCCCAGAAGGTTATTTCGACGACAAAAGAGGTCTGTGCCAAGGCGATCCCATCTCCCCATACCTCTTTGTTTTAGTCATGGAGGTTCTGAGCAGTCTCCTAAACCAAGGAATCAGTTCTAAAGCTTTTCTCCCCCACTCAAAGTGCAAACAGAGGCAACTCTCCCACCTGTGCTTTGCGGATGACGTACTCTTATTTTGTAGAGGTGAGTCGGCCTCTATTCATGCAATCAAGGATATTCTTTCAGTTTTCTCTCAGGCTACTGGGCTGAACCTTAATTATGCAAAGACAACTATGATGACTAGCAGTATGTCGTTTGAAGAAAGTAAGGAGTTGGCAGACATCCTAGGCATCGCACTTATCTCTCCCCTAGTTTCATACTTGGGGTTGCCTTTGACCTCTGTAGGGCTGGGAATAAAGGACTTTCTCCCCCTGATTGAAAAGATCACTGCACGCATCTCCAACTGGAAGAACAAATCCTTATCCAGAGCAGGAAGGCTACAACTTGTGCAATCTATCCTTTCATCTTTTCAAACTTTTTGGGCACAAACCTTTGTGCTACCAAAGACAGTTCTTGAAAGAGTTGGGAAGATTTGTAATAGATTTCTATGGGCTGGGCCAAACATGAAGAGGACCATGCACCATGCTAGTCACACGACTCTAAGGCTAGAGAAAGAACAGGGTGGATTGGGGATTCTAGATCCTCTCACTTGAAATAAAGTTGCCATATGTGGGTTAGTGTTGAAGATTGCACAGAAAGGAGACTCTTTATGGGTCAAATGGACATGGGACCAACAAATAAGAGGGAGGAACTTCTAGAGTATGAAGGTTTTGACAGATTCATCGTGGGTGTGGAGAGGCATTCTAAAGCATAGACAACTAGATATGAAGTTTGTAAAATATTTGATCATAAATGGGGAGAGTACAAACTTCTGGCATGACCCTTGGTGCCACTCTGTTCCTCTAATCCAAATGGCCACTGCTCGAGCCAATCTAGGAGAGATCATTCCAGAGAATGCAAAGGTAAGTGTCATTATAGAAGACAATCATTGGAACCATGTGATACAAGGGCTACCTGAAGGGGAAGTTAAGGATCTAATTTTATGGGAACGAAAATTAACTCCTTCTTAGACAAGGACACTGTTATATGGGGACCAAACAGTATAGGGGAATTCAGTGTCAAGTCTGCTTATGCTGTTATCAAGAACATCAAATCGAAGGTAAAATGGTTCAAATTGGTGTGGGGGAAGTTGTCGGTGCCACAACATTCCTTTACTACCTTGCAGGCTTTCGCAGGATGTTTACCTACCCAAAACAGGTTGAAGCAGAAGAAGCTCCTATCTCAGTCGGTCTACATCTTATGCAACTCTCATGAGGAGAGTACGTCACATCTCTTCTTTGACTGCCAGTTCTAGAAGGCAATTTGGGAGGAAGTGAAGGAAAGTATGGGCTTACCAAAGACAGTCCTGGGGTCACGAGAAGAATGGAACTACCTGTTGTGGCTGTGTAGATGCAACTCTATGTTCTCAAAAGTGGTTAGGGCCCTAATTTGTGCTGCGGTGCATGCCATATGGTGTGAAAGGAACAGGCGAAGGCAAAAGGGATGGGTTAAGACAGAAAAAGAGGTCAGCGATAATCTAAAACACACTATGAAGGAATACTTGGCCAAATGCTTGATAGAAGTGACCGACAATATCTAGCTGAGAATTCTTTTATAAAGGTTGGGTATCTCCCAAAGATACCAACAGAAGGAAACCAGGTGGTGTAGTTGGGTAAGACCAGAAGTTGGCGAGCTGTTGCTTAACTCTGATGGGTCAGTGAAGGACAATATCGCGAGATATGGTAGACTGATAAGAGATGAAGACGGTCAAGTGAAGGTGGCTTATTATGGCAGATCGAGACATATCTCAGTCTTATACCAGGAGTTACAAGTCATAGTTGCTGCTCTAAAGGCTGCTCTCGAGATCAGCGTGAGGTACATCAAAGTTGCATCTGATTCTCTTAGAGCTATAAACATAGCAAACGGGAAGGAGAAAGCACCATGGCACTGCAAAAATCTAGTAGCTGAGCTTAAGAGCCTTAGTAGTTTGTTTGTCTATCAGAATAGTTCATATTTTTAGAGAAGGTAATAGGGCAACCGATTACTTGTCTAAAGTCTATAACTATCCGGTTATGGATGTGGTGTACTTTATACCTCCCCTAGACTCAATTCTAGATTCTATTATAAGGGAGGATAAAGAAGAAACTGTGTACCCAAGAGTTAGCTGATCTATGAATAAAGGTTGGGGTATCCTTAACCCCTAGCTTCTTCTAAATATATATATATTTAATAATTATTAAACACATAATTAACCAAAATATTATGTCTCTATGGGGTTTAGTATTACAGTTTTGGGTGCTTATCACGGGGTAAGAATGATAAGGGTAGATGTGGAAGTGGGAGTGCTGGGGGAGGTGGTGATGCTCCCGCTCCATTTTGCAGGCCTCAATTGAAAAGGCGAACTGAATTAAAGGTGGCGAGCCTGAGGGGGCTAAGAGGACGCGACCTGAGTCTGAGGAACGACCTGCTATGGGGGAAGGTCGTACTTCATCAGATCGGGCTCCTTTAAAAATGATGGATCTGAAGGAGCTGGCGGTTGATGTTAGTGTTGCTGATGCTAGAGGCAAGAAGAAGGCTAGTGACACTGAGCTAACTGCTCAAAAATGTTAAGGGTCTGGAAGTACGTTCCAAGATGATGAGGCTGGTAAGTCTGACGTTTTGGATAGGAATGTCACCTATTATGACCCTGTGAGTGGGCTAACGCTGTTGGTGAAGAATAAGTACTGCAGTTTCAAGTCTTCACTAGTTGCAAATGGACTGTTGGAAAGTATTAACCTTGATGGGGATAGGAGAACGTTGGAGACAACAATCGATTATATTAGATTGCTGAGAACGGTGATGTCTACATTCTAGTGGATGATTATATGGAACTAGAACGTAAGTACAAAACCTTGAAAATGTTTGTTGAAAGTGGGACTGCAACAGTAACTATAGAAAGTATTGTTGTAGATGCTAGTAGACGATCTAATCTACCAACCGACCTGAGTGCTGCTCCAGCTGCTAAACCAACTGAGGATGTTGCTACTGAAGTGCTTAATGCAAGTGGTGATCCAGCTGGTGGTTCTGTTGGTGAAGAGGGTTGCAATCTGGACCCCTTGAATGTGAAGAATCTGCCTCGTGTCAACTAATTTGCTGTGATACATTTGATAGTGGGTGGAATTTTTGAACTATTTTTGTTGTTAATATTGATAACTTTAATTTTTGATCGGGATGCTGAGGTCATTTTCCCAGGATAACTTGGGGGCCTCTAGTATCTAACCGACTTTGTAGTAAGTAAAGTAGTTAAATTACTTACTTGTTTTGAAATGAGATTATCTATGAATCTGGTATGAATGTGATTGCTTCCTTTGCATCTTGTTTTGTTATTTAATGACCTATCCTGCATAGTAGTAAATTCGACGGCCTGTCATATTTTGGTAGATCGCTTGATGCTTGTAGGTAGTAAGTGTTTGTGCACTACCTGATAGATGCGCCTAGTTTATACCTAGGCTTCTTCGTGTCCTTAGGTTTGTGTGGATTAATTGAGTGGTTCCTTTTGGGGGAACCTCTGATTGATTTTTTACTGATAATTAGCCATTAAGTGGTAATTATAGTTGAGTCAAACTTAACCCTTTAAGAAGGCCTTAAGTTGACTTGTGGTCCTTTTGGAGGTACCTTGGATTAGATTTGACTGATGATTAGCCGTTGCGTGACTATTATAATTGAATAGTGTTTAACCCTGCCATTGGTATTAAGTTGATTTGTGATCCTTTTGGGGGACCGTGCATTAGATTTGATTAATAATTAGTCTTTGAGTGGCAATTATAATTGAATTGTGGTCAACCCTGGCATTGGTGTTAGGTCAATTACTTTGCTGTATCAGATTGGGCAACGAGTGCAAGAGTCGTGTTATTCATGCAATGCAAAGAGAATACTTAAACTCGAAATGTTGATAAAATTTTATTCATATTGATTGATACATCTGGAGAAAAATTATTGGTAAAAGTGTCTGAGTAGAGCTGTATTCCAAGGTCGGGGAAGTACATCACTGAGTTGAGTTTTGATCCAGTAAGCTCCATTTTCAACGACTCTATGAACTATGTATGGGCCTTCCCAAGTTGGGTCAAGCTTAGCTGGTGCTATGGTCCTTTTGAGGACTAGGTCGCCAGCTTGGAAAGATCTTGGGATGACCTTTTTGTTATAAGATCGTTGGATGGTTTGGTGGTACCGAGCTAGGGATATTGTAGCAGTTTCTCTGCGCTCTTTTAGGAGGTCAACTTCTTTGGATAAGATGTTGTCGTTTTCTCCTGATTCAACGATGTCAGAACATGTAGTTGTGATTATAAGTTCTGATGGTATTATTGCTTCTGTTCCGAAGCAAAGTGTGAAAGGAGACTCATTGGTACTAGCTTGGGTTGTTGTTCTGTATGCCCATAAAATTTTCTCAAGTTGTTCTGGCCATTGGCTTTTTTTGCTCTCCAACTTCTTTTGGAGATTCTCTTTGTTGGATTTGTTTGTGGCCTCTTCTTGGCCATTGCTTTACGCGTATCTTTGGTGTACAAAATGTTTGAGTGATGCGCCACTTTTATAGGAATGCCTTGACTTGTGTGTCGGCTTGTGGGGTAGACCAAATCTAGCTTGTGATGATATTGGTCCATATGAAGTTGATGACGTGGACTTCTTTGACTTGAACAAGTAGGAATACCTCAACCCATTTGGTAAAGTAATATGTTGCTGTAAGGATGTATTTGAGTTCTATTTTCTTTTGTGGGATAAATGGTCCCATGATGTCTAGCCCCCACATATGAAAAGGCCATGGGCTGGCTAAGTTAATCAACTCCCGTGCTGGACTTAGGTGGTTGATTTGCACAAATTCTTGTCGTTTAGAACTTGCAAATCAATAAATATAATTTTCAAACCTGCAACAATTAAAAAGAATAGTGGCAAGTTAGAGTCGAACCACACCTTGAAATGGAGAAATTAGAGCGAAGAGAATTAATAAACCAATAACTAACTAGGTACGTGAGATTTAAAACAATTTTTGGATTTTGATTTTATCAACCTAATTTAATCTAAGAATGAAAATTTGCTTCTATTTTATCAACTAATTAAACTAAATTTTTCTGGTTTTCAAGAATTCAATTAATGAGAAATCCTAATGGTGAATGACTTCACCCCTATTTTTAAAGAATAGATTATTTCATATATTTCCAAACATTTATTCTCCTTTCTATTTTATAAATGTCATCAAATAAACTCCAATGCTAATTGCAAGTTTAATGGATGATTTTCAATAAATGCATTTTATGGATGTTAGTCACATTTTTTTAAAGGAATAAATCCTCAAATTCTTCAAGCATTATAGAAAGCTATCTAAGCATGACAAATCAACTCAAACAAATTAAAGTAGTATAAATCATCAAGGATAGGCAACTAAAACATTATTGAACAAGCTTTAATAAAAATAATAATGGTGAAAGAAGCTAACAATGAGAAATACCCCAATTATTATGGTGATAGAACTCGTGCACATTTCGTTTCAATATTATTAAATCATATGAAGAAAATCATTGGATATGTTAAAGATTATACTGGAGAATAAAAATTGGAAATATAATAAAATAAGCCTACATCTTCATGATAGGGGATTCATCTTCCACCATTAGGGTAGAGATTTTACCCCATCATGAGTTTAGAACACATAAAAAGATAAGAAGTAGATACCACCATTTCACTTGAAACTTGAATTATTGTATTGATTGTTGATCGAGAACAAGAGAAACTAATACATGCTCAAAACTCTCTCCCTTAAAACAAAAATGAACTAACTAAAGAACTAGCTTGCTGTATTTTTCTCTCAAGTCTGGATGTCTTCAATGCCAATTCTCTTCTCTATTTATAGCTTCTACAAAGAATATCTTGGTGCAGAATATCTTCACATTAAATGGAAACAATCTTTGTGATATGGGAAGAGAATATAAGATAAAGAAATTTTGGAAATAGAATATAGTAGAGATATTATCAAGGCATGATGAGGGAAGGAAATGTAAATTGGTAATCAAATAAAGGATAAAATGGAATGATATGGTTTTGAATTAGGAATGGAGTGATTGTCAAGAATATGGAGGATATGGGGGAATATACATGGTGGCAAAAATATAAGGTATTAAGGAATGATTTGATATGATAAAATCAAGGGAATAAATGATTAATGGAAATGGAGATATTTAATGGGGTGAAAATGGTAAGGATATATAGTGGTAGTTGTGATTATCCTTTCTTGATTTCCTTCCATAATTATCAATTCCCTAACATTTCCTTCCATTCTTGATAGAAGAATTTATTCCATGAGCTCTCACTTATTGATTCTTTAAATGATCCTTTTTAGCTCATGGGGCTCGAGCTTTGATTGGGTGATAAACGTAAAAAGTATAGTTTTACGTAGACTTAACTAATTAAACTCATTCCCCCATTGGATCACAAAGTATATGTAATTGTATTTTGTACTTTATTCCCCCATTGGATCACAAACTTAATGATATGATCAAAGGGGATAAAGAAGGGAAAATGTACCTTAGAACTTGCTTTAAATAAAAGGTCGGAGCAGCCTGAACCCCTAGCTATTTCAAAAGAAAATTTTTTTAAAAAAAAAAAAAAAAACTAATTAAACTCAAGAATAAGTAAAACTAAATGATTTTAACTCTAATGTATCTAAGTTCTACTCTCGTTGTCAATGCAATATGTAAAGTAGAGAATTCGTTCCACTCCTAGTTCATTTAAACGTAAGATTTCGTAGTTCATTAATTCTAACAAAAACGATGAGAGTAATTGAGTGAAATTATGCTAAGACAGTGATTTAACTAATTTAGATGTTGTGATTTAAATTACAGCAATTCAATACTATGATGTGAATATGGGAAAGAATTAGGGAAATTCGATTCCACCTTGATTCGACTTAAAAAACTAGCATAGAATTTGTTGTAATCCTAATCTTTACGTTTTCACGTAAAGGTTGTGTATTTCTAATCCCTAATTATTCATAACAATCTCTACCAACTAATAATTAGAATGTGAAGCAATTAAACCCGTTCTCATAGTACTTGAACTAATTACTTTCTAGAGTGGAATAAATTATTACAACTATTTCTACGCTAACACAATCAAGTCTTCATCAAAGCTTTCTCAAACCCCTGTAATGGAGGTTTAGCTTTGATTCATCAAACTATCATTTATAGAATAAAAACAATAAGAACAAGACATTATTGAAAGAATAATAATTGCTTTATTAATCTAATTGAAAGAGTCTAATGATTCAAAAACTGTATTAAAACTAAGTACTGACTAATTAATTAAATCTAATCTATATTATGGATCTAATCTAGGATATCTATCTAATCCAAGATCCCTAAGAGTTTGGCCTTAGTCCTCTTTATATAGAAGAGGCTAGGTCTACAAATTCGTGCATGGGCTTTGGAGCCATGTTTTGGGCCATAAAATCGATCCCAAAACCTTGTTACTTCAGTCCACAAAGGGCTTCAACAGTCTTTTCGTCCACCTTTACTCATCCGATTGGATCAAGGCCTAGACCATTAGAAATCTCATTCCGAGAAGGTCGTTTTGACAAATGGTAGGCTTAATTCCAAGGTCTGAGTCCAAAGATACGGCCTGCGGAAGTTCTGTTGACTTTTGTGCGCTATTTCTATCCGCGTTGATTTTGATTTTTCAGTTTTGACTGAGCTTTAAAAAGGTTTTTTCTCCTTGAATCTTGGCCTTTAATCATAGAACTTCTTAGCAACCAACCTTTGCTCCTTTATCTCGCAAAAGGGACACATTTCTGCACATAATTGACTCCAATGCCTGAAATACATAAAAGCACGTAAACAGCACTAACTCTTATTTATTAATCACATAATTGGTCTAAAAGCAATATTGTTAAGGGGTTAAAACTACAGTTTTGGACTCTTATCAAACTACCCCCAAACAGCATTTTGCTTGTCCTTAAGCAAATATGAGAAATTAAAATGAGTGACCAAAAATGGAGTTCTAACTAATCTCGTTTCGCCAAGTGCGATTGCATTGACCATATGCATCAAGGCCTTAAAACACTAGGAATTCTCTAGTGGATGAGTTATAGCCTCATGAGAGTTTTCCAGTGAAGGTACTCACAAACTTCATCTATACTACAACGACTAAGAAATAAAACTATTGTTTCTTTACTTATTCTCAGATATCTATCCATCTCACTAGTAATGAATACAGAATAGTCAAGTCGAAATCTAAACTAATATATGCATAATAATCAATCATCTATGAATAAATATATATATAATAAACTATGCTATGAAATGCCATAGCAGGTCCATTTCTGAAACTTTGGAATAACATCCTTAAGTAGGTCCTCACATAAATGTCAAGACAAAAACCACTCTGACTTTTCCACTCAAGTTTTGCTCACTCCAGTGTGTAGTGGGCACACTTTACCTTACAATCTCAATGACACACAAGGAAGCCGAAGTCAATCAAACATATCTTCCACTTACTATCACACTAACCTATTCCTAATTGAGCTAGAGGTCTTTATTAGGTGTTGCGGGGATTAGGTGATGGTTTAAAAATGAAGGAAATGGATATTCAAAAAGAATCAGTCTAAGATAATAGAGTCTTCATATTATGTATTTTTAGAGAAAACCTTGTTCTTACTTTGCTTCTATACTTTGTTTCCATCCTTAGCCATTTTTTCTTTTTCTTTTGGCTTTTGACTCCTTTGATTATGTTTTTGGAGTTCTAACTTTTTATTTTTATTTTATTTTATTTTTTTTATTTTCTTTGGATGGAAACTTTCTTTTCTTTTTAATTTGAAGTAACTAACAAATTCTGGGCTTCAAAGGTCTTTCTCTTTATTCTTCATTCCATCTCTAATCTCAGACTCATTCAAAGATGGGTAGGCTGATTTTTTTTTTTTTAAAAGGGTAAAGGATTTGCTGTTTATGAAAGGCTAAAGAAAAGCTCAGAGGGACGACTAGCGGAAAATTATTTCATAAGGTTTGAATTTCTAGCTATATCGATCCAAAAAGGGCCTAAATTCTGACTTAGGATATAGCATAGTGATCAAGCAAGTGGACGTGTGATTTCTCTATTCGGAATTTACTTCTCCCTTGTGTCATTTCTCAAATATTTCACTCATATAAGGCTTTAGGCTATATTCTCACAGGATTTATAGAATAATTATACTAGCCTAGATTTCATAAACTTACTGCCAATACAAACATAGATGCTCATGTAATATATTTATAGAAAGATGCAAAGATTATTACCTACATATTAACCTAAGTTTCTAAAGACTATTCTAATGCAAAAGCTAACATAAAACTTCTAGATTATTAAGAGCATAGAGAAAGAAACAACACCAATACTCCTAAGTGCATAGCATAAAATTTTTATTTATATTTTTTAATTTTTTACTAGAAAACAAGTGTATATTGTACATATCTATATCCTAACAGGTGCCTTAAATTACGCATGTTTCTATGCCATCCCCAAACAAAAGCATGTTTTGTCCTCAAAGTATAGAAATAAGAAGGGTAGGAAAATACCATGGAAACGCGTGAAATTTTGGAACATCTACAAAACAAAATTAAAATATACTAATATAGATAAATAAAACAAACGCACCTCTATATGAGTTTCACCCGTTATGGGGTTACAAAGAAGTAAATTGCTTGGGACATAAGCAGACAAGAACAAAAAATAAAACTTACCTCATATCCAACATTTAGGCGTTGTCAACCTCTTCTATAAAGAAGTGAGGTTCCTTCGCATCCTGCCACGCCATGATGATTTGCCAGGCCTCACGCCATTTATTATCTACAATCGCTAGCCTGTTCAGTGCCACTTGGTCGGATAGGGTGTAAAGGCAACCCAATGAGGTTGTAGCCTCCACCCCAGCCAAGTCATTGCACAGAAAGAACGAATAATGTAGTTGGTGGGTCTCATAATGTCAACCCCAACCCAATCCGTGAAACGGGCACAAAATGTAGAAAAGAAACATAGCATGATAAGACAAACTAAGACAAGCATAAGAAGGTACTTATGCCTCATACTTTGGGCTTGTGCTAAACTAGACATTAATGTCTTGGGAAGGTCATATAGCAGACGTCCCTCAGCTAGAGCAAGGAAGACGTCGCAAGTGGCGTCATTCGCAGAAGAAAAACGCCACTCCCCTAATATGTTTAGCATGATAAAGAACATCACCGTGCCCACGTTAAGGGACAAGCTACCAAGGGCTACATTATATTTCCCTTGGTCCTCTACACGGAAAATTCTGGCCCCATAAGTCTCATGCAAAAGCTCATAGTTAAAGGCAAAGAAATTATCAACTAAATAGCCTCATAAGTCCATGATTTCGGCAGGCATAGGAAGGTCAACAGCAAAAGCCAACAAAAACTTGGTGATGTCTATTGTTTCATCATCAGTGGTGATGGAGAACACGTGTTCTCCATCCATCCGATAAAAGAATTTACAATGTTCATAAAAATATGAAGTAAGTGCAGGAGAGTAAAGTTCATCAGAACTTACCATTAAAGATTGCCACCCTGCTTGTATGATTACTTTGCAAAACCAAGATCCATACGTGTCACTCAAAAATAAGTCTTCGAAAGACTGCTCTGGTATGAGTGTAGGAGACTTCATATCAAACAACATACGCTATAGCTACTGGAAACAACCTCAGAAGAATCCACAAATCAAAAATCAAAAGTGGAAGTGCTGTAAGGCCAAGGCGCGTGTCACGCTCTTGTCTTACTCGACTTCCAGGCACTTCAGCGCGGGGCGAGCTTGGAATTTACCTATGAAGGGCGCGGGGCGCGCTCTTGTCTTGGACGATGTCCAGGAACTTGAGGGCGTGGCGCGCTCAGGGATAGGCAAGCTAGGGCGTGTGGCGCGCTCCGTGTACCTTGAGTGCTCTGACTTGAAAAGTGGAAAAGAAAAGTGAGAGATAACAGTAAGAGGTGCAAGGTGAGAGGTGAGAGGTGTGGTGTGGAGTGTAGGGTGAACCAAGGTTTTGAAGAGGTTTAGTTTCTTAATCTAATCCCACAAGTTGCCCAAATTGTTAAGGCAACTTGATGGAAACAGGAAATTTCTAAAACCAAAATAGAAACATATCAGATTCATTATTCCAAAACAAACCAATAGCTTAATGGATAGAAAATAAAATAGCAACTGTCCAATTTCATAAAAAAAATTCACCATTACAACAGCAGCTAATCCTAGCTACACCAAATTAATAACATTCTAACATAAGCATCTTCTCACAAACTTGCAACAAATATTTCCAAAATGGTGGATAGAGTAACAAAACCATGCTGACAAATTAATGCCACCCCCAAACAATTCGAGAAGGTGGGATTCATAAAAAAAACACTAGCATGCCTGGATAAAAATTTAATTCAACTTAAAATTCAACTACAACCAAATATTCGAAAACAATTACATAATCCAAATTTAACTAATAGACTAAACAACTCGAAATAAAATTCTACTAAAAATAGGAAAAATTCCTAAACACAATACAACTAAACTACGAGCCACGAGATGAGGATGATTCCGAGTCATCAGTCCTGCATCGACGACGCTCATGCCTCTCAGATTCGTCAGAAGTCGAACTCTGATAGGGTGGCAAGCGTCGTAGAACTTCCACTTGGAACTTCTGCTGACTCTCTAGATATGCGTTCATGGATTCCTCGCGCTCCTTATCATACTAGACTAAGGTCTCCATGGTAGTCTAGAGCTCTCGGTTACTAGCACTGAGCTCCTCAAAATTCTGATGGATGTTCACCTGCCTAGTCCGCATATCCACACAAATGGTATTAAGAGAACGCAGGCCCCGATGAATCAATGACATACGTTCTCCATCTGAAGTAGCATTTTCCAAGCCATCGGCCTCAAAACATGTCATATCTTCCTCATCATCATCCGAATCAACAACCCTATCCTCAGGCAACAACCATGACTTTTGAATACATTCCGAATAAATCTTTGCATTTTAATGCAACTTCAACATAATCCGCTCAGATTTCGGTTTATCACCAAAATGCAACATGATCTTAATAATCAAAGCAAGGAACGGTGCAAAATGTTCTCTAACGCTTCTAAGCTCAGAAATCAAAAAATTGAGGATACAAAACTGATGCTTCTTCTCCTAAAGAACCCAAAGAAGGTGCAGACAAGACGAGCCGATGTCGCTGACCTTCGAGGTGCCAATGATGTTCTTACAAATCCACTGAGCTACAACCAGTTGGTTGGTTCTCAGAGACGACTGTCGAACGCAATGCGATTTCGGATTGTACTGTCCCTCTAAGACAGTCTCTCTTATTGATGCCTTGATCCCACCCCACTGCGATTCCTACAATGTAACTATGGGGTGGTTGTTTGGCTCAATGCCTAGCAACCTAGACAACATACCCGTACACACTTCTCTCCTCGCACCATTCACCTTAATAAAAATCCTCCAACCTTCGATTTCCCGCTTCTTATAAAAATTCAAAACCAAATCCGAATGGTAAAAATCATTCTTCGTATACCACAACATCCGCCAACTCCTACGCCTCATCTCATCATTGTAAAATGGTGCAAAATGGTCCTATGTAAAAACTTGTTCTAGGAGAATTTTTCGTTTTTGGGCCATTTTTTTTTGTTTTTGATTTCGAAAATGGGGTTAAGGTAAGGTAGGGGAGAGTAAAATTGATCAAGGGACGAAATGTGGTTTGATTTGGGCGATTTTCTTTTCTTTTTTTTTTGGGCTCGTTCGAACTGATGGAGGCGTAAAGAAGATGAACGAAGGGTTTCGCTCTCTCTTTTGAGTTTTTTTTTGGAAACCCACATGCGAGGCACGTGACCGCGAGGTTTTGGGCCCAAACCCAAATAATTTTGAAAAATGCTCATTCTGTCCTTATGCGTGCAAACTTAAAACTAAAAATCTCGATTCGTTAACGGTCCGATTTTTGCGAATGAGCTATGAAAATTATCAGCAGAGAAGTTCTAATCCAATGATCCATAAAACACTCTACTCTAACCGTGGTTAACATATAAAAAGATGGAAAACGTCTCGATGTGCATGAATGACATAAGTTATGCGAACAATTGAAATCATAGATGGTGTCAACCCGAATCAAAATACTATTAAACGACATTAACAACAAAAATAGGAAGTTGAGAGATCAAGAAAAGAAAAGACCAAACACCCCACCCCCAAATAAATTTTAGACAACATAATTTAAAAAATTTGTTTAAAAACGTGGGTCTTTTAAAGTCAAATTCCCGAGACTTGCTAGATTACTATTTTTATGGTTTTAATTTTTTTTACTTTTTATGAATACGGATTTAATATAAGGGAAAACAATAAAGCAATAAAAACATAATTCACATCATAGAGAAATATGACTCAAAAACCGATAAAACATGCAAGAGTGGAAAACGTGAATTATGTTAAACGTGGACTTAGGATCCGATACTTACAACCACACACTCCCAAGGGAGGGCCCGATTACTTAAATGGTGCACTTACCAAAATATAAGACTGGAATGGAGTATACCGAAGAATAAAATAAGTCGTTTATAGTCAAATACTTGAGACTTTAACAAATAAATATATATATATATATATATATATATATATATTATATATAATATATATATATATATATATATATATATAATTTGCCATATATCAACAACCGAAATAGTTGTGGATCTTGCCATAAATAATTATCACAGAAAATACATCAAACACCATCAAGTACCATGATTTCCCAGGATGTGGCATAACGGAATGAGAGAGAATACTGATGAATCTAGAATCTAACCTAACATGCAAAGTCTTCTTATTTTTCCAACGAAAGGGTGGGCAAGTGAATGATTGTGAGAAAATGGATGGTTATGGAAGCTACGGTGGATATGAATGAATTGTAAAAGTAAGAAATGGAAGAATTGAGAGAGTGGGTTTATCACAAAATTTATTGGTGGAGTGGGTTGGTATAATCACACAATTGAAAATGAAAGTATCAGGTGGCTCTGTAGGTAGTAATTTTGTACTAGGAAAACTTAGAAAATCATGAAGCACAGGAGGAACAAGAGGGTCAAGTGCAAACTCAAGGTTCCTTTGAGAAGTTGGAGGGCAGGGAACCTTGATGGAAGGTGAATGAGTGACAGAGTAATGTGAGGTGGGTGAATGGTGCTCAGCTAGAGCTCTCAGGTATATATCATCAGAAGTTTTTAGATATGCAAGACATTCTTCAATAGGTGGGTTAGAAGAATCACTGGGATAGTGGGTGAAAATTTCTTCTTCTGTCATGACACCAATGTTGGAACTTCCGAAGGAAAGAAATTTTTGCATCTGATTATCCGGAAACATGTTGTCAAAATAATCTTGAGCTAAGCTTTCGATCATTCTAACCTCTCCATCGACAGTTATATTTGGGAACTGTTGCATCGTTTTAAACACATTTACCTCAACAGAAAGATAGCCAAAGAACAAGGATATCGAACCATCGCGGTAGTTTATAAGTGCATTGGCAGTAGCCAAGAAAGGACGCCCTAAAATGATAGGAACAGAGTCGTTAACGACTTTTGTATCGAGGATAACGAAATCAGCCGGATAGTAGAAATCCTGAACCTTAACAAGTATGTTTTTAACCACACCCTTAGAATACTTAATAGACCGGTCAGCTAATTGTAATGTTATTTTAGTAGGTTGCATCTCCTGTAGACCTATTTGTTTATATAAATAATAAGGGAGTAAGTTAACACTCACCCCCAAGTCTAATAGCGCGGTCGTCGTATGGGTATCCCCTAAGGTGCATTGTACAGTAGGACGATCAGGGTCTTTGTACTTAACGATTCCATTATCTTCGGATAAAGTTGGAAATTGTTCAGTTAAAAAGGCATCTTTAGAAATATTTATTTTACGCCTAATAGTGCACAACTCTTTTAGAAACTTAGCATGTTGTGGTAACTTTTTAATAGCTTCGAGAAAAGGTAGGTTTATCGTTAGATTTTTAAAAACTTCCCTATTCTCATCAAAATTTGTATCCTTGTTTAACATGGCTATTCTTTGGGGAAATGGTGGTTTCTTTCTATATTTAGCATATGGATCAACAGGATGTTTAACCTTGGCCTTTTGTTTCTTAGGTTGTGGTTTAACTAGTACCTCTACAGGAGTAGGATCTTCAGTTTCTAGTTTGGTATCTAGTAAGTTTTCATTTGTTATGACTACTGGTGATGTAACAACGGGCATATTTACGGCGTTATCAACCACTTTGCCAGAACGGAGAGTGGTGATTGCATTTAACTCACCTACGTTTCCATTTTCATTACTAGTATTACCGTTTACCTCAAAGGTTGTGTTTGGTGTTTTAGGATTAGGTATCGCTTGACCTGGAAACACACCTTTTGGTTGTACTTTCCCTTAGGTTAACTGCTGTAAGGAAAGTTTGATGGACTATAAAATATGTTGTTGGATTTGCATAAAAGCGTCGAAACAATCCGGTTGTGGATTTATAGTTGTTACAGGTGGTGTGACAGGAACTATCTCATGTTGATTATTAACAGGTGGGTTGTGATAGTTATTATTAACCGGAATGATACCTCTATTATTAGCATTATAATTATTATTGTTATAATTATTATAATTATCTCGTCCTTGTCCTTGTCTCGGTGGAGCTTGATTGTAATTGTTTGATGACCTAACATTTTGATTATTATACGCTGGAGGTGTAACTTGTTGAGTATTTCTCCAACTGAAGCTGGGATTTTGTCTCCAAGGTGCGATAGGTTCACTATTAATGGAACAAACATTGTCCAGCTGTGCGGATGGATTTTCATAGACTAGAGGAAAATAGGAGTCGGGATGCGCAGGACTCAAACAGAAATTTCATGGAATAGAGTTGACATTCATGAAAGGGGAGGCTTTTGTTGAACAGAAATAGCTTCTACCTTTTTAGTGATGGATTCAATTAGAGTTTTAAGCTCAGGATCGGATTTAACCTTAAACATACTGGTAGCCTTAACTGTTGAAGAAAAACTAGCAGAGCGCGGGATATCGTCACTACCCCCCACCCCAGTTATTATTAAGCTTTGTTTGATCTTCTAAAAACCTGTAAGCCTCTGAGGCTCCTTTACTGAGGAAATGACCCCATTTATTATGTCAAGAACCTCTTTATGATGGTGTAAAGCACGAACTAACGTGTCTTTCACAAGGTTATGGTGTGGACACTCTATAAGAAGATCAGTGAAACGATTCCAGACCTTTGAAAAGGATTGATGAGGATTCTGACAGAAAAAATGAATCTTTTAAAGCATTTCATCTGTCTTCAGTGGTGGGTAAAACTGTTCCATTAACAATTGAACAAGTTTGGCCCATGAGTCCACAGAATTAGGCGCTTGGGCAGTTAACCAAGACGCCACCTTATCGGCTAGGGTGAAAGAAAACACCATCAGTTTAATTTGTTCTGCGCCTACCGTAAGATGATGGAATGTGGTAAGAACTTGTTCAATCCTACGCATATGCTGATAAGGCTTCTCATGGTCTAACCCATGAAAAACTGGTAACAAATTTAATATATTCGGGGGGATTCATAAATCCCCCACTGGGTCTGCAAGAACGATGCAAGATTTCGGGCTATGGTTCAGGGCTTTGTAAAAGTCAGAGAAAGGAGTCTCTCTTTCTTCATCCATTGATTCAGGTGTAGTGTGTGGTATATTAGATAGGTGTGTGCGTTAATGTTCATGATAGATCACGTTAGTCGTTTTTTCCTTACCTAACCTTAATCTCATGCAAGGTTAAGTCCGAAGTTAAAGAAAACGCGTCAACAGTCAAAACAACCCTGATATGCTAGAATAAATCCTCTAACGTGAGAAGTGAGGAGTGGAAGAAGGATTACATGAATGTCTCCTTGCTACGCGTTTGAATAGCGTATTGTATACACAATTTCAATGTACTCAAGCAGATAGCAACACTGAATAACTTGAACAAATGAAAGTTTGAACTAACCTGTGAAATCAGGCTTATTCAGAAGAGGGCGCGGGATACGCTTGGAATTAGCCTAAATAGGGCGCGGGGCGCGCTCTTGCCTTGGACGATGTCCAGGGCATTTCAGCTTGGGAGCTTTAAAAATTTGGCTAAGAAGCGCATGGCGCTCTTTTGTATTCTAAAAAAAATTAGTTTCTGAGCCAAACAAACACAGTTAGAACCAAACAAGGGTGGGTGGGTTTAATGGGATTTTGGTAGGATTAACAATACTAAAGGAAATAAATTTAAACAAAACTAAGATGGCAGCGGTGCCATTTGATAAAACGTAAAAAGTATAGTTTTACCTAGACTTAACTAATTAAACTCAAGAATAAGTAAAACTAAATGATTTTTACTCTAACGTATCAAAGTTCTACTCTCGTTATCAATGCAATATGTGGAGTAGGGAATTCGTTCCACTCCTAGTTCGTTTAAACATAAGATTTCCTAGTTCATTAATTCTAACAAAAATGATGAGAGTAATGGATTGAAATTATGCTAAGACGGTGATTTAACTAATTTAGATGTTGTGATTTAAACTACGGCAATTTAATACTACGATGTGAATATGGGAAAAAATTAAGGGAATTTGATTCCACCTTTATTTGACTTAATAAACTAGCATAGAATTTGTTGTAATCCTAATATTGATGTTTTCACGTAAAGGTTAGGTATTTCTAATCCCTAATTATTCATGACAATCTCTATCAACTAATAATTAGCATGTGAAGCAATTAAACCCATTCTCATGGTGAACTAATTACTTTCTAGT
Organism: Coptis chinensis; assembly: GCF_015680905.1. NCBI lineage: Eukaryota > Viridiplantae > Streptophyta > Magnoliopsida > Ranunculales > Ranunculaceae > Coptis > Coptis chinensis. The sequence continues at coordinate 60,309,140 of NC_141461.1, read as the reverse complement.
GTGAAATAGATTATTACAACTATTTCTATGCTAACACAATCAAGTCTTCATCAAAGCTTCCTCAAACCCCTCTAATGGAGGTTTAGCTTTGATTCATCAAACTATCATTTATAGAATAAAAACAATAAAAACAAGATATTATTGAAAGAATAATAATTACTTTATTAATCTAATTGAAAGAGTCTAATGATTCAAAAACTGTATTAAAACTAAGTACTGACTAATTAATTAAATCTAATCTATATTATGGACCTAATCTAGGATATCTATCTAATCCAAGATCCCTAAGAGTTTGGGCTTAGTCCCCTTTATATAGAAGAGGCTAGGTCTATAATTTCGTGCATGGGCTTTGGAGCTATGTTTTAGGCCATAAAATCGAGCCCAAAACCTTGTTACTTCAGTCCACAAAGGGGTTTTCTGCTAGAATTGGCTTCAACTGTCTTTTCGTCTACCTTTACTCCTTTGATTGGATCAATGCCTGAACCATTAGAAAGTTCGTTCCGAGCCAGTCGTTTTGACATATGGTAGGCCTAATTCCAAGGTCTGAGTCCAACGATACGGCCTGCGGAAGTTCTATTAACGTTTGTGCGTTATTTCTGTCCGCGTTGACTTTGACTTTTCAGCTTTAACCGGGCTTTAAAAAGGCTTTTTCTCCTTGAATCTTGGCCTTTAATCATAGAACTTCTTAGCAACCAACATTTGCTCCTTTATCTCGCAAAAGGGACACATTTCTGCACATAATTTACTCTAATGCCTTAAATACATAAAAGCACGTAAACAGCACTAACTCTTATTTATTAATCACATAATTGGTCTAAAAATAATATTGTTAAGTGGTTAAAACTACAGTTTTGGCCTCTTATCATTGGGCTTTGACCAACATCTTTATTTCCTAAAAAAATATTAAACCAAATTAATAAAACATATTTTGCATGAGACTTTTTCAAAGACATGCACATATATGCAAATAAACTTTTATGACCAATAAATGTGCATAATGCCATGGAATAAATCAAATGTATGGTTTTATGTTAAAAATACGCCATTAAGCATAAATAATATTATAAAGTGCCTATAAAACTATATATAAAATATATAATTTTAGGCACTTATCAGTGGTTATGACAAAATGTTTGACATTGGTGCCATTTGAGAACATACTTCTTTGCCTCGATGTGCATGCCTGGCCAATAATACCCTTGGACGATTGCTTTATAAGCAAGAGATCTTGCTCCTTCATGGTTGCTACATCCGCCTTTGTGAATTTCATCGAAGATGAGTTGGCCTTTGTGTGGAGTTATGCACCTCAGGTCCCCCTCCTGTGGATTTATGGAACAATCGTTTGTTGATGACGGTCTATCTTGACGTGCAAAATTGTATGGCACGAGCATTCGTTGCCTCTACTGGAAGCTCGCCATGTTAGATAAATTTTATAAATGAGCCTATCCATGATTGGGTGATCTCTTCTTCGGATGTGGGCTAGAAGTCCGTGAGGCTGTTGACACTTTCATGTTGGTAGGCGGCTCCCTGTAGGATGTCAATGTAAACTGTGCTAGGACATACATCTTGGGTCTTTGAGGCTAAGAAAGCTAGGCTATCTGCATGTCTATTATCTTCTCGGGGAATGTGTTCCAAGGAGAATGTTGAGAACGAGCTGATGATATCATTGATAACCTGAGTGTACTTGGATAAGTTTGCTCCATTTGTCACATACTCTTTGGTGATCTGTTGACGATTAGTTGAGAGTTACTGTAAGCTTTGAGTTTCTGGACTTGTAATTGTTGTGCCATGCGGAGGCCTGTGATTAATGCTTCATACTCCACTTTATTGTTAGATGTTGCGAAATCGATCTTCATTGACTTTTGTAGTTGGGCTCCTTCTAGTGAAGTTAACACAGCCCCCAATCCACTACCGTTGTTATTGCAAGCTCCATCTACATAGAGGTGCCATGTGTCTGGGGTGGTTGGTTGATGGAGTGAGGTAATGGGATCAGGTTCCCAGTTGATATCTTCGACGGGGAAGTCAGCAAGGAAATCAGCAACGACCTGACCTTTGCGTGACGTTCTGGAGAAGAATTCAATGTGATGTTCTTCGAGTTCTTCAACCCATTTGGCCATGTGGGCTGTTTTGTTGGTGGAACTCAAGACTTGCTTGATGGGTACATCTGTTAAGACCTTGATGCCGTGAGCCTAGAAGTATGGTTGAAACTTGCGAGCCGAGTATAATAAGGCTAACATTGTTTTCTCAATTGGAGAGTAATGCTTCTCTGAATCTGCCAATGTCTTACTGGTGAAATAGACTGGTTTTTCAATTCCATCGCTTTCGTGAAAGAGGACCGAGATGATAGCAAAATCGGTAGTCGCAAGGTAAAGCCCCAGTGTATCTCCTTCATTTGGTTTAGATAGGACAGGTAGAGTTGACAGGTATGCCTTCAGGTCATTGAATGCTTTGTGGCATTCGTCTATCCATGTGAATGTTGTTCCTTTCTTCAGTATTTGAAGGAACGGTCTGCATTTGTCAGATGCACGTAAGATAAATCTATTGAGGGATGAAACCATGTCGGATAGCTTATGTATTTGTTGTTTAGAAGTTGGTTCTGACATTTCAAGGAGAGCTCGTATTTGTTCTGGATTTGCTTCAATGCGTCGTTGTGAGACGAGATATCCTAAGAATTTCCCCTAGGCTACCCCGAATATACATTTTGATGGGTTGAGCTTCATATTGTTTTGGCTCAACCCCCCAAAGGCTTCTTGTATGTGAGAAATGTGGTAGCCGCCTTGGCGCTTTTGACTACCATGTTGTCTATGTAGACTTCCATAGTGTCGCCCAGCATGTCTTTGACCATTTTGGTGACAAGTCTCTAGTAGGTTGCGCCGGCGTTCTTTAAACCGAATGGTAGGATGTTGTAGCAGAACGTTCTTTGTTTGGTTATGAAATACGTATTTTCCTGCTCCTTTTCTGCAAGTGGTATCTGATTGTATCCGCTATATGCGTCTATAAATGATAAAAGTTCATGACCGCAAGTTTGATCTACCATTATGTCAATCCTGGTAGGGGGAAGCTGTCTTTTGGGCAATATTTGTTGATGTTGGTGAAATCGATGCAGAGTCGTACCTGGCCATTTTTTTTAAGACGGCTACAATATTAGCTAACCAGGTCTGGTACTTGACCTCTCTGATGAATCCAACCTGTTTGAGCTTTTCTATCTCTTCATTGATGGCTTTTCAAAATTTAAGTGCTAGTTTCCTAAGTCATTGTTTGATAGGCTTTATAGTTGAATCTACATTTAATTTGTGGCAAGCGACCTGAGAGTCGATTCCTGGCATATCGATATACGACCAAACAAAAACATCTTTATTGAGAGATAGAAAATTAACAAGTTGCTCCTTGAGCTTGGGGTCTAAATTAGCCCCTACATAAACAAATTTTGGGTCATCATCTGTGCCCAAATTGACCTACTCTCCTGGTTCGACTTGTGTTTGTTTTTCCTTGACCTTGTCTGTCACTGATGTTGAAGGGCAGGAAGCTTGAGGATCTTGCAGCTTTGGGATGTCGTTTGTCTTGACGACCTGAGTTTTGGCCTTGGTTGTTGTGCTTACTTGATTGCATCTGTGAGCTTCTAGTTGGTTGTTTCTGAGCTTCATGATGCCTCGGGGTCTAAGGAACTGCAGGACTTAGTGTAAGGTTGATGGAACTGCATGGATCTTGTGAATCCCCCTGCGTCCTAAGATAGCAGTGTATGATGATTTGACATCTATCACACTAAAGTGTGTTGAGGTCTTAACCATGTCCTCTTTTTCTCCAATGGAGACTTGTAGGATGATGTATCCAATAGCATCTGTGCGGTCTCCATTGAACCCGTAGAGTGGTTCATTTGACTATATCATCACCGAGTCTGGTAAGTGCATGTCCTTGTATATTTAGTAGAAGAGGATGTCGCAAGAACTACCTGGATCGATTAGGACCCGTTTGATTGTCCATCCATTGATCTTGAAGTGCACTACTAAAGCATCATTATGGGGTAGGCACACCTTGTCGAGATCTTCCTCGGTGAATTATATCTCGGTTGTAGATCGAGAACTGGCCAGAGTGATCATTTCAGCTTTGTGCAAGAGGTGGTAGATCTCTTGTAATGCTCCAACCCTGCGCTTTTCACGACCGGAGGTCTCGTTGCTGGAGGTGTTTCTAATCATGTAGATTACCTTTTCCTCTTCCTAATCGGAGGAGTGCTATCATTTGTTGTGCCTCGACCGACCTAGAGATTTAGATCATCAGGCTGTTCTACTTCTGCTCCTTCTGCGTGTAGGTTGTTCATGACTACGACTCCTACTTCTGTTGCGGTTGGCATTCAGCTTATGCCTGAGGTCATTGTCTGGCAAGAACTCTTTCATCTTTCCCTCTTTGACTAAGTCTTGGAGGTAGTGCTTGAGGCTCCAATATTCATCTGTGTCATGGTGGTGGAGTTTGTGGAAGTGGCAGTATGAGCGTCCTGGTATTGCTATCACCTTGTTGATGTTTGGTTTAAAGTAAGGTGTTATATATTTTTTCTTCAGGATATGGCTTGGCGTCCTGGAGAAGTTGGAGAATTCTCTCTTGGTGTAAAATGGCTTCTGGGAGTTGATGCCCTTGTTGTTACTTGAGTATTGCTTGCTTTCTTTGGGTCCTCGTTTGTCGCTTACTGCAAGGACTTCTTTGCCTTTGTGCTGGGCAATCCATTCTTCATACTTCATGTACTTGTCGACTCTGTGGTATAGGTCGTCTAGACATTCTGGCTTATTGCGCATGAGAGACCATGCTAGCTCGGAATCGTCTAGGAGGTCGTTGGTGAATGTCGAGGTTGCAAAGCTGTCTTTGAGACCTGGCTCCATTGATAGCAATTCCTTTTTGAAACGCCATAAGAAAGCGTGAATAGTCTCGCCGTGTGCTTGCTTCAGCTGGAACAACGAGTCTAGGTCAACTTGCTTCTTCCTGTTATGGATGAACTCTGATGTGAATGCCTCGACCAGCTTGTCGAGTTGTGGATTGAATCAGGTGCTAGCGTATAGAACTAGTCTAACGCTCTGTCTTTTAGGCTGGCTGGGAAAAGTCTGCATCTCAGGTAGTCGAAGTCTGGAGTGATGTAGAGCGTCAGGATCTGGTTGAACCGAGCTACGTGCTGACCTGGACACGAGCTGCCATCATACATTGGAAACTTTGGCTGGATGAAATCATCGAGAGGCTGCTTGTCCCGGATTTCAGAGGTGAATGGTGACGCTCTGTAAGATTGGAGCATCTTTTGGACGATCTGTGTTGTGCTGGCCTTTTTGCTTGATTTTTTCAAGCACTAGGAGAAGTCGTCAAGGCGTTAATTTGTGGTGGTTCTAAGTGCTACGACACCGTTATTATCAATGACATCGGGATCTATGTTGTTGGTGTTGGATGTTGTTTGTTCGCGAAGAGTTTGATTCTCTTGTTGAAGGGCTGTAAAAGAATCTTGGAGAGTCTTCATTTGATCTACTAAAGCTTTGAGTTGTCCTTCCATAGTGGTTTTACCAAGTTTCATGGGCTTGAGAAAATGGTATGAATGCTTTTTCTCAAGGAAACGAACCAGCAGACGGCCAATGTAGATGTATGGGTTTCTACCTACGACCTGATGTTGAGGTTGATGGGGATAAGAGTTGCCTACGTATCAAGTTTCTTAGGTGAACTTGAATCAAGCCTTACGTAGTTCATCTCTCTCCACTTATAGGTGTTTGGTCTGACTTTCCTTATTTGCTTCAGGCCGTTGTCAAGTGTAGATCCATATATTGTGCTCTCTTGATTATTCGTCATTACTTCTGCTATTACAAAGTAAATGCCTCCTTCATTGGTGCGTTGACTGAGCTCCATGATTGCAATAAATTATTTGTTTCCATGTATAATTGTATTTGATACTTGGGACCATAGTACAAAATATCAGGATATGAAAAAATATTGATCCCTGATTTATGGATATGTATCGTGGATATATCCCCCTCTTAGGGATATTTGACATTGTTTCATATACAAATATCGTGGATATATCTAAAATATCGATAAATATCGTGGATATTGTGGATATTTATTGATAAATCATGATATATAATTTATATTTATTTGAAATATAATGGTAAATATTAAATAAAATTGTTACACACACAAAATATCGCCAAATATCCACAAATATCGCAATATATCCTAAAATATCAATAATCTTGTCAAAATATCTCCGATATTTGTAGTTGTAAATATCTCTAAGCATATCACGATATTTACTTATCTTTTGCTAAAATCTCGATATATATCGCGATATTTTGCACTATGCTTGGGACGACCTGAGTTTGGGTCGTGGTTACGTCCTGGTGGCGTAGTACAACCTAGGGATATACGAGTTGTGAAGATACGACCTGGTGTGTGGACACGTGTGCTACAGTGACTGGTTTAATAACGGAGGGTACTTACACAAGGATATATTCTATACATATCGTGGATATGTCTCTCTTTGGTGATATTTTACATTGGGCATCTACAAATATTATGGATATATAACAAGGTTTGTACTATGGTTTGAAGTATTCTCTATAACATTTTAAACGAGGGCTTGAAGGAGGTGATTCTAAATAGTGAAACGGGGGACTCCATTCGCAAAATTTAATCAAGGGATTCCGAAAAGTCCAACAATCCAATAGTGTAGTTTAGTCAAAATTTGTTATTCAATATTAAGTTGTTATTCAATTTGATGTTACATTTGAAATTGTATTTGTTTATTTAAGAGAATTTTAAATATATATATATATATATATATAATAATAATAATAATAATATCATTGTCTCCCTCGATCGGCGTCTACAACTCCATGTCTACATCCTCCCCCTTCTCCTTGTCCATCTTCATCTCCAACCCCAAATTGATCTTCATTTTCATCTCCGTCTCCTTCACCCCAATAGTATTTGTACATTTTATTTCTATGAACAACACCGCATTCTTTGCTTTATTTCGGTGCATATTCTTTACTGCTTCCTAAGCTATCAATTTTTTTGTTTTCCGAAATGGATGCTCAATTGAGTTACTCTCCGCCACCCACCAAACTCATTACTGGAGCAGTTGGGAAGGTTAGTGGCAAGATGCTCAATTCCCCCTGGGTGGAAGAGTAGTTCAAACACACAAATGTCTTAATGTTTCATTCTCTAATCGAAATGAAAGAAACGTTAATGAATTAGAAGTTATGTGAACAATAACCGAATTTAGTTTATTGACTAGGAAAAGTAGATGTCAGAACCACAACATAAAATAAGATTAAAACGATCAGTATTTTAATTTATTTTTTTAAAAAAACACGTAACAAAAGTCTAGGACCTTAAAATTAACAACACATCTTTAAACAAAATATGTCTAGTTGGCTTATTATTTCAATTCATTTTTCTTTTCTTTTTTTTTTTTGTAGTGGTAGTCTATATTAACACCCAGTCACCCACCAGCACCACCAACTTCATCTTCATTCTAAAATTTGTCATTTCACAATTTCATCATGTTTAGCACTTTTCTTTTTAAACTCAAAACACCAATATAAACGAATTGCTTTTTTTTTTCAAAATTCCATTAGTTTCTAGATCTTTTTGTTTCTCATCATCTGGTTTTCAATTAGATAAAATCTGCAAAATACAATCGGATTCACCTCCGGTTATTATTAATGGAGACGTCGTTATTACAACCGGTTCAGTATTTGTTAGACACGACAACTCTATTTTGGGATGCTTGATAAGAAGGATTCTCGAGTTTAAAATGCCATCCATACACTTAGCCGAAGCTTTCGGCAAAAAACTCACAATCGACAGAGGGCGAATGTACTGTTGATCTTCCTAATGCGTATACTAGTTAACGATTCTGTGCTTGTAAAAACTTAAGTTGATCGAAATCAAACTTTTGGATATGTTAAGGATGGGGTTGAGGTGTATGCATACATAATGGGAGAACAATTGACAGTGAGCTATTTGATGGTGATAAAACAAACATTAAATGGATTGATTTGTTTTCAAAGAGTTTTGATATTGGGTTCTCTTGCGAGGGTAAACAGTGGTATGGATTGTTATCGTGATCATATCACAAGATGAGGAGAAAACAAAAGGTAGGCAAACACTATCTGTATATAGTAATCCTACTTGAATAAGTCATTAAAAACGAATGAATATTTTTTTTTTAGACTATAAATATAATTAGAGTGACGATGTACTACTTGTAATCTTTGATTACCATGGCGAAACTAGAATTGCCATACATGGAGAAGGAAGATAGCTCTAGTGAATTCTCAATCTTGAGAGAAGATGAAGATATGAAAGTGTATAGCAATATTGATCATACTGCAAATGTATGCAACTCAATTTGCCCTATTTACCACGAGAGAAAAGTCGTTAGAGTGTTTATCAATCATAAAATTTCTTATGTGTCAACATTTGGCAGCAATAAAACTCCTCTAAATAAAGATTATTGTGAAGTGGTAAAGTATGCCCATGAGGCAATATGCAAGATTTCTGTTGGATCAGATTTTTCACTTTGACGGAAGCTTTTGGACCTAGCGACTACTAAGACCCTAACAGAAATTTCGAAAATGTGGTACTAAAACCACTTGTGTAGGTCGAAGGTTGATAATTGGGAGAAAATACCAACGGGAGTGTATACCCAATTATGAATAATATAATTTATGGTTGGGTTCTCACATCCAATTGTCTATCCTTCAAACCATTTCCAACCCTTCCCCAAAATCTTTCATTTCTTTTTGTTTTCTTGATGAATATGGATCCAACAATACAAGATTATTTTGGTTTTCTCTCTGAATGTAGGGTTTGAAATTTGTTTGTGAAATGGTATGGGTCAAAATTGTTATTTTTCTCTTTGATCAATTGCTCGTCATAGAGACCATAAAACAAATGAGAACCTAACTACAATCATACATACTTATTCGGTAACTTTGTCCTTCATTGTTTTTCCAAAATAAATAATTGATGTGATTTTTTTTGCCTTATATACCTGCATATCTACTAGCCCACTAAGCTAATTAATAGGCATCCCTATTACTACTACCACCACTCTTCACAAAAAAAAAATTATTAAAAATAAATAAAGAATTGCAATAGAATCCAAAATATTTTGTATTGTTCTTCAAACTAATGTTGGTTAAGACGTTAAGTGAGTGAACGAGGAAAGTAGCACGATCATAAGCCTTCTCAACTCAACAAGAGAGATAGCCATCCCTCTAAAGCCTAAGCGCTGCAGAAAAGTGCATAGATAGCATAGGAAAAACGCTATGAATTTGACTTTATAGCATTTACAAAACGCTATCTATGGCCATGCTATGTTTTTTAAGATAGCGTTCAGATAAAACGCTATTAATTTGATAGCATTTTGGATACAAACGCTATCATTGTATTTTATAGCGTTTGTTAAAAATGTTATAGATTCCATAGCGTTTTTGCCTCAAAACGATAGCATTTCTTTCATGTTATTAAACTTTTATAGCGTTAAGAAAATGCTATTGTTTATGTTAATATAAAATCAGAAAATTCAAATACATATTAAAATTATTAAATTAGTAAATAAAAAATGAATTGGATCCAGATGGATTCGAACCATCAACCTCTCAATTATTTGAGCGCTCTTCCATTTCGAGCTTATGAATCCATTGTATTTCAGCCCCCTAATTTGCCATTTTACATAGTTCACCTATAATGATAGAAAAATACTTAATTACAAACCATACATTCAGCCTTCCTGCTGGTTATTTTGGTCGAATTCCACACTAGAAGACGTCGATAATTCCACCATATGAACTAGTGAAATATCTAACAAACTTGACCCAATTGCGGTCAACTAAGTACGAAATATACCAAAAGAATGTATACCTGAGTCATTGTTAAATACATCAAAACAAAATTCAGTTGAGCGACCAACCACTTCAGCTTATCCTTTGTTAGTATATGAACCCTTTCACAACTTCCACACAAAGACAGAGGAAGTTCAGTACTTTTGTAAGGTCAAGTAGGCAGCACATGTTTCCCATATAGCACCTTCTTTGTCAGGATCTATGAAGAAGCGGCAAAAAGCAAAGTATTAAAACAATTTGCATAAAAAGATTCCATACCTTAAAACTTATGAACTTTGTCATGGCTTGATAAATTTTTGGACGAGACAACGGAATAAGAGAATGCATAGTTGATACCATCCACATGTACTGCCCCATCTTCCATATTGAACAATGCCAAAACAACTAGCTAGAATTGGATACAACATAAATAGGTCATAAGGTACATAATTAGTAGTTCCAAACAAACCTGGCTGTACATACTCCCAACATAAACACGAGATCCAAATGAGATCCAAATGTAAGTAAGTTAGGCTGATACAGAAAAAGAAATGAAAATAAGTGCACAAATAACAAATCTTACTTTATGCATGTTGTGCATTTTAGTTGCGAAGGAATGTTTAAATAAGGATCAATAGTTTACCATATAGCAAACGAGGCGATTGAGACCGTTGGACTGGCAAAGAAACCAGCTGAAAGTACAAGTCCAATACTGAACCATGACTCGAAACTGCATATACATAATCAAGTTAAGTTGACGGCAATCAGTTCAGTTCGAAAATGTATACTTTAGTACGTGTTCAGTGTTCTTTATATATTAAAGATTGTATGAAGTTATATACCTCAGCACAAAAAGAGATGAAAATGCTATCTTTGAGTAGCACCAAAGCCCTCTGAAAGCCTTGGTGGAAAAGCATGTCTATGTTTTCTCACAAGAGGGGCAAAAAATGATATAAATCCCAATTACAATGACTTGAAGCCACCAAGAGAAACTCAATGTTAGAGCTGCTCCCATGAGCCTGTAGTTGAGCACATCAACCAGCACCCCAGTTGAGAAGTAGATGTAAGAAAAAGAACCCTACAGCTGTGAAAACCAATGGGTTGACGATGTTTTGCGCTTGAAGAAATCTTTGTAGTGGGAAGTTGAGAGCATACGCAAAGAGTTGAGGGAGTAATCTTCGTGCGACTATCTGGCTTTGGTTGGCTATAGCTGCCCATAGGCCAAACGTTTGCAAGATTGTGCCTGAGTACCAATAAAGAGAAGAAAGAACCACTACTGTTCCCAAGTGCAATATAATGGCTTGTTGGCATATAGTACCCAGGGAGTCATACTTCTTAGCTTCAAAGGTTTAACCACAGAGACTTTGCACCGCTATTGCCATGCCCGTCTAGATGAAGAATCAATAAGCTAGTTAGCAGGATCAACAAAAAGTAAAGAGAGACAGGGATCAATGAGAACAAAAGTACTTACCATGATGATGAAAGCAAGTCCTTGAATTTCAAGAATAGCCATGGATGCACCAGCAAGCTTCAGGCTACCCATATAGTCTAATAAACATCTGAGTAACTAAACTCAGCATAAAATTGAAAACAAATATAATTACGCACAATCCATAGAGGCTCCATAGTTGTCTCAACTCCCAACCAATAAGCAAAGCCCACCATTCCGAAGGTAAGTTCTCCTGACCAAGATACTCCTCAATTCTGTTGGAGGACAGATCTGTACTTACGACCTTATTATTTGTACTTCCATAATCATCATCGTGACTGGGGCGAGTCTTCAATAATGGCTCTGTTATTTTTATGACAGTTTCCCCCATTACCATGGAATATAATATTGAGTTACTAGTACTTTGAAGCAGCTACTCAGGTATCTAGCTAACTAGGTCACAAAGATTCTAAACCATTACAAACTCCACAATATTCCAAAAAAAAAAGGCAAATAATTAAAATTTATATAACAAAGATTTAGAAACAAAGAAAAGCAAAATACAAAATATAAGGAAGGAAATACAGGAGTCCAACAAACTCCACAATAGCAGGGTCAGAACACTTCGTATCTTTAATTGATCTCAAAGTCAGATCGCTTTGTATCTATCGATTATAGACCTCAAAAGTCAGATCACAAAGGTTACAGTATGAATCTGGAGGTTAACTCACTACAAGTAAAAAAAAATCGCAACCATATTTAGATGGTGCCCTTTTAAAGGTTAGAAATTAACTTTACTTCATAATTGCCTTATCTAAGCCTATTATAATAAAGTTTGGCCACGAAGAAGTAAATACTCTGTTCTACTCACTCCAGCACTTATAATAAGATAAACCATGATTTTTAAAATTTATGTTCTCCATTTTGTATATTTAGAGTTGAAAGTTTATAGTGCTTACCTGTGGGAGGTAGAGTACTTTTTTGTTGCTTAGTAAGAAATACTATAGCATTTATCATATTTTTGATATTTTCATGCATTTCCTGGATTCTAAAAAGTAAAATGTTTTATAATTCTTATCTCCAGCAATATGTATATCGATCTGAATCCAATGTCACTTTTTGATATTTTCATGCATTTCCTGGATTCTAAAAAGCAAAATGTTTTATAATTCTTATCTCCAGCAATATGTATATCAATCTGAACCCAATGTCACACCTGAAGAGTTGGGAGAGAGTTCTAGAAACAGCTCAACATGGTCGGAGTGACACATAGAAAAGCTAAATAATAAGGATGTGCTCAAGCAGATAAAAAACAAAAAAATTGTTTCAAGATACTTTGGTAAAACTTAAAACCAATGCTTACTTTGCTGCCTGCCAAACCAGGTGAGGGATCAAAATCTATAGGACACGGATTCACCGTATCAAATCCATCAATAGCTTTGGATGATACATGCTTGAAGAGGGAAGGGAGCTCTTCGGGGACTCTGTTTCATGAACAAAGATCCGTGATGGCATCCATACGAAGCAACTAAACCTACACCACAGTGAACAATTTCAGTTAATAACATATTGATTAGGTGGAAAGCAGAGAAAGGAGAATGTCGTTATTACAATCTGTTTGAAACTATAATAATAAGGTGTTCGTTTTTACAATGCTTAACATGTTACAATACATGATAAAAATTTAACCTCTTCATCGGAGTGATTATTCCTATTTGAACTCCAAAAGAACACCATGATGTTAATATACAATTTAGGTGATGCAATCAAATTGATGCTTCTGCAAGAAAAACTTTCTAATTAATCGGACAGGCTATGCTCGTGTTGTTTCAAACTCAAGAAACTCAGTTGACACTCCGAAATTTCCCTCCACAATATCATCAGGTTGTACCAGTTCTTTATTATGGTATCATACTTATTTGAAACGTGATGGGTTAAAGCCCTTGTCAGACCAAATAACATATATTATGAATTTCAGCAATATGCAGATGGAGAGTGTCAAAATAGCAATTGTAAATTTAAAACTGAAATCAGATTGGAAGAGTGGAATATAATGAGGTAAAATGCATAAAGATGCAACAGAGAGTGACTACTCAAAGAAATAAAATGCTAGAACTAGACAAACTTATAGAGTGACACAGTCTCTATAATCAAGATTGATGAGAACATACACAAACTTGGTGGAATACCTGGAATAGGGAAGTACATGGGACACAGAATATGATGTTTCCCGCTCAGCTGCAAGATGTTGAGCCTTCTAAAACTCTTTTAAAACTGCCTGGAAATCTTTTGCAGGCTTAGCATTGTCAATCTTGTAGCAGCAAACTCGATTCGGTGGTGTTTAAACTTCAAATCTCTTGAACAATCGGAGTTCCTTTCACCAGGTTAATGGGTTATATCCTTCGCTGAATCTGTCACGTGTGTGAAGTTTAAGTGCCCGGTTTACCCACGTGTTGAGCTGAGATAGCGTTTAGAAGAATTTTGGGACACCAAACGTGGAAAACGTACCAAGTTAGGATAGCACTAGGTTTACCAAGTGCAATGCCTATTTTTAGCATAGCGTTTTTTTACAAATGCAATTAAATAAAAGCTATCTATGGCCATTTTTGTAGTAGATAGTGCATTAAGGTAACTCGCACATGAACGTAAAAGGGATGGACTTCCTAGAGACCGAATCCACAACTCTCACTGACAAAATATTCTTTGTCGCTAGAGAAAAATATGTTAACGTACCACTTTTTTAAGTTGGTGGACTACTTGTAAAATTCGTTAGAAATAAAAAGGGAAATCTACTATTTATATACTAAAGCAGAGACCTCTTAGAGAGATTTTTTTCTTTCTTAGGTGGCACTCTAATATGAGAGATAATTTTTTTTCTCTCTTACGTGGCTTTCTACATAACTCTTTAGAGAGTTTGATTCAACAGGGAGTGACTCTCAAGGATAAAACTGCCGAAAAAGTAACTTTTAAGGACACTTTTTTTTTCATAACTCACAAGGGCCGGGTAGATAAAAGGTCAAGTATACCCTTGACGCGAAATAAAAAACGGATCGGGTAGATGAAATGTCAAGTATACTCCTGACGCGAAATAATTAACGGCCCGGCCCAGACGAAACGACCCGGTGTATTTAGTATGAACATTGAATTCCTTGTGTTTGAACATTGATTGGGTATGAATATTCAATGTTCGTAGTCCTTTTGGTATGAAAATTTAATGTTCATACATCAATATATTGTATAAGGTACATTCACCTATTTGGATATGAACAATCATTGTTCATACACCAGCAGAAGGTATTAACACTCATTGTTCATAGTAAAATGACAGAAAGGGTAAAATCGGAAAATATTTATTTTAAATCCTGGTCATTTGCCCTTGAGGGTTATTTTCACGGAAGAGTATAACTGGCATTTAAAAAAAGTAAAAGGGCCGGGCCAACTTATTTTGTCCTTGAGGGTTCCTAATTTTGAAATAGTGGGTTCGTGAGTTACTTTTTCCCAAAATTTGTCCTTGTGAGTTACTCACAAAAAACAGTGTCCTCTAGAGTTATTTTTTCTCCAAATTGGTCTTCTAGACTATTTTCTTGTTGATTCAATTTCCACTTTCCAAAAGAGTATAATTATGTTTAATTTTAGTACAACTCTCCCAACTTAAGTGCAATTCAAATTAGTCCTCACAAATTCCGCAAACATAATTATGTTTAACTAGCAATTATTTCCTCATAAACCGGAAAGAAATTACTACACAAATTCCGCATGTATGAAGAATATATCAATTATTTCCTAAACCCCCCCCCCCCCCCCCAAATTAATGTACGTACAGATTTTTCTTCAATGTTAGAATTAAATATCAACATCAGCCATTTAACAAGACGTACTATTTTAGTACAGCTCTCCCAAATTTAGTACAAAAAACAAAGTTAATATATAGTGTCTGGCAGCCACATCAAGACATAAATAGTATATACCTACTACGACATACATAATTTTGATGTCTAGAAATTATAGATTAATTTTATGAACACCACCACCAAAAGCACAACCAAACAAGTAGAAGACGAGTCAATAAGCACAAGTAAATAACTAACATGTTAGGATCATATTTTCCGAATAATAAGAAATAATAAATGGCTTCAGATGCATAAGTGGACAACATGCAATGATTGATTAAGTGTAGTCAGAGCACGCAAAGAACAAAATCCACCTACAATTCCAGAAAAGTATTACAAGATATCAGTTATTGCCTGTTCAATTTCAGAGAACTTCACAAACGAGTCTTTAGGAATCGACCAATCAAAACAATAAAGATTCTCCATCATCCATGCCTCTTAGGCAGCATACTGTTACCCATTTGGAGTCCCAAACTAAGAGCAATTTGTGCAGGAGTCTTCAACAATTTCTCTGACACCATACTTAATCTTAGATGCTTACGCACAATACTATTTAGCTATGCTGAACTAGGGGAACCTAATGGTTAATACCCCTGCAAAGTGAAGGCCATGAGATATGGACAAAAACTCTGCAAAGAGGGGTATAATATTAAACTCATAAGCTTAAGTTCATTAAAACTTATAACTCACGGATAGGTGTACTCCGTTCAATTGGCAAAAGGCAAACAACTGAGACTGTTGCCAAGCTGGGTGGCATTCCACCTGATTGACAACAGCAAGGACGCTTGAAACTTCCAAAAGTTCTCCAATCCCAACTTTTTTGACAAAAAAAATATAATACCAATAGCACTAGACTTGCCAAAATCATAAAGACTCTCCACTGCTTTCCAAGGTACTAGAAAATTCATGTTGGAAATTCATGTGAATCTATTATAGTTTTCACACATGGGCAATTGTATGTGGTGGTTTTAAGAACAACATCTAGACAGGGATTGAGATATATATATATATATATATATATATATATATATATATATATATATATATATATATATATATATATATATTATCTCGACAATGTAGTTGAATCATTAAAATGTGAGAAGAAGACCTCATTAATGATTTGACCTTATTTTGGATGTAGAAATTGGAGCATGTATACTGATTACTCAAAGCAACATACATGCAAATATACAGTGATATACATTAATACAGTGATACACAATTACACATGACCAAGAACAATAAAGATTGGAAAACAAAATTTTCTTTCTCTAGAACATAAACAACTTATCTGGCCTATTAGTTTAAAAATCTCAACAAAAAAAAAAAGAATAGGCTTCTCAGAACATCCCATAGCATCAATGTTACTTAAACAATTCAACAGCCGAACCGTTACCTATATCACATTATTGTGAACTAAAATACTTAACATGTTAAAGAGGTGCTGAGGTAGGATGGTCAACGAAGTAGTATATTTCAAAGGAAACAATGCAACAATGCAACAATATACTATACATTACTACATATTTAATCAATTACCAATTCTCTAGAACGGATTTACTCATTGCACTAAAAAATATATTTAAAAACAAATATATCAAATAAATACCTACAAATATATCAAATATATCAAGAACGAAGAAGAACTGTTGAAAGAGACGAATGCAACTGATGAAGAACATAAAAGGAATTTAAAAATTCAAAAATAATATAATAACTTCAAATTAATCCAAAGAGAAATGAAGTAATAATTTCATTCTCAGTTTCAAGTTTCAACTAAACAATTTGGCACAGATTTCACGAAAAAAGGTCAAAATAAGAGACACCATGACACATGCTCTAACTCAAGAGACACGTACTCTTCACTCTAATAACAACTAAGTTTGGACCGGTTACAATAGTCAAGCCCAAAACCCATTAAATTACCAGCTATTAAAGTCCGTTTATATGTAAGTCAAATCTGGTATAACTCTCAATAGTCTCAATTCAAATATATGAAACAAGTTGGCAGTATATACGTGCAATGTTTTTAGAGTTTGGAGGGATGACATATCTGGTTGCAGACTATTTTTCCAAGCAATGCAAGTCACAAGAATAAACATAATGGTTTTGAAAGTTTTTTTTTGTAAACTGTACTTCAACTTGAAAACTTCAAGTGATGATAGTAAAATTAGTAGTGGGTCACTGTCTTATTGGTTGGGTTAGTTGCTTATACTCTTAGGAGCCTTACACAAAAAAACCATACACATTTTGTGCTTGAATTAGACCATAAATTTTTTAAATATAAAAACTATCATAATAAAATATTTATTTTACATCACGAAAGATACCTAAAAGATCCCGGGCGTATGCCCAGATTCAAAATCTAGTTCCACTCTGAAAAGAAGCATAAAAGCAAGTTAAAAGAATACTAGCTAGGTCTTTATAAAAAAAAAAAAAAAAAAAAAAAAAAAAAGCTAGGGATACTAAAACGGGGGCAGTGTAGTACTTCGAACACAGTGTCTTGGAATGCACGTTGGAAGCGTGGACGTGAACTGAAGACAGTTTTCAAATCCAATGACAATTCAAATCCCATCATCAAAACTACATATATAATAATAATAATAATAATAACTCTCAACGCACCAACATCCCCAACAACAACTAACGATTCCAGCGGCTGCCAATATTATTCTGGTATCATCTCTACAACATACAAATATACCATTTTTTTTACTTTAAAAGGTAGTTTTAATCGTTGACTTTATGTACACATATTTGATCCTATCCCAAGCGTAATCTCATATATATTGCCCATCTTATTTGAAACCTGGTCTGTGTGTTTCTAGAATGTGCAGTCTTCGTCTATAAGCTGAAAAACTATGCATGCAACACTTGTGTTAAACTTACTTGTTTTCGTTTTCTCGCTTGCGTCTTTTTGATATGTGTCAAACTTGTTCCAACACGCTGCTGTAAAGGGTTTTAAACTTTTAGTTTCGTTTTTCATGTGTATTAAGAAACAGATGTGATACATTTTCTAATTGGTTTCTTACATTTGCAGTTTCTTCTTAGATTTTATTGTTGTGGTTGTGGTTGTGTACTAGACTTGTTGTTTGTTTTTAATCCAGAGTTTGAAAGATGAAGGCACTTATTCTTGTTGGAGGTTTCGGAACGCGGTTGAGTCCATTGACACTTAGTGTACCCAAGCCTCTCGTCGATTTTGCTAATAAACCAATGATTCTGCATCAGGTTTTACTTCACAAATTATTATTTTGTATTAGTTTCTTGTCTATTTCTTGCCCTTCGCCAATAAGTTAATGGTTGTTATTGTGGCTCTTTTTTTATTGTGTCAACTGTTTAAGTATCATTTAAACGAATCCTCATTGTACTAAATTTGTACCCTCTCCTATGTGCTCAAATGTTGCGGCTCAAATTTTTTTATTGCAGCTCAAATGTTTATCAGATTGAAGCTCTCAAAGCTGTTGGAGTGACAGAAGTTATTTTGGCCATCAATTACCAGCCAGAGGTAAAACAGGACACATCACCATTTCTAGTAGCAATAGGACAACTATTTAAATCAGTGTTAACGTTACTTATGGAACACATTGTTGTGCAGGTAATGCTGAATTTCTTAATGGAATATGAGACAAGGCTAGAGATCAAGATTACTTGCTCACAGGAGACTGAGCCACTTGGCACTGCTGGTCCTCTGCCTTTGGCAAGGGACAAATTGAATGATGACTCTGGTGAGCCATTCTTCGTCCTCAACAGTGACGTTATTAGTGAATACCCTTTCAATGAAATTATTAGGTTCCACAAATCTCATGGTGACCAAGGTAAATTTTTGTCTTTAAGCATTATCTATTTTCCTTATTAGATAGAAGAACTTACATTCTTATGCTTGGTTTCCCCAAGGTAAGGTAACTCTGAGACGATAAATTATGTTTGACTTAGACAGGTGGATGAACCCTCAAAGTACGGTGTGGTGGTTATGGAAGAAGAAACAGGGAAGGTTGAGAGGTTCGTAGAAAAGCCAAAAATCTTTGTGGGTAACAAGATCAATGTCGGGATTTACCTATTAAGCCCATCTGTTCTTGATCGGATTCAATTGAGACCCACATCAATCGAGAAAGAGGTCTTCCCTAATATTGCAGCAGAGCAAAAGCTCTATGCAATGGTCCTACCAGGATTTTGGATGGATATTAGACAACCAAAGGATTATATTACAGGCCTTAGACTATACTTGGATTCGCTACGCAAGATATCGGCATCCAGATTAGCTTCTGGCTCCCACATTGCTGGAAATGTTTTGGTTGATGAGAGTGCTGTCATTGGAGAGGACTTTCTAATAGGACCTGACGTTGCCATTGGTCCAGGGTGTGTTCTTGTAAGTGTAATTCACAAAGGTGCTTCCAGACATCCCAAAAAGTATCTCATTGTTCCTTTGTGGTAATGGTTGAAAAAACTTTTATTGCCGTCTTTTTTAGTCATTACTCTTTTTGTTAGGCAAATGGGACTCGAGCCTGACGTTTGATATATGATATGCTACACATTTGAATATATTGTCGTCTGATCATTGAGTTATTTTTTGAGCATGTTGAATTACTTGACATCTGAAAAAGAAACTTTTTCATTTAATTGATAATTCTTTGAAACAATCAGTACTATTAGCTTAAATTACGGTTTAATAGTAACAATTTGTTGTGAAGATGAAGGTTTGAATTTGGAAAGTGATGCTGATGAGCAATTTGGTTTATATTCCTTTCACTCAAGATATATGCATTAGCATTGAAGGACCTTGAGATGAAGGTGAGTTTATTTTACTCATTATCTTATGATTTTCTTTTAGTAATGCTTATAGCTTTCAATGGTATTTATAGTCATTACAATTGATTGTCAAGAACCCGGGTTTGTTATATATGAACTGAAAAAGTGTTAAGATCGAATAGGCAGAACATTTGCGCTGGAATGACTACTTATGTGTCTTTTCCATTTGCACAAGATATAAGATTAAATGAACTCTTACTTCACTAAAACACAGTCGAGCGTGTGTTACTTCATTAAAACACAGTCGAGCATGTGTTATTTCACTAAAAACACAGTTACTCGTGTGTTATTATGATTAAACCTGAAAATTTATGCCTCATACCCATATTAAAAGCAAAGTATCTTGGCTGATTATACGCAACATCTATGTTAATGTCTAGATGGTGCGCATGTGTACACATTCTCATAATATGGGTTTCTTAAAGTTTGTGTCCTACTAATGTTATATATCCTAGTTCATTATCACTTCTCGGCACCTTAAATGTATGTTTACTTCATAGGTGACAATAAATATAAGGATGGGGAACTACAGAGTTAATGTGCAAGGCCATGAAGATGTGGAGATAAGGGGTGGACTATTTTCATATATTTTAAGTTCAGGTTTGAAAAATCTTTGTTTCTTTTTCTCGTGTAACTTGTGGTTTATTGTGCTTACCAATACTTCAATGCATTCACCATTGTAAATAAATTGTGAAACGTTATGACATTGCCTTCAACACCGGTTTTTGTTGCGTCTTCAAACCTAGAAGTTTTATGTTTAGTATGTTTTGACTATCTTTAGTGTAAAAATATGTTGGAACTAAACTATCTCTTGTTATAATTTAAATAGATCAGTCTATCTAAACTCTGTTAAATGAAACAGGCACAGTATGTGGCATTGGTTTGTCTCGCTTTGAAGAATGGAGGTGGTCCATATTGCAACAACTTGGGCACTTTCTAATAAGATTTTTTTTTTATGTAGCTAGTTGTAAACACAATGTAATACATAGTACTTTCGCTTGAAATTTATTCTACAAGTGACTTCATAATTTTGAAAGGGATGGAATGAATACTATATATTCTTGATTGATGGTATAATTTTGTATTCTATAGAGTGGACGGTGTTTTAAATGAGTTCTTTTACAGGGTGCACGGTGGATTACAACAACCAATTATTTTTTTTTCCCTAAAATATATTTTGTGACGCCAAAACGACGTCACAAAATTTGTGACGCCTAACATTTTGTGACGCCATACGTCACAAATATTTGTCAAGCCATTTTGGCGTCACTAATTTGTGACGTCGAAATGGAGTGACAAATATTTGTGACGTTAAAATAGCGTCACAAAAAGAGTGACGCCATTTTGTCGTCACAAATTAGTGACGCCAAAATGGCGTGACAAATATTTGTGACGTCCAAATGGCGTCAGAAAAACAATGACGCCATTTCGGCGTCACAAATTAGTGACGCCAAAATGGCGTCACTAATATTTGTGACGTCAAATTGGCGTCACAAGAATAATTGACGCCAAATTGTGACACCATATTTGTGTCGCCATTTTGGCGTCACAAAAAAACTGTTATGGTGTAGTGGAGGTTTGGTTTATACAAAAAAACCATCAATAAACCAATTGTTAAAGTAATTAAGAAAAATGTTCATTTTCAATATAGTTTGGAGGTTTTGAGTGTTGTATCATTGATTTCTAATATATAATTCGTTTTTGTTACAGGCACTTGAGTGACAGATTTTTATGAAAGAAAACCAAATGCACACATCATGCCAATTTTGCCAACGATGACAACCTGATTTTTTGGTCATATATTGAGACAATAACTATATTTTGTTATAATAGATATTATGAAACCTAGAAGATACTCCTGTTGAATGTAGTTTTTCTTTTATTTTCTTTCTCACATATTTAGTTCTTACATTTTCTAAAAGTGTTGTATGTGTCAGAATATGTGCTCATGTTTTAATCAAAATGTTAACTCTATTTTTCCAAGTTTTTTCTATTGAATTAGGTGGATATGTTTTAGTTATTTATGGGATCCATGAGACTAATTGTTGCAAGTGAAAATACACATTATCAATATTGAAACTGAAGGTTTGTACATGCTATGTCGCCGTTAAACTTAAAAAAATGATTGCATGGCCTCAAAGATATAGCTTACTAACTGTTGAGTCATTGGTTTTATTAGAATGATCATGCATCATGTTTATTCTTGGATAGTGTGAGGCATGTTGTTTATTCTTGGATTGAGGTCTGTTGCAATAACATGGGATTTGAAGCACTTGTGGGTGCATCACTTATGGGCATATTGCCGTGTGAAATTGAGTATGTATGACGGACAATAGTTCAATTTAATTAAATGTAAAAAGTAGTGGAAACACTCTTGATTTTTTCCCAGGGGTTAAAATAATAAATTGACACAGTTTTATTTTGCTAGATTCACCCATAATGACTCGAGTGGCATAGCCACGGGTTAAATTCTAATCTATTATATAACAAAGAAGGGTGGAGTAGGTTGACAAATTAATAGCCACTAAAATGTTTTTCTGGAGTGAGTTAACAAGTTTTTTTGGGGTGAGTTTAAAAGTTTTTCTCACCTCACACAAAAAAATGCCAGGATTGTTTTTGGGATGAACTTTTATAAGCTGTTGGGCTTTGAAAACATGAGTATGGATTCATTTAAAAAAAAATTGGGGGCTGGAGAAGACGTGATCTGTCGCGTACAACAACGCAAAAAAGAGGGTGGTAAGGGCCGGATACCGGGCGCACATATATGTGTCATACGGCACACGGGCAATATACTAGTCTTATATATAACAAAGAAGGGTGGAGTGAGTGGACAAATTCCACCTCACAAGGTGATACCTGGTCGTGCCACCCCCTAATCCTAGCCACTAAAATATTTTTCTAGAGTGAGTTAACAAGTTTTTTTGGATGAGTTTAAAAGTTTTTCTTACCTCACCCACCCCACCCAAAAAATGGACTGTTTTTAGGTTGAACTTTTATGGGTTGTTGGGCTCTGGATACATAAGTAGAAGGGGACGGATGCACGTCGGAGGCGCCGATGTGCGAATCTGTGTTGTACTTGGGGGCGGATGCGCCGGGGGGGGTCTCCGGCGCGAGGAACTGTGTTATAATCGGGGCGGATGCGCGTCTGGGCGCCGGCGCGCGATTTGTGTTATATCTGGGGCGGATGCACGTCAGGGGTGTCGAAGGCTCGGCAGATATCCGCCGTAGGGGACGGATGCGCCGTTAGGCACAATCAAGGCATCTGCCGGCCGCACCGGGATGGCGGATGATGCGAAGGCGAAGCCTCGGCGCCAGATATCTGTGCCGTACGGCATGGGCAAATACTAGTAGTAAAGCAAACAGAGTGGGTGTGAAACTGTGAATGTGATTGTAAAAAAGTGAAGAGATATCACTCTTTGGGGTAAAAGCAGCGAAAAATTATATACATGGATTTGAGGGGATACTAGGTAAGACTTTGAGTTTGAGTGTACCGATAATTGAGAAGATGAAGGTTGGTGCAAGATATGACAGGATGGATTGGAGGGGGAATATGAGTTGTGAGGGTGGAGAGAGTAGAGGAGTTTGAAGGTGAGGATGGGTGGAAAAAATTTGGTTGTTATATGTTGGTGGAGAGATATGCTTTGATAAGAATGCATCGTACCTTAATGCTAACTTGTGATTTCAGGCACGTCCATCAAGTACACTGTAAATGGCAATGACCGAATGAAGTTGTCTGCCAATCATTATTTATCTCAGAACTTCCATATGTGGCTTTAGTCTATATATTTGTTTGCTATTTTCCACTCTGTCTGTTTATCAGTGTGTTTATGTTTGGCGAATTTAGACCTACCATTTAATGTTTATGTACATCCTTATGTCTCAACTGTATGTATGTATCTTCTAACTTGTGATTTCCACTCGCGAGACAGAACAAAAAGTCCCATCGAAAGTTCATAACTCAGCAGCTATCTCCCTAGCAAGTGCTACCCTAATTATCAGTGAGTTACAAGCTACCCTTATTGTCACTCTTGCATTGGGCAAAGGTTTTTAGCTCCATAAGGGTGACAAATACCTATTCCCCTCATAGTGACATTGGGAATGCTCTTATGTTTGGTAAATTTAAACCTGCCCATATAATGTTCATGTATGTATGTATCTCATCTAAACTCTCTTTGTATGTCATGTTTATTAAATATCCAAAACTTTCTCAACGAAGAGGGGAAAAAAAGAGTGGTAAAAGGTAAAGCAAAACAGCAATGATAAAATGCGGACCTAAAAAGCTTCTACCATATCAACCCTAACACTGACGCCTTGGTCCATGGATCCATGCCAACTTCGTATTTATCAAAGGTCATTTTAAGCATTTGTAACAAGGCAATCATAATGAAACTTTTCACATGAAACTGTGGTACACCGTGTTATCTTGGACATATCTCTACGTTGTTAAAAGGATGGCTTCCTCTGTCTTACAGGTCGTGTTGCAAGGTTTGGAATCCATTCTGTACACCAATAATGATGCTTCAGAAAAACTGATGCTGGTCTCTACTCTAGGTTGATTGAAGATCGTTTCTAGCCAGTCTGCACATAACACCCTCAAGTACAACAAAATTTTATTGCTGAATAAATAAGATACAGGTTAAATTACAGTTACAATAAATCCTTCCCAGCAAAACTCATAAGCTCCGCACTTGCTGCTTCCATAACAGCTGGGAAGTCTATCTTTGAATACCTTCCCCTGTCACAAGATTTCACAAAACTAGTTAAGTTATGACATTCTAAAGAGTCAAACAAAGAGGCGCCATGTGGTCTATGTGAAAAAATATGGTATATCAACAGGACAAAATATATGCAAACGCTAAGTATTCAAGTTTGCTCCAAGGATGGAGTGGTGCAGTCCATCAAACCATAAAAGTAGTCAAATAAAAATTAAAGGAATGTTAACAATACCAGAAATGGGTTTTTGACCAAACTGAAGAAGGATATGCTGGGCTTGGGATGCCATGCATTATTCTTGCAATTGCTCTCGGGGTGAACTTTGCATGCGAGTTACTCTGCAAAAATACCTATTCCACCAAAAAGGAGCACTTTAATTTTAATCTAACTTAATGTTACAAGGTCTGAATGTTTGTGTAGGCCTGGTAGTAGCCTCACCTTTATATCTGCTCGCAAAAATGGACTGCAAAAGCAAAAGATTTATCAGTCAGCACTACCAAAAGAAAATTTCATCAGCAAATAGAATACTTGTGGGAGGAAAGCAAAACTGCATTTCCCAATTGTGCTCTTAAAATGCTAACAATGCAAGAGAATAGGAATTCAGCACTCTTTGGTCTTATTTAGATCTTAAATAGGCATAAAAGGCATAAACTGATGTTCACATCAGATACTGAAAAAATTATTCAAATAATAACCTTATCTGAAGATTAGAACCATCTACCAGCTGTCCGGAAAGCATTATGGTTGGAAAGATTAAGATCATCAAACAATACCCAGTTCAAGGGAGTAAGGAGCTCACTCATGGTGGAGTTACATGGTCCCTACTCAAATTCTAATGGTTCCACTCGCAGGTTTTGGCCTTTTTTAAAGTATCCCTCTCTGAATTCCTAAACTTCGACATTCTATCATGAAACAAGAGACAGGTGTACAGAGTAATTACCTGCTTCGTCCCATTGCATTTTGGTAACCACCGTGAGAGTCAGTATTGTCCCTGCTGAAGTAGTCTGATATCCTACTTTGCAGGCAGTGTGTATGTAGTGTACCAGAACACCCATTTGTCTTATCACACATGAGTGTGGTGAAGGTCGCAGCATTAAACATTTCATCCAACTTCATCACCTGTTACAAAGTGCATTATGAAATCATTTCCTTCAGAATAATCGCCGAAAGTGTTGAAAAAACTGTGAAGTGTTCCACACTTCAAAAGGGTGGCCAATAGGCTGGACTTCGGTGTTGAGAATGCAAACAAAAGCTTTGTCCTTGAAATGTTCCTAATATAAGACCTGAACTGCCATCAATGATGCAATTTGATTTCTTAAAACTGAAGGTGATAAAAACTCAGGGACACATCAGTGGAAGAAAGGTACAAACACATAGATGAACATTTAATGTCATCGGCTGATTCATAGTGTGAATTCCTGCTTATTACACCTTCATGAAGTGACTAATTAATGGTAGGTCTTTATTTCATCAATAAGGTGTACATGTGTACATCATAACAGTTCCAACACAAAACAACACTTTCAAAGTGCAGTATAAAGATGTACAAGTTATACAATCAATAATTGGGCTAAAAACAGGTGTTTAGACACCAACACCAATAGTTAGGAGAACACATTGACGTTAAAATTATTACTCCTTTTCTGGGAAAATATATAAATTAACATAAACACCAAATTACCTTACAGCTTTCAACCTCTGACAACCACCTTGTGATTTGTGATGTGAGGGAACAAAAATCTCTAGGATTCTTTACAATCCTATAGCAAAACGCCGAGTCCTTCACCTCATATGTTATTTCTCCCTTAGCCTAAAATCTCACCAAAAGAGAAAAACAATAGAGTTAGACATATTATCAAGTAAAAATAGGGAGTAGCAAGAGATATAGGCTTTATCCATAGACATTTGATCTCTGTTGAGATGTTAGTATAGTCCCATGTGAGATATTAAAACCTTGCATAACAGTATATAGTTCCTGGGAGGCTGGGACAGCTCCACTCATCATCAATTGGTTCTGAGTTGGATGTCCCAAAGTTTAATAAGGCATCGGAGTGCTATGTGTTTGGCCCAAAGGGCCCATTTACACCACGTCACCCAAGTTGTGTTATCTATGTATTAGGCTCAAGTAACGCCACACGTGGGGGCGTGTTGAGAAGTCTAGTATAGTCCCACATGGGATGTTTATAGCCTTGCAATATAGTATAGAATTTCTTTGGCCTCTCCGCTCACAACCAATTGGTTTTGAGTTGGATGCCCTAAAGTTTAACATGGTATCAGAGTAGGCTATTGTGTTTGACTCAAAGTGCTAGCTTACTCCACGTCACTCAAGTATATTGTCTAGGCTTATGTAACACCACACATGAGGGAGCGTATTGAAGTGTTAATATATAGTCTACAAAGGATAATTTAAAGCCTTGCATTACAATATATAGTTCCTAGGGTCACTCCATTCATCACGAATTGGTTTTGAGTTGGATACCCCAAAGTTTAACATGGTATCAGTATAGGCTATTGTGTTTGCCCCAAAAGGCCCGTTTACTCCACGTAACCCTAGTATGTTGTCTATGTGTTAGGCTCCTGTAATGCCTCACGTGAGGGAGCGTGTTGAAGTGTTAGCATATAGCCCACATCATATAATTTAAAGGCCTTGCATTACAGTATATAGTTCCTACGGCCGCTCTATTCATCACCAATTGGTTTTGAACTGATGCCCCAAATTTAACTATCTCATTACTAGAAATAGATAGCATGACATATAACATAAAAGTGTATGTTCTATTGTCAAAGAAACCTAATCTAGTATTTCAAATTAAGCCAAAATATATGAACAATACATCAAGGTACTGCGATGAAAATATATAGTAGCGCTATTTTCAGATGTGACACATCTATGAACGAAAACAAAGATCAATAGTATCGTGTTTCTTAAATATCCTTCTCTAGAGGATCTCGAATTTCTTTCTGATCTCAAACAATTCTTTCCAATAACTGGTAAAAGTTTTAAAAAATAATAATAATTGAACCAAGAACCTGACACAAGATAAGTAGTATTGCTTGCGAACCAGAAAAAAGATATGCATAACAAACTATGTTACATGAACACACCATATTTTAGTAAGTGTCTTTGTCGGATATGTATCCATGTCCTTTGTCACACACGACAAACACATATTGTATGTGATATACCTCAGTTTTTGACATTTCAATGTGTCAGATACTTCGTATCCGTGTTGGAAACGGACACACATCCATGTCAATGTAATTTGGGAAACAAATGGTAGAACCTAAAGTAGGATAAAAGCTTTTATATTATTATTTTTTTCCTTTTTCTTCTTCGACTTGCTAACACTAGTAATACTTACATACTTTATAAGAGGTAAAGTACATTAGTGCATCCATGTTTATTCATAAACAAGAAAATACGATGATAAAAATATCTTTTGGGTGGTGACTAGCAAGGTGTCAAATGAAAGCAAGAGAAAAGGTTGAAAAGGGATTTTTTTAATTTTGCAAATGCATCGTCCAATTTTTCGGAACCTGGTATTCTTAGTAACTTTCCAACAAAGTTTGGCAAGTCAAAGATTTTTGTTCAAGAAACTAATTTCTCTTGTGCATCAAATGTGATTCCAACAAGCAACAAAAACATTTCCCCAAAAAATTCACAGTTAAGTTTCTCATGTCTAGGGAAACTGGAGCACACCCCTTTCCCAAATGAGCTTCCAAAGAAACACGAAACTTGTGGGAGATATATGCTTCCCGGAGGAAGGGATGCATCAAAAGACCGTCAGCCTTGAGGCCCATGGAAGACAACAATTAAAGACAATGACAACAAGCAGACAACCTTTAGGGTCTACCGATAATTCATCACTACTATATTGAATAACAAACATGAAAGTTAACAATTACAAGACCACGTCTTGTGTAATATGATAATTCAAGATCACAATAACATCAAATTGTGTGGTAGGTAAGTGGAATGATAATAATAAAAACAAAAATTTTGGTTCACACAGCAAATATTACTCGATGATCAAAATACTTTAAGACATTTATACCTTTAAATTTTGCAACTGATTGGACAATTCAATAGTTGTAATACCGATGTTGTTTGCCACAGTTGGTAAGTCAAACACATATGCCCCTTGCTTCATCTCAGACCTGAGTTGTCAAATTCTATAAGCCAAAGTATTGGAATGCCTATTCATAAAATAAAATATAGAAAACTCACTTCTTCAAAATTTCAGCAACCACAATATCCATACCAGAAAGCACTGCAGGAGTGGTCTGCATGTAGTGAAGATTTCAAATAAATAAACTTTCATGATAAGAAAGGTGTATAAATAAGCATGAACATTAATTCTTGACATGCAGACCCCATGACACTTCACTGTGCCATGAAACAATCTTACTTGTAGGATCAGATTGACATCCTATTGTATCGACATGCCTCTAACCAGAGAGCCATGACAGGCAACCGACGATTTGAAAAGATTAGACAGACAGTACAATAATATGCGATAAACAAAATTAGCAAAATTACATAGTAAAGGCAGTTGAGTAATCACCTTGTAAAAACATAAAGTGCAAGTAACACTCAGCTGTGGTAGTAGGCGCAAATACTGCACTTCCCCTAACTCCAAGTGTGTTAGAACTGTGAGCATCACCTGCCACCCATAATCAAGAAGAGACAGTTCTTATGTATAAAGCATGGCAAATCAAGCCCCATAGGAAGCAAGTAAATGTTTTGTATCCTGTCAAAGTACAGTAAAGTAATAAAAGAAGTAGGTCAAAAGCTTTCTTCAAAGCCGATTTACATGGACACACCAAATTCTAGTGAAAATATGTGTCAGCCATGACACACCCATATTGTTTGTGATATACCTCAATTTCTAGTATGTTGCCGCTTCGGACACTTCGCGTGCCGGGTACGGATACATGTGCTTGCGTCAATGTAACTTAGCTTCAAAGGCCTTTCACTCTGTAGTGATAAGGTTTTATAGAATATACATCATCAAGATTACTTTTTTGCATATATACAAAATCTTGTATTTTCTTTCACATGTTTCCTATCTGATATTAGCAACTCTGACGGATTCATGCTTTACCAATACCTAGGTTGCATGGACACGCCATATTTTGAAAAAAAATCTATGTCGGATACGTATCCACGTGTCCGTATCGGACACATATCAGACACACATTGTATGTGATTTACCTCAAATTTTGATATTTCGCCATGTCAGACACTTCATATCCGTGTCCGATACGGACACACCTATCCGTGTCAATGTAACTTAGACCAATACAGATTTTAAGAGTTTTCTTTCTCTCAAGTAGAAACTAAAAAACAGATGCAATATAGGTGAATTAATAAAAGTTTATCACCTAAGTTGTTGACTGGAGAAGGTAAATGCTGTTTTTTGTTTTTCAATACATTTGTATCTATGAATACTTCGTCAAGTAAGTATCTTCACAGAAAATAGATGGAAACACTGCAATCTTACTGAAGATTAAATAAATGGACGAGACCTCTTCTTTCATATCAAATTTTCGAGATGCAAATTCTTTGACCAAAGAGCAGATTTTCCCGGGTGTACCCGTACTGCTGAATACTTGAGCAAGGAATTTGTTCACTGCATATTCATCTACACCATCACTGACCTCACAATATTGCAATAAAATGGAAATTTTGGTCAGTCGAGAATTATAATGATAAATCCAATGAAAGAAGAAAGTAAAAGGAATGTCACCTGTACGAAAGACTACGAAGCTTGAAATAAGTGCTATCATCATAAAATAAATGGCAAAATGATAATCTACTATCCCGTCCAGCACGCCCAACTTCCTGCATAAAAATATAGTTTTCTTCAAGTCCAACTAACTACATGAAACTCCAAATAAGCTACATTTGGAGACAAAAAAAAAACAAAAACACTCCAGCACTAAGAGCAATGAGTTAAAGGCTAATTTTTGGTGAAGATTCCCCACAATAGAGATCATCCACATGGAAAATAACCTCATTTTCATATGTCTAACCATATCAAAAAGTTGTTTAGAGCGTTATGAAATGTCAACTGTTCAGATTTTTTTTCTTTGGAAACAGCTTTAGACAAGGTTAGACATATTCAATTAAGCTGATTTTCTGTGGGGGTAGTCTCCATTGTAGGAAGGTTATCTGCACCAAGAATCACCCCTCATTTCATCTTGTACGTCCACTTTTACTGGTTGAGTCTTTTTGAAGTATACTTCACATGGGGTTCATGTCACAGATATTTATATAGAGAAAAAGACGCAGAGAGATGTTAACTGCCAATAATAATATAACCACCTGAACATATTCTTCCAAGCTTTCGGGCAAGCTATAATGTATAACCTGTAATGAGAACCCAGAATAAATCCATTGGAAATGAATTAAAATCAACATAAAACAGATGAATGATCAATTGCCTTTTAATGCCTACGCCGACTAAGGAGGATTTTACCTATTACTGAAACATGCCGAATCACACTTCATAGTGAAGTAGCAAACATTCCTAAGTCCCAACTAATTTCATAAAATTGCAAAACGATCAATTTTCAATTTGAGGATATTCAGAGTTCTTTTTTAGAAAATGGTTAGTAACTCTATGCAAGAAGCATCAGCTAGGCATGACCAGCTGAATGGAGGTCAGTGGTCACACCTGCTATACACCAAGACACCATGTGGTATTTTGTAGGTAGCCAGTAAAAAACTCAAGGACGTGTTGAATTTCAGTCGCCAATGAACATGATGAATGTATAGAAGAAAAAGTGTCGATTGTAAATGGGTTTAATCTTACAGCTCCAACATCGCTCTTGTCAAGCCCCATGCCAAATGCCACAGTTGCAACAACCTTCCTTCACAAAAAAGGAACACTAATTAAAAGCAATAGGAAAACCCACATGGTAATCGATTCCTATTATACAACTAAATAAACATAAGGCACCTCTAGTGTATGACTTTTCATATTAAGATATATCCTTACCACTCTTATCTTGTTGGAACAAAAAAGTTCTTGTGTCCGGCTCCTGTCCTTTGCTGGGATGCCACTGTGGTAGCTCTATGAAAACGAGCAACAACATCGAATAACATGTTAATATTCAGTACAAAAGGAAATAAATAAATTCTAATAATAATAATAATAGGGATAACTATTATAGTTATGAAGACGGTGAACATGGGGGACATACGGAAGGAGTAGGAGGAATATGATGATGACAAGGAAGACGACCATCTCATCTTTAGCTGCACTGATGATGATGTGCTGGAGAAGGACGAAGAAGAGGCTCACAAGTTGGTCAGTGCAGGAGGGTGGTGAAGGTCTGAAAGAACTTTAAGAGGACTCAAATTGTGCGTTTTTGCTTGCATATACTGGTGGTGATAACATTAATTGTTCGCAGCATTGCTCATAGTCCTCCCCCCCAACCCAATTGTGCTGTGCATAGTACTTTATTGTAGGATGTTTCAGGGAGGCTGTACCAAAGAATGTAAAGCCAAATTACTAATCCATATCCAGGTTATGTTGCATTCTCGCCTATCTATCTATCTATCTATCTATCTATATATATATATATATATATATATATATATATATATATTTATGCAAGTGAATATATGAAATGAATACCAGAGCAGCCACCATAAGGAAAAACACCAACCTTTGAAGATATATTGTTATCACAAAGGCATTTGCTAAGTAAGTCGGTTTCATACTGCAAAAGAATTAGCGTATTGAAATTAGTGAGTTAGTCCCTTCAAACACTGAAAACACACACACTTACCATCCGAATCAAAAAAATATAATCAACCCCACAGACATCGTAAAAAAATGTTCCGTTTTAGATGTTAATATTTACGACACAATTAACACTTTTCTGTTCATTTATTTTCCATGTTATGCTCAAAATAGCATTTTCTCTTTGACAATATTCAGAAAAACTGAAAAAGCTATAGGCCAGGTAATGTCACACTTCTTACATTAACACTAGGCAGACTCATCACTCAAGTATTATATTATATGCTGGGCAAGAATGAATTGAGTTTTGCCGCTAAAAAAGAAAATCTTCAAGAAACTTCAAGAACTGACAGTATTTCTGATACCCATGAAAGCAAAACTTGTGGGATTTTTGTGATCATTCATCTTACAAGTAGCTGAACAATCATTCTAGTACTCATGGTAATGTGATTAATCTAGCGATCAGTCCTAGTAATCTCTAGTACCCTAGCAATGACTAAGGACCAATTGTTTAGCAACCTGCTGAAATTCAAAATTAGGACTAGTCAGCTCTAAAACACAGCAAGATTACTAGTCACGCCACCATCAGGAGATCTAGATATCCACTAAAAGGGCCACATTTGAACGTCTAACCAGCTTGCATCTCTGACATGGGCTACTAGGTCACATGTCACTTTTAACTCTGGTGGCTACCACGGTAAACGAGTGCAGAAGCAGAGTATAGAGCAATGGCTCACACTGCTTGTGAGCTTATTCAGATGAAATCCTTACTAAGTGAGCTTGAGATCTTTTGAAGAAGACTTTTGTTTTGGGAGCAAAGCCTGCTGATACCCCGAAGGAACAAAATCATCATCTTTGTTCTGACCAGGGAGAGCTCCTACAAGATCCCGGTACGTATAGAAGACTCGTGGGTAGCCTTATCTACTTGACTATCACCAGACCGGATCTTGCATATGCTGTTGGCGTCCTTAGTCAATTTATGCACTCTCTACATATCCCTCATCTTGAGGCTGTGCACAGTATTCTGTGGTATCTTAAGTCGTCTCCTGGGAGAGGTACCAATCATGGAGAACATAATTTCTTATGAATTAAAGTAAATCGACCAGAACGCGCCTTTCCTGTTGAGCCTTACCTAATATGCCATTTCTCCAATCCAGCTGGCATTGCTCAATCTTCAACACATGACCCACTGATAATGTACTATAAAACAACTGATTCAATGACTGATTCTCATTGGAAAATGGAGTTGAATTAAGAATATGCATGCTACCACTACAAAGCTTGAATCCCTTTAAAATACAAACCATCTTGTTTTCATTTCACCAATGAAGATGATTTTCATTCTTCAGTAGATATAAAGAAGAACAAAAAGAAGTGCATTTGGGCGTTGAACACATTACATCCAAACCTATTCATCGTGTCTTATTCCATATCCATATGTATAACTAGAAAAGTAGCGACAGAAACACCACTACGACACAGCACACCACAATCTTGGTTTCAGAATAATGCAATTTCAAGGCTACACTTAATCAGCGAGTGCGTATGAGAATTAAAGCAATATAGATGATACTCAAACCCAAGAAAAGAAAAGCATACCTGAAATTTACAGTAAATAATGATACTCCGGATTTCCACGAAAGGAGATAATTTCATCAAAGCCACCAAATCTTTCATTCTATAAAAGTCATGTGATTGACAACAGTCAGTAGAAGTATAGCAAATAAGTACGAATCACAAAATAAACTCTACTACAGAAAGACTACCACAAGCAAAACTACTTGCCTATCTCCACTCAAAGTTACAGATAGCTGTAGATTTTCTCTTATTTGAGATTTTTGGACAAGATTGGTTGGCGGAATATCTAAAGAAGACATTACAGCACGTAAGGTTTTAGTTGTTGCAGTTGCAGTCATTGCAAGGATACACTGAACGTTGAGCGTGGCTCGAAGTAGTGATGCCCTGAGTCTTAAATAAGAAGGCCGAAAATTGTGGGACCTGTTAAAAAAGATCCAATTCCACACAAATGAAATACCATTACTTAAGTGATTTCGATGCAAGAAAAGGAGCAAAATAAACTCCAGACTGAGTAGAGAAATGCTGATCTCCAAAAATTACAAACAAGAATATAGACTAAAGAACTGCCTACCACTCAGAAAGGCAGTGAGCTTCATCCACAACTACAAGTGAAATAAGTGGTGTTGACCCTATTTTTGATAGAAAATCTGCATTCAAGAACCTCTCAGGCGAAACAAAAAGAACCTGTGAAGTAAAATATGCTCTCTTAGCAGTTGCTCTTAATTACAAAAGTAAAAGAGAAGTAAATCACACCCAACCAATAGCACTGAAACTTCTCTCAGATCACATTTTAGCTATCATTCTTTTGCACGGAATATCAACAGCAAAAGCAATATGTAGCTTACAATGGGCACAGATTAACAACCAAACTTATCTTATGTTGGTCTACCTTTATATTTCCTTCTAGAAGTAACCTCATTGTTTCTGAAGCCTCTTCACTCGTCTGAAAACAAAAAAAAAACAATTAACAACCAAACTAAGACACATACATACAGAGAAACTAAAACAGACAAGAAATCTTAAACCACCTGATTACTACTAAGAACAGCGCCTTGAATCATTGGAGGAAGTTGTCTTAACTGGTCAACCATCAAAGCTAAAAGTGGACTCACAACCAAAGTTATTCCCTCCAAAACCATAGCAGGTAACTGATAACACAATGACTTCCCAGCACCAGTAGGCAAGACAAGCATCGTCGATTCCCCCTCCACCACTTGCTTTATCGCTTCCAACTGCCCATCCCTAAACGAATCATACCCATGACTAAACTTCAACAACTTCCTAAAGTTCTCATCCGAAGCATCATTTCTAACATCCAACACAGCCTGTTCAATCAAATCCAAACTAAACTTCACACCCTCCTTTAGTTTCTTCACCTTAGGGTTCTCCGTAACCAACCCATCTTCCTCACAAAGCCCATCTCCACCTTCTTCATCATCCGCTACTTTCAACTTTTTCTTACTTCTCCAATGCGACCTAAGACTACTACTTCCACTTCCACTTCCACCGTACTTTCGTTTAAACTTATTTTTAAACTTACTCTTCCCATACCCATTAATATTTAGCCTAACAAAATTCCCTTCATTACTAACCTTAACCCGTTTCACCGCTAAACTATCCACATTCCCTCCTATCAAACTACCATTATACTTCCTCACTACTTTAACATTATCCTTGCATTTTTCACCACTCCCCACATTCCCAACATCAACACTACTAGTACTAGTACTACCAACTACTTTTTCCGTAACTACATTTTCTTCTGGGATCTCATAGGGTCGTTTGAGAGTAGAGAAGAATGTGGATTTAGAGCAGAAATTTGCGGGGACGTTTTCCATAGAGACATTATGGTTGGTATTGGAAATGTGAGTAATGTGTAAGGGTAACATAGGGAGAGCATGTTCGGTTTTGGGATTGGGCTTAGGTTTGGGTTTGGGTTTGGTGTGAGTAATTTTTTTGTGTTTTTTATTATTGGATTTGGGGATTGGAATGGGAATGGGAACTGAGTGGAATGGATTAAACCTAACCCTAGGTTTGTAAGAAGATTGGAGTGTGAGTAAAGAAGCGGTTCTGAGATTATTAATACTATTATTATTAGGTTCTGGTTTTGGTTTTGGTGTATTTCTTGGAGGAGTTGTCGAAATGTGAGAACCTTCGGAATCGGAATCGGATTTCATTTTTCAAAGTTGTGTGCGTGTGTGTTTACACATTTTATTCTTGTTTCCCGCCAAAACCACTTATACGGCCCATGATGATGATGTCTCATGCATAGCTAGTAAATTCGTGGACGGCAAAAGTTCGATACGTCAATTATTCGCTTAAGATTCGAAATTTTCAACAATAATACTTTTAAATATTCGGTCCAATAAAACGCTAACGGTAAAAATACGATATCGTGTTTTAAGCGGGTATATCTGAATATATTTCTTTAAAATTGGCTATATATTTTACATTTAAAATTTTGATATATAAGTATATAGCGTTTTTATTTTTATTTTTACAATTTTATTCATGAAAAAATAATACAAATGTCATTTTATTAAGCCCAACCTTATAATTAGTGAATAATTGGCGAATAATTCATAATTATAAGCCCGACCCAACCAATTCGCGAATTAAACCGTATCATTCAAAAATTCGCGAATTATTTAGTTTTATTAAGCCAAACCTTATAATTGAATAATTAAGTGAATAATTAAATAATTACTAGCTATCATAGCTAGTAATTGGCGAATTATTCACTAATTATTCGAATTATAAGGTTTGGCGAATAATTCGGTAATTTTTGAATGATACGGTTTAATTAAGCGAATGGTTGGTTGGGCTTGGCCTATAATTATTGCGAATTATTCACTTTTAATTATAAGGTTTGGCTTAATAAAATGACATTTGTATTATTTTTTCATGAATAAAATTGTAAAAAATAAAAATAAAAACGTTATATACTTATATATCAAAATTTTAAATGTAAAATATATAGCCGAATTTTAAAGAAATATATTCAGATATATACCCGCGTTTAAAACACGATATCGTATTTTTACCGTTAGCGTTTTATTGGACCGAATATTTAAAAGTATTATTATTGAAAATTTCGAATCTTAGGTGAATAATTGACGTACCGAACTTTTGCCGTCCACGAATTTACTATCTATGGCCTTGAGTGAAACATAGGGGTGCCATTATTATTACTAGTAAACTGCATAGCAGTGGGGCGTGAGCGGAGAGAGAGGAGCGGAGATTGAGAGGAGATTGAGAGGGAGAGGGATGAATAGGAGAAGATGAGGACAGACAGAAACCAACCAAGTAACATTTTGGGCCACCTTACCCCCCCTCTCCCAAAATGTTCGCTCCGCTCACGGATTATTATTTTTTCTGAAACCCCAATTTTTTCGAATTCGGTTATTTTTCAGGATTTGGCCAGGATATTTGTTTCGATATCCAAAATTCTGATATCCGATTTTTTCCAAAAAAAATAATTGGATCGGCATTGGATGTACGTGTTTTCAAAATCCGATCCAATCCGATTTCCGATTGATTTCCGAATTTTTAAGATATATTAGCTATCCATTTCATATAGTCACTAAATAAAAACTATATATAGTTTACAAGCCAAATAAAAACCCTAGAGAAATATAACCTTGTCTCTCTTTCTCCCATATTCCTATTTCAAGAAATTGGGCTAGAGAGTCTCATTTTTTTTTAAAAAAAAACAACTCAAAAAGCCCGACCAATAATTTTTTTGGGTTTTAATACCACCTGCATTGTTTTTTATCCGCGTAAGTATTTTTTTATGGGAAATCTACTATATATATATATATATATATATATACTAAAGCAGAGACCTCTAGGTGAGATTTTTCTCTCTCCTAGGTGGCACTCTAATATCAAAGCTTTTGAGTCTCCTACGCCATGTGGCACTCTAATATCAAAGCTTTTGAGTCTGCTACGCCACGTGGATCTCTAATTGAAACCCTTCCCACGTGTAACTAAGGAATAATACTACTCTAATTGAAACACTTCCCACGTGTACTTAAAAGTTTACAATAACCGTGTTTGATGAATGCAACAACTATATACTAAAGCAGAGACCTCTAGGTGAGATTTTTCTCTCTCCTAGGTGGCACTCTAATATCAAAGCTTTTGAGTCTCCTACGCCATGTGGCACTCTAATATCAAAGCTTTTGAGTCTGCTATGCCACGTGGATCTCTAATTGAAACCCTTCCTACTCTAATTGAAACACTTCCTACGTGAAACCCCTCCTACTCTAATTGAAACCCTTCCCACGTGTAACTAAGGAATAATACTACTCTAATTGAAACACTTCCCACGTGTACTTAAAAGTTTACAATAACCATGTTTGATGAATGCAACAACTATGTTATGATTTCTGCTTTTTTGAATTGAGTCTTTGTCCTGCAAGTTTGATGTGCTAGCCGATTTCCTAACTCCATCAAATAAACTGGTCACTACAGAGTCTCCAAGTCCCATTAAAATTTTCATGTAAATGGCGCTTAGCCAATGCATGCAAACTTTCACAATCAACCAATGGCATGTGCAGAGCAAACAGACGAAAATTTTGACATGCCTCCTCAACTCCATACTATACAATTCTAAGTTATCTCAACATTCATTATAGTTTATGCCTTTTGTTTGAGATTACACAATGTCTTAGCTGATAATGCATCTAAATTACGAACCCAACAACTTCAATTCTTCCATCTGGCATAGCCAATCAGGAGCAGAAAGAGCAAGAAACAGATGGGCGAGATGACACCTACAATGGGCCCAAAGACACCGTTGATTTCATACAATTCGCAAGGTATGTTCATACCAAATATTCCGGTTATAAGAGTCTCGGTAGCTATTGCAAATGATGTAATGGTTAATGTCAGCTGCAGTTGAATCAGTTCATTTCTCTGGTTGTCAAGTTGAATATTAACATAGTCCTCTGTGTCATCAATGTACTCTCGCACCTAGCAATACAAGTAATATGCTTTAAACTTTTCCTAATGGCATCTATAGTCTTTCGTTGCAGTTTGCTCGTGTATGGATAAAGATTCTTCTGATACGTCATTATTGTTAAATTAGTAGTTCTTGGTGTTAATGATTACAGGGATCGTGTGAACTTTGTGATGCTGAATGTTGACAACACAAAGTGGGAACAGGAGCTGGATGAATTTGGTGTTGAGGGTATCCCACATTTTACGTTCTTGGACAAAGAAGGGAATGAGGAGGGCAACGTTGTGGGAACGCTCTTCATGTAACGTATATGTGGGCACTTCATAAGAAAAATAAGTAAGACCAACTTTAAAAAAAAAAAATATCGAGAGACTCTTCATGTAGGAGATCATGAACCTCCTTATCGGACAAGCCTTCCAAAGAAACAACTTGATGATTTGGCAGCTCATTTGTCGACAGAATAACCGAATAGTTGGCATTCATGATTTTAACTTTAATGCCCATTCTTCCCAGATCATTGAGTTGCCAGTCACCATCGTGTACCAATAAGAAATTTTGATTCTTTAAAGATTCATGAATTTTGAGTGACAGAACTTCATCTACAGTTTGTTTGTCATCTTCATCGTCATCGTTTATTGGATACTGAATTTTCAATCTGTCTGCTACTTGCATTTGAAATTTCTTCATACTTAATTTTTCCTTTCGCACCATCACCCATATGAGAACGTCGAAGAGCTTGGATTCCGTTAACATTCTTTTTGCCATGTACTTTAGTATCCGTTCTGTTCCAACGCCACCAGCCCATCCTGAAAAAGTAATTGCAATAGAAGTATCCATATTCTTGAGCACTCGAGGCTTCATTTATCATGGGTGGACATGGATCGGAGAGTCCCCTGAAAACTTCATATCACATTGGAGAGAATCATACTCAAGCATTTATATCTAAACATTTTAAGCAATTAAAACTATGTTGCATGGACACGTCATAATTTAAAAATATTTCGTGTTGGATATGTATCCACGTGTCCGGACACCTCATTTTTTGATATTTCACTGTCTCCGACAATCGTATCCGTGTCAATGTAACTTAGAATTGAAAAATAATACTTTAGTTCCCACTAAATGCATCCAAAAAGTCATACACATTCATGACTAATTGCGGGTGTTTAGAGCTCTTAAGTATAAAACAGGCATGCTTGCGGAGGGCAGTGGTTCCACCAAGCCAAAAAAAATGAAGAGCTAGAAGAACCCAATGTCATCGGATCTATTTCAACGCAAAACCTAATAGAGAAAATGATGTGCATCATTTTCCAACCACTGATCCTTAGTGGTATTAATTCCTTTAAAGAAGAGTTACACATATATGATCAGTGTTCGCTCATCTAGTGGATGTAGTGGCCAGTTGAGGGACCCTGGAGTGGTCTGTCATGGCCAGCAGATGGTCAAGTGGGATTGGTGGAGGACTTGGTCTGGAAAAACTTCAATTCCAACATCACAGAGTGATAAGCATCACCAACATAACTATAACCCTCTTCCTGGAGTTGCAAAAATAATCTACTTTAGCATTCGCACTCAAATCAGCAAGTATGCCCGTTCTAAACATATCATCTTATACAAATAATCCAAGAAAGGAAAAAGTATAAACACTAAAATATGTTCTAATTCACTTTAATTATCATCTTCCAAAATCTATTGTCATCGAGTGAGGGTTATAAAGGATCATCTTGTAGCACCCAAGTTATCATTAGCCCTATACATGAAATTTGGACTGAAGGTAACCCTTAGCAGGAGAGGTATTCCAAGTATTGGGGTGAAGTCTTTAGTCGAATGGACATGCAAATGTATCTTACTTATGTGTGTTGTTCTTGGCTTCAAATCTGTTATCAGATAAATAAAAACATGCATAATGAAAAAAGGTATATAAAAGGTGAATTTCTATATATCATGGTTTATATATTATATTTTCTACAGGTGGGACACATACACAATGGATGAATTGGACTACTTATGGAAATTATCTGGCAAATCAATTCCCATACCAATCTTTCACAACGCCGTTGCAAACTACCACAAAAACAAATCAACATGAAACTGTCGTTGATGCTATGGACATCGAAAATGAGTACGCAGACTACGATGATCAAATTTCAAGTGGTGGTAAATAAAATTATCAATTTATTATAATTTTTTTTACTGTCATTATATACATATTAATTAATCTTATTATGTAACAGATGAGGAAAATGTAGGTTCACAAGACGAAGAAATGAATGACGACGGAGATAACAGTGAAGATACTATCACAAGTAAGTAGGATTTCCATATAACACATTCACAAATAACACTGATTAATTAATTATAGTGAAGCATTTTGTCTAACCTAATATATCTTTT
Organism: Coptis chinensis; assembly: GCF_015680905.1. Classification (NCBI taxonomy): domain Eukaryota; kingdom Viridiplantae; phylum Streptophyta; class Magnoliopsida; order Ranunculales; family Ranunculaceae; genus Coptis; species Coptis chinensis. The sequence goes on along the minus strand of NC_141461.1, from coordinate 60,267,756 downwards.
TTCAAGAAAGTTTTTTGAACCTTGGAATTTTGGTGGACCAACTTGCGGTGCGCATTAATCGTGGAGCTATAATGTGGGTGCGAAGAAAGAACCATAAGAAGTAAGCGATATCGCTTAATCCAAAATTTTCTCGTGTTGTCGGGATGGAAAAGTTAAATTGACATTCTTTGAAAAGAAACTCCAAGATTTAAAAGCAGTTGTTAGACTACAATGGAGGACCTAAGAAAGCAAAGTTTAGAGAAAATATCGTATGTGTAATATGATGTTTGCGTTTACATCAATGGGTGGCAAAATTGACAGAAAAATCAATAATGGTGGTGGACTTTACGTTTTCAAACTCGGTGGCCAAAATCACCATAAAATTGGATATTTGCTACCAATACCTGGAACCAAACCGAAATTTGCACAGTTGTACATCTATGACACACAAAATGAAGTGGATAACATAATAAATGCCTTGAGCGAAGCCAAGAAAAACAAAATTTTAGATAGAGAAGTAATTGAGGGACTGATCAAAATGCTTGACAAAGAGAATGATCTGACAAAAGTTTTTAGAATGGCGATCTGACAAAGAGAATAATCGGAACGCGTAACAAGACAATATAATCTACCAACAGGATCTGAAGTAGCTGCCCTAATTGTAGACGACGGATTTGAGCATAATCGAGGAAGAGATGTCATTGTGGATAGAGTCTGACAAGGGTTATAGAGAATATATAAGCTACAACCAAGTTTCATGGCTTTGCAAATATCCATTGCTCTTTCCACACGGCGAAGACATCACTCAGCGGCCATTGAGCGCAATCAAGTGCCAGGAACAAGGACTTTAAAAATGAAAGAGAATCAGCATGCGAGAGTTATATGCATTCAGAATTCAACAAAGAGAAAATGAAGGCCATACTGTGATTCTAAGTGACCGTCTCTTCAAACAATATTTTGTTACTTTATATTCATGCACAGAAGAGGACATGTTTTCCTATATAAGATCAAACCAAAACAAAATAAGATCCGAGTTTTACCGAAACCTAAAAGATGTCGTTATTGCCGGAGACACAACACCAGCATCTGTAGGAAAGAGGGTAGTTTTACCGTCAACATTCACAGGAGGACCACAATATATGGTACAAAATTATCAAGACGCGCTTGCCATCTGTAGATTTACAGGATCACCTGACCTCTTCATCACTTTTACATGTAGCCAGAAATGGCCAGAGATTGAAGAGTTCACAAAGAAAACTGAGCAAACAGCAGAAAATAGAGACGAAATAGTAGCTCAGGCTTTCAAAATCAAATTGGATGAACTGATGGATGATTTGTACAAAAGAAAACACTTTGGAAAAGTCTGGGCAGGTAATATCACTTTTAAATTTATGTTTTACTAAATCTATTTTAGCTGATTTAGGACTAATGACAACATGATTTTGTGTTTTGCTTTTCACTACATATGTATATTCCAACATGAATATATTTTACTTAAATTTATTACAAAATATCACATGAATTTGCCCACGAAAAAAGGTCGAAATAGGAGACACCAAGACACATGCTCTAACTCAAGAGACATATACTCTTCACTCTAATAACAACTAAGTTTGAACCAATTACAATAGCCAAACCCAAAGCCCATTAAAGTACTTGCTATTAAGGTCGGTTTATATGTAAATTGAATCCGGTATGACTCTCAATAGTTTCAATTCAAACATATGACACAAGTTGGTAGTACTAAAAAAATGCAATTGGAACAATATATACGTGCAATGTTTTTGGGGTTTGGAGGGATGACATTTCTGGCTGCAGACTATATTTCCAAACAATGCAAGTCACAAGAATAAACACAATGGTTTTGAAAGTTTTTTTTTTTGTAAACTCTACTTCAACTTGGAAACTTCAAGTGATGATAGTAAAATTAGTAGTGGGTCACTGCCTCATTGGTTGGGTTAGTTGCTTATACTCTTAGGAGTCTTACGCGAAAGAGCCACACATTTTGTACTTGAATTAGACCATAAATTTTTTAAATATAAAAACTATTATAATAAAGTATTTCTTTTACATCACGAAAAGATACCTAAAAGATCCCAGGCGTATGCCCGGGTTCAAAATCTAGTCTTTAGAATCTAAGCTTTTGACTCGAGACTAGTCCGCCACCTGTTAGTTTTTAATATAATTTATTCTCTTTTTCACCCTTCCAAGATACCTGTAGATAAAATAACTACAAGAATAAGATGGAATAAGATAACTACATGTAGATAAGATAACTACCAAAACAAGAAGAGTGGATTTAAAATGTTGGAGTACGACCAATACAAGAGATATGAATTTGTATTTCTAAATTTGGAGTATGACCAATACAAGGGATTTTACATTTTAAAACGTTGGCATACGTTTCGGAATTGATGTCTTTCTTATTTTTTATTCAGTAATGCTAGACCGACACACTTATTTGACCTACTGATGTGTCAAAAGTCATAATCATTGATTTACATAGAGATACGTGTACGTGTGTATTGCAATGCAAACCAACGTTATCCAAATAATGAGTCTAAAAAGTAGGTCCGTGTAGCACTACTCTTTTTTATTCATTGACAAGCTTAATTTTAGTTCAAGAATTTAGTTGTCTAAATTTAGTAATTGTTCTTATCTCAAAAAGTTTCCTTCTATGTAGAACCACTTTTAGTAACTGTTCTTATTTCAAAAGGTTTCCTTTTATGTAGAACCACTACGTTTTGAGTAGCTAGTCGGTCTTGGTTGTTTGCAATAAGAGGATATTTTCGTCAACTTCTTGTAAAATTAGGTGACATGTGTCAGTTTTCTATTTTGGTCAAATTGAAGTATTAAATCTTAAATATTTTTTACCCGGGTCTTAGGACTACTAAATATTCTTAACTAACCCCTCTAGCTTAATTTTCTGATTCCTATTTATAGAATTAATGCATTAACATGAAAAAAAAACTTGTTGAATGAACGTGTTAAAAGGTCTAAGTTGTTTACTGAATTAATACATTTCAAAATGATTGCTAAATAAATGTATTAACTGGATAAAAATAGTTATCCCTAGAAGAGAATCCGATTATATAATTCAAATTTCTAATTTACTTCCGAATTTTCCGGTTTGCCAAACTTTCCGATTTGTGAAAAGAAATTGTCATCCGAAAAATAATTAGAATGGATTTGGAAAGGATATTGTCATTCGAAAAAAATTGATTTTTTTTTCTTTCTGAAAGCCCTTTGTGAGGGAGTAATATACACTTACATTAAATATTAAGCACGTGTCTAGCACAACAAGACGACCACACTCATCCAAACGTCCAAGTTGCTTATGATAAGCTAATACAAGTCAAGCGACCTCATCAGCACCAGAACGCTCATGTCCAGAATGATAGGCGCCCATGTCCAGAACTCTCACATCAGCCAACACCACAACGGCTAGTAACGTATGGCCTTGCTATCACCTTAAAGACCAGAGCTTTAGATGCGCACACCATTACTCCACCGTAGGACGCCTTCATGGCTCATTAAATGTCATCAAGTACAGAACTTGACCTAACGCGGGAGAGGTGCAGGCATCTTTGCCTATATAAAGAAGAGGAGGAACTACGTCTGACTTGATTCAAGTCCCCCCCCCCAAAGAGAGAACTTGATACGTAGGTAGTTCGTCCATACGAACTCGGTCAAACCCAATCAACTAATCCATCTCCCCAAAATTACCTACTCTAGTAAGGTTAGACGAAACATAACCTCTACATTGGCGCCGTCTATGGATCGAATTACTTGAAAATTCATCTACTCAAAATTTCCATTTCTTCCAACCATCTTCCTAGAATCGCTAATTTTCAAGCCCACGAAGCATGGAAAGCTTCCAAGATCAATTGAAGATTATGGCTACCCAGATGGAAGCCATGAACGGTAGTATCACCCAGCTCTGACAGGAGAACGCCGCTCTCAAAACCCAGGTCGACTCCCATAACCCGAATGGAGTGACCGCTTAGGACGGGATCAATGAGGTCAACCAGTAGATCAACATCCTCTCCCAGCGGATCGAACAGAGTACTGGGAAGAAGGACGCCACTCAGGTCGTCCAAAAGATGCTGAAGACGTACCGGGCATCATGTAACTCCCATAACTCGAGGCCGGTACTCACTAAACTCCCCCAAGATTTCATTCAGCCTCGGTTCTTAATGTACGACGGCAGCACGTGCCCTGGTCAGCACGTTCAACTAGTTGTAGTGCCGCTTGTTCCCAGCAAGCTTAAAAGATGGAGCTCTCGATTGGTTCTACTCGCTAGGACCAAACTCAATTAACAACTTTGAAAAGCTCATTGACCAGTTCGCCAGCCAGTATGTCGACAACAAACGTAAGACAGACGACCTCAATTCACTTTTCCAATTTTCTCAGAAGAGTGACGAACCAATTCGCACCTTCCTGGGATGTTTCAAGACATAACTACTGTCCATGGAGAGCGGCCTCAAGGAGTCGTTTGCCATAGTGGCCTTCACCAATGCGATCAGGAAAAACATTTATCTGTCCAGGTCGCTCATGAAAGAGCACCCTGAAACACTGGCCCAATTGTACGCACGCGTGGAGAAGTACATCAAGCTTGCTAAAGGCCTTGAGAAAGAAAGGTTGAAGGCAGCAGGCGAGGTCGCTGAGACCTCAGATAATGCCCCATTTTCCAAAAAGTGACTCAGGCAACAGGATCCATTGACCAGCACCCAAACCCAAACCAAAAGAGAGTTTGCTGTGCTTACAAGATCTCCAAGTTACATACTGGAGAAAATAAAAAACACGGCCTATTACTGACCTGAGATAAAATGGCTAGAGAACACACCAGGGAAGCCCTACTGCACTTTCCATAAAGCAAAATGCCATGAGACCAATGAATGCCGGGGGCTCAGGCACTACCTTCAAGACCTCATCGAGGCAGGGAATATAAAACACTATACTGATATACCTGATGGCGACCTGCGTCATGATAAGAGCCCAAAACTGTAGTTTTAACCCTGTAACAGTCATACTATTAGACCAATTATGTGAGTAATAATTAAGAGTTAACACTGATTACGTGTTTTTATGCATTTCAGGCTTCAAATTCCAGTCCATTATGTGCAAAAATGTGCCACTTTAGCGAGATAAAGGAGCAAAGGTCGGTTACTAAGGAGTTCCATGATTAAAGGCCAAGATTCAAGAAGACCAGCCTTTCTAAAGCCCGGTCAAAAGTTGAAAAGTCGACCTTGGTAAAAAAGACGCAAAGCAAAGTCGAGAACTTCCGAAGGTCGTATCTTTGGACTCAGACCTCGGAATGGGGCCTACCTTATGTCAAAACGACCGGCTCGGAAAGAGCTTTCCAATGGTCTAAGTCTTGATCCAATCAAAGGAGCAGAAGTGGACAAAAAAGTCTGTTGAAGCCAACTGCAGCTGAAGAGGCCTTTTTGGACTGAAAGAATTGGGTTTTGGGCCTGATTCTCTGGCCCAAAACATGGTTCCAAGCCCATGCACGATTTTTGGATCTGAAAGTATAAAAACCAAAGCTTAGCTCTTTGTTAATGGTAGATAAGAGGTTAGAAAATAAAAGTAGCTTAGAATAGAAAGTAGCCATTAGAATAGCATCTAGATCTAGATTTAATTATTTATGTTAAGTTTAGTTTCAAATCCAATTCTTGTTTTAGATTAAACTCTAGAATCATTATTCTTAATTAGATTGATTAATAAAATAGCTAGTTTGTTAATTTCGATTCTTGTCATTTACATTTGTGTTAGATCTGATTTCATTTATTACTTGTTATTCAATTCTTAGTTATTAATTAGATTTTAATTATTGTTTAATTTAGATTACTAAATTTCAATTCTTTATATTATGTTTAGTTTTAATTTAATCGGAAATGATTGCGTAATGATTCTCGGCTAAACCTCCATTAGAGAGGGGTTGAGAGCCTTGATGAAAGCTTGATTCCGATTATCGTAGAGTCATCGCAATTTCCTTTCCACTCTAGAAGCGATTAGTTCACCATGAGAATGGGTTTAATCGTTCACATGCTAGTTATGAATTGGTAGGAATGCCATGTGTAATTAGGGATTAGGAATAACCATATTGTTCATGGGCGATTCAATTCGGATTCTGACGATTTATCGTCGTTAGTAGGATTAAGTCGAGTTAAGGTGGAATCAATCCCCCTCTAACTCCTTATCATAGAATCAACGTAACATTCCCATAGTTGTTCTGATAATCGACTAGTTGCATCTTGTGGGTAGTTGCATCGTAGTCTAGTTGCCACTTCGTAAATCTCTCATTAGACTTTAGAGTTAAGAGTACTTATACGTAGAGAACATTAACATGCGGAAGGACTAGGAGTGGAACGAACTTCCTACTCCACTATATCTCATAGGATTGAGAGTAGAATCTTTGATAAATATAGGCAGCATAAGAAAGTTTTAGTTTACTTACGTTTTGAGTTCATCGTTCATTTCGTAGGTCAACTATCAATTTTATGTTTTATCAAATGGCGCCGCTGCCATCTTAGTTTCACATTCGCATTGTTTTCGTAGTGTAAGTACTTTTCTTAAAGTCCCATTTCACCCACCCACCCTTGTTTGATTCATACTGTGGTTTTCCGTTTCATCGTTGAAAAATTCCGCGACAAAATTACATTGGAAGCGATCGAAGGCCTATAAGGGCGCACTGCGCCTATAGCTGGAACACGATGACCAGCCCCCCCATACCGACCAGCCTAAAGTTCTTTGGAACACGAGCGACCCGCATACTATCTTGGCGCACCCGCATACTAAGATATATTTTTCAGAATTCTACGGTTTTGATTCGAACTTTGATTTTTCAAGTTTTTGGTGTTCTAACTTGTTATATACATTGAACACGCCAGCGTAAACAAGACGCTATTCATAAAGCGAAGCAAGGGGACGAATCAGGTATTCCTTTCTTCCACACCTCGTGATCTCTGTTAGAGGTTTATACTAGTATATCGAATTGGTGAGTGTTGATGTGTTTAGCTAAGTTTGGTTTTAGCCTTGTATGAGATTAAGGTGCGGCGAACAAAAACACCGAGCGTAATTACACAACAACGTCAACAAACAAGTCTATCTAGTATACCACCCACTACACCTCTAGCTACTATTTCACACACATCACCCGACCAATGCCCGACGAAGAAGAGACTCTCTCTCTCGACTTCTACAAAGCCTTGGCGATAGCCCCAAATCTTGCATCGTTCTAGTAGACCCGATTGGGGATTTCGAATCCCCCAAATATTTTAATTTGTTACCCGCTTTTTCATGGATTAGACCATGAGAAACCTTATCGGCATATCGCGTGGGATTGAACAAGTCCTAACAACATTCCACCATCCTACGGTTGGTGTGGAACAAATTAAACTAAGGGTATTCTCTTTCACCTTTAGCCGATAAAGGCGCGTCTTGGTTAATTGCCCAAAGCTAATTCTGTGGACTCATGGGCTAAACTTGTTCATTTGTTTATGGAACATTTTACCCACCCCTAAAGACGGATGAGATGCTTTCCAAGATTCATTTTTTCGACAAAATCCTCATGAAACATTTTCAGAGGCTTGGAATCGTTTCACCGATCTCCTTATAGAGTGTCCACATCATAACTTAGCGAAAGACACGTTAGTTCGTTGCCTTTTCAAAGGACTTCTACACCACCATAAAGAAGTCCTAGACATAATGAATGGGGTAGTTTCTTAAGCAAAGGAGCCTCGGAGGGAGTATAATTTTTAGAGGATCAAACTAAAGCGAAATAACAACTGGGGGTAGTGATGATATCCACCGCTCCGCTAGTTCATCAAAACTGATTAAGGCGCGGCATGTTTGAAATTAAAACGATCCCGAGCTTAAAACTCTAATCGAATCACTCACTAAAAAGGTAGAGGCCATTTTACGTTCAACAAAAGCCTATCCCGTCATGAATGTAAATTCAAATCCATGTAGTTTCTGTTGAGCCCCCGAGCATCCCGACTCCCATCGTCCTATAGCCTATGAACGGGCTTGTTCCATTAATAGTGAACCTAAGCCCTTGGAGACAAAATCCCAACTTCGGTTGGAGAAATAACCAAAAGCGTCACACCTCCGTGGTACAATAATCAATATGTTAGGCCAACACAAAGTTTTAACCAAGCTCCACCATGACAAGGGCGTGGTCGAGGGTAATTTTAATAATTATAACAACCAAGTGCAACCTCGACAAGGTCAAGGTAGTTATAATAATTATAATGCTAATAGAGGTATCGTTAGGTAAATAATAACTATCAAAATCCACCCATAAATAATTCGCGTGAAATAGTTCAGTCCACACCACCCGTGACTACTACACCCACATAACGGATCATCTTGACACCTTCATACAAGTAAGCCAAAAACTTTTCCAAACCATGGCTCAATCTAACCAACGGCCTTCTACAATCCGTTAATAATTTAACCACCAACAGTTGGCTCAAGATAAAGCCCAACCCAAAGGTGTGTTTCAGTGTAACGAAATACCTAATCCTAAAACAACAAATACAGCCTTTAAGGTAACCGATAATACTAGTAATGAATATGAAAATGTAGGTGAGCTAAAGGCCACCACTCTCCGCTCGGGCAGAGTGGTTGATAACAAAGTAACTATGCCTATAGTTACCCCACCAAGATCCCCCTACACTGCTATTTTACTAGATAATCTTGAAATAGAAACTGAAGAGCCTACCACTGTAGAGGTACCAGTTACAACACAACCTAAGAAACAGAAAGCCACGGTTAAACATCAAGGTGATACTATTGCTAAATATAGACAGAAACCACCGTTTCCACACAAAATTAGCCGTGTTAACTAGGGATACAAATTATGAGGAGATTAGGGATGTTTTCAAGAATCTAACTATAAATCTTCTCTTCCTCGAAGCTATTAAAAAGCTACCACACCATGCTAAGTTTCTTAAGGAGTTGTGTACTACTAGGCGTAGGACCAATATACCAAAAGACGCCTTTTTAACAGAACAATTCCCAACTCTATCTGAACATAATGGAATTGTTAAGTACAAGGACCCTGGTCGTCCTATTGTACAATGCACCTTAGGAGATTCTTATATGACGACCGCGTTATTAGACTTGGGGGCTAGTGTTAACTTACTCCCGTTTTATTTGTATAGACAAATAGGTCTAGACGAGATGCAACCCACTAAAATGACGTTGCAATTAGTTGATCGGTCTATTAAGTATCCTAAGGGTGTGGTCGAAAATGTTCTGGTAAAAGTTCAGGATTTCTACTATCCGGCTGATTTTGTCATCCTCGATACGTGGATTAACGACTGGTGTCCGATCATCTTAGGCGTCCTTTCACGGCAACAACCGCCAATGCACTCATTAATTGCCGCGATGGTTCAATGTCTATGTCTTTTGGCCATCTTGCTGTTGAAGTCAATGTTTTTAAAACAAAGACACCGCATACCCGATTTCGCCTATGGATGGAGAGTAGGTTAGCATGATCGAGAGCTTTGCTCGAGATTATTTCAACAACACGCGTCCCCGATAATCATATGCCCAAATTTCTTTCCTTTGGAAGTTCAGACTCCAACATTTCCATCCCTACACTAGTCGATACACATATTACGGATGAGGATGAGATAGATGACTTTCTCAAAGATGTAGAGGACTATCATAGTAACGAGGATATGACCAATCTAGATGAGCAATTCGATGAGTTTCTTAGAGCAGGTGATAATTCACCCTATCAAGAACTACTTTCCACAACATCCACCTCGACTTCCCTCCTTCCACCCTTCCAAAGGAATCTCGAGTTTGCACTCGATCCTTTTGTTTCTTCTGTGCTTCATAATTTTTTAAATTCACCTAGTAAACAAATACTTCAGAAGACAAAAGCGTTTGACACCTTCATTTTCAGACTTGAAACAGTCCCTACACACACATTAATAAGTTTTGTGCTAAAACCACATCCTCATTGTTTACATGCTGTCCTTCTACAACTTATCCATATCCACCATATTCTCCATAACCATTCACTTTTCCACAGTTATTTACTAGAACACCCACTTGTTCAGAAATGAAAAAGAAGGTGCATGCTAGGTTACGTAATAGGGTTATCCGACTTCGCTTTCAATTCACTAGGTTGCGTCATAGGAAATCTTGGTGCTTGATTGTGTTTGGATATGTTTTCTGTGATATTTATTTATGGAATGATCCTCAACTATTTTTTTGTTGATATATGATAAACCGCATGTTCATGCATATGTTTCGATAAAGTCTCGAGTATCCGACTATAAACGACTCAACTTTTGTGTTTGGTGCATTTCCTTTCATTTCCATATATTGGTGAGTGCACCATTAAGGTAACCGGGCCCTCCCTACGGAGTGTGTGGATGTATGTACCGGATCCTAAGTCCACGATTAACATAATTCACGTTTTCCACTCTTGCATGTTTTTCTCGGATTTTTGAGTCATGTTTCTCTATGGGGTGAATTATGTCTTTCTTGTTTATTGTTTTTCTTTTTAAAAAAGTACAAATATATATATATATATATATATTAAAGAATAAACATAGTAATCTAGAAAGTCTCGGGAATCTGACTTTAAAAGACCCACTGCTAAAAACAAATTTTCTAAGCTTCGTTGTAAAAAAATTTGTTTGGGGGTGGGGTGTTCGTGTTTCCGTCCTAGAATGTTTATGTCCTGATATATGCTTGTTTACTACTACTTAGAGGTTTGAACTCTCTAAATTGATGCAAAAGCACTCAAGGTTCCTTACTCACGATCTTCGTTTCGTATAGTTGGAATAAGGATTCGAACTAACCTAAAGTTTAGAACAACTACAAATTAGATGTTACAATAAAGGGAACTAAGGAGTAAGGTTATAATATTAATGCTAGGTTTTCCTTCCTACACAAACATTAAGAAAGACATTAAAGTTTGAAAACATGCACTTAATACCAAAATAGAGATTTGAAAGAAAAGGTGGAGAGTTAATCCTCCTCATGTGAAACTATCATTAGTTATTGATTTGAAAAAGGTTATTTGATCATTCCTAGACTCATAGACAAGCCCCTAATGGAAGAAAAGATTTGATCCCTAGCATGTATGGCTCACTTAAGAGCTCACACATGCTAGCAAGTGGAACTAAGCAATGACTTATCTCTAAGCTCATTGCTTTGATTCCTAACTAGACACTACACCAACTATCATTTTGGGATAGGGTGTAGAGCTAGTTGTTCTTCCTAACAACCTACCAAACCAACAAAAATTAATTTACCCTCACATGAGTTGGATTAACTCCCCAAATGGGAAGTTAGCTCATGATCCTTGGGACAAGGATTTATAAACTAAAAAAACAAAAGAGAGATAGAGAAAGGAAGAAGATAAACAATCAAACTCACTGATATATTTATTTTCTAGAAGAAAACAAGTGTTTCATCCATTAAAACTATTACAAGCTTCTTACAAAAACTAAAAACTAACTTATGATTTTTTTCACTAAGGAACTAAAATAATGCCATGTGAGGAAAATAAGTCAAGGGAGTAAATGGAGTGTCCCCCACCCTTGTCTAATTTCTTCTCTATTTGAGAGAAATCTCATTTCCTCCCACGTGAATCATCAAACCACATTAATTCATTTTTATCCACCACATTAAAACAAAGTGACACCTTGCCTTTTTTTCACTATTAACACCTAATCTAATTTATTACATGCAAGGTGTCAACTTTGCACTAATAATTTGTTATTTTTGTCTTGACATGCTCCATGATTGATGACTCATCCAATCTTGTGGCCCCCACATAGTGGGTCCATATGCGATCCGATGGCGATCCGGTATTTTTGGGCAGTTTTACAACTTCCGCCTATCGCGTAGAATTCATCGCCTACGATTGTGCGAGCAGCTCTCTTGTTGCATTTGAGTCCCGGGTTCAAGAGGTAGGAGCTTTGGAAGTTTGATGCTTCTTAAATGCGGATTTGGAAGAATTCATATATACTGCGGTTCCTCGTGCTTTATCGCAGGTTTAACCAATATTTCCATGTTTCTTGCAAATACCCGCAACAAGTATGAAAAAATATTTATTTCATGATTATTAAACACATAATTAACCAAATTTATATGTCTCAATGGGGTTTCATAATACACTTTTGGGCTTTCTTATCACACCCCCAAACAGTACTTTGTTTGTCCTCAAGCAAAGAAGAGACACTAAAATAGATAAGTGGCAAAAAATGTGTAGTCCTAAACTAATTCTCGTTTCGCAGAGTGCGGTTGCATTGACCATATGCAACAAGGCCTTAAACCACTAGGAATTCCCTAGTGGACGAGTTATAGCCTCGTGAGAGTTTTCTAGAAAAGATACTCACAAACTTTATTTATACTACAACGACTCAGTGACAGAAACTCGTTTCCTAAATTAATCTCAGATATCCATACATCTCCTTAGCAGGGAACGAGGATTGATTTCTTTAAAACTCAAGTTAATATGTATTCAATAATTAAAACATCTACATATGATTATTCATGCAGTGAACTTTTTATTGAAATATACTAGCAGGGTTGTTTCTGGATCCCTTGGAGACCGTACCTAAATGGGTTCTCGCAGGTATGTGTTGAAACACAAATTTACTCAAAAAATTTCCACTCAGGTTTTGTTAACTCCAGTGTGCAGTGGGCACACGTTTCCTCACATCTCAATGACAGTCAGAGGAGCCGATGTCGATCAATCACGTCTACTACTTATTATCACACCACCCTACTCCTAATTGAGCTAGAGGTCTTTATTAGGTATTGTGGGGCTTAGGTGGATAGTGTACAAGAAAATGGAAATGCATAATCAAAATTTACGAGTATGAGAGAATAGGGACTTCATATATTTACACTAGAGAAATCCTTGTTTTCTTTCCTTCTTCTAACTGAGCTTTATAACCTTGTTCTTAAGCCTCTAATGGATTTATTATTATATCTTTTTATTTATTTTTTATTTTTTTTAGATGGCTTAAAAATATGATTCTATTTTTCTTTCCTGAAGCAAGTAACTGAATTTTATTTGGGACAAGTCTTTCTCTTTATTCTTTCCACATTTCATCATATTTCTCATACTCATCACTTAGGTAGGTTCTTTTATTTGGTTTAATAAATGGGTAAGGAATTTTTGGTGAAAGTGAAAGGTTTGATGAACGGTTCAGTGGAGTGACTAGCGGTAAAATTTGTAACAGGTAAGAATTTTTAGCTATGTTAATCCAAAGAAGGCTTAAATTCTCGCCTAGGGTTCGGGTGGTGATCAAGTATGATTTCTCTAATCGGAAAAACTACTCCTCTGTGTCATCACACACAAATCACTCATGTCAAGGTTTTTGGTTAGATTCTCACAGGATTTATAGTTTAAGTAACTAACTGTTGGTTCCAGAAACTTACTGCCATGTACAATCGATGATACTCAATACATGAATATTCATGAAAAGATGTATAAACTATTGCATGCGTATTATTTAAAGTTTCTTAAAACAAATCCTAATTCGGATACTAATGTGAGATTTCTAGACAATTTTCATCATTGAAAAGGAAACAAGACTTTGTCACTAAGTACAATTATTAATACGAAAATAAAAACTATATATAGGCTACAAGATGCCTAACTTTTGCTACAGGTTAAAAACACCCCCAAACAGAATGATGCTTAGTCCTCGAAGGATCAATAATTAAAGAGAGAAAGTACCTGAGAATCGTGAGCAAAATTAGGGCTAGATTGCTGGAACAGAGAGGTTGGAGATCATAATATATTATTCAGGAAGAACAAGAAAATGTTCAATAGCACACTAAACATAGCACACGATACATAGCACACGAAATAATGAACCATAGCATACGAAACATGAAAAACAATAGCACACCAAATAGAAGGTTTAGCTAGATATATGTACAATGGCAAACTCAAGTTTACCATCCAGCAGGACGTGAAGGTCTGGCGTCCTCTTTAAGGAAATGCATTTCCTTAGCATCGCGCCAATAGATAATAGTCTGCCAAATTTCTGCCCATTCTTTGTCTCCGGATTCCCTCAAAATTGGTCTTCATCTTTTCGTCCTTTGGGTAACATTGAACATGCCTCAGGTATCGAGCGGGACGTTTCCATTGACGAAACCTCAATGAGCGAATGATTCGTTTCTTTGGGCACATGGAATCTACCTTGATTGATCATGAAAAGTGGTCGCAAACCGTGGGAAATGTGTCTTCATGATTCGCAAGCAGGATCGGTAAAAGTATATACTGATCTTGAAAAGTACGAGCTCGTTTCAGGCTGGAGATAACACAACCTAAAATGTTAAATAATGCATGACCCTGAGCTAGTGAACTGAATACAACGCAAGCAGCCTCATTGGCAGTAGAAAAATACCAATCTCCCATAATGTTTAGGAGTACAAATAACATTGCAGTCCCCATGTTCATGGTCATGCTTGCTAATGGAATGGTGATGTTGCGCCATGGCACATGGCCATCTCCTTCTCGTTTGATCTCAAGACCATCACCATAAGAGTCGCGAAACGCTTGCCACTAAAAGGAACGGTAAGAATTATGATAGATGTACTGCCAAGATGCAGCAGGTTCGTGGTATGGAAGGTCCAAAGATAGGGCAAGTTGCTGTTCAGAAAAGATATGAGGTGTGTCACCAACTCGGATTGTGAACCCGTCTAAGTAGAAACCATGCGCATGGTTGAATGTTGGTGTGTCTTCCATATTAGCATAAAAGTATGCAGCCAAACTCGGAGAATAAGTTTGGTCAGGTTGAAGAATTAGGGAAGACCACCCAATGTTTGTGATGTAATCATGGAAGAGATGGCCATAGGCATTGGAATCCATCATAGACTGAAAGGATTGCTCAGGAATGAGTTTGGGAGGTACCATGGATGATGAAGATGCAATGTTTGATGAAGATGCCATGGTGGATGAAGTAAAGAAATGGGTAACGATACAGGCAAACTGGATGGAAAAATGAGTATGTAAGAAAATAGACCCTCCTGTAGCACATGTTAAAATTATATTAGTCACAATGGAAATGATGACAATCCTATTAAGCATTGCATACAAAAGAAGACAAAAAGAAAAGACAAAATACATAGTAAGACGGAAAAACGTAATAACATAGATGATTATATACTTATTGACTTAGTAATATCATGGATTCTTATATTGATCTTGGAGATGCATATTTTGCACCAAACTATTTTGGTCTTCTATTTGTTGGCCGAGCTGCATCTGAATGTCCCCTTGGCTGGCAGAGAGTACAGTTTGATTTTCCATTAGGAGAGCGTGATTTTGCAAGGATTGAGAATGATTTTCCAAGATCTCCTCCTGTTCAACATCATGCGTTGCTTGACGATCTTGGAAATCCTCAAGAGTTGTGATGATGATATTCGACGACGAGCATGTAGTTCCCTCAAACCCTGATGAAGAAGTTTAATGCCTTCCATGGGATTAATAATATTCAGCATGACATTTTCATCAAATAAATGGTCAGAATTTGAGCTTGGGGTGTTCTGCTCATCTAGGAGAGTATCAGGGGTCCAAAAACCAACAGAGTAGTCTGTTTGAAGTACCTTTATATATGCTCTTTGAAGGGGTGTCTCTGGAGAAATTTTTGGATAACCCCAACGCATCATAATCTGTGTTACCAAAGTGGGTAGAGGTGCTGACCTTTTTGTTTTCTTGGTGATTACATTCCAGAGGTGTTGGATCAGACAAAAGTCATCTCTTTGAGTTTGCAAAATCCAAAGTAGGTGAAGTTAAGGCTTTGTGACTTCTGATTGGTGTGATGTACCTACCACATTATGTCCCAACCAGTGGAGCATAACACGTTGATTCTGTTTCAAAGAGCGTTGAAGAACCATGTGATGTGTATTTTCGACGTCGCCATGAGATACGGTAGCTCGCAGTAAAGTTTTTGCGGAATCGAATGATGACTTTTGAACAAGGGACTCCTGTGTTTTTATTGGGATTTGAAGTATGTCGGAGATCATTTCCTTATTCAATTCCAATCGTTGTCCATAGGCATTGAAGTAGAATTTTCCATCTTCATATCTGCTAAATTGGTAGAACATCAAAACCAATTCTCGGGAATAACCAGCTGCTGAAAGATATAGAAGGGGCATCCATCCGCGACGTATGATTTTGGTGTCAAAATAAGGAGAAAACTGGCCCTCTTCGAAAGTTTTCAGGTAGTCTTTCTCTGTCGTTATTTTTCTTGGTTGAGCCATTACTGAGAGAAGGATAGTGAAAATTGTATGAATAAGAATGGCTGAAAAAGAAGAGATTTATAGCCAATCTATGAGGCTATAACAATTTGGAGTCCAAGTGTAGTTAATGACCCATGTGATTATGAACAGCATCATAGGGGATCCACATTAAGTCTTTGTTATGTCAGATATCCAAATACAATTAATGAGATGGTTTAATGTTAGAAAATACGGAGGAAAGTTTCACATGGTAGTTATACTTACACGTAATTTCAGAAATGATGATCATAACTCAGTAATAGAATATGGATAGAATAATCGAGCAGCATGTGTGACAAGTGTTATGTGTACCTTGTAGCGTGTGCGATTTTCTCTGAACACTATGTGTATCCATTAATTATTTTGGTGAGTTTTGGGATGGCCTATCTTCGTTATGGTTTGTTTATTTATTTACTTATTATTATTTTATTATTATTTTTATTATTTATTTTATTATTATTATTATTTATTATTTTATTTTTTATTATTATTTTTTTTAGAGAGGAAAAGACAACTAATATACACAAATATTTAAAACGGAACTTCTCCATTTAATACGTAACCCGTACAAATGTGTGAGAATTATTTAACACACCATATTAATATACAACATGAAAATCAGAAAAAGAGACGGTTACATAGATCTAGATGTTCTGGATCATGTTATGCATGAGTGACAAGAGAATAATGATAAACACTGTTATCACGATTAGTGTGATTGCCCATTCGCGTTGCTCCTTTTCCCATCGCTCTATTTGATTCATTATGTTCAAGAAATTGAGGATATGTGAAGAAGAATTTGTGAAGAATGAGAGAAAGGGGTTGAGTGAAATTGGAAAAAGGAGAGTTGTATTTATAAGTAGATTTTCGACCATTGGGCATGACCGTTGGCATCCATCCGACCGTTTGGATAAGGTCGTTGGGCTTTGTACCCGGATTTTGATTTTTGGGTCGGGTCAAAATTTTGGCCCAAGCACAAATGAATTACAGAAATTCCCTTATGTCCCGAAATGTTCGAAATTTCAAACGTGGAAATTGATTCGTTTCAACTCCAAATTGAACGGATGAGATATCGAACGATCAGCATTAAAATGCCATCCACTAGAATATGAAAGAATCACATTCAAACATTTTTTTTTTTTTTTTTTTTTTTTTTGGTTTTTATTTATTTACACTTTTATATACAAATGTACAAGTCGAGAAGAATGTGTCAACAATACCGAAATCCAAATAAAACAACACATCACAACAGCTTAACTCGAGGGCAACTTTCATGTTGGCTCTGGGCGAACCCTATCCAGCCAGACTGTGGCTTATCCTTTATGTTTTGGGGCCTAGGGTTCAAGGCGGTACCATCCTTGACCAATGTGCAATGGTCTAATAATAATATTACCCTTAGTACATATGGTATAGCCTCAAACCGCCCAAAACTTGATCACATAGAAAACCGATCGGGTTGGCTCGGTGGAATCCATTGCCCGCATCTGAACTAGGAAATTCGATGGTGCATATCACGACTCTCTTTGGGCACCATCTTTGGGTGCTAATAAAAACGAGTATATACATGTTGAGTCTTTTAACGTCAGATCCTCAAGACGAATGTGAGTCTTTTAACGTCAGATCCTCAAGACAAATGTGAGTCTTTTAACGTCAGATCCTCAAGACAAATGTGAGTCTTTTAACGTCAGATCCTCAAGACGAATCCCAACCTGTGGGAGCAACGGGACGACGATGAAGTTTATCCTGCTGAGCTGGTGTCAGACAATAATATATCTTATACTGGCTCATCTCGAATAAAAGATCAAGACCTGGACAGAAAGGAGTTTGACAGTTCATACACCACCCCATCCTTTTCGCCCGTCACTTTCGAGCAAAAGTACTACGACCATTACCTATTCGAGATGGGTGAGATTTGGACCAAATGATGAGTTGGAGTTCGCGAGGAAGAGAATAGAAAAGGGAGGAGAAAGAAGGAGTTGAAATTTTTGGTACCCATTGTTTTCCAGGAGGCACGTTTGCTCGATTATCAGAAGACATTTATACTCAGTTCTGAAGTAGAGTTTATGTGGACTATGGTTCTGGCGCTTGCAACCACACACTCTAGGGATTTTTAGAAAAGAAAATAGAAGAGGGCCCGGCTACCCTAATGGCATACTTGTCCTATTTAAATACATGGAAAGAAGTACACCAGCGAATCTTTTAGTCTGTGTAGACTGGATCATTGAGAAGAGTCTCTTCGACATCTGGAGAGCGCAACTCATGATAATGTTTAAGGTGCTGGCCATTTACTTGAAATTCGCTACCATCATTTACGTTTTCACAGAGATAGCCCCATAAGGGGTGACAGCAGAGACAGTGAAAGGACCAGACCATCGAGTCTTTAATTTTCCTGGAAAAATGTGTAATCTTGAGTTGTACATCAAAACTTTTTGACCGACTTTGAACTCTTTTCTCAATATGTGCTTGTCATGCACTCTTTTCATGTTGGCTTTATAGGATTTCGAGATCATAGGCATCACTCGAATTTCCTCAAGCTCATTTAACGCAATTTTTCTCTTACCGCCCCGCCGCGTTAGTGTTATAATTAAAGGCTTTTGATGGCCCATAGAGCACGGTGCTCAAGTTCAACCGCGAGATGACAAGGTTTTCCAAAAATGAGGCGATACGGAGACATCCCTATAGGTGTCTTAAAAGTCGCTCAGATGCCCACAAGGCATCATCGATAATCGTAGAGACCGATCTTTCCTAGATTGATTGACACGCTTTTTTCCAAAATGGATTTGATTTCTCGATTAGAGACTTCTACTTGACCAATCGGTTTGAGGATGATAACGGAGTTGCCACCTTGTCGCGTGACTCCATATTTCTTTACTAATGATTCAAAAAATTTTATTGCGAAATGTTTTCCCCATCACTAATTATAGCTTTTGGAACACCAAATCGAGAAAATATTTTCTTTTACTTAACAAAAAAGCGACCGTTTTATGATCGTTAAGACGACATGCAAATGTCTCAATCCATTTTGACACATAGTCAACTGCTACAAGTATGTATAGGAAGCCATGAGAATTTGGAAATGGACCGGTGAAGTCGATGCCCCATACATCAAAGATTTCCACAATTAGAATGGGATTTAAGGGCATCATATTGCGTTGAGTAATGCGTCCTAGCTGCTGGCAGCGATTGCATGCTTTGCAATGTTCATGTGCATCTTTAAACAGTGTTGGCCAATAGAATCCACATTGTAAGACCTTGGCTGCAGTTTTCTTACCACTAAAATGACCACCACAAGATTGTTCATGACAGAAGGATAACACATCATTGTGTTCCCAATCGGGAATGCAACGGCGGATTAGTTGGTCGGAACAATATTTGAAGAGGTAGGGATCATCCCGAAATAAAATTTCCACAATGGATAAGAACTTTTTCCGGTCATTACGAGACCAAGATAAAGGGACTTCCCCTCAGAACTAAGTAATTTACTATGTCGGCGTACCAAGGGGACGAAAAAATAGAGTACAAGTGTTCATCCGGAAAGGAATCACAGATAGGTTCAGTATCAGTATCAACATCACTAACAAGTCTTGATAAATGGTCTGCAACCACATTTTCGCTACCTTTTTTATCTCTAATTTTGAGAGTAAACTCTTGCAAAAGGAGAATCCATCGGATCAATCTTTGTTTTGCATCTTTTTTCGCTAATAGATAACAAAGTGCAGCATGGTCAGTGTAGACAATAGTTGGAGAACCCACTAGGTAAGGACGAAACTTATCTAATGCATATACAATGGCGAGAAACTCTTTCTCAGTGGTGGTATAGTTACGTTGAGCTTCATTAAGGGTTGTACTCGCATAGTAAATGACAATTGGCTTATCTTCTCGGCGTTGCCCTAGTCTAACTCTTATATAGCATAGTATTTCCGTCACACATTAATTCAAAAGGTTTAGACCAATCGGTGGTTGAATTATGGAGCCGTAGTTAATGCGGTTTTAATATCTCAAAGGCTTGTTTTGCTTTGAACTGAAATAAAAATGGCATCTTTAAGCAGGAGATTGGTTAAAGGTCTAGCAACCTTCGAGAAATCTTGAATAAATCTCCTATAAAACCCATGCGTGTCCTAAGAATGCGAAGAATGTCTCGAACTATTTTTGGTATAGGAAGTGAAGCAATTTTTTCTATCTTAGCTTTGTCGACTTCGATTCGGTCCTTTGAAACGATGTGTCCTAAAACTATTCCTTTAGTAACCATGAAATGGCATTTTTCCCAATTAAGAACAAGGTTTTTCTCTTCTGGCGTGTAAAGACCTTTTCAAGATTTGATAGACGACTATCGAAAAGAATCTCCATAAATTGAGAAGTCGCCCATGAATACTTCCATAAACCCGTTCAACCATATCACTGAAAAATATGAAGCATGCAGCGTTGAGTACGGGTGCATTGCAAAGGCCGAAAGGCATTCGCCTATATGCAAATGTACCAAATGGACCGGTGAACGTTGTCTTTTCTTGATCGTTGTGGTCTATGACTATCTGAAAATAACCTGAATAACCATCAAGAAAGCAGTAATAGGCATGACCGGCTAAACGCGTTCGAGCATCCGATCGATGAATGGAAGTGGAAAGTGATCCTTACGAGTGGACGCATTAAGTTTGCGATAGTCAATGCATATTCGCCATTTTATCGATACGGCGAAATGCATTCATCTTTATCGATTCGCATAACCAGAATGCCGATTTCTTTGGAACCACGTGTATGAGGACTCACCTAAACACTATCGAGATAGGGTAAATAATACCCGCATCTAGTAATTTTAACACTTCCTCTCCGGACCACATCTTTCATTGTAGGGTTTAGGCGACGCGTGGTTCACGCGACGCCTTAGCATTTTCTTCAGTGTATCGCGATGGGTGCACACATTAGGTTCAATGCCTTTAATGTCATCGAGGGACCATCCAATAGCGTAACGATGTTGTTGAATGACATTAATTAAACGAGCTTCCCGATCGTCGGTTAATTGTGAAGAAATAATAAGCGGGTGACGCGACCATCGGCATCAAGTTATGCGTATTTTAATTCCGAAGGAAGAGGTTTTAATTCGGGGGTGGGCGGAGTGGGTATTAAAGATTCTTGAGGAAGGTCATCATCCATGTAGTAAACAGATTGATGATCATCTAAGTTACTTGACATCATCATTTGTAGAGGGTCAAATAATGGTATCGACTCTAATAACTCATTTACTTCTTGTGTATAATCATCGCCCTCAAACTCAGATTCGCTAAAGGAAAGAAATTGGTACACTTCATCTTCAGGAAAAGAGTTTGTGAAATACTCTTGCGGAAATGTCAACCAACCCCGTTGACCTCACCATCAATGTCGCTCGGAAGTTGTTTCATCAACTTGAACACATTCACCTCGACCGAAAGATTTCGAAGGACATGGTCATGGAACCATCTCTACAGTTAATAAGAGCATTAGATGGGCGAGGAACGGACGCCCTAAGATGATAGGAATGGAATCACATGCAACTTCAGATCCAAAATAACAAAGTCTACGGGATAGAAGAAATCTTGGACTTTTACAAGGACATTTTCCATAATTCCTTTTGGATACTTTATGGAACGATCGGCTAACCGTAGAGTCATGGTGGTAGGTTTGAGCTCATGAAGACCTAGTTGTTTAAATAAATAATATGGAAGTAAGTTCACACTAGCTCCTAGGTCTAATAGCCAGATGAGCCGTGTATTTGTCACCTAAGGTGCATGGAACCGGATTGGTCTACCGAGGGGTCCTTGTATTTTACTATACCATTGTGTTCGGTGATGGATGGAAACCGTTCAAAATTGAGGAACGCTTGTTGAGGAACATTAGTTCTCCTTTTTGTGGTGCACATATCTTTCAGAAATTTTGCATGTTTTGGTAATAGTTTTTAAGGCATCAAGAAAAGGTAAGTTGATTGTTAAATTTTGAAAAGTCTCTCGAATTCAAAGCAAAATTCTCATCAGGTTTATTCTTTGCCCAAAGCGCAGAAATGGTGCCTTAGTATGAATTTGGCAAAAGGGTCTACTTGCTTGTTTCCTACATTCGAGGTGTTGACTTTGTTGAATCTGGGAAATCTTTCGTAGGTTCATTATTAGAAATAGATTCCTTGGAACCCTCTTTTTCCTTTGGTTGATCATCCGCATACGTGATTATCGATTGTCTACGCTTTTCCAGATCGTAGAGTAGCGATTGCATTCACCTCACCTTGGTTGGGGGTGCTTGTACCAGGCGATGGTGAGTTCAAAGGTCGTGGTTTTTGGTTTAGGGTTTGGAACTGCTTGTGCAGAAAAACCTTTCGACTCTTTTCTTTGCCAATTGCTGAAGTGATTGTTGGATAGACGCGTTAAAATTTGAGGATGTTTGGTTCATGTAAGCCAAGAAAGTCTCATTTGTCCTATCCAGTAATGGTTGGCCTTGAGGGGTGTGCAAATGTAGTAGTTCTCGATTATTGCTTAGAAGTTGTTGATTATAGTTGGGATTTGGATTTAATTTGGAATAAGGCTGCGGTTGGTTTGATAATTAGCATTAGAATTATTTGGAAATTGACCTTGTTGGTATTGTTGATTATTTCCTTGGCGGCATGGAATAAAATTGTTGGTAGGGCTTAACAGTGGATTAGCTTAAACCCGGAGGAGCCCCCATTTGTTGGTTATTTTGCTTGGTTTAAATTCGGATGTTGTCTCCACGGTGCATTGGGAATGTTGAATGCACATGCCTCCTCCGATTGTTGAGTAGGGGAAGCATATAACAAGGGACAATATGCATCGGGATGGTCGGGACTAAGACAAAGGACACACAAGGGCGTGTCAACGTTCATGACTGGTTTTGGTAGTTGATCGTTTACTTGAACTGCAAGGGCATCTACTTTTTTAGTTAGGGATTCTATCAAATTTTTTTATTTCGGGATCGGGTTTTACCTCAAAAATAGATGTGGCCTTTGTAACATTGTCCTTTGATGACCGGAGAGGCGACTTCGGTGTTACCCGGTGTGTACCTTTTTTCGCTTGTTTTTCAAGAAAAGTATAAGCTTCAGTAGCTCCTTTGTCCATGAAGCAACCTCCGTTCATTATATCAAGAGTTTCTTTTTGATGATCAGAAAGACCATTAAAGAATGAACGAACAAGGACGACTTTGTCCGGTTGGTGATGAGGACATTCTAACGAAGATCGAAGAAAACGACTCCATGCTTCGTAAAAGGATTCATGAGGATTTTGTGAAAAGAATTGAATTTTTACGAAGCATTCGGTTGTTTTCTTCTGAGTGTAAAATTGAAGCATAAAAGCTTGAACTAGTTTATTCCATGTGTCTATGGACTGTGGTTGTTGTCCTGCTAGCCAGATTGATGCTTTTTCCACTAAAGTGAATGGAAACAGTCGAAGCAAGAGTTGTTCCTTAGAGACTGCTGGATGGTGAAATGTTGTTGCCACTTGTTGAAGCCGACGAAGATGATTGTAAGGTTTTTCGTGCTCCAAACCATGATATATAGGTAACAAACTGAAAACGTTTGGTGGGATACAAAAATCACCGACAATGTCCTCAAGTTTGATGCAGGAAGAAGGTCCTTCCTGTAATGCAGTATAGAAATCCGAGAGGGGCTTCTCTGCTGGTGGAGGATCGTCGGCCATAATGACAGAAGTTGATGGCGACGAAGGATTGTGATGAAGGTAATTAGCAGTAGAAGAACAATTTTTAGGTGAAAACTTACGCAATTGCTTATCGTATTTTTTTCGACGATAGGTATGTTCAATTTTTTTAGTGGAACCAGACCTTAATCTCATGCAAGCATAAAATTAGATCTAACTTACAGAAGGAATTTAGTAGGACTCGAATTTTATTATTATCTTAAGCATTAGAGTTTAACAACATATGCCTAATTTCGGGCCGCTAACGTAAAATGAAGCTAGGAATACGATGTGCATAAACCAAACGGCCAGTCACAAGAGAGATATGAGGGAGGCTTTCCGTGCAAGCACGGTTCTAATTAAGTAACCTCAATCTTTCAAGTTTCCTAGACACCATTGGAATATGATTTAAGATTTATGGAATTAAAATTTATGCAAAGGCGGTATTAATTTTAATTTTTTTTTAATTTTTTTAATTTTTTTTTTTTTTTAAATTTTTAGAGGTTTATGCAAGGATTAAAATACAAACATGCAAATATGATCTACTCATACAATACTAGGTGCAGTAGCATGTGAAGATACTCTACTCATACGTATAGCTATACGAATAGGCAAGCTTGTATCATCGATAAATATTTCCATACGCATGAGGGCAAATATACATCAAGAATAATGATATATACGCTTAATTTGTAAATCGATATTACGTAAACGATATATCAACAAGAATAAAGGTAATTTGAATCACTCATACGTATCTAAATACATTAGCATACGAATATAGTATACATATACAGAATAGACGACAAAACTAAACATGCAAAGTATTATACCTAATCTAAAATACGACTCTTGTATTGTATAATAAATCGATTTCGACAATACTCATTGAGATTGCAAATGTCCTATAGAGAGTAGCTTTACCCCGTAGGGTTTAGAAACAACTTACCCAACTCAGATTTTAACCCTCGTTGGAATGTTCTCCTCTTTCTTGACAAAATCGACTTATTAAACAACACCATTTTCTAAAATGATGATTTTGGAGGGGAAAACAGTTGATTTTGACCTCGAAAATGACCTCAGTGTGCGCGCCGTCGAGATCTTTCCGAATTGAGCTCACACGCGTGATTCAGAGAACCGTAGCCAAAGTTATGGCCAAAATACCAAAACACATCCTAATTACTATGTATAACTCCTAAGTTATAGATGCTAACATGCAAATAATCACTCATTCGGTAATATATATGCTAAACATGTGACTTAGATATAGATATATAGATAACCATGCAAAACAGTTCCATTTGTATGTATATATACATTAATATGTAATTCATGACCGGTTAAGCGCATATATATATTCACAGGCATATTCACATGATTCATGCATAATTCTAGGCTAATACGTAAATAATAATCCATAAATTTTTCCTAATACTATATACATGGCATACATGCAGAAAAAACATAAAAAAAATTACAATAATACTGAAAATTTGGAACCTGTAGCTTCCCGCTTTTTCGCCCTTGAACTGAAACAAACGTTTCAATTCGTCGACGCGATTAATCCCAAAGGATTATCGATTTTTTTTTCAGTCACGGGGCCGGATATTTTAGGCCGCGACTTCGATACAGCGGCGTGTCGGTTAATTGAGAATGATTTCAACTTTTCTGACACTCTTATAATCGCTGCGTTGATGTTTCCCAGTCCTAACTTTTGGTACGGAAGTGGAACAAAAATTTGTGAGCGAACAGGTCTATTCTTGAAATAAAAATACGAATTTGAAAAAAAAAAAAAAAACGAACGAAAAGAAAAAGGAAGGAAGAGAATGGGGTTCCCCCTTGATGGAACTTCCGATCCAGAAGACAAGTTCTATGGCTTTAGAACAGCAGTAGCCATTTGATATATGCTTGTTTACTACTACTTAGAGGTTTTAACTCTCTAAATTGATGCAAAAGCACTCAAGGTTCCTTACTGACGATCTTCGTTTCGTAGAGTTGGAATAAGGATTCGAACTAACCTAAAATTTAGAACAACTACAAATTGGATGTTACAATAAAGGGAACTAAGGAGTAAGGTTATAATATTAATGCTAGGTTTTCCTTCCTACACAAACATTAAGAAAGACATTAAAGTTTGAAAACATACACTTAATACCAAAATAGAGATTTGAAAGAAAAGGTGGAGAGTTAATCCTCCTCATGTGAAACTATCATTAGTTGTTGATTTGAAAAAGGTTATTTGATCCTTCCTAGACTCATAGACAAGCCCCTAATGGAAGAAAAGATTTGATCCCTAGCATGTATGGCTCACTTAAGAGCTCACACATGCTAGCAAGTGGAACTAAGCAATGACTTATCTCTAAGCTCATTGCTTTGATTCCTAACTAGACACTACACCAACTATCATTTTGGGATAGGGTGTAGAGTTAGTTGTTCTACCTAACAACCTACCAAACCAACAAAAATTGATTTACCCTCACATGAGTTGGATTAACTCCCCAAAAGGGAAGTTAGCTCATGATCCTTGGGACAAGGATTTATAAACTAAAAAAACAAAAGAGAGATAGAGAAAGGAAGAAGATAAACAATCAAACTCACTGATATATTTATTTTCTAGAAGAAAACAAGTGTTTCCTCCATTAAAACTATTACAAGCTTCTTACAAAACTAAAAACTAACTTATGATTTTTTTCACTAAGGAACTAAAATAATGCCATGTGAGGAAAATAAGTCAAGGGAGTAAATGGAGTGTCCCCCACCCTTGTCTAATTTCTTCTCCATTTGAGAGAAATCTCATTTCCTCCCACGTGAATCATCAAACCACATTAATTTATTTTTATCTACCACATTAAAACAAAGTGACACCTTGCCTTTTTTTCACTATTAACACCTAATCTAATTTATTACATGCAAGGTTTCAACTTTGCACTAATAATTTGTTATTTTTGTCTTGACATGCTCTATGATTGATGACTCATCCAATCTTGTGGCCCCGCATAGTGGGTCCATATGCAGTCCAGTGGCAGTCCGGTATTTTGGGCAGTTTTACAACTTCCCACCTATGCGTAGAATTCATCGCCCGATTGTGCGAAAAGACTCTCTCTCTTGTCGATTCGAGAGTCCCGGTTCGAGAGGTAGGAGCTTTGGAAGTTTTTGATGCTTCGTGCGGAATTGGAAGAATTCATATATATATCGCCGTTCCTCGTGCTTTATCGTAGGTTTAACCAATATTTCCATGTTTCGCAAATACACGCTTGATATGATGAAAACATATTTATTTCATGATTATTAAACACATAATTAACCAAATTTATATGTCTCAATGGGGTTTCATAATACACTTTTGGGTGCTTATCATGTCCCATTAAAGTTGCTTAGGCCGTTTAATTGTATTACGATCCGAGTTGACATAATCTTGAATTTAGAGATCAGTCGTTAAGCATAACGTCACGCCGCACGCGTGCGAGGCATTTTCCACTATCTTATATGTCATCCACGGTCGGAATAGAGTGTTTTATGGATCATTGGATTGGAAATTCTCTCCTGATCATTTCCATATTTCATTTGTAAAAATCGGACCGGTAACGAAGCGGCAATTTTGATTTGAAGTTTTGCGAAAAAATCGAAAAATTCACAAATTTCGATTTGGGCTTGGGCCCAACCCGCGCCCACCGACAGCGCACCCACGCCCTTACCTTCACCATTAGTTCATCATTTTTTTTCCCACAAACCGCCATTAACAAAGCTTCAAACACGACTAAAAAAATAAATTAAAAACAAAACCTAATTAACCCACGCCCACAATCCAAGACCCAACCCAAATCTACTCCAACCGCGCCGCCCCACAACCTCCACCAATTTACATCAACAAAAACCACCGGAAAATCAAAATAAAAAAAAAAATTCGGTGCTGCCGCGCCACCACACCACCACCACCATCGTTCTTTTTAGTGAGGTGTCCCTCATTGCTTCCCCCTACCTTCTACAAACCTCAAACCGTATTCAAACTTCCAATGGCTCAACAACGCCGAATTTTGCCGGAGCAAGCTTTTACTGGCGACCACTTCGCGCCATTTTACGGTGACGAAATGATCAGTAGAGACTGGAATAGTTTGTGGTACTCGACTGAAGCCTATTACCACGAAGACTTAGTCCGACGGTTCTACAATACGAGGGAGTTGGAGGGGACTAGGATTTTTGTTATGGTGGCGAAAAGGAGAAAGGAAGTAACTACTGGGTTGTTGGCGGAGATTCTATGCGGAGATCCATCTGGATGTCACGTTGCAGGAGTCCCAATATAATGGGGTAGAGCCATTGATGAACGTGACGGTTACAGAAGGGAACTACAATGCGAGATCGCATTGTGTTCGTCAGGCATCCCTTAGAACCAACCCAAACCTGGGTTTCGATGGATTGGATTGGTCGAACGCCCCGGGAAGGAGAAGGTCGGTGACATCGGCCCGAGCGCCTCCACATCTTATGGATACTCCGGGGAGCAGAAGTACGAGTTACGTATCTTGGAGTTTTGCTTAGCATGATTAGGGGAGTAGGAAGTCTATTTGCACCTCTCCTTGTGTTGATAACCAAGATCATGCCGAAGTTGAGAGCAACCAAAGGCCCGATAGGTCTTACATCACCCTACACGAGAAACCTTTCGTGATCTATAAGGAGTGTGTCCAACGAGTTTGGAGGTTGGCTGAGGATAGAGAAGAAGACGAGGAGGATGGGGGAAATGAGAATGCCGAGGAGGATGGGGGAAATGAGAATGCCTCGGAGGATGAGGAGGACTTGACTTGTTTTGATGCGGATGCCTTAGAGAGGTGTTGGTCAGATGCAGAACGCATGGCCGTAATTCATCGTGGCATGCGTTCGCTCAACACTATCTGCGAAGACCTCCGGACTCGACAGGCAACTATCCATCATAACTTCGAGATCCATACCCAGAGAGAGGATGAGAGGTGGGAACAGATGAGGGACGAGCTAGAAGCTCAGCGTCAGTTCCGGGCTAACATGCTTGCACGATTCCCACCTCACGGGGATTCTCCTTCTGAGGACACACCATCGAGGCACGAGCGTCGTCGCCGAAGGACGAATGGTGTTGGCCCATCGGGAGCTCAGGAGCCATCTCCGGTGCGTGTGCCCTCCGCTACCAGTACCGGAGTGGTTAGGGATAGTATCAGTTGATGTTTCTATTTTTATTTGTAGTTTCATTATTGTCATTTATTTTCATGTAAGTTTTAATTTCCGTAATTTGAATTTTGTAGTGAAATGTACTTCGAATGAGAATTTTAATATAACGCGGTTATTTTCATTATGCGTGGTTGTTTAATATTGATCCCACCTTCCCAAATTGTTTGGGGGTGGTTTTATCTATTCCAACATGATTTTTATATGACCCTCGTCTTAGAATTTATTGCGGAGTCAAGGTGAAAATATGGCCGTTTAGGCATATCTATGAATAAGTATCATGGTAGGATGAAATCTCGATTAAATAGGTAGATTCTATCATAAATTCAACCTAAAAGATACTAGGTTTGTTTTAGAATCAAGAAAATGAGTTGTTTCCGTTTTTGGGGTTGGAAATTTTGGTATTTCCGGAAACTGCCGTAAAAACCTTTTGGCAACTTCCCGATCCGGTTTAGCAACTTAAAACCTATATAAACTTCATACATTCTACACTCACAACTCACACTACACCTAACCTCCATCACTCACCTCTCACTCCCACGATTCCCGCTTTAGATCTCATTTTCCGAAGTTTCAAGAACTCCGAAGCTTTCGCGCTTCCGCAATTTTTTTCAAATATTTGTTAGAGCGACTTTCGGCTACCAAGGTGGCGTGACCAGCTCAAACACTGGAATTCAAATCTTGAGGCGACTCGCTACCGACTTTCGTGAACCAGAAAAATTCCAGTTTTTGTGGGTAGTTTCCGGATCATTCGCGAGCTATTCAGGCGTAATTTTGAGATGACATCTCCAACATTGATACCGAACAGTCTTTGAAGATTTGTTCAAAAGCACTACTTATGGTGCTTGGTTTTCGGCGTTTATCACATACGTTGGTTGGGAGCCGCTTATGGTAAGACTCGATGCACTTTATTCTCCAACACTAGCATCTTATTTTTACGATAACTGCATTTTCTTTGAAAGACCAGATGGAGAACAAGTGTTCTCCATCAACATTGATAATGAACCAATGGAAATTACCAGGTTCTTGCTAGCTTTTGTTCTTGGACTTGCTATGCCTGCTGAAATACAAGACCCATGGTGTTATTGGGTAGATAATATGTATATCTACACTTATGAGTTTTTGCATGAGTCCTATGGGGCAGGCATTTTCCATATCGAGGACCAAGGGGAATATAACGTCGCCTTTGGTAGCCTGTCCATGAACATAGGAACTGTTATGTTTTGGATCATGCTAAATATTTTAGGGGAATGGCGTTTTTCTTCTGTGAATGATGCCACTTGCAGCGTCTTCCTTGCTTTAGCCACGGGACGTATGTGTCATGACCTTCCCCGAACCTTGATGTCTAGTTTAGCTCGATCCCATAGCATGAGGCATAAGTTTCTTCTTATGCTTGTTCTAGTTTCCCGTATTATGCTATGTTTCTTTTCTGTTTTTGTACACGTTTTCACGGATTGGATTACGATTCGATTAATCGCATGCGATCCACCAATAGTATTATTCGATCTTTCCGTCAATGACTTGGAAAGGGTGGAGGATACAACCTCATCAGGTTGCACCCTACACCCGTCCGGACCAAGTGGCTCTTAATAGGTTAGCAATAATAGATGATAAATGGCGGGAAGCCCGGCAAATTATCATGGCATGGCAGACGCGAAGGAACCTCACTTCTTTATAGAAGAAGAGGATGAGGAAGATGATGAGTAATCGCGGGGAGATAAGGTCAGTTTTCATTCTAGTTAGTGTGCGCTTATGTCCCAAGCAATTTCATTCTTGTTAACCCCATAATGGGTAAAACTTCAGATAGAGTTGCGTTAGTTTTATTTCCTATTTTAGCGTTCTAACTTTATTTTTGCAGGATGTTCACGAATTTCACACGTTTCAATGGTATTTTTCCTACCCACTTTATTTACAATACTTTGAGGACAAAGCATGCTTCCTGGTTTGGGGGCATAAAAACACGTGTAATTAAGGCATCTGTTAGGATATAGATATGTATAATATGCATTTGTTTTCTAGTTAAAATTTCAAAAATTCAAAAATATAAATAAATAAGTTATGTTATACACTTAGGAATAGTGGTATTGTTTCCTTTCTCTATGCTCTTAACAATCTAGAAGTCTCACATAGCTTTTGTATTAGAATAATTGTTAGAAACTTAGGTTAATATGTAGGTAATAATCTTTGCATCTATCTATAAATATATTACATGAGTATCTATGATTGTTAGCAGTAAGTTTCTGAAATCTAGGCTAGAGTATTTATTCTACAAATCCTGTGAGAATATAGACTAAAGCCTTATATGAGCGAAACATTTGAGAAATGACACAAGGGAGAAGTAAAATCCGGATAGAGAAATCACACGTCCACTTACTTGATCACTATGCCATATCCTAAGCGAGAATTTAGGCCCTCTTGGGATCGATATAGCCAGAAATTCAAACCTATGAATTATTTTCCGCTAGTCTCTCCTCTGAGCCTTTCTTTAGCCTTCCATAAACCACAATTCCTTTACCCTGTTACAAAAACAAAAAAAAATAAAAAATTCAACTTACCCAATCTAGAATAAGTCTGAGAATAGAATGAGTGAAGAAAGAAGAAGAGAAAAACCTGTGTAAACAAAAATTAGTTAGTTGCTTCAGAAAAAGAAAAGAAGTTTCCATCCAAGGAAAAAAAAAATAGAAATAAATAAAAAACTCCAAAAATAGAATAAAAGGGAGTCAAAAGCCAAAGAAAAGAAAAAGAAAAATATGGCTAAGGATGGAAACAAAGTATAGAAGCAAAAGAAAATAACAAGGTTTTCTCTAAGTTACATAATATGAAAACTCTATTATCTCAGACTTGTCCTTTTTGAATATCCATTTCTTTCCTTCTTAAACCATCTCCTAATCCCCGCAACACCTAATAAAGACCTCTAGCTCAATTAGGAATAGGTTAGTGTGATAGTAAGTGGCAGATGTGTTTGATCGACTCCGGCTTCCTTGTTGTCATTGAGATTTGTAAGGTAAAGTGTGCCCTCGCATTAATCGGAGTAGTTAAACTTGAGTGGAAAAATCGAGTGTTGTATCTTGACTATTATTGTGAGAACCTACTTAAGGAAGCTATCCCGAGTTTCAGAAATGAACCTGCTAGGCATTTCATAGTATTACTCATTGTATATATGTTTATTGTAGATGATTGATTATTATGCATATATTAGCTTAGGTTTCGACTTGATTACTCTATATGCATTGCTAGTGAGAGGTATAGTTAATTTAGAGCATGAATACGGAAACAATAGTTTTATTTCTTAGTCGTTGTAGTATAGATGAAGTTTGTGAGTACCTTCACTGGAAAACTCTCACGAGGCTATAACTCGTTCACTAGGGAATTCCTAGTGGTTTAAAGGCCTTGTTGCATATGGTCAATGCAATCGCGACTCAGTAAACGAGTAGATAGAACTCCATTTTTGGTCACTTATTCTAATTTCTCATCTTTGCTTGAGGACAAGCAAAATGCTGTTTGGGGTGGTTTGATAAGAGCCGAAAATTGTAGTTTTAACCCAGAATATTCATACTATTAGACCAATTATGTGACTAATAATTAAGAGTTAACACCGACACGTGTTTTATGCATTCTGAGGCTTCAAAGTCCATTATGTACAGAAATGTGCCACTTTAGCGAGATAAAGGAGCAAAGGTTGGTTACTAAGGAGTTCCATGATTAAAGGCCAAGATTCAAGAAGACCAGCCTTTCTAAAGCCCGGTCAAAAGCTGAAAAGTCGACGAGAAAACAAAGACACAAAAAGTGAGAACTTAGAAGGTCGTATCTTTGGACTCAGACCTCGGAATGGGGCCTACCTTATGTCAAAACGACCGGCTCGGAAAGAGATTTCTAATGGTCTAACCTTTGATCCAATCAGAGGAGCAGAAGTGGACAAAAAGTCTGTTGAAGCCAACTGCAGCTGAAGAGGCCTTTTTGGACTGAAAGAATTGGGTTTTGGGCCTGATTCTCTGGCCCAAAACATGGCTCCAAGCCCATGCACGATTTTTGGATCTGAAAGTATAAAAACCAAAGCTTAGCTCTTTGTTAATGGTAGATAAGAGGTTAGAAAATAAAAGTAGCTTAGAATAGAAAGTAGCCATTAGAATAACTTCTAGATCTAGATTTAATTATTTATGTTAAGTTTAGTTTCAAATCCAATTCTTGTTTTAGATTAAACTCTAGAATCATTATTTTTAATTGGATTGATTAATAAAATAGCTAGTTTGTTAATTTCGATTCTTGTCATTTACATTTGTGTTAGATATGATTTCATTTATTACTTGTTATTCAATTCTTAGTTATTAATTAGATTTTAATTATTGTTTAATTTAGATTACTAAATTTCAATTCTTTATATTATGTTTAGTTTTAATTTAATCGGAAATGATTGCGTAATGATTCTCGGCTAAACCTCCATTAGAGGGGGTTGAGAGCCTTGATGAAAGCTTGATTCTGATTATCGTAGAGTCGTCGCAATTTCCTTTCCACTCTAGAAGCGATTAGTTCACCATGAGAATGGGTTTAATCGTTCACATGCTAGTTATGAATTGGTAGGAATGCCATGTGTAATTAGGGATTAGGAATAACCATATTGTTCTGCAAAGCAATTCAATTCGGATTACGACGATTCGTCGTTAGTAGGATTAAGTCGAGTTAAGGTAGAATCAATCCCCCTCTAACTCCTTATCATAGAATCAACGTAGCATTCCCATAGTTGTTCTGATAATCGACTAGTTGCATCTTGTGGGTAGTTGCATCGTAGTCTAGTTGCCACTTCGTAAATCTCTCATTAGACTTTAGAGTTAAGAGTACTTATACGTAGAGAACATTAACATGCGGAAGGACTAGGAGTGGAACGAATCACTCTACTCCACTATATCTCATAGGATTGAGAGTAGAATCTTTGATAAACATATAGGCTCATAAGATAGTTTTAGTTTACTTACATTTTGAGTTCATCGTTCATTTCGTAGGTAAACTATCCAATTTAATGTTTTATCACGTCACAAACTCATGGCTCGTAGAAAGCAAAGTCGAACTCCACCGTGCCCAAGCAATAGAGCTTGCTCTCATGCAAGAGGACGTTCAAATGAGTGATCGTGTCACGAACGTCACCAGCACTCCTCTGACAGAGACAACAACATAACCATCAACATGATCACCTTCCAGGACAACTTTGTCACGTCCTCCAGGGAGAAAAAGAGACGAGTAGGCACCTTCCAGGAAGTCTACCAATTCTCCTCACAAGCGGCCCCCATCCCACGCACGGATGGCCGCATCTTAGGAGACATCACCTTTACTGAAGCCGACCTTAATAAGGTGTGCCTCCCACATAATGATGCCTTGGTAGTCCACGTCAAAATCAGCGACTGGACTGTCAAACGCGTTCTGATCAATCCAGGTAGTTCGTGTGACATCTTATTCTATCAAACTCTAACGGAGATGAACATGCCCAAGTCAGTCATGGTCGATCCAATAGCCCCCCTCTATGGCTTCAACGGATCATGAGCCGACCCAATAGGTGACATCATTCTACCTATCTCAGTGGGGTCACATGAAGACAAGGTCAGCATCAACACGCGCTTCAGCGTTCTGGATGTCAACTCGTCTTATACTGCTATACTAGGACGCCGTTAGATCCATAAGATGCAAACAGTTCCATCAACACTTCATCAAGTGTTGCGTTTTCCCGGCCCCAGAGGGATGATAGAGCTCCGAAGCAACCAGCTCCATGCTCACAACTGTAATCAGATCCTCTCCGTCAGCAAGCCTGCTCGGGCTTCACTCAAAAACAAGGGAGAGATCGCCAAAACCAAGCTGGCAGACGACTTCATCTCTGAGGTCAAGACCTTGACCAAGACCCCCCGCAACGAACTCGCAAAGGAGAACACTGGGGGCTCGGTAAAAAATATCCCTCCAGAAGTCCTGACCCCAGAGGTTGCTCCACCCTTTTAGATGAAAGAGACACCGCAAGATACTAGGACCCCAGAGGTCGTTCAACCCACTGAGGCAACTGCTCAGAACGAGCTGAAGGAAAATGTCAACCTAGGAACTGATGATGGACCCAAGTTCGTTTATGTAGGAGCTAACCTTGATCCTACTCTCAAGGCATAACTTGTAAGCTTTTTATCATTAAATAAAGATGTTTTTACTTGGTCGTATATAGATGTACCTGGAATTGATCCCAATATTACATGGCATAAGTTAAATGTTAACCCAAATGCTAAACCAGTTCGCCAACGACCTCGAAAACTATCCCTTAGGTTCCAGAAAGCAATCAATGAAGAGGTCGAAAATCTCAAAAAAGTGGGTTTCATTAGGAAGATTGACTACCCTGAATGGGTCACTAACATAGTAGCAGTCCCAAAAAAGAACGACACAGTTCGCCTTTGCATGAACTTTACCAACCTAAATCAGGAAACTCCTAAGGATAGCTTCCCCTTACCAAGAATCGACTGACTCGTGGACCAGACCTATGGCCACAAGCTCTTGTCATTCATGGGTGCCTACAGTGGCTACAACCAAATCCCACTAGTAGAAGAAGACCAAGATAAAACTTCATTCGTAACGGAGCAAAGGATTTACTGTTACAACGTCATATCGTTCGGCCACAAGAACGCTGAAGCGACCTACCAACGACTCGTCACCGATATGTTCCAAGACATGTTAGGTAACACCATGGAAGTCTACATAGATGACATGGTCGTCAAAAGCAAGAAAGTTGGAGATCAATTAGATCATCTCACGTCAAGCATTCTCCAGGCTTCGGCCAACTCAGATGAAGCTTAACCCTGAGAAATGCCTCTTTAGAGCATCCTCTGGGAAATTTTTGGGGTATCAGGTCTCACAGCATGGGATAGAAGCAAACCCTAACTAGATTCGAGCATTCTTGGACATGCCCGACCTAAAAACAAAGCAGCAAATGCAGAAACTGTCAGGAATGGTGGCCGCTCTAAACCAATTCATATTGAGAGCATCAAACAAGTGCTGACTTTTCCTACAAATCCTCAAGAAAGGTGAACAATTCTAATGGAATGACCAATGCCACCAAGCGTTCTCTACTCTCAAGGACTATTTGATAACACCACCTGTGTTGGCAAAACCGATTGATGGAAAAATATTGGGGATGTACTTAGCTGTGTCTGACTTCGCTATCAATTTAGTTCTCTTCAAAGAGGATCAGAATGTAGAGAAACCGATCTATTTCACAAGCAAGAAATTGTCTCCAGCTGAGAATAACTACTCACACATTGAAAAGGCAATACTAGCACTACTTTATTCAACACAAAAATTCAGGCCCTACTTCTAAACACATCCAATAAAAGTGCTCACCGACCTACTACTTAAGAAGATCTTGCTCAAAGCCAACAAGACAACTCGCATGGCAGTATGGGCAGAAGAACTCGGTGAACACCACATTGAGTTCACCCTAAGAACCTCTCAGAAGGGTCAGGTCGTTGCTGATTTTTTAGCAGATTTCCTAGTTGACGATCTGAACTGGGAAGCAGAAGATAATGTCCCGACCTCTAAACAACTAGACCCGTCGGTATGTCACTCTTTATGGATGGAGCTAGCAACCCAGGAGGCAGTGGAGTCGGAGTAGTCCTAGTGTCACCAAATGGCTCTATGTTGGAAAAGTTAGTTTGCATCGATTTCACGACTTCCAATAATGAGGCGGAGTACGAAGCCCTGATCATGGGACTCCATATGGCGTTAGAGCTCGATGTTCAGGAGCTCAAGGTCTCTAGAGATTCACAACTGGTTGTTCGCCAGGTCACCCATGAGTATACAACCAATGAAGGTAACCTCTCTAAGTACCTTCAAGTTGTAGATCAATTAATACCATCTTTCAAAAAAGTCACCATACAACACTTCCTACAGGAAGAGAATCGCCACGTTGACAGCTTGGCATACCTAGCGACCCAAACACCAAATTGTGACCCTAGGAAACTACTCATCGAAGTAGTCGACCGACCTGCTTACAAAAATGAGCACGTCCTAGAAGTTACCGACCTATGCCCACTTTCTGATACTCAGATGAGTCAAACATAAATGCAATCTATCATATATTATATCCAGCTTGGCAAAGCACCAGCAGATCATACAAATGCTAGATAGGTTCAATATCAGTTAGGTTGCTACTGCCAAGTAAATGGCAAACTTTTCAGAAAATCCGTTGGAGGACCTCATCTGAGGTGCATAAGCCCAAAATAGGGTTAGACGATTTTCGTAGAAATTGATTAGCACTCAAAACTATAATACTAAACCCTGAGAGATGATAATCGTAAAAAGATAGTCTTACTCACAAATAGAGCGATGAAACTCTAAACGAAAGTAAAACTATAAACTGTTGCTTATACTAGACTTATCAAAGATATTTATTTTCTACTCTCGAATCTATTGACGTAGAGTTAGAATAGAAGATTCGTTCCACTCCTAGTCATTTAGCATTAAAGTTTTCTACAATTGATTGTCTATCCAAGGTCAATGAGAGATTTACGAAGGGAATTTATACTACGATGTGAATTCCAATAACCAGATACAAATAACGGAATGACAGAATGCTAAGAGTTGAATCTGGATAAAGAATTAGGGGAATTTGATTCCACCTTGATTACCAACTTAATAAACTAGCATAGATTTGTTGTAAACCAATTCTTACGTTCTTACGGTAAGAATTGGTCATTCTAATCCCTAATTATACATGGTATTTCTACCAATTCATAACTAGCATGTGAGGTCATCCACCCATTCTCATGGTGAATCAACGACCTTCTAGAGTGGAATAGATTCTTACAATGATTATATATTACACAATCAAGTTTTCATTAAGGCTTCATCAAACCCCTCTAATGGAGGTTTAGCCTTGATTCATCAAACTATCATTTCCAATTGAATTAAAACTAGACATAATATAAAGATTTGAACTTTACTAATTTAACTACTCAAGAATTAAAATCCAAATTAATAACTAGAAAATAAATAACAAATAATAATTGAAAGTAGATCTAAACACATTTAAATGACAAAATTGAAATTAACAAGAACTACTATTTTATTTATCTAATGAATGAATAACTATGATTCAAATAATTAATTTAAAACAAGGAATGAAACTAATTAATTACTCATTGAAATTCAAAAACTAGATCTACAAGCTATTCTAATGGCTACTTTCTATTCTAAGCTATCTAACTATATCTTTCTTAAGAGCTAAGTCTTGTTTTATATAAAGGAGGAGACCAAATCCACAATTTCGTGCATGGGCTGAGGAGCCATGTTTTGGGCCGGAAAATTGAGCCCAAAGCCCAATTTCTTTAGTCCATAGAGCCCGTTTCAGCTAGCTTTGACTTCAGAAGACTTTTTATCCACTTCTGCTCCTCTGATTAGGTCAAGGCTTAGACCATTGGAAAACTCTTTCCGAGCCGGTCGTTTTGACGTAAGGTAGGCCCAAATCCGAGGCCTAAGTCCAAAGATATGGTCTTCGGAAGTTCACCGACTTGTCACTTAATTTACTTTTGTGTTGACTTTTCAGCTTTTTGACTGTATATAAAGGCTTTGTCTCCTTGAATCTTGGCCTTTATCACAGAACTTCTTAACAACCAATCCTTTGCTCCTTTATATCGCCAAAGTGGCACATTTCTGCACATAATTGAGTTCCATGCGTGAAATACATAAAAGCACGTAATTAGCATTAACTCTTATTTATTACTTGCATAATTGGTCAAAAATTAGTATTATTAAGGGGTTAAAACTACAGTTTTTGGCTCTTATCAAGAGACATAATATTTTGGTTAATTATGTGTTTAATAATCATGAAATAATTATATTTTTGTACTTTTGCAAGTTTTCGCAGTTAAGGTGAATATGATAATAAAACATGTATCAAAGTACGGGAATACTGTGTATACTTGAAGTCTTCCCACTCAGCCCCAGTGAAGCCTAACAGAGCCTGACTAGAGCTGAAGTTTCCAAAGGGACGAAAACCAGTGCAGAACGGTCCACGTGTAAAGAAGCAGCAAACTTCTGAAGCTCACATCTTTCAAACCTGGACGCCGATTTCGGCAATTAAACTACCAGAGCAACCAGGGTGACGAGCTCTACGCAAAGATAGAAAGTTGTAAAAATGCCAAAATTCGAGCCGCTACTAGACATAGCATGTTGACCCACTCTATGATCCCACA
This sequence comes from Coptis chinensis, assembly GCF_015680905.1. Classification (NCBI taxonomy): domain Eukaryota; kingdom Viridiplantae; phylum Streptophyta; class Magnoliopsida; order Ranunculales; family Ranunculaceae; genus Coptis; species Coptis chinensis. The sequence goes on along the minus strand of NC_141461.1, from coordinate 60,228,443 downwards.
AGACATGATGAGTCATAATGCATCGACAAGTGGCAAAACACTTGTGTGCCACCTTGCAAATTGGAAAAAGACAAAATAAAAATCAATGCATGATTTGATGTTGCAAAGGAAGAAAAAAACAAAACAAATTAAAACAAGAAAAGACAAACTTTGTAATACAAAGTTTGGATTGTTACAACTTGGATAAAAGACAAAACAAATAAAGAGGGGGCTTCATGTGGGAGGGGCTACATATTTAAGATATGAGATTTAGTTTTAGCTTTACATTCCTGCTTTCATTTTTAGTACGTGTTTTTGTATTTCCCTTCCAGTAGCTTTTCATTCAAGCATCTGTAAGTCTTTTACTTTAATAAAATTCATTTCTTTTCAAGTAAAATTCCTGTTCTTCTTTTACTTATTTATTGTATACAACAAGATCAATTAATCATCCAATGACCATGAGCTAAAGTCCTCCTAAGGGGGAGGGTTAACGATGCTCATGTGAGGATCCAGATTGACACTTTAATATTCCAGAATCACTACTTAGGAATTAGGTGTACATTATGCATCCGGTCCCAAAATGATTGGGTCTGTCCAAGTTTGGAGTGCTGATACTCCAGAACAATCTATCGAGAGACCCAAAATGTCTCACGCAAGACCCTATGGTCGCCGTTAGCTCTGTGGTTTGTCCAGCTGATGTAGAATCGAATCAGGAGCTGAAATGATATTCCTGAGATGGAATATTAGTTCAACTCCTTATGCTAGTGAGATGAGCTCAGAGATGTATGCATCTCATTAGGGATCAATACTCGACGCCGTCTCGGGTTTGTCTATGAACTCGAGACGGATTAAAGCTGTAGTGATATGGTACTCTAACTGTTGAAATTGATTCTTGCATGAGTATGGTTAACCCTTTTTCCTGTATCTCTATCCCTATTTATTTTACGTAGAAATCAATCGTTATTATTTTACGTTACTTGCATTACCGTTAATTTATCTAAACTTGAGAAATAACCTAAAATCCTACTCACTAAAAGCTGTAAATCCAGTTGTGAACCTTGCCAAGCCCAAAGGTATGGACGATCCCTTACTCGACCTATCCTACCAACCCTTAATCGGACGTTTACGGACTTTGGAATTTGGACTTCGGACTTAAAATAATCAAACCCTAAAAATACCGTTTATCAAATGGTGCCGCTGCATGCCTAAGGACTTTGGACATTAAACATAACAATTGGAATACATCATTGGACAACCCCCCTCTCATACCCCTTTCATCTTTTTTATTTTCATTTGTTTTGCGATACTAACGTGTTACGTACCTGCTTGTACCAACTTTTATTTTTCTACTAATAGATATTTGTGAACCAGATCTTGATTGTCATAATTAGCATAGTCTAAGAATTCTGTAGGAAGTTGAAGTACTGCATTGATCTTACAGTCTCGAATGAGATTATAATAGTAGCGAGCGAGACTAACCTGGAGTATCAACACTCCAGTTTTCAGGTCCAAGCCACTTTCCTTCTCAGTATTATTTTGGACTCTCTAGACCTATTTATCCAACTTCCAATAAGTTCACTAGTTCAGAAGTTAATTCGATCATTATACGAAGAAAAGCGGGACGCCAGGTTTCAAATTCTTAAAACTCCTCAAACTTTGTCGAGGATATTATTTGGTTGATTGCTATAGCCTGTTTTATATTGCATATTTGTATGTTGGCATGAGATCTCGTTACATATATAAAAAATTTCTGGGTATGTGTGGTTCATCATTGCATATTAATACGGTTAATATAATTTGAATATATTTGGATGTCTGCGTAATTTCAAACCACCTGCTTAGATTATTTTTGTGTGTGTATATTATATCCATTCACGTATGCGGTATTACTTTGCATGAGTTCGATCTCAACATTCCCCTAGCTCGCATCTAGTTGCACGTATTTTTAGCTATATATTATTGCATGTGTAGGACGTGTTTCTATTCACGTATAAGTAATATAGAGTTGCATGTGTAGACTTCATGTGTACAACTAGCATGTGTTAATTGCATGTTTAGTCTTCTATTTTCGCATCTCTTGTCTTTAATTGCATGTTTTGTAATCACGTCTCCATAATACATTAATTACGTAAACTAAAAAATAAATAAAAATAAAAATAAAAATAAAAAAATAAAAAAAATTCTAATAATTAAATTTCATCACAATCCTACTAATAATAATCACATAATATACCAAAAGAAATCATCATCCTATTCCATCAGTGTCTAGGAAACTTGAAAAATTGAGGTTACTTAATTAAGGAACGTGCTAGCATGGACAACCTCCCTCAATTCTCTCCTGTGACCTAGCAGCTAGAATATTCACACGTTATCCTAGCTTACTTGCACACGTTAGCAATAGCTCAGGACGACGTGGTTCACCTCCCTCCTTCCGTAATAACTAATCCTCATATCATAATTCGGTCCTTATGAGCATAGAATTAAAATTTGTGTTTGCATGAGACTACGGTCTGGTACTAATAAGGAATTAGAACTTACATATCGTCGTTAAAAACACAATAAACAACTACATAAGTTATCCCCTAGACATAGTTCTTCCTCCATAAACCAACCTTGTCAAGTATCTCCGTTGCCATTATCTCCCATAGTTATGGCCTAGGAAAATCCCACAGTAGAAACGCCCCTTTCGGACTTCTATACTGTCTTACAAGAAAGACCTGCTTCCTGCATTAAACTCGATGAGATTGTAGGTGATTTTTGCATTCCGCCAAACATTTTCGGTTTGTTACTTGTTTACCATGGTCTAGACCATGAAAAACCATACAATCACCTTCGTTGGATGCAACAAGTAGCCACGACTTTCCACCATCTGACCGTTACCAACGAACAAGTCTTACTTAGGTTGTTTCCCTTCACCTTAGCTGATAAAGCTTTAGTTTGGCTCGTGGGCGAAGTGATAACTGAAAAAACGCTAGTTTTACCTACGAATAAGTAATTAAACTCATATGTAAGTAAAACTAGAACTGATTCGTGCTTAATATCAAAGTTTTCTATTCTCGTTATCAATGCAATATGTTTGGAATAGAGAATTCGTTCCACTCCTAGTTCGTTTAGATGTGAAGTTTCCTAGTTCGTGTAAGCTAACAAAATCGTGAGAGTAATGGAATTAAATTTAACTACGAGGGTGAATTAACTAATCAAAATGTGATAAATGAAATGATGGCAATTTAATACTAAATTGACAATATGAGAATGAATTAGGGAAATTTGATTCCACCTTGATTCGACTTAATAAACTAGCATAGAATACATTGTAATCCTAATCTTTACGTTTTCACGTAAAGGTTGGGTATTTCTAATCCCTAATTATTCATGGTAATCTCTACCAACTAATAACTAGCATGTGAAGTAATCAATCCCATTCTCATGGTGAACTAATTACTTTCTAGAGTAGAATAGAATATTACAACTATATCCATGGTAATCAAAAGTCAAGTCATCATCAAGGCTTTCTCAAACCCCTCTAATGGAGGTTTTAGCCTTGAGTCATTAAACTATCATTTCTAGAACAAGAACAATAAGAACAAGTCATTATTGAATGAGTAATTAAACTTTATCAATCTAATTGAACAATAGTCTAATGATTCAAAGTGAGTTAAAGATGGATTAAAACTAATTTAGAACTAAGATTATGAATAACTAAATATGAATTTAAAACAAACTAAAGCTAACTAAGTATTGAATTCGAAACTAAGTAACTTGAAATATAAACTAAGTATTTGATTCTAAAAACTAATCTCTATGTTCTACAACTAATTTCTTGACAATTAACTAAGTAGTTTAAGAGTCAAGTCTTAGTATCTTTATATAGAAGAGGCTAGATCCACAATTTCGTGCATGGGCTTAGGAGCCATGTTTTGGGCCAGAAAATCGAGCCCAAAACCTCATTACTTCAGTCCACAAAGAGGTTTTCAGCTAGAAATGACTTCAATAGCCTTTTAGACCATTAGAAATCTCTTTCCGAGCTGGTCGTTTTGACATATGGTAGGCCCAATTTTGAGGTCTGAGTCCAAAGATACGGCCTTTGGAAGTTCTGCTAACTTTTATGCGCTATTTTGCCCGCATTGACTTTGACTTTTCAACTTTGACCGGGCTTTAAAAAGGTTTTTTCTCTTTGAATCTTGGCCTTTAATCATAGAACTTATTAGCAACCAACCTTTGCTCCTTTATCTCGCAAAAGGGACATTTTTCTTCACATATTCGACTCCAATGCCTGAACTACACAAAAACACGATAATAGTACTAACTCTTACTTATTAATCACATAATTGGTCTAAAAGCAATATTGTTAATGGGTTAAAACTATAGTTTTGGGCTTTTATCATGAAGTGCCGCAATCCCTTGACACATGGGCCAAGCTCGTACAAGCATTCATGATAAAGTTCTATACTCAGAAGAAAACTTCTGAGAGATCTTGGAACATTCAATTCTTTTTTTGACAAAGATCCCCAGGAATCCTTTACGGAAGCATGAAGCAAATTTACTGATCTGCTTCTCGAATGTCCCCATCATCAACTCGACACCGCTGTCTTAGTCCTGTCATTCTTTAATGGTCTCTCTGACCATCAAAAGAAAACATTAGATATAATGAACGACGGTTGTTTCATGGACAAAGGCGCTAGTGAAGCATACACTTTTCTTGAGAAACAGGCTTCACGAAACACCCATTGGGGTAACATTGATTCTTCCAGATCTTCTAAAGACACTCCTACCAAAGTTACGTCTATGTTCAAGGTCAAACCCGATCCGAAATTAAAAGATCTGATCGAGTCCTTAACAAAAAAGGTCGGTGCTCTTTCGGTTCAAGTAAATGATCAAAAACCCAAACAAGTCATGGATGCCAACGCTTCCTCATGTCTTCTTTGATTAAGTTATGAGCACTCCAATTTTTTATTGTCCTTTGGCATACAAGTTCCCTCCCCAACCATCTGAAAAGGCTTGTGCTTTCAACATCCCTAATGCACCTTGGTGACAACATCCGAATTTGGCTTGGCGTCCCCCTGCCCAACAACCAGCTCCTCTGGGTTTCAACAACGATCCTGTACGACTACCCACGAACTACAATTCCTACCGACAAGGAAATCCTCTGCAATTCCAGCAAGGGCAAAGTCAGTTTCCCAACACTGCAAATATAGGGTACCGAAACAACCATAGCCTTGTTCCCGCGAACCAAGGTTATGGCTACCAGAACCAACCCGTGAACAATAACCGTGAACTTGTTCTTGCTGTTCTACTAGGACAATCCACTGCAGATAAAATAGCTTAAACTTTTCTGACTTACATGAATCAACAATCTCAAATCCTAGCATATATCCAACAGTCTCTTCAGCTATTAGCACATGATAAAAGTTTCCTTGCCAAGCAAATCCCAACCCTAAGCCCACAAACATTGGCTTTGAACTCAACAATGCACCAGGATCTAGTAATCCCAGCCAGGGTGAGGTAAATGCCATCACCACTTTTCGTTCTGGCCGAATCATCGACAATCACATACGTATGCCAGACATTGAACCGATGAAAGCCGCAGCTGACATCCTTCCAACTCCTACCTCGTAACCTATAGCGAACGAAGTTGTTCCTTCCAAATCTACAACCACGAAACTGGGGAAAGACGCCTTTTATCCATATGCGCGATTTCACCCAAAAGCTCCGTTCCCTGCCCGTTTGGCAAAGAACAAACCTGATGAACATTTCGATGAGATCCGAGAAACCTTCAAAAATTTGACTATAAACCTACATTTTCTAGATGCACTTAAGCATTTGCCCAAGCATGCCAAGTTTTTAAAGGACATGTGCACCAACAAATGATGAACGAATGTTCCTCAACAAGCGTTCCTCACTAAGCAGTTTCCCTCTATTACTACTACCAATGGTGTGGTTAAATACAAAGACCGTGTCGAATTAACCTGTACCATGCACGTTGGCTTGACAAGTATATCATTACCGCGACTTTTTAGACCTAGGCGCGAGTGTTAACCTACTTCCCTACTACTTATTTAACCAGTTAGGTCTTCAAGAATTAAAACCTACCAACATGACCCTGCAACTCGTGGATCGCTCCATCAATTACCCAAAGGGCATAGTAGAAAATGTCCTAGTAAAGGTCCAAGATTTTTACTATCCCATTGATTTTGTCATTTTAGATATCGAAGTTGTCTGTGACTCAATTCCTATCATTTTAGAACGTTCATTTCTTGCAACTACTATCGCTCTCATCAATTGTCGGGATGGTTCAATGACAATGTCTTTCGGGAACCTTTATGTAAAAGTCAATTTATTCAACTTAATGAAACAACTTTCCAATCATGATATTGAGGGTGAGATTGGCCTGGTTGATAGTCTGGCACATGAATATTTCACAAACTCTTTTCCCCCAGACGAGGTACACCAATTTCTTTCTTTTGATAATCCTGAGTTTGACGATGACTCGTACATAAATGATGTCCACGCATTATTAGAGTCAGTACCACTTTTTGACCCTACTACTGCATTACTAACTGATTCAGAAGAACCGGACTTGCTCTTTTCCATTGAAGAGGCCCCTCACAAATCCTTGATCCCCAATCCTTCAACTTCGGAGTTAAAACCTCTACCCTCTTATTTGAAGTATGTGCATCTTGATCCCGATGGTAGTCACCCTATAATAATTTCTTCCCACTTGACTACTGATGAAGAAGCACGTTTGATTCATGTCATTCATGAACACCGCTCTGCTATCAGATGGTCCTTAGATGATATCAAAGGAATAGACCCTAGTGTATGCACGCATCACATACATCTAGATGATGGCACAAAGACATCGCGGGAACCGCAACATCGCCTTAACCCCGCCATGAAAGAGGTGGTGAGGGAGGAAGTTTTACGTTTACTTGATGCGGGTGTCATATACCCTATCTCTGATAGTGACTGGGTTAGTCCTATCCACGTTGTTCCCAAAAAGTCCGGTATTACAGTTGTGCAAAATCAAAATGATGAATGCATCTCCACTCGCATTCTAGTGAAATGGAGAATTTGCATTAACTATCGCAAAGTTAATGCCAGAACACGTAAAGATCACTTCCCTCTTCCATTCGTTGACCAAATGCTAGAACGTTTAGCCGGTCATGCTTACTACTATTTTCTTGATGGCTATTCTCCGGCTACTTTCAAATTGTCATTGATCCCGCTGATCAAGAAAAGACAACTTTCACCTATCCCTTTGGAACCTTTGCATACAAACGAATGCCTTTTGGTCTTTGCAATGCCCCAGGTACTTTCCAACGCTGCATGCTTCACATTTTCAGTGATATGATGGAATGTTATATGGAAGTCTCCCTGGACGACATTTCCATTTATGGAAATTCCTTTGATGACTGCCTATCCAACATTTCTAAAGTGTTAACACATTGTGAAGAAAAAAATCTGGTACTTAATTAGGAGAAGTGTCATTTCATGGTTACCAAAGGAATTGTTCTAGGTCATGTTGTTTTGAAAGATGGGATAGAGGTTGATAAAGCTAAAATTGTTAAAATTGCTTTGCTACCCATCCACGAACATTTTGCGATATCCGTGCCTTTTTAGGCCATGCTGGGTTTTACAGGCGATTCATTCAGGATTTTTCTAAAGTTGCTCGACCCTTAACCAATCTCCTACTTAAGGATGCAGTCTTCGACTTCAATTTCAATTGCAAACAAGCTTTTGAAACTCTAAAAACCGCCCTGACTACCACTCCTATCATTCAACCCCCTGATTGGTTGATAAGAGCCCAAAACTGTAGTTTTAACCCTGTAACAGTCATACTTTTAGACCAATTATGTGAGTAATAATTAAGAGTTAATACTGATTACGTATTTTTATGCATTTCAGGCTTCAAAGTCCATTATGTGCAAAAATGTGCCACTTTAGCGAGATAAAGGAGCAAAAGTCGGTTGCTAAGGAGTTCTGTGATTAAAGGCCAAGATTCAAGAAGACAAAGCCTTTCTAAAGCCCGGTCAAAAGCTGAAAAGTCGACACGGGCAGAAACAGCACTCAAAGTCAGCAGAACTTCCGAAGGCAGTATCTTTGGACTCAGACCTCGGAATTGGGCCTACCTTATGTCAAAACAACCGGCTCGGAAAGAGATTTCCAATGGTCTAAGCCTTGACCCAATCAGAGGAGTAGAAGTGGACGAAAAGTCTGTTGAAGCCAACTGCAGCTGAAGAGGCCTTTTTGGACTGAAAGAATTGGGTTTTGGACCTGATTCTCTGGCCCAAAACATGGATCCAAGCCCATGCACGATTTTTGGATCTGAACATATAAAAACCAAAGCTTAGCTCTTTGTTAATGGTAGATAGTTAGACCTAGATTAGTTAGCCTCCATTACTTAGTTTTTCATATCTTGTTTTAGATCTAGTTCATGTTTAATTAATTACTTTAGAACAAGTTAGATTATTAATTTAGTATTTGAATAATTGTTTTATTATTCATTAGATTAATAAAATAGTGTTCTTGGTAATCTAGTTCATTTTCCATTTACTTATTTAGTTAAATTCATAGATTCAATTGTTTGTCATTATTAGTTAAATTCAATTATTGCATGAGTAGTTTTGAATTGAGTTTAAACAAGCAAAGTTTCAATCTTTATATCATGTCTTGTTTGAATTCCATTGGGAATGATTGCGTAATGATTCTCGGCTAAACCTCCATTAGAGGGGGTTGAGAAGCCTTGATGAAAACTTGATTCCGACTATCGTAGAGTCGTCGTAATTTCCTTTCCACTCTAGAAACGATTAGTTCACCATGAGAATGGGTGTAATCGTTCACATGCTAGTTATGAATTGGTAGAAATGCCATGTGTAATTAGGGATTAGGAGTAACCAGATTGTTCTGCGAAGCAGTTTAATTCGGATTACGACAATTCGTCGTTAGTAGGATTTAGTCGAGTTAAGGTGGAATCAATCCCCCTCTAACTCCTTATCATAGAATCGACGTAGCATTCCCATAGTTGTTCTAATAGTCGACTAGTTGCATCTTGTGGGTAGTTGCATCGTAGTCTAGTTGCCATTTCGTAAATCTCTCATTAGACTTTTTAGTTAAGTTTACTTATACGTAGAGAACACAACATGTGGAAGGACTAGGAGTGGAACGAATCATCTACTCCACTATATCTCATAGGATTGAGAGTAGAAAACTTTGATAAATATAGGCACGTAAATAGTTTTAGTTTACTTACGTTTTGAGTTTTATCGTTCATTTCGTAGGTAAACTATCTTTTTATGTTTTATCATTGGTCTCAACCATTCGAACTGATGTGTGACGCTAGCGACTTTGCTATTGGAACCGTACTAGGCCAACGACGTGATGACAAACCCGTTGTCATTTACTACACTAGTAAAATTCTTAATGACGCTCAACGTAATTACACGACAACTGAGAAAGAGTTCCTTGCTGTTGTCTATGCTTTGGATAAGTTACGCCCTTACCTGGTCGGATCATCCACCGTCGTATATATTGACCATGCCGCACATCGGTACCTACTCACGAAAAAGGATGAGAAACAAAGATTGTTCCGCTGGATCCTTCTCTGGCAAGAATTCACCCTGGAAATCAAATACAAGAAAGGAACCGAAAATGTTGTAGCCGACCATTTATCAAGGCTAGTTGGTGACGTTGATAGTGATTCTGAAGCCATCTGTGATTCCTTTCAAGACCAATATTTGTACTCCATTTTCTCCTCTCCATAGTATGCGGATATCTTTAACCTAGTTACTGAGGAAGTTCTTTCCTCTTGGTCACGTCGTGATCGTCAAAAGTTCTTATCCATTGTAAAATATTATTTATGGGATGACCCCTACCTCTTTAAGTATTGTTCCGACCGTCGCTGCATTCCCGACTGGGAACACACCGACATGTTATCTTTTTGCCATGAATAATCTTGCGATGGTAATTTCAGTGGGAAGAAAAAAGGTTTTACCTTTTTGATGCCCCTAAATTGCCTTGCATCTTAATTGAATTACCCAACACAATATGGATCTTAATTGTGGAAATTTTTGATGTTTGGGGCATTGATTTTATGGGACCCTCCCCTATTTCTCAAGGTTTTCTCTACATTATAGTCGCTGTAGACTATGTGTCTAAATAGATTGAGGCACTCGCATGTCGCTCAAATGACTATAAGACTGTCGTGAAATTTGTAAAAGAAAACATTTTCTCTCATTTTGGTGTCCCCAAAGCTATCATCAGTGATGGGGGCACATATTTTTGTAATAAATTTTTTGGATTTTTAATGAAAAAATATGGAGTTACTCACAAAGTTGCTACTCCATATCACCCACAGACGAGTGGCCAAGTGGAAGTCTCCAACAGAGAGATAAAGTCCATTCTGGAGAAAATTGTGAATCCATCAAGAAAAGACTGGTCCTTTAAGACACTTATAAGGATATCTCCTTACCGCATTGTTTTTGGAAAACCTTGTCATCTGCCGGTTGAACTTGAGCATCGTACCCTATGGGCCATCAAAACCCTCAATTACAATAACAATGCGGCAGGCGAGAAGTGAAAACTGCAATTAAATGAGCTTGAGGAGATTTGGAGTGATGCTTATGATCTCTTCAAATCCTACAAAGCTAATATAAAAAGAGTGCACGACAAGCACATTTTGCGTAAAGATTTCAAAATTTGGCCAAAAGATTTTATTGTACAACTCCAGATTACACATTTTTCCTGGTAAATTGAAAACACGATGGTCTGGTCCTTTTATTGTGTCAGCTGTGACCCATAATGGGGTAATCTCTTTGCTTAATCCACAAGATAACAACGAATTTCAAGTAAATGGACAACACCTCAAATATTACCTTGAGTTATGCTCCCCAACTGTTGAACAGACTCTTCTTCAGGATCCAGTCTACATAGACTACATGTTTCATTTGGCGTACTCAATCTTGTTTTTTCTGTAGAGGGTACGCCATTTTGGTAGCCGGGCCATCTTCTATTTTATGAACTCAAAAGTTCTTTAAAGTGTGTGGTTGCAAACACTAGAGCTGTAGTCCACAAAAACTCTATTTCAGAATTGAGTTGAAATGGCTTTTGCAATGCGAGCAAACGTTCCTTCTGGTAAACGATGGGTACCAAAAATTTCACCTCCTTCCTTCTCTTCCCTTTTCTACTCTCTGCCTCGCGAACTTCAGCTAATCATTTGGTGTAAGTCTCACTTATCACAAATAGGTAATGGTCGTAGTACTTTTGCTCGTAAACGACGTGCACGAAGGATGGGGTAGTGTATGCATTGTCAAGACCTTTCTGTCCAGGTCTAGACTGCTTCCTATCCAATACTAGCCAGTATAAGGTATACTTTTGTCTGACACCAGCGCAAGATAAACTTCGTCGCCGCGCCATTTATCCCACGGGTTGGGAATTGTCTTGAGGATCTGACATTAAAAGACTCGCAAACGTCTTGAAGATTTGACATTAAAAGACTCACCATGTAGATATGTATATATTGTTGTCTTTTAAAATTCCCCTTGCATTAAGCTATGCACGTAGAGATACGTGTTCAACCTCAGATGTTGCCTACTTGGAACATGTACGGGCAATGGATTCCACTAGGTCAACCCCTAGAATTGGTTACTTTGAGTTCCCTTTGGGGCGGTTTAAGGATAGTTGTATGTAAAAAGGGCAATATTATTAGACCGTAGCGCGCACGGTCTAGGATGGTACCGTCCTGCCCCTAGACCTATAATACATAAAGGTGAAGCCACAGTCTGGCTGGGTTAGGTTCGCTCCAGAGTCGACATAACAGTTGCCTAAGAATTTAGATGGTGACTCTTCTGGACATCCAGTGTTGTTCACATTAATCTCCCTTGTATAGTAATAAAACCATATATTAAAAAAAAACATTGTTCACAAATAAAACATCCCTCCTTTTCATAAATTCTTGTGGCCTTTGAGAATGACTCATATAATTGGATGGCATTTTTCGTGCCGATCATTTCGGTAGCTCATTTATCCAATTCGGAGTCCGAACGAGTCATGTGTGCGTGTTTACATTTTTTAGGCTTGATTTGGGCTTGGGAAATTTTTTGGGCTTGACCAAATGTTGTGATTCTAGGCCCATGTATAAACCGAGACACCTCTTCCACACGTCACCATTTCCTCTTTCGTCTTCCCTAAAATCCGGATCTAGTTCCCTCTTGTTCCAGTCTCTCACGAGACGATGACATATTAAATTTGAGTCTCGCGCGAGACCACCACAACTTGGTTTCAAATTCCCTTCCGTTAGTAACTTCCAATTCTTCCCCTCATCTCAAATTAATATCCATCCTCTTTCTACGATCACATATGGCCGACAATAGGTGAATTTCGGTGGAAAGAAATTTTGGGTCCCTATTTGAAAGTGGGATGTTTGCTCCATTTTTTGATACGGAAATACACTCTAGACTAGAGGATGGGAGTATCTCTTGTATGCTAATGGCGGGCTGTATTCAACGGATTTGGTGTTGAAATTCTATAACAATGGCGGCTTTAATGACGACAATTTTTGGGTCACCATCGACGACGTGCCACGCCAAGTCACACCCGCCTTGATCTCCGGGATCACGGGAATACCTCTAGTCGACCACGTGATGACTCAGCAACAGTTCGTATATCCACGGACTTACAACCTCATGCTCGACACGCTAATCGAGGGTGAGTATAATATGGATGGGAAATGTGCATATCAATGTTCTGTGCGGCGAAAACAACTTGCCGTGACTCAATGGCTGGGTTAGAATGTCATTGGCACCTCTAAGCCATCTGACATTAACAAGACATTTCTGCACCTACTCTGGGTTCTCCAGAAGTGAAAGGGTAACTTCTGCATAGTGACCTTTCTATTCGATATCATTATGCATGCCACACTTAAGTCAACCCCTTTTGCCGTTCTTGTCACGCAAGTTATGATTAATTTGGGTGTTCAGTCTGCCACCCCGTTAGATCCCTATGCTGCCATATGAAAATATGCATGTTTTCAAGAAGTGCATACTGTCCCCATGGGAACCCACAGCACTAATGACAGCTGAACACGATAACGTGGGTTCAACTCACACATACCCTCCACCTTTCTTTGATGAGGTTGCTATAAGCAAGATGAGCCATCCTATGGATGCCTTACGAACTATGAATAGTGGCATGCGAGACATGTATACTCGCCATGTATCGATGGAACATTCCATGGGCAAATTCAGGGAGGACATGAGCACTCGCCACGAGTCGATGACAGACACCATGGGCGAATTTCAGCAAGAAATGCGCACTTCCATGAAAACATTTTAGGATCATATGACTACTCGCCAGAATCAGTTCCAGCGAATGCTCATGGTGAAACAACACCAGTTTCAAGATCAGGTGATGCATACTTTAGGCGATATCTAGGAGCAGTTAGCCTCCATGGGAGCTCATCCTGCACGCCGTCGCTTGACTCATGGTTCTTCTTTTGCAGCCCCTGAGGACTCTCCATAGACATTTTATTTTCCTGGTCTTGTATTTTATTTATATCGGATATTTTATTTACGTGTTTGCATTTTAATTTTCCACCCTAGTATGTCTTTTATATCCTACATTTTCCAAAAATTCTGCCTTGTCAAATATTATATTAGATCTTATATATCTCCAATGTTATATTATATATAGATAGAAACATATATAATAATAATAGTAATAATATATATATATATATATATATATATATATATATATATATATATTATTTTTTTTTTTATGTTACACTTAACAGCGAGCTTTACTGTCCACTAACGATTTGGAAAACAATTAGAAAACGGTCATAAAACCATCGCCAAAATGGTCAGAAAATGGTAATAAAAAATGTCCCCAAAACGGTCCGAAAATGGGTCCATTTTCTTTCTATAAATAGAAAGTTCACCACATCCTTCACATTCACTCCTTTCATCTTCTTCCCACTATATTTTTTCTTTAATTCTAATTATGTTTTTTTTAAATTTCTTACCGAATTTCAAGCTTCATGGATGCGTTATAAAAGTTTGAGCAGCAGCAAATTGAATATGCTACTCAAATCTTCATGCTCGTTAGTTTTATTATCGTAATGTTGTTAATGTGGCATATAGTCCTATCTAATATATAAATTTGTATTTTGTTTTCCCATTGTCATTATGGTGTGTTTTCACATTCATGTATGTTGTTACAACTTATTGTGTGATTATATTTACGTATTCCTTGTCCTTCTACTTACGCTATTTATGCTTAAAAAAAAAAAGGCATTCCTTGTAGTCACATGCCCTATTCTTTCCCATCCACACTTGATAGAACTATTTTAGAAGATACATGTGGTCTAACTACCTTGTGACACCTCGATCCGTATTTTCTTAACTTGCGGATTGGTGCATATTTATAGCAAGGCTAGACACCTCTCAAATCCGGTCTTCCCTTTTTCACTAAATTGTCTTCACCACTCCATTCCTTCCATCTTTAATGGCCTCACTCGAATTTTCGTGCCTGAGCAAAATTTTATGGAAAATTTCTAGAGCGGTCTGTTTCACCCATATTTTGATATTGAAATTTTATGACGAGGATGGTTCCCTTTATTACATCATAAGGAGGCACTTTGTTCCAAAGAATTGGTCCTGCTATTCTATACACACGGTTATTTCCAAAATGGGCAATTCTTTGTCCGTGCAAACAGATGCGAGCGCGAATTGACTTTGGCAATCATCTCTGAGGTCCTTCAAAATCCCATTACGAACCCGGGGGTACACCTTCAAGATTCACCATTCGACAATATAAGGCATCTGATGTTTGCAACTATCCTTTACGGCGAATACAACCGTAAAAACCGCATTATTTATCAGTGATAAGAGCCTAAAACTGTAGTTTTAACCCCTTAATATCATTACATTTAGACCAATTATGTGTATAATAAATATGAGTTAGTATTGTTTACGTGCGTTTATGTATTTCAGGCATTGGAGTCAAATATGTGAAGAAACATGTCACTTTTGCGAGATAAAGAAGCAAAGGTTGGTTGCTAAGAAGTTCTATGATTAAATGCCAAGATTCAAGGAGAAAAAGCCTTTTTAAAGGTCGGTTAAAGCTAAAAAGTCAAAGTCAACGCGGGCAGAAATAGAGCAGAAAAATCAATAAAACTTCTGCAGACTATATCTTTGGACTCAGACCTCGGAATTGGGCCTATTATATGTCAAAATGACTGGCTCGGAAAGAGCTTTCTAACGATCTAAGCTTTGACCCAATCAGAGGAGCAAAAGGGGATGAAAAGACTATTGCAGTAATTTCCAGCAGAGAAACCCTTTTTGGACATATGTAATTAGATTTTGGGCTTGATTTAAATGCCAAAAACATGGCTCCAAAGCCCATGCACGAAATTGTAAACCTAGCCCTCTCTTATATAAAGAGGACTAAGGTATAACTCTCATATACTTAGACTTAGATAGAATGCTTAATTAGAGATAGATAGTTAGAACTTAGACTTTGTTATTAATTTAAACTTAAGTTTTAATTCATTAGCATCTTCATTAGTGTTGAGTTAGTTATTTGTTCTTCATTATTCAATTAGATTAATAAAATCCAAGTCTGTTCTTCATTATGTCTTCTTCTTATTCATATTGTAATGATAGTGTAATGACTTCTAGCTAAACCTCCATTAGAGGGGTTTGATGAAGCTTGATGAAGACTTGATGTGTTAGTTAGGATTATTGCATTTTAAGAGTTTCACCCTAGTAGGTTAGTTGATTTGCCATGAGAATGGGTTGGACTTCCTCACATGCTAATTATTAGTTGGCAGAGAGTGCTATATTGCCATGAGTAATTAGGGATCAAACACTTATTAGAGCACACTTATTATTACTTAATCTTATTAGTAATTATAGATTGCCAGGTTTAATTAGAGCACCGTGCTATGTGGGCTATAAAAAGCTTTAACTTCAATTATGATGCGACAGGTGTTAGGCGTAAATTGTAATTAACTGAGCTTGAAGAAATCCGTAGAGATTCTTATGATCTCACGAAAAATTATACAGCTAACATGAAACATGTTCATGATAAACAAATTTTGCGTAAGGAGTTTGTGGTTGGTCAAAAGGTCTTGCTTTACAACTCCCATTTGCACATTTTCCCTGGAAAATTAAAAACCCATTAGTTTGGTCCTTTTCTGGTTATTGAAGTCACCCCTTACGGGGCAATCACCTTGGTAAATCCCAAGGACAACAGTACCTTTCAAGTTAATGGCCAACGATTAAAACATTTTCCATCATCTGTGAGGCATGAGTGTCGTCGGCACAGGACGGATGACTTTGGCCTATCATCTTTGCGTGGCTAGTTTATTTTGTATTCTTGTTATGTTAAGGCTTGTTTTCTTGTTTTTCATAGATTTTGTTTCCGAATTGTTAGTTAAGTAGTTAATATTTGGATTCTGTAATTGTTATTTTTTTTAATTTAATTTGAAGTTATTTTTGTTTCTGGCATATGCTATGTTTTGTATCGTGAATTCCACCCTTTCAACTTGTTTGGGGGTAGAATTATTTATTTAGTGATAAACACCCAAAATTGTAATATTAAACCCCGAGAGACATAGCATTTTGATCAATTATGTATTTAATAATCATATAATAATTATAATTTCGTAGTTTTGCAGGTTTCTGCAGTTAACATGAATATAATGATAAAACATGCATCGAAGTACGGGAATACTGGAATATTTGAAGTTTCCCACTCAACCCCAGTGAAGCCCAACAAAGCCTGACTAGAGTCGAAGTTTCCAAAAGAACAAAACTAGTACAGAACGGGTCCACATATAAAGAAGCAGCAAACTTATGAAGTTCACATCTGATAAATCTGGATGCCGACGTTGGCTAGTGAACTGCCAGAGCGACCAGGGCGAGAAACTCTACGCAAAGACAGAAAGTTGTAAAAATGACAATATCAGCGCCGCCACTGGACACACTAAGTGGACCTACTCTGTGGACCCAAAAGGCATGACGAGTCAGCATAGGCAGGTGGCAAGTGATGGTCACAATTTTGTGCCACCTTGCAATGGGAAAGACACGTACCAATTCAATGTTTGAATTGAATTGGGCTAAAAGATAAAACCAAAACATAAAAGACAAAACCTTAAATAAAGAAAAGGACGAAAACTTAAATAGTTCGAGACAAAACTTTGTATTCCAAAGTTTTGAATGTCTCAAATTAGCTAAAAAACAAAACCAAATAAAATCACTAGGATCTCCAGCCATCTAGCCTATATATATGAGGGGCTTGGATATTCTCCTTCAGAATTTTTATGCTTTAGATTCCGCTCAGTATTTATTTAACTTTCATTCTAGTACTTTAAATTCCGTCCTTTTCATTTCAGCAACTTAAATACTGTAAGTCATTTCTTCTTAATAAAAGTCATTTCTTTTCAAGTTTAATTCTTGTCCTGCATTTATTTATTTAATGTATACAACAAGTTTAATTATTCCTTCAATGACTATGAGCTAATCCCCCCCCCCTCAGGGGGAGGGTTATACTGCTCGTATGAGAATCCGGATTGACTCTTTAATATTCTAGAATCACTACTTAGGAATTAGGTGTAGATTAGACATCCGGTCCCAAAATGACTGAGACTGTACAAATTTGGAGTGCTGATGCTCCAGAACAGTCTCGTGAGAGACCCAAAATGTGTCGCGCACGACTCTCTGGTGTCAGACAGCTCTCCAATTTGTCCAGCTGATGTAGAATCGAATTGGGAACTGAAATGATATTCCAGAGATGCGGCTCAGAGATGTGGGCATTTCGCTAGGGATCAATACTCGACGTCGTCTCGGATTTGTCTATGAACTCGAGACGAATTAGAGCTGTAGTGATATGGTAATATAAACTGTTAAAAAATTATTCTTGCATGAGTATGATTAACCCTTTCCCTGTTTCTCTATCTTTGTTTATTCATATTGAAATCATCGTTAGTAATTTACATTATTTACATTACCGTTAATTTAATTAAACAAACGAAAAACCTAAAATCCTACTCACTAAAAGTTGTAATTCCAGTTATGAACCTTGTCGAGCCCTAAGGTTTGGACGATCTCTTACTCGACCTATCCTACCAAACCCACGTGAGTAAGGTAACTTGACTAAACGAACGACTATACGGACTTTGGACTTTGGACTTTGGTCTTGTGGACTTCGGACTTAAGTAACTAAAACCAATAAACGTACATTTAGCATTTTATCAAATGGCGCTGCTGTCGGGGAAGGACTCTAGACATTTAACGTAATAACTGGAATACATCAAACATCAACCCCCTCCCCTGCCCCTTCATCTTTTTGATTTCCATTTCTTTTGCAATACTAACGTATTACGTACCTGTTTGCCCCAACTTTTTCTACTAACAGATATTTGTGAACTAGATCTTGTTTATTTTTATTAGCACAGTTTAAGTATTCCATAGGAACTTGAAGTACTGAACTGACAAAAGAGTCTCGGATGAGACTAAATTAGTAGCGCATGAGACTAACCTAGAGTATCAACACTCCGGTTTTCAGGTACAGGCCACTTTCCCTTTCAGTACTCTTTTGGACTCTCTAGTCCAGTTTATCCAGTAAGTTCACGAGCTCGGGAGTTAGTTCGATCGTTGTACGAGGAATCACGGGACGCCAGGTTTCAAATTCTTAAACTCCTCAAACTTTGTTGATGATATTATTTTGTTGTTTGCTATAACCTGTTTTACCTTGCATGTTTGTGTGTTGGCATGAGAACTTTTTGCATGTAAATGTGGTTCGTCATTACATCTTCACGTTAACACGATTAATATGATTCGAATATATTTTGATGTATGCGTAGTTTTAAACCACCTGCTTAGAATATTTTTGTATGTGTATGTTACATCAATTCACGTACGCAGTATTCATTTGCATGAATTCGTTCTCGACATTCCCTTAGCTCACATATAGTTGCACTTATTGATAACTATAGATTATTGTATGCGTAGGACATATTTATATTCACGTATAAGTAATATAGAATTGCATGTGTAGACTTCCTGTGTAATACTAGCGTATGCTAATTGTATGTTTAGTTTCTATTTTGGCATCTATCGTTTTTAATTGCATGTTTCGTAATCACGTCTCCATAATACATTAATTATGTAAACTAAAAAAAATAAAAAAATAAAAAAATAAAAATAAAAATAAAAAATAAAAAAAAGATAATAGTAATAAAAGAAAATCCTAATAATTAAAATTTCATCTTAATCATCTTAATAACACCCTACATAATACACCATCATAAATCATCATCCTATTCCATCAGTACCTAGGAAACTTGAAAAAAAATTGAGGTTGCCTAATTAAGGAACGTGCTAGCACGAACAACCTCCCTCAATTCTATCAGGTGACTTGGCTGCTGGAATATTCACACGTTGTCCTAGCTTACCTGCTTAAGTTAGCAACAACTCAGGAAGATGTGCTTCACCGCCATCCTTCCTTAATTCTAAAATCTCTTGTCATAATTCGTTCCTTATGAGCCTTGAATTAAAATTTGTATTTGTATGAGACTACGGTCTGGTAAATATAAGGAATTAGAACTTACATATCGTCGTCGGAAATACAATAAACAATTGCTTATGCTATCTCCTAGACATAGTTCCTCCTCCGTAAACCAACCTCGTCAAACATCTCCGTTGCTATTATCTCCCTTAGTTATGGCTCAGGAAAATCCCACCGTCGAGAAACCCCTTTCGGATTTCTATACTGCATTACAGGAAGGACTTGCTTCCTGCATTAAACTCGATGCGATTGTAGGTGATTTTCGCATTCCGCCAAATATTTTCGGTTTATTACCTGTGTACCATGGTCTAGACCATGAAAAACCATAAAATCATCTTCGTCGGATGCAACAAGTAGTCACCACTTTCTGCCATCCGACCGTTACCAACGAACAAGTCTTGCTTAGGTTGTACAAGCACCGCAATCCATTGACACATGGGCCAAACTCGTACAAGCATTCATGATAAAATTCTATACTCAGAAGAAAACTACATAAATGCTTCAGAAGATTCAATTCTTTCGCCAACACCCCTAGGAATCCTTTTCGGAAGCATGGAGCAAATTTTATCGACCGCTTCTCGAATGTCCCCATCATCAACTCGACACCGCTGTATTAGTCCGTTCATTCTTTAATGGTCTCTCTGACCATCAAAAGGAAACATTAGATATTATGAACAGTGGTTGTTTCATGGACAAAGGCGCTACTGAAGCATACACTTTCCTTGAGAAACAGGCTTCACGAAGCACCCATTGGGGAAACACTGATTCTTCCAGATCTTCTAAAGACACTCCTACCAAAGTTACGTCTATGTTTGAGGTCAAACCCGATCCGGAATTAAAAACCCTGATAGAGTCCCTAAACAAAAAGGTCGATGCTCTTTCGGTTCAAGTAAATGATCAGAAACCCAAACAGGTCTTGGCTGCCAACGCTTCCCCATGTCCTCTTTGCTTAAGTCCTGAGCACGCCGATTCTTATTGTCCTTTGGTATACGAGTGCCCTCCCTAATCTTCTGAAGAGGCTTGTGCTTTTAACATCCCTAATGCACCTTGGCAACAACATCCGAATGTGGCTTGGGCAACCCCTGCCCAACAACAAGCTCTTCCGGGTGTCAACAACACTTCTGCACGACCAACCGCTAACTACAATTCCTACCATCAAGGAAATCCTCCACAATTTCAGCAAGGGCAAAATAATTTTCCCAACAACGCAAATATAGGGTACCAAAACAACCGCAATCTTGTTCTCGCTAATCAAGGATATGGCTACTAAAATCAACCTGTAAACAATAACCGTGAACTTGTTCCTACTGCTCCACTGGTACAATCCGCTGCCGATAAAACAGCTGAAACTTTTCTGACTTACATGAATCAATAGAATCAAATCTTAGCATCTATCCAACAGTCTCTTCAGCTGTTAGTACAAGATAAAAGTCAAAAGGGCGTGTTCCCTGGCCAAGCAGTTCCAAACCCTAAGCCTACAAACACTGCCTTTGAACTCAACAATGCACCAGGATCTAGTAATCCAAGCCAGGGTGAGGTAAATGCCATTACCACTCTTCGTTCTGGCCGAACCATCGACAATAACATACATATACCAGATGAAGAATCGATAGAAGCCACGGCTGACGTCCTTCCAACTTCTACCTCGCAACCTATAACGGACGAAGTTGTTCCTTCCAAATCTACACCCATGTCCCTAGGGAAAGACGCCACTGATCCTTATGCGCGATTCCGCCCAAAAGCTCCGTTCCCTGCCCGTTTGGCAAAGAACAAACATGACGAAGATTTCGATGAGATCCGTGAAACCTTTAAAAATTTGACCATAAACTTACCTTTTCTAGATGCACTTAAGCATTTGCCCAAGCATGCCAAGTTTTTGAAGAACATGTGCACCACCAAATAATGTACAAATGTTCCTTAACAAGCGTTCCTCACTGAGTAGTTTCCCTCAATTAGTACTACCAATGCTGTGGTTAAATACGAAGACCTAGGTCGACCAACTATACCATGCACGTTGGGCGACAAGTATACCGCTACCGCACTTTTAGACCTAGGCGCCAGTGTTAACCAACTTCCCTACTACTTATTTAAGCAGTTAGGTCTTCATGAATTAAAACCTACCAATATGACTCTACAACTCGCGGATCGCTCCATCAAGTACCCAAAGGGCATAGTAGAAAACGTCATAGTCAAGGTCCAAGATTTTTACTACCCCATTGATTTTGTCATTCTAGATACCGAAGTGGCCTGTGACTCCATTCCTATCATCTTAGGACGTCCATTTCTTGCAACTACTAACGTTCTCATAAATTGTCGGGACGGTTCAATGACGTTGTCTTTCAAGAACCTTTCTGTCGAACTCAACGTGTTCAAATTAATGAAAAAATTTCTCGATCCTATAATGGAGGGTGAGATTAGCTTGGTTGATAGTCTGGCACACGATTATTTCACAAACTCTTTTCCCATAGATGAGGTACACCAATTTCTTTTTTGATAATCTTGAGTTTGACGATGACTCGTACATCAAGGATGTCCACGCATTATTAGAGTCAGTACCACTATTTGATCCTACTACTGCGGTCCCAACTGATTCAAAAGAACTGGACTCGATCTTTTCCATTGAAGAGACGGTCGCTCACGAATCCTTAATCCCCAATCCTCCAACTCCAGATTTAAAACCTTTACCCTCTGATTTGAAATACGTGCATCTCGATCCCGATGGTAGTCACCCTATAATAATTTCTACTCACTTCACTACCGACGAAGAAGCAAGTTTGATTCGTGTCATTCGTGAACACCGCTCCGCTATCAGTTGGTTCTTAGATGATATCAAGGGAATAGCTAGACCCTAGTATATGCACGCATCATATACATCTCGATGACGGCTCAAAGACATCGCGAGAATCGCAACATCGCCTTAACCCCACCATGAAAGAGGTGGTGAGAGAGGAAGTTTTACGTTTACTTGATGCGGGTATCATATACCCTATCTCTGATAGTGACTGGGTTAGTCCTGTCCATGTTGTTCCTAAAAAGTCTGGCATTCAAGTTGTACAAAATGAAAATGGTGAATGCATTTCCACCGGCATTCCATTAAAATGGAGAATTTGTATTGACTATCGCAAACTTAATGCCAGAACACGTAAAGATCACTTCCCTCTCCCATTCATTGACCAAATGCTAGAACGTTTAGCCGATCATGCTTACTACTATTTTTTTGATGGCTATTCCGGCTACTTCCAAATTGTCATCGATCCCGCCGATCAAGAAAAGACAACTTTCACATGTCCCTTTGGAACCTTTGCATATAGACATATGCCTTTTGGTCTTTGCAATGCCCCAGGCATCTTCCAACGCTACATGCTTCACATTTTCAGTGACATGGTGGAACGTTATATGGAAGTATTCATGGACGATGCTTCCATTTATGGAAATTCCTTTAACGACTGCCTATCCAACCTTTCTAAAGTGTTAACGTATTGCGAAGAGAAAAATCTAGTACTTAATTAGGAGAAGTGCCATTTCATGGTTACCAAAGGACTTGTTCTAGGTCATATCGTTTCGAAAGACGGGATAGAGGTTGATAAAACTAAAATTGTTAAAATTGCTTCGCTACCTTTCCCACGTACAGTTCGTGATATCAGTGCCTTTTTAGGCCACGCTGGGTTTTACAGGCGATTCATTTAGGATTTTTCTAAAGTTGCTCTACCTTTAACCAATCTCCTGCTTAAGGATGTGGTGTTCGACTTCAATTTCAATTGCAAACAAGCTTTTGAAACTCTAAAAACTGCCCTAACTACCGCTCCTATCATTTAACCCCCTGATTGGTTTCAACCATTCAAACCGATGTGTGACGCTAGCGACTTTGCTATTGGGGCCGTACTAGGCCAACGACGTGATGACAAACCCATTGTCATTTACTACGTTAGTAAAACTCTTAATGATGCTCAATGTAATTACACAACAACTGAGAAAAAGTTCCTAACTGTTGTCTATGCTTTGGATAAGTTTCGCCCTTACCTAGTTGGATCATCCACCATCCTATATACTGACCATGCCGTATTTCGGTACTTACTCGCGAAAAAGGACGTGAAATAGCGATTGTTTTGCTGGATCCTTCTCTTGCAAGAATTCACTCTGGAAATCAAAGACAAGAAAGGAACCGAAAATGTCGTGGCCGACCATTTATTAAGGCTGGTTAGTGACGTTGATAGTAATTTTGAAGCCATCTGTGATTCCTTCCCAGACGAATATTTGTACTATATTTGCTCATCTCCATGGTACGTGGATATCGTTAACTACCTAGTTACTGAGGAAGTTTCTTTCTCTTGGTCACGTCCTGATCGTAAAAAGTTCTTATCCACTGTAAAATATTATTTCTAGGATGACTCCTACCTCTTTAAGTATTGTTCCGACTAACTCATTCGTCGATGCATTCCCGACTGGGAGCACACCGACGTATTATCCTTTTGCCATGAACAATCTTGCGGAGGTCATTTTAGTGGAAAGAAAACTGCGGCCAAGGTGTTACAATGTTGTTTCTACTGGCCTACCCTTTTTCGCGATGCACACGAACATTGCATAGCCTGCATTCGTTGTCAGCACTTAGGTTGAATTACAAAATGCAATATGATGCCCCTAAATCCTATCTTGATTGTGGAAATTTTTGATGTTTGGGGCATTGATTTTATGGGACGCTACCCTAATTTGAAATGTTTTCTCTACATTCTAGTCACTGTGGACTATGTGTCCAAATAGATTGAGGCACTCGCATGCCGCTCAAATGACCATAAGGCTGTCGTGAAATTTGTAAAAGAAAACATTTTCTCTCATTTTGGTGTCCCCAAGGCGATCATCAGTGATGGGGGTACACACTTTTGTAATAAATTTTTTGGGTTTTTAATGAAAAAATATGGAGTTACTCACAAAGTTGCTACTCCATATCACCGACAAACGAGTGGCCAAGTGGAAGTCTCCAACAAAGAGATTAAGTCCATTCTAGAGAAACCTGTCAATCCATCAAGAAAGGACTAGTCTCTCCGCTTATCGGATGCCTTGTGGGCATACCGAACATCATTTAAGACACCGATAGGGATGTCTCCTTACCGCCTTGTTTTTGGAAAACCTTGTCATCTGCCGGTTGAACTTGAGCATCGTGCCATTTGGGCCATCAAAAGCCTCAATTACAATATAAAAGAGGCAGGCGAGAAGCGAAAACTGCAATTAAATGAGCTTGAGGAGATTCAGAGTGATGCTTATGATCTCTCAAAATTCTACAAAGCTAATATGAAAAGAGTGCACGACAAGCACATTTTGTGTAAGGATTTTAAAATTGGCCAAAAGGTTTTACTGTACAACTCCAGATTACACATTTTTCCTGGTAAATTGAAAACACGATGGTCTGGTCCTTTTATTGTGTCAGCTATGACACATTATGGGGCAATCTCTTTGCTTAATCTACAAGATAACAACAAATTTCAAGTCAATGGACAACGCCTAAAATATTACCACGAATTACACTCTCCTAGATGTTGAACAGACTCTTCTTCAGGACCCAGTTTATGTAGACTAGATGTTTCGTTTGGTGTACTCAATCTTGTTTCTATAGAGGGTATGCCATTTTGGTAGCCGGGCCATCTTCTATTTTATGATCTCAAAATTTTTTTGAAGTATGTGGTTGCAAGCGCCGGAACCTTAGTCTACGGAAACTCTATTTCAAAACTGAGTATAAATGTCTTCTGCAACACGAGCAAACGTGCCTGTCGGTAAACGATGGGTACCTAAAATTTCACTTCCTTCCTTCCCTTCCCTTTTCTACTCTCTGCCTCACGAACTTCAGCTAATCATTTGGTGTAAGTCTCACTCATCACGAATAGGGAATGGTCATAGTACTTTTGCTCGTAAACGACGCGTGCGAAGAAAAGGGTGGTGTATGCATTGCCAAAGACCCTTCTGTCAAGGTCTTGACTTCCTATCTGATACTAGCCAGTTTAAGGTATACTTTTGTCTGACACCAATTGCGCAGGATAATCTTCGCTGCCGCGCCGTTTCTCCCACGGGTTGGGAATCGTTTTGAGAATCTGATGATAAAAGACTCACAAACGTCTTGAGAATCTGACAATAAAAGACTCGATTCGTCTTGAGGATCTGACGTTAAAAGACTCACCTTGTAGATATGTATATATTGTTGACAAATTCCCCGTGCTTTAAGTTGTACACATAGAGATTTGTGTTCAACCTCGGATGTTGCATACTTGGAATACAAATGGGCAATGGATTCCACCAGACCAACCCCCAGAATTGGTTACTTTGAGTTCCCTTTGGGGGTTTGAGGATAGCCTTATGTAATAATGGCAATATTATTAGACCGTAGCGCGCACGGTCCAGGATGGTACTGTCCTACCCCTAACCCCATAATACATAAAGGAAAAGCCACAGTCTGGCTGGATTGGGTTCACTCCAGAGCTGACATGACAGTTGCCTATGAATTTAGATGTTGACTCTTCTAGACATCTAGTGTGTTTCACGTAATCTCCCTTGTATATAAATAAAACACCCTCCTTTCTTTTCAAAACTCTTGTGACCTTTGAGAATGACTCATATAATTGGATAACATTTTTTCGTGCCGATCATTTCGATATCTCGTTCATCCAATTTGGAGTCCAAACGAATCGTGGGTGTGCGTTTAGATTTTTTAGGCTTAAATCGGGCTTTAGGCTTGATTTGGGCTTGGGAAATTTTTTTGGCCCAACGAAATCTCGAAATCTCAGGCCATTTAAACCCGACAAACCCTACCAAATGCGTCACCATCACACACTTCGTCTTCCCCAATATCCGGATCTTGTTCCCTCTCGATTTAGTCTAGCACGAGACAGGCCCACGTTATATCCAGGTCTCGCGCGCGACTCCAACAACTCCGATTCCAATTCCCTTTCGTCAGCAAGTCCCATTTCCCCCCCTCATCATAAATCAATAGCCAGCCTCTCCCTAAGAGCAGTAATGGCCAGAAACAGGCGCATTTGTGTGGAGAAATATTTTTGAAAATTTATTCGAAAATGGGATGTTTGCTCCATTCTTTGATAATGAAATTCACTCTAGAGGATGGGATTACTTGTTATATGCTAATGGCGGGCTTTATTCTAAGGATTTGGTGATGAAATTTTACGACAATGGGAGCTTTAATGGCGACCATTTTTGGGTTACCGTCGAAGGTGTGCGCCACGAAGTCACACCTGTTTTGATCTCCGGGATCACGAACATTCCTTTGGTCGACAACGTGCTGACTCAGTAGCAATCCATGTACCCACGGACTTACGACCTAATGCTTGACACGCTAATCGAGGGAAAGTACAACATAGATGGGAAATGCGCGTATTAGCGTTCGGTGTGACGGAACCAGCTGGCTGTGACTGAACGTCATTGACACCTCGAAGCCCTCAGACATCAACAAGACCTTCCTCCACCTTCTCTGGATCCTCCAGGAGCGAAAGGGTAACTTCTGCATAGTTACCTTTCTTTTTTATATTATTACGCATGCCACTCTTAGGTCAACCCCTCTTGCCGTTCTTGTAACGCAAGTTATGATTAATTTGGGTTTTCTGTCCGCCACCCCATTACTCCCTATACCACTATATGAGAATATGCTTGTCTTCAGGAAATGCATACTGACCCCTTGGGAACCCACAACACCAATAGCTGCTGAGCACGCTAACGTAGGCCCATCTCACCCACCCTACTTTGATGAGACTGCTATGAGTAAGATGAGTCACCCTATGGATGCCTTACGTGCTATAAACAGTGGCATGAGAGACATGTAAACTTGCCAGGTATCGATGAAACATGCCTTGGGCGATTTAAGGACATATATGACCACTTGCCATGGGGCATTGACAGACAGCATGTCAAATTTCAGCAGGAAAAGCGAGCTTCCATGAATGCATTTCAGGACTAAATGACTACTTACCAGAACAAGTTCCAGCGAATGTTCATGGCAAACCAGCATCAGTTTCAGGCCCAGGTGTTGGATACTCTGGGAGATATCTAGGAGCAGTTAGCCTCCACAGGAGCTCGTCCTGCACGACGTCGCAGGACTCCTGGTTCTTCTTCTACAGCCCCTGAGGATTCTCCTGCAGCCCTCGAGGATTCTCAGTAGATAGTTAATTTTTATCGTTCTTGTATATTAATTATGTCGGATATTTTATTTACGTGTTTGCATTTTTATTTTCGAACTTAGGATGTCTGCAATTCCTACATTCTCCAAAATTTCTGCCTTGTTAAATAGTATATTAGTTATCTCCAATATTATATTATAAAGGTAGAAACATATATAATAATATTAGTAATAAAAATATATATAGATATATAAAAATATATACATATATTTTTAACGTCACAATTAACAGCAAAATTTTACCGTAAACCAACGTTTTGCAAAACGGTCATGAAATAGCATCCTAAAAACGGTCCGAAAACGGTCATGAAATCGCATCTAAAAACGGTCAGAAAATGGTTCAATTTTCTTCTATAAATAAGTTCAACACATTCTTCACATTTCACTCCTTTCACTTTCTCCCCTCTCCACTTTTTATTCTAAAAATCGTTTTTAGATTACTCCAAGTTTCAAGATTCATGGATGCACTAGAAAAGTTTGAGCAGCAGCAGATTGAATATGCTACTCAAGTCTTCATGCTCGGTTGTTTTATTATAGTAATGTTGTTAATGTGGCATATAGTTCTATATAATATTTAGGTTTGTATTTTATTTCACGTATCATTATGATGTGTTTCCACTCCTCTGTACGTTCTTACATCTTATTGTAATATTATAATTACATCTTCCTTTGCCTTCTACTTACACTATTTGTTTACGTCAAAAAAAAAAAAAAAAAAAAGGCACTCCTTGTAGTCACATGCCCCATTCTTCTCATCCACACTGCAACTTTTGCGCCATATTTAGAAAATACACGTGGTCTAACTACCATGTGACGCCTCGAACCGTATTTTCTACATCTTCAGATTGGTGCCTATTTATAACAAGGATAGACACCCCTAAATACCAACTTTCCTTTTTCCACTAAAAAATTTCTTTACCACTCCATCTTTAATGGCCCTCACTCGAATTTTCGTGTCCGAGCAAAATTTTATGGAAAATTTCCAAAATGGCCTTTTTCACCCATTTTTTGACACAGAAATTTTACGTCGAGGATGGTACCCTCGTTTACATCATAAGCATGCATTTTTTCCCAGAGAATTGGTCCTATTGTTCTATAAACACGGTTATTTCCAAAACGGGCAATTCTTTGTCCGTGCAAACGGATGCGAGTGTGAATTAACTATGGAAATTATCTTCGAGGTACTTGATAAGAGCCCAAAACTATAGTTTTAACCCCTTAATAATAATGCTTTTAGACCAATTATGCGAGTAATAGATAAGAGTTAATGCTAATTACGTGTTTTTATGTATTTCAGGCATGGAACTCAATTATGTGCATAAATGTGCCACTTTGGCAATATAAAGGAGCAAAGGGTTGGTTGCTAAGAAGTTCTGGAATTAAAGGCCAAGATGGGCAGAAACAGCACACAAAAGTCAGCAGAACTTCTGAAGATCGTATCTTTGGACTCAGGCCTCGGAATTGGGTTTACCTTATGTCAAAACGACCGACTCAGAAAGAGATTTTCAATAGTTCAAATCTTGACCCAATCAGAGGAGCAAAAGTGGACGAAAAGCCTGTTGAAGTCGAAGCCAGCTGAAAAAGGCCTTGTGGACTGAAGAAATTGGGCTTTGGGCTCGATTTTCCGGCCTAAAACATGGACCCTCAGCCCATGCACGAAAATGTGGATCTGGTGTCTCCCATTTCACACACAAGACTTAGCTCTTAAGTATCAATTAACTTAGGTTAGAAGGTAGCCATTAAACCTTAGTTCTAGATCTAGTCTTTGAGTTTTGAATTAGTTAATTAATTAGTTTCCATTTCATATTTTAGTTTCATTCCTTGTTTTGGATTAAGTATTTGAATCATTGTTTATCATTGATTAGATAAATAAAATAGTTAGTTCTTGTTAAATTCGATTTTGTTATTTAATATTATTTAGATCTAATTCCAATTCTTGTTATTCAGTAAATTCTTAGTTGTTAATTTAGATTTCAATTATTGTTTAGTTGAATTTAGTAAAGTTAGAATATTTATATGATGTCTAGTTTTAATTCAATTGGAAATGATAGTTTGATGAATCAAGGCTAAACCTCCATTAGATGGGCTTGGTGAAGCTTTGATGAAAACTTGATTGTGTAGCGTAGAATCGTTGTAAGAGTCTATTATACTCTAGAAGGAAGTCGATTCGCCATGAGAATGGGTGGACTTCCTCACATGCTAGTTATGGATTGGTAGAAATGCCATGTATAATTAGGAATTAGAACGACCAATTCTTACCATGAGAACATAAGAATTGAATTACAACAATCTATGCTAGTTTCTTAAGTTTGATTCAAGGTGGATTCAATTCCCCCCTAATTCTTATTCTAGATTCAAACTTTAGTATTCCGTAGCATTTTGTAGTTGAGTTATTCATATCTTGTTAGTTAAATTTGCATCGTAGTACAATTCGTAATTCTCTCATTGACTTTGGTAGGATTGATAGTCGTAGAAAACTTGAATGCTAAAGAACTAGGAGTGGAACAAATCTTCTATTCCAACTTTACTTCAATATATTCGAGAGTAGAAAACAAATATCTTTGATAAGTCTAGTATAAGTGAAGTTTGTAGTTTTACTTGTGTTTAGAGTTTCACCGTTTTATTCATTAGTAAAACTATCTTTTTACGATTATCAAATGGCGTCGCTGCCATCTTAGTTGCCTTCAGCATTGTTTTCTTTAGAATTGTTAATTTTCCAAAGTCCCATAACCCACCCACCCTTGTTTGATTCTCACTGTGGTTGTCCATTTCAGCACTAAAAATTTTTCTCGAAAAATTACACAGAGCGCGACCCACGCCCTGGGTAGGCATAATTGGAGCGTGACCCGTGCCCAAGCGCCTGGAACTCCACTCCTTGGCTGAACGCGACCCGCGCCTTGCCAGGGCAAAACACGAGCGCCCCCCGTACTAAAGTGCCTGGACCTCGAGGTTTTCCCTGAGTGCTACCTGCGCCCCACCAAGGCTAAATTGGAGTGCGCCCTGCCAAGAGCACGGAACTCCGGCTTCGAACTGAAGGCCACCGCCCTACTTAAGCCTATTCTGAGCGCTACCTGCGCCCTCTGCTGAAAGTGCCCGATTTCCACAGGTTTGTTTCAAATTTCAATTTCTTCATAGTTTTTAGTGTTTTAACTTGTTATACACATTGAGCACGCGTAAACAAGACGCTATTTATAAGCGAAGCAAGGAGGTATTCAGGTACTCTTTTCTTCCACACCTCGCATCTCCTGTTAGAGGTTCATACTAGCATATCAGGATTGTTGGAGTGTTGTTGTGTTCGTTAAAGATTGGCTTAGCCTTGCATGAGATTAAGGTTAGGCCGAAGAAAAATGCCTAACGTAATCAACCGGCAACGTCAGCAAACACGCCTTTCTAGTATACCATTGACTACACCTCTAACTAATATACCACACACACCACCTGAAGTAATGGCTGAAGAAAGAGAGTCTCCTCTCTCTGAATTTTACAAAGCCTTGAACGATAGCCCTAAATCTTGCATCGTTCTATCAGACCCAGTGGGGGATTTCCGAATCCCCCCAAATATATCTAATTTGTTACCCGTTTTTCATGGGTTAGACCATGAAAAGCCTTATCAGCACATGCGTAGGATTGACCAAGTCCTTACTACATTCCACCATCCTACATTTGGTGCTGAACAAATTAGACTGAGGGTATTTCCCTTCACTTTAGCCGATAAGGCGGCGTCTTGGTTAACTTCCCAAGCGCCAAATTCTGTGGACTCATGGGCTAAACTTGTTCAACTATTTATGGAACATTTTTACCCACCACTGAAGACTGACGAAATGCTTTCCAAGATTCATTTCTTTTGACAAAATCCTCATGAATAATTTTCAGAGGCTTGGAATCGTTTCACCGATCTACTTATAGAGTGTCCACACCATAGCCTTGCAAAAGACACGCTAGTTCGTGCCTTTTTCAAGAGACTGTTACACCACCACAAGGAGGTGCTTGACATAATGAATGGGGGTACTTTCCTAAGTAAGGGAGCCTCAGAGGCTTATAAATTTTTAGAAGATCAAACTAAGCATAATAATAACTGGGGGGGAGGGGGTAGTGACAATATCTCCCACAACGCTAGTTCTTCTACAACAGTTAAAGCCGCCGGTATGTTTAAGATGAAACCCGATACGGAACTTAAAAATTTAATCGAATCTTTAACTAAAAAAGTAGAGGCTATTTCGGTTAAACAAACGCCTATCCCCATCATGAATATCAACTCCAATCCATGTAATTTCTGTTTGAGTCCAGAGCATCCCGACTCCTATTGTCCTTTCGCCTATGAGCAACAACAATCACAACAAGATAACGTTTGTTCCATTAATAGCGAACCTAACACAGCTTGGCGACAAAACCCCAACTTCGGTTGGCAAAATAATCAATAACCTCCAAGGTTGTTTAACCCAAATGTTAGGCAAACAAACAATTACAACCAAGGTCCACCAAGGCCCACCAAGGCAAGGACAAGGTCAGGGTAATTATAATTATAATAACCAAGCTCAACCACGATAAGGACAAAGCTAGGGTAATTATAATAGTTATAATAATAATAATTATAATACTAATAGAGGTATCGTTCCGATAAATAATAACTAACAAAATCCACCCATTAATAATCAACGTGACATAGTTCCTGTCACACAGCCAGTAGCAAATACTACTCCGTAACCGGATCGTTTTGATACCTTTATGCAATCTCAACAACAGATTTTATAAGCCATCCAACTTTCCTTACAGCAGTTAGCTCAAAAGAAAGTGCAACCCAAAGGTGTGTTTCCAGGACAAGCGATACCTAATCCTAAAACACCAAACACAGCCTTTAGGGTAAACAGTAATACTAGTAACAAAAATGCAAATGTAGGTGAGATAAATTCCATTACCACTCAGGAAGAGTGGTGGATAACAAAGTAACTATGTCTATAGTACCCCAATAGTAGTCCCTACACTATATATTACACTAGATACCGAAACAGAAACTGATGATCCTACCGCTGTAGAGGTACCAGTTAAACCACAACCTAAGAAACAGAAAGCAAATGTTAGACATCCAGTCGATCCATACACTAAATATAGAGAGAAACCATCGTTTCCTCAGAAATTAGCTATGTTAAACAATGATATAAATTTTGATGAGATTAGGGAAGTTTTTAAAAATCTAACGATAAACTTACATTTTCTTGAAGCGATTAAAAAATCTACTATTCTGTGGATTTTGTTATCCTCGATACAGAAGTCGCTAACGATTTTATTCCAAACATTTTAGGACCTCCTTTCTTGGCAACTGCCAACGTACTTATAAACTGCCGCGATGGTTCGATGTCCTTGTCTTTTGGCCATCTTTCCGTTGCGGTTAACGTTTTTAAGACGATCAAATAGTTGCCTTATACAAATATTGATGGAGTGGTTAGCATGATCGAGAGTTAGCTCATGATTATTTCGAAACCACGTTTCCGAATGCCCAGATGCGCAAATTCCTTTCCATTGGAAGTTCCAACTTCGACAAATACTCCTTGGACGTAGAGGAAATTGAGGAAGATTTCTTTCAACTCTTTTGCAACTCTTCCCTGCCACCTCGCGAGTCCCACCCTTCCAACACCCATTTATCCCTTGACGCTATGACGGAAGACGAATTTTTCACCCTCTATCCCAGTGATTCTTTTGACCCACCTATTGAGGAATGTCTGGCATATATCAAGGCTTCTAATGATCTAGACCTGAGAGCTTTAGCTGACACTCATTTATTTTCCCTCACCAATATTCCCCACCTTCCACCCTTTCAAAGGAACCTGGAGTTTGTGGTTGACCCTTGTGTTTCTTCTGTACTTAATAATTTTCTAAATCCTCTTAATACAGAAATAATTCCCAAGGAAAAGGAACTTGACACCTTCATTTTTAGAATTGAGACAGTTACCACCTACACCATGAATGAGTTTTGTGCCAAACCTATTTTCTCATTTCTTCCATTCCTTATGTCTAAAATTTATCCATATCCACCATATCTTCCACAAACATCCATTTTCTCATGATCTTTCACTTGGACACCCTCTCTTTCAAAGGTGAAAAAGAAGGTGCATGCGCGGTTACATTCTAGATCTATCAGACTTCGTTTTCATTTTAATAAGTTGCGTCGTAGAGAATCTTGGTGCTTGATTATGTTTGGGGGTGCATTCCATGTTATTTATTTATGGGAAGACCCCCAACTCTTTAGGTTGTTGATATATGGAAAATAGAAGGGTATATATATATATATCCAGTTATATTTTAAAGTCTTGAGTATCTGACTATAAACGGCTCAGTTTGTTGTTTGGTGTACTTTCTTTCATTTCCATATATTGGTAAGTGCACCATTCAGGTAATCGGGCCCTCCCTATGGAGTGTGTGGCTGTAAGTACCGGATCCTAAGTCCACGTTAAACATAATTCACATTTTCCACTCTTGCATGTTTTCTCGGATTTTGAGTCATGTTCTTCTATGGTGTGAGTTATGCATTATTGCTTTATTGTTTTTCTTAGATTAAATCTTATTCATAAAAATTAAAATTATTAAAATCATAAAAATAGTAATTTAGGAAGTCTCGGGAATCTGACTTTAAAATACCCACTGTTAAAACAAATTTTCAAACTCTGTTGTCAAAAATTTGTTTGGGGGTGGGATGTTCGTTTCCATCCTGGATTGTTTAACTCTCTAGTTGTGTTGTTTAGGCCGTTTAATTGTATTTCAATTTGGGTTGACATTATTTATGAAATTAGAGTTCATTCGTTCGTATAACTTACATTATGCACATACTTCCAGGCATTTTTCATCTTCTTATATATCATCCACGGTTGGAATAGAGTGTTTTATGGTTCATTGGATTAGAAATTCTCTCCTGATCATTTCCATATCTCATTCGCAAAAATCGGACCGATAATGAAGCGGGAATTTTAGTTTGAAGTTGCGGGAAAAATTGACAAATTTAGAAAAATTGAATTAGGCTTGGGCCCAAACTCGTACGCACGTGCCACGCACGTGCGTCCCTTCCATTCACATCAACATTTCACGTTTCATTCTCCAAACCGCCATTAACAAACAACAAAGCTTCAAAACCTAACGTAAAAAAAAAAAAAAAAAAACTAATTACACCCACGCCAATTAGTTAAATCCACCCCAAATCTTCTCAAAACTACACCCACCACCATCCCCACAAATTTAAACCACCAAAAATCACCGAAAATTCAAGGATTGTGAACTGCCGCGCCACCCACGAGCCACCACCATCGTTTTTTTTGTAAGGTTGTTTCACCTTGGTTCCTACACCTTCTACAAACCCTCAACTCCTTTCAAAAGTTTCAATGGCTCTAAGACGAAGAATTCTGCCGGAACAAGCTTTTATGGGCGACCGTTTCGCGCCGTTTTTTCGTGACGAGATGATTAGGAAGAATTAGAATAGGTTGTGGTACTCGACAAATCATTTCTACCACTCCGATTTGGTCAAACAATTCTATAAGAAGAGAGAGTTGGATGGTCGGAAAGTTTTCATGAAGATGGCTGGGGTTAGAAGAGAATTATCGAGAGAGAAGTTGGCTGAGATTTTAGGCATTACGCCTGAACGCCACTGTGCAGGAATCCCAGTATACTGGAGTTCCTGCATTGATGAACGACACTTTCATGGAAGGTTAATATAATACGACTTCTCATTGTGCTCGACAGTCATCTCTGTGAACCAACCAACTGGCTGTAGATTAGTGGATTGGTAAGAACGTCATTGGGAAGGAGAAAGTGAGCGACATCGGTTTGACATGTCTGCACGTTATTTGGATATTGCAAGAGAGGAGGTATGAATTCTGTATCCTCAAGTTTTTGATAAGTATGATTACAGGAGTTGAGAAGAATATTGCACCATTCCCTGCTTTAATTACGAAGATAATGTTGTCTTGGGGGGGGGGGGGAACCAAGAACTGAGAGGACTATGTTGAAATTGCATTCAAACGAGATTATTTATACGGAGTGTATCCAAAAGACTTGGATGTTGCCGGAGGACAGGATGGTTGATTCGGATGAGGAAAGGGAGGACATGACATGTTTGGATGAAGATGCCTTGGAGAAGTGTAGGTCTGATTCAGAATGCATGTCAGTGTTGCATACTGGCGTGCGTTGCATTTATGCTATTTGTGAAAATATATGAGATAGGCAGATTAAAATTCGAATGAAACAAAATACCCTTCAGATGAATTTTGAAATGCTCGACAAGAGCCAGTCGGATCTCCATTATAACATGGAGACAGTCTTACAGCGCCAGGTTGTGCATTATACAGAGATGAAGGCAGAAATCGAAGCACATCGCCTGTTCCGCGTAGAGATTCTACGACGCATGCCACCCCTGGAAGGTTTTGCTTCAGATGAGTCTGAGAGGAATGAGCGTCGTCGCCAAAGGACGGATGGCTCGGGGCCTTCTTCATCCCAGGCCCAATCTCCATCTCAAACTCCATCTTCATCACGTGGCTAGGTTTTCTAAAAATATGTAGTTTCAATGTTATTTAGTTGTTTGTATTATTTTTCTTAGTTCGGATATTAAGTTGTTTAAATTCAGTAGTTAAATTTAAATTCGGTAGTTAATTGTATTTGAATTTTAATTTTAATATACTTTGGCTCTTTTCAAATTGTGCATTGTTTTATCGTTAATTCCACCTTCCCGAATTGTTTGGGGGTGGTATTATTTATTCTAGCATGATTTGTTATAGGATCCTCCATTTTAGTAGTTGTGCTGGAGTGAGGGTTGAGAATATTGCCGATATGGGCATCACTATGAATAGATATTGTGATAGGATGAAATCTCGATGAATTAGGCAGTATCTATCCTAAATTCAACCTAAAAGATATTAGGTTTGTTTTGGAATAGAGAATATGGGTTGTTTCTATTTTCGGTTTTGGAAATTTTTTGTTTCCGGCAATTGCCTTAAAATTTTTTGGTAACTTCCTGATTCGTTTTAGCAATTTAAAACCTATAAAAACTTCATTCATTCTACACTTACAACCCACACTACACCTCACTTTCATCTCTCACCTTTCACTTCCATGATTTCCATCTTCTTCTCCATTTTAGCACCTTCAGCACCTCGGAGTGCCCCTGCGCCCCAGAGGAGTGCGACCTGCGCCCTAGGCACCTTCTGACAGAATTTCATCAGAGCGCAACCTACGCCCTACCAAGCCTTGAGCTGAGCGCGACTTGTGCCCACGACACTGGAATTCCAATTTTCATCTGGCGCACCCCGCACCCAACCCAGGCACAAAGTGAGCGCGCCCTGCGCCCAAGTGCCTAGAACTCGGAAATCACCAAGGCGCACCCCGCACCCTATCCAGGCATAGGTGGAGTATACCTCGCACCCAGAACTCTGTGGGCAAGAAAAATTCCAATTTTTTGTGGGTTGTTCCAGGATTGTTGCAGCTGTTCTAAATAGTAGGTTTGTGATGACTTCTCCTATAGTAATACCGGAGCAGTCTTTCGAACACTTGTTGGGAAGCGAGACTTATGGACATTGGTTCCGCAAAAGGATCATGCAGTTCGGATGGAGGCATCTTCTGGTAAGTGAAGACGACTCGTATTCACCTAAGCTTACTGAATTTTTTTTACAATAATGTTAAGTTCTATTGTAACCAAGATGGAGAACAAGAATTCTTTGGCACGGTTGATGACACACCACTTGAATTCAATAAGTATGTAGTAGCATTAGTTTCGGGAATACCAATACCTGATCCTATTCACAGGTGGGGATATATGACCGACAATGCATACCTCTATGACTATACATATTTCCATGAGTATTATGGGGAGGGTATTTCAGATAATAGACCAAGGCGTTACAACATAGCCCTTGGTAGCACAATCTTAAATGTAGGCACCGGTATGTTATTAATCCCGATGAATATTTTAGGGGATTGGCAGTTTAGCTCTGCAAATAGTACCACTGGTGACGTTTTCCTTGCTTTAGCTGAGGGACGTCACCGATATGACATTCCCCGAGTATTAGTGGCTAGTCTTAAGAGAGCCCAAAGCATGCGACATAAATATCTTCTTATGCCTGTTTTGTTTTGCCGCATCATGCTCAGTTGTCTACCTGAATTATGTACCCAGTTCACGGATTGGAAAAGGGTTGAAGTCATGAGACCCACCAATTGAGTGGTTCGCTCATTTCGAGTAATGACTTAGCCGGGATGGCAGGTGCAACCTCATTTGGTTGCTCCTTACACCCCCATCAGACATAGTAACACTAGATAGGTTAGCATAAGTTGACGACACACGGCGGTGGGGTTGGCAAGTTATCATGGCATGGCAGGATGCGAAGGAACCTACTCTCTTTGGAGAAGGTAAGGAGGAAAATGCTTAAACGGGAGTTAAGGTTAGTCTTTATTTCAGTTAGTGTCTCCTTATGTCCCAAGCAATCTATTTCTCATTAACCACATAACGGGTGGAACTCTTATAGAGTTGCATTAGTTTTTCTTTTCTATATTAGTATGTTTAACCTTATTTTGTAGATGTTCCAGAATTTCACGCGTTTCAATGGTATTTCTCTACCCTAGTTATTTAAATACTTTGAGGACAAATCATTCTTTTTTTTGGGGGCATAGAAACACGTGTAATTAAGGCATCTGTTAGGATATAAATATGTATAATATGCACTTGTTTTCTAGTTAAAAAATTCAAAATTTTTTAAAAATATAAATAAAAAGTATGCTATACATTTAGGAATATTGGTATTGTTTTCTTTCTTTATGCTCGTAATAATCTAGAAGTCTCATGTAGCTTTTGCATTAGAATAGGTTTTAGAAACTTAGGCTAATATGTAGGTAATAATCCTTGCATCTATCTATAAATATGTTACATGAGTATCTATGATTGTTGGCAGTAAGTTCTGAAATCTAGGCTAGAGTACTTATTCTACAAATCCTTTGAGAATATAGCCTAAAGCCTTATATGAGTGAACATTTGAGAAATGACACAAGGGAGAAGTAAAATCCGGATAGAGAAATCAGACGTCCACTTGCTTGATTACTATACCTTATCCTAAGCGAGAATTTAGGCCCTCTTTGGATCGATATAGCCATAAATTCTAACTTACGAATTATTTTCCGCTAGTCGCCCCT
The DNA here is from genome assembly GCF_015680905.1 of Coptis chinensis. Taxonomy (NCBI): domain Eukaryota; kingdom Viridiplantae; phylum Streptophyta; class Magnoliopsida; order Ranunculales; family Ranunculaceae; genus Coptis; species Coptis chinensis. The sequence goes on along the minus strand of NC_141461.1, from coordinate 60,189,568 downwards.
CTGAGCCTTTCTTTAGCCTTTCATAAGCCACATATCCTTTACCCTGTTACAAAATAAAACAAAATAAAAAAATCAAACTACCCATTTCTTTGAATAAGTATGAGAATAGAGATGAAGAATAGAAAAGAGAAGAACCTTTGAAATCAAGAATTTGTTAGTCGCTTCAAAAGAGAAAAGTAAGTTTCCATCCAAATAAAAAAAATAAAAATGAAAATGAAAATAAAATAAAAGGAAATAAAGAGTTATAACTCCAAAAATAGAATCAAGGAGTCAAAAGCCAAAGAAAAAGAAAAAGAAAAAGAAAATATGGCTAAGGATGGAAACAAAGTGTAGAAGCGAAAGTAAAGAATAGGGTTCTCTAGTTACATAATATGAAGACTCTATTATCTTAGACTTGTCCTCTTTGAATATCCATTTTCTTCATTCTTAAACCATCTCCTAATCCCCGCAACACCTAATAAAGACCTCTAGCTCAATTAGGAATATGTTAGTGTGATAGTAAGTGGCAGATGTGTTTGATTGACTCCGACTTCCTTGTGTGTCATTGATATTGTAAGGTAAATTGTGCCCACTACACACTGGAGTAGCGAAACTTGAGTGGAAAAATCAGAGTGGTTTTTGTCTTGACATTTATGTGAGGACCTACTTAAGGACGCTATTATGAGTTTTCAGAAATGGACCTGCTAGTTCATCTCATAGTATTACTCATTATATATATGTTTATTCATAAATGATATATTATTATGCATATATTAGCTTAGGTTTCCACTTGATTATTCTGTATTCATTGCTAGTGAGATGTATAGATAATTGAGACATAGATAAGGAAACAATAGTTTATTTCTGAGTTGTTGTAGTATAGATGAAGTTTGTGAGTACCTTCACTGGAAAACTCTCACGAGGCTATAACTCGTCCACTAGGGAATTCCTAGTGGTTTAAGGCCTTGTTGCATATGGTCAATGCAATCGCACTCGGCGAAACGAGATTAGTTGGAACTCCATTTTTGGTCACTTATGCTAATTTCTCATATTTTCTTGTGGACAAACAAAATGCTGTTTGGGGGTGGTTTGATAAGAGCCCAAAACTGTAGTTTTAACCCATTAATAATAATGCTTTTAGACCAATTATGCTAGTAATAAATAAGAGTTAATGCTAATTACGTGCTTTTATGTATTTCATGCGTGGAACTCAATTATGTGCAGAAATGTGCCACTTTGGCGATATAAAGGAGCAAAGGGTTGGTTGCTAAGAAGTTCTGGGATTAAAGGCCAAGACGGGCAGAAACAGCACACAAAAATCAGTAGAACTTCCGAAGATCGTATCTTTGGACTTAAGCCTCGGAATTAGGCGTACCTTATGTCAAAACGACTGGCTCGGAAAGAGATTTTCAATGGTTTAAACATTGACCTAATTAGAAAAGCAAAAGTGGATGAAAAGCCTGTTGAAGTCGAAGCCAACTGAAAAGAGCCCTGTGGAATGAAGAAATTAGGCTTTGGGCTCGATTTTCCGGCCTAAAACATGGACCCTCAGCCCATGCACGAAAATGTGGATCTGGTCTCCTCCAATTCCACACACAAGACTTAGCTCTTAAGTATCAATTAGCTTAGGTTAGAAGGTAGCCATTGGAGTAGCCATTAAACCTTAGTTCTAGATCTAGTCTTTGAGTTTTGAATTAGTTAATTAATTAGTTTTCATTTCATGTTTTAGTTTCATTCCTTGTTTTAGATTAAGTATTTGAATCATTGTTTATCATTGATTAGATAAATAAAATAGTTAGTTCTTGTTAAATTTGATTTTGTTATTTAATATTATTTAGATGTAATTCCAATTCTTGTTATTCAGTAAATTCTTAGTTGTTAATTTATATTTCAATTATTGTTTAGTTGAATTTAGTAAAGTTAAAATCTTTATATGATGTCTAGTTTTAATTTAATTGGAAATGATAGTTTGATGAATCAAGGCTAAACCTCCATTAGAGGGGTTTGGTGAAGCCTTGATGAAAACTTGATTGTGCAGCGTAGAATCATTATAAGAGTCTATTCCACTCTAAAAGGAAGTTGATTTGCCATGAGAATGGGTGGACTTCCTAACATGCTAGTTATGAATTGGTAGAAATGTCATGTATAATTAGGGATTAGAATGACCAATTCTTACCGTGAGAACGTAAGAATTGGATTACAACAATCTATGCTAGTTTCTTAAGTTGGATTCAAGGTGGATTCAATTCCCCCCTAATTCTTATTCTAGATTCAGACTTTAGTATTCCGTAGCATTTCGTAGTTGAGTTATTCATATCTTGTTAGTTAAATTTGCATCGTAGTACAATTCGTAATTCTTTCATTGACTTTGGTAGGATTGATAGTCGTAGGAAACTTGAATGCTAAAGAACTAGGAGTGGAATGAATCTTCTATTCCAACTCTACTTCAATAGATTCGAGAGTAGAAAAGAAATATCTTTGATAAGTCTAGTATAAGTGAAGTTTGTAGTTTGACTTGCGTTTAGAGTTTCATCGTTTTATTCATTAGTAAAACTATCTTTTTATGATTATCAGTACTTCAAATTCCCATTACAAACCAAGGGGTACATCTTCAGGATTCACCAGTCGACAATATCAGACATCTGATGTTTGCAACTATCCTTCATGGTGAATACAACCGGAAAAATCGTATTGTTTATCAGCGATCCTTACAAAAGAACCAATTATTTGTGATCCAATGGCTGGCTCATATCGCGTGCTCGCACGCGTCTAAGACTTCCGAAATAACAAAACCCCTCCTCCATCTACTATGGGTCTTGCAGACTAACTGCAATGATTTTTACATTATTAAATTTATCTGGAACGCTATCGCACGTGCCAAGAAAAAGGCAGCTCCTTTGCCTACCATTGTGACACTTATCATGATGCGTTGGGGTTTTTCTAGTACTTCTCCTAATACACCTCTCAGAACAGCTAACATTCTTACCATTCACTCAGTTTGCAGGAACGGTTTCTGGAATCCCGACGTTGCAAAGAACCATGTCAGTACAGAAACCGAAGAAGCTTCTTCCGCTGACAACATCTTCACTGAAAATGCATTAAGCAATGTATTTAATCCTATGGAAGGCCTTCGTTTAATTCAACAAGGACTGATGACATTATACAAACGTCAAAACATTATCATCACCAGTCTCCTTCAATTTCACAACCTACGGACAATACAGGAAGAGGAATAAGCACAATTCTTGCACAATCACAATTTGTTCTCGGCAAATCACACTCTCATAATGGAGAACCACGCCGAGATTTACCAGACACAGAGTGAAATTATGTAACGAGCTCTTGCTAGAATTGACGACATCGAAAATCTTATAAATGGATTCCTTTCACAAAAGGATCCTCGCCGTTACTTGGGCCCATGACACAATTTAAATTTTGCAATTTTATGTTCTTTGTCATTTTCTTTTTAGTTTTTTAAATATAGTGCAATTTCCCTATGGTAATTTGTTTTTTCCTTAATTATTCTCATCATATTCTAATATTTGTTTATCTTTGTCTAACAGGTAGCATCTTTCTTCATACATCTTCTACAATGGAAGCTCCAAAGATGATTCCAGAACAATCTTTCCATTCGATTTGCTGAATTCTTACGCATATGGACATCTTTTGAGACTACATCACTCTAGTCAGTTGGAACTCTCTTATTCTACACCCGGAGCAGACATACTCCCCAGGTTTGGCAACTTACTTTTACGATCATATGGAAGATCTACATGCTGTACAGGGTTTCCCTTTGAACGGATTTACAATCCGTATTGGTAACACCCGACACTCTTTTTACGAGCCAACAATTGCTACTCTCTAGACCTTCCTCCTTTTCAGCCCGGACATCCCCATCCAATACATGGTAGAAAACAACTTTAATAACTATTCTTGGGAAAAATTTGCGCCCGTTATGGCGATGGCCTTGCCAGTCGATTGAACGCGTCTTTGTAGCTAGCCGATGGCTAGACTTTACTATTCCACTTTGCCCGGTATGACCATGAATGTTGGAACTATCATGTTATTTATTCTTCGAACATCATGGGGGATTGGCATTTTTCCACTGCATCAAAGTCTGCTTGTAAAACGTTCCATGCACTAGCCCAGTAACATACCACCTTCGACATCACGCGGACCTAGTAATTGAGAACCTAAAAGAGGGCTCGGTCTTTTCGGCAACACTATATCACCTTGCCAGTCACAGCATGCAGGATAGTGAGGACGTACTTCCTACAGTTTGCGGCCACCTTTCAGGACTGGGTTAAGGTCGACTCTATGTGTCCAACCAACAAGATCATTCGTTCTTTGCGATTTCGGACATGGCGACACCCTGCAAGGTATCTAAAGAAAGTGCGTTCCTTCCCTAATGATGATAAAATGATAGCTCATCTAGACACTGCAAAGAAGATGAAGTGGAGCGAAGTCTGGAAAGCTATGATAGATTGGCATGATGCAAAGGAATGACATTTCTACAGGGACGAAGCAAGGATGGACCATCCCCCAGTTCTTGGTTGGGGCAATGTGAGTTGATACATGTGTATATTTGTTTTATGTTTTGATGTGAGATAAATAAATAACCTAACAGTGTGCCAATCTAACAGTGTGCTTTCACTTTTATGATGTATAATATATAGTGTGTTACAATAAATTTCTGTAGAAGATGTCAGCTATAATTTTGCTCAAAGCCTCACAGGTATACTCTTTCTTCCTCTTAACACTTTGAGGACACAGTGTCCGACTGTTTGGGGGTGGTGAGAACCTTTCGCAAAAATTAAGCATGCATAGTTGTATATTGTTTACTTTATGTCTAAATAAATGTATTTAGTGACAAATTCTCGTTTTCTTTTCTGTGATGAAAAATATTTAGAAATCTCACCCTAGCATCAGAATTAGGACTTGTTCTTAGAAACATAATTTACTACATATGCAATAGTTTTTACATCTTTTCATGAGCATTCATGCACTGACTATCATTAAATGTACACAGCAGTAAGTTTCTGGGACCCACGGTTAGACAACTTAGTTTTCATATCCTGTAAGAATCTAACCAAAAAGCATCAAAATGTGTGATATGTGAATAATGACACAGAGGAGTAGTTTTTCCGAATAGAGAAGTTCACACGTCTACTTACTTGATCACTACCCAAATCCTAGGCGAGAATTTAGGCCTTCTTGGATCGATATAGCCAAAAGTTCACACCTGTAAAAAAAATTTACCGCTAGTCGCCCTACTAAACCTTTCATTAACCCTTTCTATTTCACCAAAAATTCATTACCCATCTATTAACCATAAATAAATAAGCCTACCTAGATGATGAGTATGAGAAATAGGATGAAGTGCAGAAAAATGAAGAGAAAAACCTTGTCACAAACCAAAATCAGTTACCTGTTTCAGAAGAAAAGAAAAAGAAAAATAGAAATATGTTTCCAAAAATCAAAAGAAATATCGAAGTTAGAATTCCTCCCAAAATCAAATCAAAAGGGAATACAAAAGCTTGAAAAAGCCAAGTATGGAAACCAATGTTAGAAGCATAAAAGAAAAAGGATTTCTCTAGTATAAATATCTTGAAGACCTTATTCTCTCATACTTATCATTTTTTTTTGAATTTTCTATTCCATTTTCTTCTACACTACCTCCTAAGCCCCATAACACCTAATAAAGACCTCTAGCTCAATTAGGAGTAGGATAGTGTGATAATAAGTAGTAGTTGTGACTGCTCGACCTCGGCTCCTCTGATTGTCATTGAGTATGTGAGGAAACATGTGCCCCTTTTGCATTAATGGAGATAGCAAAACTTGAGTGGAAAAATAAGAGAGAAATTGTGTTTCGACACATACCTGTGAGAACCTACTTAAGGACGCTATCCAAAGGATCTAGAAACGGCCCTGCTCGTACATTTCATTATAAGATGACTGCATGCATGCTCATACGTAGATGTTTTGATTATTGTATGTATATTAACTTGAATTTCGAAAGAATTAAATCCTTGTTTTTCCCGCTAGTGAGATGTCTAGATACCTGAGATTGATTAAGGAAACAAGCCTTTGTTATTGAGTCGTTGTAGTATAAATGAAGTTTGTGAGTATCTTCTCTGGAAAACTCTCACAAGGCTATAACTCGTCCACTAGGGAATTCCTAGTGGTTCAAGGCCTTGTTGCATACAATAATGCAACCACTTCTCATGGAATGAGATTTAGCTTAGGACAATATATTTTTGACCACTTATCATTTTAATGTCTCTTCTTTGCTTGAGGACAAGCAAAGTCTTTGTTAAGGGGGTGGTATGATAAGAACCCAAACTGTAATATTAAACCAGGAGACATAGCATTTTGATCAATTATGTGTTTAATAATCATGTAATAATTATAATTTCGTACTTTGGCAGGTTTCCGCAGTTAACATGAATATAATGATAAAATATGCATCGGCACGGGAATACTAGAATATTTGAAGTTTTCCACTCAACTCAGTGAAGCCCAAAAAGGACTAGAGTCGAAGTTTCCAAAAGAACAAAACCAGTGTAGAACTGATCTACATATAAAGAACCAGCAAACTTCTGAAGCTCACATCTGATAAATCTGGATGCCGACGTTGGTTAGTGAACTGCCAGAGCGACCAGTGCAACGAACTCTACGCAAAGATAGAAAGTTGTAAAAATGCCAATGTCAGCGCCACCACTGGAGACACTAAGTGGACCCACTCTGCGGACCTAAAAGGCATGACGAGTCAGCATAGGCAGGTGGCAAGTGATGGTCACAATTTTGTGCCACCTTGCAATGGGAAAGACACGTACCAATTCAATGTTTGAATTGAATTGGGCTAAAAGATAAAACCAAAACATAAAAGACAAAACCTTAAATAAAGAAAAGGACGAAAACTTAAACAGTTTGAGACAAAACTTTGTATTCCAAAGTTTTGAATGTCTCAAATTAGCTAAAAAACAAAACCAAATAAAATCCCTTCACGAGGGTCTCTAGCCATCCAGCCTATATATATGAGGGGGGGAGGGGGTCTTCAGATATTCTCATTCTGCATTTTTATGCTTTAGCTTCCGCTCAGTATTTAGTTAACTTTCATTCCAGTACTTTAAATTCCGTCCTTTTCATTTCAGCAGCTTAAATACTGTAAGTCATTTCTTCTTAATAAAAGTCATTTCTTTTCAAGTTTAATTCTTGTCCTGCATTTATTTATTTAATGTATACAACAAGTTTAATTATTCCTTCAATGACCATGAGCTAATCCCCTTCTCAAGGGGAGGGTTATGCTGCTCGTGTGAGAATCCCGATTGACTCTTTAATATTCTAGAATCACTACTTAGGAATTAGGTGTAGATTAGACATCCGATCCCAAAATGATTGAGACTGTACAAATTTAGAGTGTTGATGCTCCATAACAGTCTCGCAAGAGACCCAAAATGTCTCGCGCGCGACTCTCTGGTGTCAGACAGCTCTCCAATTTGTCCAGTTGATGTAGAATCAAACCAGGAGCTGAAATCATATTCCAGAGATGAAATATTAGTTCAACTTCTTATGCTAGTGCGATGCGGCTCAGAGATGTGGGCATTTTGCTAGGGATCAATACTCGATGTCGTCTTGGATTTGTCTATGAACTCGAGACAAATTAGAGCTGTAGTGATGTGGTAATATAAACTGTTAAAAAATGATTCTTGCATGAGTATGATTAACCCTCTCCTTGTTTCTCTATCTTTGTTTATTCACATCGAAATCATCATTAGTAATTTACATTATTTTACATTACCGTTAATTTAATTAAACCAACTAAAAAACCTAAAATCCTACTCACTAAAAGTTGTAATTCCACTTGTGAACCTTGACGAGCCTTAAGGTTTGGACGATCTCTTACTCGACCTATCCTACCAAACCCACGTGAGTAAGGTAACTTGACTAAATGAATGACTATACGGACTTTGGACTTTGGACTTCGGACTGTGGACTACGGACTTAAGTAACTAAAACCAATAAACGTACATTTAGTGTTTTATCATTTAGCAATGCCTCTAATCATATCCATGAATTTTTTGTCGAATTATTATTGTCTGCTTGATAATGATTGAATTATGTGAGAATGTTGCTAAATTGGTGTTGCTAGAATTAGCAAGTGTTGTTTGGTGCAACCTCAATGAGTCATAATTAGATGATTGCTATTTTAATTCCAGCTAAAAAGCTATTGGTTTGGTTTTGGAGCATGCCTCTTATTTAGTTATATTTTGGATTTAGAAATGTCTTTTTCCATCATATTGCCTTAACTAGTTGGGAAACTTGTGGAAATTAGAAACTAGTTCTTTATAAATCCTTGGTGCACTCTCAACTTCATATCACACCTCTCACTTTGCATCTCTCACTTTGCCTTTGATTTTCACTTTGTAGTACTCGTCATACTCAGAGCGCGCACGCCCTCTACTCTGCCTAAAGTCAGAGCACGCCTGCCCCCAAATCCTTTGGACATTGAGTTTAGGCGGCTGGGCCAGCGCCTCCCATATGCAAAGTTGAGCGCGCCCGCGTCCTTCACCTCTAAAGCCACTTCCAGTTCTGATTTTTTGTAGGTTCTTCCGAGGTTGTTTCCAGCAGTTCTAGAGTGTGTTGTGTGATATGAAGTCTCCTCAGATCATACCAGAGATGCCATTCAAAGATTTGTTCGTGAGTGACAAATATGGATCTTGGTTCCATGACGTGATTATACAGGCAGGATGGAAGCCTCTAATGGTAAGCCCTGATGAACTATATTCTCTTGCACTTACAACTTATTTTTATGAGCATTGTACGTTCTTTGAAAGACCGGATGGAGAGTATGTGTTCTCTGATAATAGTAAAATGATAGTTTTACTACTAAATAAAGAGATGAAACTTTAAATGTAAGTAAAACTAAAAACTAAACTTGTACTAGACTTATCAAAGATTTCTACTCTCGATACTATTGAAGTAGAGTTGGAATAGAAGATTCGTTCCACTCCTAGTTCTTTAGCATTCAAGTTTCCTACGACTATCAATCCTACCAAAGCCAATGAGAAAATTACAAATTATACTACGAAATGTTACGAAATACGAAGGTTAAATCTAGAATAAGAATTAGAGGGGAATTGAATCTACCTTGAATCCAATTTAAGAAACTAGCATAGATTGTTGTAATCCAATTCTTACATTCTTACGGTAAGAATTGGTTGTTCTAATCCCTAATTATACATGGTATCTCTACCAATTCATAACTAGCATGTGAGAAACGTTCACCCATTCTCATGGCGAATCAATGACCTTCTAGAGTGGAATAGACTCTTACAACGATTCTAAGATAACAAAATCAAGTTTTCATCGAGGCTTCATCAAACCTACCTCTAATGGAGGTTTAGCCTGGATTCCTCAAACTATTATTTCCAAATAAAATTGAATAAGACATAATATAAAAATTCTAACTTTATTAAATTTAACTAAACAATAATTGAAATCTAAATTAACAACTAAGAAATCATTAAATAACAATAATCAAAATTAATCTAAACAATCATTAAATAACAAGATCGAATTTAACAAG